>NC_063170.1:44701135-45997121 GCF_023159225.1 Perognathus longimembris pacificus | reverse complement strand
AAAAAAGTATGTTAGTCTCAGCCAAAACATTCTTCCTCCAGCAGATTATATTTTTAATCCACCTACTTAATTAACTAGCTCCTCAGTGGATCAAATGATATTAGTGAGCTAGAGTAATATTGCCACTGGAGAAGCCATTTAATTCTGGCAACTCTAAAGCAAATTATTTCATAAATGGATAGTTTATTCAATTCAGTTCAGTTCCAATTCAATTCTAAGCCCCTTCCATGACCAAAGCTCTGAGATATATCCATGGGGAAACAGAGGAAGGGAGAACCAATCTCTCTCTATAGCTTAACAAGGCAATGGTGACCTCTTCACAAATTACTGCAATACAAATAGAATGTATGTGGAGGGAGGGGTACTAGTCAAGAAGGGAGGGAAGGCAGAGAAGGATGGGAAGACAGAGAGGAGGATGGTACACACAGCATGGAAGATGAATATTGAAAGATAGGAAGGAATTCAACAGATTGGAGGAAGAGGGATGTTAGGGAATGGCCACAGTCCAATTTGGAAGGAAGAGAAGATAGAGAATAATTGCAATAGAAAGCTAAAGTAAATGGTGTCAATGTGAATAAATAACAGCAGAATAGATGTGAGAATTATTCAAATGATGGCATAAATCAGAGAAGTTTCATGAACGCATATGACATGTCAGGACCTGTATTGGATTCAGGAATATGAAAATAAAAAGCCATGCTCATGCTATCTCTTTGCTCCAGTCTATTGAGGGACGTCAGATTGGCTCCATCTCAGATTAGTTAAAGAGAACAGAAGCTGACTCCCATCTTCACTAAGATCTCCCTGTTCTTGAGCTTCAGAGTTGAGGGTCCCACCCTGTCCAGGGAAGGTCCCCTTCATTGTGATAAGATTATGTAAACTGCTTGATCACCTGAGTTGTGGAACATTCAAGGTTAAACCTGTGCCCTTCCATAAAGGAGCAGGCAACCCCCAGACCCCATGAGTAAGCATTTCTGCCTGCATCATGTGGGGACCCGCAAAATCCGCCACCAATTCTAACTAAAATGATAGGTTGGTTCAAACAGATACTATGTGGCAGACTGTAACCTCATTGGCCACCTGCGTGTGGCAGGCTTGGTTATGGGGTGTTTGCCTTTATAACTGCGGTCCCATGGTTTCAGCCTCCAGGTCTGAGCGACAGCCCTGGCTGGCCAGCCTGCTTTTTATGGTTGTGGTTTCAGCCCCCGAGAGACTGCACTGCATCCCTAGCTGGTCAGTTCGCTTTTTACTTCCCCAATAAGTCCATCTTTTTTTTCATCTTCTTGCTTGAGACTGTCTCTGAGTGGTGGGCTCTTGGATGGATAGGGAATCCCCTCCCTCGAACCCCATAACACAGTCAAGTGTGGGAAAAGACTTCAAGGTTCATTGTATGCAATGATGAAGGGAGGGGGCCAGTATGACAAAAGCACCAAGGGTAAGTATCTAAGCCACAGAAAAACTGATGAAGTGCCAGACAAATCAGGTCAGGGTCTTCTTTAAGGAAAGCAGACAATGGAAAGCATCAGCCAAGGAGTGTCAAGAGATGAAACTAGAAAGCAAGGAACTACCTGGAGGACCCTAGACACTACACATAAAACTATACACATAAAACTGTATTTTTTTCCTTCATGGACCCATGGGTGACCCATTTTTGGACTTGAACTAGGGGAGTGACATTGTAAAATCTGCATATTACAAAGGTCATGTTGGCAGTTGTGTGGAGAACAGATTTATGGCAAAGGCTAGGAGAGACCTCAGTGTCTGAAAGGACCAGACACTTTGGCCCATAGCCCCTGCTTAATCTTAAGGATACGAGTGAAGATGGCATGAAGAGATGGGATTAGGGCTGGGAACATGGCCTAGTGGCAAGAGTGCTTAACTCCTATACATGAAGCCTGGGTTCAATTCCCCAGCACCACATATATAGAAAACGGCCAGAAGTGGCACTGTAGCTCAAGTGGCAGAGTGCTAGCCTTGAGCAAAGAGAAGCCAGGGCCAGTGCTCAGGCCCTGAGTCCAAGGCCCAGGAGTGCCCCCCCCCCAAAAAAAAAAAGAAGAGATGGGATTAAAGGACAGAAGGACAGAAAATAACCAGTGCAGACCTTATGGAAATAATGGTGCCTTCCATCAAGCCAGGGCTTTAAAAAAGAGCAACAGATGAAGGCAGTTTGGGATGAATTAATTTGGAGTGCCTGTGGAGTACATTGTCAGAAATGTTTGTTAGCACAAACTGATACTAAACCAAGTTAAAATTCTTATAGAAGAAGGAATTTAAAACAATTTAAAGTATCTCTAGCTATGTAGTTCCACGTTGCTGTTTCCTTGAAAATCCATGAGCTCTAAGAAGGTAATAATTAAAAATGCATACAATAAAAATGAAAAACCTGCAAAGGTAAGGTTCCAATGCAAAGGATGTTAATGTCATGTGAATTCCCTGTATATTAAGTTAGACTTAAAATTTTACACAGAAATATTATTTTCATTTCTGAGTTTTTGGTCACTCTCTTATATTGCATACTTTCTTACTTTATTTGCCCCATCCAAGTTTCAACTTCCCATATTAATTAGCTCAGATTTTACATTTTGCTACTAAGAGTAATTTTCTCTTTAAGTACAAATTTTGATTTCCATTAAGACTAGCCCTTTCCTCCATTACTCAGCAGGCCTGTGTACCCTACAAAAATATTTAAGCAAAAGAAATTGAGGTTTGCTGACTCTTGGAGACTACACTCGTGGCTCCTGTACTGCTACATCACACTGTGCCCAACTGCAGTGGGCTCGTCCTAGACATTGGCTTGACTATTGAAACACTGAAGATTCTTAATAATTATGGTGATGACCTATGTCTCAAAAAAAATTAGAAGGGGGCTGGGGATATGGCCTAGTGGCAAGAGTGCTTGCCTCATATACATGAGGCCCTGGGTTCAATTCCCCAGCACCACATATACAGAAAATGGCCAGAAGGGGCACTGTGGCTCAAGTGGCAGAGTGTTAGCCTTGAGCAAAAAGAAGCCAAGGACAGTGCTCAGGCCCTGAGCCCAGGTCCCAGGACTGGCCAAAAAAAAAAAAAAAAAAAAAAAAATTAGAAGGAAATCACATGGTTTAGTTAGTTATATTATTTTTATTGTTCTTTTGTAGTAGCCTAATGTCCAGAGATACTTAAGGCCTGACATTTCAGCTCTAACGACTGCAATATCAGCTTTTGATCAATCCTTTGGGAGCAATAGCAGTAGTATAAATAAACTTGAGTCAAAGGATCTTGTACCAATAACTCAAATAAACCATTTGTGTACACTTTTAGTAAGGAATGAAATTTGGAGCCCCATTTTGGTGGACAGATTGTTAAAGTATTCTTATGACTATGCTAATTTGTCCACTGCTTATAAACAATTTGGGAATGATGAGTAAAAAACACTTCTGTGCATGTTTGTGCCTCACTGCTAGATTTGTGTCATGCAAGGCAAGAGTTCAAGGCACTTCTTTTGTGAAAACACATACATAAGCACATATACACACAACTGCACACACATGAGCACACACAGAGACTTATCTCCGGTACTTTGCTGGTTTGAATGATGAATGTTGGACAAACAATGAAGAATTATTTGAAAGCAATAATACATGACACTTATCAATGGATATAAAATTCTTCTGTATTTTTTCTCTTGAGGAATTTCACTCCTCCTCCCTCCTCAAATAATTTGTCATGGTTCCACTCAAAATCAGGTGTAAAGAAAACTGTCTAACACTGCAGCCCACATACTTTTGCAAGCATGAGTAGCATCATCTGGCTGGTGGCCTTGTGTGACCCTGTTTAGTTTATGAATTTTGATGAGCACATAGGTCAAAGCGTTACTTCTCTAAGTAGCATTTTAAATGATTTTAATATACTCCCAGAAAAGGTCAACTGACAAGACTTGTGTTTGTGGACTATGAAATCTTTAAACATATTTAATGATTCTAATATACTTGGCCTGTTGGTTTTACTCTATGTGTTTGTCTTTATAAATATGCATAATATTACATATAGTATTGTATATACACACATAGGCATGTAGAAGTTCATGAAATAGTAAATTTATTTCTTTTCCTGAATGAGCTATTTAATTACACCTAACAAATTGTAGATTTCTTCTTTTCACGTTTAATTCCACAGGCAATGCTAATTCCCTCTGCCAGGTTTGAATTTCTTTACAATAAAACAAAACTTGGGACTCGAAAGGAAGCAAAAAATACCAGTTAATACTCTTCTTTATAATGTAGTATTTTATAACAGTTTAAAAACATGTTCACCAGGTTTCCTGTGAAAAAGCGTAACATCGTTGGGTACCTTTTTCTAAAATACAAAGACAAAGGAGCTAAAAGCACAGTAATTTGAAATCAGAGGGGAAAAACATCTCTACTGACATCCACATATCTAGAGAGTATTTAAACTATTTCACTTTATAAACTTCAACAGGGATATGATTTCTGGTGTTCTGGCTTATAGAATCACTTGGGAATGAATAATTCATAGGCTTTTTACCAAGCCTCCAGTGTAAATCAGTCAAATATAGCAACATGATATTCATGCTGAATTTTTAAGTACTTAAAACATTTAGATGGAAACTTTTCTTTTCAAGGCAGAGGGAGGAAGAATGCCATTTTCCCCCTGCTCACATTGCCTGGGCATCCTTACATTATGTATATCTAAAAAAAAAAAAAAAACTATAAAGAAGGATTTAATTAAACAATAAAACAGTAAATGGTAGAAGTGAAGAAAAGAGAAACAACAACAACAAAACAACTTTCTCAGTGTTATGTTTTCTTTATTAACATACTGATGTGAAACTAAACAGAAATAGCAATCTAATAACAAACATTCCTTTGAGACATGTTCAGGGAGCAAAAGGACATCCACTTATTGTTCCGCCCATCCGATTGGTCCATATACGGCAATAAAGGTACAATGGGCGGAAACAGGAAACAGACGGGCACATCTGTAGTATCTTATTAGCAGCTAATGGATATCTGAGAAGAACACGCATATAATGCTGAATCGTCTGTACCAATCTCCTAAGCAATTACTCTTAATTAGTGGGTTCTGTTTATAGATTCAACTTAGTGTACCCTTATGCATCAAAGAGATTCAGGCAGCTGGAGAGAAAGAAATGACGCTCTTAAAGGAAAAGTATTGCAAGATGTTGGAACATTTCTTTTTGGTGAAGTGAAATTCAGTTTCTCTCCCTGCTCTGGTATAAGTAAGCCTTCTCCTTTGTTGAATGATAAAAGTAAAGGTAGGAAAATCTCATCAAGTCAGGCTAAGTGAGAAAATAGTCTTGTCATCTGCCTGGGGAAAATATAAAGAAATTAAATACAATTAAATAATTGTGTAGGAAAAAATACTCTCTTATGCTGTAACTCTGATCACTTCCAGAAGGTTTCCCCCCAATCAAATGAAACACTTCAGTTCAGAGATGCGGCACCTGCATTTAGTGTCTGCCAATTTGGAAACCAGTGGGTAAAGTGGGTGGTGTGACCAGCTGTATCACCATAAAAGAGAGAACACAAAATGTGTTTTCCAGGCCAGTATAGTCAAAGGAAATATGAATATATACAAAGAGCCCCTGAGCCAATGGCCTACTTTTGTAAATGGAAAAATAATTGTGTTGATCAGCTTTACCCAGTTCCCAAGCTTCCCAGACCTTCCTTAAGAGCAAAAAGAAATTTATCCAGGTAGTAGATGTTCCATTTGTGTATTGCTTGTTCTCCTCTCTTGCCAACAGTTCTTCTACTACTTCTACTACGCCCTCCCTAAGCACGACCCGCCCCCCCCAGCCTCAGCTCTTGGGCCCCTATCTCTCTTTCTCTTTGTGTTAGTGCTGGTCCTTGGATTCAGGGATTGTGCTTTTGCTTGGCTTTTCTGATCAAGGTTGGAGCTTTAGCACATGAGACATACCTCTGCATAGCTTTTAGCTGGATAACTGGAGATAATTTTTCTACCTAGGCTAAAGTTGAACCTTGATCCTCAGATCACAGTTTCCTGAGTAGCTAGGATAACAGGCATGGACCACCAGTGCCCAGCTAGGTATTATTAAAGGTGACACTTTGGTCCTACTCTTTTAAGCACTTCTAATCACTTTGGCAACCTATTGTTACACTCCTTTGAAAGTCAGATAAGCTCTCTCTTGGGCTTCTAGACTTCAGTATACTAGTACATAAACTATGACTTCTCTCAAATGATTGTGCTCTGTGTTTAAGAAAACAGGGCTGAAATATTTTGGAGGGTAAGGAAAAAAGTTGGTTATTTTTCCAAAGTTTACACTGAGTGAGGATAGAATGATTTCTTTTGCAGCTATTATTCTGAATGTCTAGGAGTTTATATTAAGATATATAAACAAAAAACAAATAACTGGCCATTTTCATTGGTGTCGGCATCCATAGTAGCTTCTTTGCTTATCCAATGAACAAGTCTCTGTCTATCACTTGCTTTGATCCCTTCTGTTATATATTTTAAGTTTCCACTAAGTTTAAAATTGAATACTTTTGGTAACAGCTCACTCATATGGGCAAGCTGTTAAAATTTCATCAGGTTTATAAGTCACATTCTTCTGTCAACTTAATCTTTTCAGGACTGTAGTGGAGTGCAGCCAAAGAATGACACAAAAATGGAGATTTTGATCATTTAAACAGAAAGGGTCTGCATTACATGTGTACTGAATCCATGTACTTATATGCTGCAGGTGAGGGACAGAAAGAAGTAGTACGAACCCTATCCACCCTCTTACTTGTGTAATAGGAGACTCTAATGTGGCATGCATCTTTCCCTGGCAGCTCTCACGGTATGTGTAAACATTGCCCTACTTAGAAGACAATGGAAGTGGTTTACTGAAGAAACTTGCCAACAAGCCCAGTTTCCAGTGGCATGTATGTACTTTATACAGCATACATTAATCTACAGGTTGTGCATTTACATATGAATGGCACTGTAAAGAACTGAAAATGACACACCATGCACAGTGGTTCTTTCTACCCGTGGTTTGAGTTTCTAGGTAATGTTAACAATATCCACTTGTCAAGCAGAAGCATTCAATTCTAGTCCTATGCCTTAGGACTAGATTCCTTGTAAAGCCACTGCAGATTCTACAGATTAACCCTTCTGCATGTTCTCCTTTCTCACACCAGAATGTATGCAGGTGGTAATTAGGGGTTCTTTTCTGTTCAAGTGTGTTATTTCTGAGAAGGTTTCTGAGAAGGTTAAGGTGATAGCTTTATTTCTAGATAGTTCCCAGTCTATCTCTTTGGCATAGTAGAATAAAACCAAACTTTTCTTTACTGTGTATCATTCTACCACTTAGAGGCTGTAAAGACAAGCCAGAGCATACATCCAAGCTTGGCTTCCAAGTGGAAAAGGAATATTCAGAAGCCACTTGTAACAGAATATTCCATTTACAATACTTAGTCTTTCAAAATTAATTTGTTTGATCCTTTCAGTAAAGTTGACATGCAATGAATTATCATCCATATTTTATTGTTGTATGGAGAAATCAGAGAAAACACGCATATCATAGAGCAGAAGGTTTTGAAGAAGTCTGCACCTATATTTTCTACACCAAATGCTCCCATAAAAGAGCAGCCATACAAATTACTTAGTAATTAGTGACCAGTTCAGTTAATATTGTAACCTCTATAAATCAAATTAAATGAAGACTAATGTAGAAAGTCATAAGTATTTTTGAGAGCACCATTTCTCAGTGATCTAGACATGTCAAGTGAATGGAATCCATGAATCCAATGATTTTATAATACATTAAAGTTGTAATTTATAACAACATTGAAGATACATATTTTTTATAAAGTGGCTGTCATGTCAGTGAAAATATATATTCTCTTTTAAAATTCCTTTCCCTATTAATTGAAGTATTATTGTTTCTGTGAGGAGATTGAATAGTATATTTATTGTCTGCCAACAAAGTGGCCTCCTGGATGAGTCATTCAGAAAGCTTTCACCAATATATTATATTAGGGTGTTGATTTCTCATAATCACTGTGTCTGGTATAATGCAGGAAGAAACTCTTTTAGGTGCGTACTAGTGCTCTTGAATGGTTTATGCAGCAAGTGTTTGACTTGGTCACATAAATAGCAGTCTGTTGACAAGGCAGAGCAGAGAGTGTGTTCCAAAAGCTACTCAAAGAACCATGTCCTCCAATTGTTTCTACCTGCACGAGCATGTTGCTTTGTGCCTACATACAGAGATGGTATCTAAAGCCTACACAGGAGGAGAGGTCATGGAAGGGTATGTACACATATCCAAAGCATCTTCAAAAGACCCTGCAGATTTCATCTTGCCAGCGAGAACGGGGTGTAACGGCAGCCTCCATTTCAAGAGAAGCTAGGAAATGGAGTTCCTTTGCTAGTCTCTTGGTAGAAGGTAGTAAGGGAGAATACTTGAGTCCTTCTTACTCTGGCTTACACTTACTCTTACTTTTAGGTAATCTTTGTTTCTCTTTTACCTAAGAATAATGGAAATCCATTTTGAACCAAAGTCATCTCCCTGCTTAGGACAATCATTTTCTTTCATTCAAAACTGGGATTCTTATTCTAGATGTGGGACAAAATACTTCAACTCAACCACTTACAAAAAGACCACATTACTTAGTGTCTAGTTCTCGTCTGAAATAATATTGAAAATTTCTCTTCTGGAAGTAGAATTTCTCTTCTGTCTAGTATGGCATTGAGGCCACCCAAGCATGGCTATGGTGCATTAAAGCAATGAAGCAATGAGTGGCTCTAGCATGGATAAATCTGTTAGATACAAAGTCTCTTAGTCTCAGCAATGAAAAGCATCTGTAGAACAAGTAATAAATAATAGAATAAGGAAGGAAGGACAAGTTTTCCAAATTTTCTTGAAGATATGCACCACCTTTTAAGTGCTTGTCACAGATCAGAATTGAATCAGAATGTGTAGGGCAGAGGTCTGCATAGCCATTACTTGTTTTTGTTTGTTTTAATTTTTATAATAATGTTCCCCCAATGAATGTCACTATCAGATGTGATTGGAAATGTGAGCAGTGGTTCTCAATCCTGACTGCATCTTAGAATCATAACTGGTGTTAAACACCAGTTAATATCTTTTAAAATTATCTCTGGCAAATTCTTCTGAGTAGGTCTGATGCTAGCAGCCCTCCATCACAGGCAAGGCAGAAACATATTTAGTATAGCGGCCCAGATGCAGTATCACACTTTAAAGACAGACGTGGGCAGCCAGAGGAACTAGTTCAGAACTCAGAAAACTGGCTTGCAGACATCCCATATGACTTTATAAATGAGACTTTACTGAAACACAGCCTTGTACATTTTCATACATATTGTCTATGGCTACTTATTACCCAATATGAGTAGTTGCAATGGAGATATATGATCCATTTAGCTCAAAATATTTACTGTCTGGATTTTTATGAGAATATTAGAAACTTCTGAACTTATTAAACATCTAGGGCAGCAGTAGTTAGAAAAATAACAATTAACACTGGTTATACATAAGATATGGTTCTGCAGAATTTGTATCTGTTAACTTGCAGATTTTCATTTCACCAGTAAGGAAAGCAAATATCTAAGAGGTCAAGGAACTTTTCTAAGATCACAGAACTGAAAAGGGCCAAGGGCCAAGATTTGGATGCAAGAACTGTACATACTGTAGTTTAATCAGTAGGTTGCTTAGGTATGACTTTTTTTTGACGAGGTATAAGAAATGCAATATCCTTCCAGTTTTGTAGCCAGTGGTGAGTCAAAAGGACAGACAGATATCTGAGCAATTTAAGATGCCACTGTCTTTCCCCCTGTGCCTAATGTCCACTGAAGCAATCAGACCACAAAGGACTTTTTGTAAGCTTGAGAAGTGGTAGGGAATGAATTGTACAGTTTCCTTTTCTTTCTTGGAATTTTACAACGTTCAATAAGACTAACTCCATAAGCCAGAGCTCTAAGAATCACTCCAGGCTCCAAGACATATGGCATTATGATCACTGCTTTGGCTGCATTAAGCCTCACACCCTTAATTTGTTCCATGATATATTCAATATGTTCCTAGTTTTCCACAGGGTCAGCAGGATAGACAGAAAAGATTACAGACATTACTCTGGAATCACCCTTTGTGTGGCTCTTTGTCAAGGGAACAGCAAGGCAGTTGGAAAAGAACATGTATCCACTGAATGCACACAAAGAATGACCAAGTGGTGGTGGCTGAGACAAAAATAGTCATTTTCAGTTTCAAAATTTTGCTTTTCTAGAAGCCAACAAAGCAATTAAAACATATAACTTATATGCCAAAATAACCATTAAAGGGCTTGGGAGATGTCTGTCTGCCTGTGATAATGGAGCCCAACATAATTATAATAGGTGCAGAAGCTCCAGGTTGCTCTCAGCTGTTTGTATTCCAAAACACTGTATTGCAAAAATGCCAGTCAGACAAGGCAAATGCAGAGTGGACACGCTGTTCAGGTTTCTGCACAGGTTTAATTCATTGTTCATTACCTATATAGCCTAAGATTAACAGCCTAGTCCCAGGCTATACTGTAGGTTAGCATCTACCTTCTGGCCTTACTGTTTGCAGTTTGCAGTGGATACACTTAACATGTAAGGACATTAGAAAGGACACCAATGGGGGAGATAAGTTAGATCTACCTAAACCTAATATCACTTTTGACAAGTTTGTTAAGCATTAGGCACTGAATGCCTGGTACCCAGGTGTTAACTTGAAGAATGGATGACTTAGTAAACTTTTCTTTCATTTTGGAATTGGACATCACATTTTTACCTGTTACTTTTCATGATGAATATGTGGATTTGGTCTGAATTCATTGTGCTGGTTATGGCAGTTGAACATAGGGCCTGTTCACTGTCTTCTGGGCACTGTCTGGGACTCTACTATTTGAATCACATCAAGCTTTTGTGATCGTTTGTTAGAATCTCATGGACTTTCTTGCCCAGGCAGACATCAAACTACAGTCCTTGGATTTCAGTATCCTGAGTATCCAAGATTATAGACATGAGCCACTGGCACCCAACTGGTCTAAATTCTTTGACCAGAGAATCATAGTCTCTGAATCTCCACTGTCCTTCCCTCTCCTTCTGCAGCACCCGATACTTTGAGAATGGCTTGCCCTGTTCCTGACCCTCTCTACACTCTCCTGCACAGTGCTGTGTTGCTTGGAATTCCAGGACAGTAGTGGGTCTCTCTTTATTCTGAGGGTGGTTGCAGTAACTTTTTTGAGGTGCTTCTTGGTGTGATTCTTTTTATCATCATCATCATCATCATCATCATCATCATCATCATCGTATGTACAAAGAAGTTTTGATATAACATGCCAGTTTATGAGTACAATGCATCTTTGTATGATTCTGAATCCACACCATGTTGGGTCTGTACTATTTTCAAGTCCTCTGCCACAATCTATTGGACTAAAGTTTTGCATTACTTTGTATATTATCACTGGAAGAATGTGCAATGCTTAAGGCAGGAAACCTTGCATAAAAAGTTGCTCAACAAATTTGTGCTCATTGTATGTACTAAAGATTGTCAGTGACAGGTGACCATACTAGGGTTAGTAGTGAGGCTCATTTGTTCCTAAAATAAAAATTCCAGTTCTGGGCCATTCAGCTCTTGCAAAACTATACATATCAGAGGGGGCAAAGTAGATATCCTAGAATCTAGGTCCTCAAATGCTGCACTTTCCTTGGTGCCAGGCACCCTTCATGTTCTACTTCCTTTAATCTCCATAATACCTGATAAGAGAAATAAAGACCAGTAGGTGGCATACTTCAAGTCAGGTAACTTCAAAGGCCAGGGAGGCATTTGAAGTCAAGCATTCTTTTTTTTTTTTTGGCCAGTCCTGGGGCTTGGACTCAGGGCCTGAGCACTATCCCTGGCTTCTTGCTCCAGGCTAGCATTCTGTCACTAGAGCCACAGCGCCACTTCTGGCCATTTTCTGTATATGTGGTGCTGGGGAATTGAACCCAGGGCCTCATGTATACGAGGCAAGCACTCTTGCCACTAGGTCAAGCATTCTTAATTCCAAGGCATGTACTCTCATCTACTAAAATTTCCTGCTTCTAGGTGTGAGTGTTCAAGGTTCAGGGTTCTGGCATACATGATTAGGGAGGGAAGGAAGGTAAAGCTCCAGAGGAGCTAATTAGGCAGTTATGGTATTTCTGGGTTAAAGTAGTTTCTAGCTAGGAGGGCAAAGTACCAGATAACTTGGTTCTAACTTGTGCTTCTATGACAAATCTTAGGGATGCCTTCCCATGGGTATTGCATTATCTTCTTTACTGGACCAGTTGAAACTTTTCTTTCTTTTTAAAGAAGTTAATTTATTGTCAAGGTGCTGTACAGAGGGGTTACAGTTGCATGCATAAGGTAGTAAGTATATTTCTCATTAAACTTGTTAGCCCCTCCCTCGTTTTTCTCTCACTTTCCCTCCCCTCTGAATTCCCCCCCCATTCAAGTTGTACAGTACATTTTCAACATATTGCCTTATCAGTATCACTGTTGCATTGGCTTGTCCTTTGTCTCACCATTTTGTTATTCCCCTTCACTTCCCCAAATCAGATAAACATATGTACAATATACCCAAGGTACCAAAATGAAATACAGTGATAACAGCGGATAAACCAAAGGGGAAAACAAGAAAGAAAATAACGTCACATGGTACATTAAAAACAACAACAAAATAAAACCTCTTGTTTCCATATCTTGGGGTTCATTTCACTTAGCATCATCTTATATGGTCTTATGAACATAGCAATTGAGCAACTGTGATCCTCTGCTAGGACTATCCTAGATCTACACTAATTACTACCAATGAGGGAAATCATAGAGTTGATATTTCTTTGGGTCTGGCTTACTTCACTTACTATGAATTTTCCCAGTCTTTCCATTTCCTTATGAATGGGGCAATGCCATTCTTTCTGATGGAAGCATAGAATTCTACTGTGTATATATACCACATTTTCTTGATCCATTCATTTACTGAGGAGCATCTGGGTTGGTTCTATATCTTATCTATGGTAAATAAAAATTGAAACTTTTCTAAACCACTAGCGACACTAAATTACAGTTTACCTTACTGAGTACATGAAGAGTTTTGGAAATGTTTAAAATAATGCAGACAAATGGTTTCTAGTTGGAATTTACACAGGAAATCCACCTTTTATACTGTCTCAGTAACTCACCTTATTTCCTTATCCTGCTCTGCCAGACAAGCTTAGGAGCTGCCTCTTCCAATTTGCCTCAATACACTGGCAGCTGCTAGCTCCATTGTGACCTCTGATACTGGGCTGTGGGCTGGGTTGACAGCCTGAGTCTAAACACAGGCTGTGGAACAGCAAAGTCACTAAAGAATTCGTGGACAAGAGACAACTTACATGCCACTACTGGATATTCCAGCTCACCTCTATTCATGACAAACGTCGCTCAACCATACGCTCAATTTTCTGCCTCTCCTACCATTTAATTCTCCTTTCGGAAGCAAACCAAAATATTTCTATCACTGGGATGATATTAAAAAATGTATCCACTTATCATATAAATAAATCATTATCACTCATACTTGATCTGCCCCTCCATCCAGAAATGAAAATGGTTGGCCTCATCTTATTTCACATATCACATCTTATGCTATATGTGCATAGCTACTGAGCTATTGTGATCATCTGCTAATACTACCCTACATCTACACCAATTATTTCCAATGAGGGAAATCATAGAGTTTATATTTCTTTGGGTCTGGCTTACTTCACTTACTATGATTTTTCCCAGTCTTTCTATTTCCTTATGAATGAGACATTGTCATTCTTTTTGATAGAAGCATAGAATTCCATTGTACATATATACCATAATTTTTTGATCCATTCATCTACTGAGGGGCATCTGGGTTGTTTCCATATTTTAGCGGTGGTAAATAATGCTATATGAGGCTAAGCAATGAACTCCAAGATATAGAAACAAGCAATTTATTGTTGTTTTTGTTATTTTTAACACATTATGTAAAATTAGTTCTTGTTTCTTTTATCTTCCCTATAGTTTAGCCCCTGTTGTAACTCTATTCGATTTTAGTACCCTGGGCATTACATATATGTTTGTCTGAATTAGGGAAGGGAAGGGGAACATTAAAATGGTAAGACAAAGGGTAAAAGGTGAACCAATGCAACAGCAATACTTATAACACAACATGTTGTAAAATAACTGTACAATGTGGGGGGAGAGGGTTGGGGGAGAGAGAAGGGGGGAGAAAAATGAGGAAGGAGGTAACAAGTTTGATAAGAAATGTACTTATTACCTTACGTATGAAACTGTAACCTCTTTGAACATCACTTTGAACACAAGTAAATACATAAATAAAAATTGAAAAAGAGCCCAAAGCCCTAAGTTCAAGCCCCAGTATTAGCATGCACCTCATATGCTTGCACACACACACACACACACGCACACACACACACACACACACAGCCACACCACTAAATTAAAGCTACTTTTAAAATTTAGAAATAAAAGATCTAAGGAAGAAAAAAAGGAAAATGGTTGGTTTTGTTACTAAAGGTTAACTTTCTCAGAGGCCTCATTTTTCCCTCATGTTGATCACGGGTCGTGAGGTCAAACACAAGCCTGTCACTGTAAGCCTGAGATCTACTGGTCAACCACATGCTCTACTCTGTGTTCCTGGAGGCAGTAGGTCCTCTTCAAAGTTGGAAATGCTCTCTACCTGCAGGCTCCAAGTTACCCTTTTCTGAAGCCAGAGCTGGCTGGACATTGTTGTTTGCTCAGATCCATTCACCAGTGGTAGGATATTTACAGAAAGACACTAGCAGTGATTTCTTGCCTTGGGAAAGAACACATGTGGGAGGGGCAAGGACACAGAGCTCATAGTTTTGCCTTATGGCACTGTTGAGAGAGATAAACTGGTGATGGCCTAATGTACAAGGGTGTAGGGTAGGACTTTTCAGCTTTCAAGTGTATGCCACTTAGAGCTCTTGTCAGGATTCTGGGTCAGGATTTATGAGATAAGGCCTGAACTTCAACATTTCTAGCAAGCCCTCAGTTGAGGCTGAGACTGTAAGTTCTCCAACTACACCTGGAATAACAAGGCTACAAGAATATTCAACACATGGATGTCATAAGCATTGACATTTCCAGTGCCCAATCTTAATCCACAAGTGTACCACATTTAACTGGTTTTTATACCATTCTGCAGTTTATAGGAGAGGATGAGACTTCACTTACTACAAATGTGCTCTATTTCATAAAAATTCAGATTGAACAAGCTGACTTTACCTCCTAAAAGGCATCTTCCTTAGGAACTCTTAAAAGCAGAAAATTCACCTCATCAGAAAATACAGTTCATTTGTCTATTTTTGAGATAGGATCTTGCTATAGAGCCCAGGATGGTTTTCAACTTGTGATCCTTCTGCCTCTGTTTCCTGAGTTCTGATATTGGCTTACTTTTTAGAGTCCCTATTTAAGTATACATAGAAAAGCTTAGATTAAAAAATAAAACTGGGGAGATGGCAGAAAGATGTTAGCACCCTAGGACAGTAATGAGAGTCCTGTATTTAGTGGCTACTTGAATGTCTACTCTGGTTCTAGACAAAAGGCCACTCTGAGAAAGTGAATGGAAGATTTCAGCGAACAGTGGCTCTCAACTCCATGTCATGGGAATATTGGTCCACCTCTTGGAAGTAAGCGAACTGGGTCAGTACAAATAGGTCAGGGGATTCTTCAAAACGTGAGATCTGAAGTTACCTAGGGACCGAGAGCAATTCAGTTTGTCCCATCCTTACCTATCTACTATACTCAGTTCCGACAGTGCAGATTGTGTGTTTGTCACTGTCACAGTCATCTAGAGAAAGGCACACACCCTCTCGAGTACATTGTCAGCTTCAGAAACCTTGAGTTTCATACCCCAGTGGTTTTGGCCCATCTTTTAAGGAATCATGTCATGTTGTATCACAAACAATTTTATGAACAAATTTTTGATTGTAGAAATTTGAATTTTTAACTAATTTAATTAAGTAAAGGCTGAAACTAATGGTTTGATTCTTTGTTCCTATGTGATCTCAAGTAAAAATAATTTTCTATGGAAATACATTCAGCTGGCAACTTCTATACATAATTGATAGCTGTGTTAAAATAATCTTAAACAGTCACCTTAATTTTCTTGTCTTAGAAATTAATATTGTAAAAAAAGAAATAAAATGTCCATTCATGTTTAAATCTAGCAACAAAGAGGATTCCTATAAGAAATTAGCATGCTGTGTTCAAAGCTCAAACAGAAGCAGTAGTAAATAAACTTGAGTTGAATATCTTTGATTTGCATTGTTTTGTATACCTTAGTGCAACAATCTGGAAACAGGGTCCTTATAAGTAAGTGGTCCTTTTTGTAGGAATGTTCAATCTAGAAATTGGCAGAAATTTTGTCATTTTAAAAAGAATATCTCAATTATAGTGCCATTTTTAAAAGGATGTACCAAAGCCTAGGGCAAGATATAAACAGCTAACTCTTAGTAATTTCTTCATGAATGTATTTGCTTTCATCTATGCACAACTGTAATTTGAGCACTCACCAATAGTTTCCAATGCCTTGTGACTCTTTTCTATGCCAGATGTGAGAAACTGCTTGAAAGGCAGGCTTGTGGCTCCCTAAAGACTGGAATTCCCAATAACCCCAAGGTATATTATCTGAAGTCAAAACAAAGCCTTCTTGACTTGCTCTGCCACAGTCTTTTATCTCTTTAGTTGCCTGGCCATGTCTCCCTAAATGAAATCTCAAATTTGATCTTAAGTTAAAAGGATGTGTTGAGTATATTTACTCTTGTTTCAACAATGGCCATTTTAGAAAGCTCTAGTTTTTCAAAAGTAGAAGCTTCTTTTAAACTCAAGTCACCCTTGCCTGCAGGTCTTAAAGAGTGGTTCCACCTCTCAACGGAGGCTGAAAAAACAAGATAATTGGAAATCAGTAAGGGGGCTATTTGACCAATATCGTTTATAAAATGCCAATGGGCTCCCCTCAACATGTGCACATGGCCACTTATTACACACTTAAATGCAAAGGAACAAACTTACAACTAACAGATACTCATAGGTCTGGCAAACCTTGCTTTAATGAAGAAGCATAATCAAATTCAACAAGAATGCGTTTAAGATATTTAAAGCTCTTCCAAACTTCAACCTCCATAAAGAAAAACAAAAAAAAAATTCTATTACAGTCTAACTTCTTTTACTTCCTTCATGCCTGAATAAACTGTGGTTTACCATAAGCCACTGCAAAATATTAATAGACTCAAAACTCACAACACACATAACCTAATATTTCTCCATCCTGACATTACCAAGCTTTTTAAAAAATAACAATAAGGAGATAGAATCTCAATCCTTTATTGAAGGTTCATTTCACCCTGTAGCAGAGCACATATATTATATTATCAAGCTATATCTTCTCCAATAAATGAGGAAATTATAAGCATTGCAGCTGCTTTAAGAATTCCTTGAATTTTAAGTCCTAAAAGCTTGTTTTCCTTGGCTTTGTAATGCTATTCTTTTTTTTTTACAGAGCTAAGCCACAGTGAAGAATTTTTTGAAATGGGAGAAATATTCAATAGTTGGAGAAAGTAATAGGGCTTTAGTCTCATTTAATGGCCTAAGATGAATATGTTAACCACCTCACTCATAACAGTTTGAAATCTATCATCAGAAAGTTAGGAGTAATCAAATTATTGGCTGTTTCTAGGTTCCCAGCAGATCTACTTGGTACTTGATGTCATTAACAACCTTGGTCCAATATAAGTTTCTACTATTCTAAGTGGCAACTTCAAAGAGCTTTTGGTGCACCCTATGAATGAACTAAAAGCCCCTCAACTTTGTATCTGCTGCCTTAGATCTGAGCTATTCTCTGCTGCAGTCCCTTTGCAATCACCTTGTTCTCTAGGAGGAAAGGAATGACTCACTGATAAGCATCTTGTGTGGAAGGCAAACTGCCCCTCAAACAGGCAATGCCTTCTTATCATCTTAAATGAAACAACCAAAAGACTCAGGAGACCCCCTTGATCCTGCCCCATTCCAGTAATAAATTGATAACAATTTTTTCAGAACTCCTCCAAGGACAAATACTGAGCTAATGGTCAACTAGGACTGTTTTAACTATGTATAGCTTTCTCACTTTCTGTCCTCAATTCTCCCTATTTAACCTGAAGACAATGTATACCTGGGAATGTGGCTGAAGATATACTAAAGTGCTGTCTTCCCGTGGCTGCCATGTAATAAAATCTCCTTTCTCTGCTGTTTACCATTCCTCTTTATTTGGCATATATATGGAGCTGAGTGGGTGGACCTAACATGAAACTCCTGGACTTTAGGCCCTGGATCTAAACTCAGCTTCACTTTTATATTAAGTGGTCTATGCACATTTCCTGAGCACAATTACTAAGCCTGTTAAGGGATGTTTTAGGCCTCAGGCCTAAATGATGCCAATGATCCTAATCCCCTCCCAGTGTAGAACACTGCCTATAGTATCTCTCTGTGTGTGTGTGTGTGTGTGTGTGTGTGTGTGTGTGTGTGTGTGTGCTCATGCTGTGCTATGAATGGATCCTGGAGTGTCTCACAAACAAGGAAAGTACTTTAGCACTGAGCTACAGTGAGCATATCCTAGATGTATCATTAATTGAAGGTACCTATATGCATTACTAATGGGAGGCACATGTATGGAGAGCATTGTCCTGTTTCTTCTACTGAAGTCTTCTGCAACAGTTTTAATTGTTACAGTGACAGGTGATATATAATATTATCATGTGTTTATTCCAGTAATGGAAATCTTACAATTTGTAAAACAAAACAATCTGACATAATAATCCAATGTACCATATTGGGTTATATTTACAAAATAAAACAGATGCTTTCAATAAAATAAAAACCAATATTTTCATAGTAGATTATCCCTAAATAAGAACCTATTGGATAAATTTCTATATAATCATTTCCTTTTTACATACAAAAGCAAAAGAAAACAAACCAACCAAGCAACAAAACAACCTTGTTTATGTGTGGCCTGGCTCTGGCTTTGGCTAAGTATCAGTCAGGCAGTGTGGGTGGCACAGTGCATCTTCAACAGTGCCTTTCACAAGCCCTTTGAGAAAGTTTCCAGTCTCAGGATGCATATTTATCAATGGTTCAGTCTCCCTTCGGCTTTCTGGGAGACCAGTGGGCCCATAAACATTTTCTATTCTAAGGTCTTAGACCTTAGATCCTAAGAAAAGTCAGAAATGAGGGCTGCTATGCTGAAGAAGATTGGGTCCAATTAGGAATGATATCACAAAGGAATGTTCCTGGTTCTTCCAAATGCCAAGATTTTCCTTAGACATTTTAACAAAAATTGAATATTTTATACTTCACTTTATGAAAAGAATTTTCCAAAGATAATTTAAGCATTTTCTGGACAGATTATTTGCATCCTTCGCAATGCTGCCCATGGTATTATGACATTCTCTCGAGTTTGTCTGGATGGCATTTTCCTCTTGGAGAGTGGCCTCAGATTGATATGTCTGTTCAGTTCTATGGTCTCCTTTTTCCATTTTATTTCAGTTTTATTTGTGCTTCCTCTACAGCCTGTCTCAAAAACATGACTAAATGCTGTACTTGCTTAAAAAAAGTCTTTGCTCTTTTCTTTCCACTACTTAACTATATCTTCTCACTGACAGCAATGTGTTTCTGGCGTTTCTGGCTGTGTTATTTTACAGAGTTGTTTAGATGAGAGTCCCAGAGTGTCTCAGACTTGTTGAGAACACCATTTTGACACCACCAAAAATCATTTCTAGCATAATATTTTGCAGCATAATAATAGTCTATTATTTGCCATTCTGAAACTTTTTGTACATATCTCTGGTTTCCAGTCAGCAGATGAATGCTTACATTTCTTAAAATTCAGATGTCCAGACAAGTAAGGTTATTCCTATGATTCCCAGGAAAATAGAAATGCTCTGAAGAATGCTTTAGGACTGCACCATCGAATGCAGTTGTCCTTAGTGGCATAAATACACACATACAAACATAAATTCAACTTTAAACAAATGAAAATTTTGGCTTCTAGTAATATAAGGTATATTCTGCATACTTCATAACCACATATGGTTAGTGGCTACTATACATCAGAAAGAGCCAAAAGGGCTCATGCCTATAATCCTAGCTACTCAAAAGACAGATCTGAGAATTGCGGTTCAAAGCCAAGCGTGAGACTCTTATCTCCAATTAACTACCAAAAAGCTAGAAGTGAAGCTGTGGCTCTAGTATCAGAGTGCTATGGCTCAAGTAGTAGAGTGCTAGCCTTGAGCAAAAAAAACAAAAAAAAATCTAAGGAAGAGCACAGAACCCCTGAGCTCAAGCCCCAGTAGCAACACATGCTGTATGCACGTGTGCGCACATGCACACACACACACACACATACACACATCTCAGCAAATGAACAAAAGCATTTCTACAATCACATAAAGTTTTGTGGTATAGCATGCTTTACTGGATTAGAGCAAACAGACTTCTAGGTCTATTAAACTTAAAGAGGAAAAACAGGAAATAAAATGATTTTATGCCCATTCCAAAATCTTGTTATATAATTTTTAAATGATGACATCATGAAGTGGAACTTAAACTGCATATAACATCAGTATCTCTGATGCTCAGGAATATTTACAGAATCTACTGATGGAGAATGTGTGTATAATGGTAAGAAAGTTTCAGATGTGATTTTGGCTAAATTGTTCAATCTAGGGAGAGGCAGTGATTAGTAAGGTCAGATCCATCTTGGCTGCTTATAGGATGAGTACAGTTTTAAAAATTAATCATTCAATTCTAATCCAACCTGGATCTTATAGCTTTTTTACTTTTGTGCTAGTAGTGGGGCTTGAATTCCGTGACTGGACATTGTACCTTTCAAGGGTAGTATTCTATTACCTGAGCCACAGTTCTACTTTTGGCTTTTTGCTAGTTAACTGGAGATAAGAGTTTCACAGACTTTCCTGCCTGAGCTGACTTGGAATCACAGTCCTCATATCTCAGCCACCTGGGTAGCTAGAATTAAAGGTATGATCCACTGGGGCCTAGTTTCACAGTCATTTTCTAGTATCCTCTAAAATAAAATAAAATATTTTGTTACCAGAAAGAATAGAGATTCATGCTTAGGAAAATAAAAATAGATTTGATGATAAAGAGGAACCACATCCACTGTCACATATTATCATTCTAACAACTTCAAGTGATTACTATGTTCTAGTACCATATATGAATTAGTTCAAGTTTCACAGCAAACCTGACAGGGAGGTACTTTAATAAATATTATTTTGCAGGGTGAGAAACATCCACAGGGGAAATAAATCAATCAATAAATAGCCTATCTATGATGGCTAAGGTGTGCCCTGAATGTCACCCAAAATTCCACTGTGGTTAAAAGGTTGGTCCTCAGGAAGCACTGTTGTAAGGTATGGTATCTTTCAGGGGTGGGACCTGGGTCCTTAGGTCACTGGGGATGTGCTCTCAGAATGTTCTGTTTCCCTCTGACTTCTTGTTTGGTAATATAAACTCTCCATACATCCATTCCCTATATGATATACATTGGTGTTCATAGGCTTCATCAGATGCCAAAACACTAGGGTTATCTAGTCTTAGACATTGAACTTCCAACAGTTTGAGCTAAATAAACCCCATTCTCTTTATAAGTTAGCTACCTCTGGTATTTCACTGCAGTCATGTAGAGCTTACTACACTGTTCTAGGTGATTCAGATAACAGGAAACAGAAACTGGACTGAAACCTCTGTGGAACCTGTGTTTTCATTACTTGAATGCCTATGCCCTACCTATGTGTCATTTAAGAGCTTTTGAATTTCTGATGAGATGTAAAATTTCATTCAAAACCTGCATAGTGGCATTTATTATTTTTTCCATTGGCTCAGAAAACAGTTCAGATATTACCAGATCTCCAGATTTTCTTTATGAGCAACTGTATTCACTAATAATTTTCAAAGTACTAGTGACCAAAGAGATTTGGTTAACAGAATGCTGAATTCCTAGTTTACTCCTCCCCCTTGGCAAATAGATAAAAAAATTCAAGTAGAAAGAAGGCAGATTGACAGGAATTGCTTGTAGAAAGGAATGCTTGTTTAAATTATGGCAAATGACTTTAAAAAGAAAACAAAAACAGTACTCACCAGGAAATCTCAGTTTTTGTTTTTGTTCAACCAGGACAGTAATATTTAATTAACATCACAGCTGGACCAACATATTTATGAAATTTTATTCTCATTATTAAATGTTTTTGTACAGGATGAATAATATTTCTACCAACCCTTCCTCCCCTCCTCAATTCCCACACATTGAGGGAATCAATGTTTTTTTAGTTGGGATAGTGCACATATGCATGTGTTTGTGTGTGTGTATGTGGGTATAAGTGTGCATTTGTGTAGCTCATCAACAACTCTGTTGAATCATACTGAGGTTTATTGAATCTGTAAAAGCCTATTTCATAGGATAGTTGAGTGGATTATGAGTATTTAAAAATATGTAGAAGTATTTTTTCTAAAAGGCCAGTTTTATGACTGTTGTGAGTTTTCTAGATCACCAAGGCCCATAATATTTTCTTGAGATTTATTCTCAGTTCTGCCTCATACAAATCATATATCATTAAGTCTTAATCACATACTTCTTTTTCTTTTACTATTTCTGTACATAGTTCTTGTCTTCAAGGGTGCAGTGGTAAGGTGGGTATCATTTACCTATGTGTACCCTTAAAACTCAGACGTGATTTATCAGAGCTTAGGAAAAAATCCTGGCCAAAGGGTTAGAACAGTATTTTAAGTTGTACTATATACTCCTGTTCTTCATGCCATCCTGCTCTTTGGACTGCAAATGGTTTCTCGGATTTGAAAAGTAGTTGAGATGAGGACAACTGAATGTAGAAGTGTATAGAAAACCTCAACTGACTCATTTTACTTCTCTTCTTCTTTTCACAAATGAGTAACAATGCTATATGATAGAAATTTTATATGTCATTTAAAATCTCCAAGAATTCTTTCAACATTAAAAATTAGAAGTATTAACAAAAGTAAGGAGCAGTAGGTTGAAGTGGGTGAGAATGTTGAAAGAGGTGACATACTTCAATTTAATAAACATATATTTTTAAATCAAAGTGTTAAGAAAACAGTGTACCATAGTTTAGCTGGGAATATTTTTAGTCACTCATTAGCATATAAAATAATGTCATATTTTACAATGATACCTTCTTAGATTTAATCCAATACCAGAATGCAGTGGTTGTGGTTTTTTTTTTTTTTTGTTTTGTTTTGTTATTTTGTCAGTCCTGGGGCTTGAACTCAGGGCCTGCGCACTGTCCCTGACTTCTTTTTGCTCAAGGATAACACTCTACCACTTGAGCCATAGTGCCACTTCTGGCCTTTTCTGTTTATATGATGCTGATGAATCAAACCCAGGGCTTCATGCATGCAAGGCAAGCACTCTAACGCTAAGTCATACTCCCAGTTGAATTCAGTGATTTTTAAAACACCAGTCACACGAATCTGGAGTACATACTCGACCTTTTACTTAATACTTGTGAGTCCTTGGATGAATCACTCTACTTACAGATTTTTAATTTACTTTTTGTTTATTTAGTGCTTGGGCTTGAACTCAAGGGCTCATACTCTTTCTGGGCTTTTATGTCAAGGCCAGCGCTCTACCACTTTAGCCACCACTCTACCTTTTGCTTTTTGCTGTATAATTGGAAATAGGAGTCTCACAGACTTTTCTGCCCAAGTTAGCTTTGAACTGAAATCAGATCTCAAGCTCCCGAGGATCTTGGATGCCAGCCATGAGACATCACCTGGTTAATTTCATTCTCTTTTAAATGAGGATATAAAGGTACCTTTGTGGTTCTGTGAGGAATAAATGCAGTAATATAGCGAAAGCATCTTAGCACAAAGCTCAACACACAGTAAGTACTTAATAAACACTAACATCTGTTATTATTATATGGGCTGATACAGTCAAATCACAAAGTTTTTGGAAACTTTTAAAAATATTAAATTATGAAATGAGCTCTAAAATGTCCTCCATAGTCCTAAAGGCTGTTGAGATCCTGAACTGTAATAACAGTCATGAAAACAACACAAATTGCAAATTTCTGTATAAATATGGTACTATTGCTTGTACTTGTTGTCAGTACTGGAGCTATTAAGCAATATTGATGCTCCTCCCATTTTCATTAGCCCTGGCACAGAAAGAACTTGTGATTTGGGCTCAAGCAGAGGTGCAAAGGGGGTTTAAGCCTACTGAGATAAGGAGAAGCTGAGGTGAGACCATCCCAAGGGCCCCACCTGCCTTTAAGACTGTGAAATTGCAGATGGATATTATAGAATGTGTCCAGAGGAAGGTGTCATGGCAGAAGAATATGAACTGGAGTTCATATTCACCATGTTTAGTCCTTTTTCTTTTCTTGCCATCAGTCTTTCCTCTTTTCAAGCACTCCTCCTTTTGTAACTTCAATCCCATTTTAAAAAACTTTTCGTGCTATAATTTCCTCTGCCTTCATTTGTTCCAAATATATCTGGTGTTGATAATGATGAGAAACATCTCAGCTTTTTTGTTTTCCTGAATTTGTGGAAGACATTGAAGTAAGGAGAAGAAAAATTACTGATCTTGGCACAGCTTCTCAGATTAGAATTATAGCACATTTTGGTCTTCTCTCTCCCAGTGGACAGCCTGGCATCTTTTTTTTTTTTTTTCTTTAAATCCTCCACCCTTCTTGATATATTTCCCATACTGAAATAGGATCCATCTTGGACTTTAGAATTCTGAAATCTAAATCCTTTATAAATATATTTTTCTTAGCAGATGAGGAACACTGAAAAATTATAGCATGCCAGACGGGTTTAAACCATTCATCTGGTATGTTGAAGCTAATTAGACATGCAACATAAACACAGCCATGATAAAAACGTACAGAAAAGGCATTTCACAAACAATGTGGCTATAAAATCTACATCTGATCAAAAATGTTTAAAAAGAAACAAGGCTGTGCCAAGATAATTTTCCAAAGTCCATTATTTTTAGTGCAGTATCTGCAGAGGGGGCCAAGTTAGTGAAGAGCTTAAAGTTTAAGAGTGTTCAAGCTAAACTGAAAATGAAACACTGGGAGCAGGCAGTGGCCTTTACCAAGTCTTGTCTTTGCCTCAAAGTTTGTGAATTTTGCTCAAAACTTGGCTCAGTGTATATAGGTACTTCATTTTGCATGGCCTTTCGGATTGATTTCTAGACATGTCCTAATATCTTCATTGACTTTCCCTTTAGAAAAGCTTTGCAGAAGACAAAGAGGGCCAGTGAGTCTACATAAGCAATACAGAGGATTGAGAAAATAACGTAATACATATAGTGTCATATATGTTCTATAATATATTATATAACATATTGTATTATGTTACATATCATATTATATGTATGTTCTATAACATATACCTTTTATTTTTCTCACTCAATCTGTCTATCTATCTATCTATCTATCTATCTATCTATCTATCTATCTATCTATCTATCTGTTAAGAGGTGAAGGAAGCTGGGTGGACAAGCCAGTACTTCACATTTTTAGGTCAAGCTGGGCATTGAGGACTCAGATCTATTAAGCTAGCCACTTACTAACTTGAGATACAGAGGATCATGGTTCAAATCAGCCCAAGCACAAAAGTCTGAGAGACTCCATTTCCATTTAACCAGCAAAAATCCAAAAAGGAGCCATGTCTCAGGTGGTAGAATGCCATGAAGCCATGAGACAAGTTGAGCAAGTACGAGGTCCTGAATCCAAAGCCCACTATTACACCACACAGACAGACAGACAGACAGACAGACACACACACACGACAAGAAGTTTATATGCAAATATGGAGCTGTTGGAGGGAAGTTGAAGGAGACAGCGCTGAAGGCTCTTAGAATTTTAATGCAAAAAGTAACTAGAAAAGATTTGAATTTGAGCAGAAAAAGTGAATATTACTCTTCTTTCTTCTTCTTCCTCCTCTTCCTTATTTTCCTTTCTTTCTCTCCCTCTCCCCCTCTTCTTCTCCTCCTTCTTCTCTTCCTCCTCCTCCTTCTTTCCTCAAATACACTAAGATTTAATAGGAGATATAATATAAAGCAGGGCAGCAAGAACCGGAGAAAAAGGCAACAAGTCAGGCCAGGCAGGCAGGTGGGCAGAAGAATAAATTTACTAGGGCATCTATTGCTAATCTGGTTGTAATTATAAAATTTTACAAAGCACTCATTCTTGCTCAAAAAGTCTTGTAGAAATGTAATGCCTAAGAATAATTCTTTAGTATCTTTTCACAGTTAGAGAGGGAAAATGCAACATGCTTTCTAATCAGAGTTCAAGGGAGAGAATTCAGAGAATGGGCAGTATACAGTACAGATGTTGATTTCACTGAGCCTTAAAAGATTAGCAGGGGTTTGACAGGTTGACTGGGTTGAGGACATTCCAAGACAGTAATAGGCTTGGTTACATGTGCTCAGTAAGGGCTGGGACTAAGTTAGAAACAGTTGTTTCATTCCTATTCCCTTCTCTGGAAAAGAGCAAAACAGATTACACACTTATTCAACAGACCTGAACTGTACCTGCCTGTCATGGGCCACATTCTTATCTCAGATGAAAGAGAGTCACTTCCTATACTTTTTCACAGTAAGGTAGTAAAACCTCAACAAGGCCTCCAATAGCAATTTTGTATTACATACTCCAGTATATCCATACTCCAGGTTGAGTTTCCAAGCCCAAAGATTTGGTTGTGAGGCTAAGGAGGGTTCCATAAAGAAAAAGGTCCATACAATGCAGAGCTGGATCAAACCACACAAAATCCTATTTCCATTCAGGAGAAAACATATCAAATCACCATGCTCCACCAATGTAAGAAAGGGGTTGTAACACATACTAAAAATGGTGACAAATGTTGAACACATTAAGGAAAAGAGCAAATCCAACTAGAAGTTAAAATATGCCTAGTATTATTTTTATACTTTGTTTTTCTTTTTAACAAATTTTCCTAAAAGTTGATATTCATTTATGGTAGGTATTCATTCAACCAGTTTTTATTTACTATCAATTACATGATAGGGACTAGTCATAGCTCTTGCCTTTGTGTTTACTTACAATAAAGTATGATGTAGTCTATGTTTTAGACAGATCAAAAAGTCTTCTGAGTTGAAATCTGAATGTTGAGAATGGGACTGTTATAGTTATTCCATTTTGGCCTTAACATTAGTTATTTTAATACAAATTGAAGTTATAAATTTGATTCTAAATGTGACTGTTATATATTGATACATCAAACTTTGTTTAAAACAGAACATCAAGAAACCTAAGATTATTTTTCCATTAGAACTTGTATTGACCTTTTTACTCTACCTTCATTGAATGTCTTTTTCACCCCTTACTGGGTCTTGAACTCAGAGCAGAAACTTGTACTTGCTTAAGCTTTGCTTTCTAGGTTTGTGCTTTACCACTTGTGTCACACCTCCAACCTGGCCTCACAGACATATACTTTCTTATTCAGGATGGCTTTGAACCATAGTCCTTCAATTCTCAGCCTCCCGATGCCAGTTCTATCGTTCATGCTTTTTGATATCTATTTTCTAGTTCATTCATTCATCTTTGTCAGATAACTCTGTAATTTCTTTTCCACATAGTTTCTAGCAAACACATTTTCCCTTTAGAAGAGTTTAAGTTGCTAATTGCCTCACTCTTTGAGTTTTTATTTTAAATAATTACAATGTGTGATTTGATTTTTCTTCTAAATCTTAGCTTTAAAAATATCTTCAAGTCTCTTGTACTATTTCTGGTGATTATCTTAGAACACTCGAACATGTTTGCCTGTTTACAAGGAGGGAACTGTTAGAGTGTCTGGTTCACTAGGTCCTGTCTCCTTGGACAGCTCAGGACAACAGTTTACATTGAATTCTGCATAAAGTTATGTCCCTTGAATCTGGGTTCTTGGAAAATATTCACATGGATAAAATGTACATGGTCATACTAATTACATGGGTTGCAAAATAAACTCTGTTCTTGGAAATGTACAGCCTCCATGTACTTAGCAATATAATAAATACTTTAGATAGTTATATATTATGTATACACCTATACATACACACAAACACATACACCTATATATATCATAGTAGGTATCTATATATAAAATATATTTATGTGTGTGATACATCATTTAGAAAACACACACACATATGATACATATGTATATGCTTATATGGAATAGAAGGAAAGGTACTTTGCAAAGATAATTTTGACATCTTACAAGAGATCTTTCTATGTGACAGAAAAGAATAAAGAAACACAGGAATATTCAAGCTCTCTGCAAAAGCAATGACTAACAACCTCAGAACCAAAATTTGATGTAGTGGATTCTAAAATGTACTTTCTTTGCAACAGTCAGACTAGGCTCATTTACTTGGAAATATCTTTTCCTGGGTCTAAGCTTCCAGGAGATTAGAATACTCTAAAGAAGGCCAAGAGCAGGAATCAGATACCCAAATGAACCAAAGCACTTCCATTTGCCCCAGAACAAAGAACTATCTCAGCCTGGGGTATTCATTTAGCAAAACTTAGCTCTCTCCACTCCACAGAAGTCCTAGAGCTCAATCAGAACAAAAGATTATAGAGTGTGGAGAAACTTTACTAGGGGTGTCATTTTTGTGGACTTTTCCACAAATGATGCCTTTTTCTTCCTTTTCTAGAGCTGAGGACCAAATGCAAGGCCTTGCATTTGCCAGGATCTTCCATTGAGCTAAACCCCCATCCCCAAATGGTGCTTTTTTTTTTCAATTCATCTAAGTTTCTGGAAATAAAAGTTAATGATGTTACTAAAACTCTACTACATAGAGTTGCTCTTTGTAAGAAGAAATATTTTTAAGCCTTTAAATTACACATGGTAATTTCTGTCACTGTTCTCAGAGAATGAGAAAAGAATAATTTCTAATAGCGTTCAGTACGCTGAAAAATGAGACATATTATGATTTAAGCAAGGTATCCTGCCTACCTGCTTACTTTGCCCCTAGTCTCTTCTTCCCTGCTTCTCCCTTATTAAATACCAAGTCTTCTTGGAGCTTCTTTTCTAGTATGACATAGGAAGGAAAATAAGAAATGCAAACAAAGCACTATAAGACAGTTACAGGGCTAAAGAAGAGGTGAAGTGGATAGATGAAATAGAAGTTTGGAGATGCTGGTGTGAATATGTTCTTTCAAGGGGCACTGGGGTTGCAGTTATGGCCTTTCAGACAGCATGAAGCATCAGCACAAAGCTCAGATCTGTAAGGAATTCAAGAAGCAGGTGGAGGTCTAGGTCAGGGGAGAAAGGAAAAGTTCTTGGGAAAGACTAGGGGGAAGTGACATCCTGGATCAGAGAGTTCCTGTGTGTCTTGGTTATGGTGTTTGAGGTTTTCTCTAAGAACATGGGTTACCATCGAGGTTTTAAGGTGGACGTGGTACTTTGATGTATTCTCTTCAAAGGTCACCTGTAGTTAGTTGCTGTAAGGTATGCGCTGAGATAGGGAGAGAGGTAAAAGGAGTCCTTTGAGCAGTGAGAAATAGAGGCGGTTCTGACTGGACTGATGTGTCGAGGTAGAGAGAACGGATGAGGATGAAGCACATTGTGAAGGCATGCTGACAGAACATGCTGATTTGTGTGTATGGTATGTAAAGGAGAAAGAATTCACGCACCACTGAAGGCTCTGCTTGCCTTTTTTTTGTGGGTGTGCCTGTCTTGGTGGCTTGACCTTGGAGCCTGAGCACTGTCCCTGAGCATCTGAGCATCTTTGTTCAAGACTAGCATTCTACCACTTGAGCCACTTCTGGCTATTATGGTGGTTAACTGAAGATAAGAGTCACATGGACTTTCCTGCTAGGACTGGCTTTGAACTGTGATCCTTCCATCATAGCCTCCTGACTACAGATTGGAGCCACTGGTACCTAGCTCTCTGCTTGCCTTTTACTTGCCTTGAGGATTGATTCTCACATGAGAGAAGCATATGATGATGAATTTAACTGAGACAGATTGTGAGGTTATCCAAGAGACTGTCTTAGGACATGGAAGAAACAAGTTCAACTGTGAAGACAAAGCTATGTGCCACTGACCAGTGATGTAAGTTTCATTTCAGGAGACAAAGTTATCACTAAGAACCTAGAAATGTACATAGTGTGGTCACAGCCTGCAGCAAGACTTACTTTTGGTTGCACGCAGTCTTTGTCCCCATTCCAGACCCACTATTTTGTTTAGGCACACAGTAAGGTTGGAAATTCTGGGGGCTATGAGGCTTTCCAGTGGAATAGAGACCACATCCTTTGCTTTCAGAAATACACAAGAGCATCACGCTTTTTAGCATTAGTGGGTTTGAAACAGAGCTTGTTTTCATTGGAACAATGAAAAAGATTATCCAAACAGATTTATAACCCTAGCTTTTCCAAACTTGCTTCAAATCACTTTCTTTACCAGATTTCTCTCCTTTCCTGTGGTCTTACTTTCCCATCATTTTAGTAATTGCACACGAGAGAATGGAAATCTGCACAAATCTGGTTAGCAGACTTTGGGGGCTTGTGGTCAGAAATACTGCTCTGCAGTCATATTTTAAAGGCGACATTACTTTCTTCAATTATAAATAGAGGTCACTGCAATTTCTGCACAGAATCCTAAATGTTTTATGATATTTTTAATGATAAAAAAGGCAAAAGAGCTAGCACTTTAATATATCACAGTGACCAGAGCAACAAAAAAATACAATAAAAACGTATGTAGTCAAACTACATTTTCAACTGGCTCTGAATCGGGGTGAATGGAGCCATTTAAACACAGTACCTTTCTTATTTGAGTGTAGGGGAACCTCTGTGAGAAAAGCACTTCCCTCCATTTAGATTTCCTTCCTGGAAAACTGGCTTAGAAAGTGAACATAAAACCAACTGTTTAAGATCCACATCAAGATATTTTCCAGAGTCGTAGTGCTGACATCACTGTATTGGCTTGCACAGAGAGTGTATTAATCAAAGTTTGGGAGAATCAAAGTTCAATTCCAGTCAACAAGTATTTATTGAACACCTATAATACTTAGATTTTTTTCTTTTGTTTGAGTTATGTGCACATTGAGCTCCTAAGAGTTGCTGATTGAGAAGTTTCCACATTGATCATTTCCAAAGCAAAAGGAGAGAACTTTTCTTAAAACACAACAATAGAGCTCATAACTTTTGGACTATTATTATGTCTTCTCCTGTTATTTTAAAATATCTGAATTTAGTGATGCTGTTTAAATGCTTCCTCCTTACAGAAAGCATTCCTGTCACCCGATTGAATTTAGGTTTCTGCCCTTAATTATTTTCTCATAAACCTAGGGATTTCCTTCCATTGCACTTGCTATGCACTGTAGTTTTATTTCACCTGTTTTTATTTGCTCATGTTCTAACTTGTGAAAGGAAGTTTGGGAGAGTGGGGGCTTATCTGATTATGGTGCGATGAATATCAACTACTTAGTGCAATACTCTCTCAGCAAAACAATAAGTATTTATTGAATGAAGTGTTAAACTGTCAAAAAAAAGAACCCTTGTCCTTGCTTCACAGATTACTTCCTTCTTTTTTCAGAAATTATAACTAAACCTATTTTTTCCTCTGAATTTCTATTCATCTTCTCATTCACTTAGTAATAGGACATATGTCTAGAGAGAGCATATGTTTTCCTAGAAAGAAGGAAAACATTTTTGAGACCTCTTCCCCTAAATTTAGATGAAATATTAGTACATTTTCTTACTTTGTCTAATTTCTGATTTTTTTCTCAGTCTAGATAATCTCCAGGAAGAATTTTTAGCAGTCTTGCCAAACAACTGAGTTCAAAATATAAAATTCCCATTAATATTTCCCTTTCACTGTATTAACCAAATGAATTTCATGTTTCAAAAAGGACCTGAGAAGATTTGTGTATTTAGAAAAATCCCAAGGAACACAGACAGAGGTGAGCCACTAGTATAGTGTCCAGTGTGCATATGGATTACAGTTTAGCTATAGTTGGGCTGACAAAAAACACGAAGTCAATAAAACAGCTAGGGCACAAATAAGGAGCATAAATCACAGGGGAAAAGAAAGCTAATGTCTCAATCTAAACTCATCTCTAGGTCCAAACCTCAAAGGCCCATTTCAGAGAATCTCTTCAGTGGGTTCACAGGGACCAAGACAGAGCAGTTTGGAGGAATATTCAGAAAAAAAAATCTGAAACAATTTTATTTTCTAGAGAAAAAATTTCTACAGTAGTAAATCAAGCCCCCAGATCTATTAGGCTTATAAAGTATGTCAAGAGAGAATTCTTGGGCATCCATAACAATACCTATAGAGGATCGTATACATTTTTATTTGTTAAGTGTACTTGTCATTATAGAAGTTATATACTTCATTAGAGTTTGGGAGATGGAAGCATACAAAGCACCAGACATAACAACTAATGTCACTAAAAATTAACAATCTGATGATAATGGTAAAAATGGAGGAAAAAACAATTTGTCTTTTCATCAGTTTAATACACTTGCCTGCTAAGATTCCTGGAAAAAGTTCGCTATACAAAAAAGGGCAGCAATGGGGGGCTGGGGATATAGCCTAGTGGCAAGAGTGCCTGCCTCGGATACACGAGGCCCTAGGTTTGATTCCCCAGCACCACATATACAGAAAACGGCCAGAAGCGGCACTGTGGCTCAAGTGGCAGAGTGCTAGCCTTGAGCGGGAAGAAGCCAGGGACAGTGCTCAGGCCCTGAGTCCAAGGCCCAGGACTGGCAAAAAAAAATAGGGCAGCAATAGAAGGCATTCAAGTTTAAAAGGATAGTTCAATAATAGTTATTTTTATTTTCCAGTTTTTCACGAATTCATTGTGAAATAATCAGAGAAATGGGGCTGGAAGAGAATTGAAAAGGCCACATAGGCATCACCCTGTGAGAACTCCTCAGCTTGCCCAAGTCTCATGTAAACCACTATAAATGCTGGAACCGACCGGAACCGACTAACATTCTTAACATCTACTCTGCTTTTTCCTGAATGAATACTGGTAATACAATTTGAAGAAGTGACCTGTAACAAAGAGATGCATGTAATTACTCCAAAGGTATCCTTGTCACTGATTGGCTAAGGACAGATATTTTGGTCAATAAGATATTGGCTTTTTAGGTAGTTCTAGACCAAGCCACAGGAAACAAGCCATGTAGAATCATCTGTAAAAGAGGCATTCTAGATGCCAAATGAGAAAGATGGAAGCAAATCTAGATAGCATGGTTAAGGATATGAAATCCACAAATGCTAAGCCTATTACAACAAGAGGACTAGTTTAAGAGAGTCATAGTATTAATGGGTGTTGGTTGCTCCTAACTGCTTTTAATGAAATATTACAAGAATGGAATTGAATAAACAACTGCCTGGTTTGCAGGTAAAAACATGGGAATGAGAGGTATCCTGCCACTAGATATTAAATCACATAATTAGGAAAAGTGATATAGCTGCTGCTTTCCTTGCCAAAAGGAATGCTTACAGTGGCTTTTACAGGGCCACACTAGTGTGAATGGAAGATATGAGTCAAGAAAAGGACCAGAAAGAAGCCAAGAAGGTGGGGGATATATGTCTAGCAAAAGATCACTGGGCTTGATTTATAGCACAAGGAAGTAGTGGTGTATAAAGAAGAAACCTACCATGATTTGGGAGAAATTATCTTCCCAAAGGAAACACAGGGCTAACATCCAAAGGCTAGTGACAACACAACCCCTAAGCGGATCTTCAGTTCTTCAAACTGATACAAGCAGAAACTGAATTGTGAAACACAAGGCCCAAGACAATGGAGAAAAAAATGACAAGAAAGGTCCTATCATGGATGGAACTAAAGGCCCAGGAAGACAATAGAAAAAAGATATCTTAGTGTCTATGCACTAAAAGTCAAGTTATCGTCCCACCACCCCCACAGACACATACAAACACAATAGTTACCAATGATAGCCTGACTCCATTAAAAGTTGCAACTGGGCCAATCACTCATGGCTCATGTCTGTAGTTCTAGCAACTCAGGATGCTGAGATCCAAGGATCATGATTTGAAGCCAGCCCAGGTAGGAAAGTCCAGGGGATTCTGTTTTCAGTTTTCCACCAAAAAGCCACAAATAGAGCAGTGGCTCAAGTAGTAGAATGGTTACCTCGAGCAAAGAAGTTCAGGGATTGTGATCAAGTCCCAAGTACAAGGCCCAGGCCTGGCACAAAACAAACAAAATGAAAAACCTGCTATTGGAATGTGAACACCAGAACTATGCACAGCTAATCAGGGTGCTGACCTGGCAGGGGAGGGCTGGCAGAGAGAAATTTCTTAGCTTGTTTCAGCTGTCTAGCTCAGATAGGATTATCTTTTTAGATTAAAATATGGGATCTTGAAATTGAAAGGAAGTTGAGTGGTGTTCCTTAGTGCTTCATTGATTTATTCCTGGGGGTTTTGTAAGTCTACCTGGGCCCTGTCTCCTTTGTAAGCTTCAGTCAGAATCTGTGATCCAAACACAGTATACCTGGAAGGTTTCCCTTCGCTTGGGGAACTCTGTCCTGCCTTCGAAGCTTAAGCCAAATGTCACTGCATCAGTGTGGCCTCCCAATGGGACTCATCTGTCCCCACATCCTCTTACATATACACACAAACACTTCTTTAATAGCACTTTTCAAATTATATAACCATGTTTATTTATGCTAGGATTTGTCCAAGTCCTTCTCTAAAGTTTCTGACAAGAAATGTTTTAGAGTTTGTGGTCCAAAAGGTGTCTGAACAACTATTGAATTCTGCTTTTGCACTGGGAAAGCAACCACAGATGAAATGGAAATTAATTGGTAAGGCTGAGTTTTGGCAAACTTTGGCTGAATTTGGCCAGATGGCAATGATTGAGGGCTTCTGATCACAATACGAGAGAGCAAGCCCCCTTGCTCTAATGAATTTTCCAAGACAATTTGTCCTCAAGGGCTCCTCTAGGTCCTCTTCAGTCCTTTCCACAGATTCTGTGGGATCATGGAACAAGAGAACACATTTTTGTTTGAGAAAACTTGAAAATATCTTTAGTTATTAGGTAGCTTACATCCATGGTGAAGTGGATAAAATACAGTTGATTGAGATTTGTTTGATTTATAATGTTGACCTGAAGAATGTGTATATATATATATAAATTAATTTATTTATTGTCAAAATGACGTACAGAGGGGTTACAGTTTCATATGTAAGGCCATGAGTACATTTCTTATCAAACTTGTTGTCTCCTCCCTCATTTTTCTCCCACTTTCCCCCTTCCCCAATTCCCTCCTCCCCTGAGTTGTACAGTTGGTTTATAGAATATTGTCTGTTGCATTGGTTTGCCTTTTACCCCTCTTCTCTCCATTTTGATATTCCCCTTCCCTTCCTTGATTATGATAAACATATATACAATATGCAGGGTACCAAAATCAGTTAGAAATCAGGGGTAAAACCGTGGGGAAGAAAGACAAAAGAAAGAGGCCTAATTTCACATGGCATGTTGAAAATAAGAACAATAATGATAAACCACATCTTATGTGTTCATATGTACATAGCTATTGAGCTATTGTGATCTTCTGCTAGGACTATCCTAGACCTGTATTAAGTATGACCAATGAGAGAAATCACAGAGTCTGTGCTTCTTTGGGTCTGGCTCACTTCACTTATTATGATTTTTTCCAAGTTCTTCCATTTCCTTATGAATAGGGCAGTGTCATTGTTTCTGGTAGATGCATAGAATTCCATTGTGTATGTGTACCACATTTTCCTGTTCCACTCATCTATTGAGGGGCATTTGGGTTGGTTCCAATGACAAATTAGCAATGACAAATTGTGCTGTGATGAACATAGTTGTGCTGGTGGCTTTAGTGTGGTCTTGCTTGTAATCTTTTGGGTAGATGCCCAAAAGTGGGTCTGCTGGGTCTTGTTCAACCACTCTGGAGCTTCCTCAGAAGGCTAAACATAGAGCTCCCCTATAACCCAGCAGCCCCACTTTTGGGCATGTTTTTATATCTGATGAAATAATACTTTAAAAATTTTTAATAACTTCTGTACTCCATCCAACTTCCTTAGGAGACCAGTCCTTTGGATCTGAGCAGTAGGCATTCCCTTTGAAAGGAGTATGTGATCTACAATATTCTTTAGTTCTCATCACTCCCTGTGCCTCCCCCACATCCAGACCAATAGTCATTGAATTTTATTTTCTTAGACTTTCCCGACTTCTTTCTTTACATTATCTGTTTGGTTTTAAATATCATTTGGGTTACAAATGCCGGATATAGGTACTAAGAATTTCTGGGAGATTTCAGACCAGACATCTTCACTTTTCTTGCAGTGATTGGTTGTTTATTCTTGGCCTGTGCTCTTAGGGTTGAGCATAGAAAGTTGTGTGATAAATGAATTCTAAAATCACATGCCTTGAAGCTGGGAGGGGCTTTGAATTCTTTTCCTGTTTTACACTTATCCAACATCACAGTTCTTTGCCTCTATAGTCTCTATCTAGTCATAAGATTCTTCTTTCAAAAATGTCCATTTATTTTCAGTGCTAAAATATGGGCACTAATTTTAAACATCATTAGTTCTGTCTGAGCTCCATTCAAAAGTTCAACAGCAATGTGAATATGAATATGAAACTAGGAAAATTGAGGGGATAAGTGGAGTAGGGAGAGATGGGAAAGACCAACGAAAGGGGTGACATTGATGAAGATGCACTGCACTCATAAACTGGTCTGCTGAATTGAAACCCCTTTGTACAACTGCTAAAAAGATCACAAAAAGGGGATCAACAATAAGAACAACAGCAAAAATAAAAGTTAATGTGAATGCTCACTGTAGCCACTTGCTAAACCTATGGAAATGAGTGTCTTGAGATCAACTCTCCAATAGTGTAGAGTTGGACTGAGTCACAAACACATGTGGCCTACCCTTCCTCTTGTCTCATAATCCACATTTGTGAGATGGATGGGACTCAGGGCACACAGGTCAATGAAGACTGATAACAGCAGCCAGTGTTTAAAAGCCTTGTCTTCCCTATTCGAGACTATTCTGATGTTGCTTGCATAGATTATTTGGTTTAATCATCATAACATACTGATGAAGGGTGAATTGTTATTGTATTTATTTTTATTTTTAAAATTTAATTTAATTTTATTGTAAAGATGATGTACGGAGGGGTTACAGTTACATAGTAAAATTATAAGTACATTTCTTGTTCAATGTTGTTACCCTCTCCCTCATTTTCTCCCACTTTCCTTCTCCTCCCCTGACTCCCCTCCCCTCCAAGTTGTAAAGTTCATTTCCAACATAGTTTCTTATATCACTGTTGCATTGGCTCATCCTTTTTCTCACCATTTTGTGATCCCCTATCCCTCTTCCAAATCAGACAAATGTATATACAAGACACAGGATGCCAAAATCAAAAACAGTGACAACAGGGGAAAAAGCAAAAGGCGGGGAAAAAGAAAAAAGAAGTAACTTCACACAGTATATTAAAAAACAAAAACAAACAAAGAAAGAAATCTTCTTGTTTCCATATCTTGGAGTTCATTTCGATTAGTATCATTTTATATGGTCATACGTACATAGCTATTGAGCTATTGTGATCCTCTGCTAGGGCTATCCTAGACATACACTAATTATTACAAATGAGGGAAACCATGGAGTCTATGTTTCTTTGGGTCTGGCTTACTTCACTTAATACGATTTTTTCCAAGTCTTTCCATTTTCTTACAAATGAGGCAATGACATAGTTAAAGGAACTGCTGCACAAAAAGTTATAAAGTCAAATGGCGGACTAGGGATTTGAGCCCACAACATCCAATTTTAAAGCCCTTTTTCTCCTTATCACTAACCTTTGCCCCTGTCCTGCCAACTGTCTGTAGAAGACCCTGGATAGTATTGAACCTCTTTTTCCAACCACAGGCATTACTAACATTCCACTAAAAGAGCTATCAAACTGTAAATAATACTATTTTTCAAAACTACTCATATTCTTACCTTGCTTAGTAATGAAAAAGATAATAAAGACTTACTGCTCCTAGGCTCAAATAACCTGGGATGCTGGTGAAAGTTTTGATGGAAACTTTAAAAAAGTTGTATTATGGGATTTTTTTGTTTGTTTCAGCCTACACTGGGAATGACACAGATCAGAGCTGTATGTTCTCTGGATACTCTATTTACTGAGGTTTTTATTTTTTTATGACCGAAGTGGGCATTTGGTTATAGCTGCTTTAAAATTTTTCTGAAATAAAGATTAAAGTTATACCTTAAAACAAGGTACTCCGGGACCTCCATTATCCATCTGTATTTATTATAATGGACCCAAAATGACTTAGTGGAGATGGGCGGGGATTCTGAGTCACCTGGAACTGTTCTTATGGCTCATTGCTAACCAAGACTAGCTATCCTTCTATGGAGACTTATGTCATTGTTAAACACTTCCTCAGGACAACATTAATCCCACCCTAGCAAAGCAGAACAAGCACATGGTTTAGCAATTCCTGAGAAGACAGGGACTCTCGCTCCCCTTTATGAATTGCTTAAAGAATAACCCCCTAACTCATTAGTGATCCAGTAATAGCTTTCAAAAACTTGACTGCAAGAAGACACATTTACAAGGTCCCCTCAAAGGCACAGCTATTCCTCAGGCACAATGCTCCCTTATTCTGGAATCCCCAAACATAACAAAGGATGTATGTGTACCCTGTCTTTATCAAAGCTCAGGCACTTTAAGCACAAGATGAGGAAAAGATGCTCCATTTTCCATGCTACAGTTCATGACAGATCACGAAACAGTGATACACATGGATGATTTCAGGTTGAATCTGATTAAAGCATTCCTTCCCCTCCCCCCCCGAATTGGTTTTCAATTTTTCCTTGGCAGATGCTCTGGTCCATACTATGGGATGGTTCAGAAGGTAGCTGATGAGGGTTATCACTGTGGTTACGATGAGGATGTTGTTCCTGACACCACATTCTCCGCTGTAGAAAACCTTATTGGAGAAATTTCTCTTTGGTCTCAGTGTCAGGCAGGATGGGGCCTCTCTAGGAAATTGGTTTCATCTCACTTATGAAAACTGTGAATCATGTTCACCTCTTATCTTGGGCTACCAAAAAGCTCAGTGTCAAATGTGTAGCCCTTCTCTACAAAGGAGGCTGGGCTTCGGAATGCACAGCTCTTACTCCTGACCCTATCTCACCTTCGAATCATAATTTTTTCTTTCCTTCATCTGTTTGTTAGTTGCTTTTGGAATACTGAACAGATTTTCATAGGATTTTCCTGAGCAAAGGAAACCTATAGAAATCAGTACCTAATGTATATGATGTTTTCCCTTACAGTGAGAGTTATTCTCACAATGTATTTGCTATTCTTAAAGTCTAAAAAGCAAGAGTCAAATCTTTCTTTCCCCTTATGGCCAAAGTTGAGTCTGCTTTAAAATCAGCCACATATAGAATCACTGTCAGTATTCTAAGTCCAGGCCACTACATTCTTCCTCCTGGTGTAGGTAGTATCCTACTCCTTCTTACTTGCTCATGTATAACCCACCTCACTCCTAACCTATTCTTTTTTTTTCTTTTTTTTGGGGGGGGGGGCAGTCCTGGGGCTTGGACTCAGGGCCTGAGCACTGTCCCAGGCTTCTTTTTGCTCAAGGCTAGCACTCTGCCGCTTGAGCCACAGCGCCACTTCTGGCCATTTTCTGTATATGTGGTGCTGGGGAATTGAACCCAGGGCCTCATGTATACGAGGCAAGCACTCTTGCCACTAGGCCATATCCCCAGCCCCCCTAACCTATTCTTGGAACTTCAGTTATGCTTTAAAAAGTACACTGGCTTTTTTATTATTAAGATATTGTCCAAACCCTTTTGCAAACCATTCAGGTTCATGGCATGTCTGCTATGAGCGGTCATAGACATTGCTTTCCTTTCTCTTGTTTTGGACATTTACTCGTTCAATTCTTCATGTTTAGAACTTTTAAATTTCATGTTTATTTCACAGAAGACTTTCACTAAGTTTTCAGTTTAACTGTTATTTTTGGGGGAGAATTTCCTGACCCTTAGAATTGGTTACCAGCTCATATGCAGTTGGCAGTAGCTATTACTTAGGAGGTATATATTATTGCATTTGATTACAACTACTTCCTGCTATGCCACGGGGTCATATTTGTTCTATTCACAGCTCAATCCGGTATGTTACACATGGTTCCTAGCACATTTCAGGCATTCATTGATTGATGGAGTGAAATAAACATTTAGGCATCAGAAAGGAAAGAATATAAGATTTCTGGTTGATGTAATTTTACTGAATCCACAAATTTAATGAAAGAGCTAAATCTGCTCTTTTATATAAAAATTTTACATTTTCTTACTTCTTTTCCATCTTTTAATATTTTTACTTCAAAATAAGAAAGAGAATAATTCCACGTTGCCATAAATCATCCAAGGTAATATAGCAATAAAAGATAGATAATCCTCAGAGACTTTTCCTCTTAATAAGAGATTATTTTGGCCATATCCACACCAGCATTTGCTATTGTTAGTTTTCTTGATAATGGCCATTCTAACTGGGTAGAGGTGGAATCTCATTGCCATTTTTATTTGCATTTCTTTTGTGGCCAGAGATGTGAAACATTCCTTCATGTGTCTGTTGGCCCTTCTTACTTCTGAGAAGTCTCTCATTAAGCCTTTAGCTGACTTATTAATTGGGTTGTTGTTTCTTTAAAGATCTATTTTGGGGAGGTTTAGCTTTTTGAGCTTTAATTCTATTTTACATATGAGGCCCTTGTCTGATTCATAGCTGGTAAAAATCTTCTGCTATTCTTTGGACATTCTATTTATTTTGTTCACTATGTTCTTTGTCATGCAGAAACTCTTGTTTGCTGCAACCCCATTTATCCAGTCTGCCTTTGATTTGCTTTGATTCTGGATCTTTACTTAGGAAGTTTCTACTCATGCTTAGGAGCCCTATTGTTTTCCCTACCCCTTCCTGCAATGGTTTCCCAGTATCTGGCCTTACATTGAGATGTTTGATCCTTTTGGTATTGATTCATGTGCAGGGATGTAGCCAAAAGGGAACTCTCGACTCATAGGCATTTATCCACTAGAAAACAAACAACGACACGCTAAAGCTACCAGCACAACCATGTTCATTGCAGTATTATTTACCATAGCCAAGATATGGAATAAGCCCAGATGCCCCTCAGTGGATGAATGGATCAAGAAAGTGTAGTATATACACACATGGAATTCTACTCATCCCTCAGAAAGAATGATATTGTACCATTCATTCATAAGACTTGGGAAAAATTTTGTTAAGGAAAGTAAGCCAGACCCGGAGAAATATAGGTTGCAGGATTTCTCTCATTTGTGGTAGCTAGACTATGCCCATAAATCTACAAGTAAACCCACTGTATGGTTTAAAAAAAAACCTGATAAATTATGCACGAAAAATTGCAGGTCTCTAGGCATTCACACACAGTAAGACAAAAGGAGGCTATTCTTAGGAGAGGAACACAAAGGCACAATGCCTATGTGCATATGATCATATAAAATAGTATTTATTGAAATGAACTCCAGGAAATGGAAACAAGAGAGTTTTTATTTGTTGCTGTTTTTTTCCCCCTTTTCCTTTTGTCTTATTTGTTTATCTGTCGTTGGGAGGGTAAGTAGGGGCATAAAAATGGTGTGACAAAGGGTGAACAAATGTAGCAGTGGTACTCACTAGATGCCATGGTGAAAATGAACTATACACTTGTGGGTGGGGACAGGAGGGGAAAACTGGGACAAAGCAAGGGAAGGCATGACATTGTTCAAATAGATGTCCTCTTTATCTGACTTATATAACTGTAACCCCTCTGTGCATCATCTTTATAATAACAATAAACATTTCATAAATAAGATCCTGGGTTATTTAGACTTAAAGGAAGGCATTGTTTGTCTATGTGAGAGAAAACAGGAGAGTGGAAACTGCCAAGTTATTCAAAGACAGCATTGGACTGCCAAAGTCAATGACAGTCTTAATCTTCCTCCCAGTACAGTATAATGAACTAGATATCACACTAAAATTTTTTAACCTTTTCTTTGAATAGGATATTACCTTTCCTATATATACCACAAGGCTAAACAATATACTAAACTTCATTATTGGATTTAGGATAAACTTGTATGTGATATTTTGCTATATATGGTAGCACTCAGGCCACAACTTTTGTAAAATAGAGAAAAAATGGGCCTGATTGTTATTTCTGCAAAAAAAAAAAAACAACCAAAAATACTTTTAGCACAAAATTGCTTCTAGAGCATTTTTTTCATTTATTTCTCATTAAAGTGATGTACAGAGGGGTTACAGTTTCATATGTAGGGCAGTGAGTACATTTCTTATCCAACTTGTTACCTCCTCCCTTATTTTTCCCCTGCCTCCTCCCTCTCCATTTCCCTCCCCCACCATGAGTTGTAGAGTTGATTTGCACCACAGAGGTTTGCAAGTATTGCTATTGCATTGGTTTGTCTTTTTATCCTTTTCCTCTTCATTTCTAGAGCATTTTTAAATGAGTTAACATTCTTAGTCCTTTACAAAGTGAGAGGCAGCTCTAAGTTACCACAGTACTGTATCCCTGAGACTCAGCCTCATTCCTCTCCCTGGCTTCTGTAAAATACTTTGTGCTACAGTCAGTTCTGTCACTTGTAACCCAGTGACTCTGAACTAGTGGAGCAAGAGTTTAGTCAATGGAATATCAAATGCATGGATGGTTTAAAATACAGGCTGCAATGGAGAAAGCAGAGAATTACATCTTAGAATCATCACTGTGGGACAGAAGCCTCGGGGCTTTCCTAAAACAGCAGTGGATATTATCTTCAAAACTGCAAAACTGGAGAATTCTACACATAATTAGAAATGCTGACATCTACACATAGGTTCAGCTCAATTAAGTAGACATCTTTAACACACGCACACACACTCAGCCAGTTATCTGCTCCTTTCTAACTACTGAATTTTATGGACTTTTAAAAGTCATTAAGAGTAAAGCACACTGTGTTTTATGATCTACTAAGAAACAGAAAACACTTCCAACTGAATGATAATACAATGCCTTCCTGACACTTACTTTTAATATTATACTTCTTAAATGACTCTTTTATATTTAGGCAAAGTTTTTTTATCACTTATTTTTACGCATCAAAAAGTGAAATCCAAGTGAAACCCATTCGTTAAAGTCTCCTTAAACTTGTTCATAATCAGAGTCTAACACTTTCCAATTACTTTTTTACTCAGTCTTTAATCAGTGTGTTTTTCAAACAAGTATCATCCTCTATGACATCAAGAACTATGATAACATAATGGATTTATTTTTTTGGTGATCTCATAATTTGAACAGAGGGCCTCATGCTAGTGCAGCTTGTTTGCTCACTAATGGCGCTCAATTTCTTGAGCCATGCCTCCACCTCTGTTTTTTCCTAGAGGTAAGAATCTCTTGTACTTTTTTGCTGGGGTTGGCTTTGAACCACAATTTTCCAGATAAGCCTCAGAGGCTAGGATTACAAGTATGAGTCACATTGCTTAATTATTAACTACTAACAGTATTTTTTAAAAGAATGTTACCCTACTGTCTCTCAGCTTCTATCTATCAGTTAACAAGTGTTCATGCTCTAGCTTTCTGGGCATTTAAAAAGGTGTCAATAGAAGGTACTTAGATACCAATCCAATGTTCTTCCCTCGAATGCTCCTTAAATGACTGGGTAGATATGTAGCCAGAAATTTCCACTATATTCATGAATGCACAGAATGTAAGCTAGTCATGGCAATTTCCAGTAACACCTTTTCAACTTACAGATATTTTTAGAGAACATTTTCAAAACAAATTAAAACTCCTAGTCACTTTTTTTAATTAAACTTTTTTTTTTTTTGTCAAGTGTGGTACAGAGGGGTTACAGATTCATATGTAAGGCAGTGAGTACATTTCTTGTTCAACTTGTTACCTCCTCCCTCATTTTTCCCTTGCCTCTTCCCCTCCCTGTTTCCCTCTCCCACCATGTGTTGTACAGTTGGTTTACCCCAAATGGTTTTGTAAGTATTGCTGTTGGAATGGTTTGTCCTTTTATCCTTTGTCTCTCGATTTTGGTATTCCCTTTCCCTTCCCTAGTTCCAATACATGTATATACCATATCCAGGGTACTAAGATCAGTTATAATAATAGCAGGGTAAAACTACAGGAAGGGAATACAAGAGAAAATTAAAAGAATTTTTTTAAAAAAGGGTACGGGGCTGGGGATATGGCCTAGTGGCAAGAGTGCTTGCCTCGTATACAGGAGGCCCTGGGTTCAGTTCCCTAGCACCACATATACAGAAAATGGCCAGAAGTGGCACTGTGGCTCAAGTGGCAGAGCACTAGCCTTGAGCAAAAAGAAGCCTGGGACAGTGCTCAGGCCCTGAGTCCAAGCCCCAGGACTTGCCAAAAAAAAAAAAAAAAAAGGGTACAGTTTCACATGGCATATTGAAAATAACTACAACAATGATATACCACTTGTTTCCGTAACTTGGAGTTCATTTCACTTAGCATCATCTTATATGTTTATATGGGCATAGCTATTGGATTATTGTGATCTTCTGCTAGGACTATCCTACACTTGTACTAATTATTCCCTATGAGGGAAACACAGAGTCCATGTGTCTTTAGGTCTGGCTCACTTCACTTAGTATGATTTTTTTCCAAGTCCTTCCATTTCCTTACGAATGAGGTAGTGTCATTCTTTCTGATAGAGGCATAGAATTTGGCCAAAAGAGAATCCTATTGCATTGTTGGTGGGAATGTAAACTTGTGCAACCACTCTGGAAAGTGGTATGGAGGTTCCTTAGAAGGCTAACCATAGAGCTGCCTTATAACCCAGAAGCCCCACTATTGGGCATCTACCTAAAAGATTACAACCAAGACCACACTAAGGCTATCTGACTGTTCTTCAAAAAAAAGAACTTGATCTCATTTCTGTTAATGATATAGTGATAGGTGTGTAGAGTATGTAATATTTAAAAACAATTGCTTTGAACTTGTCATCTATATACCCTCTGCCCCAATCAATCCTTTTTACAAATAGTAGAGAATCTAATTTGTGTGCTTTGGAAAATCCAAGAAACAAACTAGTGCGGGTGTTTAGTATCATAAGGTATGTTTGAGGCACTGACTTTAGTCTCTCCATGTTGGGGGTTAATTATAAGATCCATCAAATACAAAATCAAGGAATAGTATACTCATCATTCCCAGGGGGAAAAAAATAGGCCTTATCCTTGGAGGCTCCATTCACATGTTCATTGGGCCTCTACCTCTTCAGGGAAGAAGGGTGTCACTATTGCTGGCCACCTTTCTTGTTCTCCATTGAGGTCCTTGCTTGCTGGACCACCTGCTACTGGACAACTTTTAGAAACTGCTGCCTCAACACCTTTCAATTAAGATTCTTTCCTAAACTCACTGTCTATATCCTAACTGGATGACAAGTCTGTCTGTGGGACTGCAGGCAACGGCAGATCAGAACCAGACCAAGGTAATTTAGTAGAGCGTTCAGCAACAGTTTAATTATCAGCAGGAAGTTGCACAAAAAAAGAAATAATTCATTCTCTTTTTATAAAATAAAGCAATGATCTTTTCTCTTTTGGCTTTATATTTAGGATCCAACTTCATTTTCCAAATAAGAAAACAAACCAAAACAATTTCCACCATGCATTTTTGTTAAGAAAACTTTGGCCTTGGGATTGTCAAAATAAACTGGATATGAATAAAATTAGACTCTGAGGAAATTGACAGTGGCACTGAAATGTATTGTACCCAGTGGTGATTTAACTTCCTTATCAGTCTCAAGGGAGACTGAGAACAGAAACATGTCCAAGCCCAAGAATTCCTGAAGAAAATGTACAAAAGAAGCTAAATTGCTAATTGAAACAATTGGAAGGAGACCACATCAGTTTAGATAGTGTGTATACCAAGGAGCAAAAGCAAGGAAATGATCAGTGAGAAATAAGAAGTAAAAGATTGAAACCAGAACAAAAATAAGCAACATGACAGATCTCCTTAGAATGTGATTCATTTCCAAATAAACAGCAAGTCAGGATAAAACCACACAAAAACAAATGGACTCTCAGGGACCCTGAATATCTCCCATCAAGAATACCACAAAAATAGATAGCTTACTGTATAACAAGAAAACTACCATTCATTTCAGGAGGAATTTAAGAATTTATCCAAGAAAGAACACAGAAGACTTTACACCTTATATAAAGGTTAGACATTAGGCTGGTATAATTCTTCTCCCACAACTGAATATTCAATATCTTTTGCACATACACTTGAGTTAAGAAAATAGTTTTCATAAGGAAGTATTTTTAAATTATATTTTAATTATGTTTAAGTAGTTTTATAAAGCAGTAACCACTGACCACATCTGTTTTTGAATACAACACATGGAGATTGTTTCCATCATTTTCATTGTACTCTCCCATCCCTTCCAACTCTATCCCACCACTCAGTTTTCTTAATTTCATAGAATATGCATTGAATGTTAGGACTGTGTTTTCCTTCCCTTCATCTTTACATTTGTCTACCCATCTCCTGTAAGGAAATATTGATACCTCCTAATACAGTTAGGAAAACAAAATTAGTATATAATATAAGGAAATGTCTTCTTAAATTTTAAATGAAATGAGAATTCAAATTACTTTATAACATTTTAAGGTATGTTCTTAAGCTATACCATAATAGTTCATGCATTTTCTAGATAACAACTGGAAGGTAAACTGAGCACCATGGTGGCTCAGGCCTGTAATCCTAGCCACTCAGGAGAATGAGGTCTTGGATCATGTGGTTCAAAGCCAGCCTGGGCAGGGATATCTGTGAGACTTTTATCTCTAATTAGCCACCGGAAAACTGGAAGGGGTGATGTGGTGCAAAGTGGTAGAGTGCGAGCCTTGAGAAAAAAGAGCTCAAGGACCGTGCACAGGTCCTGAGTAAAGCCCTAATGAGCCACCAAAACCAAAACAACAACAAAAAACTCCAGAAGGGTACTTATTGCTGATATCAGGAAATCAGATATCACTAAGAGACTTCCAGGCCAATCTGTGCTTCAATTTCACACCATATTCAAATTACCTAAGGATCCAGCTAGTTGAACTGAGGCCTGGGAATCTGTATGTGTAACAAGCTTCTAGGAGACTCTGCACCTACTCTTCTGTGAGCCATGATCTGAGCCACAATGTTCACTGTATCTCCTCTATATTTGGTGGAATCTTTTGCCAGTGATATAAGGACCAAAGAGTGGTCTATGTTTAACCCAAGGGGCCATATTTGTAACATCAATCTGGTCTCAATTTTGGACATTGATTCAAGATACCCAAAGTCCAAAAAATTGGCCAGTTTTCATAAGAGCCTGTGCACATATTGATTTAAAACCATTACTGTAATCAGAAGACTACACTAGCCTAATTGTGGGGTAGCAGGTTAGATCACAAAATGAAACAACCTTTTCCTCTTTAGGACTTTATCATCTAACAGACAAACATTGAAGTTGGTGTGTATGTAACATTCCAAAGCAGAGGAGCCATACTAAAGTATAGTTATATCTCATTTAATTTGTTTAGGGGTAAAAGTAAGAAATATGAATATAAAATTTGGTGGAAATAGACATAAGTTGGCTTTGGGAAACATAAACTGCAGTATTGATTATATAACTGTCTATTTTCTTCCAGCCAACTCTTGTGGAAAAGTATGTTAAATCAGAAGTTAAAATACTATTTGAAACACTACATGCGTACGTGGTACTATTTGTGGTAAAGGAAATCACTGATAATGATGAAGATGGAAAAGAACTTAAGAATAACTGTTAGGCTGGACACTTCTGGGTGGAATCTATAATCCTAGCAATCCTAGGATCAAGGTTCAAAGCCAGCCCTAGCAGAAAAATCTGAGATTCCATCTCTCATTAATCAGCAAAATGCTGGACTAGACGTGTGGCTCAATTGGCAGACTGCCGGCAGTGAGTCAGTGAGCCAAGCAAAAGTGCAAAATCCCGGGTTCAAGCCTCAGTGAGGGCATGCGTGTGTGTACACACACACACACACATACATGCAAACATACACAAGCTGTAGAATGTTAAGTTCTGAAGTCAAATATTGTTTTGATTTTCAAATACAATTGAAGCACTTCCTAAAATTATGCCATTCAAACTTCCTCCAAAAGCTTCATATAAATACATCTTTTAGTAAATGCAATCAAAACAGTATTAGGATTGATTACTTGCATCTGAAATAACAAGATGTATTTGATAATAGATTCTGGACTTCCTTACCACCCTGGCTGTACATGTATTTAGCTGGTAAGAAAATAATCCTGCCAAGCTCCTGGGAAGACTCTAGGGGATGGAAAGAATGCCAAAATGTTAGAAATCTCTCCCCATTCCCACTGTTTGCCTTTCTGTCAAACTCATAAAAATGCATACAATCCATACACATTTGTAAAAGTACACTCTGTTTATGTCAAAGAAAACTTGAACTTGGAGCTTATGTGTCTTGCACATAAAGCAGCTCATTGTTTCTCTGAGAAATGAGGAATGAGGATGAGATGTTTTGATACCTGCAGCAATGCTGAGATGATTCCATTTGAGTGGGGGTAATTAAGAACAGATTTTTAGTAATAATACCTGAGTAGCTTAAACTAAATTACAATTCACAAAATGCTGCCTCTTCTCAAGATTTTGAAACTTAATATCTTTTAAAATGGGAAAAGCAAAGATTATTATTTTTTCTGCAGAATAAGACATAATTATAGACTTCTGGGGCTGTCTGTAGCTACAAGATTAAACCAAGCAAGTTTATTGGACTATGGCTCCTTTTATCATGTCAACCAGTGCTTTATCTTTCAGTTGGATAAAGTCTTAATATTGAAAGCAAAATTTCAGCAAAATGGAAAAATAGTACCTTTAAAATATTTCTGAAAGGTAGGTGTAGTTTAGAGGAAAGGGCTTTGAATTAAAATATCTGAATTCTTCTACTTACTAACTCAGTGATTATAGCCATATTATAGATTGAGTTTTCTCTTTTTTTTCCTTACCAGTACTAGCATTTTAACTCAGGGCATTGTGATTTCTTGGCTTTCTTGTTTATGGTTGATGCTATACTACTTGAACCATGCCTCCAGCCTGGATTTTTGCTGGTTAATTGGAGATGGAGTCTCCCAGACCATTCTGTCTTTGAGCAGTGATCCTGTGGATCTCAGCTTCCTGACACATATGAATGTCCTTAGCAAGAAGAATGCTATAACTATGTTATTTTATATTATGGTAGATAATAAGAAGAGCAGCAACTGTAAAATAATCATAAAAAAGTCATATAGACATATTAGACACAGTAAATGATTGGCTTAATATCACAACTTTAAAAAAGCACATCCCATTGGCCAGTTTGTTTGTGAGACCACTTCTAACATGCATTTAAACAAGTTAGTGGGCAGAAACACCACCAGATAGTGTAATATATAGGACTTCATGGTATCACTTGTCAGTCAGATACTGAGGCACTGCAAGAGTATACTATGAACATAGATAGCATCAAGAGGTAATAGGGGCAGCATGCAGCTGTCACTCTGCCTAGGAAACAATGAGAAGAAGCTGAATTCTTACAAGTTAGAGCTTTCAATAGGGACCTGTGGGACCAAGTTTTAACAAATGGTAATTTGTTCTCTTTTTCTCCTTGCTCTCTTTTACTTCCTGTCATTCTGGGTCATCTACTGTGAAGTGTGTAACTGATCTGTTCAGTTTCCCTGCTGGGATTAGTAACAGCCACCCTACCAAACAGAACTCTGCAATCAACCTGGAGGTTGCATTCACATTACATTGGCTTTCCATGTGTTAGAAACTCGTGCTTTAATTTTCCTCTTAGGTTAAAACTAGTAATGCATAGAAAAGAAGATACCTGTTCATGGAACTGACTTTTAAAGTAGGTCCAATCTATTTTCTAATAGTAGTATGTGTAACCACCAGTGTGATTTAGATCAGCCAGCCTGTGTAAAAGAGAGTGACAAGGAAAAACATAGGGACTGGGAATCAACCCCAACCACAGGGTAGATAAAAGAAAGTCCTTCCACCTACCTCCCTAGAAAATATCAGGACAGTGCAAATTCTATAATCATATTCTTCCATGCCCTCCCTCCAATGTGCCAGGGCCTATAAACAGCCAAACCCATTATTCACAAGACAGAGGCCAAGGGAAGCTGGAAGACTTCTCATATAAGCATATGAGAAACAGTGCAGTCCTGTGTGGCAGTACATGACTAATGTCCTTTATGGCACCACAAATCTTGTGGGTTTTTTTTTTCTTTTTTCTTCTGCACATGTATACACTAAACAGCTGTCACTTCTTTTTATACCTATTATGAATTTTTTAAAAGTGCTATCAAAGCACTTGTTTTACTATCTTTTTACTGTCTTTATTTTTTTCCTCTTTTACAGTGGGTCTCAGAGAAGCCTGGATGCACATCTTGAAGCTCATTAGGTAGAGAAGGAATAAAGTCCAGCCTCGTGGTGATTCTCTGTGGGGATTGGGGATATCTGTATGTGTGGGATCTGTAGGGAGCCAAAATAAAATCTTTGCTACTGGAAATATCATAACATAAATGTGTTAGTTTTCAAGTAAAAATGCTTGTAATGAGTGATTTTTTTATTCCTCAAGAATTTTAAATATTTTATACTTTTTAATTAAACTGTGTAAACATATGGAAAGGTACACATATTCTAAGTGTCCAGCTAACTCAATGACTTTTCTTTGGTTCCTTTTTCTTTTCTTTTTTTTTTTGCTAGTCCTGAAGCTTGAACTCAGGGCCTGAGAACTGTGCCTGGCTTCTTTTCAAGGCTAGCACGCTATCATTTGAACCATTGCACTACTTCCGGCTTTTTCTGTTTTTGTGATGCTGAGGAATCGAACCTAAGACTTCATGCATACGAGGCAAGCAGTCTGTCACTAAGCCACATTCCCTGCCCAACTCATGAATTTTCAACAGACACTCGTGTGGCCACCATCTATCCAGATTCTAACATAGAATTTGATCGGCAAGTAGAAGGATGCATGGATGTCATCACTTCCACTTCCAGGGTAATCATCTTGTCCCCTGGGCTCTGGTACTGAAGGGTAGCTTGCATGTGTGTCTACTCACCAGAGCTTTACAGGACATATACTATAACCTATGTGAGAGCCATTCATTCATTTTATGTAGGTTCACTTTGTTTATTTTCATGGATATGAGTTCATTTTCATTGGCATTTTATTGCTGTAGACATACCTCCATATATTTATCAATTCTTTTTTTAAAAAATCTTTATCTTTTGAGGTAGTGGGGATTAAAGTTGGGGCCTTACATTTACTACACAGGCATTATACCATTCAAGTCATGCCCCCACTTCTTTTTTGTCCTTAGTTATTTTTTAGATAGGGTTTAGAGCTTGTGCCTAGGATTTGCTTTGGGTTGTGATCTTCCTTCCTGTGCCTTTTATGTAGCTTGGAGAATAAGCTTAAGTCACCATGCTCACTGTATTGGTTGAGATTAGGTCTTGCTAACTTTATGCCTTTGCTGATCTTGAGCCACAATCTTCCCATTATTGGTCATAAAACTGCATGAGGAGGCTCACTAGGCCCTTGGTAAGTAAAATGGCACCTTTTAAAACATATCCATGTTGATAAGCAATGTTAGAAGTGACAGGAAGAATGACCTTCTCATAATTCCATCAGTTATACCTTCTTTATCCTCTCTTATGATTATACGCTATCTACAGATATCTACTTACACAAGTGTAATTTGCTTTAGGAAAGAAACTGGGAAAGATTTCATTCTTTTAAATACATCGTATTTGTCTAAACTCCCTAGCTTTGTATATCTTCCACAGATTTCTAAATTGCATACTCAAGATCAGGTAGATGAGCAGAAATCATGAAAGATCATCACTAGGAAAGAGAGAACTGTCCTTGATTGAAAAGAATCAGAGTAGCACTTTCTAGAAATAGAGCCATTGCTCCATGTCACTCAATTCAAGGAATTTAACATACTCTTGGTAATAACGTATGAAAGCTTGTATTTTAAAAGGCTATTGGTAGTTTTCTTTGAGAAATATAAAATACTGCAGAATATCTTGTGAAAAAGCAAAAATTGCACCAACAATACACCATATTTGGTATAATACAGAGAATTTATAGGATTAGAATAATTTAAAGGTTTACCGATGAGACTGGTTACATAAATTTTGTTATTAACTGTACAAAATAATATACTACAGCCTTTGAAGAATGAAAATAATGTGGAACTCTATGTAATAATATGGGCTGGTCTCCAGTGAAACAAGCAATTTATAGGACACGGCATATAAAAGTATCTATATAGAATATTCACAATACTTGAGGCTATATTTATATTTTAGATTGACAACCCTCTTCACACTCATTTCAATAGACAATGGCAGGTGGTAATGGTTGGATGGAGAAGGGTATTAGTCTCAGGGAGTCTGTGGAGTTTCCACAACTCAGGCATAATATAACTTGTTGAGTGTACGTTAGACTACAAGTGCCAAGAGGCAGGGCTTCCAAACCCCTTCCCTTTCCAATGAATCTTATTTTCCATTGATCTTTAGATTAGACATCTTTATATGACATAATGGAATTCCAGAGACAACCTTCCACAAAATAAACCCAATAATCATCTCTAACCATCCCTTCAGCAATTTCCTGTGTGAAGAATAAGAACTGTGTTCTGGCCTCTCCTCCGTGCTTTGCTCAGAGCGAGATGCTGAGAGCCTAGAGCAGCCTGTGATTGATGAGCAGAAGGGGTGGGTGTAATGATTCAAGTCTTTTCTTCCCATAGCTCCAGCCAATCCAGCATGTAGGAGAGAGCATAAGTCTCAGGATTTAATGACCTGTGCACGGTTGCTTTCTGCGTTTATCAGTGTAGTTATGGGAAGCTCCTAGTTTAAATGGAGCAAGAATCACAGGGTGAACATTTCTATGGACTCCTTTGAATTCATTCCATAAACAATGGACTCTGCTGCAAATCACCTGGGGTTGCACCTGGATCAGTAAGGCAGCGCCCAGCAGAGTGGCCCTTCACTGCAGACCACATTCACTGCTTCACACCCTGCCTTCCAGCCACTGGAAACATTCCACACAAAGCAAATGGACTCCATGAAATTACACTACTGCCACACACATGAATCCACCTATGGATTTAAAGTCTTCTTTGATTTCCCTAAACTATTCATTTTCAAATACTCTAAAAATATAGTTAAACACCCCCCAGTATCCAGCTAAATTCTTTATATTAGAACCTTCTTTTGTATCGCTGCAAGAGTGTCCCTTTTTGCCTTTTAGATGACAGTTTAGATTTTTTTCTGCAGTAATCCCTGTCACATTTGCCTATATTTACTTATTTCCTTAACTTGCTAATTACTCATTACTCCTGCTGCATCCTTCAGGCTTCTCCCATGGAATGTAAATGTTGTAAAAACAGAAAATATTTGTTTTGCTTGTCACCACTCTCAGAGTGACTCTCATGGTCTCACTTTGCAGGGCTGTGACAGTCAGGGAAGTGGGGGACGGGGGCCACCTCTCATTTCCTAGAAAAGAGGCCAGATATTTGGAGGATAGAAAAGTCAGAGTAGATATTGCTTTTGTTTAACAGCAAAAAGCCCAGTTCCACAGTAAGTGACATTTTTAAACTGAGTAAAGAACCAGGGCCAGTGTGGGTTTCCATAAGGAAAAGTGCTTACATATAGTCACACATGTTTTTCCAGACGTCCTTGCATGCTGGGGTCATGAGACCATACTCACAAATGGAGGAAAGTAAGTGGTGGCTGGAGGGAAACCAAGCTATCCAGACACCCTTCTATGAGGTATTCGGATCTGTCCATGTTTACTGGGGCACTAGAGCATTGGGGAAGTGAAAAGATGGACACTTCTCCTGACCTTTCATGGACAGTCCAGACTCTACTAAGCCTCACTGACTACAGAATGAAGGCTTAGTCTTTTTATCCTGAAAGCACTCGTGGAAAAGTTAGAGGACAACGGTCAGTAATGGAAAAAATCTTAATAGTATAATAACATCTGGGAAGATATAATTTGGGGTGTATGTGTGTGTGTGTGTGTGTGTGTGTGTGTGTGTGTGTGTGTATTAATATGCATCTTTTACGTTCTCCCTTCAGGTTGCTCTTTTCTAAGACAATGTAAATGAAACACTTTACTCAAAATATTGCTATTCTACTACACTTTTGTTTTCTATTTGAAATTTTTTTCTGGGCAATCTAGCTTCCCTTTAACCATAGTTTCAGAAGAAAACCTAGAGACCGCCACAGAAACATTAAGTGTTGGTTCAGGAGTCCAAAGAATTAAGAACAGTAGAGGCAATTTCCTTAGGGATACCAATCAATGGTTCTGTACAATCCTCTGGGTTTGTTACCATCCGTTTTATTAGGTGCATCTCTTCCAGTCTTGACTTCTTAGATGCCTCACTCTGGTGGGTTAACTTGCATCACTGTCATTGCTAGGCTTACAGCCAAATTCCAAGGAGGAAAGGGTTGTAGGCCCCACCCCCATAGGCTGACCTGATGTAAGAAGCCATAGGGCTACAGCAGTTCAACTATCCCTTTACCAATAAGCCTAATATGATAAAGAACACTTACAGTTTAAGTTAGATTCAAGGTTAAAGGTCAGTGTTGAGAAGCAGAAGATGGTAAACAGTAAAGGTCAAGTTTACTCAAGACTGGCAACAACAGTAAACACATGCTAAATGTATAGGTCAGGGGCCAGTACACTTTTTCTTTAAGATAAGCTAGTAAATAGTTTTGGCTTTCCAGCCAGATAGACTAGATTGCAACTATTTAAGCTTTGTCTCAGGACCCCAAATAAGTCATAGACAATATAAGTATGTGATCATGTTGTTCATGAAACAACATGAGTTGAGTTTGGCCTGTCCTGATCTAGGTTTTCCCAGAAAAGGCTGACCTTTATGCAGGGGTGTGTGTGTGTGTGTGTGTGTGTGTGTGTGTGTGTGTGTGTGTGTGTGTGTGTTATGTGTTGTTTTGCTTTTTTTTTTTTTTTGTATGGGGGATTGAGCTCAAGACCTCATGCTTTCTGGGCTAGCACTCTATCACTTGAGCAGTACTTCAAGCCCTGAGCTTTTGTTTTTCCTGGTTATTTTCAAGATAAATCATCTCAAACTTTTCTGTGTCAATGGCCCTGAACTGTAATCCTTCCACTATCAGCCTCTCAAGTAGTTTAAATTATAGACCTATAACACTGGTTTCCAGCTTGAATGTAGGATATTTAACTCAATGTCATATAGGTATAAATTGCTCAGACTTACTTTGCTACCCTGACTTTGTGTAGTTTGTGAATCAAGCCAAAGAAGGGGAAAAATGAAAGTGATATAACATGCTTTATCATGTATTACCCACTTAGATATATGATGGTAGATGATATACGACATGGTCATTAGTATTCAACATGGTAGCTGATACCCAACATAGTATATGATACAATAGGGTAGATGATACATAGGGTAGATACCATAGGGTAGATGATTCAACATGGTTCTCTAGCTTCTGAGTGAGTCACTACAGTTGGAGTAAATGTGATGGTCAAAAGTGGATCAATTATTGCTGAGTAGTTATGCAAATGTGTCTAATATAGGCTATAGAACTCCTGTGGCACACCCACCCTCTCTTGCCCTGCTCACTATTTTCAGCCTGTAAGTAACTATTTACTCTTCAGGTCTCTTCTCTTGTTTGAAGCCCGAGTTCTCAGGCACATTCAGCTGCTCCTGTCTACAGAGTTCTCATCACTCATCACAAATGCACATACTTCATGTATGTGCTTTTTTACATGCATGTTGGACTTCAGTGAAAGAATGTAGCAAACAAGAGATATCAAACTTATCCTATCGTGGTGAGGATGGGTTACTTCCATACCTGAAACTCTGAAGGACTCTAAGCAACACAAGAGTAGGGGGCACTGTTTTTTCTTCTTTTTTTTTTGGCCAGTCCTGGGCCTTGGACTCAGGGCCTGAGCACTGTCCCTGGCTTCTTTTTGCTCAAGGCTAGCACTCTGCCACTTGAGCCACAGCACCACTTCTGGCCGTTTTCTATATATGTGGTGCTGGGGAATTGAACCCAGGGCTTCATGTATACGAGGCAAGCACTCTTGCCCCTAGGCCATATTCCCAGCCCCAGGGCACTGTTTTTTCTTTAGCCTACATTGGAGCCATTGCCTGTCTCCATTGCCAGAATGCCTGAGTAAAGATTGGGGAAGATCTCTACACAAAAAAGGAGAAGAAAATACATTCCCTGTAGTGGGAATCATTTGTGAGCACAGACAAGGATGTTGGGACTGAGCCTAGCAGGATTGTGAAGTTGGGACATGTTTGGAGAATGAGTAGGGTTCGACTGTCACTTTATTCATGAATTTCCCTTTATGAGGTCCAGGTTTATTGGTTACACAGTTGGAAAGAATTTTTGATCACAGACGTTTCTGTATGTAATGTCAATAATATTGATTCTTTCTTCTACCTGGGCATGAAGCCACACAACTGTCTTATAAAAACACTCAAGTAATCGCCTCAATGTTTCCATCATGCCCTCTTTGCTTTGACTAGATCTCTACTTTAACCCATGATTTTCTCATTTTAACTGCTTTTCAGTTTCTCTACTTTAGTAGGTTAGAGATTCAATCTGATAATTTTGAGTTGATCTGCATGAAGAGTCTTCTACTAAGCCACATACCATCTTGTTTCAAGGGGCCATTGAGTTTCACAATGGAAAGCAAATGGGCAGAATTGCTACTGAACTTTGTCACTGAATTGTGTGATCATTTGCTCTTCCTCACTTTCAAATTATTGATACTCTTTTAGCTACTTTGACCAAGATGTGGGAGATTCCTCTTCTTTTCCTATCCATCAACAATAAGGGCTGTCCATTTTTCCTATTCAATCTTACAAGCTGGGGAAACTTTGCTCAGGGAGATTGTAAGTAACTTATGGAGACATCACTTCACATTCCCTATCACTTCCTAGCTGATGAAGTAGCTATCAGCCATCTTCCCTCTACCAAGCCTGTTCTCTTCTGACAATGTCTAGTTCATGGTCTAAAAACGTGTTTTTTTTTTCCAAGAGCCTTGCCTGACAGATATGTCATATGCTGGTCCTCTTCTACACTAATCACCTTGAGACAGATGAAACATATCTATCCAGTCAGGTAAAAGCAACACACTTGCTCTCTTCCCACCTTTCTAGTCTCTTTTTTCTCAATGTTTGCACTATGTTATGAAAACAGAAAAAGTCAAATGATATCTTTGAATCTTTGACTAGTGAGTAATCTCAAGATGCTAGATGTTCTAAATCTGTAGAATAAATTTAGATGCAAGCCCCCCAAGTTTCCCCACAGTCTCCCCAACGTTCTCCAGCATTACATAAATATTCCTATTCCTTCTCTCCTCTTGAGGTTTCCCATAAGATCTCAGTTTAAACAATTCAATTCCATCCACTCCTCAACCACTCTAATGTCATAGAATCTTAATTCTGTCACAAACCATTGTCCTAACAACTGAGGAAACCTATCCCAAGCAGACACTGGGTGCACTCCGGGAGGAAATATTTGAAAAATACGACAAGAACAAGCCACACTGACTGAACATGCAACAAAAAGCATTAGGGAAGTTAGTTCATTTACTGAGTTACTTAAAATTATAATAGTGAAAGTAATAATTGCAGTAGCAGGGAAATGATACCAATTAAGTAGTCCAGTAATGGGAAAGAGGCAGGCAAGAAGTCACTTTGCCATCTATAACCCAGCTCCTTCATGTCCTGGCAGTGAATGCCTGTTTCCTGCCACCAGCACAGAATTCTCTGGAAGATTTCAGGCACATTGAGGTTTTTTTTTTTAGCCAGCTAAGAAGACATCATCCCAAGCTTCAAAGTTTAGGAAGAAAGGAAGGACTGTAAAAGACTCAAAGGAAGTCAGATGATAATACCCCCCCATCCTCTCTCCAGAAGCATATTTATTTTTTTTCTTTCAAGATTTTTTTTTCAAATTTTTATTATAAAACTGATGTACAGAGAGGTTACAGTTTCATACATTAAGCACTGGATACATTTCTTGTACTGTTTGTTATCTGATCCCTCATTCCCCCCTCCCCCTCTCCTTTCCCCCATGAGTTGTTCAGTTCATTTACACCAAACAGTTTTGCAAGTATTGCTTTTGTAGTTGTTTGTATTTTTTTTTACCCATTATACCACTGTTTACCAGTATACATGGTTGATAAGATACAGAGGTAGTGTAGGTACAACCACAGGAAGGGGATACAAGAGGATCATCAATAATAGAAGCTACAGTTACACATAGCATGTTGACAGTAGTTACAACACTGACATAACAATAGTTTCCATAACATGGAGTTCATTTCACTCAGCATTATCTTATGTGTTCATAAGGGTATAGCTATTGGGCTCTTGTGATCCTCTCCAGAAGCATATTTCTTGATTTATCTTTTGTTTTTTCTTTAACCTTTCAGTATTCTGGCCACCCCCAGGAAGATTCCAGAATCCTTCCTCAGCTTTGTAGTTCTACTGTTGACAACCTATTCCACCAGGAAATCCACCTTCAAATACAAATCAAAATGCCTTGCACTGTCACTTGAGTTTAAATCTATTTCTCCTGGGCTCTGGCTTCACTAAACATAGCAGACAGCTGGTCACTATGTTCCACATCATAAACTTGTTGGGAAAAACGTATGGCCAAGGGGGTTGGCTCATATCAGGATCACTTGGAAAGCTTGTTCCTGGCTTCACCCCAGAATTATTGTCTTCTAAGTCTGGTATACAACTGAGGAATTTGTACTTGAAGTTCCCAGATGGCATTCACCCTGCTGTTTTTGGGACAAAGCACTGAGAAAACCAATCCCAAACCTATGATCCCAAGTGCAATGGTTTTCAAGTTTGGCTGCAGGTCAGGGTCTTCTGGTGAGCTTTTAGAAAGCCTATACTTTCTATGTCAGCTAAATCACAATATGCGAAATCCAGGCAGCCAACTTTGTATCATTGTCAAAGATGTCCCGATGGTGGCAATATATGAGCATGTTTAGGAACCACTGACACTTGGGGTTAAAGCTTGAGCCAAAAGGAAAAAGCATTAGCCTACAAACTAGAGGAGGAAGAAGAGTGGTCCTAATTCATTGTGATCTTGGGAGATTATATATAGAGAGATAGATACACATACATACACACACAGACACACAACAATACATACTATATATACAGTAATATATATAACTATATATATAGTAATATATATAGTTATATATATATATATATATATATATATATATCTGGTCCTAGGGCTTGAATTCAGGGCCTTGGCAGTATTCCTAAGCCCCTAAAACTCTTTGTGCTCAAGGCTAACACTCTATCACTTGAGCCACAGAGCCACTTGTGCCTTTTTCTGTGTAGGCTTTTAGAGATAAGAGTCTCATGGACTTTCCTGCCTGGGCTGGCTTAGAACCACAATCCTGAGATCTCAGCCCCCTGAGTTGCTAGGATTACGTACGTAAGCACCAGCGCCTGGCTCTGGGATAATACTTCTATTTCCCTAATCTCTCTCGATCTATCAAATGAGAATATTCTCCCTCATTCCTTCTCAAGTATGTGTAGAAAGGAAAAATCTATGACACAAAGACAAAATGGTAGTTTCTGTGTTTGTTTGTTTTGGTGGTACTACAGTTTGAACTCAAAGCCTTAGACGTGCTTAGGTAGTGCTCTACCACTTGAGCTATGTCTCCAGCCTGTCCTTTTGCTGATTGCTTTGGAGATAAAGTCTAGTGGACTCTTCTCCCTGGGCAAACCTCAAATCATGATTGCTTTCAGTAGGTAGAGTTTGTACTGGTGTCTGATGACAAGATGGCTGCTTTGAAAATGAGGAATCAGGCACATTAAAGGAGCCAGTCTGCCAAAGGAGAAGTCTAAGGGCTTTAGCAGAAAGAAGACTTTGGTCAGCACCATATGACCACCAAAAGTTATTTATCTAGTCTGCAGTACATCTTTTTCTTTTGTAAAATGAGGGTGATACCATGCTCTTTTTAAAACTTTATTTTTATTTTCAAGGTGAAGTACAGAGGAGTTACAGTTACATACAGATAGTGAGTATATTTCTTGTCCAACTTGATACCTTCTCCCTCATTTTTCTCTCACCTTCCCTCCTCCCCAATGCTCTTCACGGGGTTCCTCTGGAGCAACTTCGCTGCCTCCCCAGGACACAGTAGGTATTCACCAACTCTGATAGGCATGTTTAATAGGGATTTCATTGCTTACTCCATCAGCCCCTGGGTGAACAACAAGGAGTCTCTTATGGAAGAATTTCCCATAGAGGTTAGAAAGTACCAGTGGAAAGGATGTAAAACAGCATTAATAGAACTTCTATATGAGAACAGTGATTTCTTGGAAGCCTAAAGTATTCATGCAAGTAACATGATGGCAGGGTTTTAAAGCACCAATGTCCTTGGGACCTTCTTGTTAGTATTCACCCTCCTTTTTCTCCAGGTCTGGACAAGACAAGCTAATTTTCTGCTCAAATATTACATCCTGGGTTGTTGGTCTGAATTTGAGGTGTCATAGAGGTCTTATATTTGATATTTTGTTTTGTGCATAGATAGGTTTCTCCTAGATCAGATTGTGATATCCTCAGGTTTTATAGGATCATCTTTCTTTAGACTACCATAGACTGACAATGCTGGGTCTTTAATTTTCTAAATTTCTTATCCACCTGGAAGAGATCCCCAGAATGATCTTAAAAAAAAAATCCTAAAACTGTCTCTCTCTTTAAAAGCCTACGATGGCTCTTACCACTCCTGGGATCCGATTTAAACCTCTTCTGGCTCTTATGGCTCACAAGGTGCTTGGTAACTGGCTTATGCAGACCTCCCAAGCATTGGCAGCGAGGTAACAACTAGGGCATTGGTGTCACAGCAACGGGTTTGATTTTCAGCTCAGGCACTGCTGGGCTGTATACCCATCACTGAGTTTTGTGATCTTTGATTATCTGCCAAATGAGATCTATGCTACTTCCATTTTGGGGTTATAAGACTAGAAATATGAAATGCCTGGCAGATGACAGGCATATATATTTAATAAGTATAAATTACATTTCCTGGTTCTCTTTTATTTTTCTTTTTTGTATTGGTCCTTGGGCTTGAATTCAGGGCCTGGACACTGTCCCTGAGCTTCTTTTGCTGAGGGTGAGCACTCTATCACTTGAGTGACAGAACCACTCCTGGCTTTTGTTTTTGTGAATAATTAGAGATTTTCATGGATGTATGTATTTGCCTCAGCTAGCTTTGAAGCACAATCCTCAAACCTCAGCCTCCTGAGTACCTGGGAATACAGATGTGAGGCACTAGTGCCGGGCATTTCCTGGTACTCTTAAATGTGCAATTCCTTTCCCAGAAATACTGTGTAATATCCACCTTCCCTGTTCCAATTAACCAGAAAAAAGCTGGGGATGAAGGTGTGGCTCAAGTGATAGAGCACCAGCCATGAGCAGGAAAGTGAAGACTTGAGAGGCTAGAATGTGGCTTAGCAGTAGAGTGCATGCCTGCTATGCACGAAACCCTGGGTTCGATTCCGATTCCTCAGAACCACATAAACAGAAAAAGCCGGAAGTGGCACTGTGACTCAAGAGGTAGAGCACTAGCCCTGAGCAAAAAGAAGCCAGGGACAATGCTCAGGCCCTGAGTACAAGCCCCAGGACTGTCAAACAAACAACAACAACAACAAAAAGAAAGTGAGAGCTTGAAAGCATGAGTTCAACTCCAGGAAAGTTAAGATCTAGAGAAAACAAATAAACAAGAAATGTCTCAAATGAAATGAAGGGAAAATAGTAGTAAGGATATCTGTCCTCATAAAGACTGTAAACTTCACAAGAGTTTGCAAACCTTTTGGTTGTAGTTTTCTCCATCACTTAACAGATAGAAGAGACTCTGTGAAGGTTTTTGGAGCTGTAGACAAGCTGCTACCTCTCACTTAGGTTCCTCATCTGCAGATTCCTTGGGACTGGCTCATTTCTATATCCTCATTTTTCATCCTGAATTGTAGGGAGGTGTAGCCTAACCATTCATTTACCTAAATGCTACAAACGCATAAAAGAACACCCGGCTGCAATCATTTTCTTAATCCTGGTGAAACAGCTAGCCCAACACCCTACCTCTGTCCTAAAACGGACCTCACAAAGCCTTCTTATCAATTCTGAAATAACTTGACCAATATGCACACCAAGCCAATACCATCACCAAGCACGCCATGGAGCAAAATAAACTCCCCCATTAAACCTTCTCACATGTTTGCTGACAAGAGCAACAACAGATTATACTTTTTGATACATTTTTTGATACAGATGTTCAGATTTCAATTTCCAGAATGCTTTTCAGTGTATCCAACAGTTTTATTGTGACAAATGTCTGCTGGTGCCCATCTACCAATATTCTAGTTATAGTTAGTTGCATGCATTTATGTCTACGACCACTCTGAGAATGAAAGGAAAAATGGAAACCAGCTAAAACCTAATTGAAAAGTCTATAAAATTTATGTCTACCCCATGTGAAGCAGATGGTAGATTATACAGACAGCAGAAGGCAAAAATGAGCTGTCCGGTTTGGAGTTTGGTTGCAAGTGCTATTTTCTAGGGAAAAAAGAAGAAACATCTCACCCTTCTGCATTTATGTTTATATAAGACTTCTTGCACTTAGAAAGAGGGAAGTAGCTTGAGTTTTCATTTGCCTAAAGAAAGCATAAAACCCCAGCAAAGGCTGTATCCAGTTTCCAAGCTTTGCTATCAGGACACAGCATACCCTCAAACCTCAAATAGCAACAAGATAACACAGTACAATATTAGCTTTCTGTACATTCCATAAAAAAGAAATCCATCTCTCACAAGTGTGCAGATATTTTTATTGCAGTTGACATGGCTTCCTAGGGGACTGACTTGTTCCATAAAGATACTTCACTTGTCAGGCACTCGTGACTCAAGCCTATAATCTTAGCTGCTCAGGAGGCTGAGATCGGAGTATTGTGCTAGCCTGGGCAGAAGTTTCCAGGGTGACTTTTATCTCTAATTAATCACTAAGCAGCCAGGAATAGAGTTATTGTTCAAATAGTAGAGTACTAGCCTTGAGTATAGAAAGCTAAGAGAAAATGCTCAAGCTTTGAGTTCAAGCCTCAGTACTGGCACACTCTCCCCCAACACACACACACACACACACACACACACACACACACATTCTTCACATTCTTCAATAGACATGGCTAAGGAAACATCTAATCCCAGTCCCAGGATCCAAAGGCAAACACTGCTAGAGACAGTGAGAAAGAAATCTATTCATCAATTAAATAATTGCACAGGAAGCTGTAACTGTTCATTATGAAACTTTAATGTAGCTCGACTTTTCCTGGACCGTGGCTAATCACGTCATGTTTTACTGTAATAATGCACATGAAGTACTTCTGACATCCATTGCCTGTGTGGACTACTTTAAACATCTCTTGAAGGAAACCATTTCTCTTCCAAAATGACAAATAGAGTGTGAGTTTGAACCAAAAAAAGATTGTTGGGATATACCTTACAGCAATGATTCATGTAGGTATAGAAGGGCCATTTCTGAGATTCCTTTCTGCTTATATTACAAGTGAGACTTAATGAAGGGTTATCCTTAGTGAACATTTTATTTTTTGTTTAGGCTGAACTTTTTATAAGAGGTGAGAAGAGATTCACTGTCCATACCAAGGAGCAGTATCCCCAAGGTCTAATTCTCTTGTTCCCAAGACAGCAATCGCCACTTTATACCCCAACATCAGATAGCAGAAAGGTGCTTGTGGGAGCTAGTGCAGAGTCATCTTTCATACAAAAGCTTTAACTTCTTCAAGCACACCAGATTGTATACACTGTTAGCGAAATAGTTCTTCACATGAAGACCTTGTGCAAAACAAATGAAACACTGGCTTGGAAATGCAAAGAACAAACATCATAAGTGTTGGAGAGGCTTAAAGGTATCTGAGAGTATTCCCTGAAATACTTATTTTTTTCCAAGGAAGAACTAAATAGCATTACAGTGAATTGTTCTCATGTGTATAATCAGTTTACTTATTTTTTATTGATTTCTTTTTCCTTTCATAGTGCTGGAGATCAACCCAGCAAATCATGCATGCTAGAGAAGCACTCCAGCACTGAATTACATCTCTATCCCACCAGCAGATTATTTATTTAGTTAATTAGTTATATTTTGGGGGCAATTCTGGGCCTTGAACTCTTTGTGCTTGCTAAACAAGTTGTTTACAACCTAAGTCATGCCCAAGTACTTTTCAGTTTTACTCCTCTACCTATGCCTTCTACATAGCTGGGATTACAGGCTGGAACCCACATTTCTGGCTTATTTGTTGACATGAGATTTTACTAGCTTTTTTTTCCCAGGTTGGTCTTATACCACAATCCTCTTGATCTCTATCTCCTGAGTACCTGGGAATATAGAGATGAGGTATCAAGGTTGACTTGTAGAAGGTTTATTTTAAATTGAGTCTTTACATTGATGTACAAAAGTGTTGAGAATTAAACTAGCTCTTCTTAGTGAAAAATGCCTTTCAGAAAGTGCTTTTTTTAATTCTTCAGAGGTGACCTATATCTAAGTTACTTTATTCTTTCATTCAGATTGATGGATTTTGATTACGGTTTTCTGCCATTTTTTATCCAGTAAGTCACATTAGTAGACTAGAATAAAGTCAATTCCCATGTCAGTCTCAAGGATTGTTCTCTAAGGCCCATCAACTTTTGTGTCATGAGGTGGGACTTTGAGGCCAACCAAACAACATCTGAGAGCTGGCCTTCTCCTAATTTTAGAGGGCTCAGACCTAACTAAAAATAAATCTATGAAAAACATTATTTCCATTCTGACTTTTGCATCATTCATATGAAAAATATTTATCAGATTGAATTCCTTTAAAGAGGAGAAAATGAACTATAAATAGTCTTGCTTCTCTTCTAAGAACGGGCTTATACTGCTGAACTTCACTGAGATAAAATAATGCAAAAATAAGACAACCACCTTTAAATAACACTCCATCGGCAGGTGCAGCCTTGCTCCCACCACTTTAAGGGTCATTTCTATGGAAACAGCTGTTACTTTGCTAAATAGGATGAACTGGTAGCAAGTAGCATTTCAATAGTATTCACATATTTGGCAAATATTTATATGACATGAACCAGTGTCCACAACACTGATCATTTTCCTTGTTACTTCCTGTATTCATCATTGTAAAACAACAACCTCAATTTCTAAAAATCTTGGAATATATAAACCCTCCGAAACTTACCACGTGTTCATTTAATCTTCATGTCTCAGTAATATGTTACTCTCTACTTTTGGCATAATACTTTATGTGTGTATGTATGTATATTTTTTCTGGAACATCTACCCTGATCTTGTCTGAAAATATATCTGATCATGAAATTTCTTTAACTTGCAAAGCGAGTTTTGCAGAAGATAATCAAATAAATGAATTCTGTGAATAACTGTGGAAGTAATTAGCTCATTCCATTTTCTTTCTAACTCCTGAAGGGGGAACAAAATACTTATAATGACTTTCAGAAGCTCAGAAATTTAGTATATGTCCTCTAAACCCAAAGAAGAGATGTCAGTTTGGAAAGTTCTATAGCCTCCTCCTAAATAAGATACGCTAAAGAGGTCTGGGAAGCTGATTGTAAGCTTCAGCAAATACCAAGATGTCAGGTACTACAAGCCACATTGTGATAAAGACTTCAAGCAAAAATGTATGTTTTCCTTCATTTCATTATTAGAAAAAAAGAGAGAGACTTGTGCCAACTAAATGAGCTTTCAACTGCTCCCAAATTAACAACTTAGCAAGTTGTCAGGGAATCTGAGAACTGCATTTCAATACTAATGACTTCTGCAATGTCAAATCTCGTTTTCTTTTTTCCTTGCTCTAGCACACATTGCAGGTTCACCAAAGAGCTCTGCCTTTCTTTCTGAAGTGCTCCACAATGAATACACTCACTTTAACATCTATTCTGTGATAAGCCATCTTGAGGTGACTTCAGTTTTCTTTGCTTTCACAAACACCCTCCTCACCCATGATTAATGGCCTCCCATTGGGTATATAGAAAATTTCCCAGCCCATTCCCTTGAGAATGGACCAGTACATGGCTTTCTAAGCAAGGCTAGATTAAAAGAGGAGGAGCATGAGCTATAGTCCCCCTACCCCACAGCCATCCATTACCTACAGTTATAAATCAAAGTTTTCAGCCAGAACAAAGCCCAGCGTGGCGAGCAAACAAGGGCGTTCACAGCAGATTGTTTGGAGCTCAAGAAAACTCTTGATGGAAAACAATGGATCTGGGAAAGCCACTGTCTATATCACCCTAAAGTTTAGCTGATTTATTAAGGATTAGACATGGTATATCAAGTCACGGGGTACTGATAGAGAAAACAGCAAAGAAAGTATGAATAAACTAATAAGAAACCAAAGGAAATTCTTGCTCCTTCTCCCTCAAAATGGTTTAGCTAGATAAGATTTTGATTCCTCTGAATCTGACCTATGCCTTAGATTTCTATGAGGAAATTTCTTATTTCTCCCCTCCTCTATCTTCCTGCTTAAAAAAGCTGTTGTTAGTAGAACTATTGCTTTCTCAGCCTTTCTGGGAACCATGTGTTTAAGGCTCATACATTCCTTCCACCTTGTTATGTCTGAGAGAACTATAATTCATTTGATTCAGATACTCTTTACAAAACCCACATAAAAATCTATTTTAAATGGAGAAATAGGAAAATAATGTTTGTAAGATTGAATGGAAATGCCATCAGAAAATCAGAGGTAGAGTTGTGACATTAAATTAATGCTACAATTTTCTAGTAGATAAAAAAAATCAAGATTGATTTGTGAAGAACATCCTGTTTTATAGCCAAAAATTACCCACAGCTACACAACTGGAAGATATTTGAGTAAGAGAGGATTTTTTTCCATTTTTGTTCATACTAAGGTTTGAATTCAAGGCCTTGAGTTCTGGCTTGACTTTTTCACTCATGGCTAGAACTCTACTATTTGAGCCATGCATTCAATCTGGCATTTTGCTGGTTCTGTTTTGAAGATGGAATCTCTTAGACTTTCTGTCTGTTCACACTGAGATTCTCAAAGTCTCAGCCTCCTAAGCAGCTATGTTAAAGGTGTGAACCACTAGCAGCTGGCCAGGATGATAATAATACTAATGAGATCAGTTTACATTAACATTATAATAATAATTCTGGCAATTAATATGCTTCAGAAATCCTTTAAAACAATTAATGTGTAATATCTTGTTTATCCTTCAGAAACTTGTAAAGTATTATTATCCTACAAATTGTAGGGAAAATAAAAGTTTGCATGTAAATGTGAACTTATCCAAGTTTACATCACTAAGGATCCACAAGTAAGGCATGATACATCTGGATTTGAGCCCAGAAGCATGGCTTCTGGGCCTCTATCTTAATTTCCACATTTACCTTCATTTGTACGAGAGAAAGCAGCAATGTATATTCTTCTAACCACTCAAATGATTAAGAATCTTCAGGGCTGGGGATATGGCCTAGTGGCAAGAGTGCCTGCCTCATATACATGAGGTCCTGGGTTTGATTCCCCAGCACCACATATACAGAAAATGGCCAGAAGTGGCTCTGTGGCTCAAGTGGCAGAGTGCTAGCCTTGAGCAAAAAGAAGCCAGGGACAGTGCTCAGGCCCTGAGTCCAAGCCCCAGGACTGGCAAAAAAAAAAAAAAAAAAAAGAATCTCCAGAAGGCAAACTATTTACCAAGGTGGAAACACAACTTAATTTAGCGCATAACCTTTTTTTTTTTTGCCAGTCCTGGGCTTGGACTCAGGGCCTGAGCACTGTCCCTGGCTTCTTTTTGCTCAAGGCTAGCACTCTGCCACTTGAGCCAGAGCGCCACTTCTGGCCATTTTCTATATATGTGGTGCTGGGAAATCGAACCCAGGGCTTCATGTATATGAGGCAAGCAGTCTTGCCACTAGGCTATATTCCCAGCCCCCATAACCTTCTTAAATTAGAAATTTCAAGAATCCAATCCAGTGAAGTAAATAAATGGGAACAGGAGATAAATAAGTTGTATAGAAAGCTTGAGGTTGTCATTGTCACTATTGCTTTCCTTATCTTGATAACAACATTACTATTTCTGGTGTATTTCTCATTCCATGTTCTTCTGATGGAAGATGAAGGAGGGGTAGACACATGAGGTAGGATTAGTAAGGGCTATGCAGATCACTAGGCCTTACAAGGGACCATGGAATCCTGTTCTCTTCCTATGCACCGTGAGGTGAAGTTTGTTCATCACATGATCCCCACCATGATGTGTTGCCTCTCTACAGACTCCCAAGGCCATGGACTGCAACCTCTAAAACTGTGAGCCAGAATACAACTTTCTTCTTTCTAACTTGATTACCTCAGGTGTTTGTCACAGTGATAGGAAGGAGTCTAACACAGATAACTTATGGTTTACATTGACAATGTCCCAGTTGTTAAAGAAAAATTCTAGTTTATTTTCACAATTCAAATTAAAAAACTAATCCCAATTCAAAAAATAATCCTATGTGCTACTTCAGGCAGTACATGTATATGTATCAGAGTTCTACTTTTGGAATGATACTGGCCTTTATGCCACCTTCAAATTAATAGATCCTGTTCATCTATAGCTTACCCAACTGAAAGAGCTTCAAGCTCTGCTTGTAATTTTGTAATGGAAGGACAGTATAAAAATGATTTATATTTTTATTGTGATGATTTTTTATTAACGTATTTCAAAATGAGTGACAAAGATGTTGATATTTAAGGAATAAATCAATGTATGTTGGCATCAACACAAAAATGCTCTTTTGAAATGTATACTTAAAATGAGTCAATTTAAACCTATTTTACTATAATTAGAAATAAAATCCAAATTTCTGGGGGAAAGAGTTTAAACGCCCAAACAGATGGAATATAAAAATAAAAAAATTGCATCAGCAGTATAAAGTCAGAGAAATAATATCTAAAATTTCTCCTCACATTTTCTGATGAATCCCCAAACAACAGTACACACATCCCTTTTGAAGTTATATACCCCCTCCCCAAATGCCAATAATTTTCTAGTCATAAAAATATCCGAGAATAGCCTGTGGTATATTGAAAAGTTAATTTTGTGTAAAGAGTAGATATTGATATCAACACATTTCCAGTGTACTAAGTAGATGTCTAAAAATCAAAGAAAATATTAAAAAATTTGCAATTGCTTTCCTAATATAACAACAAAATTATTTTCATATATGTACAGGTGCCAGCCACAACAGGCTGGCAGGTATTACATGTGATCTGGTGTTACAAACAGCTGAGATACCATGTAAACCATGTAATGTTGGATGTTTTCTGATGTTGGAGCACAGAAGCCCATGGGGTAGTAGGAAGAACACATGCATAGATCTGTCAAATTTCTTCAGGAGGAACTCAAAGAGAAACCACAGATTCTCTGTATAGAGAAAGAGGAGACAGAAGCTTGGAGCTATTCAGTGATATGGAATCTAAGTACTAGGGAACCAAAGAGAAGGGAGATGCCCAGGTAGAAATGCAGTGAGAGTGCACAGATAAAGTGCTTAGCCAAATACTAAGAAACGCAGCCCAGGATGAGCTAGAGTACCATATTCTAGAGGACTGGTCCAGAAGGCTAGGAGAAAATGGAAGATTTTGAAGTACTACCCATGGAGACAGACCAAAGAATCCAGTTGAAACTTAGAAATGTCAAACCTTGTAAGTATCTCAGTTCCAGCCCTACAATTGGAATTACTTTGGATTTGTCCCAACAAATTCTAAAAACAAGCTGAAATTTCATTTATTTCTCAGTCTACTAGAACAAAATTCAGCTATGTTCAAAAGATAGTGATTGGCTGTGTGCTGATGGATCACACCTATAATCCTAGCTATATAGGATATTGAGATCCGAAATTTAAGGTTCAGAGTGACTTTGAACTTTCAGCCCAGCAGAAAATTCTGTGAGACTCGCATCTCCATGTAACAACTGAAATGCCAGAAGTGAAGCAGTCAAGTTGTAGAGCCCATCCTTGAGAGATAAAACTAAGGAACAGCATCCAGGCCCTAAATTCAAGCCCCAATATAGGCACATAAACACAAAGATGGTAATACAACCCTGATTCCCAACAATAAACTATATACAATACCTGAAAAGAAAGAAACAAACATTCAGTAATTGTGTGACCAATAGCAGATTGGAAATTGAATAAAGACGAAGAGATGTTCAGTGAGTTTACACCAAATGGTTTTGCAAGTATTGCCTTTGGAGTTGTTTGTCTTTTAACCCTTTGTCTCTCGATTTTGATATGCCCTTTCACTTCCCTAGTTCTAATACCAGTATATACAGTTTCCAGTGTACTCAGATAAGGTAGAGTGATAGTGTGGGTACAACCACAGGAAGGGGATACAAGAGGATCATCAACAATAGAAGCTATGGTTTCACATGGCATGTTGAAAGTAATTACAACAGTGACATAACAGTCATTTCCATAACATGGGGTTCATTTCACTTAGCATCATCTTATGCATTCATAAGGGAATAGTTATTAGGCTCTTGATCCTCTGCTGTGACTAGCCTAAAACTATGCTAATTATTCCCTATGAGGGAGACCAGAACAACTCATAGGGGGAGGGGGGAGGGAGAGAGGGGAGGGGGGAATGAGGGAAGAGGTAACAAACAGTACATGAAATGTACTCAAGGCCTAACGTATGAAACTGTAACCTCTCTGCACTTCATTTTGACAATAAATCAGAAAAAAAGGCAAAGCAATTCTAAAATAAATAGATAAATAAATAAATAAATAAATAAATAAAATGAACTTGAAAAATGTCTCAAGACTTCAAAGACTAAAAACTAAACCACAACTAATAACAAACTACTGGTTGCTACAAAGATATCTCTCTCCTAACACAGAAATCTGGACTAAATAAATATCTAATACTGTCTGTATTTCAATAATAATGGCAAGTGGTAAGACAAAAAAGCAGACCAGATGTCACTGAAGAGGAAAAATTCTCAAGCTGCTTTTGACAAAGGCCTCTGGAGTGGAAGGAAAGATTCTTGAGTGTAAATGGATGTTGTGTGATCTGTGGTCATTTTGACATTAAATATTCTTTTATAGACTAAAAAAAAGATGAAGAGAAGCTGCCTACAATGAGACACAGAGAAGATAAAACACTGAAAAAATTACTCTTAGCAAATACCTGAAGTGGACATCCATACATGTAGTTGGAGTTTGCAAAGAAGAGGAAAATTAATGCAAAAGAAATATTTGCACAAAAAGGTCAATAATTCCATGTCCATATTCTAGAACACTTTTTGATTATTATTGAAGATTAAATGTATCCAAAAGGGAAAAATGAAAAATAAAGAAAAATTATGCACAATTATCTCTTATTGACCATGCTGAAAACAAAACATAAGAAAGTGCTTAAGATTGGCCATAGAAAAAGGTACATGCATATTTTTTGTTAGTAGCAAAGTAAACAGGTCAGGTCTTGCATTTTGATGAGAAATGCTACAAACAGTGAGTAAATTGGTCATGAAACTATCACTATTAATATAAAAGTACTTAGATACAAAAAAGAATAAAGCATATTATATGCACAGAAACAATGAAATAATGATAAGAATGACAACTGCTTCTTCAGAAACAACACAGTCTGAGTTAATGGTATAAAAACTTTAAGGCAATGAAAATAATAGCAGAGCCAGGCTTCTCTATCCAATGAAAATTTATTAATAAAGGAAGGTAAGTATGTGCGTGATGGTATACACCTATAACACAATCCTCGTACTCAGGAGGCAGAGTCAGGAAAATCATGAGTTCGAGGCCAGTTGAGATCCTATCTCGAAAACATAAAAAATATCACAAGAACACAAAAAGGCATAGGTAATAAATACACAGAGAAAATAAAACTAAAGAAACCAGAATTATGAATCAATCTAAAAAAGGCAAAAGAAGAAACAGTTGCAGCTAAATGTGGTGGTTCACACCTATAATCCTAGCTATTTGGGATGTTGAGATAGAATTGTAATATGAGGCCAGATTGGGCAAAAAGTTCCGGAGACACCTATCTCAATCAGTATAAAGATGGGTACAGCGGTACACATCTGTCGTCCCAGATATATAGGAAGCATAAATAGGAAGAATGTAGTCCAGGCCATCTGAGTAAAAAAACCAGACCTTGTTAAAAAAAATTAAAGCAAAAGTAAAAGGCTGGATGCATAGCTTAAGTAGTAGATTGCCTGCCTAGTAAATCCAAAATATTGAGTTCAAAATCCAGTACGGCCAAAATAATAAAGAAAAAGAAACATAGTTATAAAGAACAAGTGGGAGAAATGAAAATGTAAATAGCAAGATGCTCCAAAGCAACTCAGTCATACCAACTATTACATTAAATGTAAATAGATCAGTTAACTAAAAGGATTAAATTGTCTAGTGTCAAGCCCCACTTCTATATGACTTATAAGTATAAATATTTTACATTTTTTATTTGACCTATACACTTTATATTTCAAATACACAGCTTTACATTTTAAATATAAAGCTTAATAAAGACTGCAAAAACATACAGCGAAGATAGGAATCTCATGAACAGTAAAAGAACTCTATAAAATATCAGCAAAGTAAGCTTCAAGACAGAGCACTGGCAGAAATAGAATTCATGATGATAAGGAGTGAAGTCATCAGGAGAACATAAACATCCTAAGTGTTTAGACAGTAATAAGAGCTTAAAAATAAAAAAGAAGAAAAAGAGAAGCAACTAGCAGCATTAGCTACTGAATTTGCAGAGTGAGCTCTAGTACTCAGCACCGCCCCCCCCAAAAAAAAAATATCACACAACATATAAAAAAGCCAAAGAGCTAATGCAGTTGCCTTATAAGGAATAGTTGAGAAGCCAGGAATACACACGTGAACTATCATTATTGAGTGTGCCTGAGGAAGACTCATGCATTGGTTTCTGGGTGGCTCACATTAAGGTTAGATGACATCAGATGGCACACAGAAGATAACTCCAATGACTCATAGCAAACAAGAGACCAGAAGTCCTTGGTATAGCTTGCATCATATTGAACCAAGTTTTTCTTCAAAGGTTTCATCCTAAAGCAATGGACCTTCACATCTGTAATCCTAACACTTCGGAGGGTGAGACAGGACAGAGAGTTTCATGCCAGCCAGGCTGAGCTATGTAGAAACACTCTGTCTCAAAGAAAGAAAGAAAGAAAAAAAATATCATTCTAAGGACAAATGCCTCATGAAAGGCACTGGGTTTTATAAGGTAACTGTTAACCATCTGAGCCATGGGTCTTTTGTTTTTCCACATGGTAATAGGTGTGATTGGCATAAAGATGGAGCAACAGCAATACTCACAAGACAATATATTATAAATGAACTGTACACTTGGCAGGGAGGTTGGGAAGGGTGGGAAAGTGGGAGAAAAATGAGGGAGGGGGTAACAATTTCGACAAGAAATGTACTCACGGGGCTGGGGATATAGCCTAGTGGCAAGAGTGCCTGCCTCGGATACACGAGGCCCTAGGTTCGATTCCCCAGCACCGCATATACAGAAAACGGCCAGAAGCGGTGCTGTGGCTCAAGTGGCAGAGTGCTAGCCTTGAGCGGGAAGAAGCCAGGGACAGTGCTCAGGCCCTGAGTCCAAGGCCCAGGACTGGCCAAAAAAAAAAAAAGAAATGTACTCACTACCTTACGTATATAACGTATATTTTAAAAAAAGATTTAAGATTTAAGTGTTACATAGGCTTTGAGCATACTTGGTTTGCTTAAAAACTTATATGGCTGTAATTAATTGCAAGACTTTAAGAATCCCTTTTATGCATAAAAATGGGTATAGTTGGGAAAACTTTCCAAATTTACTTGGCCATGAGATAATTTTATCAATAGAAATGTCAGAGACAAATTCCATTCTTGGAAAATTCCAAGTGCAGAGTGCAGTTTGTTGGGTAAATTTATGTAATCCTCATTGTATCTATAAGGTACATAAAATGTTCCCCACTTTCTACTTCTGGGTGTATAATTGAGAAACCAATTTGAAGCTTTGAGGTGACTTAAATCCTTGAATAGGTTGTGGAGTTATAAAGTTTTTTTAAAAACATAAAGCCATAAACTACATAACCTTTTTTTTCTTATTTATTGTCAAAGTGATATACAGAGAGGTTACAGGTTCATCTACATAACCTTTAAACATTCATTTTTAAACATTCATTTTTGATGGCATAGGCTGATCTGTGGGTTTTCAGATATCCAATAGCACAAACAACTTGATAGTAAACTGAAATGTCAACAATATTAATTCACCCATCTGTTGATTGTTGTGGTCATCAATCTATTGATAGGCCTAAAGTCATTATTTTTGCATACAGACTCTTCTATAGAAAGCTCCCAAGCATCACTCTCTTGCCAAGTAACTCCAACAGCGTGCACTGTTTTAACACTGTTTCAGGGGATTCAGCAACAAATGTCATACTCATTTGATTTTCCAGAATTTGAGGATAATTCTCTCACTAAAAGATATCTACAAGCCAACCCAGATTCTCTAGATGGATGGCAAGAGGGTTCTTAGCAATTAGCTGAGTCCCAGTAAAATATTTTCCCCTGGCTATAATTTAGCAATGACCAGGAGAAATTTGGAGAGGAATTATTTTCCTATCTACTTTAATAAGTGAATTAGCAAACAGGGGTGTCTGCCGGCTGGGCTCAGGCATGCCTCAGGCCACATATTGGTCTCTTGTTACTTTACCACTTCCAGATGCACAGTTAAATGACTGCCCAGAAAGGTGTCTGTGGGCTGTAATCACCAGGCTGCCACTGTTGTCTAAAGGGTAAGCAGAGACTGAAGGACAATTTTCATGAATAGAGAAAGATGAGGTATTAGGGAGCAGAGCTGGACAGACAGACTGGAGGATGAAATGGAAATAGACACATGCTGAGTTGTAATTTCGTTGTCAAGAGGGACACACTTGGATGAACCCCAAGTCTGCATTTAGATGATAATCTGCATCATTTTCCGTTCCCAATGACTGAGCACAGAGGACTTTGGAACTATAAACAGAATGGAAACATGAGCCTTAAAGAGAGGGAGTCAATGGTTTCTCAAAACTGAATTCACAAATTATCTTCAGGAAAATGAACCATTGTGGTTGCATTGCCAAACAATAGAAGTGGGAACCAAGATTGAAGGAGAGGAGGAAAATAAAATTCATGCTCAAAAAATTATTTGGTTAAATATGTACAAGTTGCTTGGTTACACATATAGGAGACAGGGGCCTGGCCTCAGTGGTCCCACAGCTTAGATTAGATAGAGAAAAAAGGCACTTGAATATCTGCTAGGTTACAAATACGAGGCTGGCAGGAATCAGCTGCACAGTGTGATTGTGCTGAACATCCTATAGGGCCTTAATATATATATATATATATATATATATAAATATATGTGTGTCTACACACACAACTCTCTAAGAGAGAGAGAGAGAGAGGGAGAGAGAGAGAGAGAGGAGTAAATAAATGAGTATTCCTTAAAATAAAAGATAAATTAACAGTGACCAAAAGAAAGTTATGGATGAACAACCTGGTATGGCATGCAAGGGAAAAGTTTCACTTCGTTAGAAGACTAAAGATGGCATTAGCAGTTAATAAGGTGGCACGTGCTTATGATCCCAGCCCTGAAGAGGTAGAGACAGGGCGTTTAAGAGCTTGATGCTACCCTGGACTACATAGAAAGGCTGTCTCAAAAAACAGTGACAGATGACTATATAGATATGCATGGAATTTGTGCCTCAGTGTTAATCAATATTTGGATATTCAGAGTGACACTGAGGGAGGAAGAATGAAAGTGACATGAATAATGCTCCCAATGAGAATCCTGGGAAAGAGTGGAGACATTTTTAGTTGTCAGGACAAAGGGTAAGGATAAAATGAAACCTGCTCCTATCATCCTGATTTCATTATCAATGGAGCAACAAACGCTACTCATAATCACCTATGGTACTGAAAACCCCAGGTCTGCTGATATTGTGACTGAGGAAATGCTTGTACAGTAAGCTATTCTATTCTTTTTCAAAATGTCAGAAAAGCCCCTAAGGAAAGGAAACACCATTCCTTATGTGTCAGCAGCTTTCCATTGTCATAAATGATGAACTTAAAACATACACTTTAGCTTGATGCCTGGGTTTAGGTAGGAGGTGGCATTAATTGTCATGGTAACTTAATCCAGATTGCATTCAATGACTTTCATATTAGCTGGCATGTAGTAGGTGCTTGATAAACATTTTTATGGATAATATCTCATGTCAAGATTTTGTCCAAGTACTTGGAATAGGTTATTTTATAGATAAAGGCTAGACTATTATTCTAGTCTCTCAGTCTTAACTTAAAATGTAAAAGTTCCAACGTTGAATTGCAAGGCAGCAGATGAAAAAGCCATGAGTATTTCATCTTCTGTTCTACAGGTTGCTATGTGATTTCTAACTCAGAGTGGTTATGCCATCCTCATTGTTGCTGTTTCATTTGCTTGATTTCAACATCAACTCTTCCCTTAGGATTTCAACTTCCAGGGACTACACTCTCATGTTATTTATTGCAAAGAGAATTGCTGCACGGTCTACCAGAACAGTTTGATGAAGTATTCGCCGACAGGGTGCTCAGGGGTCAGAAGAGTTGGGTAAATGCTTCCCACTCTGAGCTTAGTTGTAGAGGTTTACTTTGTAAGAAACAAATTTAAGGTTTGGAGAAACTCTATAGCAAAGAAAACTTTTGGTTAGCCCAGGGTCTTTGAAACCGTTCTGACCTTAAGACCTATTTTGATGACTTTCACTCTCTTCCAGAACTAGTGCGGTCAGACATGCCCTTGGAAGAGCATCTTAATGGCGAGATTGCAAACTCATGACCTGCTGTGAATTTGTATTTTAAAAGCAAGTGATCATCGCCCCAAACAAATCCTGTAAGAAGCAATTGCCCCATTAACAAGTGGGCTAAAAACTTAAAGAAAGACTTCTCTGAAGAGGAAATAAGACTGGCCAATGGAAACATGAAGAAATGCTCACTATCTCTTTCCATAAAAGAAATGCAAAGTAAAGCAACATTGAGATTCACCTCAGCCCAGTTAGAATGGCCATCATCAAGAAAAGTAATAACTACAGATGCTGGTGGGGATGTGGCCAAAAGGGAACCTTACTATACTGTTGGTGGGAGTGTAAACTTGTTCAACCACTCTGGAAAGCAGTATGGAGTTTCCTTAAGTGATTAAACATAGAGTTCCTCTATGACCCAGTAACCCCACTTCTGGGCATTGACCCAAAGGATCACAAACAGGCCATACTAAAGCTTCAGCACAACCATGTTAATTGCAGCATTATTTACCATAGCTAAGATATGGAACCAACCCAGGTGACCCTCAGTAAATGAATGGAAATGTAGTATATATACAAAGTGGAATTCCTTGCTTCCATCAGAATGACATCGCCCCATTCATAAGGAAATGGAAAGACTGGGGAAAATCATAGTAAGTGAAGTGAGCCAGACCCCCAAAAACACAGATTCCATGGTTTACCTCATTGGTAATAATTAGTATATGTCTAGTGTAGTCCTAGCAGAAGAACACAGTAGCTCATTATTGTTATTTTTAATGTATTATGTGAAATTAGTTCTTTTTTCTTTCCTATGGTTTAATCCCCTGATGTCACTGCATTTGATTTTTTTTTTTTTTTTTTTTTTTTTTTTTGGCCAGTCCTGGGCCTTGGACTCAGGGCCTAAGCACTGTCCCTGGCTTCTTCCCGCTCAAGGCTAGCACTCTGCCACTTGAGCCACAGCGCCGCTTCTGGCCGTTTTCTGTATATGTGGTGCTGGGGAATCGAACCTAGGGCCTCGTGTATCCGAGGCAGGCACTCTTGCCACTAGGCTATATCCCCAGCCCCTGCATTTGATTTTGGTACCCTGGGTACTGAGTTTATCTGAGTTAGGGAAGGGAAGAGGAACATCAAAATGGTTACCCAGAGGACAAGGGCAAACCAATGCAACAACAAAACTCACAAGACAATATTTTGGAAATTAACTGTACAACTGGGGTTGGGGGTTGGGGGTGGGAAGGTGAGAGAAAAATGAGGGAGGGGGTAACAAGTTTGGCAAGAAATGTACTCACTATCTTATATATGTAAATGTTACCCCCTGTACATCAGCTTGACAATAACATTAAATTTTTAAAAATCAAGTGACCACACACACTAAGAAAAAGAAAGGGAAGAGAAGCACAGCACAGTTGGCAACACTGAGCCTACATTGTTATGTAACTCTCCTTTATGATGAATGTGTTAATTCCCATTATGACTTATATTACTCCCAAATAACTTCAGATATGTTTATCACTTGTCTGGTTCAGGCAGGTGTTTGCTGTGGAATTTTTTCATGGAGTATCTTCATAATCATTACAGCATCCTAAATATTTTCAGCAGAAAGGAATATTTTAATGGTAAGTGGGGAACAGTTAGTAGTATATGAGATGGAACCCCCGTTGTAAATTTCTTTTCTTTCCTTTCTCTCTTCCTTTCTCTCTCTCTTTCTCTCACTCTCTCTGTTATAGGGGTTGAACTCAGGGTCTGGGAACTGTCCTTGAGGTTTTTCACTCAAGGCTGGTACTCTACCATTTTGAGCCACAGCACCATTTCCTGTTTCCTGGTGGTTAATTGGAGATAAGAGTCTCCCAGACTTTTCCATTTTCTGGTGGTTAACTGGAAATAAAAGTCTCAAACTTTCCTATCTGGCTGGCTTTGAGCAATGATCTTCAGAGCTCAACCTCCTGAGTAGCTAGGATTACAGCCATGAGCCACCAGCATCTGGCTTCTTCTCTATAAATTCCTACACATTCTGCACAACAGGATTTCTAGATTTCTATACATTCTGGGAACAATAGGGATACTTCCAAATAGTATTCGCCCTTTCTTTGCCTCTGTAACACATAAGGCCTTTAAAGTATTGTGAGAAGCTTGAAGCATTAGCAGACAGCAATCTCTATGATGTGATCCCTTTGTGTTTCCTAGAAATTAATTTCTAAGTTAGATGGACTTCGTTTCTGATACTGTATGTTTTGAGGCTCACATACCAGGAACTAGATGATTTGGTGGTTCAGGGGGTCCCAGAAAAACTTCTCATCTAGTGACAAACAACACAGGTGTTTCAAAAGCAGATTGCCTCTATAATGAAGCTGCTGGCTCTCTAGTAGTTTTCCTATTTTCAAAAGTACCATGCTACACAGGTTACTTCATAGATTTGTTTTTATACCTAGGGTTGGAATGGAACCACTCTCAGCCCAATCTCAGCCTCCCACATTATGAGAATTCCAGGTGTGAACCACCAGATTGGCTCACAGTAGTCTTATTTTAATAAGATTCTTCAATCCATATTTTTTTTAATGAATCCACTCTGTATTTGTTTCTGTCAATAGCACTCAAGACTCAGACAAACATGACAGAACCCAGTCCAGGAAATGTGAACTCAGTAGCTCTGGGCAAGAGTGAACTTGAGTGAAATTCGTTCTAGCTATGTTGTAAATACTAATACCCCTAATGCCTTGGCCTTCTGTAGATTGCGTCAAGAGGCAATGGAGAGACACTGCTAGAAATGCCTGTGGAGTTTATCTTATCTCATTCTACAGATCAGATGACTGAGGACTATATTAATCTAAGTACTCATAAGGACGGAAGTACTATAAAAGCAAGCTTTAGTTGCCTATACTTACCACACAGCATTGTCATGAGGACCACATGAAGGAAAAGTCCTTAAGAATATTCCTGCCAAATATTTTTGTGCTATATTAACGTTAGTTACTATTATCAATTACTCCTGTGGCCTCTGTTTATTGTATATTGTAAATAATATTTTTGCATATTTGTATCTCTATTTAAAATATCTAATGATGGGATATTGTTGTGTTTATAACTAGTGTGTGGGGGCCTTTTAACATCTCATAAATACAATCCATAATTAGCAGAGTTCTTGGTACCTATGATTTCTAGTTAAATGATCTTGAACTGAAATAGAAAGGTCTGTCCAATAAAGACTTCAAATATGTCTTTAGTTTCTGTCATGGGCTGGATTGTACCTATACAATGCCCTCATACAACAATAGAGATTTAAGTCCTAATTCCTCAGTGTGACTTTATTTGGAAATAGGGTTGTTGCAGATGTAATTATTTAAGATTGGATTACACTGGAGCACTGTTGCCTCTAAATCCAATATGACTGGCAGTCCAGAATAAGACATAGGACAGCCATGGGAGAATAGAGCCATGAAATGAAGACCATATCCCAGTAGAAGCAGAGACTAGAAGGAAGAGATTTAATAGGTTGCTGGCAAATAACCAAAATCCAAAACAGAGCAAGAAAAGATTCTGCACTGCAAGCATGTTACAGCTAGCACTTTGATTCAGATTTCTACCCCTCAGAACTGTCAGTGAGGACATTTTGCTGTTTTGATCTAAGTAGTTGGTAGCAATTTGTCATGACCACCCACAGTCATAGTCACAACTCAGCTTCACTGAGTTACTCATGCAGGTAGTTGGGCCAAAAGATTTTTCTGTACAGGACATATGTCTGTTCATTTATTATGGAATATCAATAGGGAAGGCTACAAATGGGTTCAGTGGCCCCAGCAAAAATAAGTTTCATTTATGCAATGCTCCTTGATTCTCTTTTCTCTCAGACATTCTTAAAGTATGCCAGATAAAGCATGATGACAGTGTATGCACAAGGGCACCTCCCACAGAGTCACAGAAAAGTCCACTGAGATTTACAATGCCCTTGCCTTTACATCCAGGTAGATAATCAATGAGACATGGATTTTCCAAGAATATTTTAGAGGTGAGGTTGCTTGGGGAAGTTTCCAGAGTTGTCTGGGTGCTCTAAAATTCTATTCACCATGAAATCATTCCTTGTTTGGGTGGAAGGATGCAGGATATAAATTTGGCACGATATATGCCAGTTAATTCAACAAAATGTCAAAGTGTCTGGGAGAGTCCTTAGAAAGGTTTACTTTCTGTGTCTCCTGGGAACTGACTGATTGGAAGGAGAGCTCATGAAAATAAGATTTTCTCCAACTTATGCCTACAGTGAATAAATCAGTGGTATTTTTCAAGTTCCCTCAATACCAACGAGTGTATTTCATAATCAGGCAAGTATTTACAGAACCCAAAGGCTCTCCAGTCTTTCTTATTTCTCCCATCCAACTGCAGCTGAACAGCTTTTCTTTACCTCTTGCTTTCCTTATCCCATCCCTTGCCTTTCTTTTTTGCATAGGTATAAAAGGAAAGATACCACAATCTCCTATCTTTTAACTTCTAAGAGGCATGAGGAGTATCAGTGTGGGAGATGAGGGGATGTCTTGACTTTTTATGTTTTTCTTCTCCCTCCCTCCTTCCCCCTCCCCCCGTCCTCCCTCCTGCCCTCCTTTCCTTTCTTCCTTTCTTTCCTGATTTAGTTTTCTTGCCCTAAACTGGGTTTAGGGTAATTGTGTATCTGTTTGAGGGCTGAATGCAATCTCTAGCCTTTTTCATAAAGTTTATAGCCCTAGTGCCCCTTTAAAGGTCTCATGTGGCTGATAGATAGGCTCATTTCTGGTACTAACTATAAAGAATTGGCCATCCTGAAGATAAGCTGCTCCTCCCCTGAGCATTGAGGAAGGTGGAGGCGGCTGCCATTATAGATGATGCCACCATTATGGATGACTCGTCGTTTCCTGAACCAGATTTATCCTGTAGTGGCCTAGGCTTTGCTCTGAGCTGAGAGACTACACACCTCAGGATACATCCACTCAGTGAAGGTCTTTTAGTTAATGGGTATCTAAGGACTAAGGCATCATCATGGAGAGAAAACAGCAATAGCTAATAATTTATTTGGTATTACTAGAAAAAGAAGGCAGCAGAATCACAAAAAGTATAATAAGCCTTTTTTTTTTTTACTTAATTGAAAGTTTCCACGGATATCTCCTGTTTAAAATTTGTTTTCATGCTTTTATCTCAATCCATCTTTTTTCCCCTCCAATTATCTCTAAAACTATCTCCTCACAGGACAAGTATGGTAATGAGTGATTCCTTCTTATGTCTGTAACTTGTATATTCTACAAACTGAGATGTTTGGGTGAAAATATCATTTGTATTCTTAGAAAAAGGAAAAGAACGGAGCAAGAGAAAAAGAAGAGAGAGATGATAAATAGAGGGAGAGAAAGGAAATGTAGTTGGTCCAAAGAGAAGGGGATTTTATGAATGGTGAACATCAGTTCTTATGTAGACATTTAATTTCCTGGAACAGGGGAATTAATTTGTACCTAGCCAAAAACTGTGACATAGAGAGATGCTACAGAAAAACTATATCCTCACAGCCTGACAAACTCAGGAAGCTAGGGAAGGGAATGGAGGAAGTAAAGTCTAGAAAAAAAATATTGGTAGTATAGGAGAACAAGGCTTGAGAAGGAAAAACACCTGCCAAATAATTCTTGAATAATTTTCAGAACTAGAGATATCGAAGACAAGACATAGTCAATGCTTCTGAGGAATCCATACTTCAAGTAATGGGGACATCAAAACTATATATCAAATAATCACATTAAACAATTAAAACATAATATTATTTTGATTCTCCAAATGTCTACACCTGTCTCCTTCCTTCCTTCCTTCCTTCCTTCCTTCCTTCCTTCCTTCCTTCCTTCCTTCCTTCCTTCCTTCCTTCCATTTTTACATCAAAATATAGAATGGATCATCATTATATGACTGATGGGACACTCTATTCTTCTTGAAACATCTTCTTGGTGATTTCTGTGTACTCCATTCTCCAGTTGTCTAACTGCTTCTTTAATTCTTCCTTTTCAACTTCTTTTTGCAAGCTCTTCTGTTGTCAAGATCTGTGGACATTTCTCAATATTCTTGAACTATAAAATCAGTTGCTGGCTTCAACTGCCTTTGATGTCAAGAATGCCCAAATGAACTCTATTCAACAGCGTTTCCTTTTTCAACCTATGAGGGACATTTTCCTTTCCCAGTACCCAGTCAGGATGAACCATTCATTGCTGGGGAACTTTCTCACTGAGTACATGTCTGTGCCAGTTAGGAACTGTGCTACCCTTCTTCAGCTAAGAGTTCTCAGGGTTGAACTTGATATCTGCTACATGTTACACCATTTACTCAATTGCTGACTAGAAGTAGAGCAAGACTTGGGCAAAGGATGAACTATTGGAGTGTTAGGTCACTCTGTATCAATAAGCTCAGTGGCGTGACTTTCAGGTGATAATTAATACAAAAGGTTTTAAAACAATATTTGTATTATCTTTAAGTAGTTGCACAAAGGGATTGCCATTCAATAAAGCAGTTTATGAATATAATGTGTCTTGATCAATGTTACCCCTTTCAACATTCTCACTCATCTCTCCAAATCCATTTTTCTTTTCTTCCCACACTTTTCATGATGTTGTAGGATATACAGTGAAATGTTTTTTTTCCTAGTTTACTTTATTGTTGTTTTAGAGGTGATATGCAATGGTGTTACCTTTACATACATCCAGAAATTAGTACATTTCTTTTTGTGTAGTGTCATCTGTTCCCTCATTCTCTCCCATTCCCTGTCTCCCATCTCCACCCCCAGGATACACAGTTCAATTTCATCATTGTCTGGTGCAGCCAGTGTGCTCCACTGCCACACTTTTCAGCCTTTTCCCATTCTCCCACCAGTGTGGATGTGAATACATGATAGATAAGGTAAGGAAGGCAGAGTCAACAACAACAAAAAAACAAATTAAGAAAAAAGTTCTTTGTTTCCATATCTTTGGAGTTTGTTTCAGTATGTATATACACTGAAATTCTGACTGCATTCCCCAACTCTTTTTCTCTTCATTTGTCTACCTTATTTCTCTTGACTGTACTAAAAGGATTTTTTAAAATTGTTATTGTAAAGGTGATATATAGAGGAGTTACAATTATGTAAGTCAGGTAATGAGCACATTTCGTTATGAACAGTGTTGGCCCTTCCCTTGCTTTCTCTCATCTTACCCCTCCCCCATAAGCTGTATAGTTCATTTTCAACGTAGTGTCTAGTTATTATCACCACTGCATTCATTCACACTTTGTCTCACCACTTCTATGCTTCCTCTCTTACCCTTCCCAAAACAGATAAACTTAGAAACAAGACAAACGGTACAGAAAATAAAAACAGCAATAAAGGAGAGAAAAAACACACAAAAATAAGACATAAAAAAACCTCTTGGTTCCACTGGAATTCCATTGGAGTTCTTGGCATTCATTTTGATAAATATCATTTTATATTGTAATCATATGCACATAGCTATTGAGCCTTTGGCCTCACTGTGTGAGTGTCTAGAATCCTGTATCTTTTATCATGTCCAAGTGTAGTTCTTTGGTCATCTTACCATACCGTGTGTTTATTTGTAGATTTAGGGGCACATTTTAGTTACAACAAATGAGGGAAACAATGCAACATATGTTTCTTTGAGTCTGGCTTACTTCACTTAATATATTTTTTCCCCAAATCTTTCCATTTCCTTATGAATTGTACAACTTTATTCTTTCTAATGGAAGCATAGAATTCCATTATGTGTATATACCACATTTTTTTGATTCATTTGTCCATTAGGGGGCTTCTATGTTGATTCCCTATCTTGGCTATGGCAAACAATACTGCAATGAACATGGCTGTGCTGGTAGCTTTGGTGTGGCTTTGTGTTCTATTGGACAAATGTCCAGGAGTTGAATTTCTGTGTCATAGGGAAGCTCTAGGTTTAGTCACTAAGAGGAAATATGGTAAAGTCAAAAGATTATACACTCATCTTTTGGTATCTACATGGGCTTGGTTTTAGGTTCCTTTGTGGATAAGTCCTGTGTATAAAGTGGCACAAGCCAGTTGCTAGTGTCACAACTGTAATCCTAGTTACTCAAGAGGCTGAGATCTGAGGATTGTAGTTTAACACTAGTCTGACCAGGAAAGTCCATGAGACTCTTATCTCCAATTAACCATCAAAAAGCCAGAAGTGATGCTGTGGTTCAAATGGTGGATTATAAGCCTTGTAAAACCAAGCTCTGAGTTCAAGACCTACTGGTGGTACACACACACACACACACACACACACACACACACACACACACACACACACACGGTGCATTATTTGCCTATAGCCTATGCAATTCTCCCTACAATTCAAATCATCTCTGTTTACTTACAATGTCCAATGCCATATAGTATGATATAAATCATTGTTATACTACATTATTTAGGGATATTTTCAGTTTGTGATTAGTTGTATTTGCAGATGCAAAACATGTGGAGATAAATGCTTATGTGAAGTATTAAAGGTGAGTCTTATTTTTAAATACTTTGCATTATCAGAGTTTTCTGCATTGTATATATGATACTTTTATAATTAAGAATTGAAAATATTAGAGTCCTCTGGAGATCTGCTTTCTGCATCAATAGGGTCAGAGAAATAAATCTCTGTGTGTTCACATGGATATGTGTATATGTGTGTATGTGCACATGTGTGTGCATGAATATAAGCACTTTCCTTAACACAGAGTCAGAGGAATTAGATATAAAAGAACACAATCTACAAACAAGATTCTAGGAGTTGAAATTCTAGGAGTTACAAAACATTTTTTTCTTCAACACAGAGTACCTTTGTTTCCAAGGAAGAATAGGGTGAATAGAGATTATTTACATAAATGGCCTGTCACTCCTGATTTTCAAGTATTAAAAACAGAAAAGTATTTATAGATTATAAATTCAATAGTAACATATGCTCTCTTGAATTTTAATTCAGTACAAAATCTCTATGATGACTCCCAGACACGGACATCCTGGTCTAGTAATTCAAGCCATCAAAATAAACAGCCCTATATAAAAATGAAAATTGAATATCACAATGGAGAGATTGAAAGCCTGTTTTATCAAAGGTATTTTGTTATCTGATGGCCTTGGGAAACAACCAGAAAATTATGATTCCCTACATTAAAATGAAAAGGCAACAGCTCCTTTAGGCATCGCAATAAGAAAGAAATTTGTATCACTTTAGAAAAAAATCTGTTCTGTTTGCCAGTTTTTCTCCTTTTCCTTTCCTCCTTTTTCCTATTTGATTAGGAGAAAAACATTTCTGCACTGGCTAATGGATAGTAAAAAAAAATTAGAACCCCTCCTTCCTTCCTTCTTTCTTTCCTTCTTCCCTTTTTTGCTTTTTTTTTTTTTCTAGTCCTGGAGCTTGAACTTGGCCAAGACACTGTCCTCGAGTTTTTTTGGGGTTTTTTTGCTTTTTTTTTTTCTCTCAAGGCTATTGCCCTTCCACTTTAGCCACATAGCTCCACTTTTGGTTCTCTGGTGGTTACTTGGAGATAAAGAGTCTCATGGGCTTTCCATCCTGGGATGGCCTTGATTGGTTATCTTATTTCAGCCTCTTGAGAAGCTAGGATTACAGGTGTGTGAGTAACTGATGCCCATCTCAATTTCTTAAAAAAAAAAATCTCTCTTCAGTGGGCAAAAGACTGATTTTTGCAACTAATCGCAAAGGCTTCAAGGCGCTAAAATCATAGATGTGCCAGTGAATAGAGGCTCCCTTCTCTTCTGAGGTCAAAACAATTGTAGCCACCATTGTCCTTCATCCGTGCATCAGATTCTTTATGAGATAAGTTAGTATAAAGCATTTGCATCCTAGATTCTCTGACATGAAACCAGATATCACTTACCAAATATCACATTCATCTGAGGAACTTCTAGACTCTATTCACTATGGTAAGAAAAATCCTGAATTCTAGGCATGCTTCATAGAACCATTCTGTTTACATCTATGTCTTCCTCAAAGTTGCTAGATAATCATGTGAAAACTACCAGAAAACTATCAAATATGCAGCCTTGCTGGTGAAAATGTTTGCATTGCTTGAGTCAGTACTATTCACAACTAAGATTTCTTAAGTTCTTCAAAGAAGTGATAAAAGAATACATGCCCAAATACATACAGCCTTCTTTTGAGTTGGACTGTCTAGAGGAAAAGAATAGTTCCTAACTCAACAATTGGATTTTAAAATGCCAATATTTCAAGATCTAGTTGCACTAAATTACTTGTTGATATATCAAGGAAAAATATACAAACCAGAAGAGTCTAATATTTCTTGCAATGGAATTTAATAGCTAATGGAGTCAAAACATAAAAGAATACCTCACATGAATGCAGGAGTTACGACAGGAATTAAGAAATAAAGTTCAACAACAAGATTTATAAACAAATGTACATAACTATGGTTTTTTTCTCTGCTTCAGCTAAATGAACTTATTGATCATGGCATTGACCTCTCTCTACCTTTGTATCTATTTACCTCTGGGTAAAATATTTTGGATCTTGGAAAGCTGATACAGTGGTCTAGAGTGAAGTTGTAGAGCCCCAAGTTCAGGGGGATGGAAAGATGCAGAGTTCTGCTGTATTCTCCTCAGCATCTTAGTCTCCTAAAACACAATTTGGAAGCAAATCAAAACAAAACAATAAAACACAGCTCAACAGTTCTTTTTGCATGGAAACACTGACATGTAGAGGTGTCATTTCTCATTCTGTGTTTCTGAGTTTCAGTTTACAACACCTTTGCCTCCTTTCACAGATTCTTCTCTGGTTAGAACAATTAACTGCAGAGGCCATAAATAGCCTTTGCTAACACCATAAGGAAATTGCACTTATGGAGCCCTCAATGGGAGTCCTTTTTTTGGATATCCTATAATTTAATATGAAAAAAAAACTTTAACAAATACTGCTCTTCATTTCCAATGCCATGGACACTGGAGAGAATATTGCAGTTGTACATCAAAAAGATATTTTGGGAATAAGTCAGCCTGAGAATAAAATAGAGCTCTCGTAAAACTGAGAGATCTCTTTTGTATCAAAGTATATTTATGAGCTAATATTTCAACAGAAATGGAGAAAAGATGGAAATCTATTGCCATTGTGGAACTATTTGGTTGAGATGGCAATCTCATAATGAAATCTGAAATTCTGGCTCTCATATCCTAAAGTGATTTAATCTTAGTTATCCTTATCGTACCAAAGTCATCACCAAAATTAGCTTTGTCTACAAAAAAGTGAGGTGGGTTCTACCACCCCCTTTTACATAATCCCTTCTCTAATGGATCCTGATCTTGAAAACTTAATAAGATTCCCTGCAAGCAGAAATGGGACAATGCTTATCATTTAGCATCTGGTTTTTAGTGTCTTTCTGACAGTCTTGCTAAGTTACAGAGGAATTCTGAATTTTGGCTCAGCTCATCTGAAGTCACAGCTCCTGAGATTCTCTTTAGTTGTGTTTATTAACAAAAATTTCTCCTCTCAAAGCTGAGTCTGCAAATGAGTCTCCAGTAACTCCTTACTCTGTCCTCATTTCCAGAGTCTAGGTTTGTTCACTTCTGAAACAAACATCTTAAACTCAGTGGTCTTCAGATACCTTTGAGCCAAATGATTTATGTCTGCTCTAGGCTTTAAGATGTTCCTTCAGCAAAATTGCATAGCTTCAGTTACTTAAATACCATTGGCATGAATTTTCCTTATTACCAAGCAGCTTTCAGTCTTAAAAAATATTTATTATTGATCACCTCTGTGCTTTTTTTAACCTTAATGCACAGAATTAAGATGGAAAAGTCATAACTTTGCCAAAAACAGTAGGTCAGTTCTATTTACCTGAACTAGCGAGTTAATCCGGGAAATAAGAGACATAAAACTGTCTAATTGAATGGTAAATTGTCTAGTGTAGTGAATGCTGAGTCTCAGGCCTGGGATATCTTTGTTATAAAGAGGTTAGAAGATGTAACACTACCTAACTGCCTTTTGTACCAAGAGCTTTGGGGATTTGGGGGAAAAATCCCTCACATGAGTTTAATAAAGTCTAAATCATCATAGGAACCCTGATACAGGCAGATATCATTTGCAAGGAAAACATGAGTGTCTATGAGAAAACTGTATATTTATAGACTTAGCTAAAGATGACTGAAATGTAAGCAGTAGTGCTTTTGTTACTTCTGGTCTCTCAGGAGCTTTCTCATAAGTTGTTCTATATGCACAGTTCTTGTCTTAACAGCCAAAGGAAAGTTTCGTAGACCCATGAGTTATGTATCTTAAAGTCTCCTCATTCCTAGTTCTGGAAATGTGCACTTAAAATAATTATAGAGGGCTGGGGATATAGCCTAGTGGCAAGAGTGCCTGCCTCGGATACACGAGGCCCTAGGTTCGATTCCCCAGCACCACATATACAGAAAACGGCCAGAAGCGGCGCTGTGGCTCAAGTGGCAGAGTGCTAGCCTTGAGCGGGAAGAAGCCAGGGACGGTGCTCGGGCCCTGAGTCCAAGGCCCAGGACTGGCCAAAAAAAAAAAAAAAAAAAATTATAGAGACATAATTCACATCCTGTATAATGAAACTAAAGTGTAAACCTCAATAATTCTACTATACTTACTCAGTTGTGCAACCATCACCATAATATAAATTTGGAACATTTAATCAATAAAGAAATCCCATACCTATTAGCAGCAATAAGTGCCCATGCCATCTCTCTCTTGGCCTCAACCAAAGCTAATCAATAATTTGCTCTTGTGTTTATAGATGTTCACATGATGGACATTTTATATAAATGGAACCCTAAGTTCTGATGACTATGTATTATATATGTGCTATTTTGTGACTGATTTCTTTCACTTAGCATAGTGTTTCTAATATCTGTCAAAGTTATACTATGTGCTGTTGTCACATTTATTTTTAATGCTAAGTAATACTCCACTATATGGAAATATCATGTTCCTATTGATTCATCACTTGGTAAGCATCTAGATTATTCTAGGTTTTTGTAATTATGAATGGTAATGCTATGAACACGTGCTTACAAATTTTGTATAGATATGTATTTTCAGTCTTCTTGGGTATATATGCAAGAGTAGATTTCTTGAAGAGATGTATGTATTTCTATGATGATGATGATGATGATGATGATGATGATCTATATTTAGGATTGAACCCAGTGCCTTTTCACATGTAGGCAAGTGCCCTACCACTTGGGTTACATGTCCAGCCCCCGCTGCTTCTTCTTCTTCTTCTTCTTCTTCTTCTTCTTCTTCTTCTTCTTCTTCTTCTTCTTCTTCTTCTTCTTCTTCTTCTTCTTCTCTCTCTCTCTCTTTCTCTCTCTCTCTCTCCCACCCCCCTTTCTGCATGTCTCTCTTACTCTCTCTTTCTGCCTCTGAGACAGGGCCTCATTAACTTTGCCTGGGTTAGCCTTCAACTTGTAGTCCTCTAGCCTCTGCCTCTTGAGTGGCTAAGATTAAGGTGCATGCCACTACACCCACACCTGGCATTTTTGATGGAACTTCATTTTGAATTATAAATCAAATTTGGCAGTCAAGCAGCATGAGAACAAAAGAAATGTGTGTATGTATTTTTGTTGTTATTTTAGTCTTCTACTTACCATACTTACATGCTTACATATTTTATGTGAACAACAAAGGAAAAAATACCTGTAATCAGAGCATGTACTAAAAGTAATAGTGAAGAAAGCAGATACCCCACCTACCCAGTCCTTCACATTCATACAGAGAGACAAGCATTATTACAACTTTTATTTTCAATAAAAATAAGATCATGCTGTGAAGAAAGTCTGCATATCTCCTCTACCATGGGCATATTTCCATGACACCTGACATAACTTTGCTGCCTTTTAATAAAACTAGATTATTTCATTATGTGGAGAGATCATAATTTATTTTTTATATCTTATTTTATATTGACATATCCTAATTTATTTATATTCTATTTTCCCAGCACAAAGCACAATGGAACTCATGAACTGATGAACACGTGTGTGTGTGTGTGTGTGTGTGTGTGTGTGTATGTGTGTGTATGTGATCTTGAGTCATCTCATAGACTTTCTCTTCAGTTTTAGAGATCCTGTCATTGACATTTTAATAGATGTTGGCTATTTTCATTCTGGGAAAGTTTATTGACTCCCTACTCCATTATAACACAGGTGAGTGCAGGCCACCCTGGAATGTTTCCAATGTTGGATGTTATATGTTCTCCTGGTTAAGGGTAGTCTAAAACTCAAAGAAGAGCCCTTCTATCCAGAACTTGCTTATTTGAATATTTAGATTCATTTTGCCTTTTGTTTACAGGATATCTGACATTTCGTCTGACCATAGTAGCCACTTTATATTCCATGCCTTCTGAATTATTTCTATTATTCCTATGGGTTTTCCATATGTACATGATCAACTTACATAAATTGCTTTGGCTTTCTTATCTTCTACAAGAAAGGTATTTTCTATTTTGTGTCTTCTCTTTCCTTTCATAGAATTTTTAATCTATGATTTTTTTTATTAAGTTGACAAGACACTTTCATCTTCTATTAAGTCCCCATATTTAAATTACTTTCAAAATAATATTCTTTCCATAGACTTTCTTATTCATTAGCCACTGTCAAGTATTTTCATAACTTAGGCCTTATTAAAATAAATGCTATGATAATAGGTAGCGTAAGTTGATTTTTCAAAAATACATCTGCTATAGTGTCATGATTATTATTGTAAATGGACATTATCCTAAACTTGGAATTACTTAACATTCTCTCTAAATTATAAGCAGTCATTATTAGTAATATTTAAGACATATAAGGGGTTGGGGATATGGCCTAGTGGCAAGAGTGCTTGCCTCTTATACAGGAGGCCCTGGGTTCAATTCCCCAGCACCACATATACAGAAAACGGTCAGAAGTGGCGCTGTGGCTCAAGTGGCAGAGTGCTAGCCTTGAGCAAAAAGAAGCCAGGACAGTGCTCAGGCCCTGAGTCCAAGCCCCAGGACTGGCAAAAAAACAAAAACAAATAAAAAACATATAAAATGTTATGCTTACCAAAATATAAAAGTAGAGGGATCAATGAACAGATGTTAAACTGTGTCAGTAAACTAATGGAGTTGTCCCAGTTTACCTATGAAAGAGGCTGGCTCTGAATTCACAAGAAATAATCACCAAGCTAAACAGTAGGAATCTGTCTATGTTCAAATATTAAAGTGGCCAATGAATGTATAACAACACTAATCACAGAAGCAAACCAAGTTACCAGGTCATAAAAGAATACATTAAATTCCAAATGAATTAGAAAAAGTCATAAAGTTATCTGGAACTGCTATAGAAATTCAGCCTTAAAATGCCAATGGAATTTATCCCATAAGTTCACCAAAAGATTAAATGAAAACATGATTACAGTATCAGAAATTTATAGCCCAACAATATTACATTAATCTCTTATTTTCTCCCAGTGTACTTTATTGTTTTTCTTTGATATTCTTTGTACATACTTGTTTTCCTAGTAAAAAATAATGAAGGAAGTGATGGGAAAATAAATTTTATTTTCACTCTAATTAGATTTCCCTTCTGAAAAATCTTGTATCTTCTTAAATCACTATGAATTAAGCTACACTGTCTCCTTTATAGCAAAAGTTCCATGCTAACTATTACAATTTGTTCTCAGCAAATTTCATGATCATTATTGTATAGTATTCCTACCTTACCTTTGCTGAAAGCTTAAAACATGAATTTGAAGGGTACTCATTTCAAAGAAGTCTTTGGTTTGTTAAGAGTATACATGGCCATGTCTTCTTTGCTCAAGTGCCTGTCTGTGCGTGTACATAAATTCTGCTCTTATTTTCATTCAAAAGGGGAAGAAAATGTTCCAACTTACCAACAGATAAGTGGAAAAAACTATTTCATTTAATCTTCAAAATGACTCTATGCTGGGATTTATATTCACACCTATGCTTTCTTCACGAGGCCATTTAATTTACTTTTCTTATCCAAGGTTGCAGCTAATTATGGAAACTCCAATTTTCTTTCCCAATACTGAGGCTATGTACCATGATTTTTCCTCAGGCTTTCTGGTTTATTAACACATCTTCATGCTGTTTCTTCTGTTTTCTAGAAACTGACAAAGTACAACCTGCTGAATAAATATTGCCTGCTGCCAGTTTTTACACATAATCTTTTTTTGGTTGTTGTTGTTGATTCTGGGTCTTGAACTCAAGGTCTGGGCACTGTCCCTGAGCTCTTTTTGCTCAAGGTTAGTGCTATACCACTTTGAGCCACAGCTCCACTTCTGGTTTTCTGGTGGTTAATTGGAGATCAGAATTTCATGGACTTTCTGCTGAGGCTGGCTTTGAACCTCAATCCTCAGATCTGAGCCTCCTGAGTAGCTAGGATTATAGGCCTGAGCCACCAGTGCCTGGCTATAACTACTAGAACACAGTTACAGCACAGGTGTCCTTATCATCAGATACAATAGCAGAGAAGAATGGTTGTGAGAGTCTGCAGGATTTACAAAGTCTGACATATTTACCATTTACCACTTTACTGAAAAAAATAGCAAGTATCCACTTAGTTCCATGGACATGTTTGCTGAGAGAAAAATAAGATGTTCTACCTATATAACATGTACATTAAAGGACACACACATATAATATGATTCTGGTTTTGGAACAAATAGAAATATTTTCTATTATTATTATCATTATTGTTATTACTACTTTTAAGTAATGGTAATGAGAGCTTTCAATTCAACATGTTAATGTACTAATACAATGTATCTTGATCAATATCACCCTTTTTGTTATTCTTCCTTTCCCAATCTATCCCAATCCTACCCATCACATCAAGTTACCAGGTCAAAGCATAATTGCAAAATTCATATGCCAAATGAAGGTTATATTTCAGATGTCCAGTTATAGGTGACATTCATATTTTAAAATTTTTTCCTTAAATTTCTTGCTTTTTGTCCCTCACCATGTGTGGGTACTTGAGAAAGTCACTCCATCTCTGCAGTTCTTAATTTTATCTGTAAAATGAGAATCAGGATTAGACAATCTCCCACATTTCTGCCAATTTCCCAACATTCTGCCACTGTATTTCACACAGTCACTCAAGTTTCTTATTATCATTGGATTTTGTGAAGTTTTGGTCCTAGGAAAGATATTTTATGTGGGTTCTATGATGCAACACTTTCCAGGCACCTTTTCTAGTACAATGCAGTCTCTACAGACTCCACTGACCTCAGGCTGTGCCACTGAGATTGCTTCCAAAAGAACAGCTACTGGAATTCAGAGATGCCACTGTATTTACCAAATTCATACTAGATATTTCTCATTAGAGATTGCAGAATACTCTAGTTGAGAGAATTAATAATTCTCTACTCTATTTCCCGCCCTTTCTCTCAACAGGGTTTTCTGTTGTTCCCATGCAAACACTTATGTTCTCTTCTAATTTGCTAATTTGCTTTGGTAATCAGGCATGACCTTGAACTTTGCTTTCAGAATGCTTACATCCTACAGGCTTTCATTTCCTGTAAATTTGATTTTGTTCCTAGCATTGTTTTAAAAGCCATATTACAATATTAAGGCATTATTGTAATTTCATGAGAAATTGAAAGTATAGAACACCATTTTGTTTTGTTCCTAAAGTCATTTTGTAACTGTTGAAATTACAAAGTTAAAAATCAAAACAAGTGCCTAGTAAAAGTGAGGAATGGAGAGAGAGCACATGTTTCCAGTTATAGAAATCGACATCAGTATGGGCTTCAGAGGGATATTTTTCATCCTATTTCCCAAACCTCAGAAGTTTAAGCAATTTCACTTTCAGGAGTGTGACCTAAGAATATAATTCAAGTCAGGAGAAGGACAGAATTTCCCAAGTATGACTGGAAACAAGTTGAATCATATAGTGACTTGAATTAACTCAATTAAGATGCAACAAGGTAATTGGATATTAAAATTAAATTATAAAAAAAAATGGGGCTGGGGATGTGGCTTAGCAGTAGAGTGCTTGCCTAGCATGCACGAAGCCCTGGGGTCGATTCTTCAGCACCATATAAACAGAAAAAGCCAGAAGTGGTACTGTGGCTCAAGTGGTAGAGTGGTAGAGTGCTAACCTTGACCAAAAGAAGCTCAGGGACAGCAGCCAGGCTCTGAATTCAAGCCCCAGGACTGGCAATATATATATATATATATATATATATGTATATATGTATATATATATACGTATATATATACATATATACAAAATTAAAAGGTTATAGAGGAAATAAAATTGAGAGGCAAAGGATAAAAAGACAAACCAATCCAAAAGCAATACTTGAGAAACCATTTGGTATAAACCAACTGTACAACTCATTGGGGGGTAGAGGGAAGAGGGGAGGGAGTGGGGAGAAATGAGGGAGGAGGTAACAAGTTGGATAAGAAATGTACTCACTGCCTAACATATGAAACTGTAAGCCCTCTGTACTTCACTTTGACAATAAAGAAGGAAAAAAGTAGGAAATTACTGAAAATAATGCATACAGTAGGATTTTATTTCTTTAACAAATGCCTGTGAAGCATGTGTCAAAAAGAAATCAAAAGAATACTGGCCATTGTGTTGATACTAGTCACCTGTGGGTGGTAAATGTTTTTGATCTCTTATACGACTTTCTATTTTTTTTTGTATTGGTTTTACAGTATATTATTGTTAGAGTTACAAAAAAATCAAACAATTCTAAGCATTAAAATATTTTAAATGAAAAAAATAAAATATTTTAAATGTCTAGGATACACCCACCCAAATAATCAGGCCTATGTGGAACCAATGTTTGAATAACTCAAGACACATGCCCCATTCCATTCTACTGCATCATTGATTCCTTCATGCCCTTCTCACTCTCTAAGGACATGTGAGTCTTTAGTTCTCCAGGGTTATTTCACAACTAATAGTAACTGAACTTATATTTGTCTTTTATTTAATTTTGGTATAAAGCTCCATAAGCATAGGGATTGCATGTTTTGGCTGTTCATTTAGCATCTCATGAACTATTTATTCAATGTAAGATGTAAGAAGAAAACTAAGCACTTTAACATCTTAAAATCAAAAGTCATTATAGCAGATATGGCAATCTATAGTGACCCAAAATTGGCAAAATATTCCATGAACCTAACCACTAGAGCTGACACAAACCAACACATGAAAGCAAAATGCACTACATCAGCATTCAATTCATTTGTGGAAAACAAGGCTATAAATCTTGATGATTTAGGGAAAGTTAACCTTCTTTACTTGTACTGTCATTATTTAATTTTATGCCTTTGAAAGATTACATTGGATAAATCAGACATAATCAAAACTTTGAACTCCAAATATAATTAACCAAATAGCAACCTGGTGTCATTTGGGTGAAAGTTAATGGAAAGAAAGTTTATCCTCTAAAGTCAATTTTTATAATCTTAGCAGAGTGGAAGTGTACAATTGAATATTGGTCTGTGCAGTGTCAATAGGGGAATATTTTAATTCAGGAAAAAGAATCAAATATAATACTAGTTGTTCATGCATACATCTTTGTATCTCCTATCAGACAGGTTTCCAATGCAAATTAATATTATGAGCAATTGAGTTTTTAAACAACAATATAAATCATTCTTTATCTAAGTAATCATTCGATTTCTTTAAGAGCTCTTTTAGGAGACTTGATTGGTCAAGTTCTGAATATATTTTCCATGAAAAATATTAAATTGCCTTTTAAATCATTGATTAATTTAAATAATTCTGTAACAAAAAGAGATAGAAGAGCATTTAGGCTCATTTTATTCTAGTACATCTGAATGGATAAAGATTCATAACATCCTTAAAACAAAAAAGCAATCACAAATGTAATTAAAAGCCAAGAAGCAGAAACAGAAGGAGACATTCTCATTTTTCCTTTGAAGAGTCTCTCAAGTCTTAGAGTCCACAGATGAATCCTTCTGCCCTGTGCCAAGTCTCCAAAACAAAAGCCGAAGTGGAAAGTTACTCAATTAGCTGGTAAATTCCTTCAGTGGAACAAGCCAACCGAGATTAATTACATCTTTATTTTTGTATCTATTTTCACTTATGCTTTTTCTAAGAGATTAAAGATGGAAAATTCAGTTTCTCGGATGTGTATTTTATGTTTTAATTTTCAAAGGAAGAAAGTTGATATCAAAACATAACTCTCAAATATGAGGAAAATTATGAAGATAACCACAGTTCTTTAATGAAGGAGTGTCTTATCTTAAGACATGATTTGTACAGATGAATGCTTATTGCATATTGCAAAAAACCTTTTCCTATGGGTTTGTAACTGCCAGCAAGAGCTGATTTGGGTATTGAATACAATAGCATATTTTTTGGGCATAAACACAATGTCTAAATGAAAGATGGGACCAGTCAGATTTAGTCCTTAAGACTTAAGCTTACAAGAGAAGAACTTGGATGATCTACCTGATACTGATGATAAGTCATGGCAAATGGTTTAAGGGTGTTTCAGGAAACAAGGGACAAATACTGAAAGTTTTACCACTGGAACTTCTTTGGGAGGATCCAGTGAAATGAAAACTCAGATAATGTTCAATCAACCTATTGGGACTTTAGTGGATTATCAGTCACTAAGGAGATTTTTATCTTAAGATTATGAAGAGAGGTAACAGACAGCACCAAAAGAGTATTTTATATTTAAGAAGAAAACAAAATTATCTTCTGCTGACTAGAAACAATTCTATCACTCTAAAATGCTTATCGAAAAACTCTTAAGGGGAAAATTAAGAGTGACATTCTATTACATATTCAAGTATGTATATATGTATGTAATATGGCACATTGACATATATACAAGTATAGAAAGTGGATGTTTACTGAAGATTTAATTTACAATGGAACCAGATACTAAAAGCATGTTTTACTCAGGAACAGACTATTTTATTTATTTATTTATTTAATTTACCTACAAAAATATAATTTATATTCAAATATATTTTATATATTTATCATATAAAAGGTTGACAACACGTGTACTATGTCTACACACTCAGGTGTTCCTTAAAACAGAAAGGAATCAGGTCCTAGCAAAGCCGCCATGAGTTGAGTTGAAAAATCCTTTAATAAATGGGCTATAGAGACCCATTCCCTCCCAAACTCAAGTTGAAATTTAATTGTCACTGTGATGGTATAAAGCAATGTGATAGAATTTTGAGATGAGGCCTTTGAAAGGTGATTGGGACATGAGGGTGGAGCCCTCCACTTGGAAAAGACTAAGTCTGAGCCATAATAAATTATGGATTGTCTATGTACTCTAACTTCAGTTCTTAAAAGGTTCTCAGCAAGGCAAGCACTTACAGAGTGAAGCTTGTTGTCAATAACAGTATCCTTTAAGTGTCTGCATGGTACTTGAACTCTGTAACAATTTAATAACATGCAAATTTAGTAATATGCAATTTAATAACATGCAATATTATAATAATAGACAAATATTTCTATTTCTTTACCACTTCACAAGGTTAGCTTTGTCTTCTTTATTTTAAATTTAGCAAATGACAGGGATGATTTACAAACCTAAATTCCCAATCTAAACATGAATTTGTATTTTAAATGTTAAATAATACTCCTGAAAGCTTTGTAGTGTTTACTCCTTGAGAAGTGCTTTCTGGCAAAAGCAGAGTGAATAAAAGCTAATAATGTCAAAGACCCTGGTTCAGAGAGTGGTGTTAGTTACAATTTTCTAACACATGAAGTATTTAAAGAATGATGAGACAGTACATTATATCTGCATGGTAATTTAGTTCAGAAGTTCACAATTATTTTATTTTCAATATTAATTGCTTTTGTCTCTCAATAAATGACTCTGTAGGAAGTGGAATTCAATTTCATTCATTTTCAATAATCTAGATTGCTTTGAACTAGCTCAATAACTCAGCTTCTCTAGGCCTTCAATATGGCTGAGGGTTGCACATAAATAATCTGGGTTTTCGTTTCAGAGTTCTAAGCAAAGCAGACTGGCCTAGGGCAAAATAGGTAAGCAGACAGTTTTCTTGGTACCTTTTCACTACGATTCTGTCCTGTAGACATCCAAGGACCTTTGCTTCTAAGGTTTCTCCTGCTTGTTTGCTTTCAGGGACAAGAGATGGGCAAAATGTCTTTGTGTTGTCAGAATTCCAGCCACTTCTTGCCCTTGCTCATCCCATGCCCTCTGTTTGAAACAGCTCTCTTCCCACATGTCTAAGTATTTAAAGGGAGATCACAGTCCATACCAAAGACACCATCTACACAGATCTCTGCAGAGCTCCCAGGCCTAAGCTAGCATTTATCCATATCCTCTGCAGTCCCTAACTCCTCTATACCTTCCCCCTTTATGCTTCATCCTCTCATCCTGATTTAGTAGTATTCACATGCCATTCTCCCCAAGTAGTCAATCTGTTTCTCTAGCTTATAAATCACAGGCATTCATTCATATTTTCATGTAGTGCTTAGTTATATTCCTTGACAAAAAAGTCTCCATGCATAAATAAACCAAAGCATGATTGAATAAAGCATTTATTGTAAGAGTGCTTTGTCTATGGGTCTATATTTTAGCCACAAGAACTACTTCAGTTTTGAAGTCTCACTCACTTCTGAGCTTCTGTGAATTCACCCGGAACTAGAATGTATCACCATAGAGCCCCACCCAGCCCCATGGTGCAGACAACTCAGGGCAAGGACAACACTCCACACCAGTCCCAGCATGGTGCTGAAGCCATTTCTGTGACATAAACATGATCATTGTGCCCTGTAACTTCATCATCTTTCCCCTCCCAAGGATACAAGCAAGCTGCTTTATGGACTATGGCACTGGAGACCCGGGAGGGAGACAGCAGCCTCACCTACAGATCCTAACCTTGCCCCACTTCACAATTTGAAGGAAGCTCTCTGCAGAAGTCGTAAATATTTTATCCAGCACAATGACATCCAAAACCACAAACCTTTCAGCAGTGCATCAACATACAGGAACATACATACCTGGGGTGTATTTACTGTTTGCAAATTGTGTGTGTGTGTGTGTGTGTGTGTGTGTGTGTGTGTGTGTCCCATGAACTCGGGGCCTGGGTGCTGTTTTGTACCTTTTATACTCAAGAGCAACATCTCCACTTCATGCTTTTTGGTGGCCAATTGGAGGTAAGAGTCTAATGGACTTGCCTGCCTCAGGCTGGCTTCAAACTCCAATCCTCAAGTCTCAGCCTCCTAAGTAGCTTAGATTGCAGGCATAAGCCATGGGTGACTGGATCACAAGTCATTTTATTTTATTTAAGTTTAAAATTTTAGTATTTATAAATGTTAAAAAAATTTACACGTGCTAAGTGATAGCAGTACTGACATTTTGTGACCAATAAACCACAAACTCAAACTCACTGCATAGAGTTTCTTTGTACAGAGAATCAAATCACAATACCAATATTTGCAATTTGCCATTCTTGCAAGTTTGTTGTTGCAAATTTTGTTGTAAAAGACACCACACCAGGAAACCTAGGCTCAGAGCACACCTGAGATCAGATCTCCTATTAGGTAGATCAGGCAGATGCTGTATTTTAATTCCAGGTAAGGAAAAATTCACTGTTAGTACATACCTGATATCTCCTAATGGCTAAGAGGTCCAAGGATGCAGACAGGAAAAAAAAAAAAATCCTAACCCCCTCCCCCACCCCCAGCTCTGGGAATGCCAGGGAAGAGGTGAATAGCAAGCCAAAGATTGGGGAGGTAGCTGGTTCATGCTGTGAGCATCACAGGTGTAACTTTTGAACCACACAAGTCATTTTAAAAAGTGTTATAATGTTTCCCCCTCCATAGATCAAGCTTCTACAGGAAAGGACATCTGACTTTTCTTAAGTGAGTTCTCAGCTAGAATATCAGTGCCCTTCTTTCTATTTAGAATCTAAGGACTACTGCCAAGTATTCAATTTGATTTGATTCAATACATACTTACTGTGAACCTGCTAAGCAAAATAAACTGCTTTTGGATTAAGGAGGAAGCAAATATAAATAAAGTCTGATCTTTATTCCCCTCCCCTAGGAAGGTTAAGATCTCATGTGAGTAAATGATAGACAAGTAACCATATTTGAAACAATGCAGAGGCAGAAAGCTACATCAACTTTTCTTTAGGATAAATTTAATTTCATAATTTCCTATACATTTAAAAAGTGTGGGCATAGTTTTGATGGAAAACCTTTGATAGGTGTTTGTCTGCTTTCTTTCCCTATAACCAATCAGTCAGGAGCCAGGATCAAAACTGTGTTATCTAACTTGGTCCTTGGTCAATATGGTACTTTAGACTTTTACTTCATTTTTTTATTCATATCACTACCATACACCAATTATTCTTATTCTGTTTTCTTTCAAACTTTCATATCTAGAGCCTTATGACTTTTCTTTTTAAATGGGAGTTGGGTCCTAGTATTTTAGTCACTTCTGATGTAGTACTGAACTCCACACAATTCTTCACCCTGGATTCAATGTTTGGGATTGAGAAGAGGATCAATTCACATAATATTTTCTTTGGAATAGAGAACTGCATCAGCAAAAGTGTTCATTTCTGCAAAACCTAGTAAGACTTGGATAAAGAAATTAAGGCCATATGATTGTAGTTGAATTTGGGCTTGATTTTGTGTGTGAGGGGGGCGGGGGAGGAGGTCTACACTGAGATGTCCATTATTCTTTTCCATCCATTGACTATAGTTGACCACATGCTAAGTTAAGACCAGGTGGGCAGAAGTTTCAGATAGGTGACTTAATTAAGCTCCTCTTACACACTACATTCCATCATGCTAGCCTTATTGGTAATAATGCTGGTAACTGAATCTATATTTGCTTTGTTTCTAAATGACAAATCTTCCAAAAGTCATAGGTGAAGGAATATGACTGATAACTCAAAAAACTCAATATTAGCCTTCTGAAGTTTGATATTATCCTATGTTGAGTCATTTGAAGAATTCTTTTGTAATATCAACCTAAAATATGACCAAACTCACTATCAATTGTCTTCTAAGTGTATCCTTTCTTTTCATGTAGTACATTTCTCACAATCATTACTTTTAGCAGTACTGGTAATTAAACTCATGACTTTGTGCTTGCTATGCAGGTGCATTTGAGCGACACATCCAGCCCCTTTTTGCATGTATTCATTATTCTCAAGGTAGGTCTTGCTTTGTGCCTGGACCAGCCTGGACTGTACTTTTACTTTTCTTCCTTGTGCTTTTCTGCATCACTGAAGATGATAGGCAGACTCAGGTACTCTGCAAAGTCATTGTGCTTTCCCTGTAGCTGGAACAACAGGCATTCACCACTACATCAAAGCACTGGTTGAGATGAAGTCTTGGGAACTTCTGAATCTAACTTGGCCTTAAACCATAATCCCTCAATCTCCACATCTGTAGTAGTAGTAGTAGTAGTAGTAGTAGTAGTAGTAGTAGTAGTAGTAGAATTACAGGCTTGTTCTATTGGGCCTGGAGCATTTCTTACTGCTTTGTGCTTATAAACAATTTCATTCAGAAACCATATAAGATGTCATATTTTTCAAACAAAAAAAAATTTCTCATCTGCTAAAACTATAGCATCTCCCTTATTTTCTCAGATGTTCCTCTCTTTCTCTTTGTGCTTTCAATAGTTCACCTTGTATTATTTTATCTGTATATTTAGCTCATGTTTTTTTTTAACTGTAACTCTCTTGAAGTGTCTGCTCACTTTTCTTAATCTATGAACATCTTTATTGTATCAATTTAATGTGTAACCTTGTCACTTTTTCAAATTTTAATTGCAAGTCTTTGTGGTGTACAGTGTAATGATCTGATACTATAGTGGTGTAATGATCAAATTAGAGGATTTAACATGCACCTCCTTAAACTTGCTTTACATTTTTTTCTTTATTGTCAAAGTGAAGTACAGAGGGGTCACAGTTTCACATTTAAGGCAAGTACATTACTTATCCAACTTGTTACCTCCTCCCTCATTTTCCCCCCATCTCACCCTCCCCAGTTCCCTTCCCCCACCATAAGTTGTATGGTTAGTTTACACTAGTTGGTTTTGTAAGTATCTCTTTTTTAATGGGTTGTCTTTTTATCCGTTGTCTCTCATTTTTGGTATTCCTTCTCCTTGTCCTAGTTCTGATGCATGTATAATGGAAGTACGAAAATTGAGGGGATGAATGGGGTTGGGAGAGATGGGGGAGAATGATCAAAAGGGTGACATTCATAGGAATTCATTATACTCATAAACTGACATGTTGAATTGAAATCCCGTTGTACAAGTACTTAAAAATAACTTTTCTAACACATGAAAGTTGTGCATATTTATGAGGCACAGTGTGCATTTCAGTAAACAGTAGTACTTCCATGCAGTTGAATGACAAAACAATGCTCTGTTTTGTCTTTTCCTAATTCACAAATTTGCTACTTGATTATCTTAAACACTCTTATTTGCCCCTTACACCTTTTTTATGCACTTAGCATTGAAAGAGGCTGAACTCTTGGTTTTTAGGCATGAAGTATTTTTAGACAGTTCTATGAAAGTACTGGCAAGCTTCCATTTTTCTTTCCTTATAACTGTCAGGCCAATTCTTATCTTATTGCCAGAAATACTCCCTTTCTCTTACATTTTCAAATGGGACATTCATAATGATAATTACATCTTTCTATTTCTCCTCCTACACCTATTTTATCTGTTGCTCAATATCCCTGGAAGTGGTTTCAGCTCTGCCTAATCACCACACCTGCTCTTCCTTGGTGATAGGAAGTGACTCCTTTTCTTAGCCCATGTAGAAAGCCCTATCCTATTTTGTGAACCATGGCATGCATACTTATCTCTACTTCCCCACAAAGGTATAGTTCACACAGATAAAAGAAATAAAGAGGAAACAACAGAAAATGTAAGATGTAAATGAAATTTTAATAGCTGATTAGTATATGGAAAATTTCTGAGCAAAGAGAATTAAAACATCAAATTGCTTGTAGAGTTGAAGAAAAATGGTCAACAAGAACCATGATAACTTATTTGAGAGATAAAATGTACTCCTAGTATATGTCAGATTTGTGTGTGATGATATTTGCATTGTCAACCCAGAAAAATGTGGAATATTGATTTAAAAGTTGTGACATAATTATATGGGGAAATGGTCACACAAATGCAATATTACAGAGTTAAATCTTTGCCTTCTGTAATTGATACCAGTAAATGGTATCTAAAACTAAATTTTAAAATGTGTGTATAAGTAGTTTAGAAATATTAGGTTGTAATACAAAAACAATGCTGAAAAGTTGAAAACCACATGAGAGAGCAGGACTCCAGACTGGGAGAGACAATACATAGAACTGCTATTTGCATCTTGAGGAAGCGTTTTATTTCTCAAGCAAAAATCACTAATGTGGAACAGGGAACAATTTCATTAAAAAAAAAAAACAGCAGCTATGAGCAGCTGGGTACTGGTGACTAGGCTACTCAGGAGTACTGAGGTTCAAAGCCAGCCTTAGCAGAAAAATCTGCAAGATTCCATCTCCAAAATAACCATTACAAAAAGAGGCTGGATATATATTTCAAGTGGAAGAACATCAGCTGAGTCAGCAACCTGAGTGAATTGAACAAGCAAGAAACACAGAGCTCAAACCACCAAAATCACTCTCCGCCCCAAATCATGATCCTTTGAGAAGTGAGCTTTTATTTAAAAGAGCTAGCTTGGGGCTGGGGATATAGCCTAGTGGCAAGAGTGCCTGCCTCGGATACACGAGGCCCTGGGTTCGATTCCCCAGCACCACATATACAGAAAACGGCCAGAAGCGGCGCTGTGGCTCAAGTGGCAGAGTGCTAGCCTTGAGCGGGAAGAAGCCAGGGACAGTGCTCAGGCCCTGAGTTCAAGGCCCAGGACTGGCCAAAAAAAAATAAAATAAAAAAATAAATAAAAGAGCTAGCTTATGATCTTCCTCTTAGAATGAATCCTCCTACACATCTGAAACACACACACTTGAAACACACAGTTATGTACTACCTCAACTGGCTTGCTGATGGGATGTTTTTGTACCAGTTGGCCTCCAACCATGATCCTCCCAATCTCTGCCTACTGAATAGCTGAGATTACAGGTATGAGCCATTGTACCTAGTACCCTTCTTCTGTGAAGCTCTCCTTTCTCAGGTAAGTATTCTCTTTTTAGGTAATGACAATATTATATAACTATACTAATATAGTATTAAGATGTTCACCACATCATTCACCACCAATTATTTTTCTACAGATCTTCTTTACCAGTTTATGGTATTTCTGAGAGCCAGAGACATATCCATATATATATTCCAAATAATATAACATAGAACTATTTCATTGACAGAAATATTTATCAAATGATATGTCTTGGAATCTTGGCAGATAGTATCAAATAACTGGAATGTTCATTAAATGAACATGAAATTGCCCAGAGCCCACCATCGGCTCATAGCTAAAAAGTCAATGTGAAGATGCTAAGATGAAGAACCTAAAATAACATACTTAATGGTAACATTGCACAAGATGCCTTTACTGTGTACGCATCTGTAGTGCCAAATACTCAGTGAACACACTTCTTTAATATACCTTACATGTGTTCCAGAAACTCTTCCAGCTTTTGGAAAAGCTTGTCCTTTGATGGGCAAATATCTCATTTGAGAAAAGGAGGATGAAAATGATATAAACAATCCTGGATAATTTGCTAATCCAAATTTTACCTACTCCAGTAGGTTCAGCAATGGCACCCTATGAACCCAAAGTAAACATTTGGAAAATCTTTGATAATCCCCAGTTGGAATATGTGAATGCTACAGTCTGGAGGGCAAGACAAATTGGCCTAGGACTGGCAGGTGACTTGACTCTTGATGAGCCTCAGTCGGCCCTCTCCACATACCCTTCCTAGCTCTGAGATTCTGCCACAGCCATCACCAAAAGAGTTCCACTGTTTATTATGAACTGCTTCAGCCTGGCCTAGTCCATGAGACATCTCCTCATCAGCTGAAAACTATGGCTCATATTTCTCTACTAGAGAGAATAAAACTTCTCCCCCACAATAAAGAGGATTGAATCCAAAACTTCACACATGCTAGGCAAGCACTTTACTGATTGAGCTACCTTTTTTTTTTTTTTTTTTTTTTATGAGGTAGGGCTTTGTTAACTTTGCCTGGGCAGACCTCAAACTTGCAATCCTTCTATGTCCATCTCTGCAGTAGCAGGTATATTACAGGCCTGTGCTGCCATGTCTGGATGTATTATTATCTATTGAAGTAAAGGGGCCTTAACTTCTTTCAGTGGAGAAATACCATTTTTAATCCTCTAAAACTTTGAAAGCAGGGCTAGATGAAGCATAGCAATCAGATAAAGAGTAGAGAAATCTGAGAGTCAGTGGCTTTGGACAGAAAAACCACAAATTGTCTACCAATACAAGAATTACAACACAGAGACAATGTCTCAGAAATGTATATGTGATTGGGAATATTAATGACTAGAGCAAGCAAACCTGTATAATAAAGTAACTGAATTGTTTGACATCAGAGGGCAACCAACCTCTGCTTTCATGGATATGTGCTAACAGGGAAAGATGCATTTAATGGAGGCATTCTATCTGGAGTGTAGAGTCAATTTTTTTGGTACAAAGTACTGTATTCACCAAGTTATATCTGTTCAGAACAACTGCGGAGAAAAGTCTGATGGTTAACTTGGATGACCTGAACTACCCATGTAACCACTTTACAATCCAATTTTTATTTATTCTCAATTAATACTGGATAAAAAGTGAAGTGATAAAATGTGTAATTACTATGCTAGTCTACATAACCAGAATAAAACTCTTAATATAGACCAGGAAAGACAGAAAGCAGTGAGGCATCATAGGAAGAGAGGCTGTTGAAAGTGCCTATACCTTGAAATTCTTTGAAGCTCCAGTTCATTTATCCCCACAAGCAGGGAAAACACTAGGCTACTACACATAGATCTTGAGCAGAGCACCCAATACAGGATAAATAGATAAAGGTGATTAACCCAATATATGCCACTTCCCCTCATTTATACATGTATACATAGCCTCAAGTTACTGGGAAATGTCATGTTCATTGATGTTTACTATAGGAGCCAATGCAATGTTAACGAACTCTGTGTGGACCTGTCAAAAAAAACCAAAAAAACCAAAACACTCCTTTTTTTTTCCTACTGGGTTCTTTTACATAAACATTTTTAAAAAGTGAATTCCCCCAGACTTTCCTTATGGATTGTGCCCCTGACCTAATTACATAAGTACCTGATGGGCTGGAACACTTCCAAAAGGGCCTCTTAGGAAAAACAATTTAAAGGGTTTTCTTCCCTTTCTTTTGTAATTACATAATTACTCAGCTGACTAATATGAGTCACCGTGTGCCATTCTAATCTCCCAGGCACAAAATAGTTTTATTATTTTCCTTGGAACTACCTAATTACCCAACGGATAGCAATAACTCCCAGGCTCTTTTCAGTAAGTAATCTGTAAAGCTCAAAGCTGAAATTCCTCCAGAAGTCTCAGCAAATGGAGGTGAATTTAGAATAATATAGTCATTTGCCCCATGACACACTGGAATTCATAGTGACAAGGTTTGGCCAATGATATGCCACAAATAAATTTGGTGAAAACTTGGAAGACTGTAGGCAAAGGATAAGTGTGTGTGTGTGTGTGTGTGTGTGTGTGTGTGTGTGTGATTTATATGTAAGTTATATATTTATATGTTATATATAACATCACTTATGAATGGCATATGGTTGACCCACAGAGGAACTATTAGCAAAGATTAATGAACACTTTGAAAAACATTTACTAATGGGAATTATAATCTTTTCCATGTCACAATGGAAGCATATTATATTTTGTTTCAAGAAATATTTTTTACTGGGTGCTGATGGCTCATGCCTATAACTTAGGAGGCTGAGATCTGAGGATCATGATTTGAAGCTAGCATGGCAGGAAAGTCTGTGAGAAGACACACCCCTAAAAAGCTAGAAGTGGGCTATGGTAAAGCACTAGCAAAAAAGCTCAGGGACAGAGCCTAGGCCCTGAGTTCAAGCTCCAGGGCTGGCATACATACGCAAAAGTATTTTCTTCCAAAATACTAACGTCTTCAATATGTTCTAAAATTGGTCTGTGATTGACCAACAGTTGTTCCATCTCTTCACTTAGAGGAAGAATTTAGAAGACTATCTACTTTCATTCTTTTCTGCATTTTTCAAAGGGGTCCACCAGCTTTAAGAATACTCGTCTAACCCAAGAATACTCAGAAGCCAAAAGGCAGAGCAGTCCTCAATCTGTGCCTTTCCTGACCTCCCTCTCCCTCAAAAGAGGCTCATCCCTCTTTCTGGTTTAGTGGAAAGGGTTGGAAAGGCTGCATGATTTCCAAAGCCAACATGTTGGCCTATGCCCTGGGTGTGAAAGATTTCTAATAAAAAGGAATGCATATTTATCCAAGCTATCAAACAGCTGGAACTAATTGATATTACATCTGATCAAGCAATTTTCCAATGTATAATAAAATACTAAGTCACCTTCATAACTTAACCCTTATTTAAAATTGTCTTCTGTCATTCACATCTACTAAAATGCTTTAAGAAAAATGCCACATTAAATTTTACTTTAAAACTAATGAAAATATTGAGCCTGAGGAACTTGTAAAGACTTGCCAAGTGGAACTGAACTGAATACGTTTGTAATTTACTAAAGTAATTGATTGAAGCCCATGACAAGAAACTTTGTATTCCACAGATTCATGGCTCGTATATTTTAAATGTTTTATAAGGCATTAGAAAATAAAAATCTGAATAATCAGTTGAGTTTGATTGTTCTGGTATATAAACCACCTTAAACATAATAGTGTTAAATAGCAACAATGAAGTATTTTCGACAATAGAACACAAATAAGCCCTCCTCTAGAGGGAGAGGCCTCCATTCTTTATGTCCAGAGGGTGCCAATGGGTGGTCATGAATTTGACCCTCTCTAATACTAGGAGTTACCTTGCTTATACTTTGGGCAAGACTTCTTGTCCCACTGCACCACGCTGTTCATTCCATGGTCTTTCCTAACTTATTTAAAAGAAGAAAGTGAGAAGCAAGCCAGGAAGCATACAGACATATTGATTAACACACATCTCAGTCTGTCTTCCCAGCTTAGACAGGTTAAGACTCTTTCAGACAGTGAGGAAAACTGCTTGAGTCCCTCTCCCCTAGCTGTGTGACTGTTGAGACTAGGCATCTTCTAGACTCAACTTTAGATCAAACTCCCCTGTCAGACTTACTGGGCCATCAGACTTGACTTTTCAGATTTTTGCACTTTGTCATTGAAGACAGTCCATTCTTCCAAAACAAAATAAAACAAATAAGTTCCTGGAAGACTGTGACTACAAACCTTCAGATGTAAGTAAAGCATTCAGGGAGAACAACGGAAATGTATAAACACAGGACTGACATGGGCAGGAAGAAATGCATCAATGACTGCAGGACTGGCTTCAGAGTGCATTCACTACTGCATTCTATAGGTACCAATGCTGCTAGGAAGAGATTTCCTATAGTTGTGCACCGTTTCAATAATAGAAAGATGTCTTTTCATTAACTATTCACTCTTTGTACGGAGTTTGAGTACTTACTATTTCTCACAAATGATTTATGAGAAACAATAGATAAATATTCATTTGCCTCTCTGATTATATTTTAAGTATTTATTAGAAGCCAGGCATGTGGTAGCCACCTACCATGAGTCCTAGTAAATGGAACTCTAATGTGCCAATTCCAGCTCTGATTACTACAGCAGCACTTGGGAAAAAAAAGAACCTACAGGTTTTTGTTTTTTTGAGGCCTATCATATTTAAACATGTGCTTCCTTTTTTGTTGTATCATTTTATCATGTATAACGAAGAGCCTATTACACTGGGTAGAGTATTGACCTGGATGTGATTCCTGCCAGACATTTATACAAAACTGACTCAAGGCCAAGCTTCCCCATGTTTCTTAATTGGGGGATAAAATACCCATGTAAAACTACACGCTAATCTCATATAACATCTGTTAATCTTTGAAGGTGAGTTTGAGGGAGTTGTGATGATGAATTCAACAGAAGTTTTGTCAAGAAAGAGAGGAATCTTTAACCAAAAAGTTTTGCAGTGAGGGCATAATTCTTCCCTGAACTGGTTTGCCTCCTTTAGATTAATTTTTATTTACTTTAAAGGGTTTCATTAGACAGAAACTTTAATTTGAAAGGATATGGAAAAAGCTAAAAGATATTCAGAGAATCATCTCTTTGGTCAGGAAGACTTGCATACCTTGTTCTCAAATGCACATGGCTTCCATTAAAGCCGTTGAGACGATTATCAGGAGTGTCAATCACACATCTCCTCAATGAGCCACAAAATAAAGTGCTATTAATTCCCACCAATATTCATAAAACAGTCGCCTTTTGTTGCACATGTATAACCTTCCATCATGGTCTGAAAAGGTTCCCATCCTCCTTTGATCCCTGGGTGAACCTTTGTTGCTCTTGAGCATGGTCATAAAAACACTTCAGGGTCCTTTAGTTATAAAATCTAATATGCCATGTAGAAAGACATCATCTTGATGTAATTATAGTCTTTCTTTTTAATGGAAAGATCTGTTTCCCTTTTCTCTCTTTCTCTGACCTCCATAGTAAGAATAAACTTTCTAGAGAAAGACATTTAAAAAAAATCTATTAATATATTACGTGAAAATTTTCTTTTTCACTTTGCTTTTGTGATTCCAAATCTTGTGCAAATGTTTCTAAATGTTACTTAACACACACACTCACACCCCCCCACACCCTATTTTATATCCTCTCTGACCAGTCAGGTTACAATCCTCTGAAATGCATTTGGCCTCTTGCCTAGGGTATTTATTACTATTAATAAATGAGTCGCTAGTATAAGAGTGCAAATTTTATGTAGTCCAGATATAAATGGGCCCGTTAAGAATGACCAAATACACATTTTATATGATGACTAAAGAACTATGTCAGAGAAGTAAAGCTGTGAATTTAACATTAAAAATAATAAAAATGGATTCTAGTAATGTTGAAATAAGTGATTGTCAAAACATAGGTCTGGTGAGTAAAGGGTATAAAAAAGAGGATCACAGAAAATAATCCAGTTATAGGAAGAGCAATGTGGAAATGTAAGCTTTCCACAAAAGCTGCTTCCCACAATAACCTCTAATGGCCTCCACACTGTTGCATCATGGAGCACATCATTTTCTGCTATATAGACAAGTCTAGGATGAAGAAAAGCTGAAGCTCTGGCCTGACAGAGCAAAGAAGTCTTGACATCAGAGGGGAGTAAATGGAATGGGATGGCATTGGCAAGGGGTGCAATAAGATGGGGGAGATGGGGTTATGCTGAACACAATGCAGACAGGTTCAGTTATACAGGATGAATATGTTCTGGAGATCTCATGTACAGCATTGTGACTACAGCTACAAGGCCACATTGTATACTCAACATCTGCTAAGTGAGATTCCTTTAGTGTTCACTTCACACACTGAAAGGAAACCATTGGGTGACAGATACAATGATAATTCAATCATAGTTACTATTTCATAATGTATATCAAAACAATATAGTGTAATAAAGTATAATATAATGCTACATTATATTACAATGCAATAGACCTTAAAGTTACATAGTTTTTGTTTGTTAATTGTACCTCCATGGACCTGGAATATCAAAACATAGTTATTATATGCTATAGATGGCTAAATACAGAAACAAAATTTTTTTTTTTTTTGGCCAGTCCTGGGCCTTGAACTCAGGGCCTGAGCACTGTCCCTGGCTTCTTCCCGCTCAAGGCTAGCACTCTGCCACTTGAGCCACAGCGCCGCTTCTGGCCGTTTTCTGTATATGTGGTGCTGGGGAATCGAACCTAGGGCCTCGTGTATCCGAGGCAGGCACTCTTGCCACTAGGCTATATCCCCAGCCCCAGAAACAAAATTTTTAAACCATAGTTTTGCAAACAAAAGTAGCTTTGGTAGTTATCTGTAATATCAGTTTCAGTATGAGAAAGATATCTCAAACTGCTCTTTATACCAAATAAATTTCCTTATGAAAATGTTAAAAATTATTTTAAAAAGATTATTTGGCAAAATAATTCTAGAAGGCAGAAATGCGCATAGTTAAGATGGGTAGTAAATTAATTTAAAAAGGTCAAATTTCAGCAGTGAGAGAGAGTTTGGAAGTATAGCTCACGTTCAATTTTGCTTTTAAATGCGATGGTTTAGTGAAGTCATAAGAAAACTAATTTATATTTTAAAAAGTCAAAGTTCAACTTAGAAAAAACTGAGAAAATTATTTTATCATGTCAATATGGTAGTGAGGAAGACGGATATGATGCAGTCCTTCAATTACTAATTGCATAGTTGTGTTTTTTTTGTGTGTGTGTATCTTTCAAGTGGCACAAAGCAGAGCTTTCCAAAAGTGCCATTTCTATATCAAGAGGGTCTATCCAGTCAACAGCCTGGACATTAGTTCTAATATGTGTCTAACCTGGGCATGAATTGACAGTTTTTAAATACTCTGAAAAGCCTCAAGTAAACTAGCCAAAGAGAAAGCCAAAAATAGAAGTAAGGCATCCTACAAAGCAACAGACTGTGGAGCCAAGAAAAACGGCTAGTATCAAAACAACGGTCATAATCTATAACAGTTAGGAGGGAGGCGACAGTCTTGCCTTTAAATAAGTTTCATTGTTTAGTCATGGGTCTCAATACTTTCACCATACTAATAAAAATCACAAAGTACTGTGTCTTCTACATCTGTTTATCATATCTACTGGTAACTGATTAAAGTTTGGGAAGATCTGGCAATGTTTCTATATTAGCATAAATCAGGAGCACAATGACATTGGGCTTCTGTGGAGTTCAAGGGGTACTGCCCACTTTATCACAATCTCTTTCTCTCCAGAGACTACACTTGGGAGGGAGGCCCTGCTACTGACTTTATATGCCCCGAGAGCAGTTGATTTATAAATGTCAAGCTTTAAGTACATCATCAATTCTGATATCTTGCCCTCTTCATTCATTCAGACTCCTCTTTTCCAGGGATGTAATGTTACCATCTCTACTTCACTTGACACCTTTATTCATTCCTGGATTTTTGCAGCTGTTCCAATACCATCCTCATTATTTATGTATGTATTCATCCAATCGATTTTAATTGCTTTATTATTAGTCCATTATTTTATATTAACTGGGAGGTTGAGAAATGGGGAATGATATATAAGGCACAATCTCTGTTATCAAGAACTCCATAACTTGAAAGTAGAATTTAGAGTTGAGGAAAATAGCAGAGCTTTTAAAAGAAGTCCTTAATTTCAGATTCAAGTATTGTTCTATAAATTTGGATTTTCCCACTATTATAGGAGGACAGGTGGAATATCTTTGTTTTTCAAACATCACCTTTCTCAACTTTATTCTCTAATGTCTTCCTCCACTTTAAGTTAGTGAGACAATATATTTGGGCCAGGAACCAAAGTCAGACAGAATATATAGTAGAGAGCTAGATCCAGGGATCTTCCTTTTTAACCTTTCTAAATAAAAATTCTTAATGATGATCTCAGATATGAATATTGTACAGTAATCTCAAAAACATTTGTTGAAATCATGTATCAATAGATGAAGTTAATTCAACATAGACTATTAGTGCTGGAAAGGATGCTTTGTTTTGCAGGTGAGGGATTTAAGATGGTAAGTGATAGGCAGTTGTAGCCACAACTTAATCTTAGACACCTCAGATATCAGTATATCAGTATCACTACAGACCATGTCTAACCCTATTGCTTAGCAGCCTATGCTTTTTTAACTTCTAAGGGGAAAAAAACAAGTACAAAATAATAACTTCACTAAACTCAATAGTCACTTGTTGAGCACACTGTCTTTGGCAGGGATTGCTGGGGTCCAGGTGATATGGTAGAAAGGAAACAATCAAAAGTGAATGTCGGCTAAGAACTCATATTCCAACAAGGGACTGTTTTTCTTCTTTGTTTTTTTTTTTGTTGTTGTTTTGTTTTGTGGGTTTGGTGGGGGGAGAGTGGGTTATTGGGGCTTGAACTCAGAGCCTGGATGCTGTCCCTTGGGTTTTATGCTCTAAGCTCCTCTTGAGACTCATCCACTTCAAGCTTGTTGGTGGTTAATTAGAGGTAAGATTATCTCATATGTTCCTGGCCAGGGCTGGCTTTGAACTGTGATCCTCAGATCTCGCTTTCCTGAGTAGCTAGGATTGTAGATGTAAGCCTTATAAAGGGCTATCTCTGTAAAGTCCTGTACAGGGCTACAGGACTTTAAATGTATGTTACACCAGGTAGCTTCTCTTCCTTTTAGTATTGTCGTGATAGGGTAGTATGACAATGACCTGAAATTTATTTTTAATATCAATCAATTACTCCTATAATCACAAAATATATTTCCAATTGCCTCCACCTAACCCCAATGCTAATATAAGCCTATGAGAAGGATGGTAAATATGTCAAAAGGGGGAGCAAAAGAACAGAGAAAAGAAAAGAAAAAAAAAGAAAGGTCAAGTGGAGAAATGAATATCAGTTCTCAATTTGATCACCACAGAAACATCCAGCCAAGTAATTTGCTCCCCAAAGAATTCTATTTTCTACTTCACTTTGTCTGTTGACAGATTTTTTTTCACTGTTTGTACAACATTTCTGACTGAAAACAAAATGTTCATACAACCTTCATTACCATTAAGTGCCCTTGGCCTGGCCAGTAGGGCTTACCTTCAGGACATTAAGAGAATGTCAGCATTAAGTTGACTTTCTGCAGTTAACATCTCTCTCCTTTTTTAGACAAGTAAAATCTCCTCAGCACAGTTGCCTCTACGTCATTGTCTATCATGATCTACAATACCAGTTTATCTCCTACCTGGATAAGAAAAGCCTAGGTAATTAAATTGTTTACCAGCCAAATCTAATTTACTGCAAAAAGCATGCGAAGATTCCTCACTTGACCCCATCTCTCTCCAAAAACATCTCTGTGGCCACATTTGGCATTTCTTCAGACTAAAGAACTCAGTCTTACATGCAGGAGGGCAAAATGTTCTTGGGCACCAAAAAGTTCTACCCTCAAATTAACCATAATGAAAGAGACAAAAAAAAAATAACTTCTTTGGGTCTCAGCTTTCATCATCAAATGATTCCTTTATTTTCCATTATTTTTAAATAAAACACATTGAACAATAGAATCCACTTTGCAATTAGTTACTTAATTTTCCCTTCCCCATAGAACATAAACTCTAAGATGGAACTTGTCTCCTGTCTACTATGGCCCTCTTATTGGTATAATTGTCTCAGCACATGGAAGATACTTAAGTATGTACTAAATTAAAACAATGAGTAAGTTAAGGAACATAACATTTGAACCACAAATTCCGTCTGACCAGGCCTATCTAGAACATGTTTTTCACCATCACGAAAGGAAGACTGTCGATCTGCTGCTCTACCACTGTTTTATTTAATTCAGAGTCCATTTTCCACTGGAGTTTGGTCTCAACTACCAACTATTTCCTGTGATTACAACAGGACCTAACATTCTCTGCTCACTCTCACCCCACTGCCCACCTCATTCCTCTTTGTTTCAGATGTATCCCTCTAATCAGATGCAGAGGGCATGAAAAATGATACACGATCACATTAGCAAGGCTTTATTTTGATATATTTTCATCAAGCCTATAGAGACAAGTGGACAGAGATGTGAAACAGAAGCTGGGAAAATACTGCCAGAAATTATGTCAACAAATAACTTCAGAGTTTGCCTTCCTGTTACTTCTAAACCCTTTAAGCAAAGTAGCTGCTATTTTGTCTATAGGTCAAAGCGTGAACCTGAATTAAGGGAAAAAGGCAGAGCAAATCCCTAATAGAACGTTTTTCATTCTTGGTCCTAGAGATTAGATTTCTTTCTATTTTTACTAAAAACAACAGAGGTTTATGCCTCTATGTCTTTCAAAATCATACCCAGAGGTTAGCAATAAGGCTCCAGTTGGTAGTTAATAAATCTCAGGTAATGCATCAATCACTCTTCATGCTTTTTTCTATTGTTCTTAAAACATGAGAACTGTCTCATTATGTTAAGAAAAAAAGGACAAGTTTTCCACACTTAAATGCCAACCAAGGAAAGAAATCCCTGGGAAGCTAATAATGAAACAAAGGTGGTTTTCTTCAGCAGAACTGTGTGTGCTAAATTGCACTTTTATGGGATTTTTAGGGCAATTTGCCACTTTCTTGGCACCACTTCATCACTTTCCTTCTGCAACAATGAGAAAAAGAAGGGCCACAATGACCCATATATTACAGCTCTAACAACATGTGGGGTTGCTTTCTTCAAGTGGAGGAGTCCAATTTAATCATGGGTGTTTTGTTTTCTTAGGATAGAAAAACTTGATGATACACTTTCATTCCCCCAAAGATTCTACCTATTCCTCATCATTTGTCCAGAAAAATGTTCATCTTTAACTGTCATGAAGAGTAGTCTTCCCACTGTAGTTGTTACACACCGTTCTTGTGTTATACACAGCTGCATTGTTACATAAATTCTTTGGCTTCCTAAGAGGTACAACCCACTCAAGTATCTATCAAATCATTTGTTGCAAAAGTGGTGGAAAACTAAGGCCCAGTACGGTCATGTGACTTTCCTTCACCTCTGCATTCTCAGTGCTATACAATTGTGGCTGATGATCCCCGCCCCCCTCCCCCCCCCCCCCCCCCCGCCGCCCCATATCTAAATGGGAAATGTGTATATTTCTGGATTGTTCCTCACCATGTCTGGAGGTTCAAAAGTTTTAAAAAAATGTTGCCTCCTCTCCTAACCTGAAATATAACTCCTTTTCTCTCTTCTGACTTGGGACCCTTTTACATATTGAGACTAATCTCACATTCCTAGGGAACCTTACACCCTGCATACTCCACTCTAAGTAACAATGGGAAATACACAACATATAGGGTATTTGTAGTATCTTCCTACTTCACTAGATTCGAAGCTCTATCTCTATGGCTGTGAACTTGCTCTGTTTCTCTCCTCTTCTTCCCCTCTTCCTAGCCCATAGTAGGTGATTCACATACACCAAATCCACATACAGTGATGCAGTGAGGTTATATGCCATAGTGCATAACAACATCCCATGTCTGGGCTTCTTTCTAGACATTGTTGAGTCAAGAATGGCTTTTTACTTCTCCTCAGTCAATTCTTTCACCTAAAAGGTGGCAGAGTTCATGGTTTCTGTGTAGGGACAGTAGCTCCCTGGAGTTTAGGGTTTTCTCTCCTTTCACTGTGAGCAGCTGAGGGAAAGCCACTTCTGTGCTTAGCTCTTTGGCAAAACAATCCTCATTCTTCTTCCCCCCCACTCCACCCCACATTTGCCCTGAATTTGACTTCGCCACAGTCTACATTAAGAAGAACAGCAGCTAAACCTTCTTTGAAACTTTATTCACCATGGCCAACAGGGGAAAAAAAAAACTGGTGAAATTCCTTTAAAACGCGCTTTAATCCAGCTGGAATGCCATAAATTGCTTCCAGATGTTCACGATGCAAAAGTCAATCACAGCTATTTATACTGACACTCTACAGTCCAAACAATCTCAAGCCAAATGCCATGTCTCCGCTTCAACAAAGCTATAAATGTCAGTTTTGTTGAATTTGGAGAGGTGTTGAAGAGTTCATGCAAGTTTGAGTTCTTGACTCGTTTAGAGCCAGCAGTAATTTTGAAAGGGGGGAAATAAAACCATCACACACACAAACTTTGGTAAATCCCCTTCTTCACTGAACACACCTCTCATACCTGACCCTGAAAATACCACAGGTTAGAAGACAAAACTCAGTTTTATAAAACAAAAGAATGTAGCTCTGAGACAAGACACTGAAGAAGTCCAAAGAGTATGGCCAGGCCCTCCCCCAACCCCTGCTCTTCCCTGAACACAATAAGCATTCTTGAGAGTCAGACAGCAGATTGGCTGTAGTGGTAACTTTCTCACATCCTGGCCACCCTACACAGCTCTCCACACAATCACAATGTTGGTACTACACTTCGGAAACTGCAAGGGGCCTGGATCCTGGGGTCCAGATTGCTGCTTCTGGGGTTTCATTATTTAAGAGATGTTTATTTTTCTTTCCACTATTGCAGAGATTCCCAGGCTTGCATTTCTACTTCATCTACTATCACATCCCCAGGATCTGGGACACAGGAAGCTACTAATAAATAATGATGAAAAAATAAGCTGAAAAGAAAAGATGAATTATTAGCTTAGTTTTAGGTATTTAATAAAGAGAGGTAAACTCAGAATAGAAACACATGTGTTTATGTGATAAACTGGAAGCACTTAGGACTTAAATCCAAGGAAATATGCCTGAAATTGAGTTCCATCAGTGTTTGTTTCTGTTCATGGTAGAGCATGGGGCTCTGGTCACACTCTTCATACTTTGGGTATCAATTCTCAGGGATATGTTCAACTGTCTTATAAAACTATGTTTTCTCTCTTAACTTGCAGTACTATCTAAGCCATATGAATGTACAAGTGGTTTGCTATGGGATAACAGATTTACAAAAAGCTGTGTGTGGGCTGTGTTCTCTTCATGGAAGAGGGAGATAAGGAAGATTATCTCACGCAACTGCCAGGAGGATGTTCTTTTCCTTTGTAGGTCTTAGACATCAACTCCTATATTTGTGTCCCCATACCTGGGACATCCCAGTGTGTGAAAAACACATGGAATCAGAAGTAACTCAAATCTGAGATCAGAAATAAAAAAATTTTTTAAAGTTATTATTAATCAATTTTCATCCACAGTGGCATAGTATTTGAGTTAGTCTCTATGAAATTTCCAACACTTCATATAACAATTTCATACAGTTGAGAACCTAGGATTGGATGAAGAACCATGTTACAATAGCCATTGTATGTCTTCTCATTGTTAGTCTACTTAATGTATAACCAACTATCCCTGATGGTTGCAGTCACTGAGTAGTATACATAGTATACACAGTATACTACTACATAGTAGGATACAGCTTACAGGCCAAATCCAGCTACTGTGTTCGCAAATAAAATTTGATTGGAACACACTGCATCCATCCTCTATTAATTATTTCATATATGCCTGTGTAGACAACACAGCTTAGGTATACAGAGTAGTTTCCAGACTTACAAGGGTTTGGTTTATGATATTGCAAAAGAAATCAGCATTCAGTAGAAATTGTTCTTGGAAGTCTGGTTCAGTTTTGAGGTATGTTGGACAATATTGTGCAGATGTTGGGTGGTGGCTGCCTGTCAGACTGCGATCATGAGGGCAACTGACCCTCTTATTGAAAGTGAACATATTTGGTGAGTTTGGTGGATTCAATGAAGGTTTTGATCCTGATATTTGCTGGATGGCACCTCTATTGTAAATCAAGATGCATCTGTATTAATGAGCACAGTCCTTCAAATTAGGTTAAATTTTTCTACCTCCAAGGGCTAGGTGTGTATCACTTTATTTGTCAAGAGGTTCCTGAACTCATTTTCAGTTTTTCATCCAGATAGTGGAACTACCCTTATAAGATGAAAGGATTAAATTCCAAAATGGTAAGGGTTAAACAAAATATAGTGGCTTTGTCATTATCACTCATGAGTCCTTTACTTACAAGGGTAAATATACCACATACGAAATGATAACAGACGAGGGATATGTGAACTTGGCAAGGAATAATTCAAGTGGTAGGGACAGTGTCTACTAGGACAGCACTTGATTACCCAAGGCAGCTGCGACTGGTTCTAATGAAGTAGTCATGTAGATATGTCCGACCATTGTACACAGATGGTGGTTCTGAAGAGAAAGTGGCAATTCAGATTCTTCCATGCTGTCTCTGACTTCTAGATGTTGATTAATTGATTTCAAAATGTTTCAAATCAGGCTGGGGATATGGCCTAGTGGCAAGAGTGCTTGCCTTGTATACATGAGGCCTTGGGTTCAATTCCCCAGCACCACATATACAGAAAACGGCCAGAAGTGGCGCTGTGGCTCAAGTGGCAGAGTGCTAGCCTTGAGCAAAAAAAGAAGCCAGGGATAGTGCTCAGGCCCTGAGTCCAAGCCCCAGGACTGGCCAAAAAACAAACAAACAAAAAAAACAAAAAAAAAAAAACAAAATGTTTCAAATCATTCTCTGGGCCAAAACAAATGATGCAGGATTTTTTGTTTTGCTTTTATTGCTGATATTTTATTATTGATATAGGCTAAAGAAGAGATGGGAAGGAGGACAGGGGAAAGACCGTTTTGTATCTGGCATAGACAATGGTAGATATTTGTGTTGGAATTGGCCTAAAATAGCTTTGCTGAGCCACAAAACAATCCTGTTGAAGATGTTGTGATAAATGTGCATGCTTGAATAAACCACTATTTTTGTTTTTGTGTTACTAATGCTAAGGATGGAACTTGGGGCCTTGTACATTGTAGGAAAACACTCTACCACTGAGCCACACCCCTAGCCCAAGACACTGCATTATAAATAAAGTTGGAGAACACTGAATACCACAGTGCTCTAGTCCTTCTCTCCCTCCCTCCCTATGCAGCTATGCAGCCCAAGCTGGTCTCAAACTCATGATCTTCCTGCCTCAGCCTTATTTGTGCTAGTATTATAGATAGATGCCACCATTCTGAGCTGGTCCTGATGACATATATCTGAGAAATTTGCAATATACTTGTCTAGATTTTTTTCTTTCTTTTTGTTTGTGGTGGGTCATGAGGCTTGAACACTGGGCCTTGACGCTATTCATGAGGAAATGGAGATGCTTGGAAAAAAATTATACTAAGTGAAGTGAGCCAGACCTGAAGAAACCTAGATTCTATGGTTTCCCTCATCGGGAATAATTACTACATGTCTAGAATAATCTTAGCAGAAGATCACAATAGCTCAATAGCTATGTACATATGAACACACAAGATGATGCTAAGCAAAATGAACTCCAAGTTATAGAAACAAGTGGTTTATCACTGTTGTTGTCATTTTCAACATACCATGTGAAATTATACTTTTTTCTTTTGTCTTTCTTCCCCGTGGTTTTACCCCTGATATCACTGTAACTGATTTTGTTACCCTAGATATTGTATATACATGTATTGGAACGAGAGAAGGGAAGGGGGATATCAAAATGGAGAGACAAAGGATAAAAGACAAACCAATGGAACAGCAATACTTACAAAACTATATGCTGTAAACCAACTGTACAACTAAAGGTGGGGGAGGGAAGTGGGGTGGGGAGAAGGGGGTGAGGGAGGAAGTAACAAGTTGGATAAGAACTGTATGCACTGCCTTGCATATGAAACTGTAACCCCTCTGTATATCACTTTGACAATAAATTAATTAATTAACTAAAAAAAGAAATTTTCAATATACTCATGCATCCATCCTTGGATGCCATAAACCAACAGAGGTTCAGAAATGTTTATAAAGCAACACAAGCTCTAGTAATGATGTCTGAATCCTGCAGCTTCTGGAAAACTCTAGGATTTCAAAATCAGTTAGCAGGTGGTCTACATTTTATCAACACTTAAAGGGAAAGAATACCAGTGAACTCTGCTGAATATATGACAGGAGGATTAGACCAGGGAATATTAATTGTGGTAATTTGTACTGTATCAGCTTGGTTAGATTGAAATTTGTTTTCCAAAATTCTCTGTCCCATATAGTGTCAATTTACAATTAGCCCAAAGAACAATTTTTCCAACATCCAGAAGACAGAATAAAGCAGCAGCCATTGCTTCTGAAACTCTTGGGCTCAGATGACTTATTTTCTCCCTGTCATGCTGAGCTCTCCTTGACTACTAACTTGGTTGTCCAACAATGTCCTCAAGTCTCAACAGAGATACTTGGCAGTAAACTCACAAGGTAGTGGCTGCTCACTCACCTTTCTCTGGCCCTCCTACACACTTTTCTTTGTCGCTTGTTTTGGGGACTAGAGAGCATGTTGATCCCTTTCTGAATGACTCTCTCATTTCAGACTTACTTGCCAACTCCTCCTACAGTTAAGAAAGGTTTCATTCCTATGATATCTCATTTATTCAAAGATGCATGTTGGGCTCTACCTCCTAGATTGAAGTCTAATCGATACCACAATCTTCCACTATAGATGAGTGACTGCTACTTTAATTACCTCTACTGCATTTGCCTGGAGGGTCCTGGGGTCCAGGATGACTTGTTCCTCCTATACCCTCATGGTGTCTACTCAGTAAACAGTGGCTGAATGAAAGAAATCAAATTATGAATACCCTGTGCATCATCACACCATCATGCTATCTATTTGCTTTGAAAACGAAAGCCCAGGTTTCATCAGTGCAGAACCATAGGTGAATGCCTACAACCAGAATATATTTAATAATTATTTAAGTACAAAGAATGACTTCTGTTGATGTGTGAGCATTCATGAGTTGTAAAACCATATATCCATTGTAGAAGGTAATTAATTATTCCAAGCACTGACAATTTTTAAATCAATTTTTTTATCATAATCATCTTTTTGTACTTAAATTCCAGGGGATTTTTGTGCATGTATCTTAGGATAAATTTTCAGAAGTCAGTTGCTAGAACAAAGGCTGGGTACTGTTATAATTCTTACCTCTGCATACTCTTCACCTGCTTCGTGTTGAATGATGCACCTGTGTTCTATTTGTTCTACCATTATTTTTTTAAAAATGTCCACTTCCCACCCATTCTAACCAATGCTATGTATTTTCCAACTCTTTCCCTCTGCAAGTCTATCAGAGAATAATGCTACAGTAGTGCTGTTTAAAGTGAACATTGCTTTTGAATGCACAACAGTGCCTGGAGTTCTCATCTCTGCTTCACTTCAGATCCACATAATCAATGAATAAGTCAGTCTCATCCTGAGATGGGATTAACTTTATAAACCAACAAGGGATACTTAGCATTTATGTAGCACTTCAACTAATGACTGGAACTGGCTTTGGGGAGAAAAGTGCTGCTACTAATTTTCCCAGCCCACAGGGACATTAGCTTTTACTGTCTTTGTTTTACCATTCTTGCCTTTGGTTTGTAAAAGGTGGAGAAAGACAGGCTCTATTATGCAGACTGTGGGTTAATTAAGATAAATAAGACAGCTCACTGATTGCGGAAATCTTTTATAATTCTATTTTAATGGTTGCTATTGTCACCAACACTCACTTGTATTAGTAGGGGAAGGAAACAATTAGTAAATTTGTGAACTAGGGCCTTATTCATTAATAAGGCCTTTTGGGGGAAAGAAAATAAATTTAGCTGAATTGATAATCTATGTCTTGTCAACAGGCTTAGTAGACTATTGTGGATGTTTAAAAAAAACATTGTTTCTATTGATTTTTATCAAGACAAAAATTTCTAGGCATAATAAATTATTACATTAAACTTTCCAATTTTTTTATTGTGTTTGACAGGTTTGGGGTCCTACTTGAGTCAGACTTGGAGTTTGCATTTCTTTGTATCTGTGTTTTCAGTACTGACATTATTTCCTAAGAGTGGCATAGATGCTTGGGCTAAGTATCTGAGGATATAAAGTTATTTATATTGGTCCCTTTTTATATAAAAATATCTTCTCCTTTCCTATGGTATTAATACAAAACAAGTCTGAGATTCTCAGACCAAAATCCCTTCCTTGTGTCTGGGTTCAGGTGCTGTCTACAAGTGAGGAGCAGGAGGGAAGTTCCACTACTAGGTAAAAGGAAATCAAGGTCAACAAGGCAGATAGACACAAGTGAACCTACATCATATTCACTGCTTTCTCTTGACCATCTTATGCTGTCCCCAAATCTATTTAGATGTCAACAGACTGAAGCTGGTCATGATTTTCTGCTTTATATCACTTTTGAAAAAAGGAAAGATGTTGTTGTTGATGTTTTTAATTAACACCTAAATTTAAGTATCTAAAGTGCACCAAGGACAAATTTGAAAAATAATTTCCCCAGAGCTTTTGCTTTTGAGAAAAGTTTTGTTTGGGGGGGGGGGTTAAATGATCCAGGCAGGAACATTTATTAAATTCAGAAAAGCCTCAGGATGAGACACAAGTGAAATACAGGTCCTCAGTGAGGCCTAATGGTCTCAACAGCATTTCCAGGAGGCTTCAGGATTTCTTTAAAGTTATATAACAAAACCTCAACTATTCCCTTGGGCATTCTGCAAAAAACTTTACTTTTCTGTATCCTAACCTGTTTATTTTAAAGGGTTTCTAGGAAGTGGCAGGAGATAATGTAATACATATTCTAAACCTCTACTAAATTGACTCTCAAAACTGTTTATCTTATTCCAAAAGGCACTAAATATCATTAACATCACTATTATTAAAGGATCATGACTATAGTTTTAATCAAAACTAAATCTGAAAAATATAGAATTGAATACTCTATGTCTAAGATTCTTGCTTTGATTATAAATTCCACAATTACATTGCCAACTTAGCCTGACACCTGTTCATAAAACAGTAAGATAAATTTCATTAAAAAAATAAAATAAAAGGACTCTTAAGCTAGTTAACTGGCTTCAACATGTGTAAGGGCAGAACTGAAAATGCCAGTTGAACAATACAACATTTTTCCTCTCCCCAATCTTTCTCCATCTTGCACAGGCTCATGCAGGAGATAATAATTATTTTCCAGTAACATAATAATAGAAAAGGTATTGACCAGCAATGCAATCTACTTGATCACCCTGCATGACTCCATTCTCAGCAATGAAAGCTCAATTTGATGGCATGAGATATCTGTCTCTTGGAGGAATAAAAGGTTTTCCAACTACACTGTAACTGAAGGGTGTGATTTGTCTTGCCTGACACAACATTCCATGTGTCCCCAAATTCAGTGGCCCTGCCTCATGCATCATCAAGCAGATATTTTCACTCTGGCTTGGTTTCTTGGTCCTAGTGTTCTGAGCGAGCTAAATTCAGCTAAAGGATTTCTGACTTCTAATTCTGTCCCAGGTTGATTTCCTTTACCCATTTGGATGAAATAGTAGCGTGACCCTCATTACCCATTTCTAGGATGAAAAGCAGCACTGCTGTGCTACATGTGACTTATTCTCTGCTTTATGGGCCCAGATATCTCCAAGGATTATCTTTAATACACAAGGTATCCTGGAGTGCTAAATGGTGCTTTGGGGTGTCAGTGAAGTGGTTGAGAAATGGGTCAGAATCACCTGGAGAAGAGGGAACTCCCAATGGCCACACATGTGAAAAAGCTATGAAAGTTCATCAGCAGAGACCTAGGAAAGAGCTCCCATGGGTCATTTACTGATAAATGAAACTTGGAAATACTACTTACTTGGAATTTATTCCCAGGTCACTAGTTTTGAGGCCATTATGGAAAATCAGAGTTGGGTCAAGCTCAAGAGAGACTCATTTAACTTATTTATTATTGGAGTTTGTCTTTTTATGGTGGGGAGGAGTTAGGAGTTTAGCTTTCTAAAAATAAAAGATAAGTTCTGTGGATCTTAGATCCTCAAAACTGACCTGTGGTTTTGTAAGAGTTGGAAAGGTATTTGTGGGAAAGTCTTGGGGGTAAGGAGAAGAAGGGTACATTTCAGTTTTAGTTGAAGAATGGGAGCAGGTCTTCCTCAAGACATATTCTTCCTCTAGAAATGGCCTCTTCATAAGCATATAAACTGTAGGCACACCTCCAATTCCATGTAGTTAACAAAGGTCCTATACTGAGGTTGAAATTTGACTATGCTCCATGAAATCCAGGGGTTTTCTAGGATGCCTGTCCAAGTGTATGCCCCTCTGATGCTTTATAGTGAACCCATCTCTGAGTGGTAGTGGGAATGTGGCTGGGTCCCCACAGCTGGTTCCAAATGGAACACACAAGGTCATGGTTCTAAATGATATTTTGGCAGTAACTTTGCTTATGCTGAGCTCCATTGGGTTTTTGTAGAATATGTCAGGATGAGACCCAAGAATGTGAACTTCCACCATGTTCCCGATGACACAGACTCGTAACAGTGGCCTAAAGAGCCTGACCCCTATAATTCTAGATACTCAGGAAGCTGGATCTAGAGGATTTTGGTTCAAAACCAGCCCAGGTAGAAAAGTACATTAGACTATCTCCAAGTGATCAGTAGAAAGCTGAGTTGGAGGCATGCTCAAGTGACAGCACCCAGTTATGAACAAGATAGCAAAATAGGAGTGTGAGACCCTGAGTTCAATCCCTAGGGTTGGCAATATATTTTAAAAAATAAATAAAATATAAAAAAGAGGTGGTAAAATAAGAAAAGCCTAGATCATTTCAGTTTCCTACAACCAGTTAGCCTGAGCACACAGTGCCGGGTTCCACTGGCAAAAATGCTTACCTAGAAGCAAATTGGTGAACTTGCATTTCCAACATGTTTCTAGGTGATACTACTGTGTCAGGAAAGTACCAGGAACATTGCTGAATAAAAAAATCTTATAACAAAACCACGAAGTAAGTGCAAAGGCCAAAATTATCAGCTGACTACTTTTGCTTCAAAACAACAATTACATACTGGCTAAAACCATTCAAAAAATTTGAAATGGTTCTATTTGAAAAATCCAGGAACCAATGAAGACCTGTATTTTGTCATAGAGTGTCTGTACTATACCCAAATCTTGGTCTTTAAAATTTCTTTGTTTTGTTTTTGTTTTTTTTAAATGATCTATTCAAGATCCAGTAACAAGGTGCCTGTCATGATGTGCTCAAATTATACAGAATGAAGTGAGGGTCTTCAACAGAACTGAAAGCTAAGGTCATGTGGGGTTATACATTAATATAGGTACCAGAATTACTTCTGAGTCTCATCCAAGGAAAAAGTGTTTCCACCAAAATTTCTTCACTAATCTTCCTACACACAGAGTTTTGTCTTTTCTTTCCTTTAACTGCATTTCCTAGGCTCTATCACAGATACACCTCAGCTGCATTTTGTTTTCTAAATTGGCTTATAGAAGAAACATGTGCTTGGCAATTATGTACTAAGTGACAAAACCTAAGAATTTTATAGCACAATGTCTTCTGAGAAATCATATTGCAGAGATTATTTTAGAGAGAAGAAATAGGCTAAGGGACATTGTAGCTTGTCTCAATCATCTAGCTTGTTTGGGTAAAGGTAGGTTAGGAATTCAGGTCATTGACCTCAAGTCTCTTTCTTTCCAAAACTGGTGCCATACATTTGTGACTTTATCAAAATAAGTCCCCTTCTAAATTCTTTCTCCTCCCATCAATGCAGTTTGGATTCATCTATATTATATCTGGTACACTGTCATATTATAACTTTTGAGATTGCTACGCTACTTTCTTTTTCTTAAGTATTGATTTATTTAGGGCTGCCTGACTTAATGGGTTCATGGAGCTGGTTTGCACTGGATTTTGAGAGCCCACTGTTAAATTATCAGGAATTTTGTGAGCTGGTTGAGTTCAATAGACTTCCACACTAATAATTAATACTAGTAAATACAGACTAAGAAGTAAATGTAAACTAAGAGCTTATTTTCTCCCTAGTTCGGTCACTCATATCTGTTGTACCTGAAATGAGGAAATACTGTATTGTGGTGTGCTCATTTACCTGTGTTGTCACATCCCTGGTCTGTGATGTCATGTTGGTAAACTGACATCACTCACAGAGGTAGAACTTCTACCACAGAAATTGACTGACTGCTAAATGAAGGGATTTTCTCTCTGGAAACATGTTTGCAAAAATTTGACCTGCACTCAGCTTGTTATGGCCCAAATTCTAAGCTACTCAAAATTCACATGAAAGTACTAATTCCTAATATTTGGTAACTTGATTGCAGGATCTTTAAAGAAATAATTGCATTTAAAAGAGTTCCTCTGAATGGAGCTCTAATTCAATCCAATTGACAACTTTCTAAAAGAAATTTGACACATAAAGGAACACCAGGTTGAGTCACATTAGAGCAAAATACCACAGGAGGGATGACAAGGAGACCATCTATAAGCTAAGGAGGAAATCCTCAGAAGACACCAAGTCTGCTAACACCTCAAGCTTGGACATACACCTTCCAAAATTGTGAGAAAACCTGTTTCTGTTGTTGAGGCCATGTAGTCAATAACATTTGGTCAGGTTATTTGTAGAGAACTACTTCCTGTCACTATAGGACCTTCACTTGAAATGCTTGGGATGCAGGGTTTCTAACCCTTTCCACATAAGCCACAACTCCATGCAGAATTAAAGGCATCTAAGAAGCTCTTTGGATTTTACTCACTTCTTCAAGGTATAGGTAGTAGATAGAGTTGGTTATTGCTAAAACTCAGAGTCTGCTATCCTTTGACTTACATAGGGACACTGACATCATCGTAGACTATCAGTCTTAACATTATGGAATACCAAACTAACTATTAGATTAAAGCATAGACATTGTATTTTATTGGGGTTTTACTGAAAATTTCTAAGTTATAAAAGTTAATTTCATATGTTTCAATTTGAAAGAAATTGAAGTGCAGCTTCCAACTCTCTCTCAGATGTTTTAAAAATGGGTTTTGTACATTGAGGCTTATGGGATTCATCTGGACCATAGGAAAACACTCTGTTCCACAAAGTGTTTATTTGCAGTTGGAATTATGTGTGTGTATGTATGTATATATGTATGTATACATGCATGCATGTATGTATGCATGCATGTATGTATGTATATTTAATAAGCAAATGCCTTAAGTGCTTTGTGATTCTGGATTTCCTGGAAATCCAGAAGACCAGGCAAAACTAGTCCCATGTTCCTCAGACAGCTGGTTTCTCAAGATGAAACACACTCCAGATTGTCTTCTTGACTAGGTAGGACACCTTGCTCACCTGTAATATGTGTTAGTTCTAGATGGGAAACCTCTGTAACTTCCTTTCTAACTTCCTACTTCCTTATCTTGCTATATATTTCGCCATATCTCTACATCGCAGCTAGATATAGACAAATTATCTAGGGTCATGATCACAATCCCATGAAGGCCTGGGACTCAGCAAAACCCTGTAGCATTGAATGTGCCATTATATAGACATTACTTAATATTTGCAGACATATCAAAAAGAAGAAGTCTGAGACCCAAAATCAATTGGTATCAAAGATTCTAATAAAGTAATTTGCTGATACCTCTCAGTAGCATTTTTCATCATCTGAATAAAATAATGTTTCACTTAAAGGTCATCCAGGAGTGCTATGTAGCTAAAATGTCATAATTACTGTATTTCAGAAGGAAAACATCAAAGGAGGAATATGAAGCCTTTATTTATATGAATGCTTAGATCTTTCCTAGGGAGACATTTTCTCTAACCAATTTTTTAATTTCAAGATTTCATTTAATTTCTTATCTTGCTGCAGCTGAAATTGCTGCCTAATGACTTTCTAGTCTGTTAGTTAGGTTACTTCTCTTACTATTTAGGCACTATTTTAGGTTGCCTTATTGATAAGAAACTTATCCTAGGTCTCTTATCTGCAAAGAAGATGAATAGAAATTGATCTCAGAGGTACCATTTGTCGCCTAATTAATGTTCATGATAGTCTCTATAATTACTCTCAAATGTTATTACTTTTAATCATGTCAGTTTATATGGATTAAAAAACACAATGCAATTGTACCATCATAGCCTTGATGTTAGAGCAATTCACACATAGATATATTTCCAAAGTATTCTCTGATAGTTTTATTGACTAATACTAAATAATACCAAACATAGCATTGTATTTTAACCAAAAGACACACAACTATGCAATATATCTTGGGGCTGTGAAGTAAAATCCACAAGAATTTAATGCCTTTAAATTTTCCAATTTGAGAGTCATTTGAGAGGCTCCTTAAGAAGGCCTCGTTGGAGAGTAGGTTATTATGGTGAATTAGTAATGGAAGTTCAAACATTAGAGCTTGATCACCCTCAAGAGTTATCTAAGCTCAGTCTTATTTATTTTTTAAACAGTAAAGCAGCAATGTATTCAAAGTGAAAGTAGACTATAGACTCCATAGAGAGAGGCCTCGTTGACCAAAGTCCATTGGGTCTTCTGTAAGGCCAATTCTTTCATGTTGCATAGGTAGAAACTAGTCCTGGAGAGAATCAGAGAATTTTTCAATAACATGAAGTTGACAATAAACTCAGACTGTCGTCAAACATACCTACCAATCACATGTATAGTGACAATGTACATATATATCATCTACCTACCTCACAAAACAAACACTCACACCTAGAAAGATTTCTGCAGAAATCACCTTTTGAATTTACTCTAAATTAATTTATCTAGATCATTATGTTGCCATTTTACTGACTATTTAGAGAGCCATTCTAATCTATTGGGGTTTTACTAGGTAAATTCTCATAAAGAACTGCTACCCTGTCCTTTCACAGCTGTCTTGAATGAAAATAGCATTCTAACACATTTGTTCATTTTATGCATATGTTCATGACCAATCACAGTGGCTTAGACTTAACCAATTATTGAGAAATAATGACCTAAAACCTAAAAACCCAAAGATGGCTTGGATTGGTATGTGTGATACATAGGCATTCTGTGTGACCAAATCCAGTCACCTACACAGCCAAGTGTGGAAGCAAACCTCAGCAGTTTTAGAGTAACTTCAGTGTTCATGAATATATACTGAGCTATTAAACTCAGACCTTCACTTAGTCAATAAAGAGACAAAGCCAGCTTTTATGTCAACCTCAGCAAATAAAAAGGACCAGAAAACCATCATTGTAACTGTGTTAATCAACCTCCCACTCAACTGTTTTGAAAATATGAAATAGGCTTATTGACAGAGCTGAGCAATGCTGAGATGGTGGCCACATTCCTCAGCAGTATAGAATATAGACCAATCCTCATGGCTTTAAGTCTTAAGGTTGTGGCAACATCAACGTTTTAAAACATATTTTATTTTATTGTAAGGGTGATGTCACAGGGGTTACAGTTTCATAAGTAAGGTAATGAGTACATTTCTTGTTCAATATTTTTATCCCCTCCCTTGTTTTCTCTTATTTTCCCTCCCCCAACTCTCCTCCCCCACCCCCAGTTGTAAAGTTCATTTCCAACACAGTTTTGTGAGTTTCGCTGTTGCACTGGTTCACCCTTTGTCCTTTGTCTCATCATGTGTTTCCCCTTCTCTTCCCCAAATCAAATGTACACACACACACACACACACACACACATACACACACACACACACACACACAACACAGGGTACCAAAATAAAAAACAATGACAACAGGGAATAAACCAAAAGGGTCAAAAAGAAAGAAAAAAGAAAGAACTTCATGCAGCACATTCAAAAACAAACAAAAAGCAAGGGATCACAATAGCTCAATGGCTATGTACACATGATCATATAAAATGATGCTAATTGAAATGAACTCCAAGATATGGAAACATTATCTTTTTAGGTTAGGCCTCCTATGGATGTCCAGACCCAGACAGCCAACCAACCACAGAGGGAGGCCTCTTCACTCAAGAACTGGAGTTGTACTCCTGAACTCTAGGATGGTCTCCTGTCTGTATCTATCCACCTGGTGCCACTCACTTGCTGTCTATGTGTCAGTTCATGTGACCTGAGCAACCTTGGTCATTTCTCAATAAACTCCCTTTCTGCTTCTTTTTGCTCCTCACTTCTTAGTCTCTGCTCCCATTCACATCTGGTTGTTCTGATGAATTTATAGCTTTTGAGGTGGTTCTCTGTTCATTTACAAGCAGGGATCTTAGGGCACTTCTGATTTAATTGGAGGAAGTGAAGATGAAATGACTTCCAGGAACAAGGCAATTAAAAATCTTTATATTTTCCCAATCAGGGCTATAAGAAAGTATTTTTGACTGATTCAAACATAGAAACTATTAGATATGGAAACTGTTTAAGTGCCTCTTTGGGATATGTGATTTCTTAATTTAGGATGTAAAATCACATTTCACTAGAAATTTAGTAGCGAGTGTATCACTTGCATCTTCTTCAAACAATAGTAGAAAAATTTATCAATGTTTCTTTTACCTCAGAGTCTTCACCATCAAGACAACCAGCTAGGAATTTTCCAGAATGTATGGTATTTACTTTCATCTTTGATGCTGTATACTTTGAATCCATCTACAAAGTGGCACTAAGAAATTTAAGTCAAGCTTCAAGTATTCATTTGCAGAATTTTAGGACACCTATTTTGCTTATTCATCCCTATGTGTTTTTCTGTTGCTTTTGATACTCATCTTCAGACTCATCTGAGATCCACTGAAATCCAACATCATGTTTAAGAAAAATTTTGTCTTTTTAAAACAACTTTTCTTTCCATGTGAATACAATTGCAGGTATTCAAAGCCAGCATTAATAGAGGCTGTATTAAACTAATTTGTTTTCTCCAACCAGGATTCTTTATGGTTCAAAACTAAGCAACTATGAGCTGCCATACATCAGGTGTTTTGTGAAGACTTGAGTTTAAGTCTGTACCTTTCATTCTGAGGGCTAAATGGAGATAAAACACCTAATATATGTATTCACATAAGGAAGGTTACATTGTCTATGCTGCTGGAAGGGGTCGTTGAGACAAACATAAGAACAATGTGGGAATCTCTTCAGTCTCAAGTCCCAATTCCAAGTTCTGTTGAAGACTATGAAGCTATGGCCCCTTGGAAAATTCACAAAATTCAGGATCAAATGAAGATCAACCCAGTCAGCATGGGTCAGTCTGAGCTACACAATGCTGCTTTCAAAAATATCCCACCCTTCTCCTTGGGTTGTTCCCTGGGTATCTTCCTAATCAGCAAGGGAATAATTTATACCTCAGCCTCCTCCACTTCCCTCATGCAGCAAAGGGGAATGAAATGAACGCCCTATCTGTCTGTCTTTTGAGAATTACAAGGTTTGGTTATTGTCTATGCTTCTCTCTCAGAAGCACAGATAAAAAGCTCTGATATTCACATTCACAGCACATCATCTATTAATGCAAATTAAGCTTTCTGAACCTTGAGCTACAAAGAATTATTCTTTAAGTGGTTATAAACCTAAGAAGAACAAAAAAAGAAAGAAACCCAGGGAATATGGAATCACTAGAACCTTCATGTATATGGGTAATGCATACAACCCAGATTTCCTAGGGCAATGTCTATATGGTGCTGTCCATATCTGCAGGAATATTTCCCTTTATAGCCCTTTCTGTACTACATCACACTATATTCTTATGGATTGTAAAAAACCAAAACCACACTGACTTTTTTCTCCTTATTTTTATTTCTTGAATTTCTATTATACTCAAATATAGTTCTAAATTGGATTCAACATTTTTAGGGCATTGAAAAAATAACAATCATATTCAAGAATACTAGGCATAAAATTCTCCTTGCCTAGAACAGCTCAGCATGTGCTCCGGTGAAATGCTCAAATGAAGTCTGACATGGGAGCTCTAGGGCTATAATGAAAAGGTGATTTCCCAAGAGTCACCTCTCAGGTGAAGCCATTTACCTTTGAAACTAGCTCAATATTTGAACAGGTTCTGTTTTTCCTTCTAGTCAGGGTTTAAACAGGCAATACACTTTAAGCCACTCGTAAATGTGAATAGGTTTCATCTAGAGTCTTTACATTGTTAAATATGTTCATAGCATAAAGTCTCGAACTACATGATACAGAGAGAAAGGATTAAAAGAGTTTTAAAATATAAATTTTCCAATGTTAGTGCTCAGGAAAAAGTCTCCTAATATCCATCAACCAGAAATGAGATATTTTAAGACAACAGAGAGGGTGGGGATAGAGTCCAAGAGCTGGAAGGAGTCATATAATTTTATGCATAAGCAAACTCCAGCCTGGGCAAGCTATTTGCCCAGGTGACTCAGTCACAGATTTAAAGCTAGGTTGTTTCTTTTTTTTAATATCTGATGTTATTTTTAAGTTTTTTTAAAAGGTGGAATATCATCACCTTAACATTTTAAGAGGAAGACGATTCGCTTATGTACCCTATTTTCAACGTAAAGATGTCAATTTCTCTTAACCATTATATATTATTAGTGACAGACAGCCTTCAAAGAAAGAAACAGTTCTAAAAAAGGAGATACCCTCTCATCATTAAGATTTTGAGGTTTGTTGTTAAGATAATATAACTCTCTTTTTTTCTTTCTGTTTATGTGGAACTGAGGAATTTAACCCAGGGATCCATGCATGCTAGGCAAGCACTCTACCACTAAGCCACATTCTCAGCCCAAGATAATATAACTCTTGATGATTTTTTGAAGTAATCCTTCTAAATTAATTTGTCTTCCCTCCTAACCATGCTATATTTGGTTCTGGTCTACAGTAAGAAGAATAATAACTGGGATTTCAGTCTCTGAGAGACCAGGAGGGGAAGAATGATTAAACTGCATTTAAAAAATAACAGCACACTTAAAAACATACACTGGCCTATCATGTAAGCTGATTTGACTATATTTGCTGCTTTCCCCAATATTTTTGGTTGCAACACAACTGCATTTGTAGTGATTATGCCGTTCATCCACTTAAACAGTGAAAAGAAGATCTTCCCAAACTCCTAGTCTACCTACATTTTGAATGTCTTAGTTTGTTTATGGTGCAGTAGTAAAATACCACATATTATGTGACTTATAAAGCAAGAGAAGTTTGTGTGTGTGTGTGTGTGTGTGTGTGTGTGTGTGTGTGTGTGTGTGTGTGTGTGTACCAGCACTGGGGTTTGAAATTACAACCTGGGTTCTGTCCTTTAGCTTTCTTGCTTAAGGATGGTGTCCTACCACTTGAGCTCCACTTCTGCCCTTTGGTTGATTAACTGGAGATAAGTTCCTCATGGACTTTGCTGCTTCAGCTGGCTTTGAACCATAATCCTCAGATCTCAGGCTCCTGAATAGCTGGGATTACAAGTGTAAATCATGGGCATCTGGCTGAAAAGAGAAATTTATTCCCAGGACTAGAGACTGGAAAACTCAAGATCATGGGAAAGTTTGCTATCTAACACAGGACTGCTTTCTCATAGATGGCACATTTCACAGGACAAAATGGATGCCAGGTTCCTCTTTAATAGGGAAACTAATCCCATGTGTATCCTAACGACCTACTCACCTTCCAAACACTCCACCCACTGATAGCATTCCTTTGGAGTTAGATTTCGATGTATGGATTTGGGGGAAAAGACAAACATTTAATATTAAATGATGAGAGATTCTTGTGACCTTCCATTTAAAAATGAAGTGATTGGCCCTGATTCAGAAGAACTAAGTTCAATAGTACTTACTAAAAGTGCCTTTTATTCTACCTTAGAAGAATTATAGTTGACACAGTATTAATAAGCTGTCTTCCTGTTTTTACCTCATCTCCTGTCATATAGATATTCATCTTTAAACACAAAGGTATCTGATCTATCAAGTAGCTGAAGTCAGATAGTTATTAGATGCACTGCTTTCTTAGAACATTGTATTTTAAAAATGTTCCTGATAAGCCAATGCTCTAGGGGAACTGTGACCTTTAGAATACTTTTCAATTTTATTTTTGAATTAATATTGAAGGCAGATTTATCAAAACGGTAGGTTTCTTTATTCTTTCTTTTCATCCTCTTCTCTTAGACATGACGAATGACTTATTTAAACTTTGAGAAGACATAGCCTGGGTCATGTGGGGTCTATATGGAAACATGAATAATATTTTATTTAAAGCCAGATGAGAAAGTCAAAATTGAGTTAAACTCTTAGAAATTAAGGGTCTGGACTATAAAAGGAGGGCAGGTAGTAGTTAATTTATAAATTATAAGACCAAAGTTCAAACACAGATTTGGGGAAATGTATTTTTCCAAGAACAACCTAGTTTCCCATCCCAAATGCTCCCTGCCATATAACATATGCTCCATGCCACCATAACACATGAAGAGATAAAATCTAGCTGGGCATGGCAATGCAAGCCTGTGGTCCCAAGCTACACAGCTATGCATTGGGGTATGAGGACTGTGGTCAAAAGCTGGCCTAGGCAGAAAACACAAAATTCACCTCAAAAACAAAATAAAACCAAAATAAATTAGGGCATGTAGTAATAAAAACATCTTGGTACTGGCACAAGAACAGGCCTAAGGAGCAATGGACTAGAACAGAAGTCCCAGAAATGAACCCTCAGATCTAATCTTTGATGAGGGAGCCAAAAATACAGGATGGAAAGAAGATAGCCTCACAAATGGTGCTGGCATAACTGGCTATACACATGTAGAAAAATAGCATTAGATCCCTATTTATCACCCTGCACCAGAATCAATTCCAAATAGATCAAAGACCTCAAGGTAAGAGTAGATACTCTGAAACTATTACAGAAAGGGATAGGCAAAACACTAGGGCTCCTTGGTACAGGTTGAAACATCCTAAGTAAAGATCCAGAATCACCACAAATCAAAGAAAAACTACATAAATGTGAAGGCATCAAACTGAAGAGTTACTACATAGCAAAGGATACAGCTAGCACGATACATGTCCACAGAATGGGGCATCAGAAAAAGTCCTCATATCTAAATTTACTTAGAGCTAAAAACAATTAAACCTCCCCCAAACAAATCCTCAAAGATATAACACCCATTGATAAGTGGGCTAAAGCCTTAAAGAGAGACTGCTCTGAAGAAGAAGTAAGAATGGCCAATAGACACATGAAGAAATGTTCAACATCTCTGGCCATAAAAGAAATGCAAATCAAGACAACATTGAGATCCCATCTCACCTCAGTTACAGTGGCCATTATCAAAAAAACTAACAATAACAGATAATGGCAGGGACCTGGCCAAAAGGGAACCGAACCCTATTACACTGTTGGTGGGAATGCAACCTTGTTCAGCCCCTCTAGAAAGCAGTATGGAGATTCCTCAAAAGACTAAACACAGAGCTTCCCTATGAACCAGCAATCCCACTTCTGGCCATCTATACCATTGACCACAAACCAGACCTCACTAAAGCCAACAGCACAACCATACTCATTGCAGCATTGTTTACCATATCTAAGGTATGGAATCAACCCAGATGCCTCTCAACAGATGAATGGAACAAGAAAATTTGGTATATATATACATATATATAGTATACATATATGTATATATATATATATATATATATATATATACAATAGAATTCTATGCTTCTATCAGAAAGAATGGCATTGCCCCATTCATAAGAAAATTGAAAGAGTTGGAAAAAATTATACTAACTGAAGTAAGCCAGATACAAAGAAACATAGGCTGCACTGCTTCCTCATTTTTAATAATTAGAATGTGCCTATACATCTGTAACTAAACCCAATGGATGGTAAAAGACAAATAATTACTCTTGGACATGATTAAACAGTACTCTAAACATTCCCACATGAGACCAAAGAAAGATATTCTGAGGAGAGGATCACAAGAGCTCAATAACTATGTGCAGATGACCATATAAAATGATGCTTATTGAAATAAACTCCAAGAAATGGGAACAGGCATTTTTCTTTATCAGTCATGGGGCCTGAACTCTGGGCCTGGGCACTGTCCTGACCTCTTCATCTCAAGGCTAGTGCTCTACCACTTGAGCTACAGCACCACTTCTGGTTTTCTAGTGGTTAATTGGAGGTAAGAGTCTCACGGACTTTCCTGCCTGGGCTGGCTTTGAACCACAATCCTCAGATCTCAGCCTCCTGAGTGGCTAAGATTATAGGCATGAGCCATTGGTGCCCGGCTAAGAGGCTTGTACTGTGTGTGGTTGTTTTTTTCTTTCCTTTCCTTTTTCCTTTGGTTTATTTAATTTTGTTCCTGTTTATGATTTCTGTACCCTTTGTCTTGTATACAAGTTTGTCTGATTTGGGGAAGGGAAGGGGAAGTACAGAAATGGTGGGACAAAAGGTGAACTAATTCAGCAGTGAAACCCACTAGACACTATGTTGGAAATGAACTATACAACTTTGGGGAGGTCAGGAAGGGAAAACTGTGAGAGAATGAGGGAAGGAGTGACACATTTCAAAAGGAAATGGTACTTGTTACCTGACTCATGCACTATAACCCCTCTGTACATCATCTTTACAATAAGTTTTTTAAAAAGAAAGTGAAGTCATGACTCAAGTAAGAGAGCTCTTGCCTAGCAAGAGTAAGGCTCTGAGTTCACTCCCTAGTATCTCACAGATGCACACACATGAGAGAGAGTGACTGGCAGAGAGAAAGACAGAAAGAAGATGAAGAGGAAGATGAGAAGGAGGAGGAGGAGGAGGCGAGGAGGAGGGGGGCAGGAGAAGGAAGAAGAGGAAGGACAAGAGGAGGAGGAGGAGGAGGAAGAACAAGAGGAGAAGGAGGAAAAGGAGGAGGAGGAAAAGAAAAAACCTAATTCTCCTTTCCTTTAACATGGGATGCCATTAGTGACCCCCTCCTGACCAAGAATGCTGTGTACATTCAAAGGCAAGACCAATCATCCTTTTAACTTCTTCCTTAGTCTTCTGGAATGAAGACTAAGAACCCACAGATGTTATAGTATCTACTGAGCAGCATGATAGAAACTGGTGTCTGACTGGCTAAAACCAATATTTATGACCCATGTCATCCAGAAAAGCAATGATGGCAAGGAATAGAAATTCTCACATCATAAGACTCTTACCCTCGATTCCTGGGTGCTGCAGGCCTGAACCTTAGTGTGCTATAGGAGAAACAAAAAGAAACATACTGACCATAAAAGTTGCCTTTGAGAACGAAGCTAGAGGGGTGTCACCATAGAAATTAAGTTAAATTTCCCCTAAACAAAGCTATTTTTGCACACCTAAGTTTGTAGTCTACAACTATGTCTGCTACACTTTCTCCTTAATTAGGAGAAATGATGATCATTTTAACTGGTATTTCAATTCGAGAGTATTATTTCATGATGTGTGACAAGCATCCTAAGTGGGGTATCTATGAATCCAGTGCTTCTTAGCCTTGGATCATTCCCCTTACCAGAAGAAATTTCTCAAGATAATTTTGGTTATCATGTCTAACTACTGGTATCTAGCACTAGAGGTCAGAGATGCTCTTAAACATCCACAAACAGGCAACCACTCAACAGAGACAAAGACCACTCAAAATGTCAAGAATTCCAAACCTCATTTCAACCCCAATCAGACAACAGCTTTCCTTATGTATGAATTAGTACAGTTTCATATCTCTTGTGGAAATGTATAGAACAAAAAGTGATTCAGATTGTGGGGTTTTCATATATTACAATATTTGCATATGCATAATCTTAGGGGTGAGATCCAAGTCTAAATATATTTATTTACATTTCATATATATCTTATCCACACAGCTTAAAAGTAGCTTATATAGCATTTTAAATAATGTTGTGCATAAGGCAGTTTTATCTTGTGGAAGTTTGCTCTTAAGAATTATGTCAGTATTTAAAAAGATGTTTGAGACCATTTAGATATGGATGTAGACATAAGAGATATCCAGCCTGAACAAGAGAGACCTGTGTGTGTCAATAAAAAACTGAAATATCTTAATCATAGATTCTTCCTTTATTTCATATTCACATTTAAAAGTACAATGTGCTCTCTATATTACTGTATGATACTAGTTCTTCAAAAAGTACTCATATTTCCTGTCTGCAACCCGTAGGCAAGTAATGCTTGTCTAACCTGGCCATAACTTTGCCATTACCCAATTCCAAATACTTCCCTTACTTAATCTACAAGTCACAGGTACCTATTTTCTACCTGAAGATCTTATAACCAGATGGTGAATGAAATTAATAATATTGAGAAAACATTGTAAATTTTAGTAGAATGCTTTGTCTAGAAACAGATTAAAGGCAAAATCAGAGGAAATCATCCACTGGCTTCTCTAAACTGTGGTGAGAAGAGTTAATGTGGTTTGGCTTGATTTAGTTGTGGAGAGTCAACAGTTTGGGTTGGTCAATATTTACAATCAGTTCTTTGTTCTCCTGGATGTGCTGGTCTACTTTCTGAAATTCCTGGCAGTTCATATTAATGGGCACACAGTTTAAAAGCACTCAATCTACTTCCTCTGTGTCCAACAACAGAGAAAATAGCCCCCTTCCATGGAATACCTAATAACATAGAAAGAGAAAAAAATGGCTTAGACAAATTTTAAACTGAATCAAAAGGGAGGCTAGGGGAGCTAGGCTCATTTTGTTGTCACATTGTTGGCTGAACATTGTAACAGATTAATTCATTTTTATCAATAGCAGCTTAATTTATCTTATCAATTTGGAATTGTTGATGGGTGAAGGAATTACCTATTATATTTGGCAGGGTGGGGGGGAGGGGAAGTCTTATACATAAAGGAGGATAGGTATCAACACACTCTTTCACTCTGAAGATAAAAAGACTTTAACATGAACAATTCCATTTTTTTAAAGTTCAAAGTATTTCTCATACCTCTCCATAGTAAGACATTTAGGATGAACTATCAAAATACTAAGTGCTAAACATTTTGTGTTTAATGGATCCTAACATAAAATATCTTAAATTTTGTGGGTTTTTGAGTTTGTATAAGTTAGTATGATTCACACTGATGAGTCTTTTTTAAGGTTGAATCATATTATCATATGTAAAATTTTGCTATAGAATTTCAATTCTTCAGCATGTTGTGTATATGAGACATTTTTGGTTTTCAGTACTAGGGTTTAAACTCAGGGCTTCATACATGTTAAGCAAATGCTCCCCCAATTGAGCCACAACTCTAGTCCTTTTTGCTTTCTATTTTTTTTTCAGCTGGGAGTGGCATCAGACAGAGGTCCTCCTACAAAAACCTCCTTGGATTATAAACACGGTTACAAGCACTTTAAATCTGCTTATAGATAAATAATGTTCTTTTCCTGATTTTCACTCTAAGACATTTTTTTAAAAAAAGGAATTAGAAGTGGGCTTATGGTTTCTCAAGGCCATGAATTCAAATAGAAAGAGAGATATACAGAAAGTTAGGGAATAATATCCAGAGAATATGGGGAGAGTAAAACCTCAGGGTTTTGTCTATATAGTTATTCTAGAGATATTATCTCATTTTCTTCTGAGTCCTCAATCTCCAACCCTTGTTTCCTAGATCATATCATTTATCTCCAGCAAAAAAAGTAAATGTAAATTTTTCCAGTCCTCTACTGATAAATAAATCAAACTCTCCCACCACTTAGTGACTTCAATAAGTAACCATTTTATTGTTTGCAAGTGTCACTGGTCAGGAATAGAGCAGGGGTCAGTGGAGTTATACTACCTCTACCCCAGGCAGCATTAGCTGGGTTTACTCATCCAAGCAAGCCATAGGCTGGTGCTGGGTTCAACCAAGCAGAATAAAGATACCCTCACCTGACTAGAGCCTTGCTGTTAGTGATGCACTGGGAAAACTTAGCTCTCTTCTATGAGAAGTATTCTCACCTTGTTTTTTATCCTCTGGGACTTCTCTACATGTTGCACCTTTGTCCACATCGAGAGCTTGAATTTCCTCACCTATTGGTCAAAGTCAAAAGAGAATGAAAGAAGAAACTTTCAAGATTCTTCATTTCTTTTCCCAGAACAGGCACAATGTAACCTTGGAACTTTCTATTGATACAAGCAAGCCAAAAGAAAAGTCCTGCTTTAAGGACAGGGGAAATAGAAATAGACTTTGGTCTCTTGTGGGAAGTAGAGAAAATACTATGTGTTGAAGAGAAAACAGAGCATGTTTGGAGTTTCTGGCTGCTATCTTTTCACATGAGAATTTGAGCATAGAACGGATGGAGAGCTGAATGGATGAGAAGCAATAAAGTTTACAGTGTTGTTTAGGCAGCTGAAACCAACTAAACCCGAAGCTGATTCAATCCCAAACTTTGTTGTAAATTAATGAATTCACTTGGTTGTGAACTGGTGTTTTGAATAAATATTCCCTTGTCTGTTAAAGCTGGTTGATGGATGTCCAGGTCTTTCTTTTTTTTTTTAGTTTAGCTGTATTCCTGTTAGTACAGAAAGAGCTAATCCAGTGTTCCACTAGAATCTTGAAGACAAGGGGGGAGAGTCAAAGCTATTTCTCTAGAAAGCTGTCCCTCTCTACTCCAATCCTGACTTCTCTGTCAGCACCTTCATCAGGACGTGTAGGTTTCAGGTTGTATCATCCTAGACTGGCCTGCTCCAGACTGGAACTAGATAAGTGCTTTGTTTTTTGGGAACTGAGAAATGGATGGTTTGGGGATTTAAACTTGAGGTCTTGCCTAGGAAGTGCTGTATTCCTTGAGCCACTCCCCTGGATGTTTTTGCTTTGGTTATTTTTTCAGATAGTCTCTTGTATTTTTGCCTGAGGTAAGCCTGGGACTCTGATTCTTCTTCTATTCTTCTTCCTATTTACTTGGGATGATAAGTATGAATCATCATGAATGGTTCACTTTTGATATAGGGTCTTGCTAACTTTTTTTAAACCTAGGCTGACCTTCAACTTCAGTCTTCCCATCTTTCCTCCCATATGGCTAGAATTCCAAGTGTGGATCACCACATCAACTGATATGAGTATGAGATAAAAGAAAATGGTGATTAAGGATCTGGGTTACAGGTTAGGGTACAAGAAACATGACTGAGCATGAGGGTCTTTATGGTAGAAAGATGGTGGTAGCAGAAAATTAATCACAAAGTTACAAGATGAGATGGTCAGTGGCAAAGGGAAGATGGATAACAGTTTATTGCAGATCCAGTGAGACCACGTGTGTGTGTGGTGTCTGTGTGTGTTTGTGTGTGTGTGTGTGTGTGTGTGCATGTACACACGCACGTATAGACCTATCCATGCAATGGTGCCATACAGAGCTTAGGTGTATGCTAACTGGGCTAAAGAAAATATAACTGGCACCAAATGTATCTGTCATCTGGCTCTCATCTGGCTCATTTCAGAGAGACAAAAGTCTCAGATTGATCAAAGAACTGGAGATAGTTCTGAGATTCTTTGTAAAACTAAGTTCTGAGCTTTACCCCAAAGTTTTTCTTAAGCCCTCACCTGATTCCAGAGGTGATTGTACTATTAGGTCATTTCTTCAAGGCCAATCCTATCTGCAACACAATGCCTAGGTCTAGGCTGATCAAAGTAGACTAGAATCTAAGAACTAATCAGGTTTACAATTCTTTCTCTGAGATGGGTAAAGTGGAATAATTCACCAGGATCCTTATATGCCTACCTACATCTTCTCATATGCAGTAAACCAACTGTTTTGTTTCTGGACCAGTCAGGCTTAACCTGCAGTGATTATTATTTAATAGTTTTAACCTGAGTATAAGAAACCAACCAAATGGCTTGAAAGTCCATCTCATATTTTCAAATGGAGTTGGCGTTATCACCATGACCATTTCTCAGCTGTGTTCAAATTTTTATGTACACAGCAAAAGCAAATAGTAAGTAGTTCATTCCATTTTATGAGCACCAACTTTGTATATCTACCATTTTATTTGCGTAGATTATTTTTTCCCATAGAAATAAAGTGTCAGATTTTTCCTGCTACCTAAAAGGAATGTAAATCACTGCAGACTAGTTAACAGTTAGAAGCTCACTCATTAGAAAGTCAAAATATGACAGCCCACAGAAGCAACCATACAGGACATTTTCTGTTTAGGTCTTTCATGTGTATAATAAGATGGTGAAAAGAGAAATCAGTATATCATTCAAGTTTCTAAAATCTACAAATGAGCAGCCTTCCAGTCCTTTGGCATGCCAAACCCTTTAGTAAAATTTCTGAATCTGGCTGATTATTGGAATTCATGTGAAGATTATTACAAGTAACAGTCTGTTGCCCTACTCAGACCGTCTGAATTGAAACATCTGGGTGTGACACCAAAGAATAGCTTTGTAAACACTTCCTAGGCAATTCTGCTTGTCAGCTAGATTTGCAAGCCACTTTCTTCTTAATAAGAACCAAACTGCTCTGAAAAAATGTAAGATTTCCTATATATTAGTAATGGTTTAAGATGTTACAATCAGCCTGGAATATTTAAGTTATGTGTCAAGACACTTGGGAAGTGCCTTTGTGCTCTGTTTAGTGTTCAATTGGGCCAATGTAAACCAGAGTTCTGAGACACACACCATGTTCATGTCTGAAATGAAATCAAGCTTAATTGTGGCTTTTCCCCACTGACATTACATTTATATGTTGACATGGAAGTAATTGTCTCTATTTGTCATTGTGAAATTTCCAGTCTAGCTTGGATGATGTCCATCTTGCCTACCCAATAGGCAAAATTGAATAATCTCTCTCCAGAACAGAAAAGTGTCTCTTTTTCTTGAGTGAATGGTTAAGATTCTCAGCTCCAACCAACCCTATGCCTTAAATAATTATGCTTTTAATTGGAATTTCTATTTTTAAATGCATTAGATTCCTTAGTGGGGGGAGGGATAATCTTCTATCTAACCAAGGATATGCCCATTTGATGGCATTGATCTAGCTCTGGAGTACTAATTGTCAGAGTAGCTATAAAAGCTTGTTGTGGAAGCAGAAAGATGATGAATGGGTGGTTGGTTGGATGGATGGATGAATATTAATGTTTAGTTGGAATTTCAGCAGCCTGCTGAGATTTATTGGTCAACAACCTAAGGCTAAGTAAAGTTATGCATTTGGCCTCTTCGACTCTTAGGTTCCTCACTTACAAAATAAAGAAGGAACAGAACAAAATACTTCCTTAGATATCTTTCCTTCTAATCTAATGTTAGTTAACAATATTTATAATTATGTGTAGAAATATCACACAATCTTTTGTTTAATATACAAATTACTTTAATAAAATATATGCATGTGTGTATATATGCACTTATCTATCTAGCTACAACCCACTTTTTTCTTCAGTGGTTTTGTTCAATTGTTACTTTCTCAGTGAGATTTTCCTTGGGTGTTCTATTTAAAAACTGTAAAGTATATCCAATTTTCTCCTTTACCAGGGTTCTTTTTCTCCATAGCACTGTCACCTGGTACTATGAAGTTTACTTATTCATTCTGTCCATTACTTGTTTTGTATCACTGGAATATAAATTCCATGATGGCAGGAATTTCTGTCAGCTTTAGTCATATCCCCAGCACTTTGTCAATATTGAATTAGATACTTGTTGTACTAAAGAATCAACAGTGATAATAGAATACATCTAGATTAACTTGATTCAACTCAAGCAACATGAGCAGAATCATTATTACAAATAGGAAGATTCATGATGGGCATTGGGGAAGATGTGAAATGCATATAGAGCCCTGCTCTTGATGGTTACATTGAACTAAGAATTAATCTGGATGAGCAAATATGGTTAGAAAGGCAACAAGACAAATCAGAGTTGTGTAAGCATCACAAGAGACCATAAGAGTCATTCATTCATTGTAAGTCTAAAGGAAGGAGTGATTGATTTTGACAAGAGAAAGACCAAAGAGGCATCATGGAGGTGTGCCATAGGATCCATTCCAAGAAGCACGGGGAAAATCACAGAATCTCTCTGCGCATCATGTCTTGCTCCTAGAGAAATAGGATATCATAAAATTTCCCTTACAGAGAAGTGAGAGTTAAGTGGTAACATTTACAAACATATCTGCTTTGGTGGAATCTGACAGAAGTCTCCAATATATATTGAATGTGGATTCCTATAATAAAAAATGACAAATGTAGGGCAGGATGAAGATTTGAAAAAGCGGAAATACTATGTTATATAACTAAATTAAAGTCTGCACGTAAAGTAAAAGATTCTCATTTTCATACACACATTAGGCTCATTGTACATTACAATTATACAGGTATAATATTTTAATGTGCATGCATAGTTATGAAATTAACTGTCAGAGAAATTCTTCTAGATCAAATTTAATTACATTCTTATTATTTGTACTGGTGTAAACAGTGCAGAGAAAGGAGTTTTCAAGTCCAGTAAACGTATAGGAACACTGCAGGAGTGGCTGTTTGATGCAGAATCTGATAGAGTATGTAAAACGAATCAGATACATTTTAGAAGGATGTCCTATTGCTCTTCTTCCTTCAGGCCTTAGTACAAAAATACTGGGCTCTATATTAAACAAAAGGGTAATTTACCCTTACAAATTTTTTACCTGAACTGAAGTTATAAGAATGGATCAGCCAAACGGTTACAACCCAGCATTTTGGACTGTCAGGAGGTAAGAAGGGCTACTTATAAGATCGTCTGGCTTTTATAAAATAAGACACAGCTTTGACGTCACTGCTGTCCCTGAACTGTACTGTTGAAAGGTTCAAATTGAGTTCAGTTAAATTATCCCTTCCTTCCTGCTTGTCTCTCTTCCATTGCTTGCCCTAACCCTGACACCATAGTTATTCCACTTTGACCTCTTCCAGATAGACCAAGGCAATGAGCACATTCCTAATCTCCCTTTTAAGTCCCAAATCACAATCCCAAAGCTGGTAAGAGAGACCTGGTGAAGCAAAGCCAGCATTCCAGTATTGTGTGATCCCTAGAGACCAAGTTGTGGTGTGGTAAACAATTCCAGGATACTGTTAGCAATAACCTCAGAAAAAGTGGGGAGGGGGCACTCTCCTGAGAATGACCTAAAACCAGAGATCTCTAAACTTGGAGTTGCAGGATTTGAATGTTTGTGCTGAAGACAATTACCCATTTTATTTTTGAGGAGGACTAGAGGGCACAAAGGGAGAGATATACTTAAAGCTATGATTGCTTTAAGTAGGATTATAGATGTGGGTAATTATAGGAATATTTTCACTGTGAGAAAATGACATATGTAATTACTTTTAAAAGGAAACCTGGTCCATTAACTAAGTCACAAAATTATGAACTCAAGTAGATATGAATCTTCTGACAGTTTTTCTAACTCACCCATTACTAATCGACTCTTTTCAAAGTTATAGAATGTAAGATGCATTTTGTGAAAGTTTCAAAATATATCCAGAACTAAGTGATTTACTCAAGGATACCAACCAATTTGGCCTCCTCATCCCTGAATTAGGGACATCTTAATAGGTCAATAGATTAATTTCACTGTTTCATTTATAAAAGAAGTAAATTCAGTCTTACTAGGAATATCTTATCTACAAAAATTAAAGCAAATGAAGAGATCATTAGTTGCTACAATAAGGATTCTATGTAATATCATTTATGAGTAAAAGCTCCACATCATAAAGAATTGTAGTAAGGGTGAATTTGGGCATTAGAAAGGAAGAAACCATTGCTCACATGACACTGTATTTACCAATGGCTGCATGAAACTGGAAAAACTCAGACTGAATATCTTAAGTTTCAGGATAGGGTAACAACTGTGTGAATGAGAAAGGTTTCTTTTTGAGATAGTGGTCTGACTTGGAAGGAATATTTGTTTGTTTTGCTCTGTTTTTGCTGACAAGGCCTAGAAAAGCTGCACAAAGTAAGTTTTAATGATGATAATTTCCCTCTGTTTCAAGGTATTAGAGAAGCACCAAGGCAACTCAAGAACTGGAGGAACCAAGAAGGTACTTCTCTAAGATGAGCCCATACTCTATATCAGTTTCTCTGTCCAAGTATTCCATGACTCTCTAGCAGCATCCTTAGAAAGGCTTCAAAGATGCAAAAGAGGCAGAACCTAGACAAAAGCTACTTCCATCCCCACAAACTTGAAACTGGAATTCAGCACTATGGGGACAGTAAAGACTCCAGAGACCACCCACTAGCAGAGAAACAGAAAATGAAATTATGTGATTTGAGGCAGAATAGCAGTAATCTGTGGTAGATCACCACTCTTGAATACACAGTCATTTATATCTTATTATAAGATGAACCACATGGCAATTTCTTGTACTTCACACTGTGTTATATCAGACATGCTTACAAGTAGAATAGGAACAAACAGAAAATGGATTTCCCTATAAAACTTGATTTGATATAAGCTAAAGTCCCAAACTTGAAGTGCTCTGTGAAGGTAAATGAAGCGAAGAAATGTTTATGAAGAGAGAGACTTGCATTCGTTGGGCAGGAAAGACTTGTCTGATAATAGAGGGTTTAAGTAGAAACCAAAAGGCCTTTGTGTGACTAGGAGAACACTTCAAACAAAACACATAGAGAGTACAAAAGGCCTGAGGTAGGCTAAGCACTTGCCACTTATAGGAGTGAAAAGGAAAACAGTGGTAGATATATGAGAAAGAAGAAAAGGGTAGAAGTTCTTGGGAAGGCAAGAAATACAGGAACTTGGGCTTTTACAAAAACTGAAAGGGGAAGTCACTGGTAAGTTTCTCTTCAGATAATTCATGTCATTTACATATTAAAAGGATGGCTATGATTTCTAGATAAACAAAACACTATAGGTTGTATAGTGGCCATGCTCCAAGACAACTTCAGAAGATCATCACTGTGAATACTCATATATTTGTGTGGTTCCTTTCCACATTGGATTGGACCAATTCATGTAGCCAAAAGGATACAGTGGAGATGATGGTGTGTGACTCCCAAAAGTAGGTCATATAAGTCAACACGGCTTCCACCTTGCTTTCCGGGGAAGCCAGCCCATATTGTACACATACTTCTAGAGGGGCCCATTCTATGATGATCTTTCTTTTCTTTCTTTCTTTTTTTCCCCCTTTCTTTTTGTGATCATGGGGATGGGACTAGGGACCTGGGTGTTGTCCCTGAACTCTTTGCTCATGCTTTACCACTTTGAGCCACAGTACTACTTCCGGTCCTCTGGTGATTAACTAGAGATAAGAGTATCAGATACTTCTGCCAGGGCTGGCTTTGAGCCATGGTCTTCAGAGCTCAGCCTCCTGAGTAGGTAGGATTATAGGCATGAGCCACCAGTGCCTGGTTTAGCTTTCTGCTTATTGTCCATAATAGCTTGGTAGCCTCTCAGTCCTCCAGTGGTAGATGAGCCTTCAGTCCCAGCTGAGAACTTGACTGTGAGCTAATGAAAGACCAATTAAGAGGTTATTTTTCCAATTGATGGCATCTAGTAATATAGACTATTGACGAGCAACAGAGCAAGGTGAGAGGCATATTACACAGGGAAGACTAACAATTTGCTTAATGATTAAATGTGGGATGGTAGAAAAAGATAAGAAGTGAGGTTTGTTACAGAATTTTGGCAGGAATGACAAAGAGAAAAGAATTTCCATCATCTCTAGTGATGCTGCTGAAAGAAGATGGAATGAGAATTATAACTCACAAAATCAAGTGTCAGAAGTCATGATGGGTCCTTGATTTTCAACTTTATGGTGGGTTGTAAATACACATACATAATTTATATAAATATAAAAATGACATATTTTTGGGAAATTAACTTATTCTAAGTAGGAAGCATCTCCTCTATGCAGAATTGCTCTAGCATTACTTACATGTCAATAGCACTAGACTTGTATTTTAACAAAACTCTAAGGAATGTCTAATAAAATGAATACCAGGAAGTAGAAACATGTTATGGTCAGTGTGAAAGAAAGGGGACATGAGAATGAAGGGCGGAAGGTTGAGTAAATATAGGCATTAAATTTGATATCCATTATGTAAAAAATGAACTGCATATATTGAGGGTTGGGTTGGGAGGGGGGAATATAGGGGAGAACGAAGGATGAGGTGCCATTGACCAGTAAGTATTACACTCATAATGACTTATAAAATTTTAACCCTTTGTTCAATTGCATCATCATCATCATCATAGAATGCCTAATAGTTTATTTTCACTGCTAATTAGTTTAATGAAACTGCTACTTAAACTTTTCAACCTAACATTTTAAGATATTATCTCATTCAGCAAAAATTTTGGATAAACTAGTAAGGGAGAATGAGTGGATGGTAAGTGACTTCATGTAGAGCTAAATGACATACTGCAGAAATGACAGTGCTATATTTTCATTAAATTCCATTTTCATTTTAATATTTTAATTTTATTTTATTGTCATGGTGATGTACAGAGGGGTTACACTTATATACATAAGGTAGTGAGGACATTTCTTGTCAAAGTTGTTACTTCCTCCCTAATTTTTCTTCCACTTATCTCCTCAATTCCCCCTCCCCCAGGTTGTACAGTCAGTTTACAACATATTGTTTTGTATATATCACTATTGCATTGGTTCTCTCTTTGTCATTTGTCTCACACTTTTGATGTTCCCCTTCCCTTCCCTAAACCAGATAAATGTATATACAACACCCAGGGTACCAAAATCAAATACAGTGACAGTAGGGGCTAAGCCATAGGGAAGAAAAATGCAAGAAAAAAGAAGTAATTTCCATCACATCAATAGGAGCAAGGACAAGAACCACATGACCATTTCTATAGATGCAAAGAAAGGATTTCACAAGATCCAACACCCATTTATGATGACAGCTCTGAAGAAGCTAGGAATCCATGGAATCTTCCTCAATATAATAACAACTGTATATGACAAACCTATAGCTAGCATTATACTTAATGGCAAAAAGTTAAAGCCATTTCCTTTAAAATCAGGAGCAAGACAAGAATGTCTGCTCTCTCCACTCCTCTTCAATATAGTACTAGAATCGCTAGCCAGAGCAAGATGCAAGTATAAAGAGGATCCAAATAGGGAAAGATGAAGCAGAACTCTCTCTTTCCAGTTGACATGAACCTGAATTTAAAGAACCCCATAGACTCTACTTCCAAGGTACTTGAGCTGATCTAAATCTTTGGCAAAGTAGCAGGGTATAAAGTCAATGGCTTTTCTGTATGCCAATAATGAGGACAGTGAGGCTGAAATCAGGAAAGCAAGTCCTTTTGTAATATCCTCAAAAAACAACAACAACAACAACAAAAAACCCAAAACCTAGGGATAAACGTAACCAAGGAAGTGAAAGACCTCTGTGATGAAAAATTTAAAAACCTGAAAAAGGAATTTAAAGCAGAACTAAGGATGTGGGAAAACCTCCCTTGCTCCTGGATTGGGAGGATTAACATTATGAAAATGTCAATACTGCCAAAGGCTATCTACAAATTCAAGCCAATACTGATCAATATCTCAACACCATTATTTAATGAAATACAGGAAGCAATAAAAAAAAAACACCTCATATGGAACAATAAAAGATCCCAAATAGCAAAAGCAATCCTTAGCAGGAAGTGCAGTGCTGGAGGAATAACAATACCAAACTTCAAACTCTATTACAAAGCAATAGTAATAAAAACAGCTTGGTACTGGTACGATAACAGGACTGAGGACAAATGGAATAGAACAGAAGACACAGAAATGAACCTGCAGACCTATGGCCACCTAATCTTTGATAAGGGAGCCAAAAAAATAGGAAGGAAGAAAGACAGCCTCGTCAACAAATGGTGCTGGCAAAATGGGTTACACGCCTCATTTTCTTGTCTTAGTTACAAAAAAAAGACAACAGTTTCTCATCTCATTAGAATAGTGGCAACCGACTTCATTTTGGCATGACATATGGCTGTGAATCATAGAGTCGTTTTGGATTTGACCCTTAAAAAAATTTCATGCCACCTCTACTCTCTCTCTTCCCTGAGTAGTATGAGATGTTGAATAGATGTACCATGACTTGGAGAAAGCTTGGGTTGTAGAGTGCCATGTGAAGGAACTTGTGTTAGACTTTTTTTTTTTTTTTTTTTTTTTGTGAGAAAGCTTTCTAGGTTCAGCTACTGAGGTAAGAGGTTTTTTTGTTATCACAGCAAAGCCTATACCAGGCTGCCACAGATGGTCTGTATGCTAGGGTGAAGCTAATCTGTTTTCACACGTTAACTGTATGACTATAGTGAGTCTAATGCTGCTGTCAAGCCATACTACCTTTGGAATTGTATAGTTCCAGGAATATGGATCACACTGATGAAAATACAAGTAAAATGGCAAGAGCCTTTCTGTAGATTGTACTTGTATATCTTTCCATCTACCTACCAGACAGGAAGTGCTCCCTTACTCCCTCATGCAATGAATTTGTTTAGTATCTTGACTCTGGCAAAGCTAATATTTTATTGAAAGCAATTATGAATTCCTACAAGGCAGGATTTTTGCCTCCATTATCATTTTCTACTTTTTTGCGTACCAAACACAAAAGATGTGAAGTAAATGTTGGATGTATTGAAGAGACTTGTAGTTGTTGTCATTAAAACTTTGAGGTGTACTGTCGCTATCATAATAAGAAAGTTCAAAAAAGAAAAAAACAGACACAATTGAAAACTAGTGTTAACACCTACCTGACAAGAGAGAAGGTAAGAGCATTGCATTGTTACAAATGCTATTTTTATTTAATAATAGAAAATAAGGTATTTTGTCATTTCATTTCAACATTAATAACTTGGACCAGGTCCACCAGCATGCTCAGCTTTTCCTGCCAAACTGATCTGACTAATTTTCATGCCTGTTCTATGCTCTTTCCTAAATGAAACACCTTGCAATTATTTTCCATAACATCATTTCAATAACATGTTTGTCTTCTGTTGTGTTGTGGCCTTTTAGAAAAACAATAGAGGGTTGGGAATGTGGTTTAGTGGTAGAGTGCTCTCAGCCTCCTTAGTGAGGATTGCAAGCCTCATGAGCCACCAGCTCACAGCTTCATTCTTCTTTTTTTTAATTAAAAAATTTACAGGGCTCAGTGTGATCCTTGGATATATGTATACAGCAGGTGTAGTCTAAAGAGGAACTTAATATTTCCATCTCCTTAAATATTTGGGATTGGGTTCTGCACTAAGTTTGAAAATCCCAACTATCAATGTCCCCAGGCATCTGTTTCTCAATGAGAAGTAAATGTTCTTGTCTACTTCTTGACACAAACAGGAAACATGCAAAAGATGAGAACTGTGTTCTCCCTTAGAGACATCTCATCCTGCCACCGTGTCCCAGAGAAGGTGCACGATAAATGTGGTATGCATGCTGTAGTGACTAAGGCTAATTTTACATTTCAACTGGAGCAGCAAGATTAAACTCAAATATTCTCCCTGGGTTCAATGGTCTACGATCCCATATGGATATCTGTGATAGGATCCAGTGAACATATATCAAAGATCACAGGTACTATAAGATAAGAAAAATATGTACATCAGTTGCATCTAGCAAAGATGAGATGGAGCAATATGCATCAATGTTTCCCATGTCAGTCCCCATTGGTAGCCCATTTCTTGTCAGCATTACAGTAGATCTACAAGCACATCAGGATGTAAATGGCACCATGTGGCAAATAGCTGCCTTTTCTGTCTAACAGAGGTGGTGGGGCTTCAGCCCATCACTGTGGGGTTGCCAAGATCAATTTGTGAAACCCATCTGTCCCACTCCATCTAAATTTCTTCCCCCAAATTGAGAGGGGACAATTGAGGTGGACAACGACAAAAGTATTCACATTTATAGTCTGCTGAGTGCTTTGGGGACATATCAAAACTTCTCATAAAAGTCATTTGTTCCTTGGAGTAAATTAGAACTCTGCATGGAATGTGTCCATGTTCTTGGAACATGACCACTGCTAGGATGTTCTCATACTTGGCAAATACTTCACTTTAGAAATGAAAACCAAAGCCGGGATTGTATTATGGACTTAGGTTAGAAACATTTTAAGGCTGCCTTTATTTATTTTTAGTGTGTTAGTAGAAAAGCTGTCTCATCTACTTAAGAAGATTAATTTTTCCCTTAGCCACCTCCTTGCCTTCTCATCTCCACATATTTCTCAATAGTAGACAAAATTATTATACAGTGTCACCACTGAGATTTTAAAAACTGCAAATGTCCATATTTTAATAGTTTTAAAATCGATGATTATGTGGGAACTCTCTTTCCAAGTTTCTGCTCATTCCAAAAATAAAGGGTACTTCTGTCCATACCAATTGCTATATCAACGATATAACTAGGACAATCTCCCTACTAAAAAGGTACAATTTAATCCTTATTTAATGTCTGCTGTGAGCACACATATGTGTGTACTTTCACATATACTTGTACATTCAAAACTGGTGTAAACTGCAGAATTGGCAAAAAGCAGAATTATTGTTGACAAAATTTTGAAGGAAACATCTTCTTTACTTTTCTTAGATGACATCTTCTCAGAAGCAGGCCTCTGATGATTAATGCAAAACAGCAGCTACACTCAGAACATTTTGAGTACATATGTGCACATACATATGGTGTATACAAATATATGTGTGTTCCTGTGCACACAAGTATTATATATACAAGTATAATGTAAGAGTGTCTTTACACATACATATATCTTTATACATCTATCTATGCATATAATATGTTCATGGTACATATATGTATGTATGTATGTATGTATATATATTATGCACACATACATGAATAATACATATATGCATATAACTCACTATACATTTAATTATAATGTATTTGTGTAATATATGATTCATATGTAATATGTGTAATATGCATTGTAGGTATATAATATGTATGTATATACATACATGTGTGCATGTACACATATACACATTCTTGAGAACTTTTTGTTGTATGTTAGTAGTTTAAAGTAAATTGGGACTGCCACTAAAAGTAAGACTAAAAAAAATTCAGAGTCATACTACCCTGGTCAAAACAGGTCAAAGGAGTAAGGAGTATTTAAGACTTGTGTGGGGACGGGAGGAAAAGAGAGAGATTTATCTCCATAAGTAAGAAATATAAGTCGAAACGGAGAGGCTCATAAGTAAGAAATATAAGTCAAAACAAAGAGACTCACAAGTAATTTGATACATAAAAGTTTCTGGATAGTGTCTATGATATTAACAGACAAGACTTACCCCATTTTCTTGAATTTTGCAAGATCAAGAAATACTTGCATTTCTATGTATTCAAGCTGATAAGATAAACCTAAATTTTTATTCTAAAAGTAAAACACTGGCATCTTAAATTTGTGAAGCTACCAGAATCTCTAAATCATTGCGACCATATGAAAACAGAAATTCTGTAGTAAAAATCTGTTGTTTTGTCTGTTCAGCATCTTGTCTCTCTGGGAAATGAGAGACTTATATTCCTTCAGAAATTGTCCTATTTTTAGTCTAGACATTGATGCCTATGCTTTATGGCTAATGGATGGGGCCTGTGACCCTGACTAGCCAATGTACCCCTTTCTCCTACTCACATACCCAAGAGCAAGTTCATAATTCCAGTAGAATTATTTGAAATTATTTCTAAGGTCAACATGGCTGTTATATAGAGGGGGTCTCTCTCACATGTCATTAAAGGCTATCAAGAAGTAGTGATGGTAGGTTGTCTAGGGCCATTTTGTTACTGATGAATTAAGATGGAGTGATGAAGGGATAATAAAATTTTCTGGATACTTCAATGTATATTTGAGATATTTCATATTTTCTTAAACAAAACTATTAATATTTTAAAAATTAAATATGAACTAGAAAATTTCAACTTACTTATGTAACTATAGCCCCTCTGTGCATCACCTTTACAATAAAATTTGTTAAAAAAGTAAAATATGACCCAAAATCCTTACATGCATTTTGACCATGTTTGAAAATTAGACATTCATTGAGGAGATACCTACTTTCATACGTCTCCTTCATACTTCCTTAGCTTGAAGCATAACTGAGTTTAAGCTCAGTTATATCAAATAGAAAGCAAGAAATGGAATACTACATAGCGATTAGGAATGGTGAAATACTGTTATTCGCAGGGAAATGGTCAGAACTCGAACAAATAATGTTGAGTGAGACAAGCCTAGAACACAGAAAACAAAGGGGCATGATCTCCCTGATATATGACTGTTAACAAAGGGAGATGGAGAGACAGTAGAGACCAAGTCTGTGAACACTGTATATGTGCTTGATACATTGTAAATTGCATATGGGTCTACCTGACCTAGACAAGGGATGGAAAAACTGGTTGTAAGATATCACAAGAAATGTACACACTGCCCTACTATGTAACTGCACCCTCTTTGCACAACACCTTGTAAAAAAAATTTTATGTTCAATTAATAATAAAAAAAAATTAAAAAAAAAAGAAAGCAAGACCTGTATTCCTCAAATTTCTAAAATATGCCAACACGAAGATAACACATGGTGATCATGGAAGATATTCTGACATTAATGAGCCACAGATAGCACCACATCTCAAATATTTTAGTTCAGGGACATGTCCTAAGGAACAATTACAGTACACCTAGCATGTCAATATGCTCATTATAAAGTGCTCTATTGTTTACTAGAGACTGTTCCAGGGACAACTAAGGGCCATAATTAAGTAAAATGGGGGTGGAAGTTCTTTAAATTAGTATTTAAAACATCCAACGGCTATATATTTTCTGGAGGTTGTTATTTGTATTTTGTCTTGATTTCTGTTTGTATATGTGTGTGTTTGAGAATCGTGTATCCACATGTATCTGAAGGACAAGAAGCTTCAGATAAAGGACTGAAAGAGAGCTGAGGGGCCCTAAACCAAATCTATTGCCTTATTTTCAACTTGTCCTTTTAAAAACATGTGGAATCAAATTTGGAAAATGTTTTTCATTTTCCACTAAGACTTAGACTTAAATAATTTCTCCATACATTTTTCTCTCACAACCTGACCATTAGCTGTGCCGTGTGTTCCCTCAGGAGGGATATAAGTCTGTTGTCTTAAAAATGGAATCTATTTCTACGCTGCCCCAAGGCAAGTGAATAGTGTAACAGTTTCACATCACAGGAACCATCTCTTTCCCTTACCTCCCGCCTGGATTTAAGATAAAGATCCTATCTGCCCCTCTGGGCTCCTCATTTCTCACACTGTTCCATTTCTGCTTCTTAAGAGCTATTTTCTTTGTTGGCCTTCTTTTGATAGCCACAACCTTCCTGTCAGACTTGCATCCTGGTGACCTCCATATGCTTTGAGTTTTTACCATGAGATGTTTTACTGAAACATGGGGCAGGTAAATCAAGGAAACAGATGTTGATTTTGAGGTACAAGATTGCAGTTCAATTGAAATTACAGAGTTGAAAGTTTATGTTACTTCATAAGCTAGTTCTTCTGAATTTTTTGCTATGAATGTATTTTTGACTCACTGGTCAGAGGAACGTGCTGGAACTTAATGAGATTATAGCACTAAAATTTGGGTGATTAAATTAGAATTTTCTTGAAATAGACATTGTTTTCAAATATGTAGTTCTCTGTGACAATATCTGATTTTTTTTTAATGGAAAGATTACCAGATCAATTGTGAACAATTTGAGTAGGCTACTCTTAGCTTCTCCCGGTGGAAAGCCAGACCCAACAGAATGGTTTCAATGAACTGCTGAGATTGCTTTCTGCTTTCAGCCAAGGTAAGAATTCTTTGCCTAGCAAGCAGGACTAAATGTGCATGCAAAGGCTGCAATGAGACTCACCATGCTGGTTTACCAGTGAAGTTATAGTAGTTCAGCTTCTTCAAAATAACATGTTATTTGAACTATAAAACTCTCTCTCTCTCTCTCTCTCTCTCTCTCTCTCTCTCACACACACACACACACACACACACACACAGACCTCTCCCAGAAATAAACTATAAATTGTTTTCATTCTTTTGTTTAATGATCTTTATGAATCAATTAGAACGAAAACCAACATTATGCAAACAGAATCTAGAGAAAATAAACTTCAGCAAAATAACATTAACTACTATTAACATTTTCTAAGTAAAACCACAAAACTCACTTGGACATTAATCACAAACAAATCAGCACATAGTCAAAGTTAATTTTGGTAAAAGTCAAACTTTAATTAGAATTTATTGCAAAACTTTCGCTTTTTTAGTAGTTTTAAAAAGAGTTTTCATGCTCTGCATATTTGATCTGTATTTGCCTGACAGAATTTCTCTTGAAGTAAACAAATAAGAGAGAAGTATAAATTTGACTACTCATACTGAATTACTGATATGCACACATGTAGTTTTCATTTTTACTATAATAGAAGTATTTATTGGATGGCACATTCTGTATCCTTCTAAAGTTCTATTATATATACGTCTGTAATCTCTAGCCTCAGCACGGGGCAGGAACATACAGGCATTTAATAAATATTTCCTGAGTCAATGAACTGAACTACACATTGTTCAGAATCAAACAATTTATTGTTTAGCACTTCAAACCAGCTTGTCATCACTCCAGGTGATCTTACCCACAGTTCTTAGAATGATATTCAAATATTCCAAGGCAAGGGAGGAAAAGCACACTCATATTTAATCCCATAAATATTTGATGATATATTTAATGGGGACACAGATGAGCGCTAAGTCTCTGCTCATAGTTCATTATTTCTTTCTCTTCATGGTTTTGCCTTGTCCTTTCTGCGAGTCCAGGCGTTTGACTGCAGGAGGAGGGTACTGCCATGCGTGGAGGCTTGTGTCTGCCAGCGTGGCAGCCAATGTGGCAGCCAGCTCTGGCCTCAGCTCTGTGACATATCTATTTAATTAACACAGCTGTTGTAGCTACTGTGTGGAGTACAAAAGCATGGGACTGTTCTGGAAAATGGCATGGCTCATAAAAAGGGAGAGGGGAGTAGAATTCCTGGAAACAAAAGAACACACCTTGACTTTTCAAAAAGATGAACATCTATTCTTTATAGTTTTACCAATCCAGAGGTTCAAATCAAAGGCATGTGTGCGTATTGAGGTGTTTTGTGCGTGTGTCTCTTCAAATTTTGATCTTGTTTAAATGTTTTTTTCCATAAAGGAAACTTGTGATGTTTATATAAAATCAACTATCAAGTAACATATTGATTCGCCTCTCCTTCAAGTTCAGCAGAAAAGTCACAGAAGCTGTCTTCTAAGCTTCAGCCAAGTACGATATTGTCCAGTCAGGAAACATTTCCCATAAAAAATAATCAGAAGCAAAACAGTAAGGAAGACATAAAAATGGCACATGTCCAGTTGTCAGTCTTAAGGTTTCAAGCTATTCATGCCCAATCTCAATGCCTCATTGAATTTCATGGTGAGAAAGTCTTAGGTGACAAAAGGTAGCTCTGTAAGTAAGAATGCAGATAAGCAAGAGGACGTGGACTGCAATTCATGCTAATATTGTGAAACAACCCCTGTGTATCTCCACATTAGCACTCCTGGTGAGTAACTGGGTATGACAGCTTGAGTCATGATGGAGAAGACAGACTCAAGGCTGCATTTTAGTCATTAGTAGAATAAATTCAGAGAGGAGAAATCTGGATTCTGAAGGTTGAAATCCCCACATTAGACATGGGAAAACTAAGCTTCACAAGGGTGAAGTGAGTTACCCAGAGAAACTCAGGTATGATTGCCAGCAGAATTCAAACAGCAAGTATAGGTTACTGTTTTTGAAGTTAAAAGCTCACTGAGCTAACAACATTGCATGTACATGTTTTGACACACATGATGCCCCCAGGAAACAAATTAGCCTGCTGTTTCACATAACCTCTTTGTTAGTAGAGCAACTGAGACCTTTCAGTAATTTTCCAGCATAGGATACTATTATTATTATTACTTATTAACTATTGATACCATGCTGTTCATTTGCAAGTCTACCTTACATAATGGCAAACTTATGTTCTTTGACATCTTCCTTTTCCTGAACCTCCCTGTCCTCCCACCTAAGAACCACCAATGCTTTATATTGCTTCTCTATACTCAATTTATTTAGATTCCACTTATCAGTGAAGTTATGAAAATGAAATGATTTCAAAAATAATAATTCACCAAGCTTAATTTCAAAACAGGCTATAAGAATTAAACAAAAACTGGGCTCAGAAAGAGTACTTGCCTAGCATGAATGAAACCCTAGATTCAATTCCTCAGTAACACATAAACAGAAAAAGCCAGAGGTAGCATTATGGCTAGAGTGTCAGAGTGCTAGCTTTGAGCCAAAGAAATAGAGGGACAGTGCCCAGTCCCTGAGTTCAAGCCTGGCAAAAACAAAACAAAGTAACAACAAAAAAACTTACATTGATATTTTTTCTATCATTCTTTTCAAATATCCTTGTATATAACATAGTACTTCTCGTTAGACTGTACTAAAGATATTTTAGTTGAATGAATGAGTGAAAGAACAGTCACAAACATTTTTGTGGTCTATAATACAGTTTTGTGCTTGTTTCTATATTTACTTTTGCCTTACTTTTATTAAGATTTCCACCTGTTCTTTGTCATTTAGGTTCCTTTTACACTGCAATGAAGACCTTCATTTATTTGGTTTATATGTTCTCTTTTGCTTGGCTTAGCTTAAATTTTCAGAAAGGAATTACCAGATCAATAGGAATGTGCATTGTAATGACTTTGGATTATATAGCTAAATTGCTTTCCCAAATAATTTTATTAATCTATAATGATACCAGTGGAGCAGTGGCGGAACAATTCCATCACAATCTAAATTAGAATTAGTGAGGATCATAAAAAAATGAAAACTAAATAGAAAATTAATCGGGAATTGCCTGCTCTATTCATTTGGCTTATTTTATTGTATTGTCTATTTTTACATGTCTTTTTGTAATTGCATTTATCCAGTTTTGAATTATGTTACATGTTCTTTACTATCTTATTTTCAGACTAGAGTACAACCCTTCTCCCATATTTGATAAGCGAGGCACTCTTTCTCATACATTGTGATTGAGTGTGAGGCTAAGGTCATCAAGGGGGAGGAGGAGAAAGACAACGGGGACATAACAGTCCTCAATTTTTAGAAAATATTTGGAAAATATTCTGAAATGAAATTCATATGATATATAACCTATTTAATCCTATTGTTTCTAAACAAAAATCAAATTTTCTAATACTACAAAAAAAGGTTAAACAAAGGGCAATTAAGTAACGCATATGGAGTGTTATTTTAATACATAAGTGCTCAGGCACAACTCTACTCAAATAATGATGAGCTTGGCAGCTGCGGTCACCTAAATACAATAGTATCAGCAATGTGACAGCTACACAAGCTGACTCCCACATGTGTGTTTGATTGGCAACTCCAATACGAAGAGTGGTATTGTCATCAGTGATGTACTCAAAGTTGTAAACGAAATCAAGTAAAATTCTCTCAATTTACTTGGTAGGGTATTAGGAATTTCAATATTTGTTTCACATATGTGGGTATTTCTACGTACAAAGAAGTCATGGTACAAATGCAAATAATTGTCAGTAGCATTCCAATTCATGCCAATTTCAAGAAGGATGACAAGTTCATGCAGCAGTATAGAAAGTCCTATATTAGACTAGATGCTTATATGGTTCTCCAATAATTATGATGGCTCAACCCTCAAACACACAGCACATTTTCCAAATCCTCTCAGTGGTGACATAAATTTATTTTTAAGAGCCACTGATGGATAAATTGAGGCTTGGCAGAAGGAGAGAATTAAATAATCAAACAAATGAACCTCAGGGAATTATGCAAAGAGAAAGGGGAGGGAGTTCAAACACTTGTGCTCTGAGTTCTCTTTTCTGTTCACAGAGAAAGAATTACAAAAGTAGAAAGGACAGCAAAAATGGAAGGACACCATGGAAGGGAAAGGAGATGACCTATTAGACTGCCCCAATCCCCAGTCCATGTGGACATTGAACACATCAAAGCTAACTAGGCAGCACAGTGTGGCCATGAAGAGGGAAAGCCTGAGTTTAGCTTTCCCTAGCAGCCTGAGCTCCTATGTGGCTTGGAAGAAAGCCTGAAATTCCCACACGTTCTGAGCAGGAATGGAAAAGCCAGTCAAGATTCTGGATAAGAAATCCTGGCTGGAAGGAGTAACCATAGGAAGAACAAAAGACTCTGTTCATAGAGCTACAACAAGGTGGCCCACCTGGGTCACAATCACAGCCAGATGTCAGGGAGGCTATAAAACTAGAGAAAGCAGTACGAGAGTCATGTCAGCCAACAAGAGCAGCTGGGCCCTGACCAAGCAGAGAGTCGTAGCTGAGGCCATGAGTTCCACCAGCTGCAGCTGGCACTGGGCACACATGTCAGCAAGACATGCCATGACAAGGGAAGCATGTGGCCCCACTGCAGGAGAGGCTGCCAGACCCAGAGCAGCACGGGACACGGAGGCATAATCTATGATTCCCTGCCCCTATTCACAACAGCTATGACCCCATCAGATCTCCTCTGTGCTCATCTAAAGGGATATAGCAACAAGAGAATGAAATCCCAGAGAAGGTACTTTGACTCAAAGAGGATGAGTGTAAATAACCTTGTAAAAGACACTAAAGTATTACATCAGACTGAATCAGAATTGCTAGATAGAACAAAATTATGTATTCTTGCCTTTCTTTTCTTCCAGCATGTAATGGGTGATGGGAAAATAAGAGCAAAGGATAGAGAAATCAAATATATGCATTTTCTTTGAACATCTCAGGGTTGATGGAAAATGTGGATTTTATTCAAACATTTCACTATAACTTAGTTTAATCATAACTCACTAAAAGTTCCATGGTTACATTCATCAGGGATGTCATCTGATTTTTGCCTCTATTGAAACATGCCAAAAACAGTGACTGGCATGTACTCTGCCCTTAAATATTTTTCTTTCTTTTTTATTGTTGAAGTCTGTCTTCTATCTCTTTTTTATTTTTTAATTAATTTATTTATTGTCAAAGTAATGTACAGTTACAGTTTCATACATAATGCAGTGAGTACATTTCTTATCAAACTTGTTACTACTCCTTCGTTTTTCTCCCACCTTCCCCCGTCCCTGGCTCTCTTCCCACTCTCCCCTGAGTAATTTTTTTTTCTTTTTTTTGTGGACCATGGGACTTGAACTCTGGGCCTAGGCACTGTTCCTGAGCTCTTCAGCTCAAGGCTAGTGCTGTACCACTTAAGCCACAGTGCCACTTCCAGTTTCCTGGTGGTTAATTGGAGATAAGGATCTCATGGACTTTCCTGCCTGGGCTGGCTTTGAACTGTGATCCTCACATCTCAGCCTCCTGAGTAGCTAGGATTATAGAATTGAGCCACCAGCAAGTGGCTAAATTTTTTTCTTGAATAAACAAATCATATTAATTTTAATAAAAACAATAAGGATAATTATTAAAGCAAACAACAATTACTGAGAAATTACCATTAATTTTGTGGAATTGTAACAATCATACCAGTCTAATATGTACCATAAGAATGAAAGCCAACACTGCTCTACCTGCTGAGGATTGCTCATACTATTTGGTGTCTTTTGTTATTCCATACAAAGTTTTGGATTGCTTTTTCTATCTCATTGAAGAATGTTTTTGGGATTTTGATAGATATCACATTGAATCTGTAAATTGCTTTGGGCAGCATTTCTATTTCATGTTGTTAATTCTTCCAACCCAAGTTCATGGAAGGTCTTTCCATTTCTTTAAATCTTCAATTTCCTTTTTCAGATTTTTAAAGTTTTCCCTATAGAGGTCCTTCATATCTATGATTAAATTAATTCTCATGTGTGTTTTTATTTAGGCCAATGGGGTGGCTTTCCTGATTTCAGTCTTGATCTTCTTGTTGTTGACATATAGAAAAGCCACTGATTGTGAATTGATACACTATTGGGGAGAATGTTAAGCTTGTTCAACCACTTTGGAAAGTGATATGTAGTTCCCTCAAAAAACTAAACCTAGAACTACTCTATGACCTAGCAATCTCACATCTGGACATTTATCTAATAAAATACAATCAAGGTTACAGTAAAGCCATTAGCATCATGTTCATTGCAGCACTATTCACCATAGCCAAGATATAGAATCAGCCTACATGTCCCTCCAAAGATGAATGGATTGAGAAAATGTGGTATGGTATATATACAAAATGGGCCTTTATTCATCTATTAGTATGTTATTGTGCCATTCATAGGGAAATGGGAAGACTTAGAAAAATTATATTAAGTGAAGTAATCTGGACTCAGAGAAACAAAGATTGCATAGTTTCATTCATTTATGGTAGACAGAATATACCTACAAATGTATGTATAGGTAAACATGTTGGGTGATATGCAAGTGGTTACAAATTAATTAACTACAGTATAATAGATTCTATGGAGAGCAAATAGTATAATCTTTTAGAAAGATTTATTACTAGAATTACATATAGGTTCAAAAAAATCTAATGATTTTTGTATAAAACAATATTCATGTGTGAGATTTTGCTTTTTCCGTGTGTTTTTTTCTATAAAAAAACATCAATTTAGGACCTAAACATTAAGCAGAAAGAAAAAAAGAAATGGCCAAGAGTTAAATGACTAACATCTTCAGTTTCCCCATCTTGTAAAGAGTAATAACAGCATCCACTTCATTAGTTCTGTTGGGGACACATATGATGTGGCACCTAAGGACAATTGGTCAGTGGTGATGCCTTTTATATAATCTTGTGTGCTAGGTTCTGACTACTGTTTCCATTTTTGAAATGATATGTGCATCTTTTTTGCACTGGGCATGTCTTAGTAAGAGAATTCGGGTGAACACTAGAACGTGACACAGGAAGTGTCATGTTGAACAACCAGAACCAGGGTGTCATGGAATACACCTTGTGCTGAGATGATAGCTTGCACACAAATATTCATTCTGATTAGAAATCTTGATTGCTATGAGCTGTGAGGAAGAGAAGTGGCTGAAGGAAGACACACAGTTGGCATAAGAGAGGAGTTCAGATTGTGATAAATCCTTAGGGTACTTGAAGTCTCCGTTTCCTCAGCGACCAATGTGGCTGTGAGGATTACAGGATTCTAACAAAGATTCAATCCAATTCCTCAAGAAAGTAACTGAGAATAGGTTTAAAGGAGAAAGGCAACTTCGGGTAATGAGCTGACTCAGATAAAATATTTTGGGCATCCTGTAGGAAGTTATTCACTTGACGTGAAAATCTGAAGTTCTTCATTCTGAGAACCATGTCTACTCTCATTACCTGAAAACACAGTTCAAATAACCTTATTCCAATTAAGTATACATTTATAAACTGCAAGAGTCCTAGGACAACATTCATGAGGAGCAAGTAAAATAGACCACATCTGAAACATGCTCCCTTTTTTTCCAATTCAAAAAATTATTCTTTATGTTTACTCTATTCTAAGCAATAAAACAAAATGTCTTTCTTATAGATGCTAGCGCGAGAGGAGCTTAAGGGGATGAGTATACAAAAATGATTTCATGGGCTGGGATGTGGCTTAGTGGTAGAGTGCTTGCCTAGCATTCATGAAGCCCTGGGTTCATTTCCTCAGCACCACATAAACAGAAAAAGCTGGAAGTGGCTCTGTGGCTCAAGTGGTAGAGTGCTAGCCTCGAGCAAAAGGAAGTCCGGGACAGTGCTCAGGCCCTGAATTCAAGCCCCAGGACTGGCAAAAAGATAAAAATAAAAAATGCTTTCACTATAATATATTATAATTGAGAAAAAATATATTGGCCCAACACATTTTCTTATCATTTATTGGCCTTTTGTTGTTGTTTTGTAGCTCTGGTGATTCAACCAGGACCTTGTCCTTTACTGAGCTTTGAAATTCAAATTTCTAGTTAAATACACCATTATCAGCATCCATCTCCAAATGTAAACGAAGAACACATAGAGTCATTACAAACAAATCAGATTTACTTTCTTATTGGATTATTTAAACTTTTCTTAAGTGACAGTCCACTTGAGAAGGAAACAGACTTTGGTCAGTGTCAGGTCTTTGCCACACAAACAAATATGCTTATGCCTTCAATTTGGTTAGAAAGTGGATACTTTTTTGTTTCTGCTAATTTCACATTCCTTCTAGGTCAAGAGTAGGTCAACTTCAGTCACAAGGCTTGTCCAGACCACTGTGACTTTGATAAACAAGAACTCATTGGAATGCAGCTACACCCATCTACTTACCTATTGTCTCTGGCAGCTATGGCTACACGAAGTTGAGACTTGCAACAGAGCCCCTGTTGCCCCAAATATTTACCATTTGATCCTTTATAGAAGAAGCTACTGACCTGTTTCCATAATAGCTTCCCCTCACCCTCTAAAATGAGATCCTGGTATATAAGGCTCAATATAAGATTAACAGACAGGTTTGACTGCTATGTGGTAAACAGAGTTTTGCAGCCTCATGTAAAGCTAGACTGGGGAAGAAATGCATAGATACAACTACATTTAACAATGAAACCATAATGGTCTAAATGGACACATCATTCTCAGAGGAAACATCTTCTCAACATCTCCTATTATCCAAAGCTCTGAAGCAGAACTTCTTGCCTCATCACAGTCATTGGGAATTACAGAGACAGCTTAGTGAGGAGATGTAATTGAAATTCAGCCCACTCACGCTCTCTCTCTCTTCTGAAAACAAAATTAGTTTGCAATTTGAGGTATTGAGAATGACGTGATATAATTCCAAGCTCTGGTACAAGAAAATACAATGGGGCATGCGTAAAAAAGTCAAATTCTTATATAAAAATCATATAAAGACTGAGCTTAACACCTGAGAGGTGGATAAGATACAAAAACAATGGCTGACCAAGATATAGAAACATGTGGTTTGAGGATGATCAATAAAAGAAGCCAATAGTGATGTCATTATGAGTGTTTAATATCAATGCTAGCTGCATGAGGCACCAGGACTGGGCCATGTTACCTCTCACAGAGAGCATTTAAAAGGTATTTGCTATGTGTTGGCCTTGATGCTAAGATTTTCAGTGGTCTTCATAATTGTTCTAAGTAGAAGATGTGTTTGCTATATTTCTTTTGTAGCTAAGAAAACTGACATGAAAAGGAAAATAAACATGCATAGAAATTGGAAAAAAAACCCAGCAAATGTGTAGTTGTCCTCCATATCCAACCAACTTCTTATCAAAAATAGTATCGATGAATATATGCAGATTTCTCTAGCAATTGACACTATTCTCTAAAAATATAACAATTATTTGCATGGTGTTTGCATTGTTTTAGACATTATAAGTAAAATTAGAGTCAATTTAAGGTATACAGGGGAGCTGTGTAGGTTATATTTAACTCCTATACCATTTTTCTTTCTCTTCAAAGAAATTTGAACATCACAGATTTGGGCATTTAGACAGAGATCCTAGAGTCAATTGTTAATAGATATCTTCTTGGATAATCCTCATGGATAATCTTTCATGAAGGTTTAATTTTACTTTTGTATTTCTATCATATCCATATTCATAGATTTACAAACTTTAAAAGATTTATCATTTATTCACCATATCATAAGTCATCTTAAATGAATACAGTATCTGAATTACAAACCATATTTTCCCCTCATGTATGACTAAATAGGCAACTCATTAACTGTAGAAAATCTTTTCTTCATCCTAGCCCAAAATATTTAAACTTAACCAGAAAAAGTAGCTAGCACATAAGGAAATATTCAGTAACTGTCAATTGGTACAAATATGTGAGATTATGCATGGTAAATTGCATTTATTCATGCTTCCTTGCATCCAAGACTTTGTCTGGTCCACTGCCATACCAATTCTACCCATGTGGCTTATTTTAACCAATGCTTGAGGCAGAGATTTGATATGTACTTGTGTGTTGAGACGGGTCCATTTTTATGGCTTTTATAACCCCCCATGAATCCCAAGTGAACAAGCCTGAGCTAGCCTGTGGGAGATGAAGAAATATGCAATCCATTTGCTCACAACATCCCTTGTCCATAGCCAGTCAAGCATCAGATATATTAGTGAAAACATTAAGGACTAGTCAGCCACCAGCACCCTGTCAACTGACCACAGAGGCAGAAGATAGTCTAGCCCAAATCTGTCCAACTCAACTTATATCATACCTGTCTAGTAGAAACAAGAGCTAAATAAGTGAGTATTGATTTAAGCTATTGAGTTCAAAGGTCTTTTATTACATAGCAAAGTTAACTGAACATCCAAAAGAAAAGAATATTATTTTGTCATAGAAAACAAGAGAACTATACTCTTAGCTAAAAAAAAAAAAAAAAAAAAGGAAAGAAAGAAAGAAAGGAAAAAAAACCCTTTTACCAGTCATTACAGGAAGCATTGCTTCGGGGAGGCCATTAAAACTGATTTATGTGGTAAGCATGTACAGACAACTAGTCAAACTGGAAAATGTGGCAGATGGTTTTAGATTTATACATACTTATGTAGCACATGTTTAATTGTCTACTTCCCTGTCCATCTTTTGTCCCTTGAGTAGATGGTTATTTATAATAATTGTGATACTTTAACAAGCTGATGCTTCAAATACAAATTCTTCCTCTGGATACACTAGGAATAAAACCAAACCAAACAACAATAACAAAAAAGCCACCAAAGCTCCAAAGAGCTATTATAATGGTTTTACAGTTTCATTAGAAAACATCCTGTCTGTTATGCTTGCTTCCGGAAACTCTAATGATAATAGTGTTTGTTGCTACTGCTTAATTCTCCCTTAGGGTGTCTGCCTTCTACTGTTACAATTGCAATTGGAAAGTCATTCAACCACATGTTCACATCAATTTGTCCATTAATTTATTTGACCTGTTAATCCATTAGTTACTCATCCAATAATCCATTAAACTGCTTAAAATAATATTTGCAGTCTCTAGTGTAGGATGCCTTTGGGTCAAAGATGACAAATCCAAATTATTAATGATGAAGCCATTTTATTCATTTTGGAAACTTTGATAGTGCTATAAAGCAAATTGTGAATGCCTTCTTAATTACATGACTATGGAGGAGCTCATAAAGGCCAGTGATAGGGTAATAACTCATTCTTGTACTCTTACTATCATTCAGCCAGTCCATTCTCTATCCTACAAATAATGCTAAGAGATACATGGGATGTGGAAGAAACAGTACTTTGTAGCTAAGTAGAGATAAAATGAAAAAGGACTGGACTCTGATCTTAAAAGCTACCCTTTTGAGTTAAGCAGATAAATTTACAAAATAACCACTTAGAATTCAGGAGTAAAAGTAAATAAAATATAATGTACTCAACTTTCTCTGGCAAACACAAAGTATTGAGAAAACCCTAGAAGCCTTGAGGGGTCAACTGGTTTCTACTACAAGGATATATTCTTAAATTTTACAGAAAACTAGGCACTTTCAAGTGATGAATCTACCTAAGGGAAAGGAAAGCAAATGAGAGTAACCAACAGTAACCACCTAGATTGCTTAGGGCCTGTCCAGAATGGCTGCCATCAAGAAACTGTGGGCTAATTAAAAACAGTTTTGTTTTCTAGATAAGATACAGTTTATTGTATCAAATTTAAACATTACCTTATACTGATAAATTTCTTAAAAAGAATGTTTAAACTACTCTGAGTACTTCCTACCCTCCCTCTCTAAGACATCAAACCACTGTAATCTTGTATTAACTAAACTATGTAAATTTTGCCTTATTAAATATTGTGCCTTACATTATTAAGTTTTGTTGGAATCCAGCTCCATATTTCAAGAAAATAACAGTATTTTATTCTCAATGAATAAGAATTTACTCTTTAAAAATCTAAAATCTTCATAATGTTTGTATTTGTCTATTATATCATTGCTTATCTGTTTATTAAACTTACTCAATACATGAATCCATTAAAAAAAAGAAGAAAGAAACTGTAGGCCTGCTGTGGATGCTCTGGGCCTGACCATTTAATTTTTTGAGATGGAAAATTATGGAAATATGGAAAATATGGAAACCCCAAATCCTATGGATGGAATTGTGTCGGGCTGGGAATGTGGCTTAGTGGTAGAGTGTTTGCCTTGTTCCATTCCTCAGCACCACATAAACAGAAAAGGCTAAAAATGGCGCTGTAGCTTAAGTGGCAAAGTGCTAGCCTTGAGAAAGAAAAGCCAGGGACAGTGCTCAGGCCCTGAGTTCAAGCCTCAGGACCAGCCAAAAACAAACAAACGAACAACAAATTATGGATTTTGAAGTTTACATTTCTCATTCGATTTTTTAAAAATGTTACTTTATGTGCCAGTCCTGGGGCTTGAATTTAGGGTGTGTGCACTATTGTTGAACTTTTTTGTTCAAGACTAGCACTTTACAATTGAGCCACAGCTCCACTTTTGGCTTTTGAGTGTTTAACTGGAGATAAACAGTCTTATGGACTTTTCTTCTAGGGCTGGTTTGAACAATGATCTTCAGATCTCAACCTCCCAAGTAGCTAGAATTACAAGCATGAGCCACCAGCTCTTGACTTTAAATTATTATTTTAATGTACAAAGAAAAGAAAATTCATCAAAGCACTTGATTTTGAGTATGGGCATTTATGCTTGTAACCGATGTGACAGAATACTTCCATGGTGAGGACAGAATGGAAAAATGAGTATGTGTGGTGATTTGTAGCCCAAGTATGTGGTTCAGTATAGGACTCAGAATGTATTTATATTTATAATATTAGTATAGTTCATTAAACAACTATATTACACTTATCTAGAAAATATTTTAGGATGTAGATTGATAATTAAAAAGGATTTTTTGAAAAAAAACCTAAACAAGGAGAAAACTAAATGTGAATTTTGTTGTTCTTTAAAATATATTAGCTACATTTACATCATAAATGTTGCTAAACATTGAACCAATATGTTCACTGCTCTGCTTCTTGTTAAGAGATTTCAGACAGACAAGTGTAAGCTAAGGTCAGTCACAGATGATGGTAGAAGAGACCCTTGACATTCCTGTGCTTAATCAGACCAAGGAGTGTGTTAATAAAAACACACACTCACTGAGGTGTGGAAACCATAAAATATCACCAGGGAAATGTGCGTGAGATTGGTTAGAAATGCAAGGCACCTGCTGATACTGTACAAATGATATAAAGAAAAAAATACAGATGGAATATCTCCAGTGTTACACCAATGTTCATCCTCTCTCTCTCTCTGTGTGTGTGTGTGTGTGTGTGTGTGTGTGTGTGTGTATGTCAAGTAATTAGGTACTACTCTCCTTCAACTTCCCTCCCAATCCTATCCAGTCTTACTCCTGGCTGACCTAACAGATTCTCCCACTCTCTGTCTGACATCCCTGAATTCCAATAATAGATTAGTATGCATACTCTATGTCTCAGAATATCTCTACAATGAACAGTAAAATGTCAAAGGCTAGTGTCAAAGGAAAATCATTTAACAATAATCCAAATAACAAAAAATTAAAATGATTCAAAGATACAAGTGATTGTCTTACTGTATTTCTAAACTTTCTGACAGGTTTCCCAGCTTGTATACTTTAATAAAGCAACCAGGATAATGTATATTTTAGTGTTAAGATGTGTGGAGGACAAAGCTAAAACATGCACAGAAGTATAAGACTAATACCACATTATTTTTCTTCAATATTTTACAATTACAAATTCTTTTACACCTATCATAATCCAAGGAGATTGTATTGTTCTTTTCTGAAGAATTTGGAGAGGGTAGCTTGCACTCTGCTAAAGTGAGAGCTCTAATTAAAGTGACAAGATCAGATACCTATCACAATCAAAAAAAGCCACTTTCTGAGTTATTCTATATAGCAAGCTCTTTGTAAATGCTTTACCAGTATCATTTCATTTAATAATTTTTACTCTGTTAGGTGGGTACTAAATTTTCCTCTATTTTCATGTGCCTTTAGTGAGGTAGAGTAACTTGATTGAGGTCATGCTAAAATTCAAGTAAACAAGCTAGCTCAGAGTCTTTGCCTCCTGTGGTTGTGAAACATCTCTCTTTGATGCAAACTCTGATTTCAAATCTCCTGCTTTTAAGTCCTTTCCCTAAAAAATGTAAGAGAGGCTAGGAATATGGCTTATTGGTATAGTGCTTATTCAGCATGCATGAAGCCCTGGGTTCAATTTCTCAATACCACATACTTAAAAAAAGCCAGAAGTGGTGTTGTGGCTCAAGTGATAGAGTGGCTAGCCTTGAGTAAAAGAAGCTCAGGGACAGTGTCTGGGTTCTAAGTTCAAGCCCCAGGACTAAAAAAACATAAAGGGGACAAAGCAAGCCATTTGACTATAGGTAGGGGAAGAGGTTACCTATTAACTTAATCTTTCTCAAAATGTTGTGGTTTCAAACATATTGTTGTTTCAAATCCATGGGAATTTTTCTTGCTATGTTGTGGCATGACTCTCCTACTACAAGATTTTAGGATCCAATGCACTTACGTTTATGTCTTATAGGCTCTCAAAGGACACAAAATAACTGGCAAAAATATACTCAGTCCAAGAAAATATGTGATAAGAATGGAGACCAAACAAACACATGTTGGTATTGAGAGATCCTCTGTCCACTTCCTGGAAGTGAGCCTGTGAATCTGACCTGAATTTTCAAGTAGCAGTTCTAGAAAGGATAACACATTTAGATAATTTCTACAACCCCAGAATTCACTTCTGCATCTGCCAAAGCAACTTACCCTATCATCATGCTATCTTTGGTTGCTACTATGCCTGGACACTATGAACAGTTCATAAATGATACCAACACAAATACAAATTGTAGCACTGCCTGTATAGTGTTAACTAAAGAAGTTATCCATATGCATCTTCTCTGCCAGAATCAGGTCACCCAGAGCACCTGCTACTTAGCAGACTCCCTGCAGGAAGAACAAGAACAGCCAACAGTGCTTTTAGAATGCTGCAGGAAAGGTATAGGATACTTGGCAGGTAAAAGACACTACGATGCCCTTCAGCTTCAACTCGCACACATGGAGCAGTTCATTGGATTAGCTGAGAGCCAGTCACAACTTTACAATCTTAGTGAGTAACAATATTCAAGCAGGGCATGCATAAGTATCAACATACCTGATAGCCATCTCAATCTGTTCACCTTTGAATTATCATAGCAATCATGCCACAGAACTGCCCAGTCTTCTATATGCTTATAGAATCTAAGGTATTCTAAAAGTGGAAAGGGTTAAAATATAAAATTTAAGAACAGTTATTAGAGGCAAATACTAACTATATTATGGTTCTAATGACTCATGTGATATATACAGGAAAAAAAGGAGGGTATTTCTTTTTTAATGGGGTTAGTACCTAACAGATTTCCATGAACCTATTTTATTTGTAAATTTTAGCATAATATCATTTACTCTAAGCATAGCTTTTTTTCAAATCAAGTCAGCATTCTTAATTCTTGGAAATCTGTCCTTAGCTTTTCTTTTTTTTTAAACAAAAGAAAGGAATTATTCCTTACAAGGTATAATACAGGGAGGGAAAAACCCCACAGTACTTTGTAGTCCAAGAAAAACTCATCTCAAAAAGAGGTTGATGATCAAAATAGGAGAGAAAAGTGAGGAACAAAACCTACAATGTGAAATATTGAGGAAATCTCTACTCCTTTTGTTCTGTCCAGGCACCATTTGTCAGCTGTGGAAGCCCTCTGCTGGCCAAGATTGAACAAAGTGATTCCCTCACTTCCAAAAAGCTTTTGAAAAGGATGATAAAGACTTTTCCCCTGAAATGGCAGCTGGGCTTGTCTGGGAAAATTCTTTTAAAGATTAAACATTGATTGATTCTAAATAATTTTTTTGAAATAGTCACTTGTTCTAGGTTGCTAAGTCTGTTAGGCACCTAAAAGTATGTTAGTATGTATATCTGAAGGGAAGCACAATACAGGATCTGGGAAAACCATGAAAAGTTTAGAAACACAATAAAGAAAATACCTTTATATCTTTGATTCATTTAGCTGTTGCTGCTGTTCATTTTAGTTTATTATTGAATGATTTTTCTTTGGCACTGACCTTTGGCGTTTTACTTGCCAATTATAGAGATATTCTGAAACAGAGAGTGGGCATTTCTATTATTGGAATTTAGGTAAGGTGTGTGTGTTGGGGGGAGGGGGATTCTGTGTTAAATCAGCGAGAGTAAGAATGGAGAGAACAGGAATGGAGAATTGAGGAACCATAGTGCCCAGCTCTTCACTGGAGATTTCAAAAATGATTCTAGTCTGTGAGACTGGCATGCTTCAACCAGGTTTCTTGAATTCTCCAAGGCTGCTTTTTTTTTCTGAATCTGTAGGTTTCATCCTAAAACTTATTCTGCTTCCTCAATTTGGTTCATTAAGCAAATCATAGTCATAATGTAATGGGAAATAATTGCATTCTCAGGAGAGGCTAAAGAAAGACCAAAGCCAGCACAAGAAGGCAAACCAGATCACGAAGCTGTGAGCGTGACAAGGAGGGGAAGCCATTAGGCCTTAATGCTTTAGATACAGAACAGCTGACCCAGGACAAAAATAGATGCGTTCCCAGAGTCCTGCCTCTATGAGAGGCTCCTTAATTAATTCACTGGCATTTGTATTAATGTGTTCCCTTGCTTGATGTTGCAACAGAACTTGCCCAGAGTGTACCCTGTTTCAAACAGTCAGGGGCCAAGGAGACATTCACCCTGCTCTATGGATCAAGCTATAACTTGATGTAAAAAAATAGGAACATCAAAACCAAAATAGACTTGAAAAATAGGAACAACATCAAAAACAAATTCTAATGCATCTAGCAAAGAAGCCCACAGGGCACTAAATGCGTGGTTCCTTAATAAAAACACAATGTATATGTAGGAGAAAAAAGGATAAGTGTTGAAGATAGTGAGACCCAAGGGATTCAATTATAGCTGAGGGAGACTCTGCAAGTCACTACACTTGTCTCTGAGGAGAGCTGTGTTCCTCTTCTGTAAAATAGGGGTGCTAATAGCAGAATACACCTTGTAAAGAAGCTCTAAGGGTTAAATGGGCTAACAGGAGTAAGATGGAAGAGGACTATGGTGGCATGGGGAGTCCAGGAGAGTGCCTCACATGTGATCATCACTCATGTCACTTAGTGTATAAAGGGAAGGAACTGCATTTTAACTGAGTGATTTTAACCAGAGAAGATATTTGGCAAAGCCTAGATCCATTTTTGATTGTTATGCTCAGACATTTAGTGAGCACAACAAGGAATGTGACTAAATATCCTACTTGCACAGGATATTCCCACTTTCTAAATAAAGAATTATTTGACCTAAAGTATTAATAATGTTAATGTCATGAAATCCTGATCTAAGTACATACTTAAAAAACATCCTAAAGGGGACACAAAGTCTGTCATTGCTATTTTTTTTCACTTTAGAAAACTAAAATGGTTTCTTAATGTAGACATGAAGTACATGGGATTCTCAAGGGTAGACTAAAAGTATAACATCTAAATTAACTCAATTTCATTTTATCGTTTGCTTGGTCAATTGGCCTCTGAGCCCTATTTAGCCTGACCATCTCAGTAGTTCTGGTCCAAGTGATTCTGTCATTCTTAATACTCAAAGATACCCATATTATCTTCAGAATACCGTAATCCACCATCATTCCTCACAAGATGGTAACCTTCTTAGGACTGCTTCTTTTCAATTTTATTTTAAAATTCTTTCATTTATATTTTATTATTGATACGTGGTTGTGCAAAGGGATTTCAACTCAACATGCCAGTTTGCAAGTACAATGTATCTTCATCAATGATGAAAGGAATGTCTTCCATCATTCTCTTCTCCTCTGTCCAACCCCTACCTTATCCTGTCAAGTTATGTGGTATGTAATTCCTCTCTAGGAAAGACCTAAAAAGTCTCAAATGAAATCCTACAGAAACCCCACAAAAATCAAGAGTCATTATTATTTTCAGTAGAGGGTTACCTTATCTTAACAAAAGATGAATTCCACTTTCACAAACTTTCACATACAGAATGGTCAATTGTAATGTTATTTATCAATTGCAGCCTCAATTTATACCCAAAAAGCTGAGTGCTGTGGCCATTAATATGTTAGAAGGACTACTGTGAAGATTTAAGCAAATTATTTCCAGTTACTCATTGCACAATATTTATACAACATCTGCTACTGGGTTTGGAAAAAAAAAAGGAAAAATTAGGACAATTGTGTAACTGTCCTAGTGGGGTGCCAGGCCCAGGAGATGCTCAATAAATATTTATTTATGGAATTAAGCAACAGAAATTCTTTAATATCAACCAGAACTTGCAATCAAACTTTAGACCCCTATTTTAATTAATAATTATATTAGCAGAACAGCTCATAATGATAGAAGAGTGACTTGCAGTTTTCAAAAATGTTTTCTCATTTCTCTCTTGTCTAATAGTTCTAACAAAATGATTTTAGCTAAATGTGATAGATAAAGAAACAGACATGAAATGTGAAATCCCACTCCATTCTTAGTCCCCTCTCAGACTCTATCATTAGGTCCTGCAGTATGCCCTCTCTTCCATTCTGCCATTTCAAATTGTTGCTTCAACCCCATTCACCACACTCTACCTTTATGTCAAGAGACATCCTGCCCTAGCAATATAAAATAACTCAAGTTTTACTTTAAAAACAGAAAATAGTTCAGTTGATCAGAATTTTATACTACTAATTTTCAAATATGTGGAAATGATAAGTGTCATTGATACACCAAAATAATTTAAAACAAACACAGAAGTCTACTGGAAATTTCAACTTTCTATTCTTTTTTTAATCTTTAAATAATTGTACCTTTGTCATTCAACAAACCAGTTTATGAATGCAATGCATCTTGGTCAGTGTCACCATTTTCATCATTCTTCCTAATCCTTGTCAACTCTACCCTTTCCCTTGATGTTCTTAAAATTTCATAGGATTTACATTGAATTTTCATGGCTCTATTCTCTCATTTTACTTTCTTTATCCTTCTATATGCTTCTACTTGATCCTTCCTGCATTTGAGTACCCATTTCCTAGTGTTTATTTTGTCGGACTGTGAGTTAGCCTTTCTAAGGAATTATATCATTTGTGTTCTCTTCTGAATGTACCATTTGGTTAAGACACTTATGTATATTTGGATACCACCCTGAGGTGATTACTTACACATTTACATATAAATTAATTAATTTACAATTAATTAAAATTAGGTTCCACATATGAGTGGAAAGATGTATCCTTTCTATTCTGTCGGAAAAAAAATCTGGTTAGAGCATTTTTACTGCTATTAGGCAGTAAATCATTCCATCAATAGCACTTTATTTTGGTTTTATTTTCATCAGTAGCAATGGGCAGCATATTTCAGTTTAGCTATCCTCAAGTTTTGGTTACTTATACTTCTGTTGCTAACAGCTCATGAGCCTTGCTCTGTCTTCCTCCCCAAGGTAAGCTTACAAAAGCAGGCAACTACACAGACTCACACATTCATCCAAATAGGCAAGGTATCTGGTCAATTAAAAAGAATGTTGCTAACCACAAGTTGAGGGAAAAAAAAAAACGTTTTCCGTGAGATTTTTCCTTTTATCTGGGAATCAAAATAATTTTCCAGTAATACACTTCCACTTTTATAAAAGTTATTGTGTTGCATTACTTAATTTAGCAGACAGTATTGTGTTTGTTTATAGACTATATAATCATAGGCATATGTTAGCAGGACCCTACAGTCTGATAAGGCACATTGGAATAACATCTGAAGGAAATCTAACATTCAAAGAGGCATGAAGAAAAAAACTGCAATTTATGCAAGAGATGGTAGGGTCCAAAATTCCACTGTGGCTCTCAGAATAACAGAAATGAAAGGGAAAGAACATTGTCCAATAACTGAGGAGTGAAGATCCTTCCACATACTCACTTATACCCTCTCTCTTCCATTCACAGATAGACAGTCAGGCAAGTGGTATGGGTATCATTCATCCTGATCATTAGTCACTGTCTTGGAATCAGATAGATAGACTTAGGCCAATCATCAGCTGCCAAATCTTGAAACAATTTCCAAACATGGCTCATCATTCACTTTTTAATGTGGAAAGAAAATGAATGGTGCTAATTTTATAGGGTTCTTCTGAAGATTTCCTAAGATGAATATAAATAAGGCCATGCACATAGTAGGTGTATTTTTTCCTACCTCTTTTCCCTGGTTCTTTGTTTCTTGCTTCCTTATTTTGGTGAACATTACAATTTTATTATCAAACCAGTTCCTAGTTCTCATTTTTTATGCATTCATGTGATTGAATCAGAATACTCCTAGGAAAGACATAAAAAGTCTCAAGTGTAAATCCTAGTACAAGAAGTATCAGTCAATATATGGCGTTGAAGGCCAAAGACTTTCTCTCTCCAGGCTTGGAAAGATGGTGTATTAGTAAATCTCAAACTATATGAATGCCAGAATATAAATTCTATTTAATGAAATGCAGACTTGAAGTCTTTGCTTTTCATTGTATTGTGCCCTTCATTAAGTTTAGTCTTCATTTTGTTAAGTGAAATAGTACTGTGTATGTTCAGTGTGTTAAGGAAACCATATGGAAAACTCCTGACCAATGAAAAGGAAAACAAAAATTATGAAGCTGAAACCCTGGCACAGCTAATGCACATTTTTTTTCTATTTATTGTCAAAGTGATGTACAGAGAGGTTACAGTTTCATATGTTAGGCCTTGGGTACATTTCTTGTACTGTTTGTTACCTCATGCACATTTTAAGTAAAGTGACAGGAAACTAAGGCAGGTTCTGCTGGAAGGGTGGGTCCAAGCAGGAGGGGGAAAGTCAAAGTCAATGGGAGTGAAGGTGAATATGGTCAAAGTGGTTTATTTGCATTTGTGAAAATAGAACAGTGGAACCTGTTAAAATTATTTTAAGGAGGAAAAGTGAAATGGGTAGGATGAGTAAGATTGGTAATGAGATTGATCATGACAAATTATACAACTCCCTTTTCACAACGGAGGAGGAGGAGGGGGAGGAGGGGGAGGGGGAGGAGGGGGAGGAGGAGGAGGAGGGGGAGGAGGAGGAGGAGGAGGAGGAGGAGGGGGAGGAGGACCTAGAAAGAGCAACATACATTTTGAAAATATGGGATGGGAGAGCATTTTAATGACACTGTTTTGTTGTTGTTTATTTTTTGTTTTGTTGTTTCCTTTTGCCTTGTTTAAACCGTCTTTATGCTTACATTGGCAGACATTTAGGGATTAAATGAGTAATTACAGGCAGAAAGGGCAGTTTTCTCCTTCCTTTTGTTAGAGGGCATATGAGAAGAATGAGCTCTGAGCATGCTATTCATTCTGAAGTTCACTGAGTGCTCTGTGGTGGCCAAAGAAGTAGCAGGGAGGGGCTCAGACCACCTCTGGTTCTGTGATGTTCTAAATGACTGCCTTCTGCTCTACTGTGAGCACATGCATGCACATACCCGCCCTTCAAAGCTGCCTAGTTAGGGTGGCCAGGTCGCTGTTGAAGGAAAGCTGAAACTGGCCTGACTCGGGTAATAAGAACTGGATAACAACTTTTCAGGAATTTCATTGAGTAGACTGTTAAACACAGGTAGCTGTAAAAATGATTATACATTATAAACTTACAGTTGAATTATTTTTAGGCAATGACAAACAGTTCTCAAAACTCATAATTTGCTAATTTGGGGGGGCAATCTGTACTGTTATCTTACAGATGTTCATATCTATTTTGTCTGCATAGTACAATCACTATGTGCTGGGAATAAAGACTACTGTAATTGAACTGGAGATGTGAATCTTATTTTTCCCATCTATCCACTTGTTTTCGTGAACATTCTCTGTCCCTATCATAGGCAGCTACCTTTTTTCTTGGAGACTGGACCCTCCCACAAAAACCTTGATAGAAATCAGGGTACCTGACCCAAGAGAAGCCAACCTATTGGTACAGTTCAGGGATTCCCAGAGACTCCTGAGGTCCAAAACTGTCCCCTGCTTCCTATCGCCACTGTCGGCAATGCATGGTAGCTCTGATTCTCGGTGCCTTCATTCCCCACCAACACTATGCAGAACATCCCTTATCTGAGATTTCTTTAATTTCCATGCTACTAGACACAAAAACTTGGTGGAAAAAACAGACAAAACCACAGTGTGAACTTGTTAAGTTACTTTATTTGTTCTGAAGAACACGGGGGGGGGGGATAAATTGCACCTAGAGCTAGAAGTCTAAACACAATACTTCTTTATGTTGAATTTGATTAAGGAATTATTATTATCTTATCATTAAGTAAAAATTTCATAGATTTGAAGGCTAAAAGCACTATCTATCATTTAACCCTCTAGAATGGTGAATCAATAAGCCGTTCTGCATATGTATTAAATGTCAATCATTCTGAACACTGCTAAAGCATAGGAAGGAATGATTGTGTTCTTCAAGTTACTCCACTCTAGGGAGATATATATATATATATATATATATATATATATATATATATATTCATTGCATTTCCATAAAATGTGACAGACAAGTGGAATTACAAAGACAAGAAACTGGGCAGACAACCAATATGAACACAGGGCCATTGGAGAACTTCATGAAGAAGACGGTGCTAAATACAGACTGGTCACCACTCCTCTGATATGAGGATGCAAGGGTGATGGGGGATGCAGGGCTGAGGTATCTGTAGAAAATATCACTGAGAAGACAAATAATTTGGAATTGAAAGAGCAAAAGTCCATGTGACAAGAAAAAATATTAACAAACCCAGTAGAGATTTGATGATGAAGAGCCATTCATAAGGACTGAAGTTTATTGGAGAGAGGGGGCTAAAGAGAAACCATGAAGAATATGAGATCTTACACTAGTGGTATATGTGAAAAGAAGATAGTTGAAGAAGGCTAAGCCATGTATAGCAACAACCCTTTCATTGTAACTATTCAAGAAAGAGACAATTAAGGCCAAATTAAGACTGTGAAAGTAGATATTACCAAGACTGTTAATGCTGTTTGTGTCTCTTGGCCAAGACTCCATGGGAATCTCCCTCAATAAAGTGAACATGGAAGGTTTCTTTCATTTGTACTAATTAGAATATGTCTAGGATAGTCCAGCAGAGGATCACAATAGCTCAATAGCTATGTATATATGTATATATGCTAATCAAAATGAACTCCAAGATATGACAAGGTTTGTTTTTTTTTTAGTATATTCTATGCAGTTATGCACTTTCTTTGATTTTGCTGTATGGTTTATCCCATCGTGTCCCTATTTCTTACTTTGGTACCCTTGGTCTTTTATATAAGTTCATCTGATTTGGGGAGGGGAAGGGGAAACAGAGAATGGTGAGACAAAGAACAAAGGGTGAACCAATGCAACAGTGATACTCACAAGACAGTATGTTGGATATGAACTTTACAACTTGGAGGAAGTGGGAGAGTTGGGGGAAGGGAAAGCAAGAGAATACAGGAAGGGGTAACTCTGTTCGACAAGAAATGTACTCATTTCCTTACTTATATAACTGTAACCCCTCTGTACATCACCTTTACAATAAATTAAAAACATAGTGAATATTATTCCTACTCTCCAGAGACTGCCAGCCTCTAGGTAGTGATTAGTATAGAGTAGTAGGGAGATCCAGCCCTTTGCCTTAATTCTAGATAATTCAAACATGGTCCCAGTTCCATAACTCATTGAGGGATTGGTTCAGAGTGATTCTGGTTATTGCAACTGCATTAAGTTCCCAATTCTGTTCCATTCAGCTGTCCTCCTACTCTTATATGTAGAGAGCCCTATGGAACTTTCCAATAGCCTTCCTGCGTACAAATATCTAGTCCACAGTCTGTTTCCTGGGGAAATGGACCTAAGTCGTTATCAGAATCAAGACTGAGTTAATAGGTATTTTCATGAGTATCACTAGCTACTAATTTTTGGTAAATGGACTTTGTGTCAGTTATCATCCCAGAATACAGTTTCAGGCCATCAATTGTGGCTGGGATCAACACAAAATGAAAATAAACTGTTTGAGGCTGACTTCAGATTGTTATACACAGCCAGGCAGAATAAGTTTGCACTTCAATAAACTTTAACGTGTTTAAAGCCAGCCTCAGCAATTCTATATTATTAATTCATGGATGTTAGCTATTTTTCATATGAAGATAATTTTTACAAGCTCAAACAACAGCTGTTATTTGTTGGCTTCATGTTATATATAATGCTATTTAAATTATTTTCTCATTTAATCACGACAGATTTACATGAAAATATTGTTGCATGCCTATGACAAATGAAAAATTAGACTTGGGGATGTTTCTAACCATTATTGTCTTTGTACCTTTCTCTCTCCACTTCCTCAGAATAAGCTTAAGCTTTATTTCAGAAATATTTCATTTTTTTCACTTTCTTCAAATTTAGGACAGTGCCTCAGATCTACCACAGCTGTTTAAATAACTCCCTCCCACTTTGTTCTCCATCCCACAACTTTCTGCAATGGAGTAGATTGTCACAGTTAAAACACTTAGTCTTTTAGCCCGCTCAAGCTTGCTTAGTGGTAATGGGAAAACATGGTCGCAATTGTTAAAATAAAGTTGGTACTAGGTCAGCCTGACCGCCATATTCTGCTTCTGTAAATGGCTTGCTTAACCCATTTGTGACTTGCTCTACCCCCTGCACTAACTCCCTGTATCAGTGCTATGTGACTACCTGTTGTCTATTCCTGATATTGAGGCTAGTTCCTGATATCAAAGCCAAAATAGATAACTGAAAGGGTAGAGAGCCAATAGAAATAGGACAAGACTTGTTTGCTAAATGCCATCCAATCAAGTATCTGCCAAGCTGGAAATACCCTGCCCCTGTTGTAATCACAATAAAAACCCTGCCTATCTCAGGGTAGGGACTCTAAATCCAGATCCTCTGTGCTGGTGATGGTTGGGAGTCTAGGCTCGAGCTTGCAATAAAGACTCTCCTGCATTTGCATAGGATATGGGCTCCTTGGTGGTCCTTGGGGACCCACCTGAAATCTAGGCATAATGATACCTCTTGGAAGTAAAAGCCCCTATTGTTAAGCTAAAGGGAACATTCCTGTCATTTTTGGGTATATAAGCAGCCTTCTTTGATGGCCAGGGGCTGCATCTTGAGATCCCGACCTTGAGTGCAGTCCTGGCCCTCCAGTATTATCGCTCAATAAAATCCTTTTTAAATCTTAAAAAGAAAAAAAAAAAAAACCCACTAAGATTCCTCAGCACCACATATATCGAAAATGGCCAGAGGTGGTGCTGTGACTCAAATGGTAGAGTGCTAGCCTTGAGCAAAAAGAAGCCAGGGACAGTGCTTAGGCCCTGAGTTCAAGCCCCAGGACTGGCAAAAAAAAAAAAAAAAAAAAATGCAAAGAGGCAGAAATATCACAGGAACACAGAGATTTGAACAATAGCGGATGCACAGGGGGCCATAAAAATAAGAGGTCAGAAAAAGGAAAAAAAATTAATAACAAGTAAGAACAAAGCAAAACAGCCTAGAAGTACACGAAAAGGCTAATAGGAACAATTAAACTCCTTGCTAAACACACACACACACACACACACACACACACACACACACACACACACACTTAGTAGCCATCTGTCTGCCCCCTGGCCCCTATATGAGTAATAAATCTACCTAGTTCTTTGAAGAAAGTTAATCCTAGACAAGAAGTCAAGTGGGAACTGAATGGGTGGAACATATCATAAATGTGATAAGAAGAAAGCTTTGGAAGAGTAGGGGGATGCATCCAGGGTGGGAGTAAAGCGAAGGGAGTTCTATTTTTGATTTTGACAGTAGAATTATTTTTGAAAAAAAAATCTGTAATTTCCTGGGCACAAAGGCTTCTTCTGACATATGAGATCATTTATCTACTATCTATTCAGTGTCTATCTATCATCTAGCTATCTATCATCCAGTTATCTCTATGGCAACGATCACCATAGCACGTAGGTGTTTTGACACTCCAGAACCAAGCTTGGAGTTCAAGCGATCTGTCGCCTGAGGTGAACACAATGCAAAGAAATGTGTTCTTGGGCCTTTCCTTGAACATGCTGGGTTTCAGATACGGTATCTTTGCAAAACTTGCACTGCTCAAGGGTGCATGGTCAGGCCCTGGCCCTTTCAAGCAACTCTCACTTACATATTTCAATTTATTTTAGAAAATAAATTAGGTATAGATTGCTTTTTCAGGTTTTTGCCTCTTAATTTTCTTTTCTTTCCCCACCCCTTTATCTCCTTTTGAATATGCATTTCTTCCTCCCACTGTGCCTGCTGGCAGACTTCCAAGGGTTTTTATCAAATGTTCTAGGGAGTGAATTACTCATTTTAGGTTATTTAAATGAAAAAGATGCACAATACCACTTCACATTCAAATCTCATGAAACCTTGCACGTGAACTCTTCTGTGTGCATGCATCTGTGCCTCAGATTCCAGCTCTGGGTTGTCCTTTCTGGAAGGTGATGTCGATGAATCCATTGGATTTTCAGCAATCAAAAATATTTTACTTTTTGCCATAAAGTAAAGTTTCAATAGGATATAGTGTGTGTGTGTATATATATATATATGTACATATATATCCTTTCATAATTTATGTGCTTCTTGAGCTATTTTGTGTCCCTAAATTAAACAGATTCTAATGGGGGAAAAATAGTTCCACTGTGAGGCTTTGTTACCTTTTAACATAATTCAGTGTGTTGGATAGATAATTTAGAGAAATGGAAGACTGGGATTAATGTCTTTGTAATGAATCTATCAGAGAAAGGGGGATAATGAGGGAGAGAACACCTTTAAAAAGCATATGCAAAGAGTATTCTTCAGTAACAATTCTATAGTTTTAAGGAATGTTGACTGAACACTGCACCAAGCACTGTGCTAGGGACTCAAAGGTGTAAGGTGAAGCATGACTACCCAAACAGTGGGACCAATTTGGGACTTGAGGGAGACATCACTTGAAATACAGAGAAAGGCTACATGATGGTATTGGTTAGTAGGAGTAGCAGAGAACAGAATGAATTTTAGAAGAAGAAAACATATAAAAGAATTCTTGGCAGGGTCACAGACATACTTAAAACCTCAGGAAATGTGTGTACATCTAATTCTGCAAAGTGAAGGAAAATTCAATATAAAATGAAAATATTGGGTGGACTACGTCTTCCTAGTCTTTTTTTTATCACCGAAGAAATATAACAAATACTACTTTTAGTTAAAAAAAGAGCTGGACATAGTTGAATTGATTGTATATAACAAGGATGAGGAGTTATTTGTCTTTCAAAGTCCATTTTGATATTTATAAAATCATTTATAGACCATATAAAATTATCAATATAGCCATATGGGCCGTGGGCAGCAGAGAGACATACAAGAACCATATTTATTTGTCCAGTCATACAATGAATTTCACAGATCTATACAGCTTACAAGCCAGAGACTCCTCACCCCTGGTAGCTGGAGATTCATAAAATTTTGGGATAATCACCCACAAATAATTAACTACAGTACATTGCAGATGGGAAGGGTGTATGACCATTCTTCCTGTAATCCAGATCTATGCATACTATTCTGTGAAAGAAAATAAAGGTGAGTCAAGTTCTTCTTTGCTTTACCTGTAATGTTAATTAATAGATTATCCTGAATGTATTGATAAGCACAAAGTAGAAAACTGAGCAATCTAAGGAACTGATCTCTCTGATGCATCTTCGTTTCTTTCAGGTGATTGGTACCTGTTTCCTATTGACCAATTGATTTTCATTCTCCCACATTATTATAAACAAGCCCCTGGATTATACTCACATCAGGTGTTTCTGTATTAGTGAACCAGAGATAGGGGGAGACTGTAAGAGATTATTGATCTAATTTTCTCTGGGACCCAAAACTGTTGTCATTTGGAACACTAATCTCATGACACCCTAGCCTGAGTTTTATTACACTCATATAGTTCTCCCAGATAGTGACTGTATCGCTGCAGTATTCTTAGGATTGAAACTGTCTTTACTTACTTGTCCTGTATCTTGGGACACAGCTTGGCTCTTCAGCATTATATCATAACTTGGGCTCTGGCCATGATTTCTTTGTCCTTGTTGGGCAATGGATGTCCTCACTCAAATCCAACCTCAGCATCATCTTTTCTCTTATGCTTGGATTGTACTGCTTCTTGGAGCTTCCTATCCAACTCCCCCCACCCCCCCAGGTCTGGCTTAATTGTAACATGGTGACCAGGAGGCTAAGCAGCTGTAGTAAGAAGTAGGCTATCCCACCACTGAGTGGTGAGAGTAGGCAACTACAGCCCACTGTCAACAAGCTGTTCTCCAGGCAGTTCACACAATTCTTTTAGTGATAATAGTAACCCTGTTGTGTCAAGTCATCTTAAAAGTCACTGGAAAAGAATCATCCCAGTACTTGTTCCACAGGGAACCACCCTTCCCATGGTGTCTAATGGCTCTGCTTGGCTCTTCCAGTCTTGGAATGTCCCCACTCCTCAACTAAGCTGAGATCGTCTCCTCCATACACACAGAACACTCATTTCACCATGGAGACTGATGATCCCCTCCTGTAGCTGGTAGTTTTCAAGCTTAAGTACGCGGGTTTGCCTGGCCTAGTGAGCTTTTAAAATCAATTCCAGGCTCCACCTTGTTATTCTGAGTCAGTATGTGGGGTTTCTACAATTCTACCAACTTTCTAGATGGTGCTGATGTTTCTGGTTCAGGAACCACAGTGAAAATCACTGCTGTATAACATGCTTTCTTTTTATTAATTTCACCTGATGCGGAAGGTCTCATTTATACAAGATTTCTATAATAACGTTCCTCTTCTTTTCTCTATCTCTTGCCTAATAACCTTTATTTTTAGTTCTCCTGCCTTTGCTTTATGTCATCCGGTAACCCTGCTGGGCTTTGTTTAGTTGTGCTCATAGCCAACAAGACAACAATGCTTTCCATCTCTTTCCTATTATATTCACTTCTAACATATCAGTCATAGCTTCAAATTCTGCCAGGCAAACTAATCTTATATTTCAAATGCATTTCCTGGATCAGAATAAACTAGCATATTTGTGCAAAGCTGTGTTCTGGATATATTAAAGTGTAAAAAAAAACTGGCATGAAAATCAGGTCTCATGTAAACAGGAGATTATTATTACTTAGAATCTTATAATGTGCCCATCATATGGATCTCTGGGGCATTTGCAAAACAATTTTTATGTAATTATGTGAAGAACATGTATTTTATATGAGATGGTGAAATTAAATACAAAATCGGGCATTTTGAAATGGCTGTAATGTTTTAAATGAAGATATGAAACAGTTTCAAGACATATGTAGGAGAGAAAATCTACAGACAGCTGTTTTTAAGAGGCTCTATTGATTCCAAAGAAAATACAGAATAAAAATGGAATACCTAAAGAATAAAATAAGGGGCCTCCCATAAAAATCAGTTTTTGTGATTCAAGTGGTTAGGCTTGCCTTATAACAATGTGGATTTTATAAGCTGATACCCAATGACATTAGTATACCAATGGCATTTTTTCTTATTATTACACAAGGTCACAACTACTCTAATCTATCCCTTCACTATTCTCTCCCATCTTAGGTACTACTCAAGGTTACAAAAATATATCTGGCTGGTGGAGCTTGTACAGATTTTGCACACCTGCCAACGAGGTTCGTATTTTTTCCAGTTGTTAAATGACTAAAAATAATCAAATTCAGAAAGAAACCAACTTGGAAATTTGCTTTTGAAATTCAATAATACTTTATTTTATCTCAGAGAGTCTAGTGTAATGACCTAAGAGAGAAATCCCAAGATTTCTGACAATGATCTAACTCAATTTTAGCTTTGAAGGATTCCAAAAGTATATATTCTCACTTCAAAATTTAACAGGTACATTTCACTTTTAGTATTCACATGCAACATATGCCCTTATGGAAAGCATAAAATATAAATGTTAATCATTTTGCACACTTTAAATTAGGAAAGTGTTACTCTGAGAATTTGCATCTCTTCTAGGATAGTCTTTATTTTTACCATGTGAAATTAAAGTAGATGAACTGTAGGTCCATCTATGCAATCTTTGAGGAAAGGGAATTCTAGCTTTGGGTTTTTTTCCCCATATTCTTCAGGAGGTTTTTGTGGATGCTATGTCAGTTGTGACCAGAAATAAAGGCCCATGGTACCAGCTGGAAACACTTCAAACTCCTTGCTAACCTCCATCCCATGCTGCATCTTCAGAGGCTACCATAGTAAGCAAGTAAAGCATGTATCCTACGAGTCATAAGCATGCCTTAACACTACACAGCTTTGGTTCTAAAAGACAAGGAGGAGGAACTGTGGAGATATTTTGAAACAGCTGATGAATGTGAACAAATGGAAAGCACAGTCAAGAAAGTCGTAATTCCTCAAAAAAACTGAAAAAGAGATGACTACTAACAAAGGTTTTCCTTCTAAAAGTAGGAAAGGAAAATTACTGAAGGGCTTATATGGATGGGCCACTGAACAACACTGCATCACACCATAAAGATATCTTTTCCGCTTTTTTTTTTTTTCAGTACACATTAATATAAAAGAAATTGTACTGGTTTCCAATTTTAAGATAAAAGGAAATTATGGATAGGTGGAGAAATAAGCAAATACTTTTCTCAGCTTCTACTCATTAATGCTCCACTCTAAGAGATAAATAAACTAATCTTTCTTTATTCCAAGAAGAAACAGAGACATTAGGATTTGAAATAGGAATTTTGGTTCTACCTGTATTTGTATTTCTCTATTTTTTTCTGCCTCCTTTCTGCATGGACTAGAGGAAGTAGCTTCCTACAGGGTTTCCATGGAACAGATTTTGACTCTCAGTTCTAAGGGGTCTGTGATTCTTTCTCAAATACTCTTTCAACTGCAATCAGGAAACTGTGCGTGCTCTTCAGAGAAGGGCTTTCACTCATGCCCAGAAAAAAGATTATAAAATTAATTTAAGTGATGATAAAAAAATAAAAAAATGGGTAGATATCTAGATGGAAAAAACAGGACTCTAAGTAAAATCACGTGTGCTATTTACATAGTAACCTTTTGAAAAAGTCAGGTTGTTAAATGTGGATGACAAATCTAGCTGTATTTTTTTTTTTTTTTTTGGCCAGTCCTGGGGCTTGGACTCAGGGCCTGAGCACTGTCCCTGGCTTTTTTTTTTTTTTTTCTCAAGGCTAGCACTCTGCCACTTGAGCCACAGCGCCACTTCTGGCCATTTTCTGTATATGTGGTGCTGAGGAATCGAACCCAGGGCCTCATGTATATGAGGCAGGCACTCTTGCCACTAGGCCATATTCACAGCCCCCTAGCTGTATTTTTAACGGCCACCTTCCTCTGATTTGTATTTTATAGATATGGAAAAGGAGACAGGATTTTAGGACTCTTGAGCCAACCAAGACACATACAATTACTAAATGGCAATGATTAGACTTGATTGCAGTTCAATTGGACTTGAGAACCTGGTTTGTCCAGCCTTGGCTGATTTCTTTCCCTCTTTACCCGCTGTGGCTTTATTAGGTAATGAAAGCAACTGTACTAGTGTAGTCCTACCAGGCTGGACAGAGAATCTTTGCCCAGACTACTATCACTGAGGTCATCTGTACATGTGAGCCTTTCTCGAAGTCATAAAAATGTATCCCTTAACAGAAGGTAAATTAAGATGTGCATGTTTCCATGGAGTAGAGGAGATGTTGGCTCATAGCCTGAGGCTCCTTTGACCTGACTTCATGATTTACACATGTTCTATTTCTTAAAATGAAGCAATACTTCTCTTCACACATAAAATGTCCAAGATTCAATCAGGTGAAGTATCATTGCAATATCCTAATAAACTCACAGTCTGTTTTGCTACAAAACAAACATCTATAACACAAATTAATGCTATGGGACTGGTAATCAGGGGAATGATGTCATCTTAAAGAAGGCATTATGGAAGGGTCACACAGGACTTTCCCCAGTACACTAATAGCTTACAGTAAATTACAGCAGTTGAGCACATGATAGTCTTGTACAGAAAACTGTGGAAACAATACAGAATTCTGCACAGTTTACTGGTGCACCTGCTCCTGACTCGTGTCTCTTTGTGTCTACAGGTCTTATCATAGAAAAGCATATTTTATGCTCCCTCCAATTTAGTTTTACCATAACCTCCCATCAAGTCACTTTTGATTTCTTTTAAAGATGAAGTAAAAATGTATAAAGTTTTCAAGTCAAATACATATATATGTACATACTTATGTTTATGCTTATTCCTTTTTGTGAGGAATTTAGCATGTCATTTCAATGGTACCAGTGTTTTGAAATTAGGCTTATCCATGCAGAAAGTGCAAAAATGGTATGTAAAAAAAATATGGTCTGTCTCCCTCTCCCCCATCCCCCATGAGTTCAGTTGGTTTACAACAAATGGCTCTGTAAGTATTGCTTTTGGAGTCGTTTGTCTTCTTATCCTTTGTCTCTTGATTTTGATATGGGGGGGGAGAGGGAAAGGGGGAAGGGGAGGGGGAATGTGGGAGGAGGTAACAAGTTATACAAGAAATGTACCCATTGCCTTACATATGAAACTGTAACCCCTCTGTACATCACTTTGATGAATAAATATTTTTTTTTTAAAAAGAAAAGAGAAAAAAATCTGGTCTGCTTTTTCCCATGAGACTTACTATTACTAATATTTCATTTTAAAAGCGTCAGTTTCCCAGGAATGCTCTCACAGTCTGATAGCAAAACCTCTACATCAGAAGTACTTGACAACCATATTAAAAAAGTGTTCTGCAGGAAAAGACCAGCACTTCAAAATCAACAGTCACCAACTTCCTGTTGCCTCTTAAGTTTTGAAAGGCAACAGATTTGATTATGCAATCATCATTTTGAAGTGGCTGAATTTTTACAAAATTAAAACTCCGCTCCTGAAAAAATTCTATTGTCCACTCACTATGCAACTACTTAATTTTCAATGATGCTTACACAATACACCCTGTGTATCTCAAGATGGCTTGAGAAATTATCCAGTGAGTGCTAAGGCGAATAAGTAGAAAATAAACTTCTGAGGATAAATAATCATCAGTTTGAAAGAAGAATAACAACTACTATATACCAGTCTAATAGTTAACCAGTTCTAAGTCCCACAAAGGTCTCACTACCTTCAGAGATAAGTCATGTCCCAGGGAGTTGTAGAATGTGTCAAGGAGAAGAAGAAATACGTCCCTGTACAGGTTTCCTGTCCTGTGGCTGGAGATCAGCATACACACACACACACACACACACACACACACACACACACACAGGAATTCATGTTCATTCTTGACAAAAGGTACTAACCAAGAATATAATTCCAGAGACACTGGGGCAACAAAGCTATCTTTCTTTGATACTTCAGGAACTAGATAAACAAGACACTCAAAAGAGAAACTCATGTCAAGAAAAATGTCCTTGGCTTGAACCAAGATCCAAATGGTTAGATTCCTGGAGAAGCTAACCAATCACAACCACCAAAGCTCATGTTTGCCATTTGTGTTGTGTGTACAGTTAGCAGATGGACGTATGTGGAAAGGGAAACAACACTAGTGTGTGTGTATGTGTGTGTGTTCATTTCCACACATACAACACACTAGTGTTGCTTCCTTTCAACTGTGATCTCCAAACCTGATTAGACATTCTCAACTCAAAACATGTACATTCATTTCCAAATCTGGCATTAAATAAATAAATAAAACTAAACAGAAATGAGTATACAACTCAGTTTGAAAAGAGGGATATTAAATTGTGGCTTTTCCCTCAGCCTAGCCAAATCTAGTATATTATTACACACAAAACTGCAAATTCTTTATACCTGAAGTATACTATATCCATAAAACCAAAAGGCATTTACAAAGAAAAAAAACCATATCTACAGGTCTATAAAAATTAAGCACATAACTTAACATTATGGATCATATTAGTTAATTGGAACTTATGTCACTGTTCCCATATGAATAGCCCCAACTAGAATGCACAGTGTCTATTTTATGTTACCTTTTGACCTATGCTAGTTGATTTTTGTCATTACTGGTTTTTATTTAGACACTTTGACACTCTTAATGTCACTGAGCTATCACTGGCACATGCATAATACTGTCTCCATATTTAGTCTGCTACTGTTCTCCCTTGAATAATGATTTACAATTAAAGTAATGCAACTCAGTATTAATGTCATAGTAGACATCAGCACAATGTGGTCATTCAGATGATCATTCATATCCATCCTACTTAGATTACTACTACAATAAAGGTAAGGGCTGGGCAACATACACAAGACAACTCACTGATCTGCAAAAATATATCAAGAACCAGATTGGAGGATGATTTTAACACCAAAGTGAATAAAACATAGAACTTGTACACTGCATGGCTGAATAACAGGCAGACAGACAGATATTGCTGGGTTCCAATTCTAGCTCTATCTCTTTTTCCGGTGGCATTAGGCAAGTTGCTTGATGTCCCTTCTTTAGTTTGCATGACTAAAATCAGAATAGTACCTACCCCCAAACACACCAGTATAGATTAAATATTGTTAGTCAGTACTCAATAACAGCCATCAATGTTATATACTTCTATTTCAGCATTACTCATTGTGCAAACATATATTGTGAGTCATGCACTAGACTCTTGGTGGGAACCCAGAAACACAAAAAGATAGCTTAAATCCTCAAGGGTTCAAAGACTGTAGGGAATATGGGAAAAATGGACAGGACAGTTAGAAAAACCTTAAGATGTCTGTGAGTGAAATAAAAATCTGAGTTAAATCTGTCAGGACTTTACAACCTCCAGGTAAACTAGTGAGTTGGACTTCAGTCATGATCTGATTTGGGGTCCTAAGTCTCCCTAGGCCAGCTCAATCAGTATATCCAGGGTAGTGTTTTCCTGAATTACAATACACACTCAGCAAGTATTAAATGTTCACATTATAATTATTCACATTTTCTTTGAACCAGAACTACAATTTCTCTCTTTAACTTATGTTTCAGAAACTCAGATTTAGGATTAACTTGATGTTAAACTGAAATATCCTTTTATAAATCCTCAGTTTTCCAAGACCTGACCATGACTACTAGTCTCACCAAATGCTAAATTTTCAAATTTACGGAAGATTGCTGATTCTAACCTTTGCTATTCTGTCATTCCAATCTGCTTATTCAGAAAATGGATCCATCTGTAGGTGCGAAAATGCAATTTTCACAAAAATGGCATCTTAAAATATTCTGACACAATGTTCCATCAGCAGTCCTTATAGTCAGACAAATAAAGACAATGAAGAGCCACGTCGACCTGTTAACATCTGCTCAAACCCTGCACTGCATTTCCTTGCCTCTGCTAGCACTGACTCAAGCTAGAATTCATTTAGATAATTCCTTAAGCTTGAAATGCTTAGCATGTCACATTTCTACCAAGTCTCATTTATATAATTAGTGCTAACATATGGCCCACAATCAACACTGGAAATTTGGAATCATTTTTAGCATGCCGTTAGACCTAAAGGGGTATGGATTCAATATGGAGGGAAGAGAATTAGGTATGCAAATTCCATTTACGGTAACAAGAACATAGCAATGGAAATTTACCCCCAAAAGGTTTGGCTGCTAATCACATAGCAAACAGAAAGAATTACATTCTTAATAACCCTTACCAAGTGCAATAAAAGGAAATGGAAGTTTGTTTTATGTGATGCTTTTGGTTACTATTTCTCCCCCTAAACTCAGAAGTATTTTTTACAAACTTGGGCAAACAACTGAGATCATCTCATACGTGGCCTGATTTAAGAATCTAAATCTAGAAATCTTCTTGGCATCATTCACTGAGTCATGACTGGCCAATTCACAGTGGCCATTCACTGAGTCAAAGCTGCATTGGCCAATCTACAGTGGCCTTTCAGAGTCATGGCTGCACTGAGCAATCCAGGGTAGTCATTCTCTAGACTGCCCTACACAGCCATCCAACCAATCTTCCATTGAATCCATGTTCTAAATCTTGGCTTTCCCAAAGTTTTTGATAGTTAAATTTCTTCTTGTTTCCTTACATTTAAATGACTTAAAAACTTAGAAACATAACAAGAAGATAAAATAAAAAGAATAAATAATAGATGGATCCAGTTTCTAGAGGCCTCATAATCAACTCCTGACCCTAATGGTTAATAAGAATGACCTAAGGTACATTATGTATCTAAAACCAAACAACTACTAAACAAACATAAAAAAGGTCTAGGATAGACCTATCAGTGGATCACAATAGCTTAGCAGCTATGTACATATGATTATATAAGACGAGGATAAGCAAAAACAACTCCAAGAGAAGGACACAGGAGGATTCTATTGTTGTTGTTACATTTAATGTTCTAGGTGAATTTCCTTTGGCGTCCCCCTGTGGTCACTGTATATGATTTAGGTACACTGGATAGTGTATATATGCCTGCCTGAATTAGGGAAAGGAAAGAAAAATGAGTGTGTAACAGACATCATCACAAGAAATGTACTCACTACCTTATTATGTAACTGTACCCTCTTTGCACAACACCTTGCCAATAACATTTAATTAAAAAAAAAAAAGAATGACCTAAGGCTAGAACACATTCAGTCTTAAACCATATGTGTGGCACGTACAAAACCCTCCCTCCAATTCCATGTATCCCCACTTCAGGAAAAAAAAAGAAAAAAAAACCCTGTAGACTGTCAAATACCTCGTTTTTCTAATCAGTTAATGTCACTGGTGTTTTTGGTACTAATACTTACTGCCTTCTTAAATATACCAGGCATTATAATGCATGTTCGAGCGTAAGACCACTTGATCCTCATTATAACTCCAAAATTGAAATTATCTTGATTTCACACAAGAGTGAGATCATATTATTTGAATAAGGCTGCGTGGGTAGTGCTGGTAAAGAATTGCAGAGCCTATACTTTCCATCTCTATGCAAGTTCTTCATGAATGTTCAACTTCATCTCCATGCTTTCATTGTTAGCTAAGCATCAGTGTGACACTTAACACCAGAACAACTCAAGTTTGTATCCATCCCAATCTATTGCTTAATTAATGCTTCATTACTTTTAACATGAATTAAAATACATAAACCTTAAGATGCTAATAAAACCTAAAGTATTTCTATACTTATTACTTTCTGGATGACATTTTTTCCATCTCAACAAGCATCACAGCTACAGAGCTTTTTGGTTTATTATAGTCTCCTAGCACCTAATGTGAAGTCAGAATGTAGGTGTAAAAACCAGTGAATTTTAGCTGAAACAGGGACCATAACATCCAGTTATAGCCTCAGTTTTGCCACAAAACAGGAGTGTGACCTTAAATACCTCATCTCACTCTTAGAAACTCAAATAAGAGCATCTATAAAATGAGGAGATGAGAGAGAAAAATGTAAATAAGCTTCCATATCTATTTGGCTAAATCTTTTGCATACTGAAGAACTCACTTCTTTGTTTCAGGAAAAGCAAAATTTCAATCATTCTGATTGGGAATTTTATTAGTCACACTACTGATCTCAGGAGAAAACCTGATGAGTGAGACAAAATGAAAATAGAAAGTCAAAGTCTGAATCGACACATTAGTATTTGGTTTCCAAATCTTGTAAATGGACCAACTGCTTCACATAGATATCTGTCTCTTTAGCTTTAAATAAAGAAATCTAAAAGCAAGATTCTCAAATAATTTGGTCTCCATATAAAGTGTTTTACCCATAGAAAATGATGATAATAAATAAATTTTTATAGTGCAATTGGCCCTCCTTATCTATAGTTCTTCAATCATGGATTCAACTGTACATGGAAAAATAGGGAAGAAAAATAATTGTATTTGAGATTTTTCTTGCCATTGTTTCTGAAATGACACAGCTATTTATATAGCATTTGAGTATAATAATCAGAAACAACTTATGGTGCATGAGAGAGTATATGTGCATTATATACTAATATTATGCCACTTGCTATGAGGGGATTGACCATTCACAAATTTTGATATTTGTGGGAGATTCATTCCAGAATCACTCTGGAATCATTCTCACAAATACTAAAGGATTCTTGTAATTATTTAGATTAAAAGACTGTCTTATACAGATCATTGCTTATACTGTTGCATGAAAACTGCTTTTAAGAATGCTTTACTATCCTTTAAAGATAATTTAAAAATTGGTAAGCTAAAGTTAGTTTAATATCTCCAAGAATGCTTAGGAAGGCTGGCTGTTCTCTTCTAATCATTACTCCAGTTTTCTATCTCAGATGACTTTTCCTCCATACCCTGGACCATTCTCGTATAACTATTCTTTTCTCTTGCAGAATTTATTACTTCAAAAATAGAATCCCTTCTCATTTAAGTTATCTGTATTCTAATCCTATACCTAATTCTTATCTCTATTTTATTTTTTCAAATTGTAAGTCATATTGCCTGATGGTTTCAATGACACACAAGGACAAGAGCTCAATTTCATCTAGCTAAAGGAGGGTGGGTGCCTGTGGAATATTCCTATACCAATGCAAGACACAGAAAGTAACATAGTAAAGAAACAGGATATAGAGGAACTCTGAATTTTGCTTAGTCAAGCAGCTGGCCTGAATAATTACTTTTAAAACTAAAATAGTAAGAAATTGTTTTCACTGTCTTCTCCTCTTACAAAAACTAGAGGAGATAGAATTCATTGTATTTATAAACAACAACAAAAAAAACTAGCTCCTCCTCTTCCACTAAATCTTCTGAATACATAGAAACATCACAGACATGTATCTTAGGTCAGAATCTTTTCTGAGCCAATGAAAAACTTCTCACCCACTGTGTTGTTCCCATTATTTCCATGGCTGAATAAAAGGACTGTTTGGCATGAAATTGTCAAGAGAAACTCCTTTTTGTACTATGCAAAGATAAAATGATGGGCCACATCTTTGAGTGCAGACACAGACCACTGCTACCACAAAGGACCCATGTGTAGATTACTGTCAATAATGATTTCTTGTCTACAGATATAAATAATGAAGAGTGTGCCATTGTTACTACCCAATGTCCTGCAGCATATTTCCATAATAACACCAAAATACTTTCAAATTAATGAGAACACTGGTTTTACTGGAATCATAAAATGTGTCTAAAATTAGTGACATCAGCTTATAAGAAAATACTTCAGAAAATATTATTTGTGGGTATAGACTGTGTGCTGAACTTATTCCTCAACAGGTCTCTATAGTACTATTTGTGGTCAAAACACACGTTTTCGTGTAAGGTTATATATGGGCACACTTACACAGAATGTATTATCATGTGCTAATGAATGAATCTCCAGTGTTAAAAGAATATGACCCCAAATCAGTATGACTATTAGTGTTGCAAAGAACTTACTCATTACTTGCAATGGTTTTCATGAAGAAATGGAGTTTTTACAAAATAATTACAGTGCATTTAATTTGATACTAAAATATACATTGTGCAGAGGCTTCAGAAATAGAAAAAAGTTTGACCTGATTACAGGATTACAAAGTGTTCACCCTTTTCTGTAGCAATAATAATAATAATAATAATAATAATAATAATAATACCAAATTCAATGTAACGTGAAAGCAAATAAGTATGTTTGTTTAAAGGGATCATTTAAAGTAGTTTGCATTTTCCACCTCTATAAAAATTTGCAATGGTTTACCAGTTCTTCAGAAAGCTAGACATTTACAGGATCCAGTATTCCATATTTAGGAATGTTACCCTAAAGAACTACAAAGCAGTACAAAATTGAAGTATTATTTGCAATGAGAATATTTAGTTCAAAGGTTGAAAGAAATCATTCATCAACAGATAAACTAATATATTGTGCTGCCAGTCTTATGATTTTCTCAAAACAAAATCCAGAAATCTGAATTTAAAAGAGACTTCTCTTTTTTTTTTTTTGGCCAGTCCTGGGCCTTGGACTCAGGGCTTGAGCACTGTCCCTGGCTTCTTCCCGCTCAAGGCTAAGCACTCTGCCACTTGAGCCACAGCGCCGCTTCTGGCCGTTTTCTGTATATGTGGTGCTGGGGAATCGAACCTAGGGCCTCGTGTATCCGAGGCAGGCACTCTTGCCACTAGGTTATATCCCCAGCCCCGAGACTTCTCTTAATTGAGAAAATGTTGACACTTTTTATTTATTTATTTATTGTTAAATAAATGCCAAATAAAACATCTGTGGATGCCAAATAAAGCATCTGTGAACCCAACTACCTGCATCCACCTGTCAGTGAATGTCTCCTGCTGTGTGTACAGATGACCTAACTACAATGAACAATTTCCCAAACAGATGCTTATAGGTAGTCTCTGGATAGGCCTAGAAATCCTTTTGCTAAATCAAACAACAAAAGAAAGGGGGCCCTTCCTCACTTTCACCCTTTTCCCACACTCCAACCTCCTTACTTTGTCCAGGTTATAGGATTTGACTGGGAATCTTGGAATGTGTATGGCTGGGGGTCATTACTGGGAGAGAATGTTGGGGAAAAAGGAGACCACAGTTACTGCTCATCCTTGGATTTACACAGGTTCTGGTATCTGGCACTTTCAGTGGCTAGCCCTTCCCCAGCTTTCTGCATTATACCTAGAAGGGAATTCTTAATCATACATGGAGTCACACTGAATGTGATTACTTGTTTCAAAAAAGAGGATTTATTGTAGGGAAATGTAAAATAACAAAAAAGGGGAAGAAAGATGGGCTTTCTTCCCCCCCCCCACCTTTTTTTGTTTCTATGTGATAAATGTATTTTACCAGTAGTTAAAAATCAGGGCATGCCTCAAGTGAGACAATTACTTTTTGAAATGATATCCTTAAATTGCAAAAAAAAAAAAAAGATGAATTTTACATTCTTTAACAGACAATAACCAAGAGAGATTCTTTTTTTTTCTTATAACAATTCTAGCAATCATATACAACTACCACAAAAGACTTATCCAGACTTCTCATAGATATTTAACCTAGAATTGGCCTTTTCCTTTGGAATTTTGGCACAGTTCACCCTACACACTCCACAGTATTTAATTAACTGGAGACCATTCTCAAGTACACTTAATTATAGGTCAGTATTCTGACTATATAAATCATGGAAAAGGAAAGGAAATGACACAAAAGCCCTAGACTAATATAATTTATAGCTATCTGAACTAACACAGGGAAAGAATGGTACTGTTCTATAATTAAAGATTAGGTTAGTGCCAAAAATCATAATTTTCTGCTCGGCTTTTAAAGCAAATGTCATGTTAATGACAGTTAACTTTTGATTACCCAGACATGATTATATATAGTTTGTGGATTATCTGTGCCCTCATTTTCTTTCCTTCTTTTTCATGTTGCTTTATTGTTAATTAATCCCTCTATCCAAATTCTGATTAAGGAAAGGAAGAGAAGTAGAAAATCAAATTAGTCATTCGGGCTGATTGTTAGCTGCCTTGGTTAAGACTCTCTGTTAAGCTAATGGAAAAAAAATGCCTGTCTGAATTTCAATTCTTTATTCTACTCTGACTTTCTTTTTAACTAAGATTATTTGAACTTCAATGCAATATTAGGTTATAAAGCAGGTAAGAAAAGTGCCCAAATATCTTTTATACTTAATTAATTAATTAATTAATTAATATGTAAAACAAATAGAATCTCAGGATACTTCTGAATCCCTATCACCATCACACCTCTTGAAATAACAATGGTATCTACAAAGAATTTGCACCCATGCCATGTTCCATTCAAACATAAACCATCAACAGAGTGATAGTTTACAATATTACCAACAAGTTTCAAGGAATGTCTATGGAATGCAATACTGAGAACCCAAGACAGTTTCTTTGAAAGATCTAGATTGACACACTAGCAACTGTTTCCAGAAACTGAACTTCTAGAAGACATTGGTGCTCATGAAATTAACCTTTCAATCTAAAGATTCTACTAATTTACCAGGAAACAAAATTCACTTCTTTTAGGCTGACTCTTAGGAGCTTAAAACAAAACAAAAGAGAACAAAATGCAAAATACCAAAAATGAGTAGAAGCAATTGATATTTGGATAAATCTGCCAATGGCTGCCAATGGAGAAAAGCCAACATCCTGCCATGTTGACTCAATATAATTACAATACTTTCACATTAATCACACAGGAAAGTGAAAAACAATTCCATTTTGGGTTCTTGAAGAGTCTCTCAGTCTGACACACCTGCTGGAAAATACAAAACCAGTTTTTCATTCAAAGTAATAGTAGTGCACTTTGGAGATTGTAAGAAATATCATCACAATCTCAGTTTCCACTGTCTGCCTCTAGAATTAGATGTATGGATGTTCCCCAACATGAACAAACCTTAAAACTAAATTCACTTTTGCTGGGAAACCCTAACAAACCAGTGGACCAAAGTAACAAACCTTGAAATATGGTATCAAGTTTTTATAGACTGTCATGTATTTAAAAAAATATTTTGTTTATTTGCTTTCAAAGTCATGCACATATCATACCAGGAACTGAAAGAAATTTAACATTACTTTATTTTTTTAACTCCTGGAGCTCAATGGTATGCATACATGGAAGATGACACAATGCCTTTGTTCTATACCTAAATGCAACAAAGCAATTTGACTTGGGCTTAAAACCAGTAACAGAGAATGAAAGTGCCTGATGGACTAAGGCAGCTAGCTACACAGCCCATTACTAACTTTATGAAGAAGATGATAAAAACATCAATAAACAGCTACCCTCCAAAAATATCCACCTCTGGAAACATAAGTTAATGCAATTACAGTCCAAAAGGAATGTAAACCAATATTTTTATACCATAAGATATGGTTTGTTACACATTTCAAGTCTTTAGGGTGCTCTTTGGAATTGCAAAATATTTCTTCCCATCCCTAACTGTAATTTAGTGCTTCAAAATGTCATTAACTTTAAAATGTACCAATTTTCTTTTTACTGCTTGATAAATCTTAGTTGTCATTCATAGGCTATAAATTCATTTTATGCTTTATGATAGCTTTCTCAAAAACTTTTTCAAGTACAGTAAATTCCTCAATAAAAAAAAACTTGGAAATGAATGGTGTTGGTTCAAAACACTATAGGACTCTGGCCAAGAGTTTTCTGTTCTGACATTAAAATTGATATAACTACTTATGGCAAGAAAACTATTCATATTTTGATAATGCAAAAAAACAAAATATTGAACCTAAGTATAGCTTTGGCACAGTCTGTAAGAAATCAGTCCCCATGAATAAAACTTTGAAAGAACAATAGTTTTAATCAGCTAAGACTTTGGGCACATTCATACACAATTTATAGACTAATACTAAATCTAACAAGAAAAGTCTGAAGTTCAACTTTATGGCATGATTCCTCAGTAGATGTATTATTGAAAAAGTCACAATCAATTTGAATCTTCAAGTATTTAAAAAACACATTAAAGAGAGATATTCTTACCACAAAGGTCTGCTAAAACATCTCTGGGCTACACTGATTCAGTCTGAGATGTGCTGGTCACTTTCCACCCTTTGGCCTGGGAGACTAGCAAGCCATTATCAGATTAACAAGTAGTCTACAACTAAGAAATGCCTAATGCTGAAACAGCACAGCCTTTTCCCTCCTCTGGCTTTCTAGGATCAAGGACACCACTGAACATCACAAGTCATGATGAACACAAAACCTCAAACAATATCTTTTGGCAAACAATTGAGAAAGCTCCATTATTTATCATCATGTTCTTCAAAGGGCACTTTTCTGAGAAGCTGTGGGAAGTCTGCTTAACAAAGCAGAAATGTGCACTAAAGGATCCAAACAGACTGAGAATGATGTCTTTTCTCTTATTAAAATGTTTGCAGCTTATAATATTATCAACGTATACTAAGAAAAATAAATCCATATATATAGTCATGTGTTCTTGAGTTTATGCCACCAACACTGTTGCTTAAGATTCTGTCTAATGTTTTATTTATTCCATTATATCTTATTATCTACTAAGGATGTCTAGGATTATGAAGAAAGTGATCATAAAAGTCTATACTTTGCTTTACATTTTAAGTACATAGTTTTTTAAAACTGGTGATGTGGTCACTTGACAAAGAATAATGTTCCTAGCCTTCTGGAGCACTTGTCTCTTTTCTCTTGCCATTCTAATAATTTCTGCTCTTGAAGAGTTCAGTGTGTGGCAGATGCCAAGATTAAGTTACCAGTTCTAACCAGCAGACCATACTGCCTTACCTGGCTAGAAGAGTCAGGATTTGAAAAGATAAAATTATTCAAAAGTATGTTTTCTTCTTTGTTTCTCCCCTCCTTTTAGTTGCTGTTTTTTTATTTCTGTACCCTTTGTCTTGCATATAAGTTTATCTGATTTGGGACGGGAAGCACAGAAAAGGTGAAACAAAGGGTAAATCACTTCAGCAGTGAAACTCACTAGACACTGTTGGAAATGAACTATACAACTTGGGGGGAAGGGAAGCAGGGAGGGGAAACACTGAGAGAAAGAGGGAAGGGGTAACACTGTTCAAAAAGAAATGTACTTATTACCTGACTTATGTAACTGTTACCCTTCTGTAAATCACCTTTACAATAATCTTTTAAAAATAAAAATAAATAAATAAATAAATAAAATGAAAAACAGATGAAGTTACTAAAAGCTATCTACCTCTACAAAAGCCAACAATCTTGAAAATTCACATTTATTTGGACTGACTTGTTAAAAAAAATCCTTAACAGAATTCAAAACTAGTTTTAGGTGAAATTTTAAAATATATTTAGCAGAACAATGGAAGTAAATTGAAATATTTTTCTAACAGATTCACTTTTCAAACATTATTTCCATGCAAACCTGTAAAGGACATTTATAGTGATATGTGGCATTATTTATATTATTTTGTCAAATCCAAAGCCTATGATTTTTGTTTTAGAGAATCAAATGATACAAAAGGTTATTTGAAAGAATGTTTGGTGGGATTTACATATTTTTCATTGCCTTCTTATAAAACAGAATCATATACAAAGGAATAAATTTCAGGTTTTTTTTCCCATTCAATTGTACTTCTTTCTACCTACACAATTATTTTCCACTACTGATGGCATTATAACTATGCATTGAAATGTTACAAATTGGAATATTATTTTATTTAAATTTTCTAAATGAAGTTTTCTTCTGCCTCCTTAAATGAATCTACTAGTTCCTTCATTTAAGAACATTTTCTTGCTAAATAAATTATATAGACTGCTTGTCTTTGACAATCATTCTTTATTTGCTTTGAGTAGGAAAAGAAAGAAAAATGAGAGCTAGATTAGCACCTCCAAGAATTCTGTCAGTCAGTGGTAGTTTTTTTTTCAACCAAAGTAACAATTATAGTTTAATACCAGTGCATGTTTCTTACTTAATTAATAAAGAGTATTTTCATGGATACATTTCAAATCCTCTCTATTAACAAATAACTCCCTCTGAAAAACTTGTTAATAACTATAGGTCCTCATAAGTTTAAAAAATATAATTATCAACTTAAATAAGTATAAACAATTTAGTCTACATACACATACAGACGTGTTTGACTTACTGAAATATTACCACAGAAATACTCAATATCTATTTATCTGAATATACTCAGAACATCCTAGAAATACACATTTAATGAGTTCTTTTGAATTTCTATTAAATATGAATTTAATGGCAAACAAAATGATGAAAGATAACATACACCAGCAACTTGACTTATTGTTGTAAGTAAAAATCACAGCACAAATGAGAGCTCCTGAAACCGTACGTGCCTGATTTTTCCATGCCCATCATTCTGGTGCAGGGGGGTTGAAAATTGGACAGGCAGCTCATTCAGTGCTAGGATGATGTTGTTTTCCTCCCTTTTTCTCTGCTTCCACTGTAGATCAAGAAAGTCACTATGATCACTGTGAGCAGGAAAGGCAAACCCAGGTGAGCATCATGTGTTTCTCAACAGAGCATATGACTTTTGAAACAATTAAAAAGATAAAACCCTTTTTCTTTTCTTTTATTCAGACTCACACAGTTAGGAAATTTCTGTTCATCATGAAAATTAAAGGTGTTCAAATTTAAGCCAGTGTTCTGGATCCATAGAACTTGGCCAAGAAAAAAAATAGAATCAGGCAAAGAAAAGTCAAGATCACTAAGGTACAAAACAGCCTGTCCAGAGCACTAGGATATTTTATATATCCTGTGCCCTAGGTTAGGGTAAAATTTAGAGAAATAAGGTAATAATTAAATAGGAACAAAGATGAAAAGTTTTTAAAATAATATGTCAAGACGCATATGCTTTGTCATATATATATAAAGCAAGGAAAGATTTTCAGACAGCAGAGAGAAATAATGAGTCATATGCCTTAAGATATTTGCATAGAGTGGACACATTAATTATAAAGAGGCTGACCATCTCTACACTTTACTCAATTCAATGAGGCATAGCAAAGTAGTTAAGAGTATAGATGTAGATTTGATTCCCAGCTTCTCTACTTACAAGCTGATTTTGAACAAATCCCTTAGCGTCCAATATTTTACATTCTGCATCTTTATTGGCATGCCTAATGTATAGGATTGCTATAAAGATTAAGTAGTTACTACCTGAGAAATGCTTTGAATAGCGTGTCGCATCTAATAAACACTCTAAACCTATACATACATTTGGTAAATGCAAGTACTGTACTAACTGAACTGCTATCATGTGCCAGAGGTTTGAGAGGCAAGATTGAAAAAGACAGACAAGGAACCACCTGCTATGAAAGGCAATATTTTCAGTGAAGCAACATACAAAGCTCTACAAAATGGATTTCGTTGCTTTCCTTAATGATTATGAATTAAAATTACTTGAGTTTGGAGAATCGTGTGTAAGATTTTATGATGCTAGGTACAATGGTATTTTTCAATTCTAGCGACACTCACAGATACAAAAATGATAAAGTGAATGACCTCTATGCATCTGCCTCTTCTTTTCTCAGCCATTCAGAATTATAATAGACTATAACGCTTCAAAGATAGCCTTCAAAGGAGAGTTCTTTACACTGTGCCCAAATTCAGACAGCTGTTCTGTTCATTTTAATTTTTGCTTGCTCTTGCCATCAAATCTGTTTTAACTAACCCGTTTTTCTCTTTTTAATGTGCTAGAATGTCTTTTGACAGGATGATCACTTAAAAATTCACTCTTATTTTGCCACATAAATTATAGCATTCAGTAACACTTGGAACAAAAATTAGACTTACAACTCATTAAACTTGTTAACATACAACCAAATTATTAATACTCAGAGGTATGGGCAAGAGAATTTATGAAGAGAATATCAAAGTAGAATCAGATACACATATTCTCCAACATTATTAAAATCACTTCTCATAATTATTACATTCTTTCTAATTATTCAGGAGAAAAATAAGGACTCCACCCAAAGCAGTAGCAATGGCCCATGAGGCATCAAGGCCAGGCATTGTCAACAGGACAAGATGACCACAGGCCGCACTTACCATGCAGCCTTGGCCACAGAGACAGAGGGTCTGGAAGTGGTTCTCTCTAAAGTCAAGGAGCACATCTTCAATATGGGGTAAGAATGAGAGACAGATGACAGCCCCACTGTAGCTTTTGTCGTGGGCCCTACATCTCTAGAATCGAGCTTGACATTAGTAATTATGCCAAGGAATTTGCAATAATCATTTGTAGAATGGATGAATAGCACCAGTGTTGGCTGGCTTTTTTTCCTCTAAAATCTTATTTCTAGTAGAAGAATAGAACCACTCTTCTTTGCTCTTTCATAAATGATAGTTCCCAAACCATCATACTATAAACTACAGCTCAGGACATTTTTCCCCCTAAAATGCATTTGTATTGAAGATCATCAGTCACTTTTCTGCTTACTATCAGGACACAGTGAGTTCTTCCTATAATTTATCCATAAGAATAGCTAGTATAATGTGCAAACGCAGAGATTTCACTATGCACTCTAACTTTCAAATCATTTATTAAAAAATTAAGTAAAGCTACTACAAGCTGGGTTCATCTCCTAGGAGATCCCATTAGTAATGCATGTTCTCATTCTTATTTCCTCATGAAGTATTGAAAATCCTTCTCTTTGTGTGTGTTAGGTAAATTAAATACCTTTTCCCCCAAAATGGCATTATAAATAGGGCAGAATGAGATTAGAGAAACTATTCACATCATTACTTTTAAAATCATGTGTTTTTCAAAGTTCGTTTCTAAATAGGCACTAAAATGTATATAGCAGAAAATAGGAGCAAACATGATCAGAACACTAATAGGGGGCTGGGAATGTGGCTTAGCAGTAGACTGCTTGCCTAGCATGCACAAAGCCTTCAGCACCTCAGCCCTCAGTTCGATTCCTCAGCACCACATAAACAGAAAAGGCCAGAAGTGGCGCTGTGGCTCAGGAGGTAAAGTGCTAGCCTTCAGCAAAAAAAGAAGCCAGGGACAGTGCTCAGGCCCTGAGTCCCAAGTCCCAGGACTGGAAAAAAAAAAAGTGAGGTCCTGATGCCTCACCACAAACAGAACACTAATAGTGATTGTTTCTAGGTACTAAGATTCTTTCTGTTACATTTCAAAGTTTTCTATAGCTGAATATATAGCTGGTTTCATAACCCAATCAAATGCCTAGCATTACTAGTGAAACCTAAGACTGAGAATCCCCACATATAATCCAAGAAGCAAGAAGAGAGGACTAATGAAAGAAAATGTTCCTATAATTGGAGGACATATGATTGAGGATTTGTAGCTGAGAATATGAATTAACCACCTTTATATGTATCTGTCTATGTAGGTATAATATAGGACTTAATTGGATGTCTAAAGCACTTGAAAAACAAGTGGGACATTAACAATTGTTGAGAAAGAAACCATAACTACAATAAAGACTTTCAAATTGGAGTCAGAAATTTAAAATTATTAAGATGTTTTCCAAGTCTTTCCAGTTCCTCACCAATGGGGCAAGTCATTATTTCTAATAGAAGCATAGAATTCCATTGTGTACATTACCACATTTTCTTGATCCATTCATCTACTCAAGGGCATCTGGTTGGTTCCATATTTTAGAGATGGTAAATTGTGCTGTGATACTGACTTTAATACACTAGCTATTGTATGTATCAGAACTAGGGAAGGGGAACACCAAAATGGAGAGACAGAGTAAAAGGCGAACCAATGCAACAGCAATACTTACAAGACAATATGCTGCAAACCAACTGTACAACTTAGAGGAGGGTGGGGAGGGAGCAAGGGAGGGGGGGGAAAAGTGGGAGAAAAACGAAGGAGGCGGTAAAAAGTTAGATAAGAAATGTACTCACTGCCTTACGTATGAAACTGTAACTTCTCTGTACACTACTTTGACAATAAATAAATAAATCTATAAAAATATTAAAACTATAGGAAAAGAAGAGATATGCATTAATAAAAGGAAAATCGATTAAAATTGAAAGAGAGATCTGTGTGTCTGTGTGTGAATCTGTGTATGTGTGCAGATGCAAGCCTATGCGAATCCTGAAGCTTAAACTGAGGTCCTGAGCACTTTTGTTCAAGGCTAGTGTTCTGCTACTTACTTGAGCCAGAGATACCCTTCTGGTCTTTTGATGGTTAACTGGAGACAAGAATCTCACAAACTTTCTTACCGGGGCTGGCTTTGAACTGAGATCCTCAGATCTCAGCCTTCTGAGTGGCTAGGATTACAGGCATGAGCCACCAGTACCCATCTGGAATTTTACTTTGATGTCTCTTTTGGGAAGTTTGATAGAATTACAAAGAAAAGAAAAAACACAGTGGAACACATTCAATTGAGAGTTAAGTAGTGTTAAGAAATCATATTAAACTTCATTTGGGCAATTTAACCAGATGTAATAGGACAATTATTTCAACAATGTAGTTTATTTTCCTATCAACCTAAAATACAGCACCCAGCAGCTCGTTTTTCTTAGGAACATGTGTTATTTCATTTAGGGGCCTGTTGTTATCTTCATTCTCACATTTCCAAATTCAAACTCCTTGTGCTTACTACCAAAAGAATGGTGCTTAATTTCCATCTTTCTTTGTGGCACCTCTAGTCTCTCTCAGCCCTAAATGTCAAGCCCTTGTGACTTGCCTCTGTCTCCCAGAAAAATTTAGCACTACCCAAAAGGAATGGTTCTGTTAAGTAGCAGCTAGCTACTCAAAGTACCTTCACCCTATGGACACCTGGAATTCCTCATAGGCAATCACAATAGGTACTCAAACCCAAAGGCTAATGTTATTGCTCTCACCATAGAGATTACCCACTTTCAGTGTATTGAATGTGTATTTGTAACAGGTACTTAAACTATTTTTGCTGCCACAAATTAACTAAAAGCAAGGGGGAAAACTGGCATCTGTACTTCCATTTTGCATTTGTCATTGTTCTAAGCTGTTCTTTCTACAGTTATTTTGCAATCATCTTGGGTTCTAGGAAAGATGAGACTTGATCATAACATCTTTATGATTAAAAACTAAAATTACCCCAAAGGAACAGGAGAGCCTTGCGGGACTGATCATTCCCAGATGAGAACGATTATCTATAAAGATCAGGCTCTACCCTTGAGTGGGAAAAATCATCTTATAAAAACCAGATTTCCCTTTCAAGTGATGAGAGCAATAACTTTTGCAGAACCTGGGAGAATAAAAACTGAGGTAATGGCCATCCAAGCCACCTGTAATCAGGACAGTTAAACTATGTGTATCTTTGTTTCCTTACTCCTAATTCTTGATGTAGTTAAACCTAACGCTCTTGTCTCTACATGGAAGACACCTGAAGACACAATGATGTGTCATCTTCACATAGCGTCTTGCCTCATAATCTCCTTTTGCTATAGAACTACTTTCCTATCACTTTTACCACATTCAGGTCCTGCCTGAATTCTTCTCATGCTGGATTCAAGAGTCAAAGGCTGATAAGCTGTGCAAAAAGTCTGGTAACAGTTTAATTTCTTAACTCAGATGTATTTTTGAATCTGTATTTCAAGGCAGAGCCTTCACCATTTGGATGCAAAGCACCACAGAATTTATACACTGGGGGAGATTAACTTGGTGCCTGTGAAATACAAGTATTTTGATTCTAACCATATAGAATACATAACATGCAAAAAAAAAAAGGAGATTTCAATTTTACATGTTCTCTACTACAATCTTTCTTATCCTTGCAATTATCCTCCTTGCCTAATTTTTATTACACAACTCTCTTAATGTTATGCCTCATTATCTTTGCTTAAACAAGACTCGACATTAGTAGGATCCTATAAATCAAAGCAAACTACAAAAATTAGACTTCTAATGTGCCAAGGACCCTATTTTCTGTAAATGTGAGAGGCTTATGAGTTGTCTAACAACAAATTCACTTTATAAGCACATCTTCTTAGATGATCCACTGTGTGCTGCTTGCTACAGTTAGCATTTTGTGTCTTCCTAGAGGTATAGACATCAACCTTGAAGGAAAAATCATGATTAAACTAAAATAATGTATATGCCACAAATACAAACTACCTGAGAGACAAGGCCACAGATGGAAAAGTTGAGAAAGAAAAATAAGGATGAGACTGGAGATTAATCAGAGAATTTTTTTTTTGTCTTTTTGACACATGGTCTCACTATGTCGCTGAGTCTAAACTGAAACTGGCCATTCAAGTTCTAGAATTACTTATGCACCACCACACCTGGTGAAAATTATTTTACTGGCGAGAGTGTACTATTGAAAATTTGAATATGAAAATTCCAACACAAATCTCTCTATTGATAGCCTGCTGTGTTCCAAACAGAGTGGAGGGGATCCTCAAGTCCATAATAGTACATATAATTTCTTTTAAAAGATTCATATCTTAATATGACAAAAATATTAACTAGCTATTAACTTAATTGTGGTAAGTGGTGTCTGTCACACATCCATATTTTTATATGGCTAGGAATATTTCTAATTAAGAACAATAAAAGCTGGGTGCAGAGGTTCAAACTTCTTATCCTAGTCTCTTCTAGCGAGGACCATGGTTTGTGGTTAGCCTGGGCATAAAAGGTTGTGAGACTGTCTCAATCAATTGCTGAGTACAGTGGCACACATGTATCACCCCAACCACACAGAGAAGTGGAAGAACTGCACAAGTGGAAGTCCCTGCCTCAAAAAAAACCAATGCACAAAGGGGTTGTGGTTCAAGTTGCAGGGTATCTACAACATCAAGGATGTGGTTCAAGTTGTACAGTATCTGCCTTGCATGCTCAAAGCCTTAAATTCAATCCTCATCACTGCCAAAATAAAGTTTAAAATAAGAAGAATGATGTATTCTTTCATTTAGTAAAAATGCTAGTGTTTGGGCACGTAGCTAGAATTTAAGTTTTAAGTGTGCAAGTTTTGTTTTGCTTTGCTAGTTAATACATTTGAAAAGACTATATCAAGATTGAGAAGACCTTTAAGAAATGGTTACTACATAGTTAGAACAATACAAACAGGTGATAAAAAGCTGCATTTTAATTGACTGTCATCTATCCAACATTTGGTATGCTCCAGACACTATCTTAAGCAAATCACATCTATTAACTCCTTACTCTTATATCCTCTGTTCTTTACCTCAACCACATAGGACAATTGTCATTACTCTGCAAGAGGTAACTTGAGTTTCCACAGTGCTGGTATAGATGGCCTGGTAATCAAACTTATTAAGTACGACACTACAATTCTTACAAAATAAAAGATTGGAATAAAATACTCAGGCATACCCAAATGAAATACTAAAATATCCCTGATAACATGTTTAGTTACTCATCATTTTGACTCAGTAAAGGTATTTACAGAACTGTGGTGTCCAATGTACATCCACTAGCCACATATTTTTCTTTAAATTAAAATTAATTACAGCCAGGTGCTGGTGACTGATGCCTATAATTATAGCTAGTCAGGAGGCTGAGATCTGAGGTTGGTGGTTCAATGACAGCTCAGGTAGCAAAGTTCCCATGAAACCCTTATCTGTAATTAACCACTTTAAAACTGGAAGTGGACCTGTGGCTCAAAGAGGTAGAGTGCTAGCCTTGAGCAAAAGAGCTCAGGGACAGTATCCTGAGTTCAAACTCCACAGCAAAGAAAAACAAGATTAATTCAGGCAGAATAAGTTAAACATTCACTTACTCAATCACAGAAGTGGTGGTTCCAGTACTAGTAGCCATATTTGGCCAGAGGCTATCATACCAGAGGGCACAAAGAATATTCCCATTACTGCAGAAAGTTCTTGGAACTTAGTTTTAGAATTCAAAACTTTTCAACTACCTTACCTCAGTTGAGTCAAAAACAACAACAAACAAAACAAGAATTTCCTCCAAGTAACTATTTTTTCAGAGGTAGTAAAGGATTATCAACACTCTTTAGAGATTATTTCCCTCTAGGAACCCTGTGTTTTTTTTGGAGTGCACACATTTGATGTATAGAATTGGTTGGAGCACTTAACACTTAGATGTTACTCAGTCAGTAGAATGCTTGCTTGAAGAAACCGTGTGATATTGACCTTAATGTTGAACTTAAATTATTTTTTTATGATTGGAATATAATTATATACATTTCTGGAGACACTGTAGTATCAGTACATGCATACAAGTATAATGATCAAATCAGAGTAATAAGCATGACCATCACCACAAACATTTTTCATTTCTTTGTGGTGAAAATATTCAATAGACTCTCTTCTATCTATTTTAAGGTACATGTAATTGGTAACTATTGTCACCCTATGGTGAGAAATGTGAGAATTTATTTTTCCTAATAGTAATTTCATCCCAGTGACGAAGGTCTCTCCATTTCCCTTCCACTATTCGGCCACCATTCTTCCCTGAATTTCTCTGAGCAGACTTTTTTCAATTCCATACATGAGTGAGCTCACGCAGCGTTTGTTTGCCTTTCTGTGTTTGGTTTATTTCACATAATATAATGTCTGTTAGTTTTCTCTATGTGGCCACAGATGAGGCCCTCAAATTTTTATAACATAAAATGAAACAACCTAGTTGTTATTTTCCAATATATCATTGTCTCGAAATATCTAAAATCCAACAACTACCCTCCTTGCCTCCTCCCACTCCAAATGCACAGATAGCATTTTCAAAAGAGATTAAAACATTCGCCACATCTAAGAATAAGACATTGTAGTTGCACCTCATGATCTACTACTCTTTAATCCTCCTAAGGTATTAAACTTTACATTTACTTAGTCCTGTTTATTTTCTCAAGCTTTCCCAATAATTCCACATGATTTCAGCCAGCTGTTTCAACATTAAATGGTCCTTTTAAAAGCAATTCTTATACTTTGCCTTAAGCCAAGGGTTTCTAAGGTTAGTACTAAGTCTACTGGGTTTATTCTTGATAACTTTGCCTAATACCTCAAAAAGCAAATTGTCAGGGCTGAAATTTAGCCTCTACATGCTGCAGATTCAAAATAGAAAAGAAAAAAAGAGAAAGAAAAAGGAGTATCTATATAAGGCTTTAAAATAACGATTCTGTAATTATTGGTAGATCTCAATGGATTTAGTACATCACTAATTATACTGCATTACTGTCAAATGAATTCTTTTAGCATGATTAATGTTATTATGCCAAATCCCAAATTAATTCACAATGAGTATCTTAAAATCTCAGCAATGCTTTAAAAGGAAGGGGGGGGGGGGAATGACAAATTAAGCTGGGCCATTATAGTGAAATAGAGAAAGGTTTGCTATCTAAGCACTTCAAATATATTGCTAGAATTAACCTATATATTTATGAAGCACCTTTTCTGATCTTAGTTCAGTTTTGCAGTAGATTTCACAGCTGAGAAAAATAATGTGCTAAATGAATAGCTCACATACCCAGTCTCTTGACCTTTTACCCTTGTCTGAACATTTCTATTGTTTGTGTGTCTTTTGTTATAACCTGACGCAAGTCATCATTTTGAAAGTCAGTGAGATATAAATAAAAGAGGCAAGAACAAAGGAAAAATACAATCTCTTTGTCAGTTAATTTTTGAGATGTATAATTATGAAATTATTTTTCTGATAAGCTTAGTCTTCCCCAGTTGTTCCAGGATTTGATTATCTAGAGCCAAGTTGACCATGAAGACCTTAAAGGTCTATAATGGCTGAGACTCCCCACCCCCATTTGAGACTGAAATACTTAGCAGAGCAGAAGCCTCCAGCTGTAGTGATGGGCTCTGAGTCTTTCTATTCTGAGATGTAAAACTCTGTACTGCAGATTCAAATTCCAGAATTGCTTGCCACTGAACTCCTTTCTTTGTGCAACAGCACACATAATCAATCTCCTATACATACCTTCTTACCGCATCAAACAGACTGCATAATGCAGTCTGCAAAATGATTGAGATTTGGAGGCAGACTTGTTTGTATAGCCTAGCTTTACCAAGTTATATGTGACTTTGTAGAGAGGCTTAACATCTGCCAAAACTCAGTGTTTTCAGCTGTAGAATAGGATAACAAATATTTCCTATAAATACCTACAGTCTAGAACTACTCTGAGAGCTCAATAACTTAATATACACTTAGCACAACAGCTAGACAGTATATATGCTTGATACATATTAACTTTCATTATTGCTTCTTCTCCAAAGCAGGACACAATTCCAGGCAAAATCCCAACACTCACTACAGCAGTATCTCTTGTGATGCCAGGGACTGAACCAACTATTTGACAAACATCTCATTTAACCATTCCTACTTCCATGTCACAGGTGTAAACAGATGTCAATGGAAGAAACTGTTGAACTCTACATTACTTTTTACGCTTTGGACCTATAAATCATTTTCTCTCATCCTTCCTTCCTTTCTTTGCTTTCCTTCCTTCTTTTTTTATTTGACAGTACTAGGGAACTCAAAGCCTTATCTTTACTGTGCTTATCTTTACTGTGCTTTACCACTCGAACCAAGCCTCCAGTCCAGCTTTTGTCTGGTAAATTGAAGATGGAGTCTCAATGGACTTTGCTCCCCGGGATGCCTTGAACTGTGATTTTCCAAATTTCAGCCTTTTGAGTATCTAGCATTACAGCCACTAGTCCCAGACCCAACAGTTATTCTTTTTTAAAAAAATAATTATTGTCAAGATGATGAACAGAGAGGTTACAGTTGCATAATTAAGGTAACATGCACATTTCTTTTTAAACACTTACCCCCTCCCTCATTTTCTCTTGTCAATACTGTTATTGTTGTTTTAATATAACTGAAGGCAATTGTACTCCAGAGTTTTGGGTAGATAATCATAGGGAGGCTGGAAGGAAACAGTGAAGAGGAGCATATTCTGTAAAACTCCAAATTTAGGGAGCGGAGTGAAGCAAAAAAGTTTAAGGCATTGGGGTTACATAAAAGCATTCTCCTCTTGCCCTTCTTTGGCTATATGGTAAAAGCATAGCAAAGGGGGAACAAGAATGGTGACACAAAGGGTAAACTAATGCAGCAGGATACTCACTAGATACTATGTTGAAAATGACCTGTACAACTTGTAAGGGAGAGGAGTAGGGAGGGAAAAATAAATATTGGGAGAAAATGAGGGAAGAAGTGACACTGTTCAAAAATAACATTCATTACCTGACTTATGTAATTATAACCCCTCTGTCTGTACATCACCTTTATAATAATATGTTTTTTAAAAAGAAAAACATAAATAAAAGTATAAGGATGGACATACAATAGGATTTCACTTCTCAATTGATACACACTTGGAATGCAATAGAGTTGAGCTTAGAAGTCAAACTGATAGGCTCGTGTACATTATTAACAAAATTTTTGAGCAATATTTGAGGTAGCAAAAATTCAAAATTATCCCTTGCATAACTGGTTGAGAAATTTTACACAAAAAACTTAGACTTACCACTTCTTTGAAAACTCCAAAGAAGAACAGATCTGGCAATACAGGCAGTATTTGGCTATGAAGGGGAAGTGCTCCTTTCAGAATAATTGAGATACCTGCTTGGGTTTGGTAGGCACTGTAATTCTGAACCTAAAGACAGGCTGACGCAGGGGAATTTGAGGCTGGTGAGAGGGGAAATAATGCTATGGAAGCCTTAAGAGACCTAATTAGGAGCAAAAGAGTCTTTGATTTGCTACTCAAATGATATTACCCAAACAAGACTTTCTTACTTGATTTCCTCTTGAGACTGCTCAATAAAAGCAATGCTAGTTAGATAGACAAAGGTAAGCAAGACTAACAGTGGCTGATAAACACTGAGCCGAGGGCACTGAATTGGCTCTTTAGAGGATTTATGAGTCTTGGAGCTGAAGACAGAATGGAAAAGTCATAGAGTAACCAGAAATAGAACTCCACACAATGTAGTGGACAGAAAACCTAGTCCCAGTCCGGCTCAGCTGCCAACAGTGATCTAACCTCAGGCAAGGTCATGTCACCTTCTCCTGTGTTCTTTAACTGGAAAATGAGATAATTGGGGTAGATTGTTTTAACTTCCAGTTTTAACCTAATTCTCATCCTTATGAAATTAACAGCTATGGCTAGAAAGATTAAATGTGATGAGAAAAGCAGAAATAACAATGGGTGTGGAAAGATTACCAATTCTGATCTAGGCTTATTGTTTCAAAGATTTCCAATTGTATATATGTGATTATCCTTTTTGAGGTGGTTGTAATATTATCTGTCCATTGTATATCAGAAAAATATTTGTTCTACTAATTATCAGGATTAAGAATTAATAGGACATTGACCTAACTGAGTGTAGAAGTGGAATGTTTTAAGGATTTCTGCACATTCTTGATTTGTATGTAAATGGAGCTACTAACTGCCAAATTAAGAAATCCCAGCAGGACCTCTTCCAGAAAAACAGTTAGCAGCTAGTTCACATGGTTAATGTTACTGAAAAGTAAAACAACTGCTTTTTATTTTCAAACAATCCTAAATTTAGTCTTTCAGTTTGTATGATCAGGATTCCTACAATCTCTATAAACAGAAATTTAAGTCTTAACCCTCTCCTCACAACTAACAACCCCCATGAATATTTAATTGCTTCCTGCTATTTCTGTTAGCTAGGGACTACCTCTCTATTTTTATCAAACCAAAATTACACAGGATGAACCAGAATCATGGGCATATCAGTTTCTAACTAAAGCTTTCATGAAAATGTATGCTTAATAAAACTCAAATGTTTCATTTTGTAGGTGAAGACCCCAGACCTTCATTCAACTACTGTGTAGTGTCTCCTTTATTTGCTATTATAGAAAAGCGGCTCCTGGAGTTCAGCTGTACCACAGGAAGCCACAAAGGAACCTGAGAATGGGAAATGCTACAGCCAGCTTTGCCAAAAGTCTCCTGAGGGGGGAAAAAAATCAAGGTATGATGGCAAAAGGGAAAAAGGAATAAAATTCCAAGTCAGTTCCAAATTGGAAAAGAATAGTATTCTAAGTCCTTTAGAAATACATACACAGCACAGTACCAAAGTAGAGGAATGAATGCATTCCGTCAAGGTTAAGAACTCTGAGGGAAAGAAACAGTGTAATTATGGCCAATCCCCTACATCATCATTATCATAGTAATAAGGGTTGACATTCATTAAGCTCTCAATGTGTTAAATGCTGTGCTAAGTGCTGTTTATCTCACTTGCTTTTCTTAGCATTAACATGAGGTACTATTATTGCTATTTTATCAAGGAGAAAAATAAATCCTAGGGAGGTGAAGTCACTTTGATTAGTCACTAGTTGCAGAGCAAGGATAAAGGTCAGCATATACTGAATTCCATCTTTTAGCCATAAAACTATACAATTTGATTTTCAATTGAGTCCCACTTTGAGTTCTGTGTTTTCTACTCTGATTTTAAACTTCGTTGAGATACTAAGTTGGCATAAAATTTGACCATTTTAAGATGAGTTTTAGCAAATTTATAGAATTAAGCAACCCTTACCACATTCCAGTTTTAGATGATTCCATCATCCCAATAATCCTCTCTTGCTCATCTGCAGTCTGTTCCCTTCCAGCAACTGCATACCTATTTTCTGTCTCCATAGGTTTGCATTTTCTAGATTTTTTTTTTGTCATATAAGTGAAGAGTTATAATGAAAAGTCTTTGGTATCTGGCCTCCTTCATCTAACAAACGTGTTTGTGGGAGTGGCTTTCAATCAAGCCTAGAAGCTTCTTCTTTGTCATTATTGTTATTTATTTATTTATTTATTTATTTATTTTTGCCAGTCCTGGGCCTTCAAGTCAGGGCCTGAGGCACTGTCCCTTCTTTTTGCTGAAGGCTAGCATTCTACCACTTGAGCCACAGCACCACTTCTGGCTGTTTTCTATATATGTGGTTCTGAGAAATGGAACCCAGGGCTTCATGTATACGAGGCAAGCACTCTTGCCACTAGGCCATATTCCCAGCCCCTCTTCTTAACTTTTTTTTTTTTTTTTTTTGGCCAGTCGTGGGCCTTGGACTCAGGGCCTGAGCACTGTCCCTGGCTTCTTCCCGCTCAAGGCTAGCACTCTGCCTCTTGAGCCACAGCGCCGCTTCTGGCAGTTTTTTTGTATATGTGGTGCTGGGGAATCGAACCTAGGGCCTCGTGTATCCGAGGCAGGCACTCTTGCCACTAGGCTATATCCCCAGCCCCCCAGCCCCTCTTCTTTATTATTGTTAGAGTTAAATAATACCCCCTTTGGATGAATGTAACATACTTTATTTGGGGTTGAAAGTTTAGATTGCTTCCATTTTTGCTATTAAGAACAAAAACATTCTAGACATTTACTCTCAAACCTATGTGTGGATCCATGTTTTTATTTCTCTTCTAAAGTGTCCTAAGTATGGACTTAATGATTTGCATTAGATATAAATCTAAACTTAGAGCAAACCAAGTCCTTATTTTTTAAAATACCTGTACCATTTTACATTTCTACCAGCAATGTATGAGAGGGCTAGATCTTCTATATCCTCGATAATTCCTTCCATCTTCAATAACTACTTCAATGATTTCTTTTTTCATAAATGATTTCTGGTCCTTTAACTACAGAAATATTCATAAAATAGAATCATCTTATTTGTACATTTTATGCGATGCTTCTCTCCCTTAGTAAAAATATTTCTGAAATGCATCTATGTTTTCTTGAATAGATGAATTTCACTGGATGGACAAATTACAGCTTATGCACACATTCTCCTACTGGACACCCCATTTGGGGCTATTATGATAAAGTCATTATGCATACTTACACAGATTTTTATGCACACATAACCCACAGGAATGAAAAAATATGGGTCATAGAACAGATGTCTATTTAATTTTGTACAAAATGCAAAATCTTACTTTTTAATTTGCCTTCCTCTCAACAGCATTGATTCCTGGTTGCTTCACATTATCACTGGTATACTTTCTGGGAAACATCCCTCTCTGTACCTGTATTTTGCTTTCTGGACCACTAGACACAATGGGTGTCATAGATGGAAGAAGACGAGCTTTACAATATCCCCAAGAATGGGTAATATCCCAGCGAGGCTTCTATTCTCCAACATAGTAGATCCTGGGATCAAACATAACTGCTTCCAAAACAGGTTACTGTGCTACTTTTCTTCTCCTGCCTTTCTGTAGGAACTCAGGAAAATCAGAATGTAGTCAGAAAATGCCCCTCTCTCTCCATTACTTCTTACTGCTTTCTGGATATGTCTTAATTATTTTAACCTCAGATATAAACACAGACATCTTTACTTGTGCTCTCATTACACCGAATTAAACACTATGGACAGGCCTGGTTTTTATTAATATCTTTGTCTACCAGAGTCAACAAACTTGTCTAGAGCATTTGCATGCTTGCTACTCCTGAAGGACTATATCACTTTGCTCAGAGGACCTATCTCTGTCCCCAGCTCTTTCTCTTAACCTGCTACTCAGCTTCTCTTGATACTCCATGACTTCCGTTCCCTACGTTGTTATCTTGGCTCCAGAAATCCCACTCTTTTTATTGAAATGATATTTCTACAGATTAATCATTGAACTTAATGTTTTACCTATTCACCTATGCTTGCATAGCGACAGGACCAACATATTAATATTCCCAGAATGACATGTTGTGAACTCACCATAGTTTAACAAGTCTCCTTACCTCACTGATCACTTAAGATAAACCCAAAGTTGTATTCAACTCCAATATTGCTGCATAATTACAAATATCAGGTGCAGACATTTAGTTTCTTTTCTGAGTTGCTTAAAATGATTCTTCGTGATACAAAATGGACATTTATTTTTACTTGGAAATTGCTTTAGTAGGTTAAGAATTGATTTCTTAGCTCTTTCAGCACATTATTTTAGTCTATCCTGTCCAATATGAAAGCCACCTGTGGTGGAAATTTGGCTTTTCAGAATCAAGATACACTCTAACTGTAAAATGTATACAGTGTTTAAAAGATACAGTACAAAGAATTCCGTCTATATTTGTTAGTTTTTAATATTAACTGCATGGTAGAATATGTTGATATGCTAATTTAAATGAAATAATTAAAATTAGTTTTACCTGTGCCTGTACTGTTTCCAATGTGATCACAGGAAAAGCAAAATTATATATTAGACCCACATCACATTTCTGTTGGAAAACATGGGTCTATGATACTTTAAAAGAAAGTATTTCAGGACAGTTTGTCCTTGTTTACTTGAACCATAACATCTGCTCTTGAAAATCAATAAAACTTGAGTGTCAAAAAAGCCTCTTAAGAAAAGTGGTTTCTCTCCACTCCTCTAGAGTTCACTTCAAAATGGCCACTTCTGTCTTTCAAATCAGATTTCTGAACCCCTGTACGGAGATCTCCACAGTGGGCCACATAGGTAGCAGGGTCTATCATACAAACTCAAGGCACTAGATCCACTTTGGGATGGAGGCAAATATATATAAAATACACAGAAACATATCGGAGAGGAGTGATTATCAGCCTGCATATCATATAGACAGGGTAGTGGTGTCAGTTACTACTGAGATAATTTCATTCTGGCCACTGGATTCTACATGAAAATGGTGGAAGGTGTAAGATGTATCACATGCAGAGGGTTTGTTTGCATCCTCCCATGAGCAAGGTGAGGCTGTTCTAACAAAACAGTGTCCTGCTCTGTCTTCAGGGATCCTTCAGCATCACTCACTTTCAGAAATTTTGAACTTCCAGTGAGTGTCAGTGCTTTAGAGACGGACAATCATCATCACTCATATGATACAGCAAAGTCCTGGGAAATGATACTGGTCAACAGACCTGAGCATATGCAGGTCCGAGCTGTGGCACTAAGTGGTACTGCAAGAAATTATTTCAGCACTGTGTACCTCAGATTTTCAAATTACTATATGTTGGGTATACAGGAAGTGAAGTAGCATTCCCCTTTATATCATTAACTAAGGCTAAAAGCTGCATGGTTCCAGGTAGGGCTGGAATATCATGGCCATGTTCATCTTCCTGACCACCATCTACCAACAGTGGATGTCTAAAATTTTCAAAAGCTAGCTTTAGAAAGAGTGGAGCTTAATTTCTAAAATAGATAGTCCATTTCTAAGATATAGTGAGTATAGCCAGAATGTTAGTGTTGGAATACTTTGAATATAATTATACTCATATTTTTATTTATGTATAAATTAATAATTATTGACATGAACACTAAAATTAGCATTAATGCATCTTTTTTCCAAATAAGTTGGGAATAAATGGGACTATAAAAACTTAGACTAGTTTAATTTTATGCCAAGCACTGAACAAACTCAAGTAAGTACATTATACTTTAAGATAAGATAAGTAATGGTATTTTGTTGTGGTGTGGCCATCCATGCCTTTAATACCAGTACTTGCAAGACTGAGGCAAAAAGATTGGGAATTCAAAGCCAGTCTGAGCTACATAGCAAGACCTGTCTTTTACAAAGAAAGAAAGACATATGATGGCCTTAGAAGAAATTCCTGGCATATCACTGTCCATTACTTGTGATAGATATAAGTAGGAAATCATATCCTTAAATAATATTTTCTTTTTTATTGTTATCTTTAGGTAGTTGAACATAGGAGTTACCATTAAACAAAGCTGTTAATGAATACAACGTACTTTGACCGATGTTACCTCTTGCAACATTCTCACTTATCTCTTCAACCTACCTCTTCCCTTTTCTTAAAATTTAATTTTATTGTAAGGGTGATGTCAGAGGGATTACAGTTACATAAGTAAGGTAATGAGTATGTTTCTTGTCAAACATTGTTACCTCCTCCCTTGTTTTTCCCACTTTCCCTCCCCCTTTTATTCCTCTCCCCCCAAGTTGTAAAGTTCATTTCCAACATAGTGTCTTGTATCACTGTTGCATTGGTTTACCCTTTGTCCTTTGTCTCACCATTTTGTTACTCCCCTTCCCTTCTGCAAATCAGATAAACATATATACTGGACACAGAGTACCAAAATAAAAAACAATGACAAGGGATACACTGAATTCTTGACTATTCTCCCTACCCTCTCCTTTTCATTCCTTTAACCCCCTCCCCTTCACTTTACCCCATCCCTTTCAAATACCTATTTTTAAGTGTTTATATTTTTATTTTTATTTTGCCTTTTTAAAGAATTGCATTATTTTAGTTCTTCCTTGAATCTAGTATATTTCAGTTAATTCAGTAAACAATACTTTCTGACATGTTTCATTTCAATTTTACTACTGTAGAAAGAGATTAAAACTACAGTTTATTTCTCAAACTGTAGTTTTCACTATGTGTACTAATCTCTGTCCAACATAAGTAAATAAAATAAGCAACTAAATAAGAAATAAAAACAAATATACCATTTCATACTTTTGTTATAGCCTTTCAGTTATCTTAAATTGGAGTAATCTCAGAGCAAAGTCCTCACTACCCTTATGTTCGTAATGTTATTTAATATAATAATGGATTGAGTTATATTATTTTAAAGATCTGTATGGGATAACTATTCTGTTTTAAACTTTACTGGTGGGTGATACATTTATTGAGTCATTCTTTTAAGGCATAATTTTTAGAGAGAGAGAGAGAGAGAGAGAGAGAGAGAGAGGCAAGACTATCATCAGATTCTAGTTCTATGTGACCATCTCATCCACAGGATGGTTATTGGCAACATTCATGAAATAATCACATTAGAAGAAATCTCAGTCGCAACTTGATTTCATCATGCAGGAAGATTTCTCTCTCTTTTTTTGAGAATTAGTAGTTTCTCCTATTTAAATTATCTAAGTAATGATAGTTCATTGCCTTGTACCACTTCTATAATCATTTAAATATTCTCTAAGCTGGAACTGTACCTTTCTATAATGCAGATCCATTTGGTTTCTCTTCTGCCCTTCAGGGCCACTCATAGCAAGCCCAATTCATCCTATACCTGGCAGACACTCAAATGTATTAAGACACCAAACAATAACTTCTGCTTACTGCAAACTTTATGTGTCTCAAATACTAATAAAAAGTATCTTATTTAATGTATTATTTTGAAGAAAGAGGCACATGAATTCTCTTTTTACAGAAGGACAAATGGAGGTTCTAGGTGTTCCTGGGAGCACACAGTATCAGACAGAAAAAATGGATTTATGCCCCTGTGTGCCTAATAGCATGGGTACTGTTATAGAGCCATGATCCCCCAGGCTGTCATCTGCCATCTTCCAACAACTTTTTCTTTATTTATTAGGATATTTAAGCACAGTGAGAGACATGGAAAACACACTGAAACAATGGTTGTTTAATCAATAAATGCATAAGGAAATATTACTAAAAATGGTTTTGAGCCCCCAGGTTTATGCTTTTTAGCATTCAGAACCATCATCTTCTAGGCCAGAAGATACTTTCATAAAACAAGCATATATATACTCACCTAAAAATTAGAGAAAACCTAAAATCTATGTCTTCTTACATCAGCAGAGTCTCAGACCAGTTAAGGAGTACATCACAAAAAGGTTTGAAATCCTAATGCAAACAATGGACTCTAGGAAAGCATGCCTCACAGACATTTTAAGTCACAATTTGATATTTTCTGAGATTCTCTGATATAGTCCATGGAGAAGCCAAAATAACCATGTGTATTCAAAAATATCCAGTGTTAATATACCTTTATAGAAAAAACTGACCAATAATTAAATCTGGGTAACATTGACATTAATATTTATACCCCATCCAAAACTATTTCTCTTCCATCTTGACCAAAACATTCCTCAGAAATTGGTTATTTCTAGAATTTGCTTCCAGACATGTCATCCCATTTTGGATTTTGGAACCCCAGAGTTGTTATTAAAACTGTGTATCATTCTATTTTTATCTTATCATGATAAAAAACTGTCTTATTGACACAAATTCTGTCTTTTGCAATCAGACAAGCAGAACACTCCTTCAAGTGCCACTTACTGTGAGGTCTGTGCATCTATTTCTTAGGAATTCTAATTCTCTGGTACTGAGCATTTCAGCTGGTGAACAAAAGCCAAGAGAGAAGAGGGTTTTATCCCAGAGATACTCTTAATTATTAAGCAGTCCAGCTTAATTCATCATTAGTTCCCATAATGAAACACAATAAGGCAATTTAGAAGGAATGGAACAGAGGTGCTATAAAATAAAATACAGAGTCATAACATTTATCACAGCTTGCAGTGGAGAAATTTATTCTGTTGGAAGCAGTAGTTTTGGATGTAAGATTTGAGCTGTTAAAGAACTTATGTCAACCCTCTGGCAGAAATTGGCTGGGTGCACACAAAATCTTATTTCTTTGCCTCCTGGAACCACAGATGATATCCCCTCTTATGGTGAGGTATGGCCATTGGACTGAGCTCTACCATGCTACTTTGGCATCTCTACACAAAATCATCCTTGCAACTCTCAAGGCCTTTTCTATAACTGATGAGCTTTCATGGAGATCACTTTCAGGGCAGACTGAGACCCATGCATTGGAAAGACTAGAGTGATAAAATGGAAGGAAACAGTGACTGAATCCTAGATTAGAGGTAAGAGGAAAACTTTTATTACATTAAGGTTGTGAGATTTGCCAGTAGTGTGATCTGTTTCAACTGCTAGCATTATTTTAATTAGCATAGGTTATCTTCATTGGGGCAAATATCCATAGGTCCTAAAACATTACAAAGGTAATTATATAACCTCTATATTTATCAAGAGATAACATCCAGTTATTCTTGAGTTTATTATCTTTAAGTTTCTGCTAAAAAGTTTTATTATTGGAAGTTTTGTGAATGATAACAAGTTTGATATTAGTGTTAGTTAGACATTGGATTGAACCCAAGGGTAAAAAGTATGAAATTTACTTGAAAGCCTTTGAAGCGATGGCAGAAAAGGCAATAAAGTTTTCTATTTTTCCAACAATGCCATCTCAAGTTTCTAGGCTTAGATAAGGTAAGTTTTCAGCTTTAATTCGGTTTTTAGTTTGTAAACAATGGAAACATAGTAATATTAAAAAAGGAAGAGACATATCACTTGGAGGTTCCAGTCCATTGATAAACATGAATTGGAAAGACCTAGGCTCAGATGGTTATAATAAAAATTAAATAAATATTCAAGGTTTTAGCTGTAGCAGTTGTTAAAAAAAATCCTTGGCTATAGCAATCAGGAAAAGACATTTTTTTACTAGTGATGTCAATGTCCAGAAAGACACAGAAGTTTGACAATTCATTGTAGAACATGTAAATACATATGTATCCAGCCACATATGCATGTTCAATACTCAGCAAATACAAGCATTTATGCTAATATATAATACAATACTGAAATCATCTGTCCTATACAAAAACACACATTGATGACAGGGAAGAAAAAACTGAAAGGACAGACAGATCATTTAAAATGTAGAAACTGTGTTCCAAGAGTACAAATAAACATAAAAACCCCAATGACATTACTGCTGCAGTTAAAACACTTCAACTATCCCTAATAAATAAAATTAGGATACATAAAATGACTTCAACTTACAAATAAAAAGAAAGGGAATAGCTTGATGTAAGTAGATTTGAGAAAAAGGTAAAGCTGAGTCTTGGACACAGGAAAAAATGTAAAACAATAAAGACCAGTAGCATAATAATATTTCCAAAAGAAAGAAGTCAGCCAGATGAACTCATGAAGAAAAATGTAGGAAAGGGTCATCATGCATACACTCTGTTCCCACATTGTTTGCCAAATTCAGCTGGGCAGTAAACTTTAAGGCATCAAACGTTCATGTGCTGTTAAAAATAAAGATAACCCCTAAGTTTTACCAACATCTCTCCTCTAACTGCTAATTATCTATATGCTAAATGCAGCTTAGCTCAAACATGCTGAACAAAATTCAGTTGCTTTGACTTGGTAATACTTTCTTGAAAAGCAGAAAGGATGTCAAGTTGAGGATGGACAATAAGCTGACTAGATAAATATAAAGTCTTTCTAGCTCTAAAATTTCATAATTCTTGACATAGCCATTTTATGGCTTTTAAGTAGCATATATTTAATTTACGTTATATAGAAATTCTAGGAAAAAACTAGGAAATACATTGACCAATATTGGTGCTTAGTATACTCACTAATCAGGTTTTAACTTTCTTCATTATCTGAACCATTACCATTAACATATGTAGTTGGGCCACTGTTATTTGAATAACACTCAATGTATACACACTTAGCTTCTGATATAGGAAATGTGTTTTTTTTTTTAAATACCAGCTATATGTAAGCCTAATGACTACATAGTTTAAAATTGCTATTCAAAATGTGAGAGGCCCCAGAGGAGTTATTCCTCCTCCATTGACAGAAGGGAGCTAAGCAGCACAGTAGGATGTTTAGATGGAGAGACAGGAGCTAACAGACAAGGCAGAAACTGCTGTCTCAAAATCTTAGCATACTTCATAATTTTTTAAGTGGTTTATTGTTATAGGCTATTTTTAAAATCATATACTTGGAGTATGTTCTGCCACCTTCTTTTTTTCATCTAGAAGCCTTATGATAATGTCCATTATTCAGTTATCTTTTAATTTTCTTTGAAGAAATTTGTAACTCATAATATTCTTGGGCTTCTTTAAATAACCCATCATACACTAGCAACTACTATCCCTATTAAAGTTGGTATGTGGCTGACCAGTGCAATAATTTTTACATCCATTCTTTCCTCCCTTATGCTATCTGCTCTCAATTCACACCAAGAACTTATACATATTAAACCACTAGCGGTGCATTTAGAAAATGAATATGATAGTCTACTAAAATTCCTGCAAGAGGAAAGAAGAAACTAAAATATCGAAGTTGAATATATTTTAAATGTTGGTTTTGTTTTGGGACACCTACCATATTGTCTCCCATTAGTGGATGGATGAATTTTGTGTGTATACTCCAAGATATAAAAATAAATTATTAGTTTTAAAATCCAATAATTCTGACTTATTTTTCTTTATTTACGTATAATAACTCTAGTTTTCCTATAATTTTCATGTCCCATCACATTCATAGTATCACCTCTCAAACTGAGTCTGCTATTTTGCTTAAATTAAACATGCTTAGTAACATTAAAATAAAAATCAAATGCACACATATACAAAATACCACTAGAACTGGGCTTAAAACTGTTACAACAGCTCTCTCATTCTGTCTTTTGAGAAAGAGGCAAACAATTCTATTGTGCAAGTCATCTCCCCACCCCAGCCAAAAAAAATTTAAGCAAGTTTTGGCAAATTAGATAATTATTAAGCAAAACAATATGGTGCCTAATGTGATGCATTAACTGTTTCTAATATTATTGAACCACACAACAAGAAAAGCACTTTGTTCTTACTTACTTGGCAGACAATTATTCTCTACTCCAGCAATACTTCATGTGCATACTTCCACGGAAGACTCATGAATGCAAAGGTTCATTAAGGGAATGAGAGAATCGATTGTAAAATGGAAAAGGCTGGGTGAGGTCATATTTCAAAGAGATGAATATGGTACACTCCATTATGTTGTAATCAGCCCCTCTCTTTCATTCCACAAACTGTAATAGTTTATCCTAATTTTTTTTAGAGGAAAAACAATTCCTATAAGATTCTGACCATGGTCATTCTAAACTCATTCTAAACTCATTCTAAACTCTAAAGAGTCCACGGGCTGTAGGCCTTTTTATATTTACCCTAGTTCTCCGAGTCTACCAAATCAACATCACTGACCATTTTTCTCCTTAATAAGAAAAACATTCAAATGCTACTATTATTGCTGCCCTGGCAAACCACACTTAATAGATGGGACTTGCCCTGAACATGACACTTACAGCATCAATCAAGACTGAATTTTATTTCAATTTATTATGGTTGCTGTCCAAATGAAAAAATGCTTATATCGTAAAAATGTCTTGTAATATAAATGTGCCAATGATGTAATCACAGATTTCAGGCAAAAAAAATTTCGATTTGGGTTAAACATTTGCCCATCCTTCCTCCTAAATTTTTCATTGAAGTTAAACATAACAAAATAATGGGACCATTATGAGGTGATGTTGGTAGGAAGCAGAAGTCACATGTTAAATATTTTATGTCTTTATGAGGGAGCTTTATTATATTTTCCTTCTTTAAGAAGGGAGTTGATATTTCCAAATGATCTTGGATAAATGACTTTAATTTCACTTTCATTGAAAGCTCATCTGCAATTTTTTTTCCCTTGAAATGACCATTCATCAGGGAGGCACTGCTCACCAGCTTATTAGTCTGGAATTTATCCTTGGCCACAGCTGTTGGCTGACAGATCTCCTCTGGGTCCATTCAGTTCCCACCAGGCTTTTGTCCCCAGTGAGGAGAAGAGACAGATGTCAAGAGATGCTTTTTACTGATGGAAAAGAAAACCCATATAATGTTCTGCCTCTTGTGTGACCAACTGGTACTGAAACCTGTCTACAAATGGCACTGGGGGCTGGGGAAACAGGACAGTCTGGGAAATGACCCAGCACCTGTTCCAGTACACCACACCTGTTCAGCAACCCTGATCCTAGAAAGAGTGGGAGGCTTGACTTGCAGCTCTTTCCCAGAAAGGAGGCCAGCTTTATGAGTGTGCCTATAAAGTCACCAGAGGATCTCACACTTCACAGGGTCCTATGCTTGATTTAGTGCTCTGCTATTAACTTGAATTTTTTAATAATGTTGAACAATGAGCTCTACATTTTCAGGTTGCACTGATTGTCACACATTAAGAGCTGGTCTTGATAGAAGACCAGGGTTGAGGCGTAATATGCTGCATTCCTACAAGATCCCGCTTCTCCTAGCTGAGAACCACCCTTTGCATACTGCTAAATGCTGAATATGAATATATGAAACACTGAATACATCATTTTTCCAAGTTAATTTCAAGCAAAAGATGGTTATTAAAAAAAATTTGGCCAATGGGTTTTAAACAGAAGCTTACAAACAAAGGAAATAGGCATAACTTAAAGTATGATCATTCCAAGACAGTAGATTCTCCATCCTTTCTGATTGGAAAGACATATGGGCCCTAGTGGCAGAGCAACCATATTGAAACAATAAGAACAAAAGCCAAGTGTACTGAAACTGTTAAAATAAAGATTTAAATGTAAGCCAGATGCTGATGGCTCGGACCTGTAATCCTAGTTATTCAGTAGGCTGAGATCTAAGGATCATGGTTCAAAGCCAGCCTAGGAAGAAAAGTCCCCCATGAGACCCTTAGGTCCAAATAACCACTCACAAACCAGACGTGGAGCTGTGGCTCAAAGTAGTAGAGAGCTAGTGTTGAGCAAAATAACTTGGAGACAGTGCCCAGGTCCTAAGTTCAAGCCCCAGGAATGACAAAAAAAAAAAAAAAAAAAAAAAGTTAAGTATAGCTCCCACAGAAGAGAACTAACAATCACTGTAATCTATATACTATAAATAGTTTATAAAATTGAAAAGCAGAGGGCTGGGGATATGGCCTAGTGGCAAGAGAGCTTGCCTCGTATACATGAGGCCCTGGGTTCGATTCCCCAGCACCACATATACAGAAACCGGCCAGAAGTGGCGCTGTGGCTCAAGTGGCAGAGTGCTAGCCTTGAGCAAAAGGAAGCCAAGGACAGTGCTCAGGCCCTGAGTCCAAGCCCCAGGACTGGCCAAAAAAAAAAAAAAAAAAAAAGAAAGAAAGAAAAAATTGAAAAGCAGAAGAAAAGTACTCAAAATCCTTAGCCAAGCCAAATATTAGCAACATTTAGGCACTTTGCCGTCTGGCATTCATTCTCCATACAGGGTACTTGTTCAGCCTGTTGTAATCATATCATGGAATCACTACAAAAATAAGTTGTATATCTTCATGCAATCATGCTAATAATACATACAAAAGCTGTGGACTAACTGAACATTAAATTCCCATGTTATTAATGCCATCTAGTAGTTGCTACTTCTGGTTGTGAGGCTGCTTTACAAGTGCGATCTCACTTGTTGGCAGTGATGTGTTAATCCAGTGACAAAGAACTGAAGCTGAAGAAATGTCCCAGGAACCAGCTAGTCAACTTTCATTATGGTGACTCAAGCTCAGCCCTTGATTCTCACCCAACCTCTTTCTGTTCCAAAGGGGGTAAATGATCTATTTCAATATAATAGAATGCCATGTCTTTATTTCTTCCATTTGTCCAACAAATAGAGTAAATTTCTCAAAGCTGTTTTATTTTACCTTACTTGTAAGAGATGCCTTTGGGAAAATAAGGAGGTTCCACAATGAGTAAGTTTTGGAAGGCTGAATCTGACATCTTTCTTTTTTTGATGATTCATAAGGCAAGTTAACCAAATAAAGAGTCTTGGAAGTCACACACATCTTTTTTGTGTGTGTGGTATGAGGTTTAAACACAGAACCTCTTGCACTCTAACATGGCACTCTACCATTTGGGCCACGCTTCTACTCCTTTTTTCCCCTTTATTGTCAAAGTGAAGTTCAGAGGGGTTACAGTTTCATATGTAAGGCAGTGAGCACATTTCTTGTTCAACTTGTTACCTCTTCCCTCATTTTTCCTCTGCCTTTCCCTCCCCTTTTCCTTCTCCGCCCACTCCCCTCCCCCATGAGTTGTACAGTTGGTTTACACCAAATGTTTTTGTAAGTATTGCTTTTGGAATAGTTTGTCTTTTTATCCTTTGTCTCTTGATTTTAGTGTTTCCTTTCTCTTCCCTAGTTTTTTTTTTTTTTTTTTTTTTTTTTTTTTGCCAGTGCTGAGTCTTCGACTCAGGGCCTGAGCACTGTCCCTGGCTTCCTTTTTGCTCAAGGCTAGCACTCTGCCACTTGAGCCACAGCGCCACTCCTGGCCATTTTCTGTATATGTGGTGCTGGGGAATCGAACCCAGGGCCTCATGTATACGAGGCTAGCTCTCTTGCCACTAGGCCATATCCCCAGCCACTCTTCCCTAGTTTTAATACACGTATATACAGTATCCAGGGTACTAAGATGAGATACAGTGATAGCAGGGGTGAAACCGCAGGAAAGGAATATAAGTGAAAAAAAAAAAAAGGTACGGTTTCACATGGCATGTTGAAAATGATTATAACAATGATATAACACTTGTTTCTACAACGTGGAGTTCATTTCACTTAGCATCATCTAATGTGTTCATAAGGGCATAGCTATTAGGCTATTGTGATCTTCTGCTACTCCTTTTTTATCAAAGTTTTCATTAATGTGCCAAACTTACCTTACAAAACATTTTATTTCAGAAAAAAAATCACTAGTTATGTGTCAGCAGATTGGGCTAAATACAATGTGTTACATACAGACAGTCTTTTGTGGACTGAAGGCTCTCTGCTGAAAAGATTCCATTGAGTAGAAAAGCATGAAAAGTTCATAAGAAAGAGAACCTTCTGAAGATACTGGTTTATCAGTGCTTACTGTTCAATGATGTATGAACTGACTACACAGCATGCCATTTTCATAATTTCCTATCTTTGTTATGATTTTAGAGGTTACAGTTATGTTAATTTCAATGAATAAGAAAATTTGGCCACAGTGATGCAACTTCTGTTAAAACAGGAGCAGACTATTTAAATCCAGGAACAGCCACCCCCTTTATACAATAGCATAATTCCAACAGAAGAAATTTATTTTGTAAAATGTTATGATCAAGACCAATACATGTTATTCAAAATTAATAGTCTTAACTTGAGTTGTAGAAATCACCCTTCAGCATTTCACTCAATGTATTTTTTTAACTGTTAGGTTTTTCAGCAAAGTTCATTTTGATCACATTTAATTGAGTTAAACAGCTATGCCTAAGGTTAGAAATTATGAAATGATGGATACAGACAACTCCCCCAAATGGCAATACCCTGGTTTATGAAGGAGGAGAGACAGGGCATGATGCTGGCTTTACACGTTTATTTAATTATCAGCAGTCTAATTTAGATATAAGTGTCAGAGACAGACTTCAGGGATGCCAAATCAGACAGCCTCTGACTTCCAGCTGTTTTCTATGAGCTAAACATACAGACAATGGCTTCCTGTTCAGACAAATCAAAATGTGTTATTTTCTTGTAAGCCTTGCCAGTGGTTGGACATGAAGGGTTAACTTCTGGGCAAGTTCAACATGGGCATTATTTTTCTAGTTCTATAAGAGCTCAAGTCTTGGTACAAAATGTCTAAAATAGAGATCTACTTTTCCACCATGGACAATACCATTTTCCAACTTCTTCACTCATTCAAAAAAGACTAGACAATTCTATTAAGCTTTAGAAAAATATTGGGGGAAGGAGAGTATGTGCAATATTCTTTATAATTCCCTTTTATTACAGTAAAACATACAAAACTAAATTTGCTATTTTAACCATTTTAAAGCACTTAGTTCAGTGGCATTAAACACAAGTCTTAAACAAAAATCACCAATATTTGTCTGCAAAATGTTGCCATCTCCAGTTGAAATCATACATCCATTAAGCAGCCTGTTCTTCCTTCTCTTACATCATACCAGTATCATTCATTTCCTATTTCTGTATATTCTATATTCCTCTATATAAGAAGTATTGAGAAGTATTGTTTTTGTGTCTGATGTATTTTGCTAAGAATAACATAGAAGTTGTCCCATGCTGCATCATCTATCAGACTTCCACCCTCACTTACAGATGAATATACCACATTGTATTGAATCTTTCATCCATTCATAGACATTTTATTTTTCCTACCATTTAGCTATTGTGAATAACATTGTTATGAACATGTGGATGCAAACATGTTTTAGTGACTGCTTTCAATTATTTTGAATATATTCAGTGTAGTGGAATTGCTGGATCACCGGCAAGTTCTATGTTTATTTTGGAAGGGGTTGGTACTGGGGCTTGAATTTGGGGCTTTGTGTTGTTCTTCCTTGGCTTTTTCCGCTCAAGATTAGTATACTAACACTTGGGCTACACCTCTAGTTCAGCATTTTACTGGTTAAATGGAGAAAAGAGTCACGTAGGATTTACTTACCTGAGCTGACTTTGAACTGCGATCTTCGGGTCTTAGCCTCCTAAGTAGCTAAGATTACAGTTGTGAACCACTGACACCCAAATATATGTTCATTTTTTTATAAACTTGCCTACTCGTTTCTATGACAGACACATCATTTTACATTTCCATAAGCAATGCATAATATTCTAATTTTCCTACATCCTCATCAAACTTGTCTTTATTTATGATGAACCATCCTAAAATGCTCATTTAAAATATGAAATTGTACAAAGAAAGTGAGATATAGTAAGTATATAGAAACAGAAAAAGTATAAATTTGCATTTGTCTCTGAGTACATTTTCAAGACTAATACTCAGATAAAGAAGCCTCCTGGAATATAGACCAGTGGGTCTCTAAAAGTACGGTCTATGGACCCAATTCTAGGAACACATAATGAAGCTGAAATTTTGGGGTTAGGTCTCAGCCTTCAGGTGATTCAGTGTACAAAATTTTTAACACCAAACTTCCCGACTTGAAGATTGATAAGAAATGATTTCAAGTCCAACTGGGAGATGCTTCTAACCTAAATAGAAATGAAATCTGTGATAAAGTAACTGTGAGCTTCAGTTTCTTCATCTAAATAGAAATAATGTCATTTATGTGTTTGATTAAATCAAGTAATTATTATGAAAATACGTAACACATGCTCCTGGTCATCAAGAGTTAGCTTTACGGGCTGGGGATATAGCCTAGTGGCAAGAGTGCCTGCCTCGGATACACGAGGCCCTAGGTTCGATTCCCCAGCACCACATATACAGAAAACGGCCAGAAGCGGCGCTGTGGCTCAAGTGGCAGAGTGCTAGCCTTGAGCGGGAAGAAGCCAGGGACAGTGCTCAGGCCCTGAGTCCAAGGCCCACGACTGGCCAAAAAAAAAAAAAAAAAGAGTTAGCTTTACTTTCCTAATACTACAAAGAGGAATGAATCATCTATCATTCACTTTTTCATCATATATAAATTAGTAAAGCAAGGTGATGAATTGAGTACTTCTCCTGAAACTCTATATATATTCTTCAATCCAATTTGATTGCCATTTATTTTGAGTCTCATGACTCATCATCCTATTTAGAGTAGGTGGACAAAAAAGTCAAAGTTAACTATATTTCATATGTAAATAAATATTAGATAATCCATTCCAAACCCTATATTAATTCACATATTTTGAAATTTGTTTACAACTCAGTATAATAAAAAATGTGCTCTTTCTTAACACAAAATGTGTCTCAGGAACCATCTCCATGTTTTTGTCTTGGTCACAACATTTCTCAACATAACAGGTATAAATTCCATAGGTTGAGAAACCTCTGTGAATTTGTCTCTATAAAGCTAATGGAGTTTGTTCAAAGGTTTCTTTGGGCAGATAAGCAGGGACTCAGTCTCTTGAGAGCTAAGTGGAATTCTGATGTTATATGTGTCTAGTGTAAAAAACATAAAGAATTCTTTTAAATCCAGATACTCCAAATGTACCCATTTTGAAGACTCAGAAAATACCATCCTTAATGAAAGGTTGTTCCCAAGATCTAAAATACACAATCATCTCCATGTAAAAACTCAACAGCAGGCAGTCTGACTACACACTTCATATCTCTAATACTTATCCTTCCCATATTGTTATATTATCAACTAAATTTTATATGTTGTTTTTTTTGGGGGGGTGTTATAGTTCTTTAACAGCATTCATCATATGTGACTACATCTGGCATGAACAACTGACAGCTTTTCTAAGAGTTATATGCATGCATGACCCTTATACTATAAATTATATTCAAAGTAAATTCTCAGGAATTTTCTTCAGATATCTTTGGCAAAATCCTGATTCTGGATTTTGTGAGCTCCAGGAGTCAAGGCTACTGGTTCCTTAGAAAAGAAGATGAATTTTCTTTGATTCTTCTCCTTGTAAAATGAACATATTTACAAAATTTCTGTATCTTGGTGGTGAGTTGAGGATGCCAAATTTAATTTATCCTGTTAAGTTGAAAAATTCAGAGAAAAAGTTCGATTGTTTTTAATCATGCTCCTCCAGAAGTTTTCTCTATATGGTTTATAAAAAGAAGTAACTGACCAGTTTATACTGTCAGATTGACCAATTTATATTGTCAAATAGGCCAAATTTCTATCACTCTCTGGGAACAGAATTCAGCTCATTTTCATTTTTCAGAAAGCTCTCAGTTCCTACCCTCAGCCTATTCTTTCCCAAAAGAGCATCAGACCAAGACAGACAGAGGCCACCAACATCCTCCTTCTTTCCTAAGAGTGGGCTAGAGAAGAGACTTATCTCTCAAGGTGCTAAAGATGCCCTTGGGGACATCTGAAGATCTTCATCTGACAAGTATTTCTAGCCTTTACCATTCCATGTTGCTACCAGGCATAGCTTAATCTACAACAGTCTCCCCACAAGTTCCAACCCAGGCTCTCAGGCACGTTTAACTGGGTTGCCCTTGGTCTGACACAATTCCACTCTTCACATCCATCTGAATTCTCAGCATTTTTCTCACTTGCTCCTATAAGAGCACACCCAGAAACAAGAAAGGATCAAGGTAGTTGAACTTTGGAGGCATGACACAGCCATCCTGAAAGACACTGCTCTCCAAAATCATCTATATGTGAACAAGATAGAAGCCTCAGTCTGTCAATTCTTCCTCAAATTACATGTACTAGAATATTCAACTAAGTCTTTCTAATTCTCATAGGACAAAAGTAGTCCATTACATAGTATTCCCTGAATGTGCACTGCTATACTTGACACTCTCCACATTATTAGTGGAAATATTTTGCTTTGCTATAGAGAGAAATTGAGATGCCAAGAAATACAGTTAGCATTAAGTATTTACTTACAAGGATGTGTGGGTAACAGCAGATCATATTTACTCTATGTTGACCATATGCTGCAAAATGATAAAGCACTGAGATGTTCTCTCTCAATATAATCTAAAATGAGCAGTTGTTTTTCCCATTTGAAAAATTGGAAAACTGAAGTACAGTAAGGCTAATTAACTTCCCCAAGGCCACTCAGCCAATAAGTAAAACCCACAAGATTTGAGTATACAGCCCAGACATGACAGACAACTCATGCCATTAACTGCATACTACCTATCATGTCAAATGAAAACCCTCAGAGCCTAGAGTGGAGGACAATCTAAACAAAAGACAGAATGATATATACATAGGAACTCCAGAGACTAAATAGCATGAGATATTATCAAGAATGAATATGTACAATTCTTGGTAGAATTACCTGTTATGTTCGGAGCTTGACTTTCTTAAAGCCAAATTTGACAGCTTAGATTGGTCACAGTTTTCCAGACAGATGTAAAAATATACTGATATTTTCTATATGCATATTCATCTTGGTGATACTTTACTTAAAAGTCTCGGTTGTACTATGGTTTGCTTGGCTGCTAACAGTTGTCTATTAACTAATTCACCTTATTACTACCATTTTAAAGTAGAAGAAATGAGCTAGTCTCTGGTGGCTCATAACTGTGATCCTAGCTACTCTGGTAGTAGAAATTAAGAATGTCATATTTGAAGGCTTATCCTGTACAAACATTTCTCAAGACTCCCATGTCAACCAATCAAAAGCAGGTGTGATAGTATCTGCCTGTCATCCAGGTACAGATGAAAGTATAAATAGGGCAATCACAGTTCAATCCAGAACAGAAATAAAGTGAGAACCTATCTCAAAAATAATCACAGTAACAGTGACAATAACTGACTCTGGTACCCTGGATATTGTATGTATGTTTATCAGAACTAGGGAAAGGGAACACCAAAATGGAGAGACAAAGGGTAAAAGGCGAACCAATGCAACAGAAGTACTTACAAGAGAGTATGCTGTAAACCAACTGTACAACTTGGGGGAAGGTTGGGAGGGAACTGGGGAGGGTGGAAGGTGGGAGAAAAATGGAGGAGGAGGTAGTAAATTTGATAAGAAATGTACTCACTGCCTTACTATGAAACTGTAACCCCTCTGAACATTAACTTGACAATAAATAAATTCATTAAAAATAATCATAGTAAAAAGAGCTAGAGGTGTGGCTTCCACAATAGAGACCCTTTCTAACAAACACAAAACTCCGAGATCAAACCATGTGCCAAAAAGAAAAAAGAAAAGAAAAAAAGATAAAGAAATAGTGGCATAATAGGGCAATCTATGTAATATCACACAGGTGGTTAGTGAAACTAGCTCAAGCCACATCTGTCTAGCACCAGAGCTCCTTTTCATGAAACACTGCCTAAGGCCTCTGGAAACACCTACTCAAATACTCAAATAACTCATGGCCAGAAAGAGATACAACAGAGACACCACTCACACAAGAACTGGTTTAAGGGCACACAATCGTGTCTTTCCATTTGTCTATTATCCTCATTCTATGAGATGCCTCAGGTTACAACTTAAGAACGTGAGGTTTTCCTATGGTATTCTCTAAAGCATGACACCCAAGTCCAGATTCTCAGAAAGCCTGTAACATGATCTACATGAAGATGGGCCTTGAGTTTCCTAGATTGGACATATGCAACCAAGAGAAGCATAAACACCTTCAGCACAGTCATGGGAAGCAACTCTACATGTTCTGAGTCCATAAAGTGTGAGGTTCAGCACCTCCTGGGAAGAAGAGTCACCTCAGATCTCACGAGATCTTTACACAGAGCAGCGGCAAGGCAACAGTTAAAAGACCAGAGTGCTCAGGGGACATGAAAATGACAAAGTGCTTCTAGGAATGAAAAGAGCACATCCATATTAAGACAAATGGCAGCAAGCCACAGTCACACCTAGGTTACCCCAATTCCTCACTATTTCATCTGGTAATGGAGAGTTGTTATAAATGTAATTACTGCATGTACTACTGATCACATTATAATAATGAATGGGCTACACAGATGTTCATTATTAAGGTTTTCTTTCATGGCAATCCAAGAAACACTTTTCAGGCTTTTCATTTTCTTTTTTGTAACTCATCTACTCTTAGCCTGAAGTAACTTCTTTGAATTATCTGCCAAGATTCTCACCAGCTCTTTTTTATAATATGAAACTTTGAGGGTTTCTTGTTGTTTTATACAGTCCTTTTACATCTTGAACACAGACACATTCAAACAACCTCATACTCTGAAAAAATAGAATTTGTATCCTTACCTAACATACATTTATGACATAACATGTGTGTAACTATACATACACATACATGTTTTAAGAGGTATGTACATTTGGTGTGAAGGAAGGCAAAAGGGAGGGAAACAGTATTTAAATACTAATAGTACATACTGAATAAAAAATGTTTCTAAGCAAGCATATATTTTGAAGATTTCAGAAATATTAAAATTAGCCAAGACTCATACCATATAATTTAATCAACAAATTTCATTGGAAATAGTAAAATTATTATTTTATTCCTCCTATTTCCTGAGCCTATTTCCTTTATTTTCATAAATATAAGTTAATAAAACGTAGAAACACTGTAGTCACTAGAGGTTGCAAAAATAGGTCTTCCCCAAAAGTCAAAATTTTCTTCTCCTGTTTAGTTTGCTAATGAATAACTCCAAATTAAAGTCATATGACTCTTCTATCTGAAAAATCAGCTGTTCCAGGATGAATAGGGCAGGGAAAGCAAAGTTAATTCAGGTATATGGCAATAGCTCTCCCCCTCAGCCTTGGCAGGCTGTCACAGCAAAGGCAAAGGGTCATCTACATGTAGGCTGAAAACCGCCTCCAGTGGTCAGTGAAACTGTATACAATGAGCCCTCCAAGTTCAATACATTGTAAACCCTTCCTGCCTTTGGCAGATTAGATAGTCTTCTATTTGAAAAACTTTCAATAATTCCATTAGCCAATTAAAGAAGGAAATACACAATATGACCAAGAGGAAATGAGACTGATAGTGGCTGTTTTCCAGTTCAATAAGATCTAGGACTGTCAGCTAGAAAGTGAGGCTGATGCTAAGTGAAATGAACTCCATGTTATGGAAACGATTGTTATATCACAGTTTTAACTACTTTCAATGTCCCATGTGTATCTGCAGCTTCTACTATTGATGATGTTCATGCATCACCTTCCTGTGGTTGTGTCTACACTATCTCTGTAATCTTATCTGAGTATATTGGAAACCGTCTATACTGGTATTAGAACTAGGAAATTGAAAGGGAATACCAAAATCGAGAGACACAGGGTAAAAAAAGACAAACAACTACAAAATCAATACTTGCAAAACTGTTTGGTGTAAGTGAACTGAACACCTCATGGGGGGAAAGGGAAAGGGGGAGGTGGGAGGGGGGAATGAGGGTGGAGGTAACAAACAGTACAAGAAATGTATCCAATGCCTAACGTATGAAACTGTAAGCTCTCTGTACATCAGTTTGATAATAATAATTTGAAAAATAAAAAAAAGAAAGTAAGGCTGAATTTGCTAAATATGTAGGAAGTTGAAACATGGCGGGAGGCATTCTCTCCCCACATGCCTGTTATATCTACTCTACAAAGGTTATTGAGCTAGAATCAAACACAGGAACATGGGCACACTCACCCCTCTGATTCCCAGGTCTGCCTATAACATGAATACACACCAAGCCAGTTTAACCTCATCAGTGAGTGGCCCTTCTATTCCAATAATTATAAACCAGGCTGTATTAACATTATAGTAGACATAGACAAACATAACATCATAGATTTAAATTCTATCATGATCCTCATTTTGCTGACTAAACTTTAAAAATAATTAAAAATTATATACTTCTATATCAAACAATATATCATTTCAGTCCAGCTTTGACTGATTACTGGTCCATAGATTTCAGTCACTATTCAAAATTAAAAATCAAAACTGTAACTATCTGGATTGAAATTTCAGCTCTATCATGAATACCTGTGGAATTTGCTTAGCTTTTCTGTCCACAATTCTTATATCTTAGTTGTGTTTAAGAAATTAATATATGTGAAATAATTACTTAGCAGGCATCAAGAACTATAGAAATATTTGTAATCATCTTTGCTATTAAAGTTATTATGCTTTATAGGTATGGAATAACCCATCCATTCAGTTATCAGGACTGGTAAATGAGTTGTATCTGGCATTTAAAATATATCCATGTAGTAAAGGTAAGTATCATTCCTCAAAATAAAGACACATATTAATCATGAGCCCTGAAGCCCATAATCAAAATTATATGTAACATTTACCTATGTGTCATGAGCACACAAAAGACAGGATCCAATAGCTAGTTCTACAGCATAAATGAGCCAAGTCTCAGAAACCACACAATGGAGCTATACTAACTCAGTCCTGTTGTCCTGCCCTGTCCTGCCCCTGGGCTGCCTGCTTCTTCCTCAGGCATCCAAGAATGCTAACCTCATTGTCAAAACACAAACCAGAAAGAACTGATATAAGTCAGTGGTACCCACCTCCCAAGTGCCTAGTATCAGAGATAGATCACAAAGTCAAGATTGAAAGAAAAGAAAATAGCACAGGCCTTAAGCCATTACAACGTACAGTCAACTATAGTCCTGATCATCAAGTAGAACAAGAACAATTATGCAAGCTGTTAAGTGATTCCAAAAGTTGGCCTGTAGGTGACATTATTTCATTACAAGTGAAAACAACTGGCCAGTTGCTGTCATATTTCCCATTTAAGTATGCACGTGCCATCTAATATATATTATATATAAGCTTCACCAAGATAGTCTCTCACCATGAAACAATGCTAAGTAATTTTAAAGAAGGTACAATCACTACCAAAACTCTTAAGGAGTGTTGGAACTTAAAGAGTCCATATGATATGCACAGGCTTAAAACATTGCTCAGAATTTCCACACTACTGGATTTGCTGTAACACATTCATCTCAACCAAAATTTACCTTCCAGTTCTTTGCAGATATAAATCTTCTGCTGAGATAATAGCTCATAAAATTAGTTTCCATTGTGTTCAAAGTATCCCCATCCCCAGTCCCTGAAAGTTTTCTCCATACACCATCTTTCCTCATGCACTCTGGTTGATAGATAGAGGAAATGCCACTTTAAATCTTTTGCAATCCCATTATGCACAGACTATTTTGTAATTGATGGCCCTTACTTACAGAATCAGAATCTGCAGGTGTTCTGAATATACCAATTTTCATGCCTCCCTGGCATTAATTCATACAAGCAGAAATGGGTGAAGAAATAGATGTCTGTGGTTCTAATCTGAAATAAACTTTCCAAAGTATTAACACCACATTTTCCATTAAATACAAACCTAGAACATGAATGCCCAATTATGAAATCAGCCAGATTGCATGCAAAACTCACAGAAGGAGACAGAATAATCAAAAACCAATTCTAAACCTTGTGTGGGCACATGGTCTATCTACCATTAGCACTAAAGGCTTAATCCATAAAAACAGACCTAAAACAAACCTAACAAACCCCTTCGCTTTGCTCTTTTAAGAGTTTTTCTAATTTTCCTACAGGAATCATGCTGCACTCAGAGTAACAAGTTTCAATCACAAATAGGTAGGGCTGGTGATTGAGAGTCAGAGGATAGCCAGGCTTCATCTACTGCAAGATCTTTCTTGTAATATTAAAGTAAGCCCGCCTCACCTGAACAGACATTCACAGAATATGATACTTCACTGTTGCCATTTGAGCAACTCAATTGATTCATTGGAGATGACCAAATTCTAGGGGCATTCCATTCCAGCTACTCAACAGTACTTAAGAAATCCCTTCCCAACATGCAGTCTACCTCCTTCCCCACAATTCCACAGGAACCCTTGAAGATCAGCAGTCAAACTCTTACATTTACACATTTAAAAGTAGGATGAGGGACATCTGGGTTGGTTCCATGTTTTAGCAATGACAAGTTGTGCTGCACTGAACATAGTTGTGCTGGTGGCTTTAGTATGGGCTTGCTTGTAATCTTTTGGGTAGATGCCTAAAAGTGGGGCTGCTGGGTCATAGGGGAGCTCTATGTTTAGCCTTCTTAGGAACCTCCACACTGCTTTCCAGAGGGGTTGAACAAGTTTGCATTCCCACCAGCAATGTAGTGGAGTTCCCTTTTGGCCACATTCCCTCCAGCTTTTGCTATTATTAGATTTCCTGATAATGGACATTCTTACTGGGGTGAGGTGGAATCTCAATGTTGTTTTGATTTGCATTTCTTTTATGGCAAGTGATGTAGCTTTTTCATGTGTCTCATGGTTATTCTCATTTCCTCTTCAGAGAAGTCTCTCTTGGGGTCTCTTTAGCCCATTTGTTGAGGGGACTGTTGGTTCTCTGATTTTTTGTTTTGGAGGAATATAACTTTTTTAGTTCTGCATATATTGTAGATATCAGGCCTTTGTCCGTTGTATGGATGGTAAAAGTCTTCTCCCAATCTATTGGCTTTCTATTTATCTTGCAAGCTATGACCTTTGCCCTGAAGAAGCTCTGCAGTTTGATACAGTCCCACTTGTCCAGGCTTTCTTTGATTTGTTGCACTTTTGGCCTTCATTGAGGAAGTGCCAAGGAGTCCAAGAGTTTCCCCAATTCCTTCTTGCAGTGTTTTCAAGGTATCTGATTTTATTTCCAGACATTTGATCCATTTGGAATTGATTTTGGTGTAGGGTAATAAATAGGGATATACTTTTAGTTTGTTACAGGTGTTGACCCAGTTTTGCCAACAGAAACCATACCTTTTGGTGGTTTTTTTTTTTCCCTATCTGTTTGTTTGTTTGATTGATTTGTTTTGTTTTGTTTCTCTTGCATTCCCTCCCTGTGGTTGTACCCCCACTATCACTGTATCTCATCTGAGTACCCTGGATACTGTTTATACAGGTATTAGAACCAGGGAAGGGAAAGGGAATATCAAATTCAAGAGACAAAGGACAAAAACACTAACCATTCCAAAAGCAATACTTACAACTGTACAACTCATGGGGGGGAGAGGTAAAGGGGGAGGATGGAAGTGAGGGAAAATGAGGGAGGAGGTAGCAAGTTGAACAAGAAATGTACTCACTGCCTTTCATATGAATCTGTAACCCCTCTGTACTACACTTTGACAATAAAGGAAAAAAAAGCAGGATGACCACCAACCTGTTTTCCCACTATTGTCCTTGTGAATTAATCTTTAATACAACTTCCTTTTGTTGCCAAAGGCATCTCATTTATAAAATAAATTTTATAGAAAGCCTAATAGATACTTACCAGGTGGTAGACTGTCTACTCTTCTCTACTCCTATCTTAAACCTTCTATGCTTTTCATGTATCTTTCACTTGGCATAATTTAAGTCAGTAACTATACTGTTTTACTTACTTGGAGTATAAACACAACAGCTAGTCTTTGTGTGGATTTGGCAAAAAAGATGTCCAACCCTCTACTTTCTTTAACTATATCACTTTTCATGACAATTTACTTCACTGCAATCTCTGCATATGTTTTTCCATTGTAATAACTTCTATTTCAGCAGCAACCATTTGTATCTCCTTTAAATGAGAGTCTTACAAAGAGTTAATTAACCTGTTATTAAAGCCAAAGATAACCCTAGACATCATTCAATGATGCTTAGCCTTTTAATGATGGTTAAAAGGTTATAATCATTGAATAACGTCTGGAAGAGGTTTCATAAAGAAACTTGGAAATCCAAGATGTAGAGGTAGGAGGATGGCCAACCCAGAGAAAGTCAGCAAGACTCTATCACAAAATAAAAGCCAAAAGGCCAGAGATGTAGCTCAAGTGATAAGAGTGCTTGCCTGGCAAGCTTAAGGCCTTGGGTGTAATATCCAGTTCTGTAAATATACCCAAAACAAGAAAACAAATAAATGAAAAACTATAGAAATAAGAGCTAAGAAATGAGCTAAGAAATAGAATGTAACTGGTAATGATGTTTGAGAACATTTACAATATAAACATATCCCAACTTATCACCAATATCCATGGGTATTTTTTCCTCAGAGACCATCAATAAGGGAGGAAATGGGCAACATAACTAAAAAGTTTGTACATTTTCTTTCAAAGCTGTGCCCTTGGTATTTCTACTCCTATCTATCTAAGGCTTAAAAAAAACATACAACCTCATATTCTTTCTCTTAAAGTAGGCCTTCATAAAATGCAGAGCCCCCACTGGCTTTCATATTTCAGTCTAATAGGTACAAGGCATTGCCCTTCCAACCTCCTTTGCTGGAGAATCAACAGAGTTTCACAGACACATTTTCCTTTCAGCCAACTCCATATGTGGCATTTGCAGGACATCGGCATTAACATTTAATAGAGTCTGTGAGCATAAAGCACTTTTATGGACACCTGCTAGAGAGCTTGATTTTCCTTAAAAGTTTTATTAGAGCTGTTACATTTTTTGCAGTGTTTTATGTGACTTGCTATAAATGATTATTGTATTGCATTAAACACAAGAAAATCATCAGTGTCAGGCAACCAAGGCAGTATGTAACCAGATATTCGCTATCTACTAAGAAGACAGGAGAAATTAATCTATCAATAGACAGAACCACCTGGTTTTGCTGGTGAGGATAATGAAAATTAAATAACCACATAGGACCTCAAATGAGAAACTTGATATGATGATACATAGATACAAATGAAATGTTAAAATACTAGCAACTTACATAACTATCATTGATTTTTACCCTCTGATTACTATTTCAGTGATCAGAGTATATTAGGTACTTGTTTGCTTGCAATGTGTTTTATTAATGCTCTGTATCTGACACCCAATTTGGAAATCAATGCTTATTTCATCATTTTTTCTCTGAGGGGTTCTATTATTTACAATTGATTTAACAGGAATGAAAGGCTTACCATTAACAAGACCCAGCTGCTGACACTTCACACATGAATTATTGAACTTCAAAAAGTGAATTAACTTAACCATCGCCAAGACTGATGGTTTGATGATTTTTTGCGGCAAGTCTAATGTATTTATAATTAGAATGTCAAAACAGTAGTGTTCCTGCTTTACCCTCTCTCAAGTCCTTCACTTCACAGTATTTGAAGTTTATTTGCAGACCAACACTCATTTGAGTTTAAAAGTGTTCCCTTAGTGGCTTAAAAAAATCCCCCCTGTAATTGTTGAAAGTCTAACTAACATCATGTCCAAGTGAATGTGAATTTACCTATCACCCCTCATGTGCACTCTCCTCATAAATCTTCAAATGCAATTCATTATTTGAAAAGATTAAAAAAAACTCTTCTTTCCCACCAAGTATTACATTTGGCTTAAAGTTGTGCCCAGAAGAACAAATGCAGTTAGAAAGGTGTGGTTATGTTCTCATGTCTTTCAGTAAAAATAGTTTAATGAATATCTCAAAACTCAGTAGGAGTTCAATACAATAAAATGCAACTTGCTCTAGGAAAGACATCAATTAAAATTACTTCACTTGCAATTTTTAAAAAAGGTCCTGATTTGATCAACTAGATTTACACTTAGAAGAAAAAAAATCTAATATTTTTCTTTTTCTTTTTTTTTTAAACACCAGAAATTTAGGTTTTTAGGATTGGTTGCATGAACAAATTAACTCCTTAATGCCTGAAAAGCTAATAGTCTCTTATTTCTACTCTACACCTTCAGCTCCCTTGTGTGCTATATAAAGTTCCAGCCATCACATTCAGACCTCCACCTCATGCAGAAGAAAATAAAATCATCCACATGTGTCTTTATAGGTGCAGAAATGTTTTTCCCATCACCACCAGAAATGAAGGCCTAATTAGTGAGAATTCTGCCCTACCTGCATTCATCAACTGACCAATGATCTGGAGAATGGGATCCTCATAGTTGGTTCAGCATTTGTCTATGAGAAAGAAAGATGTTCCTGAACAAAATGGGTATTCTGCAAATAGAGGGGGTAGAAAATGCCAGGGAACCAAGTTGAGCCTTCCACAGACTTCAAGAAATGGGAGTAGGAGCACTGTGGAAAACATAGTACTAAATTTGGCTTAAAGTAGTACCCAGAAGAATAAGTATGAAAGTTGGGATGTGTGTGACTACATTCCCATGGATTTCAGTAAAATTATGTTATTTATGTTTAACATAAACAACCCAACTTCCACTCTTCTCATATGATTTGAAATTTTTGAATACTACTGAGTTTTGAATTCTGAATGTTATTTAATTTCCTAGTTCTTGCCTCTGTCCTACCTATCACCCCTCATGTACACCCTTGTCGTCTTCAAACGTAATTTGTTATTTTAAAATGTCACCTGGGTTTAATATTCACTTTTTTTTTTTTTTTTTTTTTTTGCCAGTCCTGGGCCTTGGACTCAGGGCCTGAGCACTGTCCCTGGCCTCTTTTTGCTCAAGTCTAGCACTCTGCCACTTGAGCCACAGCGCCACTTCTGGCCGTTTTCCATATATGTGGTGCTGGGGAATCGAACCGAGAGCTTCATGTGTAGGAGGCAAGCACTCTTGCCACTAGGCCGTATCCCCAGCCCAACTTTTTTCATTATTATAAGTGCTATTTATGGCTAAATTATGTGACACATGATTATGTATCTTTTGTAGTAAAATTTAATTTTCTAAAGCCAAAATTTGAGTAATTTTTATTTAGTCCTATTAATTTACTTTCATGAGTTGATTCACAAACTACAGAAATATAACCCTGCAATTCAGAGCAGTTCAGAAAATTGATCAATTTCACATCTCCCTGTAGCCCTCATTCCTGGTACCCACGGGCCATGTATTTTATCATCCATGTATCTCAGCTTTCTCAGTTTGGAGCCTGCTTTTCTTCAGAATTCAAAGGCCATTGTCTTCTGGATCCCATTTTTACTTTTAGACCCTTATAGGTAGTCTTTGGGTCTAGGTCCCCAGAGTAATAAATGTAATAATATATTGTATATGCAAATCAATCCATTTTATAAATATTAAATTAATCCAGTCAGTGTGGAAAATGCATGCTTAATTCTGACTCTCAAGAAGTTCTTCTAATTGTGTGAGTTCTGAAACACTTAAATACTTAAGCTTATCTACTCCTCAAATCCTATTCATCCTATGCTATACTACCTGGGCTAAACAAACAATTCAGCAGTTCTTAATAATTTTGATCTTAGACTTTTTGCATCCTTAAAAGTGAGGATTCCAAAGAACTTAATGGAGTTGTTGTATCTATCAATCTGATCATAATAGGCATAAAATTAAAAAATAACTTAAAATAATCCCAACATGTTAACATGCATGTTTATAACAATATTTTAGAAATAAATTTGAGAAGAACGCATCATTCTAGATTTATTAGGACTTGAACTCAGAACTTTGATTTTTTCTAGTGACCTACCACTTGGATCACTCTTCTACTTATGGCTTTTTGCTGTTTTAAGGAAAAGTCTTGAGGATTTGTGTACCTAGGTGCACTCCAAACTTGGACTCTCACATCGCAGCCTCTTAATTAGCCAGGATTATAGTATTATAAATGCAAGTTACTGGAGGCCCAAATGCATTTCACATTTTCTAATTTTTCAAATATTATGTTTAACACAAGACATCTGCATTTTCATACCTGATATTGTATTCAAATTTGGAGGATGTGTTACTATAACTCATGAAAAATAATCATGACTTATATTGACAACAGAGTTCTCATTGGTCCTCATACCTGACAATGAAAATCATTAGTCTAGTTATTGATCTCTTCACTGACTCATTTTATTTAGTGACATACATCTTCAATTACCCCTCATACCTTTTATTTAAATGTTTCCAGAATTTGATATTTTCATGTGGATAACACCATGCTACTACATGAAGTCATTCTCTCTTTCAGCTCTTTTGAATATAATAATTATAGATTTGAGTTTTCTTGCCTCTGAGTTTCTTTCTACTCCTTCCCTGTAGGTTTACTTTTTGAAAGCTCTACTTGTTTCTTTTCGTCTGTGTCTCTTACACTATAGGTATTCATCTGGTAGGCTTACAAAGCTACAAGATGTAGCTGCCATTTTGGGTTGCATAATAGATCAGAATCTGTAATTCATTCTCATTGGGTACAACTAAAAATTCCCAAGTGCCTTTTAAATGTAAGTAGTAATGAACTGGGAAGAATTTATAGAAAATCATAGAAAACGCAGCCACTCAGTGCTAATTGAAGTGCATTATCCAGTTTAGATTGCCTGAACATTCATTGAATTAACTTTAGTTTGACAGAAGGCAGAAGACAAGGCTCAAGAACTTTGCAAGAGAGAACTGAAGAAGACAAACGGAGAACAGAGATAACAGAGGGAAATATTGGTGATGTAAGGTCCTCTCCCTGAGGGCTCCATGTAGTTGCCCCCACCTCATTAAGTCTCCAGCCAGTTACCTGGGTAACTTGCAGACCGGGAGGCAGTTACCTCCCCTTTCCCTGAGGTCACAATCTAAGCCACCTGGCCACACCCCTTGCCCCTGCCCTAGATATAAGGCAGGGCTGGGTGCAGGTCGCTCTCTCTCTCCCTTCTCTCCGGCCATGGGTCACCTCGGTCACAAGGCAGCAGTTCGGTAATAAACTTTCTGTCCTGCCTGAATGACATGTGGCGTTCTCCTTTACCGGCTACCTACTTTAAAAACATAACAGGTGAACTGTGGAAAAGAGAAATACTTCCACTGAGAATTAGTTCCTCCTATACTGGTTTATAGCATATAATAGCTCCTACCAAAGGTGATCCTAAACCCAAGGCAAGAATTTAAAGTGATTCTTGCTTGAGAGTCTTCTGGGTTAAAAACCAGCAGTTCCGGGCTGAGACTATGGCCTAGTGGCAAGAGTGCTTGCCTCGTATACACGAAGCCCTGGGTTCGATTCCCCAGCACCACATATATAGAAAACGGCCAGAAGTGGCACTGTGGCTCAAATGGTATAGTGCTAGCCTTGAGCAAAAAGAAGTCAGGGACAGTGCTCAGGCCCTGAGTCCAAGGCCCAGAACTGGCAAAAAAAACCCCACACACACACAAAAAAAAACAGCAGTTCCTAACCTCTGGCAAACTCAACCTTAATCCATGCCTAGTAATACCACTATGTGAAGAAACAATGAAACAAAAAGGGAAATCAAATATGAAGGCCTATGGGTATATCTATAGACTGGTAATGACACCACACTTTGAAATCATGACACAATGTATTTTATTTTTAAAATGAGGTAAAATGGAAGTTAGTAAACTTTTATAAAAATGAACAGATTTGAAAAAATAATCAGATGAAATACAAATCATTTTCAACCAGGACTTTTATCTCTAGTAAGTATTTTCTGAGCAATCATTTCTGTGTAAGAGACCACAATGCTTCTCAAATCAGGAGTTTGCCATTCAAAAAAATGCTGCATGCAAAGTTTATGCACAGGTATTTAAAATCAGATCAATTTCATGCCATACCAGGAAACAATGGTGGTAGTTGTGGTTGGTGGAGTAATAGTTTCTAGGAAGTAGAGATGGTTAATGCTGCCAAATATCCCATACACACAGCACTCCTTGAAAATAAAGAGTCATTCTCATCATGGACATATTCATACAGTCTCTGGTCAGTTATTTATTTTCATTATAAATCATGAGCAGTCAACCAAGACTTTTTACCAGATATCTAAGGTAGAAGATAGAGGGCAGGAGAAGAAAAATAGAACTGAAGCAACTTAGAATTCTGCCAATCAGCAAAAGAAAAAAAAACAAACACAAAAACTTTCAAAATGAAAACTCAATTGTATGCAAGATAATAGGGTTAAAACTAAGATACATGATTAAAAAAATAACTGGGTGAAATACATACTAGGAAACTAGCAAGGAACAGAAAATTATTATAGCTATACCACTACAGACAAAGAAGATGCCAGGACAAAAGTATAACCAGAATAGTTGTTAGGTAACAATAGACTGCAAGTATTAAGACAAAATAGCAATTATGAGCATGTGTGCAGGCCACAACACAGCCCTTGTTTGACACATTTAATTTGTGCCTGTTTTCCTAGGTTGTCATTTTGGATTCATGAATATTGGATTCTTGCACATAGAGGGAATAAGTGGTAAGTGATGCACAACTTTATTTGTTTCTGTCTAAAGGCAAGTAGTACTAGATGGATATATTGAAAAAAGACACATTAAATTTGTGTTATTCTAGTCAAAACATCTAATGCAACACAATCATACGAAGCCATCCTATATAAACAGAAGATAGTTCAAAAAGATAAACGATGAAGATTATTCAAAGGATAATTTTAGGGAAGAATGGAGAAAATTGAACAACTTCCAGATTTTAGGATACAGTGTAATGGGGAATTTCTTGGAATATGGAAAAAACCATTCATGGGAAAACAGACAATATTTGGATAATAACTCATATATTATGTGTAACATATTACATTTAATATATATCATTATAATATACAAGCATATTACAATAGAATAATATATTTTACTACTACATATAGTATTATATTTGTATGATATATTAAAATGAATATATTATAGTATATCATCTTATGCTATATTATGTCATATAATATACTATTATACACTATTCATATAATATAGACTATATATTATAGACTATACTATAATAATATATTACATTAATATGCATATTAATGTATTATATTAATATATTATAATATATTATAATGACTCCATTATATATATTTGTATTATATATATTTGTAAAATATGTTACTTTATAATATATGTGCTATTGTGTATATTATTATATATAATATCACATAAATAATATAATTATATCTGATATGATTATATATTATAATGTTATTATCTATAATTACATACATATATAATTAAAATTTCATATGTACATTATATAGCATATTATGTATAACTGTATTATATATGATTGTATTATATTACATATAACTATATTATATTAAACATTATAAAAATATATTTTATATATTTATTATTTATAATTATACATATAATATATATTATATTCTGTTAAATATTATATTATATATTTTTATTAAAATATATACTATATGACCATAATATAATATGTTATATTATATACTGTATGAACACAATATTACATTAAATATTATGTTATATTATGATTAGTATGCCATTTTATAACATATAAATTATCTTATTTATTATGTTATACAATATATAATATAATATAATATATAATTTTATATTATATATGACAAGTATTGTAATATATAATATAATGTATAATAAATGTATTAGTGCTCTGCTAATGTTTTTTCTTTTTAAATTTATACTGCCGCTATAAATGATATTATTATGAGGACAACTGTGTAAAGATATGTGAGAACCCTCTGAAATACAACTGTAAGCTCCCTATGAAATAGAAAATTACTTCATACCAAAAATAAATCTAAAATCATAAGAAAATCACAGAATAACAGTAACACCTTATACCAGAGTGCTTATATTAACCAAGGAATTATCCTAAGCATTTAAATTCATTAATGTATTAATTTCTCATGAAATTATGAATGAGTGCTGTAATTTATTTCCAAGAAATTGCAATTTAGGGTATATAAGAAATGGTCCAGTATTACAGAGTGCTATGTGATGTTAAGAATTTTAAGCCATAGCTGCTGAATTGTTGTTCACACTGTGTTGGTTCATTTATAGAAAGCCTGGAAGATAAGCAGTTATTTTTCCATCTCAGGAATACATCACCTTAAATATAGCAGAGGGTTCCAAAACACAAAACCAAGCTAGGCACTCAACAGAGTCCTGTATAAAAAAAATTGCAAGCAGATATGCTTCAAGGAGGAAAAATTATTCCAAAGGTAATTACAGAAGAAAAGGAAAAGAGGACTCAAATGTATATAAATATTTTAGAGCATAGTTGAATAATGTTAAATTCATGAAATTATAAAATATAACTAGAATTACACTACATGCCATAAACTAATAAATTAGGAATATATATCCCTGTCAATGCTAATAGATTATGAAGTTTACATACCATTTTAGAAGAAGTAAAATTTTTGGCTAGTTAAGTGTAATAATTTTTGGCTAGTTAAGTATAGTAAAAATTTTGGTTTGTTAAGTATAATTCATTCCTCAGTAAAAGGAAGGATATGATAGTATTTTGTTAGGATAGTAGAATAAAAACTGCAATGAGAAAAAATTAAAATATACCATATGTATATATAATACTAGAAATAAATTTTCCATAGTAATTGCCATCTGTATAAATGAACTAAATTTTAAACTAAGGAGTAAATTTTAAGAACTCAGTTATGTGACATTAATTCTTTTTAAAATTTTAAGAGATGGGTCATAAAATAAATTGAAATGCATTAAAATTAATAGGCTGTGTTCATCACAAGACACCATAAAATAGCAAGAAGACATGCTTCAAACTGGAAGAAGATGTTTGTAAGACATATAATTAACAAAGAATTAGTCTCCAGGATATATAAAGAACTTCTGGAAAACAATAGAAACAGATGTTTCAAAGAATATGGAGTACAAGCACTCACTGAACATGAAGTTATGTATAACCTCATTGGTAAATTAGGAAAGTGCCAACTGAGACAAAAATAAAATGTTTTCACACCAGCCACGTATGAAAAAGTAAAATTTAAGAAGGTAAATGGTTGGTGAACTGCATTATTCACTCCCACAGTATGTATTTCACCTCACACCCGTCTGAAACAAAGAAAGAAATAACACTGAATTACGAAGAATGGTAAGGTATGTTAGGAAATTATATTATATTAGCCACAATTATATTAGCCACTTATTTATGGAATGCAAAAGTTGAAGATGATTCATTTATCATAAGCATAGGTTAAATTTATGCTATATAATTCCACATTATAGACTACTATGCAGATATTTAAAAATTGCCACTTCAAGGAATATTTAATGTCAGAAAACACATTACTACTTACAGAACCATCAATTTACAATATAATTTATTTTAGAGGAGGGAAGGAGTTAGTATATGTAAATTATAGAAAGCCAGCCAAGTTTGTGAGGAACTTATTTTCTAATTTATTTTTTGAATTTTCAATATCAAGTTTTTAAAAATTCTATAATCAAAAGAAATAAGTATTATATTCAATTTTCTAAGCGGAAAGTTTAATTTGATAAAGTTAACTAAATTTTACATATAAAAGAACCACAAATTTTGCACGTTAATTGAATTTCCATTAAAATCTTTTTAAAAATCAAATCTTGTACATAAATGCCAATGTTAACCAGATTTATAAACCAGCATCTTAGCACAAGGCATTGTAAAAAAAAAAAATCTTATTGATGCAATATTAGCCATTTGAATTGTCCATTTGAGTTCAAGGTATTTAAAACAATATCCTAGATAAGTGAATAAACGATTGTATTTCATTAAGAATTATTCACTTTCTTGAACAAAATGCAGGTGTCATATGAAGAGTGCCAATTCCCTGATTTATAGAGATAGAAATGAAAGTAGCCATAAAGTGAAATAGTACATGGAGCATTTCATTGTGATTCACTTTTTAAAAAGCCATTAATAAGGCTTATAAGCGAGTTAAGCACTAAGAAAGTTGGATGTCATTTGTTATATGTATTTCTGAAATGTCTTCATACAAATTCAGTGCATTTTTTTCTTAAAGGCCCAGATTTTCTGTATCCATTTAGTTATATTCTAAACGCTAACCCTCATATATAGCACACACATTATATACAGTTTCACTTAACTCACATTGAAAAAATTGAGGTGTGAGTGCAAACACGGCCCCAGCAAAATCACTGTAATTTCACAGATAGTTTTTACAACTCATATATCAAGTCCCATTTTCTCTGCATCCCATCCAAGGATGTGGAATTGCATTTCCTCAGTAAGGATGAATTATCTCCAACATCCTCTCTTCAGTGGGCATCTGTTATCTCATTGCCAGTACTTTATCTCAATGGGGAATCATTTGACACTCGATTTGGAAATCGGCCCAGTATTTGACTTGATCTCAATGGTAGGCAATGGAACTTTCCTAAATCACTGTACATTCTCCTTTGCTATTTATGTCGGCTTTTCTTATGGTATTTTTTTTAGAAATTAGTTTTCAACCTAATGGTCTACTAAAAATATATAGAACCTGAACAGGGCAAGGGGTGGAGGTGTGGAAAATGACTCTGAGGTCTATATTCATTTGCTGGGACATTGAACCAGCTCCCCCTTCTGCAAGGCAGGGTCCTATACCCAAACTACTCCCTATGGGACCAATGTTCTCTTACTGCATAGACAGGCACGTTCTCCTGGGCATTTTTGGTATCCAAGTGCTACAGAGTTGGATTTAGAAGGCAGTCTTAGGGATACTGCTAGAGAAACTACTCCACTATCCAAGTGGTCTGGTGGCATCTGGCTTGACCATTCCACCAATGAAGGTCGCTCTCTCAGCTTCCTCTGGAAAAGGAAGTACACCACGGGAAGAATTCCCTGCATTTGGAAGATAAACCCACATACTGTGTTGCCTGCAGATGACTATGCCCAAGAAGGATCTTGGTGAATGAGGGGCAATCAGAAGACCCACATTTTCTCTTCTTTTGCTGACTAGTGTATAAATAGTTTTCCCTTTCTCCACAAAGCCTTGTATTTTTAAATTCCATCATGATGGATGGAGGCAGCCCAGAGGGCACTGCCCTGTGTTACAGTAAGTCATTAGCTTATTTCCCTATGAATGTGTCACTTCAGTGGTTTATGAAGGGCCTATACTAAAGAATGATTTTGAAGAATGAATTAGAGTTGAAATTAGTTTGGATATGAGGGTAGAATTAAGGATTGGAAAAGCTAGTCATTCAGAGGACGAGTATCTGCAAAGGAATAAGACAGTTCAGAGTATCTGGGTGTACTGGCAGTCTAGGACAGGTGAAATGTAAGGTAAGACAGAAAGAAGAAAGAAGGGAAATGACAGATGGTGAGCAGAGTCAGTATGAAGGTGCTTGAATTCAGCCTAGAAACTAGACTTAATCATCAAGCTGACATTGCTCAGACTGAAGTCTGAACCTCACATTTTAAATTCTAGCTTCTTTGTGGGATGCAGGATTTCCTTTTATTCTTAGTGTGGGTGACAAATGCTACACATACAGGGAAGTTTTAGGGTAGAGGTTTCAGGAGTTCTCATCTCCTTTAGCTTTTTCTAACTTTACCAACAAAGCAGGAGTTGAAATTGTCAAGCAACATGAAAAACTTGTTAGATTGGAAACAGTAGAAAAGGAAAAATAAAGCAACATTTCTTTTAGTTTAAAGTCAACCTGGTCACTAATGTTGAATGTATTTTGCCCCATTAGTGAAGATGAGTGGTCTTTTCTAATGGTACTGGATTTATAAGCAGGCTAGACAATAATCCTCATTCTCCATTTGAGCATTTCCTTCTTGATGCTCTCTTTCACATAACCCAGGTTATGCTGACATGGTCTTTGACTTCCCACCGAGAAGTGTTCATTTTCACTGGCAGGCAAATGATACTATACTCTGAAGGCCCATCATGCTAAATGACCATTAAACCATTACACTCAAGAACTGCCTCTTAAGACAGAGGATCCAAGTGCTTCACACAGTATCACTGTTTAACTATCAGCATTTTACAGACAGGGAAATGTCATCACGAAGCTCACATGAATTCCTCCAGTTATAAACAAAACATCTGTGCCTGGTTAGTTCGAATGATTCATCCATGAAACTAAATGGCCAAAATCTTGTGTGGAATTTTTGCATAGCTCTGCCACTATGGCTCTGCTCATCAGCCACTTCTCTATACTCTCAGTTAGATGAGACAGCTCACACACCGATGTTTGTAATTGGAGAGGACATTGTTGTCATTACTCCATCTCAGGTTCCTCTCTTTACTCCCTGCCATATATGTCTTACCATGTGAATGAGGCTGTTTGCTCATGAGAATCAGAGGTCCAAAGAGTGACTGAAAATGGGATGGCAGTGTCTCATGTCTGTAATCCTAGCTACTCAGGAGGCTGAAACATGGAAGATTTCAGTTTGAAGCCAGTGCAGGCAGAAAAGCCCACAAGACTTCATCTCAAAATATTCAGCAAAAAGTTGGGCTAGAGGCAGGGCTCAAGTGGTACAGCACAAACCAAGTTAGTGTGAGGCCCTAACCAAGTACCAGAAAAAAAAGCAAAACAAAACAAAAACAGTAGCTCAAGGCAGAAGCAAAGTAGAGCAGAGGCAGAAGATAATGATAAAGGTGGAAGGTTCTTACCATCAACTGGAAAACAGATTGCAAAAGACAAAGGGGTATGAGGAGCCAAAGACAAGGGATTGAAGGTTCAGTTGCAGAAAGAAATCCAAGAAGCTGCAAAACCTTAAAGGCCAAGGTCCTTAGATAAGGTTTAGGAGCTTGCTGGTTCTTACTGTTGTTGCTATAAACTGCTGTAGAAAGCTGTTGATTTCACTCACTACCGTATCCTGATCATATAGAAATGTGAGCTTCAAGTAGTAAGCATCCAGCCTGAGCACCTAGAACTACAAATCTCTGGCTCCAAAAGCCTGGGTGAAGAAGTCTGTAGGTCTCAAGATTGGATCTATCAGCCTCTTAGTGTAGCATGCCAGTCCATAAGCTTTTTGGCATTCAAGGGAGTGCTATAAGAGCTACTGGCCTAAGCATGGCTTCTATTCAAGTAGAGCAAAAGGACTCAGCCACCTCACTCATTTCTAACATAGCTACATCAAATACGTCTTGCCAAGTGTTTGTAGAGAGCAATGAAAGTAGAATATAAAAGCAAGGAATGGAAAAGCAATAAAAATAGAATGGTAAGAAACCCGTCAAATGGCATGTTGAAAAGCAGCAACCAATTTGACAACTCTGTCTTGTCAAGAGTCCTAACTGGTTAAGGAACTAACTGAAGGCTGAGAAGGAATAGGAGGGGTTGGAAGTTCCATGAAATAGTAGAATGCATCACTTAACAAAGTCTGTTTCCACAGCAAACAGAATTCACACCCCAGATGCCCCAAAGACATAAATATTTGACACTCCTTTCTTCTCCCTCAATGTACAGCTTGAAGAGATAGAGCCTGACCGTGAGAGGATGCAATAACTCACCTGACTTGAATTTAGTTTCATTTTTGTAAGTCTTTCCTATAACATGAACATAATACAAGTTCTCTGCAATGTCAACCAAGACAAAGTAAGTAGAGATAGGGAGAAATTGACTTGCCTTATTGAGCTAAGAAAAGGGTTAACAAATTACAGCCTGGAACCAAATCTACTTTTCCATGTAATGTGTTGTTTTATTTCCAGACTCAGTGCTGGGGAACACTTCTTCACAACATATCAAATAATGCAGAATTCAAATTTCATTATAAATAATAAACTTTACTGGAAGATGCTACACTGCTTTACATATTATCTAAAGATGTTTTGCCATTACAATGGCACAATTCAGTGGCTGTGATAATATACTTGTATCTGATCCCTTATAAAAGAAGTTGGCAAATATCTAAGTTCCCAAACATCAGAACAAAATATACAATGCTGTATTTCAGAATTACATCTTTGCATTTTTCACTTTGGGAAACCTTAAAGTAAGAAAACCAAACGATTATATTGGTTGAGTTTGAGATTTTTCAGAATATACTATATCAGAAAGATTACCACTCAGAAGTCCCAGGACACTAAAATCCTCTAAACTGAAAACAGCTTTAGAGAAGTCTCTGTAATTCCAGAACAGTACAATTACACAGCAGGTAAAGTCATTATAAAGTTTAACTATTACAACTGCAGGAGTGTTGTCATCAAAAGCCCATACCCCAGTCAATCACTTTCTCAGTCACAACCTTCTCCTTTGCTTTATTTCTGTTGTATTGTTTTTCCTGGGATGATAAAGATCAAACCTAGGGCACTGTGAATGCTAAGCAATTACTCTACCACTGAGCTATACCTTCCCAGCTATCTCCTCTACTTTAAAAAGAAGCAAAATCATCAGCCTAAGAACCATATTGTTTTAAGAGACACTCCTAAAACAGCAGGACAATAGATAACTTCTTGTCTCTGAGCTCCTCTTGGCAAGAAACATTCAGTCATGGACCAAACTAATTGGAATAAAATAATCATCTCCAAAAGTAGACAGGGGTGACTACGAAAAGAATTTCTCAACTGCACTTCGAAGAAGAATATGGAGAAGGATGAGAGCTGAACATACCTTCTACATGTAGATCCTGAGAACAGTTCTCTAGATGAGCAGAATCAGCTGTCTTTATCTGGTGGTAGGCAGGGTCCTGCAATGGAAATTTACTTCATTTAACCTTCTTAAACATCACCCTGTAGCTAAAGAAATGAAACAAAAATTTGGTTGCTCTGAGTCTTTGACTATTTTTTCCACAATGGATTCTTCCCATGATGCAACATGCTTTCCTCTCTCAACATGAGAAGGAACCACCGGGATCTTTTGCTAAATCTTAAGGAAGCAATAGCCCTCAGCAGAGAGGAAGCCACATAGCCACTGCAGCCACCATTTTACTAGGTTTCACAGTAACTTAGGCAGAAGATTACACAGAGGTGACAAATGTTAATTACAATGATGCAGATTTCACTAGGACTGACCTTTAAACCAACAGCAAGTTAAAAGCAGATTGGATAGAAACTCTGCAATAACAAAGGCCCATGAAGACTTCAAAGACAAAAACTAATCATGTTAATGTTGTAAACTTGGTTTTTCCATTTCTTACCCCATAAAATATGTCCTATGATTTACTGAGCAATACCTCCCTTTCCTGTCTCAGTTAATTTAAGGAAATATGGCAATAGCTCTAATCCTTACTCTTCAAATATAAAGTCTTAAGTTCTAATTTGTATTTCATAACTTCTTCATGGATTTTCTTAGACTGAAGCTTAATGATGACAAGTGAATATTTCTGAAGTATAAATAGCATTAATCCAAAAAAGAGAAGCTAGAAATCCCAGAATTAACAAGTAAAAATGCAAGATACCTACTTAACTTTGAATTTCATATAAAAAAGAACCATCTTTAACAAATGTGTACATTCTGCATGATGCTTGGAAGATACCTGTATTGGGGAAAATTATGCAAAAATATAGCAATTGTTTGGGCACCTAAATATTAGCTGACAATCTACAAGCAACTTTAAGTCAAGATGCTTTTAGGCTGGATACAATAGCTCATGTCCTTGAGGCCAGCTACTCTAAAGGCAGGTAGATAGCAAGAGGATCACAGTCAGTAAGGCCTATCTGGGCAAAATCCTAATTCAACAATAAACCTAGCATAGTCGTACATACCAATAATACGATCTACATGGGAGGCTGTAGATAGGAGTGTCTAGGTTCAAGGCCAATCCTGGAATAAAATATAACTTAAATATAAACAGTTATGCAAATGACTAAAGTATATAAGGTCTATAGGCATGGCTCAAGTAGGAGAGCATTTGTCATGTAAGCCCTATATTCAAACCTCAGTATTGTCAAAAACAAAAGCAAAGAAAAAAATGCTTTTAGTTAGATAGGTCATGGAGAAATTTTTTAGTGTGAGTGTTTTAACTTATCTTGGAAAGTCCTTAAACAACTTAAGCCTTAATTCTCCAATATGGGAAATAAAAAGAGTGACATGTAGCTAACACAAACCTTTGATGAGAAATGTTAAAGTAATGGTATTATAAAAGATAAGATAAATGGTACTATTCTTGATTTTTCAAGGTCTCTAAGTTACTTGTTTATGAATCTTAGTGATTACCACAATTAATTTGCAATTAATTACAATGTACATAAGTGAGTTAAGTAAACAATTGTGGGTGCTTTCAGTGTCAGCCTTGGATGACATCAAGAATTATCAGGTGTACCTTAGCAACTAAATAATGATAAGTTTTGTTAAGCTTTGGTGCTGTTTCTCTATGAAATAAGTCGATTTAAATGGCATCTTGACAATCCTCCATCCTCTTCCCATCTCAATGTGAAAAATAAGAGGGACACAACCAACTAATCCAATTGCGTTCTGAAGATTCAGTCTCCCTGATTGTTGATTTAGACTACCTCTAACCTCTTATATTTATGTACAGGACATGAAAGAAAAAAAATCCTAGCAGTGCAAACCATTTTTACTTCAGGACATGGGTAAGATTTAATCTTTGCAGATCTTTAAGGCAAACAAGGTTGGGCAAAATTACCAGGGAGTTACAAATTGGAGAATGTTTGAATTTTAAGGATTGAAAATGGCCCGCAATGGGCTGGGGATATGGCCTAGTGGCAATAGTGCTTGCCTCGTATATATGAAGCCTTGGGTTCAATTCCCCAGCACCAAATACACAGAAAACAGCTAGAAGTGGCGCTGTGGCTCAAGTGGCAGAGTGCTAGCCTTGAGCAAAAAAAGAAGCCAGGGACAGTGCTCAGGCCCTGAGTTCAAGCCCCAGGACTGGCAAAAAAAAAAAAAAAAGAAAGAAAGAAAGAAAATGGCCCCCAAGCCTGTGTAATTAGGAGAACAGAAGTTAGACAAGCTAGGTTACCATATGAAATTACTTAGCAAAGAGACATGGACCTCTCAACTAATCAGGGAAAGGGAAGTTGGGTGCAAAGCAAAAGAAACAGCAAAAGAAAATGTACAAGGAAACTTACCCCAAGGATGTCATGTTGAGCATAAAGCTACAGCTACTTCAGAGTTAATTTTATTACACTGCATCAAAAAGCATTTTATTTTATTTTTGTTTTGTGCTATCACTGGGGCTTGAACTCAGGGCCTAACATTTTTGTTTAGCTTTTTCATTCAAGGTTGGCACTTCAATCACAATTCCATTACTGACTTGTCTACTGGTTAATTGGAGGTAAGAGTCTTATAGATATTTCTGTCCAAGATGGCTTCAAAGTGTCATCCCTTATATCTCAGCCTCCTGAGCATCTAGAATTATAGACATGAGCCACCAGCTCCTATTTCTTAATATTATTGATTGATTTCAGCAAACAAGAAGGCATTAGCTCCAGCTGGGGAATCCTCTGAATCCAACAGATGCTCCTTAGTCTATTGTCCTAAATAGGTCATGGTGGACCTAACCTCTAGCCTATCCTTGGGAAGGCGGTAGAATCTGAAGTGTGGAATTCACACTTGGAAGTTGAACTGCTAGGAAATTTTAACTAATTATAGGGAGGACAGGATACAAACATGGGGGAAATGAAGGTTCTACAAAGATTGTACATTTTCCAGAATTGCCTGAGAAACATACATTACAAATGTGATTTCTACTTTCCATCTGGAGGATAAAAGTTTCTTTTTTTCTTTTCTTTTCTTGTTTTTCTTTTATGATTTCAATCGTGTTTATTATAAACGATGAGCAAGTCCAAAATATTCACAGAATTCTCAAATGTCAGACACAGTAATACATGCAGAAGTGACGTCCACATAGCACATAAATCCCTTCACCTCTCCCTTTGCTGCACATCTCTCTACTCTGTCACTCTGACCTACTTAACTGTCCTCTAAACCTGCCTGATACATACCTGCCTCAGGATTTTTTGCCTTTTTCCCCTTCTCTATGCCTAAAGCATTCTTATCTCTTAACTCACTTTTTCTCTTCCTTCAGTCTCTAAGTGTCACGTCTCAGGAGAGGTGTTCTCAGGACAGATACTCATGACCATTTTATTTATAATTGTAGCCCTCCTCTGAGTGCCTTGTTCTCCTTCCTTGTTTGCTCCATCCTCCCAATGCTTAGTGAAAAGAAAGAAAATCTATGACTTATGTGTAGCACATTCAACACTTGGAGTGATTTACTTAGGTATATACATTCAATTGATCAGCATCTGCCCCCCTTTCTATGAGAATAGTTCTCAAACTTTAGCATTATCAGACTCATCAGAAGGGATCCTGGGAGAGGGAAGATGGCGCCGTCACAATATGGAGGCACTCCAACTCGCTCCAACTGAATAGTGAGGTGGGAACTTCAGCACCCAACACCCCATCAAGAATCCAGCAAAACCAACAACCAGAAGAAACAGAGAAACACAGGAAATGAAAAAGAACAAAAAAAGAAGAGCCTATAACTTACACGGAGCCTGAAAATCTCTGGGGTACCCCCCACCTGCCGACCCTGGCCCAAATAGGGCCAGGCTGGAAAAAGGGACCCGGCGCCAGCAAACCAACAGCCGAAAAGCCATGCCAGGAGCACAAAGTACAGACAGCAGTAACTCCACAGACCCCAGATGGAGCACAGACCGACCGAGACAGACTGCGGTGAGGGACTGGAGGTGCGGGACCGAATGGCCGAGATCAGACGTAAACAGCAGGGAAACCAGGTGGTGCGGACCGGGAGAGCAGAGCCGGACGGGGAGAACCAGGACCGCCACCACCAAATGACCGATCGCCACACCCCAGCACCCCAGCCCCAAAAAGCCCACAGCAGCGCTGGACACACACATAATCCAGGCCCAGTAAATTCCCCATTCCCCTCCTCCCCCGCCAATGGGAGACCAGCTCTAACAGAGACCCAAACCCTACAAAGAAGCTAGAGCTCCCTCCCTCCCCCTCCCTACCCCGATGGAACAAAGGAGCCCCATATCTGGTGGCTCTAGGACCCTACAGCCTCTGGGAGGACACAGAAACTAGCAGAGGCGGAGCAGCGCCCAACAAGGGGACCGGGAAACACCTTAGTCAGGCATCCCCCCCAAAGCCCCAGCAGAGGAGCCTGAACCTGGCTGCACCAGCCCCGCCCCTCCCCAGCAGGGGCCCGGGGACTGGTAGGCATCGGAAGCCCCACCTGAGGCGCCTGGTCCTCACAGACTTTTTGAACAACAGTCACAGGCTTGCTGATGTGCAATAACAGCCCAGCAGGGACACCTGGGCCCGAACACATGCCCCCCTCACAGCGGAGGCATAGAGAGTCTGTGGGCACCAACCCATGCCCGGACATTTGAACCTGCTGGGCCCATGCATACTGTCCCCCACAGCAAACTCGCGGGAGGGCACAAGCACCCTCCAACAACTCAGGGAAGCACATCCTCAAAGGAAGCACTAGAGTGCACACACACATGCACACCCCCCCCCCAAAGGCCAGCAAGGGCCAGCATGCTAGCCCTCCAGCAGGAGGACCACCTGCCCAACCCCCCCCATGGGAGTGCAAAAGCAAGCAAACTACAACACCTACTCTGATAGGCGCACCCCGCACAGGTGGGCAGGGTCCCCCAGTGGCAGTACCTGCTCTGATAGGCACATTCTGCACAGGTGGGCGGGCCGTCCCTCAACAGCAACACCTGCTCCGACAGGAGCAATCCACACAGGTGGGCGAGCCACTGCTCAGTGGCAAATCTCAATCTGAGAGGTGAGCTCCTCTGACCAAGGTACCAAGTGGAAAATAGAACCAAAGAAAAGTCCCCACACCACGCTGAATCAGCGACCCGCAAACCCCCACCAGGGGCATGCTAGGGTCAGCACAACACAGCGGGAGGACACTATGCTGTAGAGAAAGACACAGAACCTACCCACCCCCAAGTGCAGTGAGGGTGACCACCCCAGCAACAACCAAGACAGTCATGCTCACCCATTGGGCAGTAAGGTTCAACAGCCAAACTCAAACCCAGAGCCAGGACACAAACAAGTCTCCCACTGACGGACCAGTGGGAACCAGCACAAAGCCAACCCAAGGAAGCTACCTACAGATCTCTAGATGCACAAATCATAAAGAAAGATTACAAATTTCATGAAAGGGCAAGCCAAGTTGCCAGCTCCAAAAAGCAGTACAACTGGAGAGGAGATGGAGAATAAAAAAACAACTGAGGCTATGATAGCAGAAATGATGGAAAGCCTCAGGAACAAATTCAGAAAACAATTCCAGGAGTTTAGAATGGAAGACTCGAAGGACATTCAGGAAGTCAAGAAAGAAATGGAAGCAAAAATGGATACAATACAAACCTCCGTTAAAGAAGACCTTAACATCCTGAGAAGTGAAATGCATGAAAAAAAGAGATTTAACATACAACTCTTTAAAGGAAGAAATTTCCACGATCAGACCTGATCTGGCAACCATAAATAGCTCCCTGACATCCATAAACTCCCCACTTGAATCCACAGCACAAAGAATTGACCATATTGAATCCAGAATCTCTCTCTTGGACGATGATGCAGCCAATAAGGACCAGAAAATTACCACACTCCAAGAAATGGTAAAACTCCAGGGAAGACTAATCCAGGAGCTAGTGGACAAAGACAAGAGATATAATCTGTGCATAATTAGAATAGAAGAAGTTGCCGAATACCAGAGCAGAGGGCTTCAACATATTTTCAATAAAGTGATTGCAGAAAACTTCCCCAATCTCACAAGGGACCTCACCCAGGTAACCAAAGCCTATAGGAAGCCTGGCAGACCAGACCCTAGAAAATCCTCACCCAGGCACATAACAATCAAGACTTCAGATCTCAAGAATAAAGAGCAATTTTTTTTTTTTTTTTTTTTTTTTTTTTTTGCCAGTCCTGGGCCTTGGACTCAGGGCCTGAGCACTGTCCCTGGCTTCTTCCCGCTCAAGGCTAGCACTCTGCCACTTGAGCCACAGCGCCGCTTCTGGCCGTTTTCTGTATATGTGGTGCTGGGGAATCGAACCTAGGGCCTCGTGTATCCGAGGCAGGCACTCTTGCCACTAGGCTATATCCCCAGCCCTAAAGAGCAAATTTTGAATGCAGCCAAAGCAAAGAAAGAGATTTATTACAATGGGAAAAGGATCTGAATAACAGCAAACCTCTCCACACAAACCTACCATGCACGAAGATAGTGGAAGAACACAATCCAAGTCCTACAGGCCAACAATTGCCAACCCAGAACTAGATATCCATCTAACCTAGAATTCATATTCAAGGAAAAAACCAGATCTTTCCATAGCAAAGAGGATCTAAAGAAGTATGTGAATAAAAGACCAGCCTTACAGTGAATTCTAGGAGGGGAACCCCACCCAACAGAAATCGTACAGGACAGACAGACAGAAACTGAAAGAAACTACAATAGCCAGAGCCCAACAGAAAGAGCAGCTCATTAAAGACAAGAAAAAAAAAAAGAGGAAAAACAGCCTAACAGGAAAATGGAAGGGGAGAAAACACTCTTATCCTTGATCTCTTTGAATATAAACGGTATAAACTCTACAATAAAGAGGAGCAGACTGACAGAGTGGATCCGCAAACAAAAAGTTGCCATCTGTTGTCTTCAAGAGACCCACCTTACAACAAGGGATAAAAACAGGCTCCGAATGAAAGGATGGAGCAAGATCTTCCAAGCAAACGCATCTACCAAAACGGCAGGAGTAGCCATCCTGATCTCAGACAAGCTGGACTTCTCATTAAAATCAACTCAAAAAGACAAAGAAGGACACTACATTGTAATACAAGGAAAAATCCAGAATCAAGACATCACGGTGATAAATGTATATTCACCGAACAAAAGAGGCCCTACATATGTCAAGCAAATTCACACAGAACTACAGAACAAGATAGACCCAAACACAATCATAGTGGGTGACTTTAATACCCCACTCTCTCCAAGAGACAGATCCAACACCCAGAGGATTAGCAAGGGAGCTGAGGACCTAAGTAACACCATAGCACAAATGGATCTGACAGATCTACACAGAATCTTTCATCCTACAGAGACCCAGTACACCTTCTTCTAAGCAGCCCATGGATCATACTCCAAAATAGATGATGTCATAGCCCACACAAAAAACCTCAGCAAATACAAAACTATTGACGTCATCCCATGTATTATATCTGACCACAGTGGAATAAAGATAACCCTCAATAACAACAGTTACCACAGAGGCTATACATATTCTTGGAGGCTAAACCCCTCACTATTATCTAACACTTGGGCCACAGACCAAATTAAGGATGAAACTAACAAATTCATAAGCCACAATGACAATAAAAATACATCACAAAGAAACCTATGGGATATAGCTAAGGCAGTACTGAGGGGCAAGATCATTGCCCTCAGCACTCACATTAAAAGAATGGAAGCAGAGCACGTGAATAACCTCACGATGAAACTAAAACAACTGGAGAAACAAGAAATGATTGAATCTAAAATGACTAGGAGGAGAGAGATCACAAAGATTAAAGAAGAGACAAATCTGATTGAAAATAGAAAGACTATTCAACAAATAAATAAGACTAAAAGCTAGTTCTTTGAGAAAATAAACAAAATTGACAGACCCCTTGCAAGACTTACAAAAAAAAGAAGAGAAGAGTCTCATATAAGTAAAATCAGGGACTCCACCGGAAAAATTACAACAAATACACACGATATTCAAACAATCATAAGGAACTATTTCCAGAACCTCTACTCACTAAAAAAACAATAATTTTACAGAAATGGATCAAGTCTTAGAGAAGTATAAACTGCCCAAACTGAACAAAGAAGAAATAAATCAACTAAATAAACCAATAACTTACAGTGAGATACAGAGGGTAATCAAGAGCCTCCCAACAAAGAAAAGCCCAGGCCCAGATGGATTCACCACCAATGAATTCTATAAAACCTTTAGTGAGGAGCTAATACCAATACTCCTCAAACTCTTCCGCAAAATAGAAACAGAGGGAGAAATCCGAAACTCATTCTATGAAGCTAATATTATACTCATCCCCAAAGCAGGCAAAGACCCAACAAAAAATAGAACTACAGACCAATATCACTAATGAACACAAATGCAAATCTCCTCAATAAAGTATTAGCTAACAGGATCCAGAAACTGATCAAGAAAATTATACATCATGACCAAGTAGGCTTCATGCCACAGTCACAAGGATGGTTCTACATCTGTAAATCAATCAATGTAATTCACCACATCAACAGAACTAAAATCATGAATCACATTGTTATCTCAGCCGATGCCCCAAAAAGCCTTTGACAAAATACAACATCCATACAACATCCATTAAAAGCTCTGGAGAGAACAGGAATATATCGAACATTCCTCAAAACAATAAAAGCCATATACAACAGACCAACTGCTAATATAGTATTAAATGGGGAGAAACTAAAATCATTCCCCCTAAACTCAGGAACAAGACAAGGATGCCCATTCTCCCCACTTCTTTTCAACATAGTGCTGGAATCCCTAGCCATAGCAATAAGGCAAGAGGAGGAGATCAAAGGGATCCACATCAGCAAGGAAGAAATCAAGCTATTCCTATTAGCTGATGACATGATCTTATATCTGAAGGACCCAAAAAAACTCAGTCCCCAAACTCCTACACCTAATAAACCATTTTGGCAAAGCAGCAGGATACAAAATCAATCCACAAAAATCAGCAGCTTTTCTATACACAAGCAATGTACAAGCAGAAAAAGGAAATTATGGAAACAATTCCATTTACAGTAGCCAAAAAAAGAATAAAGTACCTAGGGATCAACTTAACCAAAGACATGATGGACCTATTTAATGAGAACTATAAAAATCTAATAAGGGAAATCAAAAAAGACACAAGGAGATGGTAAGACCTCCTATGCTCATGGGTAGGCAGAATCAATATAGTGAAAATGGCTATATTGCCCAAATTGTTATACTAATTCAATTCAATCCCCATCAAAATCCGAGCTACATTCTTCACTGAAATAGAGAAAGCAACCCATAAATTCATATGGAACAGCAAAAGACCTAGAATAGCCAAAGCAATTCTAGGCAAAAAAAAGCAGTGCAGGAGGTATCACAATACCTGACTTCAAGCTCTACTATAGAGCCATCATAACAAAAACAGCCTGGTATTGGTATAAAAATGGACCTGAAGACCAATGGATTAGAATTGAAGATCCAGAAATAAAACCGCACTCTTACAGTCAGCTGATAATCGACAAAGGAGCTAAAGACATACAATGGAATAAACAGAGCCTCTTCAACTACTGGTGCTGAGAAAACTGGGCAGCCATATGCAGAAAACTCAAAGTAGACCCAAGCCTATCACCATGCACCAAGATCAACTCAAAATGGATCAAGGACCTCAACATCAGACCTGAATCCTTGAAACTACTGAAGGACAGAGTAGGAAAGACGCTAGAACTTATAGGCACAGGAAGGAACTTCCTGAATAGAGTCCCAGGGGCACAACAGTTAGGGGAAAGACTCCACAAATGGGACTACTACAAAATAAAAAATTTCTGCACAGCTAAGGACATAGCCACCAAAATAGAGACAGCCTACCATATGGGAAAGGATCTTTACCAGCACAGCAACAGACAAAGCCTAATATCTGTCTTCTACAGAGAACTCAAAAAAACTAAGCCCCTCCAAGCCCAGTAAACCAATTAGGAAATGGCCAAAGGAGCTAAAGAGAGACTTCACAAGAGAAGAGATAAAAATGGCAAAGAAACATATGAGGAAATGATCAACATCCCTGGCAGTAAAGGAAATGCAAATAAAAACAACCCTGAGATACCACCTCATTCCAGTTAGAATGGCCTATACTCTAAACTCAGGCAACAACAAATGTTGGAGGGGGTGCAGGGAAAGAGGAATCCTTCTCCATTGTTGGTGGGAGTGCAACTTAGTACAACCACTTTGGAGAATAGTATGGAGGTTCCTCAAAAAACTCAACATAGACCTACCCTATGACCCAGCCATACCACTCCCAGGCATCTATCCTGAACAGCAGGTCCCAAGATATCAAAAAGACATTTGCACTTCCATGTTTATCGCTGCACAATTCACAATAGCTCAAATATGGAAACAACCCAGATGCCCCTCCACAGATGAATGGATCTAAAAGATATGGTACCTATACACAATGGAATACTACATAACGATTAGAAATGGTGAAATATTGTTATTTGCAGGGAAATGGTCAGAACTTGAACAAATAATGTTGAGCGAGACAAGCCTAGAATACAGAAAACAAAGGGGCATGATCTCCTTGATATATGACTGTTAAGGTGGGGGAAGGGGGAGACAGTAGAGACCAGGTCTGCAAAACCAAAAACTTCTTGTCAGATGGTATTTCCCACAGGTTTGGGTCAGCAACCCTATATTATGTAACTAAAACCAAACAATTACTCAACATATAAAGGTCAAAAATAGAACTCTCAGTGTATCACAATAGCTCAAAAGCTATGTATGTACGTTCATATAAGACAAGGATAAGCAAACCCTATTGCCGACATTACATTTAAAGTCCTATGCGAATTTCCTTTTGCGTAGGCCATGTGGCTACTGTATATGTTTTTGGTTCACTGTGTATTGTATATATGTCTACCTGACCTAGGGAAAGGAAAGAAAAACACGGTGTAAGATATCACAAGAAATATACACACTGCCCTACTATGTAACTGTACCCCTTTTGCACAACACCTTGTCAAAAAATTGTTTAATTAATAAATAAATTATTTTTTTTAAAAAAGAAGGGATTCTGAAAGCACAGATTCCTTGTTTCCAACTCTGAGATTTTACTGATGTGATGCTAATGGCTATGGTCCACAAACCATTTGGAGCATCTTTGCCAGAAGGCACTGGTTTATATCCAAGGGTGGCTTTGTGCTCTCATTCCTCCAGGGAACATTCTTTGAGATGTTCCTGAAGGTCTTCCTTTTTTTATTTTTTTATTTTCAAGGTTATGTACAGAGGGGTTACAGTTACATAGGTACGGTAGTGAGTACATTTCTTGTCAAAATTGTTACATCCTCCCCCATTTTTCTCCCACCTTCCCTTCTCCCCAATTCCCCCGCTCTCTGAGTTTTACAGTTAATTTACAACATATTGTCTTGTAAGTATTGCTGTTGCATTGGATTTTCTTTTACCATTTGTCTCACCATTTTGATGTTCAACGTCCCTTGCTTAATTCAGACAAACATATATACAACACCCTGGGTATTAAAATCAAGTACAGTGACACCAGGGGCTAAACCACAGGGAAGATAAACAAAAGAAACAAAAAATAATTTCACGTAGTACGTTAAAAATAACAGCAATGATAAACCACTTGTTTCCATAAGGTGTTTTCTTTTGTCACACTTGGAATGGAGACAGTACCTAGCATCTTGTAAATAGCAACCAGAGACACTGCTATGCATCTAACATAGGATAGACCCACAACAAGTATTATCCAGCCCTAAATGGCAGTTCCACCCAGAAAAAGGTTTCTAAAATATCATAAGGTATCAAGACCTGGAGGATTTATTCATGTTTTATTTATTGTCAGGCTAAATCCCTAGAGGGTTTGATTTGTTAGGTGGGTCACAATGTGGAACATTCCTACTGAGTAAAGGACATACTATTGGCCCAAGAATCACATTTGACCAATAACTGTGGTGGGACAGAACCTCCAAAAGGCAAGGACTGTGTCTCTTTGTTCATTCTTCTTTCACAATGATCAAACATGGCAGAGTACAATCACTTATATTTCTAATGTTTTTTTTTTAAATACCAGTGATGCCTCAATAGTGACTCCAATACCAAAGAACTCAGGATGATCCACAGGACTTAAGAGTTAAATGGGGGGAAGGAACTGCTGTTTTGGAAACAAATTTGAGGTTTCTTCTATCCCTGTTGACCCTTCAGCTCATCTACTGCCAAGAAGAGAAATCTGTTTGTGAGTTCCCATTTTTGCCAATAAGTAAGCACCTAACATTTTTCTTGGGATAGATGGATGCTCACATTACATACCCACAATGAGATATATCACATGCAAATCCCCACATTTGACATTTATTTATAAGAAAACCACATGGTCCTGCAACCACTGTCACATAATCCTCATTTTCCAAAAGTATGGGTAGAGGATTAATTCCCATCTCCAGGCTCTTCTCTATCTCAGCTCTTCAGTCTGATGTCTAAGTGAGGTCCCAGCACTTCACACAACTGGGAATTGGTATGTCTTAGATGTACATGTGTTTCTATAACCACAGATCCGGCTCTTGTTCTCAGCCAGACATTAACTTCCAGGTGCTGCCAATTACCTTTCTTTACATCATTTTCTGGGGCAACATTAAAGTCAGTTCCTTTTATCCTATGCCTAAGGCCAGCAATAAGACACTTGATCTCCATAATTCAAACATGTCTGCTATCTTAGATTCAATTGCCCTGTTTAAGAAAGTGTTTAATGAAGAACTGGTGAATGACAAGTTTAATGGCTAAAGTGAAGACACTCCATCTTACAAATCTCTTTTTACTCTTGTGCAGTCATCAGCTAATATTATTGATTTGCATTTACTGACTGGATCTCTATTGTTTTCAGATGTTAGAATCCTCTTCCTGTGCCTGCAGATGGTAAGTTTTAGTGTTAAGTTTGCTGTCCTGAAAACAACTGATTTCTTCAGAAAATGGAAAAAGCTGAGGCACCCATGATAGCTTCAAAAGCACCCAACACATTTCAGAAATGTAGACAGCAAACCTCAATAATTGGTATCTATCTTTCGATCTACCTATGTATCTCCTATCATCTATATTTTTGTTTTCCTACTGGGACGTGAACTCAAAGAAGGCCTGGGTAGTGTTCCTTACCTTTTGCACTCAAGCCTTAGTGTTCTATCATTTCAACCACAGCTGAACTTCTGGCTTTTTGCTACTAGGGAAGAATGTTATTCCTGCCCAGGTGGGCTTCAAAACACAATCCTCAGATCTCAGCCTCCCGAGTAGCTAGGATTACATGTATAAGACCAGCATTTGGCTGTCTTCATCTTAATACAATAAATATCCACACATAAATAATGAAAATCGTCAAACTTGAGAATGATTCACTATTTCCAAAACAGCCTTATTGAAGGTATAATTTATAGACAAAGAATTAACCTGATCCTTAGTAATTTTAGAGTTCTGTAGTTATCACTGTCTATCAACCTACCTATAGATTTACCTATCTATCCACCTATCTTCCTATCTAACCCAGAAATGTATAAGGGTTCAAATTTCCTCTTTTTTTTTGTTTCCTTTTTTCTTTTATTAGAATACATCTGTTATACAGGGGAAGATTTCATTGTTACATTCCACTTTTTCAACGTCCTTTCCAACATTTTTTATTGTCTCTCTCTCTCTTTTAGTATAGTCATGTTTGATGAAAGAATGCTCTCAAATTTGTACAATAAATATAAATATACACTCAACATTTATTGAGGGTCTGTTTTGTAATGTCTATTATATGAGTTACAACTTATCTGACCTAGATATATTGTTTAGTCCCTGTATTTAGTTTAAACCTGAACAGCAACTAGGGGTGTGTGTGTGTGTGTGTGTGTGTGTGTGTGTGTGTGTGTGTGTGTGTGTGTGTGTGGTGAGAGAGAGAGAGAGAAAGAAAGAAAGAGAGAGAGGGGGAGGGAGGGAAGGAGGGAGAGAGAGAAAGTAAGAGAGAGGACTGCTGATATACCAACACAGGATTTCTATCATATTTCAAAAATGGCAAAATAAAACTTTGCCCATGAAATTACAGTATAGATATGGCAAATTCGAATTCACTGCCAGATGGAGGTGACACAAAACCTAAATGCAAGAATTACTGATGCTGAAATCAGAACCAATTTTATACTCATATCCAAGGTACTTCCACTGAGGGCATGAGAGAGATGATCAGATAGACAATAAATTCAGCTGTGTCTAGTGACTACAGATCTTCTTTTGAAGAAAGTATACTCAAATTCTACAGAATAATTTTACCTTGAAATGTTATCTTCAAATGTCAAATCCCACAGTTGTAGTTTTGATTCAGGATTTAACAAGCAAGCTATTTATGACAATCAAAACTGAAATGAAACATCCTTCATATCAATGAGATGTTGAGTGGTTTGTATTAACAGTACTGAATCATTTGCTATGATCTAAAGATGTGAGTTCTGACAACTGCAGTTATGTTTGATTCATGGCCAGTCTCTGAAGGCCTGTCTTTGATAAGTACCAGAGTTTCATCTACTTGCAGTCCATTACAAAATGGGCTGCTGGCAGAATGGTAGCCAAAGTTACTCACCAACTTCTCTACCTGAAAATCTCTAATGCTTCTTGGGGCCACAATTTCTAATCAGCTTCCCCCTCTCCTTCTAGCCACTCACAGGAATCTGTGTCATTTAAAATTTCACTTTCTTCTCTACCCTAGAAACTTCTCTCAAACTGTCTTGAAATGATACACATTTCCAAAAAGGTGCCTTCACTACCTTTAGGTTCCACTGTTTATCCTGTTTGACACAGATGATTAGTTATTTCCCTGCATTGTTCTAGATTATCTGCTGTTGTATATCCATGCTAGTCAAGGTCTGTTATAAAGACTAGCAGTTTCTGTGTCCTGTGAGAGCCTCTGAGGACAGATTCAAGGCTTCCTCTCTGACCTGTGATTAGAAGCTACATCTTAGCCATCTCCCCAGGTGATTTCCATGCACAGGATCATCAGCTTTAGCATAGATTCCTAGAACCCCACTTTACCCAGCAGAGGATCTAACCTTGACATCAGGGAATATTCCACACAGAAAATGTTTCCTTTTTCTCTTCTCTCTGCAAAAATTCTTCCTTCTGCCTCCAAGTGTGACAAAGCTACTCGCTTTTCAGCAATGACAAATTCTTTCTCCTCTCTTAACCCTGAGGAAGAGCATGCTATTGTTCATATTTATCTGCTTCCTCATACTGTCAAAGTATAAAACATCCCCATCCTGTTGAACTCACGTTTGCCTATCTGACTTGCTCTGACCAATGAAATGTAAGCAATGTTGATATGTGTCATTGCTAAGCAGAAGCTCCCAGTCATCTGATGTATCCTTTCCCATCCTAGGATTCCCCCTCTTTCCCTCTCCTTTTCCCTCTCTAGACCTGGCAAGGGCCCAGTTGGAGGAGGCTCTGTTGACTGAGTCCAGAAAGGACAATAGGAAAGAGAGCCAAAGCTGACCCTTGGAGGGCAAGTAGCAGTTTCACTCTACAAAAGCCTCAAAGATATTGGGGTTCTCTTGTTGCAACAAATTTCAGCCTAAGATTACTAATATATTTCACATCATTGCTGGGTTTTTATCCCAATTAAAAATACTATAATAGACACATCTAAAGAAAAGCATCTTATTTGTAGTTCCAAGCACATTTGAGGAGGTAAGAACTGAATTTGCCATCTCATCTGCCAGCTGACAACATGCTTATAGGATTATCATTTATCTTTGATCTACGTTCCTCCCCACTCTGCAAGAATTTCCACTACAAAGATCTGTAATGTCCAGACAGTAAGCATTCTAGGTTTTGCATGTTACACAAATGTTCTTTTTTTTTTTTTTTTTTTTTTTTGGCCAGTCCTAGGCCGTGAACTCAGGGCCTGAGCACTGTCCCTGGCTTCTTTTTTGCTCAAGGCTAGTATTCTGCCACTTGAGCCACAGCGCCACTTCTGGCCATTTTCTGTATATATGGTGCTGAGGAATCAAACCCAGGGCCTCATGTATACGAGGCAAACACTCTTGCCACTAGGCCATATTCCCAGCCCCCACAAATGTTCTAACCAACACTCACCCTACTGTGGTAGGGGAAAATCATTCTCGGATCTGCTGTAAGTGATGAGCATGACTGTTGCTGTGATCTGAAAATTCATTTGTTGCTAATTTAATTCCATTTTAAAAGTGTTGGGAAGTGGGACCTTTTGGGAGAGGCATAAGACATTGGTCCCCTCAAAGGAATAATGTCACCATTATGAAGACAAAGCCCCTGTGGGAAGATTCACCATTTCTTGCCCTTCCATCTTCCGTGTGAGAGAACACAACAAATAGGCCCATACCAGATGATGTTGCCTTGACCCTGGACTTTCCAGCATCTAGAACTGGGAGAAGTAAACCTTTGTACTTCATAGATTAACTAGTTCCATGTATTCTATTATAGTAGCATGAAACAAATAAGACAAGTATATTGTAATAAAAATTTCCATCTCCAAGATTCAGAATTCAGATTTATTTTTTATCACATCTCAAACACTCCAAATTAAACCAGGCATCAGATATTCAAAATCAACTCACAGAAGTATATGAAATATTTTGGTATAATCTCATAATTTTGCAGATTAATAAATAGTTATCCAAACTAGTTATACAGTCATGTGAATAACAGTGTTATGCTGGCTGAAATATTGAGGGAGAAGTGTAGTGATGCTTTCAATTTATTTTTGAAATGCACTTCAAAATATGTTGGATTAGTGAATGGGTAGAAATATAGAGAGGCATGTGAAAATCAAGGATACTAAAGCATTGTTTATAGAATAGATAGGAGGTATATAGATATTCACCATACACTTATTTTAACCTTTGTGTATATTTGAAAAAATGTAATAAATTGTTGAAGAGAGAAAGAAAAGTATACCAAAAGAAAAGTCTGTAAGGCCAGGAACATAATTAACAGACTTGTAATTATAACTCCCATTTTCTTAACATATCATAAAAATTTATCAGTGTTTAAAACTTTGGTCCAAAGAAGGTCTTGAGACTCTAGCTGAAATACTTACATGTGCATTTCAGTATATATGATTCACGCTCCTACTATGTTCCCCAAAGGCCCATCATTAAAAGCATGGTCTGTACATTGGTGCTACTGGGAGGCATGGGAAGCTTTAAAAGGTAGAGCCTGTTAAGATGTTTTATATAAAATTTGGGTCATGCTCTTCAAGGAGACAGTGGGGCCCACATTACCTTTTTTCCCTCTTTTCTTTTTTTTTCCATGCCCAAGGGAGCCATATTAGGGCTCTGCGACCTGTTTTTACCATGATATACTGCCTCTCCCACCCCCACTACAGGACAACAAACTAGAGGTCTACCTGACCATGGACTGGATACTTTCAGCCAAAGTAAACTTTTACTTTTCTTAAGTTGATTTTCTTAAACATTTATTATAGTGAACAGACAGATATGGAATCTAATAAAAAATGAATACTAACTAACTGGTAGTAACTTTGAAACTCTCTAATACTTGTTCTACTACCTATAAGATATGAATTTTGTGCTTCATTTCTTACATTTATTACAAGTTCCTTTATGTATAGGATCTATACACTGGTCTCAGGGCTTTGTACATAATTTCCAACAAAAACCTGTTTGTAAACTTTGAACAAGCTTAGCTCATAAAGGAAAATTTTGATACTGGTATATGAGTAGGTGTGAGCAAGATGATGATATATCCTCATTAATGTAGAGGAAAGACCTCCTAAAACATACTTTCAACAGTTTGCCAATATCTGAAACAAAAACTGCTTCCCTTGTAAGCAAGAGTAGGGCAAACAGAATAAGAAAACTAGCTATCAAGATGTTTATATGACAATAATACCATTAATCCTCATTAAATCACTATATTTGTAAGCTCCAAGTCCATACTTTTGATACTGTCAGGGTCATATGTGGACATATGCCAACCTATGAAAAAGCTGAGTTGCCAAAGGCACACAGCAATGAGATAAAAAAAAAAAAATCACCTACTTTATCGTTTTGTTTCAGCTCTCACACAATAAACAAGTATCCTTCCTGGGGTCCTTACAGTACCACAATCTTCAACTCTTTTGTGTTTGTTGGTGGCTTCACTGTTTAACAAAGCTAACAAGCATGATGCTGTGGACAGCATGCACATTCATAGCCTTTCTCTGCCTTTTGTGATTGCCCTAAGGAAAGCACACATATGTTAGGTAATCATCCTTAATACATGATCTATGGTGATGTTGGCCATGAGTTTGATGTTAATGAATCACTGTACATTAAATAAGCTCTCTTTATCAGAAACAAAAATAAAACAAGTTTGTGCTTTTCTCTGTTGATTCAAACGTGGCGAGAGGGTCATAGGAACCTAGTGCAATCATGATTCACTATTGTCCAGTTCAGCATTCCTAGTGGTTTTATAGATTATGGTGATTGGGAATAACTATAATTAATCACAGAGAAAAACATTTTAGATGTTATCAGCAACTCTTGTGACCAGTAGCTTCTTGAAGCCTTTACTACGCTCTTCCTAGTCACAACCATTCTTATTTGTTCATAAAGACTATAGGAATAAGGTTCATGTTCAGAAAGGCCAATTATGGGAGATATAAACAGACAAAAGTAGATGTCACAACAACAAAGTTCAGAGTGAGCAATAAGGAAAAAATCATGTAATCAACATCAACTAATTTGTTATCCCTTTGAGTTGGCCATTGTGGTATAGAAAGTCATGCTTAGGTATACATAGTTTATCATGATCTGAAAGGTCACAATGAAGTCAGATATTCTTTTTAAAATCCTCTAGGACATCCTGAACTAAAAAACAATCAATCATGGAAACAGATGGGCTATGGAATGTGCTGCTGCATTGCAATTAGTAAAAGGGGATACAGATAAAGCAAAACTCATTATGCTGAAAAGCAGAAGCATTGCAAACAGCAGAAGACCTTGTAGTCAACCACAGCTGTAAACTGAAGGGCAGATGTGCGATTTGCTCAGCAAAGATAAGACCAAAAATGACATAGAAACACCTCCCAGATAGTTTACAGATTCTCAACCCAAACAAGGAAAATTAATAAGTAGTTAGACATGAACTGAGAACATTCTCTTTGTGACTCAGAGGCAATCATCTCTCCTTGTGTTAAGGGACAACTAATACAAACCAACTCTGAAGCCCAACTCTGAAGGCAATAGATTGCCTTGCCGCCTAATTGTGATCTGTAGACAAGCAATATACCTTCACTTGGGGAACCCCACAACATGAAGAACTCTTTGGCTCCAGATAAGAAGTACTGAATTAGAGTGAGTTTACGCTATGGGCTACAATTAGGGTGATCAGCTGCCCAAGGTCCTGGGTTAGTGCTGGAAGTTTCCCACTGTGTGAGCAACCATTCAGGTTCAGGAACACCTATGCCTCTCAAATCCACACCAAAAGATGTTCTAAAGTGGAAGACATAAGCCTTTGGAGACGTGGAGAAGCCTCTGAATCCTATCTATAACTTCTCAGGCTTTGGTTCGGAGTCTTATCTACTTCTATGTGGAAGTTCTCATGAGACTATAAGGATGCACAGAACTCTGAGGAACCCTCTTTTACAGACCCAACGTTTTCCTCTTAGGCACAATGTTCAAGGAATCCATTGTGAAACCAAACAAACAAAAAAACCCAGGAACCACTTTTCAGGGACCTAGGAGCCATGCTGCATGATTGACTCCATTATTAGCAAGCCTTTCAAAGTCAAGCTCAATGGCTCTTGAGCAATGGTTCTCAAACATTAACTAAGTCAAAACCATCCACAAAGCCTGTAAAAGAGATTGTTGGACCCTCTCCCACCCCTCCCTTAGACTCTCTGAGGTCTCATATGAAAGCATCAAAACCATAGTAAAACGTTCTAAAGTCCAGAACTCAGGTCTCATCCCTGACCTTCTAAGTGGGCCTCTGTGTTTTATCAAGTTACCCCGTGACTTGCTTGTGCAGTGAAGATTGTGATAGGAAAGATACTCTCAAGGGGTTCCTAATTTTTCATTCCACATATCAATATAACTGCTTACTTTTCCTTTTGAACCAGTCAGTCTGTATCTATACCTTACACCTCTCTTCACTTTTATGAGTTTTTAATTCTTTGTTTTTAATTCTTTGTGCCAATTCTAGAGCTGGAACTCATGGCCTAAATGCTCTCTTATAGCTTTTCTCCCAAAGCTAACATTCTATCATTTGAGCCATAGTTCCAATTATAGCTTTTTGGTGGTTAGAGTTAAAAGTCTCACAGACTTTCCTACCTAGGCTGGCTTTAGTTAAGATCCTCCTGAATACCTAAAATTACAGGCATCAGTCTCTGGTATCAGCTTTTTTGCCACAGAATATGACAAAGCTCACAGCCTCAACACTGCATATGCTCACTGGTCACAATGGATAAAGTGACTGACTTTGATGCCACTGTCAGAAAGTGTTCATATCGGCAATGAAGAAGCAGTCGCACTGACCAAAGGAACATAAGGTCTTCTGTTCTCTCCAGAGAAAGAGCTATCAAGGGAAGGCACTGGACTCCAACTAAGGATATCTGGACACAGCTAGTGCCAGCCACTGTGTGCTGGGCAGACACACCTCAGTATCACTGAGCTTTGCAATTTGCTAGCTGCAGCTCCTGTAGGGAGCTTTGACTCTGGCCAATTTGGCTTCCTCCGAAGTAGCACATTTCTTTCTGGAGGTAAATCCTGCTGCTGTCATCTTTTCTACCTTCACATCAGGTTCTCAATAACCTATGTCCATATGTCCTGTCATTTAGTCTCTGGAATCCCTCAACTATACACCAATTCTCTTGAAATTAAAAAGAAAAAATTAGGGGCTGGGGATATGGCCTAGTGGCAAGAGTGCTTGCCTCGTATACATGAAGCCCTGGGTTCGATTCCCCAGCACCACATATATAGAAAACAGTCAGAAGTGGCGCTGTGGCTCAAGTGGCAGAGTGCTAGCTTTGAGCAAAAAGAAGCCACGGACAGTGCTCAGGCCCTGAGTCCAAGCCCCAGGACTGGCCAAAAAAAAAAAAAAAAAAAAGTAAAAAGAAAAAATTAGTGATTGATAATATTTACAAAGCACATACTAGGTCCCAGATCCTGTCTTAGGCACATAAAACAATTGTTACCTTATTTAATTCTACACCATAATCCAAGAGCAGTTCCATTTTACAGATTGAGCAAGAAGCCGCTAATTAGCTCACTGAAATCACCCATCATGCAGAATCCAGAGCCAGCATACTAAGAAAGCTGTTAGAGCATTATTTTTGGCTTACCTTTTCTTTCCAGAAAAGCATACTTAAAAATTGTATTAGAAAAACATAGAGGGAAGGAGTGACATTGTCCAAAAGGAAATGTACTCATTTCCTGACTTACATAACTACAACTCCTCTGTATATCACCTTTATAATAGTAATAAAATTTAAAATTAAAAAAAGTTAAAAAGTAAGTGTGTTATATTCAGGAGTGAGTGTATCTTGTATCTTGTGTGTCTATCAGCTTCCTCCTGTGCTGAGGATGATGGTAGTCAGTGCCGATCCAGGTGCCAGAGGGCGTCTGTGCCTGCACACTGCACAGGATAAAGACAGTGATCAAAGAGAGGTTAATCACACAAAATCATTCATTAATTCTTACAATACCCTTGTGAAATTTAAGAGCCCGAGTCTGGATTAATTGTTAGTGACTCTAACAATTGGCACGCCAAGATTCTATTCTTGTTCTTCAAGTGGGTGGATAGCTTCCTTCAGCAGAGAACTGACTCGCAAGCAGGGGAAGGGAATGTCAAACCTCTCACACGGCTTGCAGGAGGAAGAGACAAAGGAACAGAGATGTACATGTGTGTGCTCAGGAACAGTGAAAACTGATGGATGACTGCCAAATCTGGAACAAATTAGGCTGGATTTCTCAGCCACCTTGTATTTAGCACAGCCATATGATTTAGATTTAAACAATGGCAAGTGAGCAGAAGTAATATCCCAGGGAATCCTCACCAGCACAATTGATTCTCTTGCTCCATCTGCTAACTGATAGCAATACTCAAGAGAAACCTGGAAGAACATACAGCCTGGACTGCAGAGCCTGTCAGCCAGGGCCCTTGAATAAGTACATGGAGTAATCCTCATCTACCCCCCATGGTCTGTCTAGGCATGCCATCACTGCACTGCCTCCTACATACATTTTATTAAGCCACTAAAGCATGTGAGTTTATCCTATACCCCACAGAGCATTATTCATACAATTATACCTATTGATATTCCATTTACCTGAAAATCTGCTTAAGGCTATTTTAAATATGTCATTCAAATTCCCATTGAAAAGATTCCATGTAAATTAGGGGAAAAATCCTTAAAAGAATTAGAGGAGATTTTATTCTCATGTTGATATGACTTTTTCTTCCTAACTCCTAAGACTGATAAATGAATGGTTTGATAGATGGATAGATGGGCAAGGGGAAAAAAAAAACTTTTGCATTAAGAACAAAGAAATTTGTAAAGAGAATGTTGATCATTCTAAGTTCACTAGATTCCTAAGACCAAAGCAGACTCAGAAAGCTATGTGGGACAGTTGCAAAGTGAAGAATCTAGCCTTGACAGTTTTCCCAAGACAGTCCTTAAGAGCACAAAGAAAGAAGTGTTATAGTACTCAGAGGAAGATCCTAGCTATTTGACATCCCGAGAAGACTGCTGTGAACTTCACTGAAATACACTCTGGGTATAAGTGCATAAAACCCAGTTTAAATATATCCATTGTCATTTTATAGATTTAAGGAGTCCTGTACCTGATTTGCCCCCAATCATACAGTACAATTAATTTCCCCAAAGTTTCAAAAGCCTATGATTTATTATTTCTCACATTCTCTAAAACATCAAATTTCTCCCTACCATTTCACCTTTCTCTGGGTAACATCTGCTCTGCAGTTTTACTTCAAGCATACTCCTTAAACCTGGGTACTGTCAACTTAGTAATTTCAAATGAATAGAGAAATCTTTTGAGACGTAAGGGCCTTCACCATAGAAATATCAACCTTAAAACAATGCCATTTACCCACTCTTTTTCTTCTCAAAAGAAAGTTATTATCCAAAGGAAATTGTTCCAAAACATTGTGCCACCAGCCTTCACAAGCAAACAAGGAAGCTCCTTCTCTTTTGTTCTAGTTACACACATTAGACAAACTCTTAGAACCTCTGCAATCTCCTGGCAGAACAGAAGAGAGCAGACTCCTCCTCCCACTGGGCATGGATAATGCCTCCTGGCAAATACCTCAATACATTCATCTCTCTCCAGGCCCTTCTAGGACTGCTGTGCATCTGCAGAACAGATGGGAGAGTCTGCTTATCTGACTGCTGGCTGTTTTATCTCACTCAAACATTTATTAAGGTTCTACCTGTGTCAGGCCCTCTATTAAGGATATTCCATTGGTGTATGTTCAAATGAACATGCACAGACCTGCCTCAAGTGCCGTGTGTGTCCACCACTGCCAAACCACCAAAATAACTGAGAAGTGGTGAAAATAAATGGACAACCCATTGAATCATTCGTTGGCTGTATCAAAAGAGAAATAGCATGATCTCTCTCCCCACTTTCCAAAGTTGGCTGTACATGCAAAACTCCTGGGAAAATCTTTCATCACAGATTCTCAGTCAGCAGGTCTGGGGTTGGACCCTAGATTCTGCATTTCTAAGAAACTTCCAAGTAGTGCTGATGTTGTTCATCCAAAGGACCATAGAGTAGTGAAAAGCTCTAGTTTCCACGCTGATGTCCTTAGTCTGAGGCTATGTGGGCATGCAGGAGGTATATTTGATTCATGTGCCTGTGATGGAAGAGAGTGCATGACATTCTACAATTGGCCTACTGTGTGTCAGGAAATTTTCCATGTAAATTCAACTAAGTGCTATTACATCTTTTGTACAGATAAGACTTAAATTAGAGCAATGTAATAACTTGTCTGAGGTTCCACAGCCAGTGAGTCTCAAAGGCAAGACTTAGCATTAAATCTCTCTGTTTTGTAATAGGCTATGCACTGCCTGTTCTCTGAAGGGGTCACTTTATCCATTCAGATTGACTCTGGTCACATGGTCTTCACATGACCCTTGACCTCTGTAAATAAAGATTCCTTGCTCAGAAACATTATTCGATATTCCAGGTTTTAAAAGCAAAACTATCATTAAAAGCTCTAGGTAGGTGTTGAAAAAAAAAAAAAACCAACAGCATTAAATTAGCTGATTTTTCCCTTCTGGCAATGAGCAGGTAACAATATCTCAAAGGTGATGGATTTTTGTCATGTCAGAGCAAAAGCAACAATAATGATAAAGGCCAAGGGTGAAACACCTTCTATTATAAGAAGAAATACTGTGAAGATCATTTACCAGGAGGCTTTGGGTTCAGCCCAGCCGTCTCAGGAAAAGGAACATATGACTGTCATTATGAAGCCCAGCCAAGTATTCAAAATATATTGGATTTCACGGTTAAAGAATTATGTTTATTGTTCCCTCTAATCAATTTTACTTCACAAAATAAAGAGTGATGTATCATTCTTCTCAGAAGAAAGGAGTGTCAGAAATGTTACAAATAAAGGATGTGTTAAAGAAAATGGGTACAGAGTGGGTTCTAAACCAAGGAAAGGATGTATAGCCCCCTGTTTAAGTTCACAGGAAATTGTGACCTCGAAAAAGCACCTGTGATTTCTCAAGAGAACTATTACTTAACAAAATCTCCACAATAACAATGAATAATGGCCTGTCAAAGAATATAAATAGAAAAGGATTTAATATATATCCCTTAGTTCTGAGATTATTGGCCAAGGGAGTTTTGTGCTAATAAGATCACTCCCTTGGCCCCCCAAATCAAATTTCCCACAAAATAATATTCATATTACTACCCTTTATAAGGAAAGAAGATAATCCTCTCTAATTTGCAGACAATTGGCATTTATTTTTCTATAAGGGAAATAAAGAAATCAAAACGATAAAATAATTCCATTTTGAAGTAGTTTTTAATGTACTGATTTAACTATAGCTTTGAATTTATAATAGGATCATTACCATGTTTTATATCTAAATACAATGAATCTCTGATAAGAACAAAAAATGAAAATAACCTGAATTATTACTCCTCATCATCAGCTTATTTCCATAACTGAAGCCAGACTTGGGCAGTTCTCAATCTTTTTTCTCTGTACTTCAGTCTATTACTCTCGGGAATGTTGCTCAATAGAAAATTGAACCAACAAAAATGAAGAATTCTTAATGCATCATTAGGACTTTGAAGCGTAAAAATCAACTGCATCAATTGAAAAAGGGACTCAGGAACATATTTTCTGTCTTTTAATTATTAAAACTAAAAATGGGCTATTTCTCAATAGGTTCTTTCACATTTAATTTTATATAAGAGATGAAGCCTATAAAGTTCACAAAATACACATGAATGAATAAATATTCAAAAATAACTTCCAAAATTAGCATATTTCATACTTTCTTAACCTAGTTCATTGTATGTATATCATTCATTGAAATGTAACTCAGAATTATAATTTTTAAATGTTTGTGAATTATTTGTTATTACATTGGGAAGATTTTAAAGTAGATTGTTAAGATTAGATCTATGTAATGAATTTGCTTTCTGTAAGTATAAGATTGTTTTAGACATCCAGAATGTTAGATGTGAAAATATATGTTCGATTTTTATATGAGTTTGCCATAAAGTTATTTTGACTTTTTTCTTTGAAACCTAGTTCTCAAAATAACCTTACTTCTTTTATATTTGACAATCATAAAAACTGCCACAAACCTCTGGCGTATCTTAATTTGAACAAAGACTTTCTAATTCACTATGGCCACTTGAGTAACAGTTATGTAACTTTCATCTAAGCAACCGCCCAGCTAGCCTTACAAGCACATGGTCATGCACTATGACTGAAAACCAAGGCCAGTCAGGGCGCTTGTATGTGCAGGCTATGCTGATGTGACCACTGGAGCTAGCCAAATAATTTCTTTTCTGTAGCTCTGTGTCTTTCTATCATACACAATGTTCTTAGACATATCACATTAGATGGAGAAAAAAATGGGAAAACCATCCTAGGATTACTGAATTAAGCATATTAAAACTGAAGTTGAAAGCAAACATGTAAGAAAGCAAACAAATATTTGCTTGATGGTTCTTGTCTTTTAGAGTATCTCCTGGATACTGATATCCATCTAAAATATAATTTCACAGTGTTTCAATTAGGATGCCTTCCTGACTCTCTTGCTACATAGCAAACATTTCTCCAAATCACAACACCTGCATCAGCGCATGCTGCAGCATGTTGTGTTATACTGGGGTTTGTTGGTCCTCCCAGTAGGAACATGACTTTGGGGAAGTGGAGCATTGTATAGTTGTATAGCAAAGGAAAGATGCTCAGCAGTGTATATAAATGATTCAGAAGTGGCTGTGCTGGGTCATCTTTACATTTTTCTTCCCTCTTACTCATGCTGGACTGAAGGAAATGGCCCAGTAGGGACAGTAGCAAATAAACCATTTAGATTCCAAGGCTATAAAAGGCATTTATATACATTGCCTCCAGCAAACCTTTCGAGCCCACAGTGGCTTAGAAAACTTCATTTTCTGTTTCATACAAAGGGAATCTAAAGCTCAGAGGATTTGGGTTTATTTCCCATATTCATATGTCTTGGCTGGAATATAATAAAAGCAATACATGCATCTGGGTTCTTAGGTACCAAGTCCAAAACTGTTGCTATGAAAACAGCAACATTCCATGCTGGGAGCTTCTGGAAAGAGAGACCCCCTTCATCTACTTCAACAAGGCAGCAACATCTGCAGAAGTGATGAAAGATCAACCCAGGATTCAGACTGCAGCTACCCAGTTCCTTTATGCCTTCACCACTTTACTTACTAATCCACAGGTAAGTATTGGTCCTACCTAATATTTACTCAATCTGGCATTGACAAGTGAAAAGCTTGAGAACTGATGGTGGTTGATAATGGACAAAGTACCTCGATCTGGAATCACCCAACAATGCAGTGAGTGCCTCAACACTTTCAAAGTGGATCTCCATTTAATCTTCACAACTACCTCTGACTTAGGTACTAATTTTCACATTTTGAAGAGGAGAAACCAAGCCTCATCAAGGGCTACTCATGTACTGAGTGGCCGAGTCATCTTCAAAGTTCAATTCATAAAACTATGCTCTAAAGATTATATCATTTCACCCGCTCCCACCCTTGGAGACAGACAATTGTTTAAAAACTCATGGAGTGGACATACAATGTAAACCTGGGAGGTTAAGAGAGGAAGAAGAAGGGTTCAAGACCAATCTGGACTGCACACATAAACAAGCTATGTGAATGTCAAACTCAATCTCTAGGATAAATATCCTGGGTCTCTTTACTCTGTGATGAAGTAAAAGACATGTTTATTTTAAATTAGCATCTTAAAAGTACTTTCTCATTAGCTCTAAAGACAAATGTAAAGTTGCAACTATCACATGCTATTTCATTTTTTTTTTCGTTTGAAGGTACCCAGACTCGAACTCAGAATCTCTTGCTAGCTCATATTTTGTTGTTTTGTGCTCAGATAGCACCAACCACCGATCCATGCCTCCAATTCAGCTTTTTGCTGGTTACTTGGGAGATGAGAGTCTCACAGACTTTTTTCTCAAGGCTGCTTTTAAATCTGCAATCCTCCAAATCTCTGCCTCTTGAGTAGCTCGAATTATATGCATTGGCTTGGGTATTGTTTCTTAACATTCATTCAAAATCAGTGGATATGTCATCACACTCTATCCTGATCTCTTTTGCCTGTAGAAACTTGAAGAGTGAGGAACTTCTGGAAAGAAGGCAGAGGAGCAGCAGAGCCCTAGCTGAGCTCCCTCTGACATCACAGTTTTCTCACCCTATAGAAAGTTTTACTCCTAGAAAGACAGCCAGAGTAAGTTCTAACAGTACACGGATTCTGGCCAGGAAGGAAAAATCGACTTTGCTCATCTGAAAACACAGATTTGAGCTCCGGGCAGTGTCCCGCCTCCGCACCAGTGCCAGCGCCAGGACAGCACCCAGCACAGCCACCCGCACACTGCACGGCTACAGCACACAGCATAGACCAGGGAAAATCCTCCAGACAGTGGCTGAGCATGGATGGACTGAAATCGCAGAGAAAGCGTGAATATCCCACAAAAGATATTCTCACTCGCGCCCACAGAGCAGCTTCTGGAAGGTAGCCCTTCCCCCACCACCAGAGCAAAGTGCCATCTTTGACACTGGCATAGGGTCAGAATAGACTAGAACTAAAGTGGGCCTGGGGAAAGCGAGGACAAATGAGCCATCTTTGTAAAGGGCAAGAGGGACCAACCAGTGAGAGCCATCTCCGCCCAGGAGAACGCCCCCTGCCCAGGCAGGAGGCTCGTCCTGGGCCGCGGCGTAACCAGAGGTGCCCTGCCCTGCCCGCTGGAATTTCTAAATTTAAAGCAAAAGCGGCAAGCAGCTACTGGCGGCACAGAAACACCAGACGGGAGAACAAACAGTTCCTGAAACAGATAAACCGTCCCATCACAGAGGAAGCCCAACTCCCAGCCTGAAACGGAGATGAATTCCATAGCCAGCTCTGCCAGGCAGCCGCCCCGCCCAAAAGGGAGGAACCTCCCCCAGGCAAGCAACTCTTAGCCTGGTAAACCAGGCCAGAGGCACCCCGCCCTGCTATTCAAAGCCAGGCATTAGAGGCCGAGGCCCCACAGCAGACAGAGGAGCCACGGTTCCGAGACTGCTCACGTCCCCATCTACAGAGGACGCCTAAGGCCTACCTGCAAGCTGTGCGAACCACAGAGACCCAGGATTGCACCAACAGGGGAGAAGGGTCAGAACAGATAAACCCCCTGCAAACTGAAAGCAAGTCAAACCAGCCAATCAAGAAAATAGACTGCAGATCATCGCAAGGAAACCAGAGACAGGGGAAAGATCACCCAAACAAGGAGGACTCCATTTTTTTTTTTCTTTTCAAACATTTTTTAAACTTTTTTTAAATTTTTTTTTAAATTTTTTCACTTCTGAAACGTCACTGGTTTTTTTGTTTTCCATTTTTACCTGTTTGTTTTATCAAGGGTTTTTTTTTTTTTTTGGTTGTTTGTTTTTCTGGTTTGTTTTTTTCCTTTATATTTTATTTTATTTTTTTTAAAATAATTTTTCTCTGTTTTGTGCATCTGTCTTCCAGGTTTTTTTCTTTATTTCTCTCTTTGGGTTCTCTTTCTTTAAAAATTACTTTCCTATGAATAACACCTCCACTCTTTTCTGCTAACTCTCCACTGTCTATCATTTTAACCTTGTTCTTTCTACTCATTCTACTCTTCTCCACATTTCCACATCACTGAAACTAAACCAAAATCATCACCCCCCAATACATTTTACTCTATTCTCTTTACTACCTCTAACTTTCCCTCCTGACTTACTGCCAGAACCTCCAGGTTCCACGGACTCCTGGTTATTGGATAGAAGGTATCCCTGCTTAATCCGAGTGAATCAAAGGAGTTCATAGAGAAAGCCAGTCCTAAAATAACTTAATATAAGAACAAGAATTTCTCATAGGGTTGTAACAGTAAATAAGTAACTACTGAATACAGGGCCCAGGATCAGTTGTTATACTGAAATTGTATTTTTTAGGAAAACCAAATCTAATTTTATAGACAGGTATACAAGGTATCTGTATATAATTGTGAACTTACAAGATTTACACAACAGTGCTTGGTAAGGGCTGCTTTGGGTCTTAAACGGTGCTCACAGGTGCTTGTAGATTGGCATTCCCAATCCAAATGGGCAGAAGAAACACAAGAAAGATGGCAAACAATGGAGTCTTTTCTCCCACTAAAAACAAGCAGGAAACAGAGTAGTCAATCAAAGACATAGAAGAGAACCCTCAAAATACTCTATAAAGTCTACTGATAAACATGTTAAATGAAAAGTTTGAATCAAGACAGCAATCCTTCCATAAAGTAATAGATGATTTCATGGCCTCAACAAATAGAAAGATAAATGAAATTCAAGAGTCAAATGAAAAGATAGCTACCCAGGTAAAAGATTTGAGAGACAGCACTCAAAACCAAATTAATGAAGTAATGAAGTCCATGCAAGACCTAAGAGATGACATGGAAATCATCAGGAAAGAACAGTCAGAAAGAAAAGAGATTCGAAATCAAGTAGCTAGCCTACAGTCCCGACTAACTGAAGCAGAGGATCGAATCTCAGGAGCTGAAGATTCCCTTGAATCTATGGAGAAAGATAAAAAAATCAATGCAAATCCAATCGAATCAACCAAACAGATCTCTACAGGAGATTCAAGACACGATCAGGAAGCCCAATTTAAGGATAATAGGTATTGAGGAAAACTTGGAGAAAGAAGTTAATGGGATAGGCAACCTATTTAACAGAATATTAGCTGAAAACTTCCTAAATGTCCAGAAGGATAGGCCTATACATATACAAGAAGCACTTAGAACCCCAAACCGACCAGACCAGAATAGGACATCCCACTGATGCATTGTGATCAAAACAGGATCAGTAGAGTAAAAGGAAAGAATCCTTAAAGCTGTTAGGGAGAAGGAAACAATCACATATAAAAGAAAACCAATCACAATTATCCCAGACTTCTCAGCAGAGACCATGAAAGCAAGGAGAGCCTGGAATGAGGTATACCAAACACTAAATAAAAATAACTACCAGCCAAGAATATTGTACCCAGGCAAACTCTCATTCATATAAAAGTCTTCCACAGTAAGGAAAAACTGAATCAATATATCTCCACCAAACCAGCTTTACAGAAAATCCTCAAAGATGTACTATACAGGGAAAATAATCAAGATCCCAATACAGACAGAGAAATGAACCCTAAATAGTATACATCAGATCAAGAAATGGGAAGACACAGCTTTTAACAAGATAGTGATAATGAAAGGAACAAACGATCATCTCTCAATCCTAACTCTCAACATTACTGGGCTTAATTCTCCAATCAAATGACATAGGCTCATAAGTTGGATCAAAGATCAAGATCAATCTTTCTGCTGCCTCCAAGAGACACATCTATCCAGCAAAAGTAAACATCTTCTAAAAGTGAAATGTTGGAATCAAATCTATCAAACAAATGGCCCCCATAAGCAGTCTGGAGTTGCAATCCTAGTATCAGACAAAATTGACTTCAAATTTAAAAAGGTAAGAAGAGACAAAGAAGGTTACTACATACTAGTAAAGGGATCTCTCCTACAGGAAGATATAACCATTATAAATATGTACACACCAAATGCAGGAGCAACCAACTTCATCAAACAAACACTACTGACTCTAAAAACCCTTATAGACCCAAACACATTGATAGTTGGGGACTTTAACACTCCACTATCACCTCTGGACAGATCAACACGCCAAAAACTGAACAAAGAAATCACAGAACTCAATAATTGCATAGACCAACTAGACTTAACCGATATCTACAGAATATTCCACCCAGCAACAACAGAATACACATTATTCTCCGCAGCACATGGAACATTCTCCAAAATAGATCACATCTTAGGGCACAAAGAAAATCTGTATAAATCCAGAAGTATCAAAACCATTCCCTGCATTTTCTCAGATCAATTGAAATAAAATTAGAGCTCAACTCAAACAGCCACCACAAAAATCCTACAATTCATGGAGACTAAACAATACACTGCTGAACCATTAGTGGGTCATTGAAGAAATTAAAACGCAAATTCAAATGTTTATGGAATTCAACCAAGATGAGGACACAAAGTACCAGCTCCTGTGGGACACAGCAAAGGCAGTACTGAGAGGAAAATTTATATCTCTGAGTGCATACACCAACAAACTGGAGAAACAGCAACTCAATAATTTAAGGAAGACCTTAATTTCCTTGAAAGAGAACAACAAGCCAAACCCCAAGTCAATAGACGGAAGCAAATAATTAAAATCAAATCAGAATTAAATCAGTTAGAGATGAAAAAAAACATCGAAAGAATCAACAAAACAAAGAGTTGGTTCTTTGAAAAAATCAATAAGATAGACAGACCCCTGGCAAACCTGACCAGAAAACGAAGGCAGCACACTCAAATAAGCAAGATAAGAGATGAAACAGGTAACATCACCACAGAAATAACCGAAATTCAGAAAATAATAAGGGACTATTTTGCAAGCCTTTATGCCAACAAATTCAAGAACTTGGAAGAAATGGACGATTTCCTAGAAAAAATTCATATCCCCAAACTCAACCATGAAGATTTAAATCTTCTAAACAGACCCATATCCAGTATTGCAATAGAAACGGCAATAAATGATCTCCCATCCAAGAAAAGCCCATGGCCAGACGGATTCACTGCAGAATTCTACAAGGCATTCAAAACAGAATTCACACCAATATTTATCAAACTATTCAATGAAATTGAAATAGAACGTTCACTACCAGACACATTCTATGAAGCCAGTATAACCCTCATCCCAAAACCAGGCAGTGATTCATCACAGAGAGAAGACTGTAGACCCATATCCCTGATGAACATAGATGCAAAAATTCTCAATAAAACTCTGGCCAATCGACTTCAACAGGTCATCAAAAAAATCATACACCACGATCAAACTGGATTCATCCCAGGGATGCAAAGTTGGTTTAATATACTCAAGTCAATTAATGTAATCCACCACATCAACTGGAGCAAGGTAAAGAACCACATGGTTTTATCTCTGGATGCGGAAAAAGCGTTCGATAAAATCCAGCACCCATTTATGCTAAAAGCCCTGGAAAACCTGGGATTCCAGGGAACATTCCTGAGTATAATCAAGGCAGTTTATGACATAACAACAGCAAGCATAACTCTAAATGGTGAAAAACTAAAGCCATTCCCTTTAAGATCAGAAACAAGGCAGGGATTTCCACTCTCTCCTCTGCTCTTCAACATAGTACTAGAATTCCTAGCCAGAGCAATTAGGCAAGAAGAAAATATAAAGGGGATCCAAATAGGAAAAGATGAAGTTAAACTTTCTCTCTTCACAGATGACATGATCTTATGCCTAATGAACCCCATAGACACTACCCCCAAGCTACTAGAGCTGATACAAAACTTTGGCAAAGTTGCAGGATATAAAATAAACTCTTGAAAATCAACGGCCTTTCTCTATGCTAATGACTCAAAGACCAAGGCTGAAATCAGGAAAGCAACTCCTTTTGCAATAGCTCCCAAAAACATAAAATACCTAGGAATAACCTTTACCAAAGAAGTGAAAGACCTCTATGATGAGAACTTTAAAAGCTTGAAAAATGAAATTAAGGCAGAACTAAGGAAATGGAAAAATCTCCCATGGTCCTGGATTGGGAGGATTAATATAATCAAAATGGCAATATTGCCGAAGGCTATCTACAAATTCAATGCAATACTCATTAATATCCCAACACCATTTTTTAATGAAATAGACGAAGCAATCCAGAAATTCATATGGAACAATAAAAGACCTAGAATAGCAAAAACAATCCTAAGCAGAAAGAACAGTGCTGGAGGAATTACAATATCCAACTTCAAGCTGTATTATAAAGCTATAGTAATAAAAACAGGTTGGTATTGGCACAGGAACAGGCCTAAAGATCAATGGAACAGAATTGAAGACCGAGAAATGAACCCACAGAACTACGCCTACTTAATCTTTGATAAAGGACCTAAAACAATAGTTTGGAAGAAAGATAGCCTCTTTAACAAATGGTGCTGGCAAAACTGGTTCAACACATGCAACAAACTAAAACTAGATACTTATATATCACCCTGCACCAAAATCAATTCCAAATGGATTAAAGACCTCGAAATCAAAACAGACACCCTGAAAACACTAAAGGAAGGAGTAGGAGAAACACTTGGGCTCCTTGGCACAGGACGGAACTTCCTTAACAAAGACCCAGAAAGGCTACAAATGAAAGAAAGGCTGAAGGGCTGGGGATATGGCCTAGTGGCAAGAGAGCTTGCCTCGTATACATGAGGCCCTGGGTTCGATTCCCCAGCACCACATATACAGAAAACGGCCAGAAGTGGCGCTGTGGCTCAAATGGCAGAGCGTGAGCTTTGAGCAAAAAGGAAGCCAGGGACAGTGCTCAGGCCCTGAGTCCAAGGCCCAGGATTGGCCAAAAAAAAAAAAAAAGAAAGAAAGGCTGGACAAATGGGACTGCATCAAACTGCAGAGCTTTTGCACGGCAAAGGACATAGCTCACAAGATAAATAGAAAGCCCACAGACAGGGAGAAGATCTTTACCAGCCATTCAAGGACAAAGGCATCATATCTAAAATATATGCAGAACTAAACAAATTACCTTCCTCCAAAACAAAGCCTCATCAAGTGGGCTAAAGACTTACAAAGAGACTTCTCTGATGAGGAAATGAGAATGGCAAAGAGACATATGAAAAAGTGCTCTACATCACTGGCCATAAAAGAAATGCAAATCAAAACAACAGTGAGGTTCCATCTCACCCCAGTAAGAATGTCATATATCAAGAAAACTAACAATAACAATTGTTGGAGGGGATTTGACCAAAAGGGAACCCTACTTCATTGTGGTGGGAATGTAAACTGGTTCAGCCACTCTGGCAAGCAATATGGAGATTCCTCAGAAGGCTAAATACAGAACTCCCCTATGACCCAGCAATCCCACTTTTGGATATCTATCCAAAAGACCACAAACAAAATCACAGTAAAGCCATCAGCACAACAATGTTCATCGCAGCACAATTTGCCATAGCTAGAGTCTGGAACCAACACAGATGCCCCTCAGTAGAAGAATGGATCAGGAAAATGTGGTACATATACACAATGGAATTTTATGCCTCTATCAGAAAGAATGACATTGCCCTATTTGTAAGGAAATGGAAGGACTTGGAAAAAATTATACTAAGTGAAGTGAACCACACCCAAAAAACATGGACTCTATGGTCTCCCTTATAGGGAATAATTATCACAGGTTTAGGCAAGTCACAGCAGAGGATTACAAAAGCCCAATAGCTATACCCTTATGATCACATAAGTTGATGCTAAGTGAAATGAACTCCATGTTAAGGAAACGATTATTATTTCACAGTTGTAACTACTTTCAACATGTGTATCCGTAGCTTCTACTATTGATGATGTTCTTGTATCACCTTCCTGTGGTTGTATCTACACTATCTCTGTAATCTTATTTGAGTATATTGGAAACCGTCTTTACTGGTATTAGAAGTAGGAAATTGAAAGGGAATACCAAAATCGAGAGACACAGGGCAAAAAAAGACAAACAACTACAATAGCAATACTTGCAAAACTGTTTGGTGTAAGTGAACTGAACACCTCATGGGGGAAAAGGAAAAGGGGGAGGAGAAAGGGGGGAATGTATCCAATGCCTAATGTATGAAACTGTAACCTCTCTGTACATCAGTTTGATAATAAAATTTTGAAAAAAAAAAAAAGAAGAAGAAACTTGAAGAGTGAGCATAAAGCAAGAACCAGTATTCAAGACACCATAGAAGGTTAAACACATATGATGTGCACATAAAATGTACAGCATTATATGTCAGTTATCTTTTTTTTCTTCTGTAGCTGTTTTCTTATAGGCTAAGAAAAGTTGACCACTAAAGTTTCAGTGTTATATCTGGAAGCTGAAACCAACTTCCAAGTCTTAGAGTATTGCAGTTATATAATATATTTAATGATATTATCATCTGAAATTGTCACAAGTGGAAAATAGGAAACAGTTTCTTATGTTTGAAGCCACTAAGTTAATATTAGTTGGTGAAATCATTGATAGAGAAAAATACAAGCTATAGTCACTCGTGATGAAACTGGTGGTATTAGAATATTTCAGGGCTGGGGATATGGCCTAGTGGCAAGAGAGCTTGCCTTGTATACATGAGGCCCTGTGTTTGATTCCCCAGCACCACATATACAGAAAACGGTCAGGAGTGGTGCTGTGGCTCAAGTGGCAGACTGCTAGCCTTGAGCAAAAGGAAGCCAGGGACAGTGCTCAGACCCTGAGTCCAAGGCCCAGGACTGGCCAAAAAAAAAAAAAAATATATATATATATATATATATATATATATATCAGAATGTTTAATTCACAGCAATCATTATTGGTTGGTGTGACTTGGCTGAGAATCATGTATGTCTCTAAAGCCAATGAGCATGATCTGGAGTCTGTAGGAATTTTCTATCAGTGTCTGAACCAATTGCTAAAAAGTAAGGAATAAAGGGACCCAATATTGATGCTGAGACAAATAATTGAGTAGTGAACAATTCTCATAGAAACTAAGCCCTTCTACTTAAAATCTTCAGTACTATCTCTTGTAACTATAATATTCAATGTAATAATATGTGAGTCAAAATGAAGCTATCTATCCTTACTTGATTTCTTCTAGCTCTTTATCAGGGGGAAACTTTAATTACCAATATATTTAGTTTAATTGCCATTATATACCATACAACTCATATGCATTTAGCATGGCTTGAATTTCATCAAAGCTATCATTTTGGAATTTTCCTTTGTAAAAGTCTTTTCAAATAATAATATTTGAAGCTATTCTATATCACTCATCAAAACTAAGCCTTAGATCACTAGTGGAACTTTTTTTAAAGAAGATAATATAATACTCTCAATCAATATATGACAATTTAAACCTTACTTGCCTCTATAATGTAAGTAAGGTACAGCACAGGAGAAAGGAAGACAGAGGGCAAATTGCAGATTGTTTACTGTGTTACCTGCCATTAACTTGTCTTCTACCTACCATGAGTACTCCCTGGCTCACTCAATGATAATGCATTCATTCATTCACATATTCCACACAGGAGGCCCATAATGAGGTCAGAGAGATAACAGGGATCCTGACCATCAGAGACCTTTAGGACACGGTAAGATGTTAAGATTCTAGTAAAAAATGTCATGAGCAGCCATTGGATGACCCTGACACAATGCAACATATCCTGATGATCATTTAAATAAGACTAATCTACCACTATGTGTGTCAGGGGTGGAAAAAGGATTGTCAGGAAGCTATAAGACTACTTTCATTTTTCTAGGTTACCCGTGCTCTTCTGTAACTCAAACTAAGTTCCTAAAGGAATATGTTAGAAAGTTGCCTGAGATATTTAAATCATCACACGCATAAAACCCCTGTAGTTCCAGGTTTTCTCATAATCATATCATACAGATAGTCAAAGATGAGTATTCCTGTGAAGAATATGGCCTTAAGATTTAGCCAGACAACATCTGTATCACTTGAGTGCACAGGTATCTAGGTATCTCTGCAGCACACTTACAATAAAAATATTCTCTGTTCACAGTTGTGCAATCTGGTTGCTGCTAAGGTGGTGTCTCTAATGCAGTACAGAGTTCCATAGCCAGGAGAGTCTGAACTGCCACTCACATGTTACTCGTTCTGCCAGCTTGGATGAAGGCACTTAACCTTGTTCAGTCTATTTTATCACCTAGAATTCAGGCCCAGGTATGAGAAACAACAACAACAACAACAACAACAAAAAGCAGGTATAAAGCTTTTATCCCAGAGTGTGACACATGGCACAAATACACTAATTATTACGTATAATTATTTGAAGCATGATTTGATTCACATTTTTACCATTCCTATAAAGGAAGGCATGCATCTTCCAAACGGTACATGAAGTCCAGGTGTAACTGTTTGCTTGACTTCCTACCTTTGTATCACCTAGTTGCAAAGACTGCTTACCAACAACAGACCATTCTAGAACATTGTAACAAGGAGAGGTTCACAAAGACATTTTATCAATCCTCTTACTTCTCCCTTTTATATATTGATAAATTGACTTTGGGAAATCCAAGGAAAGATTTTTAAAGTTCTTGATATCAGTTTGAAATAAAACATGGGGCTGGGAATATATCCTAGTGGTAGAGTGCTTGTCTTGTATACATGAAGCCCTGTTCGATTCCTCAGCACCACATATATAGAAAAAAACGGAAGTGGCACTGTGGCTTAAGGTCTAGTGTGCTAGCCTTCAGGAAAAAAAATAAATAAAAAGAAGCCAGGAACAGTGCTCAGGCCCTGAGTTCAAGCCTCAGGACTGCAGGACTGGCAGAAAAAGTAAGAAAGAAAGAAAGAAAACATGAAAAGACTGCTAACTACAAAAAGCAACTGCACAATGATTGATAAAGTCTTATTACAAATGGTACAAACACAACAAAAGCTCGTGCGGATCTTTTCTATTTTGTTTGATTTTATTCTGAAAAGACTGCAGAAAAACAATATAAAGAAGGGCTTAAGAGAAGGGGACACAGAATGGAAACAACAGAAAGTGATAAAGTAAGAAAGAAGATGTGAGGTAGGTTCTGGTTGCTCACACCTACAATCCTAGCTACTCGGGAGGCTGAGATCTGAAGATAGAGGTTCAAAAGCCATCTTGGGCAGGAAAGTCCATGAAACTCTTATTTTTTTTTTATCATTGTACAAATGGGCTATAGTTACATAAGTAAGGAAATGAGTATAAGACTCTTACCTCCAATTAACTATCAGAAAACCAGAAGTGGCACTGTGACGCAAAAATGATAAAGTGCTAGCCTTGAGCAAAAGAGCACTCAGGGGCTGCACACAGAACCTGAGCTCAAGTCTCACAATCAAAAAAGATGTGAATGAGGAGAAGAAAACAGAAAACAACTAAATTATGGAAGACAGGAGTGGAAGATTGGATCAAGCAGTAGAGTGCTTGCTTACTTAGCAAGTATCAGGCCCTGAGTTAAATTCTTAATACTATCAAAATGAAAATTACAAAAAAATAGTTCAAGATAAGAAAGACTGTAGGGAAAGGAAAAAGGAAGATTAGGAGATCAGTCATCAAATCAATGCAGTTAAAAGCAAGTGTGAGAGAAGTAGATGAATGAAGAGGAGAACACAGAACAGGTACAAGCACAATACTCAAAATGTATGAATGTAATAAAGAAGTCGAAAACATAAAATGGGTCTTTGAGGTAGGGGCAGATGGGATCAATGGGGAAATAATGAAAGGAGTGGCTCTGATAAAATAATACTGGACACACAAATGGACACATGTTAAATGTGGTCCCCTTGTACCACCATTTGAAGCACAACAAAAAAGTTTTAAGTTAAGACAGACAGAAAAGAAGTGTGTTTACAAGTGAACAAGTTCTTGGGTCTGTCTTTTCTGTGAATAAAGATGCCTTTACATCTAGAAAATGGAAAGTTGAACCATTCAACAGCTTTAATCCAGTGATATCACTGAATGATAGATCACTCTCAAGAGTTGTTTGTGTGGCTACCTTGACATCATCACTGCTCTTGTGTAATAAAACCTTTTACCTAACAGATGATGGGCACACTAAGTAAAGTGTACTTAAGTATCTGTTTTCTAATAAGGGTAGCCTGCTACTGTGCAGGGTTAGAAGGAATAAACAATAGCTTTAGAATAGGCTAATATTTCCTCATCAAATACTTCTCTTTTGCTTTCTATTGTCTGTCAAAAAATCTCTCTGCATGGACATACAGTGATCTTAATATTCAGTCTCCTAATTGTATTTCTAGAATAAGCTTTTTTAAATTGAAAATGCACTCATTTGGCCTAGAGAAAAGGTAAACAATTCAAGATTATGAGTACATAAGTTTACTTTCATTGGCAATGGGCTTTAATCTGGTTTTATTCCTATAAAACTATAAAAGGCAAGCATAGTACAGTATTTCAAATTTTGTGAAAGAGAAATTCCATGATGCATTGTTTTAGTGCATATACCAGGTATATACCAGGTATACTTTACCATCAAGAACTTTTACCATTCAAAGTATCCAATCTCTTAGCATTAAATTGGCAAAGTGCCATGCAAAGCTTAAGTGCTTTCTTTAATGTTCTCTTAAAATAAGATTGTGTGAAACTTATTTTGAATGATCTATACAATGTAGCAAATAAGTTTAAACAGTGATATAAAGAATTTATACATGAATCTATCATGTCAGGACAAAAATAGTAAGTGAGAGATGGTGTTTGCTTGGATAGTGAGGGTTGCAGTAGAGATGGAGAAAAGATACAGAAAGATAGCAGGGGCATCAGTTTAAAAATATTAAAACAACTGTTTATGGCTAGAGCACTAGCCAATCAGAACAAATGTATACTACAAACCACCACCACTGTCAGGCTTGCCTATATGTATCAGATAAACACCCACACTATACAAAAAGTACATGAGAAAGATGACTTCAGGAACAGGTGGTGGTAAATGGATCATTTGAATTTTCTGGACTGAGCAACTGGGTGTCTGGAGCTATAATTTCTCCACATAAGAAAGGAAAAAGAGAGACAAATACTGGAGAATTTTTGGTAGGAAGGTAGACTTCAATTTTGGATGTACAAAGTTGGACATGCTTAAGAAACATCCAAATGGGGAAGTTATATGGACAACTAAATAGATCTTTCTGGAGCTTGGTGGCTAAATTTAGTATTTTGTGGTGAGGGTGTTACGAATGTATAGGTCTATCCAGATTCAACAAAATGCATACATTAAATAGCTGAATATTTTTATATATCAGCTATTAAAACTAGAATAATTAAAATAAAAAATAAGCTCAGGGCTTGAGTTTGCTCAACTACAGAGGTCGACAAAACACATAAACGGAATCAGCATATGAATAAGGTTTAAAACTATGAGCATAAAAGAAATTAACTAAATGGGGCAGGCGAAAAGAAGAGGAAAGCTAGAAGAACTAGGCTCTGAATAGGGACTTAGGCTGGAAAATGCATACTGGCCTCTGTCTGTAATTACTTGGAAGGTTGAGGCAGAAAGAACTTGAGTTGAAGGCTAGAGTGAACTACATAGTTAGATCCTATCTCAAAGTAAGGGAGAAAGAAGCCAAGCACCCATGGGTCATGCTTGTAATTCTAGCTACTCAGTAGGATGAGGTTTGAGGATCACAACTTGAAGCCAGTCTGGGCAGAAAAGTTCCCATGAGACTCTTATCTCTAATTAACCAGCAGAAAACTGGAAGTGGTGCTGTAACTCAAAGTAGTAGAACACTAGCTTTGAGGAAAAAAAAAAAAAAAGAAGAAGCAGCTCAGTAGACAGAGACAGAGACAGAGACAGAGACAGAGACACAGAGACAGAGACAGACACAGAGACAGACACAGAGTCAGAGAGAAAGAGAGACAGAGACAGAGACAGAGACAGAGACAGAGAGAGAGGAAATTGACAGAACCCAGTACTAGTGGCTAATGCCTGTAATGCTACCTACTCAAGAGGAGGAGTTCTGAGGACTGTGGTTTGAAGCCAAGAAAGTGTGTGAGGCTTTTATCTCCACTAAACTACCAAAAACCTGAAAGTGGAGCTGTGGCTCAAGTGGTAGGTAGAGAACTAGCCTTGAGCAAAAGAAGCGCGAGGATAGTACCCAGGCACTGAGTTCAAGCCCTAGGATGAGAGAGGGAAGGAGAGGAGAGAAAGAAGACAAAAGAATGAGAAGGAGGAAGAAAGGATGAGAGAAGAAAAGAGAGATAAAGGAGGGGAAAAAGAAAGAGACAGATGAGGGAAAGGAGAAAAAGAGAAGACAAGACAGAAAGGAAGAAAGAAAATAAAAGGAAAAAAAGAAAACAAACAAGGAAGGAAGGAAAGATAAAAGAAAACAAAAGAGAAGTTCTCTGTAGAACAATGCTCTAACGAATAATAGAATACAAAACATTTGTCTAGCTTTTGAAGTAATTAGAATATAAGAATTAAAACAATGAAAAACAGTAAGTTTCTTTGAGTGTAAGTGTACTCATTAAAAATTTTCTTTGTTCATCCTTAGCACTTTCCAAGTTTTGTCTGCTCTTACACGATCACCAGTCTCCCCAGTAATAAAGAGCTGACTTGTCACTTATTCTTTTATTTTTTTCTTTGTACATGAAATACAAAGTAGGTCCTTATTCTCTCATGGTATCCATTCTGAGGCAGTACTGATTTCATTGTGTTGTTGCACATGAGATCAGCATATCTTCATGGAACCCCAAAAGGTATGTTCAATCATTATGAAACTGTGTGTGCCTGGTAATAATAAATGAGTTTTTAAAACATTCATGTGATTGACTAATCTCTTCCCACCACATGTTTTGCTCAGCTGTTTTGCTGGCTTGTTTCTTCAGACCATTTTCATAGTTATTAAATTGTTGCCTTCATCATATGAGTAAGGGAAGTTTTAGTGGATATTCTAAGGTTAAAATATTGCACGATAGCTTTAAAATGCGTGAGTGCCAAGGTTTGTGTTAAAATGCTAGCAACTTAATTTTCTGTTGAGATTTACTATGAGTTTCTCAATAAATTTCTTCCTCCCAAACTTGGAAAATCTATTCTTTAAAACTTTGAACACCACAAGAGAGCTTTTCAAGTTAACAAAATCACTTCATACTGTAATGTGGTATTGTTTAACACTAGCTAGAAAGAGAAGTTTAGGATCTACCCATCTACTAATTACCTTAAGAATTAAAAACTACTCGAGCCAAGTTAAATAAAATGAAAATGCCTAAAGTAGGTAAACTGCATTCTTTTTATTTCTAGGATTGTTCTCCCATAAAGTTTGTTTTCCACATGTTTATTGTAAGGACTACCTTCTAGGATTTTCCCCCCAGTATATGGCATCAAGTTTTTTTTTTCTAAAAATGGGATATAGTATACAATTTAGCTATTCATTTATGCAAATGATGGTAAACAGAATTATAAAGACAGATAATAAACAGCAAATGAGGTTATTTTGTTTCACGCTTTATGTTGTCAGAGTTCTGAGCATGGTTTAGTGTTTTCTATTCATGACTTTATATTACCAAATTACTCCCTGATGGTGTCTCAGATGTGCTTTTGTCTGCAAATGAGAAGGAATAAAATACCAGGACATTAACGTTAAATTACAATCGTTAATGGCGTAAATACGAAAATAATTACTGCATCATACCATCAATTGTTATGTGTTCATTACTGAAGTTCTTGAAAAGCCTTCATTTTCTTGTTACAATTATTTTTTTTCTTTTTATTTTTGTCTGGCTACTTTATAGCCCTGACAGTACTTTAGTAACACTCAGCAGTTACACAAGCCATTTATTCCTGCTCAAAGCTTCATTTAAACTTCATTTAGCTGCATTTTATTTGTGTATATATGCCTTTACTTCCTCCTGACAGGAGTAGGTGTTAGAAAGATGTGTCAAAGAGATTACCGACAGCCAGTGAGAAACTTGAGGTGTCCCACTTACTTTCACATCACTTGATAAAATACCTCGCTTAAATAATCTAATTTGTGATAGCCCCCATTCTCCAAAAATCTTCAGGTTTTTGTTTTCTTTTCCTAGTACCTTTTTTTTTGGGGGGGGATGAATTTATAATTCTACTGCCTATCCGGCAAGATACTTCATATCTCAGCTCTCATCTCCATCTATTAGGGTTCTTCTCCTCCGCTCTGGTTCACCTGCCTTTCTCCAGCTCCCGGTCTTCTCCCTAGTTGGCAGGAAGAGATGCCCAGCCTGCCCCTGCTGACACACACACATGCTCAGCCGCGTCGCCCCTACGAGAGGTCTTCTCAATGCACCTTTTTGTTTGCTCTATTCGAGACCACCACTTCGCCTCTGGCCTCTCAGCCTTGGGCGGGGAGTGGTAGCACCGCTGTCAAAAGCTGGAAAGGGGGCGGGCGCGGGAGGCACAGCGGGCGGTCCAGCCCGGGGACATCCCTAGATGCTGTGCACGCGCACACATGCACACCACACATACACACAAGCGCACACTCACGCACACACACTCATCTGCTGTCACCTGTTCGCTCTCAGGGCTGGGATAAACTTCTCCCTTCTCCTCAGCTTTTACCTTAATCCCAGCTCTGGGAGTTGGGGTACAATGGGGACATCCCGTGCACAGTTTGATTTTTTTGTTTGTTTGTTTGTTTCCAAAATCTCTGGAAAAGGGGAGAAAGTGCACGCGGAGCACACTATAGTAATGGCACGTAGTCCTGGTGCCTCTCCCTCTTTCTTTCTCGCCCTTTTCCACATACAGCCTCCTGCCAATGCACGCACACAGGCACCCATCCCCTAGGATGGTCCAGACCCTCAGCCTCCCGGCACCGGTCCCTTCCGTCCCTGTCCGGGTTTCTCTGTCCTTCGCCTGCTCCCCGGCACTTTCTCCAACTCCTGCCACGTGAAGCGTACCATTGACCCCTCTCTAGGCCCAGTCAAGGTTCCAAACTTTTCTCCCCAGTCTCCCGGGGTCCCCGGTGGGCGCCACGCCCAGCCCCCAGCCCAACCCCCGCAGGGGAAAAGGGTACACCCCGGCCCCGGCGGGCACTTGGGTGCCTCTCGCGGTGCCTCGCCCGAGCGCGCAGGACCCCGCCAGACCCGGCCGGGAGCCACGGGGAGCCGGGGGCGGACCCGGCTGGCTCCGGCGGGCAGGTGCGACCTGCCCGCTCCTCCCGGGTGCGCACCCTTGGGGACCACAGGTTTGGCCTAATGAGAACAAAGCTGGAGTCCCGGGAGACTGTCTGACAGGAGGCGCCGAGACAATGGCAATAAAGGGAACTTGGAAGAGGACCGCCGCCGCTCAAAGTTGTCTCGGAGTCCGGGTGTCCGGGAACGGCCCCGAGCTTTCCTCAGCAGACCCCCAGAATCCCAGCCCGAGCCCAGCCGCGGCACATGCACAAACCTCGCACCGCAGCCGTTCCCCGGTGACTGCCATCCAAATGCCCCCAGTGCCCACAACGCAGCTAGAGGCTAGCCGGGACGCTCGGGGCTTGGACCGCAGCCACCCAGCAGGAAGACCCGCCAGCGCGCTCTCCTGGCTTTACCTTTCGCGGGCTGCCTGGTAGTCCACGGCGCGCCGCCCGCTGGCTGTGCCCTCACCTCAGCCCCTGCCGTCGCCGCCGGAGCCGACCGCGGGAACCCGGCTCGCAGCGTCCCGCCCCCGGGCGCCAGGCCCCGCCCTCGAGCCCAAGCCCCGCCTATTTGACACCAGGCCCCACCCCCTTGGGCCTTAGGGCTCGCCCAGTGGAGCCAGGACCCGCCCCACTTCCCCAGGGTGGCTAGCAGCAGTGCTGAACCTTGCTGGCTCCAAGGGTTTTTCTGCTAGAGCCAGCCTCTCATGGCTGCTAGTGTAGCTTGCTGCTGCTGCTGCTGCTGCTGCTGCTGCTGCCGCCCTACCATTGCTCCTCCAGCGTCACCAGTGTTGCAGATGCAAGGTATAGACAAGGATGGCTCAAATTGCCAAGAAGTACCTTCCCACAAATGAGAGGAAAGGAAATGTCGTCTACAACAGGCTGCTCTGGGTATGGTCCGTGTGATTGCACCGTCTGCATCACTTGGGAGCTTACTAGAAATGCACATTTCTGTGCCCTACCTACAGAAACAGAATCTCTGGGAATGAATGAGACCTAACAGTGTGCATTTTACCAGGTTCTTGGTGGTTCCAAGAACATCAAAGTTGGAGAAGCCTTGCTTATTTACTAAGAGCTAAGTGGCTGAGAAGATACATGCTCCCTCAGTAGTGAGACACCAGAGCCCAGTCGGGCACACGGTTTAACTTGGCAGTGTTTGCAAAGCCCGGGAGTGCCGTTGTTTTCTGCACCCTGCATGTCATTCATCTTGCTTTGTTGACTGCGAAGTCTTTGGAGATAAACAGAGAGAGGAACACATTTACTTTTGATCTGACAGCTCTAATGAGCTCAAGGAAGAGTTATGTAAACATTATTAAGTGTAATAAACACGTGTCGGCATCACACAGTCTTCTCTGGAGAAGGGTTGGCAAAAACAGGCATGAGCCAACATTTTATTCACAAGGTCTTTTAACTTTATGTGGCCGGTGTAATAGGCCTTTGGTTTTGCTGTTGCCCAAAAGGAAAATCATTACCTCAGTAATAGATAAGCTAGTTCTAAAGGAGAAACACTGAGGATTTTCATTCACAAATGCTAAGTACAAAGACAAAGGGAGCCAACTCCTGCCAATTATTTCCTGACAATTATCCAACTATTGCCCAAGTTGCTTGTTTCCACTTCCTGAAGCAACATTTGGCTCAAAAACAGTAAATAAAAGTTAGCCATTAACTCAACTTACCATTCATTCGTAGTGGATGCCCCTTTCTCTTTTTTTCTATTGCTCTTTCCAGAGCTCCAGATATTAAATACAGGAGGAACTACTGAATATTGTCAGGAAAGCACATGATGATCCTGGAGTGGCCTCCACTGCTAGCCCTACACATGGATTCTGTCCTCGAATTCTAAGCTGTGGAAGCCTGACATTTGATCCTCAAAGAAGTTGTGGCAGTGGTATTCAGAGCACGTCTACCTTTGGGGAAACCACTTCTCTACTGCTTCAAGTTGCTTCTTCTCAAAAAGTCAGCTGAGAGTATGATTATTTGAATCCAAAAGCAGTTTAATTATTCTTCCAAATCGTCAAGTGTGCTATGAGAGAAAAGGCCAGAAATGGTGTACAAGGCTCATTCTAGAAGAGAGAACAGAACAATGAAAGACAATGAAACAAGAAATAAGGGGGGAGGGAGAAAAGAGAAAAGAAAGTAAATAGTCACAGCCATTGCTTTGAAATTTGCTAAGAAGAAAATAGGAAAGATGGAGCAGACTTGGTAGCAGAGCTTCCTGCTCACCTAACCACATTCAAGGGCAAATCCTTTGGAAGATTCCAAATTCCAAAGGAGGAAACCCTGAGTGACAGCACCAGTGACTTCCCGAGACTGCAGCAATATTTAAAAACAAAAAACTGAATAAGGGCCTAAAAGTACCACAGCAGATCCTAGAGGGCTTGGTTTGATGCTACAGGGAAGTTTTGGAATTGAAGTTAAGCCTTTAACTTGCTTCAAACTAAGCGAAGAGAACTGGACATCACATTCCTTTCCTGGATGATTTATTAGTGAACAGTCTTCTCAGGGCAATAAGGTCCTTGTGGCCCTTCTTTAAGCACTGGTAGCTTTCTTTGAAGGCAGCCCTTCAAAGAAAAGGCCAAGCTATAGTTGATGAAAGCAGTGGAATTCAGAAGTTGGAAGGGAGATGGGATCACACATGAAGATATTTTAAAACACTGCATTGTTCTAGCTGATTCCTGACTTTGTCTCCTTCAGTATGAGAGTCCTTAATTTTGGCACCAAGCAGGAGCTGAGAGACTAAAATCCCACCCAAAAGGGATCAGAAATGGAAAACCTTTCTTAGCAGCAAGCCACCATGGGAAGACTGAATACAGGAGTAGGCGCATTCACCACATTGGGTAAGGTCAAGTCAGTGTGCAGACAGACTCAACCACATCCACCCAACTCTGCAAAAATCTGCCATCTGTATGCCTGGCTTAAGAATGACAGGATAGATAAGAAAATGCAGTGTATATAAACAATGGAAAAACTATACAGCCATGAAAAGGAATAAAAACACTGTCATTTTTGTCAACGTGGATAGAATTGGAGGACATGTTAAGTGAAGTTAGCATTGCATTCTCTCACTTATAAGTAGAAATTTAACAAAGTTGATCTTATAACAGTACAGAGTAGAATAGTGTCATTTGGGGAGTGTGCTAAGGAGGAGAAGATAGAAAGAGAATAGTAAATAGGTACTGGGGCACAGTTAGATAGGCAGAATATCTTCTAATGTTCCATACTATAGAAGTTTAACTATAGTTGACACAAAACTAGTTTGTATACTTCAAAAATCCTGTTAGAGAAGATCTTAAATGTTTTACCTCAAAGATATGGTAATGTTGATATATTTTTTATTTTTATTATTGCCTTTAAATAGTTGAACAAAGAAGGGTGCCACTTAACAAAGAAGTTTGTGAATACAGTATATTCTGATCAATGTCACCTCTTTCAACATCCTCATCCATTCCTCCCCTACCACTCCTTCCTTCACCCTTCTTAATTTTGTAGGGTTTACAACTGAGCAAGTTTTACCACACTGTAACTAAGTATACCATATGTAATATGTGTCAACTAAAAAAAATAATAAAGAGGTTGGAAATGCTGCTCAAGAGGTAGAACAGGTGTCTAGCAAGTAAGAGGCCCTGAGTTCAAATCCTATTAATGCCAAAACTTTAAATAATGGAAATAATAATGCTGTGGTATAATTTACAGCACTTGTCTAGATTCAAATCCTAGGAATGAAGAAAAAGGAGCTGGAAAAAGAAAAGAGAAAAAATTCTTTCAGCACACTTGGGGGAAAAAATGTATAACCCACCAACTCTTCTTAGCTTTGGGGGCATAAAAATGCATTTAGGAGCAGTTAGAAAGTAAGAATTCTCCTTTTTTTCCTACTCCTTTCCCAGCCCTTAGCCTTCACAAATAGAAGGAAAAAATGGATCTTGGTTCTGCTCAAATTCCTGGTTCCAGTTGAGAACAGGAAGAGGAACATGCCAAGCCCAACTTGTGAGTAGCAAGAGGAAGAGAGAGAGAGAGAGAGAGAGAGAGAGAGAGAGAGAGAGAGAGAGAGAGAGAGAGAGAGAGAGCGCTTACTAGGTAGTCTCCTTTCCTGAGTAACACAATAAACCTATGACTTGAGAAAAATCAAACAGCTCCATGTTTGCTCTTTAGTTTGCTGAGTACATTGAATCTATTTGGAATGGTTTACTTGTTTACCTGTCTGCCTCCTATAATGTCCTTAAGTCACTTCTTCTACCTTAGGCATTTGTTAGGATGTCTGTGACCTGGCTCACTCTGCTTAAAACATTAGAAATACTCACAAGGCACAAAGGAAAATGTATAAATATATGTGGCTAAGCATCTACTTTGCTTTCTTTTAAGAAAAGAACCCTAGTTCAGAAACACACATATGATGGTTTCCTCTCCTAGTTGTGATCTCTTTTAAAACATCAAATAATTTGGCTTTTATTTTCACTGGAATGTTTGTTCTTAGGCATATGAACATGGGCTCAGCACTAGGGAAACTGCAATGACTACTAGTTAAAATGGCTTCAGATTATATTTGGAAACTTAAAATTAGATATTGGAGCTAATTTTATAGACTAGATCATTTTACTACCACCCCAGAGGGCAGGAACCCATTGTTCCTAGTCTGTGTTTGAAATTTTCTGTGTTATCTCAGCTACAGATTCCAACTTGAGTTTTATATCTTTCCCTTCTTCCTAATCAGAATTTCCAAACCTGCCTCCTAGTCAAATTCTATTTGCAAACCTCACATGCTCCATTTCCCACTTGGACCATGAGACTGAGATAAGATGCATGAAACATCCTGTTCTGAAACAGAGTGCGATAAATATGATTTATTAAATACAGTGTGCATCAATATAAGGTCAGGGCAGAAAATATACAGCATAATGAATAGTCTACAGCTTGAGATCAAGACAATACAGGCCACCATCCATCACAGAAGTAAAAGGGGGTGGTTTGTGGTTTACTCGGAGTTGTAGAGATGGACTCTTTTCCACTGCCCTCCTCATCCTCCCATCGCCCACACTTACTTTCCTTAACAATGATAAGATCAGTCTTCTAGCTATGAATAATTCACCATCATTCTTTGCTTCTGTTGAGATAACTTTTAGGATACCAATTTGTGTCACATTATTATCCAAGAAAAGCTTTCCAAGAATAAATTTTGATCTCCAAAGAGTATACATAGGTCATAGTGCCTAACTTCAACATCTCAGAAACAGGTTGAGCTGTTGATCACCTAAAGATAAGAAATTCTTTTAGACACTCATAAGATCTAGATTACATTGTCTACTTGAAAAAAAAATCTCTTCCCTTGCTATTTTAAGTCATTTTTGGAAGACTACTTTTCAGTATATTAATAAGAGTGATCAAGATGAGAATCTACTGAGATAATTAGCATTTATGGAAGATAGACTTACTATGTGTCTAATACACTTGACCTTTAAAATTTTCTACCCAGAAATATTCTTTTATTGTTGAATTTATCTAACAAGAATAGCTTTTTTGAAAGCTATTTTCAAATGTTAATTCATATTTTATTTATATATTGTTAATCTCAATTTTAAAAAATACAGATAATAGCCCAAGTTTCAAATATTGCAGAATATTAAGATATATGTGTGTGAAACATCCAAAAACTAAGTTATTCCAAAAAAGGATCTTATTTTTATTAAGCTATATTAATTATACATATTAATGGTTATGTGAATTATTACTGTGATATTTTAGCATATGTATATAGCATTCACTGAAAATAATCTCATTTCCATTATTAGGATCTTAGAAAATAATGAAATTAGTTAACTTCAATTCCATCAAGTTTCTACAAGTTACATATCAATTTTGTAATGTGTTTCCATTACAACTTAGAGATAGTTTAACTTCCATTTAAAACATCATTTTCAAGCCCTGACGCTTCATTTTTTTTTCAAATTTTTATTATCAAACTGATGTACAGAGAGGTTACAGTTTCATACTTTAAGCATGGGATACATTACTTGTACTGTTTGTTACCTTGTCCCTCATACCCTCCTCCCCCTCCCCTTTCCCTTTACCCCCCCGAGGTGTTCACTTCACTTACACCAAACAGTTTTGCAAGTATTGCTTTTGTAGTTGTTTGTCTTTTTTTACCCTGTGTCTCTCAATTTTGGTATTCCCTTTCAATTTCCTAGTTCCAATACCAGTATACACGGTTTCCAATATACTCAGATAAGATTACAGAGATAGTGTAGGTATAACCACAGGAAGGTGATACAAGAACATCATCAATAATAGAAGCTACAGATACACATGGGATGTTGAAAGTAGTTACAACTGTGATATAACAATTGTCTCCATAACATGGAGTTCATTTCACTTAGCATCATCTTACGTGTTCATAAGGGTATAGCTATTGGGCCTTGTGGTGCTCTGCTATGACTTGCCTAAACCTGTACTAATTATTCCCAATAAGGGAGACCATAGTGTCCATGTTTCTTTGGGTCTGGCTCACTTCACTTAGTATAATTTTTTCCAAGTCTTTCCATTTCCTTACAAATGGGACAATGTCATTCTTTCTGATAGAGGCATAAAATTCCCTTGTGTATATGTACCACATTTTCCTGATCCATTCTTCTACTGAGGGGCATCTGGGTTGGTTCCAGATTCTCACTATGACAAATTGTGCTGCGATGAACATTGTTGTGCTGGTGGCATTACTGTGATTTTGTTTGTGGTCTTTTGGATAGATACCCAAAAGTGGGGCTGCTGGTTCATAGGGGAGTTCTATATTTAGCCTTCTAAGGAATCTCCATACTGCTTGCCATAGTGGCTGAACCAGTTTACATTCTCACCAACAGTGAAGTAGAGTTCCCTTTTGGCCACATCCCCTCCAACAATTGTTATTGTTAGTTTTCTTGATATATGACATTCTTACTGGGGTGAGATGGAATCTCAATGTTGTTTTGATTTGCATTTCTTTTATGGCCAGTGATGTAGAGCATTTTTTTATATGTCTCTTGGTCATTCTCATTTCCTGACCAGAGAAGTCTCTTTGTAAGTCTTTAGCCCACTTGATGAGGGGGCTATTGGTTCTTTGCAGTTTTGTTTTGGAAGAAGGTAATTTTTTTAGTTCTGCTTATATTTTAGATATGAGGCCTTTCTGACACTTCATCTTGAAGACTTTGTTTTTCTTTTTCCTCTCCAGCTTCTCAAGTCTTCTGCCTATTATCAAATCAAGTGTCTTTGCGAAGTGTTTAATGGCTTCTGAAAACCAAAACTTAGATATGCTTAGATACAACACTTAGATACAAGTTGAAAGAATACCAAGAATAAACTCTATTTTATGTTTTATTTGCATTTTAAAAATAGAGTAAAATTCTGTCAAGAAACCTCTACACTGTAAATAAATATACATATATGGTGTATATTACAATATGAGTATCCTCAAAGATAATTCACTTTATTTTACACAGTTGTGATTAAATTATTCACTGCTTTTTAAATCATAAGTGAAGAAAGAGTACTCCATGTGCTATTATCAAGACAAACAAGAATATCTCTCTGTTCACTCTGGATTTAGGACCATAATCCCAGACAGAATAAGCTCTTACAAGACTGTGGTGGTATTTCCTCAAAATTGACATATACCAAAATACAGAATGGATTCCTCCTTACATGTATAAGTATAATAAGTTTGTCTCATTGATGAACTTAAAAAATGTTGGCATAAACCAGGCACCAGTGGCTCACGCCTATAATCCTAGTTACTCAGGAGGCTGAGATCTGAGGATCGCAATTCAAAGCCAGCCTAGGCAGAAAAGTTCACGAGACTGTTATCTCTAATAAATGTCTCAGAAAAAGCCAGAAGTGGCACTGTAGCTCAAGTGATAGAGTGCTAGCCTTGACCACAAAGAGGCTCAAGGACATGAATTCAAGCCCCAGGAACAGAAAATAAAAATGTAGGCATAAATTGACAAAAGTTAACTTGTATTAATTTGATACAAAGGACAGTTTTGCAATTTAACTGCTTTGTGAATTTTTGAAAATCTCTATTCCTCACTGAAAGAATTAAGACTTTTCAGGATTTTTTTCCCCCCCTCTGGTAATTTGGAAATTAAAACCATTTGCATTCTAGTCATTCAGTGACATTTTAACGTGCATTTGGGTATCATTTTCAGGAGTTAAACCACTTGTGAAGATAATTTTATAAATCCTTGCTACCTTGTTCTCTATAAACAATCCTAAAGATTTTAAATATCAGATAAATATGAGATCGAGATATATATATATATATATATATATATATAACTAATATTATTCTTTTTAATTCCAGACATGTTTTACCAAGCATAATATTTAACCTTTGTATGAAATTTTATATTCATATCAGTGGGGTGCAAGTTGACAATTGTGATGCTACTATTCATTAATGATGAAATTAAACAGTTAAGTAAATGTTAGATTAGAAGACTGTAGGAGGTATGCTTCTCACTGTTAGAAAGGTAGACTATACATAAACAAGGAGATGATGGCAGACCAATCCAAGCAGTAATCAATTAGAGTTGCAGATGACAGCACAAACTCATGAATAGATTACTATAAACATAGATACATATAGAAATACTTATTCTGAGTATTGCACAGTTGTAAAGCATTCACCTACCATGCACGAAGGAGATTGACTCCAAGCTCTGCAAAACAAAGAAACATTTATGAAAAATTAAATATGCTGGCATGTATCCACATACACAGAGCTATCAACTGAGTGAACAGAGAGGTACAAAGACACCTTAAGAGCAGTGAATATCTCTAGAACTTGGATTTTGTTTTCTACACTACACTCTAATAATATAAGAAGGGCTTTTAGGAGAAGTGACATGCTAGAGTTGCAGTCAAGAAAGATTAGTAAAATAATTGATATTTATGGTCACATTTCTGCCTCTGTAAAGATGCTAAGTATTTTATATGTTTTTTCTAATTTGATACTATAAAATAATATTATGCATCAGAGTATCAAGTCTAAATTTTAAGATTTCCTATTTAATAACATTTGAATAGCACTTTCCAGTTCTTAAATCTTTGGTTTGATTTATTCTTTTAAGCCAAGAAATCCAGGAAATTCTCCCACATCCCTTTCTGAAATACCTGTTGCTATACTCCATATGTAAGGTCAGCGTTGAACTCATTATGTAGCCCAGGCTGGCTGCAAACTCTAGATCCTCCTCATCCTCCTGAGTACTCATATTAAGGCATTACCACCAGGCCTAGCTAGGAACACCTCTCAAAGCAATTTTGTGTTGAACCAGATTCCTGGAGTGGTGACATTCTTATACTGCCTGACAGTTAACTTTTGTGGTGGCAACAAACAATAATCTGAGAGAAAATGCAAATGATGAAACAAAGTATTTTCTTCAAAACTCTCTAAAGGGCTAGCTGTATTCTGTAGCTATTAGATACATGTAACTTAATTATGGTTCTTCTTTTGGTAATATGGTATTCAAATGATAGTAACTACATTTGTAAAATTAAAAAAGTACATGTGATGGTTAATTGTGTTTGTCAATCTTATTGGACTAAGCAAATGCTAAGAAATTAGTGTAGTACACCAATAGGTGCACCTGTGGGACCTTTTCTGACAATTAGAACATAAAAACTTAGGCCTAATCAATAGAGTAAATCTCTTGTTAGATTCACGATAACATTATTGGAAAGTAGTAAAAGTCAGGAGCCTATTTGGAAAAAAGAAGTCACAGGGATGTGTCCTTATGGGCTCTTTATTCCTCATTCCCAATCATTTATAATGAATATATATCTGAGATACATGTAAAAAATTAGGATAATATGTTTACAGAAACTAATACCACACATGAATGTAGAGTAAATTTCCATAAAGCAAAAGCTACTTCAAACACCAGTTCAGTGAGTAAATAAAAGACAGCCAACTACCCAGAAAACTTCACTCTCCCAGGAGTAACCACTCTTCTGACTGATGCAATATTCACCACTTCCTCTTTCCTCTACAGATTTCTACAGAGGCAGGGTTCCCTAAGCAATGTAGTTTGTTTCACTCTGTGTCATGATAATGTTGTGTTTGCAATTCCTCTATGTTTTTCTGAGAGGTTGCTGTTAGTTTTGTTGCTTTTTAATATAATATCACATAGTGCAAATAAACACCATTTCCTTATTTATTTTGCAGTGGATGAATATTGAGTGTTTCCTATTTTTTTTGCAGTTGTTATCTGGGCTGCATGATTATTCTTGTTTATGAATCATGATGCTAGTGTCCACCATGCCCAGAAGAGTGTATACTTTCAGTGCAGTTGCAAGGTTGTGGAGGCCACTGTGGATAATGGTTTACTGTGGATACATGGTTCCAAAAAGACCACTATTGGGGGCTTGGGATGTGGCTTAGTGGTAGAGTGCTTGCCTAGCATGCATGAAGCCTTGTGTTCAATTCCTTAGCACTTCATAAACAGAAAAATCTGGAAGTAGCACTGTGGCTCAAGAGGTAGAAAAGCAAAAAGAAGCCAGGGACAGTGCTCAGGCCCTGAGTCTGAGCCCAGGACTGGAAAAAACAAAACAAAACAAAACAAAACACTGTTGAAGGAAAAGTATAAGTGCTCAGGATTCATGGAGTTCCATACTCCAAAGCTACACAATTATATCAAGTACGACGCATATAGTATGTCTAAGCATTTATACCTTAAAGACACATGGAGTAGGCTATATTACTGTTGCAAAAATTACTGATGTGCACATTAATACGACTCTCCAGAAACTATATTGTGTTCTTTATTTCAAGTATTACAGATGTTTGATTCCTTTTTTCCCATAACCATGCCTGACTTTCACTAAAGGCATGTAGCCTTTTAATAAATGTTAAATGTTCACTTTATCACTTAAGTTAAAGGACATTAACTTTTACCTTGCTTTGTCAGCAATATTTGCTTTTGGGAAGGCATGTTTTCATAAATTAAAGGCAGAGAAACAGTGGATCACACAATGGTTTAAACACAACTTACTGAGAGTGTCTGCATCACTGAGTTGTGTGATACGCATGCATGGAAATTCAATTTTTTATTTATGATATTTATTTTTATTTAGTATATCTTAAATCACACTTGGGCAAAGCCCCATATAGTAAATCTGTGGGTATGGTGGGTTTACTATATTGCACTTCTCAGAAGTATTTCTTTGTTGGTTAAATGCCTGTCCTTGTATATTCTGTATTTCAGTGGAGCATTTATCAAAGGAAATACTGATTTAAAAGCCTTAACATTGATAACACAGAGCCTTTAAAAGAACCTTGTGATATTAAAGTGAATATAACTCATCATTCCCAATGCACTTAAAAATCATTTCACTTGGACCACAAACCCCTTTTAACTTCCCACTATGAAACTGAGCCAATAATAAATTTTAAATGCAAGACTAAAATTAATACACTTAAATTCATTAATATGTCTACATCAGTAAGATGGATTGTGCAAGCCTCTTACTTATAATGAGTAAAATGTATCGTAAATACTTTCAGGAGCTTAACAGGTGGCATTCTGACTTATATTTTGGGTAAACTTTATAATGTAGATTTAAGTTTTCAGTTGACTTTTATTATTTTAATGGCAAAATAATCTGCTGAGTTTCTTTCCTTCTAAGTAAAGGCCTTGGTAAAAATTGATTGAAATATCTTTAAAAACATAAAGGACTTTATCTGAATTGGACACAATCTCTAAATGCAAAGCCGAAATGATATGCAGAAATTAAAAGTAATTAAACTCGAACCAATGAAGATATCAGATTATTGACATGCACTACTCTGTCCTGTCCTCAAGAAGTGGAAAAACAACCTCAGTGACCTGTCCTGCCTCAGTAGCTGCCAGTGATCCAGTCTCTAGAACACACAAAAAATACTGCGCCCAGGGTATAGCTAGTCTGTCCAGGGCCCAAGAAGATACACAAGAAAACTTGATAGTACTGTTGATAGAAAGCTGATGAGACTGGAAGTGGGCATCCATTGCACTGATACAGCCAAGAAGACAAATATTTGTTTCCTCAGCAAAGAATAGATATTGACTTTTCTAAAAATTTTAATCTTTTTGTCTCTTTCATGTAGTTTAATCTGTTCACTTTCCCTATTGCTCATTTACAAACTCTATTCTACTTTCTTTTCTGTTATTTTTAACTTTTCTATCACTTTTCAATCTATCCCCCTTCTTGACAATAAATAAATCATATTCCTGCATGCTGCTATTTTATTTACCTGCATTGCTCATGTCACTTCCCTCTCCTCATATTTCATTTCCTTATTTCCGCAACCCTTATTTATACTATTTAATTCTTAACTCCTAGACATATAAGCTTTTCTCTTTTAAACTCTAAGATACCATTTAAGAACACTGGTTCCCTAATTATGTAAGGTGATTTGATTGGTTGTGTGGATGATGTCACCAAATAGTATTGACTGGGATGTATATTTGGTTGAGTATTCAATGAGTGGATTTGCCATTGCTTAGTTACACACATACAAGTCAGTAATGAAAAATGGCACATTAACCCTGTCACTTCCCAGTCCTACCTAAACATAGAGACTAATTCAAAAGAAAAGCTTTATGTGGCTGAAACTACCAACCAAAAAATTGACTATAGGTGAGAAAATCATAGACAAAGAATAAAAGAAACATTAGAAAGAATGACAATAATACCTCAAAAAGTCCAAATCATACCATAATGATCTGAATGACACTGAAGTGATTGGAATCTCACATTTTAAGTTTAAACATGGAGGGGGGAGAGGAAAGGGGGAGGTGGGAGCTGGAGGAAAAATGAGGGTGGTAACAAGTTGAACAAGAAATGTACTCACTATCTTACATATGAAACTGTAACACCTCTGTACTTCACTTTGACAATAAAGAAAATAAAAGAAGCTATAAAATAAAAAAAAGAATAATAGTAAGAATGATTGGACAAAGAAGGTATCTATGAACTCTTCAACAAAATAAAAAAGAATACAAATAAACAGTTGAGATACAAGTAAAAAGTTAAGTAAATTCAATAGGGTATAAATAAACAGCTACATGAAATAGAAAGAAAAATGCAAGTCATGAAATGGGAATTTAATAATGACATAGAATTCTTTTGGTAAAATCAAATTGAAACTCAGGAAATAAAAAGCTTCTTAAGTTGAATAAAAAATTCAGTTAAAAATTCCTCCAGCAAATGAAAGACAGAAAACTGGTGCTTGAAAAAATAAGTATATGTAGTAGAATAACCAGAGAAAGATGAAAAAGTAAGGAGAAATACTAAGGAAATATACTAGAAATCCAGGACTCTTTTAAAAGATCAAATGTATGAATTAATGACATTAAAGAAGTGGAAGCTAATAGCCTAGGAAATATATTCAAACAGTAATAGCAGAAAACTTCCCAAATATTGAAAAAGAGATGCCCATACATGTATAGGCCTTTCTGACATCAAATAGCAAGGACCAAAATAAATTCCTTAAAAGTATGTTATAGTTAATACAATAAGTACAAGAACCAGGAAAGAATACTAAAAGCTTCAAAAATGGAATAAGAATTATCTATAAAGGCAAGACCATCAGAATAACAACAAATTTCTCAGCAAAATCTTTAATATCAACAAGGGGCCAGTAATACATATTTTAAGCACGGAAGTAAAATAAGTGCAAACCTAGATGGCTCTCTTCATCTGAAGTATCATTGATAAAGAAGACATATAAACTTTCCATGATAAGCAAAAACTAAATCAGTTTATGAGCAATAAAATTGCACTGCACAAGATAATCAGAGTGATCTTACACACAGAAGAGGGAGCTCAGCCCAACCTTGGAAATACAGAAAAAGTAAGTTTCACTAGAGGAATAAAAAGAGAATAAGGAGTAAAAAGAATAAAACACTACAAGACAATAAAACATGAAGAATTACTACATAAAATTTTAAATTAATGTTCTCTATTAATAGTCTCAATCCTCTAACCCAAAAAAATCATAGAACAGTAAGTTAGATTAATGAACAAGTTTTGACCATTTGGTGCCTACTTGACACAGAAATAAATAAACATTGGCTTAGGGTGAAAATGGGAAAAGCAAAAGAGCCCTGAAAATAGGATTAGCTATATCTGATTTATAGAATAATATAAGTGAAAATTGGAGATAGGATTTTGTATTAGCATTATGCATACAAATTCTTAAAGCCACCAGTAGAAGTGTGTTTTCTGTTTTCCCTAACACGCCCTTTCCTTAGTTGAAATCCTTTATAGAAAATCAAAGCACAAAGATAGATATGAAGAGCCATGTTGTGGTCAACATGGTAGAAGGAGCTTTGTAGAGGAATTCTCATTCTGAGGATTCATGGCCTTCCTGTGGTGCCCAGATAAGTTTGGGAAAAATCACTTTGGCAGAACATTTTCTATATCTACAGAAAATATCAACTAATTCTTAGATTCTGGCAGATAATTGTCTTAAAATCAAAGTTAAAAGTAGAATAATGAATTATCTTGGTACTTAAAAATATTAAAAATAGGGCATAAAATTGATTTTTATTTTTGTTTTTGTTATAATTAAAATTTGGACAGTAGATATTAATGAAAAAGAAGTTAATTTTACCTCAATTTTCCTGTTGGTGAGGTTTTTTGGTCATTTTTCACTAGTTTGAACAAATAAGTAAATGAATATAACATACTCCTCAGGGTAGCATAAAGTTCAGGGTATCCCAAGTTCAGACTCTGAAATATTCCTTTGTGAGAGAAAAATAAACAGAATATTTAAATAATTAAATCATTAATGGCTATATTTAAAGCATATATAAAACATTTAGCTTTATTTAACAAGCTTATGCTTTTTTTCATAGTGGATAATTACATAATTCTTTGTAAACAATACATAGTAAACAATTGCTCCATAACCTTAAAATACTCATAAAAATATGTCTATCAGTGTTAAACTATATTTATTTGTACAATGTCAGTAGTAGAAATTCAGTATTTCAGCTAATTATACATGAAGTGCATAGGTACAAGAAACTCCAATTAAAAAATAAAACCAACATTATGTCAATATTATGAATTAAAATTTCACAGACAAGCAAAACAAATCAACTCATGGTACTTTCCACATGTTGGCTAAAGTTAGTAATGGTTTCTATTGAATTAAACTTGTCTAACAACAAGCAATTGAAATTGACCTTAGCAAATGGAGTTGGCAGGTGTTGGTTTTTGGAATCAAAGAGAATGCTGAACACTTTGAAGAAGCAAAGAGAAGCTAGGAAACAACAACAAAAAATTGCTTCCATGATAATATAAGTTGATCCATACTATGTTAATTAACAATTGCTCTTTGATAGATTAACCTATAAACTTAATAGCTGAAAACATTAATATACTTTATGCCTTACAATTTGAGAAGATAGTAATTCAGGAGCAGTTTGAGTGGTTTTGGCTTAGCATCTCTCTCAAGGTTATTGTCAAGTCATCATTTGAATGTCGAACCCAAACTCCGGGATCCATTTTTGCGACAAGACCTACTCCCAGGGACCATACCACAGAGCTGTCAAACTGGTGCTGGCATGTAGCAAGAGCTTCAGTTTTTCTTCCTGTTGAACCTTTCCATATCTGAGTCTCTTCACTTGATGGTGGCTAACTGCACTTAGAATGATAGGTGTAAAAGAGAAAGAAACGAGGAAAAAGATGACAAGTATGAAAGGACAAACTAGGTGGAAGCTATAGACTCTGTAAATACTAGATTTAGGACTTACCTAGAAAATATGCATTTTATACTTAAGTCACTAGATAGGGCCAAAATTCAAGACCATGTCAAGAGAAAAGGAATGGAATTATTTTTTGAAAGGAGGAGGCCAGAAGATTTTGAGACATTACTGAAGCCATCAGAATAAATCAGATCCAGACATTTGTTTTATTCTGGTTGTCTTTTACTTGTTAAGTCAAGGAAAAGTTAAATTGTTATATTTTGCTCATGAACATACTTTTGATGAGGGAGTGGCAAAACATATTGACTCTATGTCTACTAAAACTGCACATAGTATAAATTATAGATCATTTCCTAAAAGGCACGAAGGGTTTCATGATATATATATATATATATTTTTTTTTTTTTTTTTTGCCAGTCCTGGGCCTTCAACTCAGGGCCTGAGCACTGTCCCTAGTTTATTTTTGCTCAAGGATAGCACTCTGCCACTTGAGCCATAGCGCCACTTCTGGCTGTTTTCTATATATGTGGTGCTAGGGAATTGAACCCAGGGCTTCCTGTATAGGAGGAGGCAAGCACTCTTGCCACTAGGCCATATTCCCAGCCCAGTTTCGTGATTTTTGACTGTGGAAACCAGTGATTTTCACATTAGGCGTTCTCCCAAACAATAAAGTTCACACAGCATATAGGCAACTAAAAATTTGCAAATGATTCCCATGAAATAAAAATTCTAAATGCAACAAAAGTATATCCTAAATAGGGCTCAGTGTTTTGCTGCATCATCTTTCACTAGCATAATACTAACTACAGTGTTTATAAAATTTAAGCCCTAGGTTGCTTTTCAGTAGAATATCTCAAGTACAGCTAGATTTTTTTTTAATTTTATACCACTATGGATTCCTATTCTTCAATACTTTCTCTGACCATGAGGTAGAACTACTCATTAAACCACTTCCTCTCCCAACTGTATTTCAATTAATGATAGCATTTTTCTGTTACAACCTCTTGAAATGAAGTCTACTAGCAATAAAATAGTTCTTACTTTAGAGAGAAATAAAATCTCCTCAAAATACTTTCTGAACTGACCTGCTAACCTCTCAGGATATGAGAAATTTTTATAACATTGCTTTCTTTGGATCCAGCTTTCAAACCCTAGATTTTCCTCCCTTTTCTCTCCTCCTTTCTCCATCTCTGTATATCTATTCCTTCATCCATCTCTCTTTTTAGTAGAAATTGGCCACCATGATATGAAGACACTCAAGTGGACTCCTCAAAATGTCCACATAAAAAATGTATCTCTGCTTCAAGAGTGACAACAATTTGGCCATACTAAACATATAGCAGATACCTCAGCATCAATTTTATAATAAAAAGAAAACTTGACAATTGATTTATTGCATTTCTTGATGGATTCTTGACAGATTCTTATCTGTCCATTATATATATGTATAAAATAAAGAACTTTCTATGCTCTTGAAAAATTATTTGAAGAATGAAGTCAAGAAAATATTTTAGGTGACATTCAACCTTACAGGTCACATGTAATTTTTGAAATTGTGAGGAGTAAAAAATCTACTAGTACCTTTTCAAAGAGGAATAGGATGTGATATGCACATAAAGTTGAGGGGAGAGTAGTGATTTGACAGCCAAAATTTAAAACTTCTGATTTAACTTATAAATAGAAAACAATAATTTCAATTAAGGTTCTGAGGTTAATAATCAGAGATGGGCATTCTCTTTTCATATTTGTGATGCAAGAGATGCTTATTTTCAACAATGACTTATCTGAACATTTATTTTCACTATCAATTTGGACTCATTGTTTTGGGGAGAAACAAAGCTATTCAAACTCATTAGTTGAATTTCTCTTAGTCTCAAAGAATAGAACAGGGGTGCTGGTGGCTGATATCTGTAAGCCTAGCTACTCAGGAGGTTGAGGTCTGAAAATCAAGTTTTGATGCTAGCATTGGACAGAAAAATCAATGAGATGCGTATCTCCAATAAATCACCCAAAATGCCAGAAGTGTGGCTATGGCTCAAGTGGGTAGAGACCCAGCCCTGAGCAAAAAGAGCTCAGAGACAGAACTCAGGCACTAAGTTCGATCCTCAGGACACACACACACACACACACACACACACACACACACACACACACAGAGAGAGAGAGAGAGAGAAAAGAGAGAGAGAGAGAGAGAGAGAATTGAACAGCATTCCAACAGGTAACCTTTCCAAGTTCGAGAGCATAAATAATGTTACTGCTTCTCTACTGGCTGCAAATAATAATGACATGTATATTTTTTTTCTAAAATAGTGTTTTTGGGTTTTTTGTTTGTTTGTTTTTGACAATACTAGGGATCGAACCTCAAACCCAGGTCTGCCCTATTTATTATTTGAGCTACATCCTCAGCCTTTTCGTTTTTGTTTGGTTTTCAGATGGGACCTTGCTGACTTTGCCTGAGCTGTACTGTGAGATCATTTTGAGGTGTGTGCAGAGACTACAAGAGATCCTAATTTAGACAATCTCATTTCTTTCACTCTCTCTAAGCAACTGTCTATTATCTTTCTGCTCTATCTTAGAGCCTATGCGTCAGGAAATCTGGCTGTAAAAGAACCTACTTAAAAATCCACTGAACTAGAAGAGCACACTTAAGCATTTAATCACAACAATGGGATTTTTCATTTCTATAGAACTACAAAACATACTATAAATTCAAATAATCTAAAATAATCCCCACAATAACATGCAATATGAATATTATTATGCCCATTACATAGCTGTATCAATAAAAGAGTTATACAGTTGGCAGGTTTAAACTTAATGGCATAGCACCTTCCCAGATCTTGCTGATATAGAAGATTATGGAATCACCCCAACAATCTTTTCTCAGTCATCCTATATATTATCATGCTCTAGATTTATTTAGGGAGTTACTTTACATACACATGTTAACCTGGAGATAACTTCAAGTTCAAAAGCACAGAGAGTGTTGTTGCTTCCCCCAGAATAATTTCACAGTTCTGTCTGTGAAATGTTGAAATATTGAAAATGTTGCCCATGGTATCAGCTTAGAACAATTTCTAACTAGCCTTTTTTGTAAAGGAAAGCTATTTTTCCATTTCGTGACAGTTCAGCTATTTGAATGTGAATGCAACTCAGTGGTAAAGAGAAGAGGAAAAAAGAAAACAAGGAGGGCAATAAAAATGATGCCAAAAGAAGTTAAAACAATATCTGACTTAAGTAGTGTGTTGTAATTCAGGGATCCTGAACAAAATATGTCAACTTTGGGTCAATCAGGATATAGTAAATGTTATCAATACAATATGACATAATTTCACCAAACCATAATTTTCTTAAAAATTGCATTTTATTATCTTTAAGTAATGTACAGCAGGATTACCATTAAACATGTCAATTGAATGCATCCTGATTGATAGCACCTTTTCCATCATTCTCTTCTATCCATTTCAAACCAAATAAGACTTCTTTGTAATAACAGGTCAGGGTTTTTATTCAATTATAATGCTTTCTGTATAATAATGTTGCTTCTTGGCAAACTAGACAAAAATCAATATTCATATATTCCCTTTAAAGATGTTCAAGAACAATTACTGGGTGTGCTGGGAAAGCTAAGGGGAAGGAGCCCTTATGCAATCATTATTACATGTTGTCCTAATGAAATGGTAACAACAATATAACTACACAAATTTTCCCATCTCAGGAGCTTTCAAGAGACTTGAGAGTGTCAGAAATTAAAAAGCAAAAAGGAAAAAAAATCAGCAAGAGCCAATGCATGCAAAGAACTCTGAGTTACCTTTGTATTTGTGTGCGTGTGTATGTATGTGTGTGTGTGTGAGAGAGAGAGAGAGAGAGAAAGAGGAGAACGAGCGAGCATATAGTTCTGGTGCTTTAACTCAGGGCCTGGAGGCTGTCCCTGAGCTTTCGTGCTCAAGGCTTGAGTTCTAACACTGAGACATTGCTCTACTTCTGGCTTTTTAGTGGCTAGTTGGAGATAAGTCTCACAATATTTCTTGCCTTGGCTAGCTTTGAATCATGATCCTCAGATCACAGCCTCCTGAGTAGCTAGGATAACTGACATGGGCCACCAGTGTTTAGCCTAACTTTGTACTTTTTAATTTGTTTTAGCTGCATGAATTAAATGATTACTATGATCATTTCAAGTGAAAAGAGGTGAAGTAACTTGCCAAAAGTAACATAGCAAGGAAATGGTAGTGCTGGGTTTTTAATCTAGGCTATCAGGATCCAATAGTACATACCCTTAACCATGCTCCTTATTACGCCTTCTTTTTAGGGACAAACATAGTCCATTTTATAACTCATTAGAACAGGCATTGTCATTCTAGAATGAGTGACGGTTGCCTTTGCAATAGAAGCAGCAGCCAAAGAAATATTTATGGAGCACTTACTAGCTGTCATGTCTTCTGTGAAGCACTTTACATGCTTTTTGTCATTTAGGATCCCAAGATTTTTTTTTAAATTGTCTTAAGGGAAATGAATATGCCTGACAAGAAGTGCCCTTAGACAACATAAGTGGAGAATTATCACTAGCTGAAGCAAGGGTAGGGGAGTGTTCTTTACTGCAAAGGTGGAATTTATTCTAAGTCAAAGGAATACATAGAGAAGGCAAATTAGGATTTATTAAGCACCACGTGACAGTTCCTTTACTAGGCCATTTTATATGCATGATCTCATCAGCATTATTAATCATAATTATTTCTTTCTGAAGATGAGAAATTTGAGGGCCTGTCAAGTTAAGTGACTCGTTCAATCCTGTGGATGGAGATGGCAGAATCAGACCTGGTTTGTTCGACTCCAATGCTACAGCATCTGCTGCTCATAAAATGTGGATTTCTTTAGCAAAATAAATTACAGATGCTTTGGGAGGGGGGAAAACTGGGAGAAAATGAGGGAAGAAGTGACACTGTTCAAAACGTAATATACTCATTACTTGATTTATGTAACTGTAAGCCCTCTGTGTATCACCTTTATCATAATAAAAAAACAAACAAACAAATAAAAATACAGATGTTCTAGAGGGGCAACAGAGGATAGTATCTGGGCAGTCTAACTGAAGCAATATGTTGCTGTAAGACTGCTACAAGGGATTGAAGTAATTTTTTGATGAGGAGATTTGAGTTTAGACTTTGCAGAATCTCTCCAATTCTTGACTAGGCATGCATTGTAATTTTAGAAAAACATAGAAATCAAGCCAGCACCTAAATACACATATTGATAATGATTCTTATAAAAAGTAGTGAGCTATAAATACTCTGCCACTTTCAACCACGTGTCCCTACTATGGCTCCCCACTCTAGGGAGAGGCAGTGTCATCCATCTCTTTGTCACATTATGGCTAGTGAAAGCAATAGCATCATTTTATTCCTTTTGATCTATCAGATCTTACTCCACATCTAGGTACCTTTAGCCTAGGTCAGCAGACTTAAAATTTTTTCTTGAATGGTCATGGGGCTTGAAATCAGGGTGCTGCCCTTGAGGGTTTTTTGTTCAAGTCTAGTGCTTTACCACTTTGAGCCACAGCATAACTGATGGTTTTCTGGTGATTAACTGGATTTAGGAGTCTCACATGGACTTTTCTGACTGGGCTAGCTTTGAACCATGATCCTTAGATTTCAGCCTCCTGAGTAGCTTAGATCAAAAACATAAGCCACCACCATCCAGCTGATCCTTGCAATTTATTTTATTATTTTATTTTATTTTATTTTATTTTTTGGCCAGTCCTAGGCCGTGAACTCAGGGCCTGAGCACTGTCCCTGGCTTCTTTTTTGCTCAAGGCTAGCACTCTGCCACTTGAGCCACAGTGCCACTTCTGGCCGTTTTCTGTATATGTGGTGCTGAGGAATCAAAACCAGGGCCTCATGTATAGAAGGCAAGCACTCTTGCCACTAGGCCATATTCCCAGCCCCAAGATCCTTGCAATTTATTAAGAAATATGCCTTCAATGATCACAAAGATGAATAGTAGATATAAAAATAATAGATGCACATAAATATAGATTTGCCTCAAGTCCTAAGTGTGATTATTTAACACAAATTCAACTTGAGCTGGGAATATTCTAAGCCAAGATGCATTTAATCAGCCTAACTTACCAAACATTACACTTTGACAATATAGCTTACTATAGAGCATGGCTTGTTCGTCCCCTGATTGTACAGATGAGTAGAAGTTGTGGCTCACTGACACAGCCTATAAGTTGAGAATGTTGTATATCATAAGGCTGCCCTTGGGAAATGCCACAGATCAAAGTAGGGTCTCTACTGAGCAGCTATCTCATTGAAAGTTGAAAATTGTAAGTGAATCCATCAATCCTTGGGATCATCTTTGCCATATTTATGTAACCATTTTATGCACAAAAGAATTCAAGGTTAGTACTTTTGTAGCAATTAGTAGGTTAATCTTCATTGTTTTCACTTTTGTATTTGCTTCTGAGTCCCTGAACCTATTTAGTTAGTAACCCTATTACTCATCATTTCTTTGTCAATAGGTCTCAGTTAAAGGGACTAGGGCAAAACCAGTCTTGCCTAACTCTGTCTTTTTGTTTCACACACTGGCAGAGTTAGAGAAAACTGAAATTCAATGGCCTGTTTCCAAGTCCTTTTCAGATCTCCCAGCTCTCTTAGCAGATGTGTGAAACTACTTCAGCAAGAGAAAATGTAGTTAGGAGAATAACATCTCCTATTATATTAGCACAGACCTGCCTTTATTGGCAAGCCAGACAACATCGCACCAGGGTGGGGGACTGTGGGGATGCTCAATGAGATTTGGACACAGGTGAATGCCTGTTTCCATCATACAGAAGAACATTGGTTGCCATAGCTGCCAAGAAGCTGAAGCTAAAGAAATCAATTCCTTCACCACTGGGCAGTTTTGTTTGTTTTAGGAATGAGGAACCTCTTACTGTGATTGATAGCTATTTCTCTTGATGATTTCATCATTTACTTCTTAGCAAGAGGATGCAACCCAGACCAGTGGCTCATGTCTGTAATCCTAGCTACTAAAGAAGCTGAGATCTGAGAATCATAGTATGAAGCCAGTCGAGGCAGGAAAGTCTGTGAGACTTTCATCTCCAATTAACTAGCAAAGAACTGAAGTGGAACTGTCGCTCAAGTGATAGAGTACCAGCCTTGAGCAAAAAAGCTAAGGCCCCTAGTTTCAAGCCCCAGTAGTACCAGTAAACAACACACAAAACAAAAAAAATGCAGACATGTCTCTCTGGAATATCTTCTAACTAGCAAGTGTTGACCACTCCCTTCTAAGTTTCCAGAATCCCATCCCAGGACACTACTGCTGGATGAGAGCCTAGGATTTACCTGCTGTCTTTGTCAGCATCAAAAAACCCATCGTGTCTTGTAGACAAGTATCCCCCATGGAGAATCATAAACACATCTAGCTCAATTATCACTTTTAGATAAAACTATGAAAATACTTATTTCTCAGTTGTTTCACTTTGCTTTTACAAATTTTAAATCATCTTTAAGTACTTGTAAAAAAGAGATACCATTTAATGACACAATTTATAAGTACAATGCCTCTTGATCAATGTGTTGTTGCTTTATTCTAATTTTTATGAAAGTCCAAACTTACTTCTACTTAATTTTTACTGCCAACTAGAAATGTCTTGCCATTTGAGTATCACACAAAAGTGATGCCTGTACAACTATTAACACTTTACCTTGATTTGTTTTGGTTAACTAAAGATAGATCTTGAAGCCATAATGATTCACTCTAATTGTGAATTGCATATTTGAGAAAGACCATGAAGCGATTTAACCTCACTTTATCCAAATTCTTCCAGGCTGGCACAAGTTGGTCTGATTTCTTTTGCTTATTGTTTTACTTTTTAAAGTAGTTGTACTAAAAAGTTGCCATTCAACAAAATAAGTACCAGGAAATGGGTATTTGCAGAGGTGGAAGTAAGGGGAGAATGGTAGAAGAATCAGTGGGTGAAATGAATAGAATGTAAGCTAGAATGCATTATGTATGCTACAACACTGAGAAGAATAGGGAAGGGGCAGGCCAAAGGGGGTGTGAAGATGTTGAAGAGATGACAGAGAACGAGATGCACTATATACATAAAATGTTTTTTGTTGTTTTTAATTTAAATTTTATTGTAAAGATGATGTACAGAGAGGTTAGTTACATGTCAGGTAATGCGTAACTTGCTTTTTGAACAGTATTACCCCCTCTCTCATTTTCTCCCACTTTGTCCCTTCTTGACCCCTGACCCCCAAGTTATAAAGTTCATTTCCAATAGAGTCTAGTGAATTTCATTGCTGATTTGGTTTACCGTTTGTCTCATTGTTACTGTAATTTCCCTCTTCCTTCCCAAATCATGTAAACTTATGTACAAGACAAAAGGTACAAAAACTAATAACAGTGATAAATGGGAATAAATCAAAGGAAAACAATAAAGAAAAAAGAAATAGCTGCAAAAACCTTTTGTTTTCATTTCTTGGAGTTCATTTTGATAAGCATTACTTTATATGGTCATGTGCACATAGCTATAGAACCAATGTGATTCTCTCCTAAGAATATCCTCCTTTGTGCTCACTGTGCAATTGCTTACATTGCTGTTTAATTGATCAAGTCCAAGCATAATTATTTGTCTTTTACTATCCTTTGGACTAACTTTTAGAGTTACAAACATATTCTAGTTATTACAAATGAGGGAAAACATGCAGCTTATGTTCCTTTGGGTCTGGCTTACTTAATACAATTTTTTCCAAGTCTTTCATTTCCTTATGGGTGAAGCCATGTCATTCTTAAAAAAATCTTTTTTGTTGGTTACACCTTTGGAGCCCCTTTGTGCTCAAGGCTAGTGCTCTACAACTTGAGCCGTGGTACCACTTCTGGTTTTTGAGTGGTTAATTGGAGATAAGAATCTCATGGGAACTTTGAACCATGGTCCTCAGATCTCAGCCTCCTCAGTAGCTAGGATTAACGGTATGAGTCACCAGTGCCTGGCTGGCAATGCTATTCTTTCTGATGGAAGCATAGAACTCCATTGTGTATATGCACCACATTTTCTTGATCCTATTCATCCACTGAGGGTACCTGGGTTGATTCCATATCTTAGCATACAGAATGGGAGAAGATCTTTACTAGCTATGCATCAGACAAGGGCCTCATATCTAAAATATACTTAGAGCTCAAAAAATTAATCTCCCAAAAACAAATCCTCAAGAAATAACAATCCCATTAATAAATGGGTTAAAGATTTAAAGAGAGACTTCTGCAAAGAAGAAATAAGAATGGCCAATAGACACATGAAGAAATGTTCAACATCTCTCTAGCCATAAAAGAAATGCAAATCAAATTGTATTTGATTTTGGTATCCTGGGTATTGTATATATGTTTGTCTGAATTGGGGAAGGGAAAGGGAACATCAAAATGGTGAGGCAAAGGGTAAGAAGTAGACGAATGCAACAGTAATACAAGACAATATGTTGTAAACTAACTGTATGACTCAGAGTGCAGGGGATTTGGTGAGGAGGGAAGGTGGGAGTAAAATGGGAAAAGAGGTAACAAGTTTGACAAGAAATGTACTCACTACCTTATGTATGTAACTATCCCCTCTGCACATCACCTTGACAATAAATATTAAATAAACCAATAATCAAAACGCAGCATTGTGATTCCACCTCATTCCAGTTAGAATGGCCATTATCAAAGCAAACCAATAATAACAGATGCTAGCTGGGATGTGGCCAATGGGAATACACTACACAGATGGTGAGACTGTAAATTTCTTCAACTACTCTGGAAACAAGTATGGAGGTTCCTCAAAAGACTAAACATAGAGCTTACCCACAACCCAGCAATCCCAGTCCTGGGCATTTACCAAAATAACCACAAATCAGACTTCACTAAAGCCACCAGCACGACCATGTTCATAGAAGCATTAAATTGCTTTGTTAAATGGAAAAAATTTCAATACAAAACCAAAAATTAAGAAAAGTGAGAAAAGAGGTGGGATGGGATGGGTGAGTGAGAATGTTAAAAAGGGTGACGTCGATCTAAACTGCTCTGTTGAATGCAAATACTTCTTAATCTGGACTCCAAATATGCAAGTACTCCTGATCACATAGTAAACTCACACAAAGAAAAGTAAGGGTCTAGCACCAGATAAGCCATTGGTTTTCCTCACTCATCCTTTAAAGAAATGGACCAATTTCATAGCACCAAGGAACCAGAGATTTTCAACTTTTATTTAACGAGTGTAAATAAATCCCAAGCACCATTGGGCCATGTCTTCACAGTAGAGTGCAAATAGGGTATTTGGACCTCCACTTCTGTAAGTGACTCTACCAAGGCAACAGCAGTATGACCTCCTTGAACAGAAACCAACGTGGCACTGTTGAGACACACAGAGCATCTGGAAGTACTGAATTCCTGGGTGGAACTGATGAAAAGATTTCTACAGGCACATTATTTAAGTGAATTCTATAATTGTCAGCACAGCAAAGGAAATAAAATTGATTCCCCTTCTCACCCTACTCTACACTTAAGGAAGAAAATCTTCCAAACTTCCTGGGTTTGAAATCTAGCAATAAAAGAAATAGGAGGACTTGGTTCCTTTGCCTCCAGTGTTTCCTGAACTATAGACACATAGAAAGAATGATGAAATTATTACAAGACTTTTCTGACACCCTGAGAGAGAACAGGGGCCAGAGAACATAATCACAATGACTAGAAAAGACAGAGCAACATAGAAATGGTGTCTTTTGTGACTGCTTCCTGGATGGCAGCCATCTGCTCATTTAGGCGAAAGAAGATTCTAAAAGTAGAATAATTTTTTGAAATATTTCTCCTTTATACAATTGTTTGTATTTAATTTTAAAAAACCTAATTTTTAAAATTATTTTTCAGTAGTTGTACAAAGGGTTTGGGAGATATGGCTGAAACATCTGTCCACTCATCATTAATGTTGATTCCCTTCATCTGGCTGGGTAGGTAGTTGTGTCTTTTCCCTTTCACCACTCCATACGTGTTCCTCCTGAAGCTGCATGTGCAGTGGATCCACGGAAGAGAAGGGCCATTCTTTGGTCAAGGGTATATGAGTAGCTGTGTTCCTCTGCTTGAACTTCCAAACAAGTTTTCCAGATCCATTTGCATGGAATTTTGAAATGAGTATGTTAATAACAACTACTTCTGATTCTTCAATATAGTCTCTGAGTAACATAGCTGTTGTCCTCTGGTTATATCAGCGTAGGTTTTGAGAAAAGACTTACTAGACTTTGTAGATAGCTGACAATTAAAAACCTATCAGGTAGACACTTGCTGGTAGCTTATACCTCTAGTCATAGCTACTGAGGAGTGCTAAAATAGGAAAAATTATAGTTCAAGGCCAGCCTGGGCAGAAAAGTTCCCCAAACTCAAACTCCAATTAGTCAGCATAAAGCAGTGCTAAAGGTGTGACTCAAGTTGTAGAGCACTAGCCTAATAAGACCAAGTTCAATTCCCTACAATAACAACAAAATCCAAAAACAAAAACTACCAGAAGGGGGTACCTGCTCCAGTACTTGATAGATAAATGAGATTATCTAGATTATATACTCAGCAACTCGTATTAGAGTACTGTTAGGTATCAGATGGGATGTTTGGCGTGTTAGGGTTACACACATGGGTTACACAAGCCTGCATAGTTTAGTGAGTCTCTTATTTAAGCTTTGAAGAGGTGATCCAACCACAGTAAATGACTCTAAATTCTTAACTGAATTTAAATCAAGTAATTTCAGTCCTCAGTGTCAAAAAGGAAGGAAGGAAGGAAGCAAGGAAGAAAGGGAAGGGGAGTGAGGAAAGGGGAAAGATGCAAGGAAGGAAATATATAGAGAAAATGAAACTTTTAGGGAGTTATTGGCATGGGATAAATTTTGCATGTTTTAAAATTTCCACTAGGGGCAGAGAACAGTTCAGATATGGCATGAACAACTAAAACTCTTATAGAAAACACACAATATTTCTGTCTAGAAGAAATAAATGAAGTCTAGGACAACAACAGCTATAGGGAATTGAATATTTAATCACAGGAAAAAGACTTCCCAAATAAAGTATAAAGTCTATTATTGTCAGTCACTGGCCTCTGCGCCATGTATGTGTGACAGAGAGTCAACCCATATAGTAGCAAGTCTACAGGGAATGAACTGACATTGACCAAATGTGAGATTTGTTTTAGTTTGAGTGTAATCAGATTAACTGAGACAAGTAAAAATCATAACCACCAACTCTTTGGAAGAATATAACAAAAAAACCCTAGAGTTATTAAAATACAATGTTCACAATGTTCCGATATAATCAACAACTAAAACACACAGAGCCAAGAAAAAGCATCTAATTCTTAAAAGAACATACAACCAAAAAAAGGAATCCCCAACTTTGAGCCAAATATTGGAATTACTAGATATTAGATTGAAAACAGTAATTCTAACTAGAGTAAAAAGAGCATGCTATAATGATTGGAAAGGTAGGAGATCTAGAAAAAAAGGTCAAATATAAACTCTCAAACTAAAAGTTACAGTATCTGAAACAGAAAACTCATCATTATTTGAATTGAAATGATTAGAGTCTATGAGGTTAAAGTTTGCTCTACAAAATATACTAATAACAAATCATACAATGTAAAAATATTCCACACAAATATATAACACACAACACATGTTCTGTAATATAAAATGCTGCATATGTGTAACAAGTGTCCTATATGTTTAGTATATGAACAACTCAACCTACTTATAAAAGGTACGACATATTGAGTGATGGAATATTATGGAGTCATTGATTAGAATGTGGTTCTTCAGTAATAACATGAAATATTCCTAAACCAGGTTAATTAAGCAAAACAAAACAGGAGAAACAAAAATAAGGCCCAGAAAAGTAGTCAGTATGACAGACATTCATTGAATTACATATATGTACATATATTTTTATATATACACATACCTGAACTTATTTATATATACATATATGTGATTGTGGTTATGTGCTTCTTTTTGCTTTTGTTAGTGGTGGTTATGAGGCTTGAACTCAGGGCCTGGGCACTGTCCCTGAACTCTTTTGCTCAAGGATAGCACTCTACCACTTTCAGCCATAGCTCCACTTGCAGTTCTCTGGTAGTTAATTGGAGATAAGAGACTCATGAACTTTGCTGCCTGGGATGGCTTGGAATCACTATCCTCATCTCTCAGCCTCCTGAGTAGCTATGATTAGAGGCATGAGCCATCAACACTTGGCTTTGTTTTTTATTTATTTTTTTACTTCATAAGGACAATTCTAATCTTGTGTTATGGATAAAATACTTTATTAAATTATCTTTGAGAATATTAATTAGTAATAAGGATATTTTTGTGGATCAAATATTCAGTATGTTACTTTTTCTATTCAATAACACAGACTCTTCTCAAACATTTAGTGGTTCATGGGGCTCCATTCATAAGTACAAATGGCAAAGCCTGACTGATGGCTGGGCAGATCTGAGTGGCTCTTATAGAGTCAGCAGTAGGGAAGGATCATCCATTTCTCTCTAGTACCCATGTCATAAATTCTGGATGGGTGACTGTATCATAGTCAGCTTCCATTCATTCACACTGCCTAGGCTCAGGGTCCATTCTCATTTCCTTTTTTATATTATTTATTGTTATTATAAAGATGTACAAGAAGGGTTACCACTCATATGTCAGGTAAAGAGTTCATTTATTTTTGGGCAGTGTCACCCCTTCTCTTGCTCTCTCAATTTTTCCTTCCCATTCCCACCCACAAGTTGTATAATTCCTTTTCAACACAGTGTCCAGTGAGCTCCATTGCTGCATTTGTTTACCCTTTATCCCTTCAAGTTTCATTTCTTTAAAGACAATTTTCCTAATCTTTTGATCTAGAGGTAATTACTAGGGTGTCTATGGTCTTCCACTGGCGGTTGCAGAGGGAAGTAGGGAGTTCATAGTTAGACATTGTACTGATATCCCTGTCTAGCTCCAAATCTCACTTAGTTGTTTTCACCTGTATAGGTGTTTTCACCTATGAGAGCATACCTATATTCACTTCACCCCTTGATCTCAGTTTCATGCCTCAATGTAACTTTAATGTAAAGCCATGAAAGTAGGTACTCGTTTTCAAGTAATTACCTGTGCCTTGAAGCTCAAGAATTAATAGCCAAGTCTTGTTTGAGTAAAGAAGAGTTGGCTATTATTTTAACTATCAAAATTATGTGGTAGACCGAGGTATGTGGGAAGAAATATCAAAAAGGATTTGGGGGCTAATGACTCAGTGTTAGGGTGCTTTTTTAACATACAAAAAGCTTTATCTTCCATCCTCAGAATTGCATTAAAATGTTTTCAATAAGAAATGACAGAGGAGCACAAAAGAAAAAAAATCTCACTTCATTGGGTGTATTCATGGAAAATAATTTATTTGTATTGATGAAAATAGAAGAAATTGCATTAAGTAAAATAAGTCAAGCCCAGAGAGACAAAGGACACAAGTTGTCTCTCATATATAGAAACTAGAACTAATGTATATATAATTATATATTTATATATAATTAAACACATCAGGGTTGCATGCAAATATACACAAATCTATTGTACAAAATACAGTACTTTCAGGGGAGAACTCAGTGTAATTCCTTGAAAGATTAACAGTCCCACAAAATGAATATCAGGAAACTGGTACTTGAAAAGTAAAGGAGTGAGGTGAAGGGGAGGTGGTAGATAAGTGAAGAGAGGAAAAGGGAAGAATACGGTCATAATATTCAATGCATATCCTATGAAATTAAGAAAAACGAGGGTGTAAGATATCACAAGAAATGTACTCACTGCCCTATTATGTAACTGTACCCCTTTTGCACAACACTTTGTCAACAAAATTTAATTAATAAAAAAAGAAAATTGAGGGAGGGGTAGGATAAAAGAATAATGAAAGGGTGACATCAGTTATGATGCTGAATTGTTGAATAGCTACTCCTTTGTATAACTACTTAGAGATAATAATAATGTAATTTAAAAAAAGAATATCATCTTTGTGAAGGCTTTGTTTCTCAATATCAGCTGAAATTATTAACAGCTATTCTTATGACCATTGTTTTTGGGCCATTTTTATGGTGCTTCTGAAGCTTGTTTTTTGTTTATTTGTTTGTTTGTTTTGTGTTTGCTTAATTTCATGACAGGGTCTAGTTACATAGCATAGGCTAACCTCAATCCCAGAATCCTTTTGTCTCAGCCTTCCTCCTGAGTGCTGAGGCTAGAGGACATACCCCATCATGTCTGTTTCTTCCACCCTTTTTGAGATTTCACAAACATTGACTTAGATCTTGTTTTCTTGCTCTCATTTTTGCTCAGCATGCAGATAATTGCACCACGGTTCTTTGGTTTTGTTTTGTGAACTATTAAAATGCAGTAATCTGTGTTACATAGCCTAGGACGCCTCTGAATTTACCTTCTTCACAGCGGCTGTGTACACTTAACCCAACCTGGTGGCACTATAACTCATCTCAATCTGGAAACTGAGGAAAAAGTGAAGCAGTGGAACAAGAGAGAATAGAGGTATAAACATGGCAACATTAAAATGGGCTTATCAACTCCTTAAGGGTATCAAGAAATCATATACTTTTCTCCAACCCTAAGAATTTAGGACAGCCAATAAGCACTGATTAAGCAGAATTCAGTCGGGTAAAGCACTTCCAACCTCTATAGCACTTAAGTGTCCCTCGTTTCACCCACAAGTCCGGGACATATAATATATAGTAATATATAGAGGGGCTACAGTACATACGTAAGGCAGTGAGTTTATTTCTTATCAAACTTTTTACCTCCTCCTTTGTTTTTCTCCCACCTCCCTCCCCACCCCCGGTTTCCTCCCCACCCTCCCCTGAGATGTACAGTTGGTTTACAGCATTTTGTCTTGTAAGTATTGTTTTTGCATTGGTTCACCTTTTACCCTTCATCTCTCCATTTTAGTGTTCCCCTTCCCTAGTTCTGATAAACATGTATACAATGGACATATGCCCAGTATACCAAAGTAAGTTACAGTGACAACAGGGGTAAAAGAGTGGGGAAGAAAGACCAAAGAAAAAGGCATACATTCATAGCATACATTGGAAATAACATCAAAGATAAACCACATGTTTCCAGATCTTGTAGTTCATTGAATTCACCAGGGTGGTTATTGCTTGAGCATTAAATAACAGCATTCCTCACATGGACACCAGATCTGTACCCCAGAGAAAAGGGAAATGCTAAAGGAGGGTAACAGTGTCTACATGCCCCATTCTCTCTTGGGGGGGGGGGGGCGGGTAGTGGGTGCTGTGTAGAGGAACCAATCAACCCATCTGTAATCATTTTGAGGATTTCTACTTGCAAGAATAAAGTAAGAACAAAATGACTTACTTAATGACCCAGGTTTCCACATGGCCTCATATGCAACCTAATCAAGTAGTACTGTAAGGAGTATTTCATAAAGAATAGCCCTGCCCCTCCTCCATTCTCTGTTATCCTACTAAAGATTATTTGGTTTTATCTCATCTTTGCAAGCTTATAGAGATTATTAGTGACTCCATAACAGTGTTTGTAAATTAAGTCAGAATCACTCAACAAGCTTGCCTTGCTCATGCCTCAGGTTTGACATACTTCCTTACTTCTCAGAAATCTCCAGGTTTGAAAAAGATTCAATTACATTGAACCATAAATAGACTTTGAGAGAATCTTATATTTTCTTCCCCTAACATTTTAAGTTGTGCCGATCATAATGTACCCTAAAACAATTAGCTCATAAAATATACTGACTCTACAAATCACACCAACTTGCATTTTTACTTTTATCATATTTGCTTTCAAAAGCATGAAGCAACAAATCACAAATAATAAAGCCATCTCACTGAAACCGAATGTTAGCCTGTTCAATTGGTTCCCAGTCATGGAAAAAGTAAATAAGAAGATGGGGTGATGAATCAGATCTATAGAGTGTGATGCATTCACCTTTTCCATTTGTCTTACTGTGTCAGCTCAAACCCTGCAAAAATATTGCTATTAAATTGTAAGGTGGAATATCTGTCAATATCATCTTAGAGGCAACTGCAAACAAATTTAATCAAGTGAGAACAAGGATAACTAATCAGCTCCAATGAGAACTCAGGAACTGTTCACAGGCTGAATAGATGTTGATGCATTACATGAAAATGTGACTATCATTTTCCCCAAAATCTATTCATATAATGCTCATTAGATGCCTGGATTTGGCAACAGCTTCCAGAAACCAATTGAAAATGATCACATGAGTTGAATGTACTCATCTCATTCCCCTTGGTAGAGAAAAAGGAAGGGATTAGGAGTCACATATTGTAATTGCATAAGGCAAAGGACAAGAAATAGAAGAAAATAAGAGCCATAGGAGACACATTTTCCTACTTTCTTTGCTTGTTGGTATATGACCATCTGTTAGCATCTATAGGGAATTAACCCTGTAATTAGAGCGGGAGTTCAGCTAGATAAAGGGAAAAGTTTCCTCCACTGCAAGAAAGCTGGAGCAGGGTTGTTTTCCTCTATGACCATGGCATCGCCAGACAATTCAATTACATTTTCAGGAATCTGGACAAATCTATATGAAGTACAAGGACTTACAAATGTTTAAACCTAGTTCACACTCAGAGTTAGGCCCATTTAATGGACTGGGATTACCAAACATACCAGAATCAAGACAAACAATGTGTTTTCTGAAAGAAAAATCAACAGAGAAAGGTGGAGAGATAATGCAGTTTAAAAATTCAATGCATGTCCTACAAAATGACAAATAAGAGGAAAGAGCTTGTTTGGGAGGAATGGGTGAGAATACTGAAAGGGGTGGCATGGATCAAGATGCCTTGTGTTCATAAACTGCTTTGCTGAATAGTAACTCCTTTGTACAACTACTTAAAGATAATAAATACCTTTATTATAAATAGATTACATATAGCTGAAAATTCAACAAAACAGTGAGACAAATCAGACATCATGGCATGAAATAAAAGACATAAGATCTAAGAGTTCAGGGTAGAATTTACAAGACAGCATAATTCCAAGGGCAGTGTAAGAATGACTTCTACCCACATCTTTCTCTTCCTTCTCTCAGAAAGCATAAGTATAGTTTATGCAGGAGAGAGATAGTCTACAGATTCACCATGTTCAAACTTTCAGGAGCATAGGAATCATCTACAGCAACCCCTATAAAATGGAGATTCTGATTGAGAAGGGCAGAAGCAAAGGGAGAGAAGGGCTGAGAAACTTGCAGTAAGAAGAGTGAAGACGATTGCTAGATTTCTTACGATACTCATACTACTGTGAAAAAACTGATCATAAAAGCAGAAGGAACTTCCCTTGTATTGCTTGGCCAAGAATGACATGCTTATTCATGTAGACAGGGGTTGTACCATCTAGTGCATCTGGGAGCATGAAAGGGGCTCACTAGATACCTTCACGGATTAAAATAGCTAAGAGGTCAAGACATGGTATCAGAATGATCTTAGGGGCAGTCCATCTTACTGGCTATATAATCTTAGGCAAGCTGCTCAACATTGGTGAGGCTGATTTTCTTATTGATCAAATGAGGTGACAATCATTCTTAATACCAATGGTTGTTATGAAGATGGGTGAAGTCCTGGTACCTCAGTGCACAAGAAATGTAGGCACATCAGTTTGCACTCAGCCTCTTCCCTAAGCCTGAAAATAACATCACCCAGACTTTCCTGCCAGGTGGATTCTGATGAACTTCTACTAACCATCAAAATTATTGTTGAGGAAAAAAATAAACAGAGGTATTTTTTTCCTCCTGGCACTGAAAATGGCAGCAACAGAATCCCCAAAGCCTCAGAACCATGAATGCATTGACTTTGATGGCAGCAGCTGCAGAGGAGGGACGATGGAAACCACTGGAGATGACTGTCAGGTGCTACATTTATGCAATGGTTATGGCAGCCCCAGTGCAGCAGCAAAAACTCATGGGCTGTAATTCAGCAGCAACAGCAGGACTGGGCTCCAGGGCACCTGCAGAGTGGCAGTGGTGGTGGCTAAGACAGTAATGATATTTCAGTCTTCTAAGCAGCACAATGTTATGAAACCCCACTGTCCCTTTTCTCCTTCCCAAAGTAGAAGTGTGGGGGCTCCTCCCTCTTTTCCCTTCTTTATTCCTTAGTCCTTCCAACACTTTGGTACACAATATCCTTTAAAAAATATCCTCTGCTTGAAATAACTAGAGTGATGACTGTTTTTTTTAAAAAAATAAAAGCCATCATTATGATTATCACTGTTAGTAACAATTTTGTTGGGTTTGGGCAATGACAACAAGAGAGTAGCACTTGAAGTTTATACTCTGAATCCATATTTCATCTTTTACCTTTGATAGCCCTCCCTGAAAACCCTAGATGAAGCAATTCCATGGCTTCTAGTTCTAAGGCCAAACATACGAGAAATGTCAGCAAACAGTAATGCAAATCGTCCCATAAAATTTAATAAAAGAAAGATAGGAAAATTTAAGATATTAGAGAAACTTAAGAGCCAGCCAGGAGTGCTGAACTGGTATGGAGAATAATGTGAAAAAAATTGGAGAACCAAAATGGCATCGATATCTAGATTAAAAGAACTTAAAGTACCCAGATCAGTAAATGAGAAAAAATGGTACAAACTATACTAAGGCACATTACTATTATATAACAGGAAATCCAATTAAGAGAAGATCTTTCCAAGTAAAGGTGCGTCCTGATGCTCATGAATGTCCCTAGAAGCTGGAAAGCAAAGGGATAAAACCTTAGAGAACATAAGGGAAAATAATTTTGAAACTACTATAATTTCATATAATATAATATGATTATTAAATGTTTATAATTTTCTATACATATCCATATTATAAACCCAGTGTGAAGGTAGAAATTATAAACTCAATGTGAGAGGTTTTTTTTAATGTATGGTTTCTCAAAAAAATATTTTCCTTCTATTCACTTTCTTCAGAAAGCTATGAGAGGCTGTGCTCCAATTAAAACAATAATGAAACAAATGAAAGAAACATGGGATCAATGGGTGATGTATTGTCTAAGTTTTCAGGGTCCAGGGCAGTCTCTAGACAAGAAGGAAATGACAATGAGGGGGGGGAAAAAAACCACCTACAGCCACAAAGGGCAGGTGACCCAGAAAAGAAGCCTAACAGGCTGCCAGAGATTGTGAAGTTCCGGGAAACTGTGTAGATTACATGGCTGAGATCATCCCACTAAGGGAAAAGGGAAGATAGGTTTATGAAACGTTTATTTGCACCCATACAATCATTTCTTTAGCTCTGTTTCCAGGGTGAGTATTACCAATTGTCTGCCTGCTTGTGTGGGTGGACATGGCAGGTCCTAGTGGTAAAAGTCCCCATGAAAAGAAATGCAGGAACTGACATTTGGAAATTGTACAGATGTGTGCAATAGGTACAGGCACCAACAGATCATATTCCATGGTGATAACTAGCCATCCTGGCACATCTATATACAAAGGAAGCTGGGAGATATATTCCTGGCAGAAGAGCCACCAGAACAATTGCATAATGAGTAATTAAGTAGGGAGAAGGTTGTCAATCATTGGAAAATAACTGTCTTCTGAAACAACTGATTTCTTCCTTAGCCTCCTAAGGGCCAAAATAAAGACCAAGTGCTACTGTTAGACATGTCATTCTGTTTCTTAAATTTTTTTTTGCCTTCTAAATCAATTGCTTTATCAGTACAAAAAATGACATCACTTGCTATTAAAAGTTCAGTTTAGCCTCAAAAAGATTGAATCTGAGCTCACAGGATTCCATCAAATTTACTTCCATTGATATCTATGGAGGTTCTTTGCTGTAGACTCTGTAAATATAATGATAAACAGGATACTTTGTCAGTTTTTACATTCAAAATACTGAGAACTAAAAATGCTAGCTAGCATCATATTGTATCTAGTTTCTTGCATCTCAGGGAATTTTGTCTGATACTGATGATTACTAATGAGAATACATTAACTTTCAACAAAATATCTAAAATCTCCTGTGCAGGAAAATAGTCACCTGTGGATATCCGGAACAAATATCACGTCTTGGGTAAACCAGATTCAAGAAATTTCAAATGCAATTATTGACTCTTTTCTAGGCATTATGTGGTTTTATGCAGACAACTACACAGAAGGAGCTCAGGATTATATTTTTATTATACTTTTGTCTCCAGTTTTTTTCCATACAACTTTCAGATCCCCTAGGACAGATATTTAATTATTCTTCATTGCAGTCCAAGCATCTAAAACAGATCATGGATGGCTGGGGCAGGATTCAACAATTTTTGCAAATGGTACAGAAATTTACCCAGTGTGGTGCTGGGCATTTTCTTAGCAAGAGTTGCTTTTTATATTTTTATTAGGTCCTAGGGCTTGAACTCAGGGTTTGTATGTCTTCTCTAAGCTCTTTTACTCAAGGCTTGCACTCTTATTACTTGAGCTACAGCTTTACTTCTGGCTTTTTTGATAACTAATTGAAAATGAGAATCTCACGTACTTTCCTGCCCAAGCTGGCTTTGAACTGTGATCCTCAAATCTCAGCTTCCTGAGTAGGTAGGATGACAAGCCTGAGCCACTAGGGCTCAAGAATTTGCATTTTAAAGTTCTCCTTAGGTATCTGTAAACAATGATCTTCACATGCTGTTTTACTTGATTGCTAGCACTGTTCACGTGTGGATATTTGCTAATTGATACTGGATGGTAGAGGATGTATGAATGAATGGATAGATAATGATGATTAGTTTTGAGACTTTTTTTTGGTAGCAATGTAGGTAGGTAGGCAAAGCTCTGCCACTAAGTACAATGCAAGTCATTTCAGTCCCTTTAGCTCTATTTTTTTTCACAAAATGCAAAGTATAATAGCATATCCAGTTGAAGAGTTGCAAAACTGTCAATATATTTTAGCTCCGCTAAAACTGGTCAAATGCATTTAGCTCCCATGCTAGGAGTTAAGCTAAGAAATATTTGACATAACCTCTCTCAAGTAGCTTATAGTTCTGTTATGAAACAACACAAGAATGACAACCATTTAGAGAAATCTACAAATGACACAAACATTTAGGTTGCAGAAAAAAAAGAAACATAAAGGGTAAAAAAGACACATAATCTCAATCAGAGTTCTAAAAATGAAAATTTAAACAAAAATTATTTTTCACTGAATAATTGGGGGAAATTTTACAGTTTTATAACTAAGTGACTAAAAAAAAGTAGAAAAGGAATTGTATTTAAACACTACTTCCAGACACAAAAACCAATAAAAACAAAACAAAACACCAAACTTGAAAAAGAAGTTAGTTGAGCTGATAAAGTGCCAGAGGTTTTAAAAATGTCTATCTTGACTTTGGGGAGTTAATCTCATGGAGAACTCAGAAAAGGTGTGTGTGTGTGTGCATGTGTGTGTGTGTGTGTGTGTGTGTGTGTGTGTGTGTGTGTGTTTATTTAAAGTATCGTTAATAATGAATCCTTACAACAAGTTGCGGTTAGATGTGCCAAGTCCTGAAGAGAGCACATTCTCTGGAATTTCCTAACCTGCCACTGACCAGAGTATCTAAATTGGGCTATAATGAAAGCAAGAAAACAATTTTGCTATGAAATTGATTCAGATTAAACACTTGGCTTCGAAAGTCAGCATGTTCATCATCAGTCTGATGACCAATAGGATATGGAGAGAAGAACCAGCATATTATTGTAGACCTGATTAGGGAGTATTATATATAACTTCCTCCTCTATTCTTCTGGTATAACTCATACATCCTGCTCTGAAGCCAGAAAGGACAGGAGATGATTTCTATGAATGACGGAAGGGGTGACATTGTTCGAAAAGAAATGTACTCTTTATCTAACTTATGCAAGCATAACCCCTCTATACATCATCTTTACAATAACAATAAGAATGCACAAAAAAAGACCATCTCCTAAGGTTGACCATGATTTTTTAATGATGGGAAATTTCCAGATAAGGAATTAAGAGAATATGCAACATGAAAAACAGTATATGCACTGCTCACTGGTGGCACATGCCTGTACTCCTAGCTGTAGGAGGCTGAGATCTAAAGATCATAGTTTGAAAGCCAGCCTGCAAAGAAAAGTCTGTGGGACTCTTAGCTCCAATTAACTACCAAAAAGCTGGAAGTGGAATGATGGCTCCAGTGATAGAGTACTAGCCTTGAGTAAACACACACACACACACACACACACACACACACACACACACACACACACACTCAGGGACACCGCACAGGCCCAGAGTTCCATCCCCAGGACTGCCACCAAGAAACAGACTACAAAAACAAAACACAGCATTTGTGTATGTGTGTATGTGTACATGTGTGTGCTTGTGTTAGAGATAAGTAACTGTAGAGAACTCTTTAGATTTTATGATATGTTTCTAAAGAAAGATATGTGAATGTGTATATTCTGTTTTCCTACATAAATATTCAAGTAAAGAACAAGTGGTTATTTTGGTGAAGAAGACTAATGTTGTAATGGGGAAAGAGGTTTTAGTCTTGGTATCACTTGTTTCTTTTGGGTCAAATGGATAAAAATTATGTGTACATAATTTGCATTTCTGAAAATGATCAAAAATAGCTACACTGCTACTATATATTAATTGTAACATGATCCATTGATAAATCATATCTAGGGACAACATACTTTATAAATACTGAATGAATAAAAGCATTAATCACTGAATAAACTGTTGATGGGATGAAGGAAGGAGGAATTCAATGAAAGGAAGAATGTGTGTAGGCCTTTGTGAAATAGATGGAATATGAATTAAGACTTGAAGCATGGCTTGCTTTGTGTGAATCCTAGAGCAGATGAATCTTTTTTAAAGAAAGAAAAGGGAAAAGCTGACAGCCCCCTCTATTTCTAGAACCATTTTGTGCTCACCAAGTTCAAATGAGCCATCACTCGCTTTCCCTCTTTTATAGATCTTAGAACATTATATCCTTTTCTGTTGTTTTATTTTCTCAGTTCTCAATAGAAGCAAGATTTTTCATTCCTGTTCTGTTTTCTGAGTATGTGATCATTTATTATTTCTCACACTCCCTGGGTCTCCACTGTACCTCTTATAAGAGACTTGCTGCTTTTATGGGCACCATCTTTCCATGGCCCATTACCTGGAAAGGGGCTTTGAGACTTCCACCTTGACTGCTTTCTCTTGTTCAACCTTCTGCTTGTAGTCATGTGAGAAATGCAATTTTACTGATGTAGATATATTTTATTCACTTCAGAAACCTTGGTTTTGTGTATCATAGTTAAAAAAATGTGTACGCAGTTATGGCAATTGTATTTTATCAGCCGGAAGTAAGGACATTACGAGGGGAGGAATGGGTGGCTTGTAAAAGATATTATACTGCTTTCTGCTTTTGCTCTATATCCTGGAGGTAAACTGACTGATATTTTAATTTCCTCAGACTCTTTTGAAAGCTCTCTAAATGAATGTTCTGAAGAAAATATATAACTTTGGTTATCATACTTTATGGTTATTACTGTGTACACATTAAATGTGAATTAATGTAATAAAACAGTGCATTTCACATAAAAATACTATGAATTTCACTGCTGCCACTGACATAGCACATGTATCAATGTAATTACGAGTTACAAATCTTTGCCAAGAGAGGAAGTAACATTTATTTGAAATTCACTTATTGAAAGAATTGAAAACAAATAATGTACTTGGATGCTACACTCTGACACCTGATCTAGTCCCCTCACCTGAGGTGCCTCTTATGAAATTAGAATTCGTTTTCAATTTCCCTTTAATTCAATAGTACATGGTTTGGGAAACGTTTGGGATAGAATACTGCTTTGACAATCCACATGCCTCTAAAAATGCATGAGTAATACTTCACCACTAAGACTTAAGGAGAGTTCTGCTATCTTTTCCAGATTTCATCAATTTTAACAAAGTATTTTGTAGTCTAGTAGTACTCTAGATCAATAAAATGTTATGCATACTGTATCAAAACATTAACTCCTCTCTATAAGAAACAATAATAATTAATAAATATATACTTAGACATTAATTCTGGAACTTCCAGATACATACTAATTCTACTTTGAGGAACTAATCAAAATTCATTAAAAATGTTTATCAGTGACTAAACTTTACATATTTTGAAGGAAGCAAAAATGTTTAGGTAAAAATTTATTCACACCTCCTATTGCATCTAGAAGAAAATGTAGGTCGTAAAAAGTTTCTGTCATGATTCCTCAGAATTTCTCATTCTTACTCCAACTGTATCATTTACCCTCTACCAAAACTCTGGCCCTGCATCATGAATATGAGCACTCATGTGCAGTATGCCCCATTGGGACTTTCATACCAGAAATGTCTTTTTTAATTACATGGTTGTCCATATAAGCCGTTTCAACCTCTTGGTCTTCACTGGCAGAACACTTCATGCTAGGAATTAGACAGTGAAGATAGGATTTGAGGGAAAGTAAACTCAGTTCCTGGTATAGGGAGCCCAATCTGAATTATATAGGACAAAACACTATCTTCTGAGATTTTTAAAAAGGCAATTACATGAGAATACTTTTTGCAAAACAACCTCCAGTGACCTGCTTGAGTGATTCTGTCAAGTGGAATTAGTGCTCGTGATTGCTGGGGCCATCTTGAAGCTGTGTCAGAAAAAATAAGAGATTGCAGCCAAGGGTTGTGATGTTGTTCCATTCCAAGTTTGGCCAGAATCTTCCTACCTCTAGGTTTCTTAATATATGAGACAACTAAAGGACCTTTTTCAATTATCCATGGGTTTTTGTTGTTGTTGTTGTTGCTATTTTTTTGTTGCCCTTTGAGTATCTATTTGAAGTTGATTTCTGCAAATTGAAACCAATCAGAGAATCATGTGATAATTCTCCCTGCAATGTTCAACTAAAGCAGCAGAGATGTGAGGCATGGAGACATTAGGGTTCAATAAGATTTAAGGAGATTCTGCTATATTTCTCAGATATCATCAATTTTAACAAAGCATTTTATAGTCTTAACCATTACTGTAGATCAATAAAATGATATGCACGCTGTGGCAAAATACTAGTTATTAACTATTCTCCACAATGAATGGTACTAATTAATAAATATATTCCTAGACATTCAATTTGGAATGTTTGAGTATATATGCTAGTTATTCCTGTTGTGCCTTAAGACTGTTTCTGGCTATCTTCCCTTAACAATAAGCAATCTTAACTAGATTAGTCTTAGTGAGAAGAGCAATAAAGAGAGAGGAATAGAAGGGAGTTGAGGATATTTGCAAATAAAAGATTGTAACAAGAATATGGAATCAAAGGATAGTAAAGAGAAACATGGAGAGGTGTCAACTGAGGTTTTAATGATTCCAGAGAAATCTTGCAAAAGGCATGTGAGCATAAAGGATAGGAGCGCCTCCTTATCCTCCTTTTGAGTACTTGCTACTCTTTCCTTTTGAGTAATGGGATGATACAGCACAGAGGCTCTCACCACAGGTCAGCACCATATTCTTGGACTTCCTGGTTACTAGAATCATGAGCCAAATGAACTTGCACTGTTATAAATTGCCTAGTTTCAGATAGTCCATTTGTAATAGCCAACAAATGAACTAATTGCTGTTTCATTTAACTTTCTTCAGTGAAATTGCATGACTATGCTGTATATATCTGCTTCTAGGATTTAGACTATATCAGCCAATTCAGTATATTTGTAGATTAGTTATCAACAGAAAAACATACCTATTAAGAAATATGCTAAATATTTTTATTACAACTGTTAAACTATAAGATATTAAACAACCTTTGACTGACAATTGAACTGCAGGAATGTTCAAAACCGAAACTACCCTTAACAATCAAACCCCATTTGAGGACTGCAAATTACAACTAATTTTGTTTCTATACAGAAGTCAAATAGAAATTTTGTACTATGAAGATAAACACTATTTTAATTTTCCAAATTCCCTTTGTGAAATAAATAGCAACCTTCCTCTTTACAACCTAATTCTATGTGGCTAAATAATAGTATTTGTAAAGTAGAACTTACAAAATTGAAAATTTTTAGAATTTATTTTGATTAAGACATAATGGTGGCCTAAAGGGATTTCAATAAAGAACTTCTATTATTTTTGCCCTCCTTATACTTTCAGCTGACCCTCCCCTTCCAACTGGTACCTACCACAACAGAAACTATCACACATTCCTAGCATTCCTTTTCTTTAGTATATACTAATTGTACACAGGGATTTGACACAAAAAAACAATTAGACAAAATTTAAATTTTTATCTGGAAAGACACTCTGAAAATGTTTGTCTTTTTACTTGTCCTAACTTTTTTAGTTCCTTTGCAATATGTCAAACTTCTAGATAAGTATATTTAAAAATCATCTAAAATTTTATTTATCATATCATAAAAATAAAATTAATTACAGATGGTTTAGGAAGTAGAACTATGTCATCCAGAAACCATAAAAAGACATAATTCTGAATGAGAAGTCGATGATGCTGGTTTATTTTTTTATTGAATTATTAGATATTTTCTTTGTCATTCCCATTCCACTGTCAGAAGTGTATTTTTGTATTATTATGGATGTTGGCAGCCAACACTAAAATTTACTTTACTAGTGGCTAAAAACTCAATGCAAGGTTGTTTGCTTTATCTCTATAGGAAATACCTCTATAAAGATAAACCTCTGATAGAAATATGCACATGTATTAGGAGACAGAAGAATAAATATCACCAGCCTTATCTTTCCTATTTGTACAAGCAGCAGAAAATATTTGATGACAAACATTCGTACTTCCATTTGTCACACAGCGCTTTTTAACAATGTATGATCATCAGCTCATATACCGAGAGGTTGCCATTGATGTTATGTGTCAGGAAGATGTTTTTTCTGATGACCTTTAAATACCACAGTCCCAGGTGATGATGCAGAATGACTTTCTTTTATCCCAAGACCTCCTTTAAAAGATTCAAATGCTTTGGGGTATGTCACTGAGCCAATGATGCAGTGTTATATCTTTTGCAAGATGTTAGAGGCTGTTAAACCTTGAATGTCAATTGTTACCTAAGCTATTTTTATCTTGCATATTTGTAACATTTTTATTCCATAGAGCACAAAGAACTTTATACAAAAGAGTACATAGGACTTCTCTATATTCCAAATTGCTAAGAGGAGGTGGGGTATTGGTTGGAAAGTAGGTTGTGCATCAGTGTGAAAGCTGTTAAAACAAGCCATCCTCTATAAAAATGACAATTAGGATGAATTTTGTAGTAGTCTGTCTCATCCATCTGGTGCCACATTTCACAGCATTTATATCTTGAATGAATCAAATGCTGATGTTTCTTGAAACCGTCCAGCCAAAGTCTAAGAAGAGAGAGAGAGACACCTGTGAGAAGAGATGGGATGTAAGTGTCATTTATGTAGGGTAGGTGCAGCTGGACAGTGGCAAGAAAAACCCAGTCAATAAACTGAGTGTAATGGTACACACCCTTAATCCTAGCTGCTTGGGAACCTGAAACAAGAGGGTTGTGACTTTAAGGCCAAGCCATAGATTCCAAAGCAAATTAGTAGAAGAGACTGAGAATGTCAACTACAAGGCTCCAGCTCAAACTAGGCTAGTGATTAAGAATTATCTTTGGGACATTAACATGTCATTTTATTCTAGTTGCAGCTACAAATTTTCTTCTCACAATAGATTTTCCTTAGGCGGTCATGGGTAATCACATGTGAAGACTCGATTGTCAATCCTCAACCTCCTTTTCTAAGACAACACACTTTCACCTCTGAAAGTGGCTTTCTATTTTAGCAAACTTTGCAATTCTTAAAAAAAGAGACTATACTTTTTATTACTTTGCTTCCCATCTTACATGAAATATCCTCTATCTAGACACAATAGTCAAGATGATTGCTCTAACCTTCTAGTAATATCACCAAGCTCCTCCAATGACTGGTGAATATCTCAGGAAAAAAGCAGGTTTAAGCAAGGAAAATGGGAGCCTCTATGCCATGAGAAGTACAGGTCCATCCTTTGCTTTCTATTTCTGTTAGGCTCATGAAGGTCAGAATCTCTGAAGCTAAGGGCAACCTGGCTCTTACCATGAAGGCCTGGTTTAAAATCATTCTAGCCTGGGGAGGGAATAGAAAAATAACCCTCTACTTTTGGGGAAAATAAAGAATATGTGCTGTATGTGAACATGTTGAGGGATGGAGACAAAAACTGAGATGGTTATGTCTGAAACCAACAGACAGAGCAACTTGTTTGAGACTTAGACTGAACTAGAAAATGTATGTCTCGCTAGCAGACATAAACTTTCAAAGTAATGGCAGAATACTTCTGGAATAGCTGAAAGAGTATGGAGATAGGCATCATTTGAAACAGAGCACAGAGGGAAGACTTAAGGCTAAGAAAGAAGCAGCATTTTTTTTAAAACCACCATCAAAACAATCCAACTCAGAACACCAGGTGTCATTGAAAGACTGTGAAACCCTAAAGAAAACACCAGTCACAAGGAAATTACATCAAGTCTCAACTTTTTCATGGATTCACTTGTGTGCAAATTAAGTAGTAGCAGGATTGAAAAGGGGTATCGCAAAAGGAAAAGCATAACTAGCTATATGTAGGCATAAAATCTATTAGCCATATAGCCATCCAGCAAAAATTATCGGTTCCATTCAGCAGACATTGTGATGGTAGAAAAAGATTACACATGAGGAATATTCATGTTGCCAAGAGAAGAGAGGAAGAATTTAATGGACAGACCCAATAAACTCCAATATTTCCTCCATCCTCTTTTAATGGGACAGACTGTACATGTTAGCTTTGAGTGGTTTTGGTTTACAGATCAAAGGGTGCATCTCACGAGGTAATCTACGTCAGGAAGAACCAAATATTGGTACCCACAGGCACTTATTCCAAAAACAGGATCACTGTGTAATGTCAATCACTTAGAATCCTGTGCAAACAGGACAAGGCAAACACACAAACCACAATTTCTCACTGGCATTAGGCTTTCTACACATATATAATCCATCATAACTCCTAAATATTGTTATAACTCTATAGGGCTATGGAGTCTCTACCATGAAGTGATCTATTTTCAACCACAACAACAAAATCATAAAGCATTGAAAAGGGCAAGACAAAACAACATGCTGCTAAGATACAAAATCATCAATAGAGTTAGAATCAGATATTATATGGATATTGAAAGTGACAGGTAAGTTAAAATATTTCTGATGAAAACAGGCTTATTGGCTCAAACCTGTAATCCTAGTTACAGAGATTGAGGAACTGTACTACAAAGTTAGTTGCAAGGGCATAAAGGTTTATGAGACTTTGTCTCAAGTAATTCTTGCCATGCCAAATTATGAGGAAAGCACAATCCTTTGGAATAGTAGGGTTTGTTATCCCAGCAACAAAGGGAAGCACAAATAGAACTATTGTACAGGCCTCTACAGACATAAAACAAAATGCCCCAGTTAGCTTCAAATTATAATCTCTTATCTCCCAACCATCTAGGATTACAGGTCTAAATCAGCATACTACTCTCAAGTAATAAGAAAGTAATAGAGGAACAAATTGATCACAGTACATTATATACATGCATAGACATCATAACAAAGCCCTTTTGTATTACATATATATTTACTAATATATGCATATATATTTACTAATAACATTTTAAATCAGTCATGTAAGCTATTGTATAAACAGGCAAAGAAGAAAACTTAGTGATTAGTTCAGTAATGAAGAAGAGGAATTTGATAAATTACAACATTAATTTATGATCAAAAACCTTCAGTGAACTAACAACAGAAGAAAGTTTCTTGACCTGATAAAGAAATTATACACAAATTCAGTTTCTAATTTCAGTGAAAAACTGAACGCTGAACCCTAAGATCAGCAAAAGGACAATAATAACATCTATCTATCTATCTATCCATCTATCTGGCTATTTATTTATTTTACTAATTGCATTCAACAAATTTCTAGTAGAAAATAATAAAACTATCTCTACTTACACATGATATGACTGACCAAGCAGAAAATCCCAACTAGGGAGGGAGGGGGAGAGAGAGAGAGAGAGAGAGAGAGAGAGAGAGAGAGAGAGAGAGAGAGAGAGAGAGAGAGAGAGAGAGAGAGAGAGAATCTCAAGAAATAGCCTAAAACTCCTAGTAAAACAAGAATTAGCCAAAGCCACAATTAGTATATGAGAACAAGTAATAAAGATAAGGACAGAAATCAACTTTTGAAAAGAAACTGAGAAAATGTGTTCAAATAATTAATAGAACGAAGTTACTTTTCTGAAGAGATACACAAGATAGATAAACCCTTATCCTATCTGACAGAAAGGGGGGGGGGGGGAAGACACTCCTTTTCTCCCCAAATAAAGTTAGACATGAAAATTGGGATATCAGAACAAGTACAAGTAAAAAATTGGACAATCATGAGGGAATTTGAAAAAAGAAAATAATTTTCAAATAAACTAGAAATCTAGAAGAAACAAATACTTTTCTAAATTCATTTGACCTACCAAAATTAAACCAAGAGCATATGAACCACTTACCTATATCTTTAATAAATGACAAGATTAAACCAATACTAAAATTTTCCCAAAAGAAAAACCTGAGACAAGGTGAATTTGCTATCGAATTCTATCGTACACTTAAGGGAGAACGAATATCAGTCTCTCTCGAATATTTCTATGAGATAGAGAGGAAATTGATACAAGAGAATCTACCCACACACCACCAATTCATAAATTTGATAAGCATCTTCAGCAATGTAGCAGGATACAAAATTAACACATAAAATCAGTTATTTTTATATACCAATAATTCAAAGAATTAGAAGAATATTAGGAGAACAATTAAATTCACAATAGGCTTAAAATACCTAGAAATAAACCTGACCAAGGAGGAGAAGAATTTCTTCAATGAAAACTAAAAAAAAAAAAACTTGCTCAAGGAAGATGAAGAAATTACCAGAAAATGCTAAGACCGTCTATAATCATAGTTTGGCACATTCAATATCATGAAAATGACTCTACCACCAAAAGCAATCTACAGATTCAATTACTCATCAAAACCCCAATGTCATTCTTTACAGACTATGAAATATCAATCCTTAAATTTATATGGAAGCACAAATGACCCAGAATAGCTAAAGCAATCCTGAAAAGAAAAAAGAAAGCTGTACATATCACAATACCAGACCTCCAGTTATACTAGAATCATCTCAACGAAAATACCATGGTAGTGACACAAAAACAAATATGAAAAACAATGGAACTGGTAGAAGAACCTGAAATAAATCCATGCAGCTATAGCTGTTTTGTTTTGTTTTGTTTTTTTTTAAAAAAAGGAGCCCTACATGTAAATTGAAGGAAAAACAGACTTTTCAACAAACATTCCTGAGAAAGTTGGAGAACTTCAGAAGTCTGAAAGTGTATCCCTATCTCTCACCTGGTACCATTATCAGTTCAATGATCTTAATATAAGACCAACCTAAGATGAGTCTTCTATGTGTTTTACTGTGTGAGAGAAGCCAAGTTTGTTTAGCATAAGGTTTATACAAAAAGAAGCATAAATGCAGTCACTTATCCTAGATAGTGACTTATTTCATGATGTAGGTATGGCCTAAGATTCCTGAAACTATTTTAAGAGTGTATCAGAGTTGATCAAGTCATTGAATATACCATAGGCTTCTCACTGTTGAAGAAAGACGTTACAATTAAGAACAAAGAAAGTCTAAAATAAACCTAATTGTGCTGGATTGGAATAGGCAATAATCAATTCTTATTTATAATTATTTTGCATATGCTGGTAGGAATTGGAATTCGTATAGATGTGTGAGTATGGGTTCATATACCTGCACACATACACACACACACACACACACACACATACACACACACACACACACACAGTTTCTATTTCTACACACTGATAGTGCTAGAAGCACTAGACCTAGTAGTATTGAATCCATTCTGCTTTCAGATTTTGATCTTTAAAGACTTTGATCTTTATGGGACCTTGGGCCTCATATCCAGGACTCAGAAGACAATAGCTGATCCATTTACTTCTTGTGATGCCCAAAAGTAAAGAAGCACTCACAAAGCAGACAGCATGTAGGAAGTGCAAGAGCTACCAGGGAGGTCTCTTAAGACCAAAACTAGAATAATCGAAACAACCAAAACAAATAACAGTATTGGACCAGAGAATAAAGCTCCATGAAGCCATAGTCATATCAATAAGAAAATAAATGGAATATTCTCTTCTGACAAAAGAAGTAATTAGTTAGTAATTTTAGCAGGAATGGGGAAATTAGAAAACACTGAATCACTATAGTAATAATAATCATTACAGACATCCACCACATGATACCAAAATTACTGAGAAAATATTTCAACAAAACCAAGATGTTTTCATAGTCTCAGATGCAGTATTTCTCCAGGGTAGTAATTAATGTCAAAGGGCAAAACAGAAACTTTCTAGTGGAGAAATTAGCAGACATTATTCTAACCTAGTGATTCAAGTTCACATAGCCTGTAATAAAACATACTGACACCATATATTTCATGCTAGGATGTGCTGAGAAGAGCCTAGTTTCTCTGCAGGATTCATGTCTTCTTTATCAGGTTATCCATCCTAGATTCTTAGGAAACATTAGTCTTTCTCATCAATAATTTTATACATATCATTGTTATTTATGTTTTTTCTTTGTTCTTGATCATGTATATTTTTAACATCTGCCTTTGAGTTGCAAATCCCTACCTTTAAGCTTTGGTCAACCTAAGTACTTAACCTAGGTTTGCCCAGCATTCCCTCTTTTTAGTAGTAAATAAAAGGTGACTATTGATAAATGCTCTGTCTTTAATGATTACCTGTTACAAGTGCTAATTCAGTTGTAAATTAGGAACAGCGGCTTTAAATAGCCATTACATAGACTCCTCTCCTGTCTTTTCTTTGTCAATATGTGTCTCTCACTTTCTGTTTCTGTCCTCCCCTCTTCTCCCCTTCTCTAGCCACTCCTACCCCTTCCTCACCTCTCTTCTCCCCTTCCCTCCCCTCTTTCCCCATCTTTCCAGCTTTGTTAGAAGCTGTAGGTAACAACATTTAAGAGCAGCATTCTAGCGCCCTCTGGGGTAGCAGAACTCTGACACTGTCTTGTCCTGTACAAATTATTCAGTTACAGCCTTCCATTTCTTCAATCTACAAACTGGAGATAACTATATAGTAGTACCTACCTCACAGAGCCATTTTGTTTTTGTTTTTGTTTTTGTTTTTGTTTTTGCCAGTCCTGGGCTTGGACTCAGGGCCTGAGCACTGTCCCTGGCTTCTTTTTGCTCAATGCTAACATTCTGCCACTTGAGCCACAGAGCCACTTCTGGCCATTTTCTATATATGTGGTGCTGGGGAATTGAACCCAAGGCTTCATGTATATGAGGTAAGCACTCTTGCCACTAGGCCATATTCCCAGCCCATCACAGAGCCATTTTGAAGACTAAGTAAAACAATACAATTAAGAAACTTAGAAGAATGCAACTGGAACACAGCCACTTCTTAGTGACTATCATTGCTTATCATTAATTACACCAAGGTTCAGAGAATCAAGCTCCATTGTTATCTATTTGAATAAACTGATATATGATCAGCTTGTATAAATTTCTCACTTATTTCCTCCTTTGATAGTTAGAACTTCCTCATGTTTCACAACTCCTCTTTGACAACCACTGTTATTTAACATATGGCTTTAGATATTTTTGCTAAGAGCTATATGTCATGGTCATTTATATGTATGTATCTGTATGACATATGTTTTTAACTTTTATGTGCCTTGCTTGTTACAGTTTTGAAAAGTCAAATATGTAAATTATATTTTAATTATTTAAATATGGATATACACTGTTTTATACTCATTTTGTTCAATAGTTTTCAACTCTGAAACAACATACAGAACTTTTGAATGAGACCAATTCCTACTTTAGATCTTATAATTCAGAGCTTTGCCACTGCAGAGAAGAGAGAGACAAGAGAGGCAATCTGAGGCTAAAGGGTCTGCCCAATAGCTGCTGTAAGCAGCTGTTGATTCTAATTTAAAATGGAAATACAAGCATTAACAATTAAAAAAATTCTTCAGATGAGAACTAATCAGGTTCATTACTTCTAATTGCTCCACAGAAGGCTTCTACAATTATTTGTTTGTTCATTCATTCATTCACTGGTGGGAGGTGCCATGCTTTCCTCCTGCTCCCTATTACTAGATGTATTTGTGTGTGTGTGTGTGTGTGTGTGTGTGTGTGCATGCACACTTGTGAAAATGTCTTGGGGCCTGAACTCAGGGCCTGGATGGTGTCCTTGATAGTGCTCTACCACTTGAGATAAGAGTCTCACAGACTTTGCTTCTAGGGCTGGATCCTCAGATCTCAGCCTCCTGAGTAGCTAGGATTACAGGCATGAGCCACCAGCACCTGACAGTAGGTGTACTGCTTTAATGAACAGACTTGTACATGTTAAGTATGGGCCCAGAAAAGATATACATACTAAGGGTTTGAGGTTTATATGTGCAGAATCAAATTACTGGGTTGTTGAATCTATGCAAATGATCAAATAATGCCAGGTCTTGCTCTGAATTAACACAGTACTTGGCTCTGCCATGAAGGTGCATGTTCACAAGATTTGAGATGTGCAACTTCTGTGACTGAGAAGCCATCTTGAAATTCCTAATGATTTCACTGAGGAACATTTTTGTTTTGTAAGCAAAGTAAGAAATGACAATGGAGTGTCAGGATCTGATCAATCCCTTTCTCCCCATCTCCCGGGGAAAATACCCGAACCCTAAAATCTATGAAAGAGCTCTCGGCCTTGCCTTCCGCCAGCAGAAGGCCAAGGCGTACTCTCGTGGACTTGCGCTAAGTTGCGGAAAGGTTGCTGAAGCCCCCCCCACCCCATTCCCCTCACGTTACCAGGAGCGGGGGCAGAAAAGAAGACAGGGACAAGCTGAGATGGTGGGATGCATCTCAGCCCCCGAGCGGAAGGGGAAGGACTTGGGGTGACTGACTGATTGGCTGACTGTGCTGCCACTCAAGTGATCTTGGAACTTCCTTTGTGGGCTGGGCAACTCTATCTTGGTGGCATGCACGTGTTCGCCTCCCAAGGGGGGGGGGATGGGGGGAGGCTTTTTTTTGGGTTGAGGCTGAAAGGTGGGAGGGGCTCCCTCCCACATTGTCCCAGGGCTGGGGGAAGGGCAGCTTCTCGCTCTTGGTGCCCTTCTTCCACCAAGGCCAAAACAGTCCCCAACAATGGAGTATGTGAGTGACCAGAGGAGGTGCCCCTGACCAGAATAGAGCTGTTCCATTGTCCATGGAGAACACATGACAGTTTTCTTGAGAAGCTGAGGCATTTGGGAGCCCTAAAGGTCATCTGGGCCAATATTGGTGGCATTGATGTGGGACCTGCTCTAGTCCCAGGATAGAGAAAAAAAATCTTCCTGGGAAATCTACCCTATCCCCAGAAAACTAGGAAATATGGTCATTTCTTTCTGTCACCACAGATTATTTTTAATTTCCAGAATTTTATAGAAATGGAATTATAATGCTACATTCTCCGTTTTTAACCTGTTTTTTTTTTCAATCAACATAAGTACTTTGATAGTAAGTCATACTCTCACATATTTTAATAGATCATTCTCTTTCATTGTTTAGTATTCCATTGTATGGATGGACTAAATTTTTCCCCATGACGTCTAGGTAGACATTTGATTGGTTTCCAGTTTGAGGCTATTATAAATAATACAGCTTGGGCTGGTGATATGGCCTAGTGGTAAAGTGCTCCCCTCGTATACATGAAGCCCTGGGTTCAATTCCTCAGTACCACATATACAGAAAACAGCCAGAAGTGGCACTGTGGCTCAAGTGACACAGTAAAGAAACCAGGGACAGTGCTCAGGCTCTGAGTCCAAGCCCCAGGACTGGCAAAAATTAACAAACAAACAAACAAGAAAAACAGCTCATGTATTTTCTTTTTCCTATGTAAATGGCTGGGAGTATGTGGCAAGTGCATGTTTAACTTTTTCTGAAACATCTTAGCTATTCTTTAATAGCTAATTTATTATTAAAGTGTAATTTATTTTTTCTGCCACTTCTATATGAGAGTTCCATTTATTTCATATCTTCTCGGCCCTTAAATTGATCATCAAGATTCCAATGGGTATCAAGTAGTATCATATTATAGCTATAATTCATATTGTCTTAAAAAACTATTATGTTGGGGCTGGGAATGTGGCTTAGTGGTAGAGTGCTTACCTAGTATGCATGAGGCCCTGGGTTTGATTCTTCCGTACCACATGAAAAAAATTAATACAATTATATTTTAAAAAACATGGTGTTCAGCATTATTTCATGTGATCGTGTTCTATCTGTATTTCTGTTTTAAAGCTGTTAGCCACCATTTTTATTGTATTGTTCATTTTCTTGTGATTGAACTCTCAAAATCCCTTATGCATTCTGGATACACATCTTTCATTTGCTCTGTGAATTACAAAAATTTGTTTTTTTACTGGCTTTTTAAAAACTATTTTTATTTTTAAATTATTATTATAAAGGTGATATACAGAGGGATGGGTCATAGTTACATAAGTCAGGCAATGGGTACATTTCTTTCTGGACAATGTCACCCTTTCCCAGGCTTTCTCCCACTTTTCCTTCCCATGCCCACCTACAGGATGCATGTTCATTTTCAATATAGTGTCTAGTGAGTACCACTGCTGCATTTGTTCACCCTCTGACTAATCCAAAAGACAAAGATGAGATGCTGCTTGAGGGTTGTCAGAAGAGAGTGATGATCTAACTTTCATTTAAAAGATCACAATAGCTGATATATTACAAATACATCAAATTAAAGACTACTGAGAAAGACTGAGAATAGAACCAGGTAACTCGAGAGGATGGGCAGCAAAAGAGGAGAAGGATGGAAAGCATTGAACAAGATGCCTTGTACTCACAAACTGACATGATGAATTGAAACCCCTTTTGTACAACTATTTGCAGATGATGATGATGGTGATGATGATGACAAAAACAATGAAGAAGAATAGACGGAAAGAAGAGAAAGGCTTAATCAATGAGTTAAGCCATCATATTATTATGTAACCACAGTAACTTAAATGATTTTATAGAGCAAGTAAGTAGCAGTTAGGGCAGAGGAAGTTGACTTTGCTACCATTTGCTATCATACTAGAATGGTACTGTAAAAGCTAGCTATTCCAGGCACATGCAGTAAGACAAGAAACTGTCATTAAATATTTTTAAATGATGTTAGGACTAATGAAAAGTGGGCCTGATTTTTTTTTTATTATACCATCAACCTGCAGTTTGAAACTATGTCAGTGATCAAATATTCCTCTGAAAACAAAGTGGTTGATGGTCTAAGTTCTGAGTAATTGTTTCTGCTGAAATTTAATAACAAATAGACAGCCTATGACTTCATTTCTTTATTTCTTTTTTAATAAACACTGTACACCAGATGACACTATTTGAGAACCTTGTTGCACAGTGGCGCTTGGACTCAATTGGATTCAAAAGTCTGGGCTGACTTTGGCATCTCTGGTGCCCATTTCAGGGCACAGCCCAGATAGTACCACATCCTCCTGCAATTAAGCTGCAAATTCAAAACAAACAATAGCATGACAATTATGAAGATGAAGAATCTGAACTTAAATTGCTGCAGTTCTGTCACTTGCTATGACTGCTTGAAGCTTTTGTTTGCGTTTTGACTTTCTGGGTGTTTTCGTGAAGTGAAACTTTTACCAGTAAGACTTGTATGACTATTTATGCACTTGTAAATTCATCTAATTTAAATTTTTAAAGTATCCTTTCTTCCATATGGGAAAAGATTGACAACGCTGGGTCTACTCTATTAAACATGAATATATGAAGAAAAATTTGACAGTTATTGACAAGTTTGCAGAAATTGGCACTAAAAACTTCATTACTACAAGAAATAAATATATAGGTACAATCACTTTGTCTATTACGAAAGTAGTATTACCTAGCAGTGTTGAGCCATTACTCTTTCCTTTAATATATTTTATTTGTAATATTTTCATTTTATGTCATAATAATGAAATAAAAAATCAGTATGCAGTCCCTCTTGACCATTCTTCAACTTTATGATTATTACATAAACATAAATTTGTCATGTCAATAAAAGATATTCAAAAACAATGCACTTACCAGTACCAGTGGCTTATATCTGTAATGCTAATTACTCAGGAGGCTGAGATCTGAGGATCATGGTTCAAAGCCAGCCTGAGTAGGAACTCCCTGAGACTCTTATTTTCAATTAATGGTCAAAAAGCCAGAAGTAGAACTATGGCTCAAGTGGTAGAATGTTAGCCTTTGAGCAAAAATGCTTAGGGATACTACCCAGGACAGGCCCTGAGTTGAAGGGCCAGGATTGGCACATAAAATAAAATAAAATTCTCTCTCTCTCTTTCTCTCTCTCTCTCTCTCTCTCTCTCTCTCTCTCTCTTTCTCTCTCTCTCTCTCTCTCTCTATCTCCTCACCCTCTCTTGCATGCAAGAAAGAGAGGCCACTGAGAAGAACCAAGAGAGAAAGTGGTCATTGGAAGTATATTCCATTTTTGTTTTACTTTGCGAGTTATCCATATTTTCTGATGCATGTCAACGTAAAATATAATTTCCATAAATACAAATTACTAACTATAGCTTTTACACAGGAAAAGAAATGAGCTTTGCCTTTGCCCTCCAGGTTTATTTTTGGATGTTAAAACCCAAAGTCACCATTATATCAGTGGGATCTCTTCATGCATTTTATCTTGGAGAAGTGCATTCTAAACTGTGTGTGTGTGTATGTGTGTGTGTGTGTGTGTGTATGCATATGTATTCACATAAAACACATAGACTTCTCCTGTGTGTTCTGCCCCCCATTCTTATTCTAGAATTGTTAGATGCTTTAGTTTATCTATTTTTCTTTGTTTTGTTTTAAAAATAAGATCTTACAGTGTAGCTCAGGGTGACTTAGAGCTTGCCATCCTTTGCCTTAGACTCTCGAGTGTTGGAATTACAAGCACATGCAATCACATTCAGCTAATCTGAGACTCTTCTAAAAGTTAAATCGATATAAAACTTACCATTCATCTTTTAAGTCAACTATGTTTTTTCTTAATCATAGGTACTGATCATGTGAAACTCATCTAAGTTATAATGCTTTACGAAAAATAAAAACCACATGAACATAAAATTGAAAAGGAGAAAAATAAGATAAAACCTTAGGAAATATTTTAAGAAACTTAAGATTATTTAGAAAAGCAAAGATTGGCTATCGTTTTGTTGAATTAGAATCAGTTGACACTAAGATATCAAATTCAAGTACCTAATGGAAGTAGTTGCCTTTCTAAACTGTTAACTTACTCCTTGTTTTGTGGTTTTAGTTGTCATGGGTACTTCACTGTATTTTTAAACTCAAGAAGCTCTTGGGAGACACTATACTACATTCCCAGACTATCTACAAGTTCTCCCTAAAGAAAGCTTGACCTGTTGGGGTATGAAAAATTTGTCAAGCCTTTTAACAAACCCCTATTTTGAGATGTAAATGGTAAAAAATACACTAAAAAATGAATATGGACAATTAATGAAAATATAAAAAATGTGAAAGATTACAATTTACCAAAATAGCAGACTAAAACAAAAACAAACTGCATTATACCCGCAGAATAAATTTCAATTAACCTAATGATATTAATGTTAAGGATGTATGAAAGACTAATTCTAAATCACTTTGACAATGAGGCTGTCTCCAAAAGTTCAAAATACATAGTTATGACAAAAACTGTATTGTGCAATTTGGAGAAAGTCTGTTTAGGCAGGAAAAAAATGTAACAGCTGGTAGGGTGCTTGAAAGCAGTGAATCAGATAACCCTTGTGAGTTTCAATGTTTCTTCCTTCAATTTTCTCCTAAGATTTCCTGGCATTTGACTCAACAATGTAGCCTTCAAGTTTGAGAGGGTCCTAGCAATATTATCACTAATATTGCTCACTTAGCAAATGTGATCATGTGTGAATAGCTATGACTTACAAAAAGGATACTCGCAGTTTTTCTCTGAAAGACCAGATTGTTAGCATTTTATCCTAGAGCTAGCAAGGCTCTGCTTCAACTACTCAACAACTCTCTTGCACTGAAAACCACCACAGACAACACAGAAAGGGATGGGTATGGCTACCTACCAATAACATTTATGTACAAAAACACTCAGCAGGCTGCATTAGGCCTGTGGGCCGCAGTTAGTTATCTGAGCCTGACTTTAAGATGTATCTTTGGGCATATCCTTTAAAAAAAAAGTATTTTCTTTAAGTAGTTGTATAAAGGAGTTGCCATTCAACAGAACAGTTTATGAATCCAGTGCCTCTTGATCAATATCACCCCTTTCAAAACTCTCATCCACCCCTACCCCCTACCCCTTCCCTTACTTGTCTTAATTTTTAGGTTACATACTGACCTTTTCTTTTTGCCATTTAACAAAGCAGTTTATGTATACAATTCATCTTGATCTGTGTCATCCCATCAACATCTTCACCGCCCACCTAAATTCTGTGGTATATACAGTGCATTCTTGCCTGCATTCTACTAATTTCTCCCATTCATTCTTCTCCCCTTACTCCTCTCCTTACAAGTAACCATTTTCTGCATTATTTTCTTGGTTTTACTTAATCTTTCTAAAGAATTATACTATTTCATTCTCCATAGTCCATTATACTTCAGTTAATTCATTTATAACTGCTTGGATACCACCCAGTGTGCACATTCTTTTAATAATAGTATAGAGCACATTTGTTATTTATTCATTTGAGTAAGGTGCTGAGATATCTGGAGAGTGGATAAAAGAGGAGAAGATTTGGAGGCCAAATTGAATAAAATATAAGTAGAGAAAAAATGGCCACCTACCAGAATAATACTATGTATGTTTTGCATGACCCTGTCTGTGAAAATTGGCTGCTCAAGCATGTAAACTTTTTTTAAAGTATTTATTATCAAACTGAATTACAGGGAGGTTACAGTTTCATACATTAGGCATTGGATACATTTCTTGTACTGTTTGTTACCTCGTCCCTCATTCCCCCTCTCCCCTCCCCTTTTCCCTCCCCCCCATGAGTTGTTCAGTTCATTTACACCAAACAGTTTTGCAAGTATTGCTTTTGTAGTTTGTCTTTTTTTTTACCCTGTGTCTCTCGATTTTGGTATTCCCTTTCAATTTCCTAGTTCTAATACCAGTATACATAGTTTCCAATATACTCAGATAAGATACAGAGATAGTGTAGGTACAACCACAGGAGGGTGATACAAGAAGATCATCAACAATAGAAGCTACAGTTACACATGGCACGTTGAAAGTAGTTACAACTGTGATATAACAAATGTTTCCATATCATGGAGTTCATTTCACTTAGCATCATCTTATATGTTCATAAGGGTATAGCTATTGGGCTGTTGTGATCGTCTTCTGTGACTTGCCTAAACCTGTGCTAATTATTCCCTATAAGGGAGACCATAGAGTCCATGTTTCTTTGGGTCTGGCTCACTTCACTTAGTATAATTTTTTCCAAGTCCTTCCATTTCCTTACAAATGGGACAATGTCATTCTTTCTGATAGAAGGCCTGTAAACTTTAATATCTAGAAAATGTAATAAAATAGCTTTTAAAAATGGTCACTGGTGATAATTCCACTCAGTTCTTTCAGGAACTCTTCACTCATGAGAATTTTCACATTCTGAGTAGCTAAGAGAGCACAAAGAAATCAGAGAATGAAACTATATAACATTTCTTGGTAAAGGAAACATGTTTGGAAATTTTACTTCGTGTGTTAGAGAAGAAGCCATCTCATTCACATACTGAGGTAGCCTTAGATCTGCCTGTTGTGAACTTCATCTTGACACAGGTAGGCAGAAGCTGACTATGTGACAGAAGAGTTCTCCTTCAAGTCACCATTTTTTCTTCCTCTCTCCCTGACTCCTTCATTTTTTTTTCCCTCTAGAAGCTGCTTGACCTCCTTTCTCTCTGGGAGCAAAGACAAAGGCATTGGGAGCATCCTAATCCAAAATCCCTGACCAGTGAGTCCCATCCATGGTTATTTACCCACAATGGGCATTTTTTCAGAAGGACATCATTTCTTTCCATCGCAATGAATGATTGACTCAACAAGGAGTTCATATTGCACAGAACACTTTCAGAAGTGATTCATGTTAATGGCATGTCTCGGGGGATTGATGCTAAATAGAAGCTACAACTAAAGCTTTAAAAGAATGATTTAGCAATGGGAAAGCCCACAGACCACGGCACACATAGGCAGAGTTGATGGTAAACATCAAAGAATAAATACAACTAAAAGTCATAAAATTGGAGAGACAATAAATCTGACAGTTCAAGACCTTTTGGGGCTTGACTCGTAAAAAATAAAATTACTTACTCAGGCATTCCTAGGTTTATTTATTTATTTATTTTTCTCTCCCGTCCCCCCACCCCACACACATCTTTTACAGGGCAGTGAACTGAAGACAGTTCCATATTTCTGACATGTTAGTGTGGTTTACAAAAGGTAGTCACTGTACAAATAAAATCAAATGGACATATTGAAGAAATGCCCCCTTTTGTACATAATACTGATCACTCCTTCAAAGGAAGCTTGTTGGAATTTATTCACCAAAATTGGACTCGAAGCTTTTATGGGCTTCCCATGACAGCCACAAAAAGGTAACAACAAACAATAACAAAAGCCTGATAAAACCAAAGTGTTCGTGCATTGTTATCCCCTGCAGTCCCTTTACTTTCCAAAGGGGTTAGGATGGAATTAGTGGAGTCTACTTAAGATAAGGATTGCAATGTTTTAGATGAACTGGGAGAGAAAAACAAAGATATGATGCAAACATTAAATCCAAGAATATATGAATGTCAAAAATATTTTTTCTCAAATATATGGTATGTTTTTGATATGACATCTTTAAAATTATCTAAATTCAGATCTGTCTAAAGGTATGTTTAAATAAATGAAGAAAATAATAAGCAGACTTCTTTCTCCTACAGATTTTCTTTCTATCTTAATGATTTATTTATAATTCAGACCATATCCAATCATCATTTAAAAGGAATTGTGTTAAGACCTCTGTAGCATTTAATAAAAAGCAATACAAGCTTTAGGAAGCTCCATAAATGCAAGATTTAATCCCTCAGAGTAAAAGAAAATGACTTTAGTTATCTCATTTTTTTCTTGCAACCTGCTACTTCTCATTTACCAACACTAAATAAACTTACAAATACATTTGTTTTCATATCTTTTGTCCTATTAATTCTTACAGATGCTAAAGTAAATTTTAATATGTTCAAGATATATTTATTGCCTACTTTGCATCAGATTCTACTCAAGAATGGCCAAAAACAATTTTGCCATAGCAGAAATGTGATTAAGAAAGATTTGTAAATTGGAATATATTCAATGTAATTTACCCATCCTTAGAGAAGAGGTAGTCATGGATTTAGTCAAGGAATAAATACAAATTTGTGATAAAGTTACTTACTTTTTACAAAAAAGAGGGATTTTAAACAATAATTACAAGATGACTTCTTAAATTTTTTTCTTATAAAGATAATGGGTATTGTCTAGTAGATTCATCTTGAACATGCCCTTTGCACCTACACTGAGACATTTCTCTGTAGAAGCCAATGAACATAGGTGCTGGCTATTTGATTAAATAAATTTCAGGCATTTTCTTAGAGTGTAGGCCATGTGCTATTTTTGGTGACAATAGTGCCCTCATGTCAGGGCACTGGTTTTGGTGGAGGTGAAAATAGCTTACTCTTTCAGTATATATATCAGGTATGCATACAGCACATAAGCCGATGAATAGCACATCTGAGACAATTATGGGAAACAAATAGAAAAATATGTTTAAATGCATTTTCTTAGAGAAGGAGATAATAGTGGTAAAGCTTGAAAATGCTAGTCTTTGCAATCCCTGCATACAAATATTCCACTTATGTATACCTGGCCATGCAATGTCCTCACTCCATCCTCTCAGTCATGTGAAATGTCACTGGAAACATGAAAGCTAAACTTTTGACCTTTTTGACCTTGCTTGGCCAGATGTTGAGTACAGGGCTCATAGGAATTGAAGGCTATGACTTAAATAGCTCAAGATAGGGCAGCTCCAGGTTTAATGACTTCTGTGCTTTCTTGAATACTATATTATAAACTTTCTAATAAATAATAAACTTTCTAATGGAAAAGATAAGGCCACGTTTATCTAAGGATTTTGCTATTTGTTAGATTTTGCACTGAGTATTCAGGGTTCATTATCAGAAGGAATTCTCAAAAATCTGTTACAGGTATTAGCATCAGCTACATATTACAGATGCAGAATAGGTCAAAAAACTTGTTAAAATGAAACTTGAGTTTGAGCCCTTGGCCATTGGATGTCAAAGTCTGTATTCCTAAGCTTTTATGTGGTTATCCACAATAAGCTAAACTGCATTTCTATCATTTGCAAAAAAAAGGGGGGGTCATTTTGAATTACTAAGACTGCATCATGAAAAGAGTTGCCAGAATCCATTTTTTATATTTCTTCTTAGTTCTTTTGCTGAATTAAAGATAATCATAGAGAACCCTTTGCTTTTGTACCCATGAAGAGGCAGAGGCCATTTTTCCCCAGCACCTTGCCTGAGAGTTGAGCCTTGTGGTTCAGTCTTCGGCTGATAGTGTGTAGTGAAGGTGATCCTGTATGAGTTCCTGATCTAAACTTTAGAAAAGATAGACAGCTTCAGCTATGACGCTCTTGGAATCTAGCTGAAATGCTAGGAGAAGCTCCAGAGGACACAGGCCCTTGTGCAGAAGAATTGAAGCCACCAACTAAGGGGCCTTGCTGAGCTCCCTACTGAGATATATCCCAACTTGCCAACCATGATTGAGGCCATTTTGGATGTGGATCATCCAAACCTATGTGATCTTCCTAGACTCATACCATGATACACAGGATCAACTGCCTCTGCTGAAATTTGCTCAATTAGCAGGGTCCAGGCAAAACATGCTAGTTGTTGTCTTAATATACCTGTAAGGCAGATTTTCTGTTCATTTGATCACTGACAAAATACCAGACAAACAACTTGGAAGATAAGAGATTTATTTGCACTCACTGTTTCATGAGTTTCAGTTTGTGGTCAGCTGGGTCCATCGTTTGTAACTTCATGGCAAGGTAGAAATATGTTGGCAGAAAGACAGAGGGAGGAAGCTTGTTCACTTCATGGTAGGCAGGAAGCAGAAAGAAGAGAGGAAGGATCTAGGGACACAACCCTTCAAACACATGCTGTCAGTGACCTACTCCTTCCGAACAAGACTCACTATCCATCCATTAAGCTCTGGCTTTGTGAATGTATTGATGAGGTCACAGTCTTTGTAATTCAATCACCTCAATAGAACCAACTGAAAACCAAGCCTTTCAGGGACTCTTTAGACTTTTAGAGGATTCTTCCTATCCAAACCATCACAAAATGGTCCCAGATATTTTTTGTTTGTGCCAGTCCTGAGGCTTGAACTCAAAGCCTTGAGCGTTTGTGCTCAAGGCTAGCACTCTACCACTTGAGCCACAGCACCATTTCAACCTTTCTGGTGGTTAATTGGAGATAGCAGTCTCATGGAGTTTCCTACCAGGGTTGGATTTGAACCACCATCCTCAGATCTCAGCTTCCTGAGTACCTATGATTACAGGTGTGAGCCACTGATGCCTAGCTCCAGATTTTTTATTTGTATGTTTTTTTAATCTTGTACCAGATATACTGAATCAGAATGTCAAAAAGTAGGGCTCAGTCAGTAGTCAATATTTTTACCAGTTCTTGGGGAAATATGAATGTCTATTAAAGATTACTCATTAAAATTTCAGATTAAAGCTCAATTCTCTCTCTCTCTCTCTCTCTGAGAGAGCTTAGTGCTTTGTACTTGCTAAGCAGGCAACTTGAAGAACAAAAACCCAGGAAACTTCAAGTGTTTCTGTGGATTAGAAAGTGACATTTGTGAGTAGGCTTAGCAGAAGGTAGTGCTTGACTCTAGTGTCAGGTACAGTGATTTGTGCCTATCATCCTAGGCACTTGGAAGGCAGAAATTGGGAAGGTCATAGTTTGAGGCCAGTCTAGGCAACAATGTCAAAATACCTCATGTCAACCAATAAGCTAGACATGAAGGCAAACATCTGTTGTCCAAGTTATGCAATAAGTATGACTAGGAAGAATCCAGTCTAGGCCAGATAAAACATTCAAATAATAACCAAAGCCAAAAATGCTGAGACGAGGTGATGGTTCAAGTTGAGAAGCTGCTGTATTCTGCTGGGTAGCTGCCACGTGGCCTCACACATTTGAGGCACTACAACTTGCGCTATACTAAATCACTCATACCTCCTCAGAATTTTCTTAGGCCACTTGCCCAAGCCCAACAGTCAGAATCTTTTCCTTTGCATTCTAGATTTCCTTTGCTTGTTGTGCCACAAAGTATTTATTTAGCACACTGCATCACAATCGTTTGTTTCAATCCTTCCTCATTAAGCAAGACCTTCCTTAAAGTCCTGCCTTATTTACTTGTACTCCTTTCATGGGGTTGAATATCCAAACACAAAGCTCAGTGACTAAATGAATAAAAAAATCCATTTATGTACATGAAGTATGATCTGTGTATGCTCAGTGGTCTCTAGTTGCCCTCTAAAGTCAAGTTCAAAGTCAAATTCTTCCTGCTTTGTCCTTTGCTACTCTACAGTTCTTCATATAACAGTAACTATTAACAAACTACTGTTTCAGATTTCTGCTCAGCACTTATGTCCTCTCCTTGAAACACCAGCACCTCTAATTTATGAACTGCCACTTTGAACTAACTCTTATTTCAGTTCAAATGACTCAATGGTTATTTGAATAGCTCTGTAAGGGTTCTGCCTTTTTAAAAAATGATGCCATATCTCATAAAACTATGGTTGATATGGTTATAAATTTCAGGAATGAGACCTAGACTCTCTGTGAAATTACATTTGGGTTCCGGGCACATTCCAGACATGGCATCTCATTCCCCAGAAAGGATGGGGGCCCACTCTACACTAATTATAAGACCACATTAGAATCTCCTCCTCTTATGATAAAAGCTTTGGCTGCCTTTGAATGAGATACTTCAAAGTTTCCCTTTCATAAGATTTTTGAAATCTTTGCCCATTGAGACTGTCACAGCTTGACATACTTGTACATTTGTCATATTTTCTGGAAGCCTGCCTCTAATCCTGGGACTGGGATAAGCTGAAAGCTCTTCTACTGATAACACTTTCTTAAGAAGAAGAAAGACAGCATGTTGTCAAAAAGTAGGGGGAGGAAACGCATCACTGTATTTGGTCCAGGAATTTTTTTTTTTTGAGGCTTGAACTCAGGGCCTGTGCACTCTTCATGAGCTTCTTTTGCTCAAGACTAGCACTCTAATACTTGAGCCATAATACCACTTCTGGTCTAGGGTATTTAAAGAGGACATTTGTCTATGGTATCAGAAGGGAATTTCCAATTGAGAGATGCCTGTGGGTAATGTGGTACCAGGTCCTCAATAGAAAAAAGGATTGTGGTTTTTGGTGCATGTCAGAAGATTTCAATGGAATAAGTTACAAAGGCGTAGGTAGACAAAACTTAAGGTAGCCAGCTTGGTGTGATGTTGCACCCTACAATACCTGCTAGGAGAGGGCTACTAGTACCCCAGATCTGAAGTACCAACATGACCAACCACATAATAAGCTATGGCTTTTCATAGGAGACCCACCCATACTATCACCACTCAACACAGAAGCAGCTCCTCTTGTTCCTTAAGTGCTTCAACTTCACTCTCTTACAATCCCAATTTTTGCCTGTGTTTCCTCACTGACTGGGCTTGAAGCCAGACGGCTAGGGGTTCTGTTGTCAATGTCCATAGAGGTCAGCCTTCCAGGCTGTCAGAGGGGAGGAGGCAGAGGTTGGCTCCCAGAGCAGACAGAAACAGCCAGCCTGAGGGCTGCACAGAGGACTGGATGAGGATTTCCTTTTCTTCTCTTAAGGAAGGAACATAAGATTTATTTGGTATAGGTATCATATAATAAGGCAAGATTTACTGAACCTAAGGACCCCAATGAGTTATATCTTTTGTTTCAGGTTCTATCAAGGCTTTAAGAATCTAGATTGAGGGCTGGGAATATGGCTTAGTGGTAAAGTGCTCACCTCGTATACATGAAGCCATGGGTTCGATTCCTCAGCACCACATATATAGAAAAAAGCCGGAAGTGGCACTGTGGCTCAAGAGGTAGAGTGCTAGCCTTGAGTAAAAAGAAGACAGGGACAGTGCTCAGGCCCTGAGTCCAAGCCCCAGGACTGGCAACATAAACAAAACAAATAAACAAAAGAATCTAGATTGATGACATTGTACAGATTGTGTGAATTCTTTTTTTTTACTTTCTTTTTTTTCAAATTTTTATTATCAAACTGATGTACAGAGAGGTTACAGTTCCATACATTAAGCATTGGATATATTACTTGTACTGTTTGTTACCTCATCCCTCATACCCCCTCCCCCTACCGCCTTTCCCTTTCCTGTGAATTCTTTTTTAACTGACATATTTAAAGGCAGCATTAATAAGTTTAAATTGACTATTTCTGATAAATATCAAATAAAACATCAAAAAGAAACACCAACAAAGACCCTTTACTTTGTATGTAATTATGGTAGAGAATGCTGGTATCAAGACCCATTCTAGCCATAAAAAATAAAATCAATGACTACCTACATAATGTGAACCAGGCCAGAGGGGAGAATCTCTAAGGCCATGTGCCCCCAGCTCTCCCCAAAGCCAATCCTTCTTGTTTTGGATTTTGTTACTCTAAATTCATCTTTGTATTTTAGAATACCTTGGGCTTTCTAGTGTTTCTTAAATTATAATTTACATACTCCTAAAACAACATAAAATTAGTTATTGACATTAAATCCAGTAGAAGGAGGAAGAAGTAGATTATTAACATGTGGCCTCAACAACTATCTATAGTTTTAAAAGGGAGGGTGGGAGAATTTAGGGCAGTTATCTGAAGAAGAAAGAATTAGGTGAGTCATCAAGAGGTTGTGAGATAATCTCTGACTACTGAAGAAAAACCAGGTGATAAATAGAAAGAAGTCAAAGTTAAAAGTAAAGTAGAGAAAGACACTTAAAGACAAGGGAAGGAAAGTTAATTATATTATAGACTATTATAGACAATGTGCCATGAATATTGTGCAAGGTATCATACTATGCTGTTTATAAGCATTGTCTCTTAGCTATTACAGAAACCTTGTGAAGTAGACGCTGTGGGCACTCATTTTCCCAAGTGAAATAAATAAGGTTTAAGGAAGATAACCAACTTGTGTAAAGCCACAGAGAGTAAATGACGAGAGAACATGAGGATTCCAAAGCCAATGGCTTATTTCTTCTCATCTCTGCAAAATATTCAATGAAGGATAGACTAGAATGCAGAGTGAACTTTTTCTTAAGAACTAGAAAAGAAAATATATCCTGAATGTGCTTGCATACCGACCTCAAGAGGGACATTCTGTCATCAATTCATTCTCTAAGAGACTTAACCTAAGTTCAAGGGTTACAAAGTGAAGAAAGATGATTTTCTACATTATAAATCAACAGTGCAAGAAAGACTTTCCAAATTTGCTCAAATTTCAGAGAAAAGAAAAAACTCCAAAAATTAAAATTCACAAATCAGACATATTAAATGCTTGGACATATTAATTAGTTTTGGTACACTGTAAAGCTACCCTGAATTTATAGCTAACTGGAACAAAAGAAAATATGGTTAGATTCTTAAGGGGAAGAATTTAAATTTTGGGAATTAAACTCCTTACTGTATACACTTCTATTATGACTCAATTCCTTTTCATTGCCCCTTCTTGACCTTTCCTTTGCCTTCTATGCTCCTGAACTGAATAATGGAATTTAATATTAGATTCTTCGTTTTTCCAATTGCAGGTAGTATTTGGTCTTGCATGAGAAGAGCTGGATTTTAACAATTTAACAAAAAGAGACTTAGGTAATATTCAAGGAAATGCTCTTTCATATCATCTTATGAAAGAGTTGCTCCGAAGGAGGATAGAGAAATGGCTTTGAGATTTTCCCATTGTATGATGGAATATACTGGAAGCAATAGCTAAATGAGACTACGAAGAGCCTATATCAAGAATCTGGAGTCTGAGTCGAAGTTTTCACTGTTGTTCCAAATAATGTATCACTTCCAGCAAGTCATTTTATGAGAGAAATTATGGGATGTTTCAGAATTTTTTTCCCTTTAGTATTAAAGAGTATATTACTTTGGTTTCTGTAATCAGTCCCCAAATCAGCCTCATCCTTCAGAGCTTGTCACAGCTGAAGAGCATCATTCTACCCAGGAAGATTCATGCCAAATATTTTTTTTCTTTTTTCATGCAAAATATTTAGTTAGTGAAATATTTTTTTCTTTTTTCATGCAAAATATTTGGTTAGTGAAGAAACCAGGCCTTCTGGCCTCAACTTGAAACAATTCAGAAAAGTCAGTTAATTTCCAGAGGTTTCCATTGTGCCAGCAGAGTCCTTTGTTATCAATATACCATAGCTTACTTCTCCCTTTGCCCAATTCTGCCTCCTTCCTCTCCTTTGTGTGGGGGTGGATCTCAAGAATACACCCCAGTAAATATATGGCTCACTAGCTCCACTGTAAAGTCTTGCTTTGGGGAATTTTACATTGTGATTATATGTTCAGTTTAATTGTATAAATCTAGGAGTTGGTTTCCTCTCCTGATTAGGAAAAAATTACAGATTTATGGATTTTCAAAATGACACCCATTCATGAGCATGAGAAAGACTCTGGAAAACCTGAAATGGTGTGAAATAATCCTGTGTATGTATAAAGGAGCACTTTTCTGGGAAGATCTTAATGAATCATCTCAACTGTGAAGCTTGAATCTCACTTTTTTTTGTCCAGGACAGAATGAAGCAGGATCCTCCTGTTCATGCTTCCTGGCATAACGAGGATGATAGGCACATACCACCATGCCCAGAGTTTTCCACTGAGATGCAGTCTGGTAACATTTTTACCTAAGTTGGCCTTTGATTGTGATCCTCCTAATTGTAGACTTTCTAGGATCTAGGAGGATTACAGATGTGAGTCACTATGCTGAGTCTTGAACCAGCAAGAAAATGCTTAGATTGTTAGTCCTATACTTCTCTCTTTATGGAACTGTCTTTCTCTTGTTGGTCCCAAAGGTCACTCCCAGAATAGACCCCATGAGTACCAAAGCCCAAATCATTCTCAATACCCTTGCCCTTGCTTATTGCTATTCATAATGTGGATAAATGCTAAGACTATATTGAATAATTGCATGTTTATTTTAATATTTGTAGTTGTCATATTTCTTTAATATTTATCTATTATTTCTCTGCCTAGAATATAAATTCCATGTGGGTAGACACTCCATGTTGTTCTGTGCCCAATGCCCTGTGCCTAGTAAGTCACCAGCCACACAGTTGATGCACAATAAATACTCACTAGAGTTAGAATAAATGAGTAATTCTTGCTAAAAATGTCAAGAAAGTGGTTGTTTTTGCAAATACAATCCTTGTAATCAATATTTCCAATTTCTGCTAACTCTAAAGGCCCTTATAAAATACATGATGTGTTGAAAGGCTTTGTATTATTTTACCAATCTTGGGGCTTGAACTCAGAGCCTGGGCACAGTCCCTGAGTTTCATTTTGCTCAAGGCTAGCCTTCTACCAGTTGAGCCACAGTGCCTTTTCCAGCTTTTTCTGTTTATGTGGTACTGAGGAATCAAGCCTAAGGCTTCATGCATACTAGGCAAACACTCTACCACTAAGCCACATTCCCTACCCAAAAGTCTTTTATAAGAAAACATTTTATAGGGCTGGGGATATGGCCTAGTGGCAAGAGTGCTTGCCTCATATACATGAGGCCCTGGGTTCAATTCCCCAGCACCACATACACAGAAAACGGCCAGAAGTGGCGCTGTGGCTCAAGTGGTAGAGTGCTAGCCTTGAGCAAAAAGAAGCCAGGGACAGTGCTCAGGCCCCGAGTCCAAGACCCAGGACTGGCAAAAAAAAAAAAAAAAAAAAAAAAAAAGAAAACATTTTAGGTCAGCTTCACCATTTGCATGTCATGGGAGCCTCAATATTCAATCTTTCTCATATTTGAAGACTGTATGATTGCATCTGTGAAATAGACATAATTATAATGGTTGTGGAAGGTAATAAGTAAAATGTGAAAAGCAAGCACGGTGCCTGACATGGTAGGTGCCAAGCCAGTGCCAAGAGAAATATGATTTTTCATGAAGTAGAATTTCCAGAATAAATAGTATGCTGGTAATCCATCCATGTACTAATAGATATAAATACTGATGGAACAAGAAAGAATAAATTCCACTCCATGCTATTAGAATTGAGGAGAAGAGAGATACCAGTATCATTTGTTTCTCCTTCCACTACCACAACTTCTAACCCACACATCTGCTTAAAGAAAGATGGTTTGCAAGATCACCAGTTACCTTATGTATTCAGGATTCTATTGAATATGTCTCACTTAACCCTCAAGCACCCATGAATGCAGAGTCTAGGAGAAAAGATGGAGCCACTAACCTAACAAAGCTCACAACTTCTGGCAGTGTGAGAAGCTCTAGACCGCACACATACTGAACCTTCCAGAACACTTTGTCTGTATGGCCTGCTCTAGCTTTATCATGCTGGGCTTCTAACCTGTCACACTTTTAGAAATAGATCTTATCAAAACATCTCGATTCTCAGTCAAATGTTAAATCTCATGCAATAGTCACAAGTTTTTCACTTCTTCCATGTAACTATTTGATATTGTAAAGCTGTAATTTCTGGGTTCACATGCATTCATGATGGTAGTAAGTTGATCATTCATTATGATGTAGTGTCTGCTTTGCCTTGAAATCTATTTTATGTTAGGGTAAGGATAGCTAAACCAGTGCTCTTTTGTTTAGTGTTTAACAGATGCATCCTTTCCATTCTCACCCTTTTTCTTCCCCTCGGCCTCATCTGAGTCCTAATTCTTCCTCAATAATAAGATCTCAGGTCCTAGGCTACCCTCCAAGCCCTGGTTAACAAAACGTGGCAGCTAGTTAGTTACAGGACTAACAACAGCATGGGTAGGTATGGTGGGAAGGCTGAGTTGCCTTCCCAGAGCCCCACGAAGGGCTAGTGTTGATTTGGGTTTGGCTATGATTGTTCCTTTACAAAATTTTCTCTTCAAAAAGATATTGTCTCTCATGATGAGGCATGGAATTTAGAGGCAGATGTGGCTATTTTTCAAAGTATAAATTTATAAAAACATAAGAAATAAGTCAGCATGAATAGGTGACATCAGTGGTGATAGATGAGCACAGACAAGCTCAATTCTGTTAAGGAAAAGTGACATCTCAGGGAAAATCTGAACGTTCCAGAGCAGGTCCTCCTAGTCTTCATGGTTGGAGAGCAGGCATTAGATTATGACTACCATTACCAGGATATTCATAAAAGTGAAGGTGAATGTCTTTGAGTATGTTTTATATTCTTAGTTTAGGAATTTTGAAAATACCACAGTTGATATGAAAGTATCTCTCAAATACCTCAGTCACATCATTGATGCATTCACTATTCAATTAGTAATACAAAATTAGTAGAGAAAAAGAAAGGGATACAGGCAGCAAGAAAGCAGAGAAAGGTAAAAGAAGAACTAGTAGATAGGAAAATAAAATTTATCATGAAGTTGAAAAAATGCATATGTCATGGGGAACCTAAATTTAAATAACTTTTTGCTTCTACAAACTGAAAATCAGCCTATCCTACTATGTCCATTCACATTCTCTTATCTAACTACTTCAATTTATTGTCCACTAATTAGATAGAATTGTTGTCCAGAATAAAAAAAAAAATCACCACCCGGTAATTACTTCATTGTAAAATGTAATGAGCATTCAAACCCTGACACATACTGTAAAAAATGCAGCACAATAAATAGAACACTGTTTTCCAACAATAACCCGGCAGTGAATTCTGCTAGTGTATTTCTTCGTGAAACATGTTTATGTGATAGTCTTCCAATTTTATGGCGGGAGTTTATCACCATAAGGTGCATTTCATGACAGCCGAATAACTACATTCAGTTAGGAATGTCACCATGTGCCTTTCGTATCAAGACACATGCTGATTGTATCAAATACTGTTGACTGTCTTAGTGCTGCAAATAGAAAAGATGATTACACTGCTCTGGGTAGATATGATGCAATATTATTCATGTTGCAAGAAATTGAAGGTCAAGGTTGTCTAACAACATTAGAAAGATTGGGTATTGAAAGCCTTTTAATGTAGGGATGATTCACTAATGGGTAGATGGTAGGTGTACTGTAATGTGTAAATGATTCTTTATATAAAAAGGTGGGTTAGAGGTAGATGCACGTCAAGTCATTGTGGGTTATTGGATAGGGATATGGGTTATTAATTTACCTTTGTGTAAATAATTCAAGGCAATGCTTTAAATATCCCCTTTAAAACATAAATTGATTTATCCCAAAGGAATAAACTAAAGACAAATGTAAAATTTTTCCTCCATCCTGCATACAAGTTTTCTGTGATGATTTGCAAATATTGTAGATATAAGTTTACCTTATATCTTGGCATTCACTTGTGTTTCTGGTTTTAGTACAGGTACTGTTTATGTTTACTCTATCATCCCCTCTCTCTCTCCCCCCTCTCTCTTTTTTTCTCTCTCTCTGCCTCTTTCTCTCATCTATTATAACCATATCTCTAAATAGCAAAAATTAGTAGCAAGTTAATCAAATTTGAAATTTATTTCCCCTGCTTTATCAAAGAACAGTTATGATCTTTTCCTGGCTCTGCTACTGCAGATACACGATGTGACTCTAAAAATTTAATCTCTCCAAATTTCATTTTAAGATTTGATAATAAGCAGTGATCTTGTCTGTTGCATAGCTCAAAAAAGCAAAAAATAAAAGAGAGAAAAGGCGTATTTACTAGAGTGGTTTTTGAAGTCTTATATTTTCTACCAGTTTTCCCATCATTTCCACGTACTTGTGGACTAATTTAAAACATAGTAAAAATCAACGATTCCAACAGCTTTTTAGATCAGTACATCATTTGCTTAAGGAATTGATCAACCAGGGTTGGGATGTAGCTCAGTGGCAAAGCGTTTGCCTAGCAAGTGCAACGTCCTTGGTCCTTGGTTCAGTCCCCAGTACCAAAAAAGAAAAGACAAAAGAAAGAAAGGAAAGAAAGGAAAGAAAGAAAGAAAGAAAGAAAGAAAGAAAGAAAGAAAGAAAGAAAGAAAGAAAGAAATTGAGCAACCAGCCACACTGAACCCAGTCACAGGTTTAAATCTGATATTGGACATTCTGTTGCAATAACAGATACACACATGCACACACACACACACACACACACACACACACACACACACACACACACACCCTGGGAGCTGCCCCTAACCTTTATTTCTCAATGCTAGTAGTGTTCTACTACTTGAGCCACAGCTCCACTTCTGGCTTTCTGGGTACTTACCAGGATATTACAGTCTCATGAACTTTTCTGCCTAGGCTGTCTTAGAACTGAGTTCCTAAGATCTCAGCCTCCTGAGTAGCTAGGATTACATGTGTGAGATACCAGCATCTGGCTCATAACAGCTATATTATATGAGATTATATATTGGCTTTCAAGAAATAAAGAGTCTGATGTGTTGACTATTTAACCATTCCACTTTAAATGATACTGTTAATTTTCTACACCAAGTTCTTTTCTATGGGTCTGGCTCACTTCACATAGTATAATTTTTTCCAAGTCCTTCCATTTCCTTACAAATGGGGCAATGTCATTCTTTCTGATACAGGCATAAAATTCCATTGTGTATATGTACTACATTTTCCTGATCCATTCGTCTACTGAGGGACATCTGGGTTGGTTCCAGATTCTAGCTATGACAAATTGTGCTGCGATGAACATTGTTGTGCTGGTGGCTTTACTGTGATTTTGTTTGTGGTTTTTTGGATAGATACCCAAAAATGGGGTTGCTGGGTCATAGGGGAGTTCCATGTTTAGCCTTCTGAGGAATCTCCATACTGCTTGCCAGAATGATTGAACCAGTTTACATTCCCACCACAATGAAGTAGGGTTCCCTTTTGGCCACATCCCCGCCAACAATTGTTATTGTTAGTTTTCTTGATATATGACATTCTTACTGGGGTGAGATGGAATCTCAATGTTGTTTTGATTTGCATTTCTTTTATGGCCAGTGATGTAGAGCACTTTTTCATATGTCTCTTGGCCATTCTCATTTCCTCATCAGAGAAGTCTCTTTGTAAGTCTTTAGCCCACTTGATGAGGGGGCTATTGGTTCTTTGCGGTTTTGTTTTGGAGGAAGGTAATTTGTTTAGTTCTGCATATATTTTAGATGTGAGGCCTTTGTCTGTTGAATGTCTGGTAAAGATCTTCTCCCAGTCTGTGGGGCTTTCTGTTTATCTTGCGAGCTATGTCCTTTGCCGTGCAGAAGCTCTGCAGTTTGATGCAGTCCCATTTGTCCAACCTTTCTTTGATTTGTAGCCTTTCTGGGTCTTTGTTAAGGAAGTTCCGTCCTGCACCAAGGAGCCCAAGTGTTTCTCCTACTCCTACCTTTAGTGTTTTTAGGGTGTCTGTTTTGATTTCGAGGTCTTTAATCCATTTGGAATTGATTTTGGTGCAGGGTGATATATAAGACCCAAAGAAACATGGACTCTATGGTCTCCCTTATAGGAAATAATTAGCACAGGTTTAGGCTACTCACAACAGAGGATCACAAAAGCCCAATAGCTATACCCTTATGATCACATAAGATGATGCTAAGTGAAATGAACTCCATGTTATGGAAACGATTGTTATATCACAGTTGTAACTGCTTTCAACCTCCCATGTGTATCTGTAGCTTCTACTATTGATGATGTTCTTGTATCACCTTCCTGTGGTTGTACCTACACTATCTCTGTAATCTTATCTGAGTATATTGGAAACCATCTATACTGGTATTAGAAGTAGGAAATTGAAAGGGAATACCAAAATCGAGAGACACAGGGTAAAAAAAGACAAACAACTAAAAAAGCAATACTTGCAAAACTGTTTGGTGTAAGTGAACTGAACACCTCATGAGGGGAAAGGGAAAGAGGGAGGGGGGAGGGGGGTATGAGGGACGAGGTAACAAACAGTACAAGAAATGTATCCAATGCTTAACGTATGAAACTGTAACCTCTCTGTACATCAGTTTGATAATAAAAATTTGAAAATAAAATAAAATACCCCCCCAAGAAAAGTAATGATGGATTGCGGTGTGGTTTTTAGCAAGAAACTCACAATTTCAAAAAATGAACTATGTTACTCCAATAAATCTTTCACTTCAACCATCAAAAAAAAAAAAGATCTTTTCTAGTGAAATCCATGAAATGTCCTAGCAAGAACCTGTTAGATAGTATCAGTAGGAAAAATGAGAAGTAACTTTACTTAAAGTTAGGGCAGAAAAGATGCCAGTGAAGGGCAAGCTCAAAGCAATAGGAGAAAATACTCAGATCAATCATAAAGAGCAAAATACTCAGCACTGATCATTTACAGGCAATTTGAAGGCCTATCCTCAAAGAAGTCAGTGAGAAATAACAGGCAGTTCCAACCATCAGGCAGTGCCAGTTATAGTTACAGAAGGACATAATGGCAATTCAGGGCCTGGTTGTCTACCATTATTACAGTCTTTTCTAGGCATTAAGACCATGACCAGGGCAATTGGCCCTGGTAAAGTGATAGAAAGACACAGGCAATGGTCAACTACATGGGAAATGGTGTTATAAACTGCTTTGGACAATGATGTGCATTTTTCAAGGGGACTAGGCCAAAAAACCGAGAGCAGGGAAACAGAGGGTAGTAGAAAACAGACAAGGGGATCAAGTTCGCCTCCACAAGACAAAAAGAAGATGGACAGCTGTGGAAGAAATAGCAATACTTGGCTTCAGGAGGGAAGAACTAAATGATAGAATGAATTTCAAAGAATGGCTCATGGCCCATAACTCAAGATTGGGGGTTAAAACAGTATAGATAGGTTGCCACCTTCTCCTCGTTGTCCTACGTAAATGTTACTAGGTTGGGCTTTCAGCTCAGGGGAACCACTCAATTGAATATGGGACAAAGCAGGCTACTGATTTTAACAGTTTACCCTAACTGCTTTCTCATTTGATAATTTAGTAAAACCACTGTACCACTCATAGTGAATCAATTTGACAGAAAAACAGTAGTAGAGTTATTAGGATGCAACTTAGCCATGATATTTGGACCTTTTGGGTTCACTGATAAAAGATAGAGACCTTATAAACAATTTCTTCTGATTTTGTGGAGGATGGTATCTCATTATTTGTAAGTTAGAAGTGTTTTGCTTAATGAAATAATCAGAAAATTACTTTTAGGTTGGTTGATAACATTGTTGTAGCTGCATTTTTAATGTTAAGAAATGAATGCCTACTTTATTTTATAAGGAACAACACTCTGGATAGTTGCTAGAAAATCAATCAGTGGTTAATGAATTCATAATTCTGAAAACATCAATTAAGAAGTAATTATACTTTCTACTTTCTGGGTAATATTATTCCACATTTGTGTGTGTGTGTGCGTGTGTTTTGGTTGTGGGGCTTTAACTCAGAGTCTGGGCACTGTCCCTGAGCCTCTTTGTGCTCAAGGCTAGCACTCTATCACTTCAACCACAGCACCACTTTTCATTTTTGAGTGACGATAAGAGTCTTATGGGAACTTTTCTTCCCCAGATGGCTTCAAACCAAGATTCTCAGATCTCTGCCTCCTGAGTAGCTAGGATTATAGGCGTGAGCCATCACTGCTTGCTTGTTCAACATCTTTTAGAACTTAGAAAAGTCCAATTTAGCAATGATGTTTGAAGGTAAATAGTTAGAAAGGAACTTGTTACAATCTAAACAGGTACATTTACATCAGTAATTTTTTCAGCAGTGTATATCTGTAGTATAGGATCCTCCAGAGAAACAGATACAGTGTGAATATGTGTGTGCCTGTGTGTATGAATTTATTATAAGAAATTGGCTCATATAACTATGGAAATTGACAAGTCCCAGGATCATCAGTTAGCAAGTTAGAAAACCAGTAGACCCAGTGATGAAGTTCTAGTCCAAAGTCAGATGAGCTTGAGATGCAAGAAGAACCAATATTTCAGTTCAAGTTCAAAGGCAAGCAAAACAGATGTTTCCCTCAAAGGCAGTCAGAAAGGAGGAATTCTCTCCTACTCATGAGAGAGACTAGTTCTGTCCTGGCCCCCAGCTGTTTGTATGGTGCTGCCCACATCATGAAGACCATCTGCATTATTCAATCCATTGATTCAAATGTTAATATCATCCAGAAACATCCTTACAGAAGTCTTATAAACAGACTTTGTATTTTACCAAATGTCTAGGTCCCAGAGACCCAGGCAAGTTAATATAGTAAACTATCCATTATATTTTCTAACAATACAGATTTGTCAATTCATGCATTTTGGTGATAGGATGTGAGCTTCACTTCTTGTTCCTTACTATCAGCATTTGTATATTTTTCAATCAAGTAGGCAGGGCTTGATGAGGAGCAGAGAAATTTCCTAGATGGTAGAGATAAAAGGTCATCTCTCACAACTACCAACAGCCATAACCAACTTTGGGTTAGAAACAAGACTGATTTCATCATTCCTCTCTTTGCAACTGATTGATCTACCAGAAGCATCAAAAATATTAAAGTATTGCCAGAGCCTGGGCCCCTGCTCTAAAACCAAAGCACATCTACGAATTATATAAATATTTTATTTATTTTAATCACTCACATTCATTTTTCAGTGAAAAATGGTGTAAAATCAGGGGGATTGATGTCTGATATTATCAAAATTTTGTTATGGTTGCCATAACTAATAATCTCTTGAAATATCTAGATATAAAAATAGTTATGCTGAAAAGTATAACCAATTTTTCTATTTACCATTTATTCAAACATGGAGATGTTTGGAATAATTAACTGATATACAAGGATTAATAACTTTCCACCTTGCTTTAATGAATTGGAGTTGAAATGTTCACACAGCATGAGAATTTTTAGGGTATACTCTAAGGAAAAATTATTTGTACAGAGAAAGGAGAATATTATCCACATTCCTAGCAACAAATGGAACAGAAACTTAACTATTGTCTAAAGAATGGGTATTGATTGTGAAAACAGAGAATCAAAAATATGGAGTATGGAAGGGATGAAAAAGAAGAGAAGACAGACAGAGCAGAAGATATTAAAGAGTGGTCCTCTACACAAATCCCCCACCAGCTAACAGAGTGCTAAAAATCTCTCCAAGGTAATACACTATCTCAATTCAGGTGTGGCTTCAATAATCCACCAGCTATTGTGAAATGACCCTCAGTGTTTTCATTAAACACATATATCCATCACATCTCAGACTCTGCCAGCAACCCAAAGGGGGCTACTCTCAGCCCAGTAGCCTCTCATTAATTCAGAAGAAAAATTGCTCCAAGGAGGAGAGATGCAAATGGAAAAGTGGGACAACAAAACATGACTTATTTAGGATAACAGAAGTCAATATTTATTTATACTTCTATTTCTCATTAGAAGCTTGCAATTAGGGGCCATTGATAAATGGTCTTGAAACAAATAGAAGAAATCTGTTTCCAATCATTTTCCTCCTAGGCAAATGCAATGCATTCAAGATGGAGCATGCATGGGACAGTTTGGTTGTAAGACGTGTCTACCCAGTCAGCAAGGTGGAGGGTGAACTAACGAAGCAGCGCTGAACTCTGCAGCTGTGTTTGCTTGCGTAGTGACTGACTTTTCTGACTTCGAACTGCCAGATACTGGAGGAGCTCAACCAAAATCAACAAAGCCACTGGCCATAAGAGTATGCAGTGGGACCTGAAAAACCACTCAAATGACTGGCAGATTTTAAATAAATGAATATGGTTTGAGCCATTGAGTTTCGTTGTCACTATTACTGTGAAAATAACTGAACACACTGCCTTTATTCTGTCACTTGTGTTGTCAACTGCTGTTTCTCTATAACTCTTCTATTGGCACTTTATATAATAGTGGTAATAATATCTTATAGTTATTGCTTTCTATATTCCAGACACAGAGAGTGCATTTTATTAACTCATTCATCCATTCATTGAGCAAATAAACATTTAACACTGCTGTGTACTAACCACTATGCTGTATTCCGAGATATAATCTTGAGCAAAAGAGACAGTGGCCCAGTTATTACCAGTGTTCAGACTGGTTGGAAAACAGTATTACTGAAATCACCTGATAAATGTTTGAAAACTAAATGAGGGCCAGAAAGAAAAAATATAGGGAAATCATAGAACTTAGAAGAGGGATTTATCTAATCTAGCTATCAGGAAAGACTTTCCTGAAGAACTTAAGGGGAGATTGAGTCTGCAAAGGCTAGCAGGAAGAGCAAACAATGCTGAGTCTCTCAAACCAAGGGCCAGAGAGTCTGAAACACACCAAATATTAAGGTCAGTAGAGATGTGGGCAAGAGCTGGTTCATGTCCTAGTGTGGCTTTGGGTATAAGAGACTATGAAGGATTTTCTGTTAAATGTTCATTGCTTGCCCAGAAGGAAACTGAGGCTTAGGGAAAGCTACACATGGCAGCAAATGTATTTCTCATCATATATGTGCTATTGGGGTTTGCACTCAAGGCCTCACACTAGGCAGGGGCTCTTTTGCTCATATAGTTCTCCAGCCCCCAAGCCCACATTTAATAATCCTCACCACAGAGATAGGACTTGAGCACTTTGCCTTTCACCTCAAAAGCTTTTTTTTTTTTTTTGGCCAGTCCTGGGCCTTGGACTCAGGGCCTGAGCACTGTCCCTGGCTTCTTCCCGCTCAAGGCTAGCACTCTGCCACTTGAGCCACAGCGCCGCTTCTGGCCGTTTTCTGTATATGTGGTGCTGGGGAATCGAACCTAGGGCCTCGTGTATCCGAGGCAGGCACTCTTGCCACTAGGCTATATCCCCAGCCCTCAAAAGCTTTGCTAACATTATAGGGTCAAGCTAATGTAGTATGTTTTTCTGTTTCTACCTCTTTTGTTTCTTAACATAAGCCTCATTAGGTAAATTGCACAGGCCTGAGAGTCAGGTAGATCAAAGTCTGATATTGCCCCTGAAAGAACTGAACAAACCACTAAATTTTCCTAAGTTCTATGTTTCCTTTATTTGTTTAAGTTATAAAATGGATAATGATTCTTCTCTCCAGGCAGGAGTATGGAGACATATGATACAAAGGCCTAGAATATAGAAGATGCCCAGTAAGTACTGGTTGTTATTATGATTACCAGAGATGCAGTAATGGAATGTGGATCTAATGTTTACTCATTATCATTATCATCAAAAAGCAACCAGCCTTATGACACTCATAAGTCCAAAATGACACTACCATTGAACTGCACTGAGGATTAAATAGCTCAATTAGTGAGAAGCCCAGCTTAATTTCCCAGTCCACATCCAGTCCTAGGAAAGGTCTCTGGTCCTGTGCTTAGGGACTTAATGATTCACACTTGCACCTATCCATCTGACCATCCAGTGTCCTTTGCTCCTTCAGAGCTGTCTTCCAGGGGGACGCAGCAGTCCCAGAGGGAATCCAAAGTATGCTAGCCTCTTGTCTTCTCTCCTCCTCCATTTCTCTGTACTCCTTGCTTCCTGTTTACTTGTGTGTCTGCTGTCGGCTGACAAGCTTGTTTGCACTGTGCCATTAGGACGAGCACATAGTGGGTGAGGACCCATCTTAGCAATACCAACTGTATGGACACATACAAAAAGTGGGTGTAGTCTCTTCTTTCCAACACCTGATATCAGGTGTGATCCACAGAGGATCTCTTGTTAGTTCTCATTTGAATGCTGCCTTTGGGAGTCTGCATAGTGTAATAACAAACAAACTTGAACAATCTGACACTACTCTTCCATTTGCAAACTGTGGAACCTTGGGCAAATTACCAAACTTCTGTGAAGCCTGACTGATCATTAAAACAGGAAGGGGAACCATTTTGTGGATCTTCTAATGAGATCAAGGATGTATCAGCCTCCCCCCGCCCCCCGCCACCCCCCACCACCATGAACACTCTTACGCTGTGCACACCTCCCTTGTGATATGATCTCTGTGAAGGCACTCAGCTTACCTCTACAGGAAGCAGAGGCTCCAGGAGCCATGCAATTTTTGCTCCATAGATAAAGACAGTATAAAAATTTGCTTCAATATGAAAAGAAGCTCCTTTCTCAGGCTCCTGCAGACCTGCAAAGACTGCCAGAAACTCATTCTCACAGTCGCACCTAGCCATTGCCTCCTGGTTTCCTTCTTAATCAATTGCTGGCCTGTGAAGACATAGCTCCTCTTCATTACTTATCCCCAAGGAGTAGGTAAAAAAAATTCATTCTTCTATAATGAAATTCATAATGTGCTAAAATCATTAGAGGGAAAATATGAAGTTGCTATTTTCATAGGTCAATATTTGACTTGCCTGACTAATAAAATAGTCCAATGAAGCCTAGTGGCTAGTCAGCACAGAGTAAGTCAGAGTGAGTGAGTAAATTTGTTGTTTTAGTGTTCATTTATTAAAATAACTAAGTGGCTGGATTGCCCTATTATACTTCATTCAAGATACTCCCTCCCTTAGCTTTCCTGGCTGTCATGTTTATGTTTCCCTTTCTTATCACAGATATTTCAGAGACACAAAGAGCCACCAGCTGGTAAGACCATTCCAGGAAAACCCCTTCCTCCAGAGACAAGCACCCCAGCATGTGTCACTGACAATTTGCTACTGAAAATCCAGGTGACTTTGTCTGACCTTGCCTTGATAATGTTATCCAGGGATGGCAAGCTACATAGGATGTGGTTATACACAGATTCTTTCTCCATATGTTTCCTGGTGTAGAGCAATTAACAAAGCCACTGATGGAATCCAGGCATACTTACTCCACTATTTTCAGCCTTGTAGTTGACCCTCTGTTAGTTGAGAACACTATGTCTTGAGAAGCTGGTGCAGATGTGAGCAGTATTCCCCCTCAGTGTGCTAGTACAAGGTTCAAATCTTACCTTACATAAAAACATTTGAGCCAAGTGCCAGTGGTTCACACCTGTAATCTTAACTACTCAGGAGGCGAGGAACATGGTTCAAAGTCAGTTTGGGCAGGAAAGTTCATGAGACTCTTATCTCCAATTAACCACCCAAAAGCCAGAAGTGGAGGTGTGGCTCAAGTAGTAGAGCGCTAGCATTGAGAGAAAAGCTCAGTGACAGCACCCAGGCCCAGAGTTCAAGCTCCAGAAATGGCATACACATATAAAAAATAGTTGGGAAACTGTCAATTGTCTGACAAATGTTTATTATTACCCATACCCTGGCATGCAAACTAATACTACAAAACTAATACTTCTATCTTATAATCCAAAGGAACTCTGAGAACTGTGAAAATCAATTTAGAAACACCAAGGAAGTCAGGACCACAGAGAGGTACCACCTGTTATAAGGTGGGGCATGGTACTGTAATAGGTTCCTGGAGTCAGAGTCTGCACCAGTGGTTCAAAATGACTGATGTTATCAGTCCCTATTTCTGTCACCACATCTATCATTTGGCATTATGGATCAGGAAAAAAAAAAGAAACAAGGAATGTTGACTATTGACTACTTTTAAATTAGAATGACATTTCCATTTTTGTATTGAGTGATTCCTTTTTATTCAGGAAAAATGGCACTGATTCATGTTCTTAGTGGATATAAATGAACACCTTAAAATGCCATCTAATAATGTAGCTAGTATTATCACGAATTCCTTAGTTTTGTTTTGTTGTTAGAAAAAGAAAACACAAACACTCAAGAATATTGGATCTCTGTGACAGGCACTCATTTGTCCTCTCATTCATTTATTCATTCAACAAATAGTTATAGAAAATCTTCCATGAGTTAGATATCTGTGATGGGTGCTAAGGATAGAACCATGAAAAAAATAATCAAAGCAAAGCAAACAAAAATCCAAAGAGCAAAAAGTTGAAATCTTAATTCACACTATATCTCTTCATCTAAATCATCAGGAGAATTCAACATGGGACACATTCTACTATCCCTGGGAATCTCAGGTCATTGGTGAGGGAATGTTGAATTCAGAAGTTGTGCATTTCTCCTCCAAATGACATGCAATGGATGGGAAGCTATACAGGCATTAGATCACAAGCACTGTGTCAAGGTTTTGTTGAAAGTCATTTCAAAGTTCATCAGTCTCCCCCTTACTCTGTGGTTTTCAGCAATTCCTCATGAGAAGAAGCTGTTTTCCAGTTGGGATGCACCTGAGTTTCATTCTGAGATTCTAATTTAACTGCTAACTTGCCATCTGGGAGGGTCCTCTACCATTGTGTGTGGTCATAGTAGGCCTTTTGCTGTTTCTTCTTGCCATCCTGTTTTTTATTGACCTTTGTTTTAATGCTTCAAATGGAGATACTTGATTCAACAATATATCTGTGCAGCTTTCTCAAAATTGTAGTCAAAAACCAAGTAGCAGCCATTCCTGAAAGAATTATACAGGCACTCCATCTTCAGTCATCTATTTCTCCCTTTGTCTCCTAAGAATCCACTTCCAGGATGCTTGCCTTATTTTTAGCACTCTCCTTTCTCCTGTTACCTGCTGGGAGGAGAGGCAGGTGTATCACCTCTGCCTGAAGATCTACATGAGAATTCTAGAACCACAACTAAGGCCCCAAGAACGGATTGCAAATTAGGCTGCTGCCCCCCACCCCACCTTTCCCACTGCTCACTTAGAATTACCTGGGGAACATGTTGAATGTGCCAATTCCTGGACCCCATGCCCAGAGACTGATTAGATTGCTGTAAAGGAGCATCAATGTTGTTTAAAATCAAGCCATGCTGCTGCAGCTTCACACTGTCAGCGTGGTGCAATGACTCTGTTGTCTGGGACTCCAGGAAAATTCTCCCATCTAACACATCTGAGACCTCAAGGTCTGGACTTGCTTCAGGGCTTGACTTCATGAGCATGCAACCTGTCACACAGGCTCCCTTGCTTAGAAGAGCTGTACATATGGCTTAAATTTCTTGCTCATATTATACAAGACACTCAGCATTTTCACTCTGTGCTGGGCACCATCCTGTGGACCCCATTCTTGACTGGGCTTCCACAAAAGGCAGATGACCTTATCTCTTGGACGCTGATGTCACAGAAACCACTGGCTTTTCTCTCCATTGTGAAGAAGCACACCTCCTCTGGAGGGTAAGCTCCCTCTTTCCTCTAGGCTTGTTTTTTAGCCTATGAAATGAAAGCATCCATCCTCTGAGAATAGCATTGCCATTGTGCTCATGTTCATGCACTGGTCCTAGGAGGTGATAACCACCTTGGTGAAATTTGGAGAAGCTTCATAAAGGTACCTGTGCAGACCCCCATCTAGACCCTCACACCCTATCTCCTGGTCATCTCTCAAGCTGGCTCTGCAAGGAAGGCCTCTCCCCTCTGTCAGCTGGAGCCTAAATCAGTAGCAGCAACAGCAGTTGCTACCCTATCCCCCTGCCCCCCAGGAAGGCTGTCTAGTTGTATGTGCATGGTCATGGTCAGCTATCAGTGGTTCAGTGTCCTCTCCCATAAAATTGGGTTTAGAATTGTATCTGCCGCTAAAAGTTAATGTCAAGAATTAACTGAGTCTTTATGTCAAGGTCTTTTGATACATAGTAAATGCTAAGAATAAAATACTATGAATGGAGTTTGTAAATAAAATACTATGAATGGGCTGGATTTGTAAACAGGGAGGGAAGGAGTAGGAAGGTGTGCCATTACAGACTTTGGTCATAGTCAGGTTTTCCTGTTGACCTTCTGATTCTTGGCTCCTATATCTATTTTCTCATAGGATTTTGATTCTGTGGGAGGAAAGTATATGATTAATGATTTCTAAAACTCCAACCAAGGCCAGTTGTAAGCTTCAAATTGCCTCTTCTCCAATCCCACTTTCATGTGCATAGGAGGTACTGCCATTCTCAGGAATCTCCATTCCTCATGCCTACAATCTGGGCCTGTAGTTCTATCATCTGAAAAGCTCTTATAAAATGGATAGGAGCTAACTGATGACCTTTCAGATAAGGTCTAGCAGAAGCTCAAATTCATCCAGGTTGTGTGTGGCTAACAAAGAATGGGATTCAGGAGCCATGCTGCTGGGCATTGTGGGAAGTTCCCCTACATCATGTAGGGCTGAGAGCAGCAGTGACTGTGTGGCCATCCCATTTCTTCCTACTGCTCCTGAAGAGGAGTAACCTTTAAAGACAAGTCCTTCCATAAGAGAACAAAGTGTAGAGTGTGTGGAAGAGGACAGAAGAGTCCAGTTTTGCAACATAAAATGAGGTGGAGGGAAGAAGCACAGAAAGAAACCAAAAAGGATACACAGTCCTTGGCTCATCAGAAATGGTACTTGCAAGTGAGGGCCTGAGGGAGAGCACATACAGGCAGCCTGGTGAGAAAACAGGTCACACAGGGGTCTGCCCTGCAGGAAATAGCCTCCCTCCTTCACAGCATTGCTTTCCAATATGGAGGATAATGAACAGCACTGTTGATCCAATTTGCTTTGCTCTCAGTGTAGAACTTTCCCTATGCTGTCAGCCTTTTAGATTTATTGATACTGTTGGGAGTTTGGAGAAATATAGACATTATGATGGCTCTGGGGTTCTTTGTTTCAAAAGAAATGTTTGAATTGTCCTATTTGACAAAAACAAAAGAAAATCGACTTGACAGTCAGAATGACTATTTCTTACATTGAGAACAAGAAAGAGGAAAGATGCAAGAGGGAGTAAAATTGTATTTATTCTATAGTTTTTCAATTAATGATAAAGAACAGCAATGTGGAATATATCATGTAATAAAATCTACCCATACATAATAATGGAACAATCTTCATTATTAGCTTTATAGATTTGCCCTGCAACTATCATCAGAGCAGCAGACCTGAGTAATACCAGAACATGATACCAGAATGTGAGGGAGATCTATATTTATATTACTATAACTATATATGCACACATTTATACACACACACACACATACACATACACACCACCACCACCACCACCACCACCACCACTACTACTACGGTAAGACCACAGATAGTGTGAAACAGCAGTTTGGGTCAGGCTCCATTACTGAACACACCTAATATTGTTTTCTAAATTTTCAACAAGTATTCAAATAGAAGCCAGAAAAGAAAAATTGCCTCTCACTGCAAAGCCTTAAAACACACAAAAAGGCACCATATTGCCACTTTAGGGACACATTTGTTCCCTGCTGTTGCTATTTTATATGTCATTTCAGTCCTGCAGTTAGCTATAAAGCAAATCTTTTCTTTTTCCGGAGAGGAATAAGAGCTGCCTGAAGGGAAACAAGAATGGGAAGCATCCTTAAAATGACTGATTTACAATTGGCAAGGAGATACAATATGAAAATTATAGCTTTCCCATTTTGAAGGTGGGAGCCTCCATTCTTACTCTGAAAACATCCCCTGAGGGCCCCCTATTGGCACAAGAGAGGTTGTCATGAAATAACTCTGGGTTTTCAGAAGACATGGGGAAAAGGTGAGGAGTGCTGGTGATTGTGCACTCATATGCATGCCCATTTTGGAGTGTTAGTGGTGGTCAGGGGGCAAACTCAAAATGGGTTAGGGAGAATTAAGAGAAAATTCAGAGAAGGTAGTATATGCCATGGTTAAGCTTAGAATTCAGGTACTTGAGCTGTAATTCCTGTTCTGACAGTGACAGATAGGTATCCTGGGGCGATTCTCCTGACTGTGTTTTGACCCTAATTTATCATTTGTAATGAGGAAACTAACACTCACTGAAGAGGAATATTGTGGAAATTTATTTATGTTGCCAAAGGACATAGAGGACCCTAGGTGAAAGGTTGAAGATAAGTCAAAGACTGTCAACAACTCATATGTGCTTATGCATAGTTTTCTGAAGAGTCAATCACCTCTTTCCCAAACACCCCTGTGGGGTATGGCTATGCCAAAGAGACTTGGATTCCTCTCTTAAAGATCAGGGAAGGATTAGCTTACCCTAGTATAATCACAGGCCTCCAAAATGTGGTTCCATTAGTCTTTATCTTCTACTTTTCTCTCTTTCATCTTGTCTTCTTCCACATTAGGAGTTATGGCTAACCACTTTTGAGTTCACCTCACCCTTTCTTTTCTTTTTCCCAGTCCTGGGGCTTGAACTCAGGGCTTGAGCACTGTCCCTGGCTTCATTTTGCTCAAGGTTAGCACTCTGCCAACTTGAGCCACAGCACCCACTTCTGTTTTTTTCTGTGTATGTGGTACTGAGGAATTGAACTAGGACTTCATGTATACAAGGCAAGCATTCTTGCCAATAGGCCATATTCCCAGGCCTTCACCCTTTCCCTATGTCTTCTGAAAACTCAGACAGCTATTTCATGACCATCTCTCTTATGCCAGGGGATGTTCTCAGGGTAAGAATTGAGGCTCAACACCTTCAAATTGGAAAAGCTATAATCTTCATATTGTATCTCCATGCCAATTGTATATCATTCATTTTAAGGATGCTTCCCATTCTGGTTTCCCTTCAGCCATAACTCCTATCTAAATATGATAAGCTTCCAGGTTTAGGTTATCAAGAATTTGTAATTTCAACCTTGAAAGCCATGTGACTTGCTTACTTGGTGGGAAGTCAACTACTATGGGGAAGAATATTGAAGAATTCCCAGGAAGAAGCTTCACAGAAACCATTATACTGGACTGTCACCTATTAGTTCATCATTTTCTAAATCATAGATAATCTACTGTCTCTACCTTGAACAGTACATCTATTGCTCTTTTCTTGGCACACCTACAGAAGACCCCCCAAAATAACAAACATCTCCTTTCACTTTTTTCTCATAGTGTCTTTATTCTCTAACTTTCACATTTTCTGGATCATTATTTGAAAAACACTTAAACAATCATCAAAATCCTGGACCATTTTGGACCTTAGGTTCTTGTCTCACAGTACTTACATAATATTCCACAGTGCCTGTTGGTAAAGTGGGTCTCAAAAACTATATTTTAAATAAAGAAGTGAGTTGATATAATGTTTGATAATTGGTATTGAATGATAAAAAAAGAACAATATGGTTCATATTTTACACATTTGTAAATTGTTCTTATGGTCCTCTTAGACTTGTAATCCTAAATGCCAAAACATTGTATGTCATTTCTGAGGGAAGCATATAGTGTTTTAATTTGGATTCAAAACATTAGCTTTTATTAGACTCATTATTTACCAGCTCATTTTTAGAAAAACACCCTAAAGCATTATATATATGCAAAACCAAAGTCTATACATCTTTGCATGCACTGCAACATTAGTCATTATTATATACATTTTTATAATCAATTATATGAACTTCAGATTAACAACTAACAAGCTAGCCACTAAGTGGCAAGCAGGAAAGCAAAACACCCCATGTGCACAAGCCACGTGCCTCCACACTGTGTCTAATGAGCATAAATAATGCCTTTGACACAAATCTAAAGCTATTAGCCTTGGATTTCTTTCTGTGAGATGGGGGTGTGAAAGCATAGCTGCAGGTTGTTTCCTTAGAAAGGGATGCTCTGTGGCTGGCAGGAAAATGGTTTCAGCAGTGACCTAATTAGACATCCATTCCTTAAGATGCTGATTGGTGGGTGGAGGTTAGAACACACTAAGGCATTTCTGAAGCCTTGGGAAGAGCCAGAGAAGAGAAGAGGCCTGAGCTTGTATGGTGGGAAAGACAGACAAGTCCTCTGAACAGGGGTTAAAGTAGCCCGACATACACCCTGTACAGGCTAACATTTCCAGAAAAAGAGAGTAATGCAGAAATAAGAACGACTTCAGACTTGACCAAAAGTAAATCAACCTTTACAGACTCTTGACCCTCAGATAAGGGGGTGGTGGTAAGGGCAGAAAGAAACAGGAATCCAGAACACCCACCCAAGCTAGGTGAGTCAAGGAAAGCTGAAATGGAGTTGTCCGGGGTCTCCCTTAAAAAAGAAATTTGTACAGGTGCTTTTGCTCCAAGAATTTCAGAACAACAATGTCGAGGAACGAAGGCCAATACTGAGCTATCTGCTTACTTATTTTGAAAAAACAACCACACATTTCTCTTTCTAAACATAGCCATGAAGTTAGAAAACTGATGTTTTGCTTCCGAATTCTAGCATAAAGCTACAACGTACAGAAGACTCTGGCTGAATTGATAGCAATAAGTTTGCTTTTATCATCTATAAGATGATAATGATAAGAGCGCTGTTATAATTTTATATGTTGCAAAGAGTTAAATATAAAGCATTCCATACCAATCCTGACCTTAGCCAGCATTTTATGAGTTCCTAAAACATATGGAATAGCTGGCACAAGATATCTAGCCAATGAGTTAGCTGTTCAGATACCCTTTATTCTTATTCTGTCCAATTACAATCCACACTTGATTTCCAAGACTATGTGACAATCATTCCTGAGTACTCACCTTGTACAAGGCAATGTTTAAGGACTAGGAATTAGGAAGCTTCCTAGTTCAGAGTTGTAATGATGTGGGCTCTCCTGTTGATTTAGCATTGGAACATCTTTAATTGATGTGCAGAATGCCTCCATCACATCTTAATACTTTTGCCAAGGCTAAAGGCAAGCTATACAGAGCTCATTCTAAAGACAGGCCATTAAAAAGTCATTTCTGTGTGGATTCAAAAAAAATCAATGCTGTTTGGACACATTCACTTCATTTTTAAAGCGGCAACACTTCAAAAAATAATTGATTTGGGCAAAGTCCTATTTCTGAAACAGCTGAACAGTTTGTGAGTTTCTCCACCTGTCTTATTACTCAATAATTGCTTATTTGTGCCTCTGCCAGCCTGGACATTCACCAGATAGGAATTAAGTCTTAAAAGGCAGATCTTCAAACCACTTCTAAACTTAGTGTTCAGAGTTTTCTAGACTGAGAGTCATAGTAGTGATGACAGTTATTTAACTTGATCTCTTTATTGTATCCATAAAGAAGCTAATAAACATGACTGGCTTGTCTCAGCATGTTAAAACTAGCTACTCACATAACTAGAACTAAAACTCAATTCCTTTTGAATTCTTCAGAGTAAACAAGAAAAACTTAAGGAAAGAACTTAAGGCCAACTATATTGCCAAAGCACTTGAGTACATAGAGCAGCCAAGAACGACTATACGAAGCAGAAGATTGAGACCACATTTCACCATTAAGTGTTGAGGGTAATAAAACCGTCACACAGGTAGACATTTTCATACAGTACCCCACTGATTGAAATGTCGGTCGGACAGTTACCAGAATTCTCTTGGCTGAAACCTTTGGACATTTGTTATGCTATACTACTCAGGAAACAGAAAGGGAAGTTTGATCCTAGAAGGCATGGCTTGTTCTATTTGCAAAAAAAGATTTCATATGTATTTCGACAAGGGAAGAATGGGCTTATATTATAGTCATCATTATATATCTTACTCAGAAGGTGTGTAAAGACCTATCTTCTTCTTTTGGATAGTTTGGTCTAGAACCAGTGTAATATTTTAGATCTGAAATGTTGCCTGTAGGCTGGTGTGTTAAAAGCTTGATCATAATAGATTGTGATACTATTGAAAGGTGGTAGAATCTTCAGGAAGTGGAGGATATTACTGGGAAGATATTAGAACCCTCTCCTTCTCTTTCTTTTGCTTTTTGCTTTCTTTCGGAAATATGGACAGTAGCCTCCTCTACCATGACATATTTGTTCACCACAGGCCCCAAAGCAGCCACAATAAGCATAGGCTGAAACCTCAGAAACTGTGAACCGACATCAATGTTTCTTCCTTTTAAGTTGATTTATATCAGGCACATTTTTATGGTGGTGGAAAATCATAAAGGCTTTTCTGTTTGACTGGCTTCAAATTGTAATCCACCAGATTTCAGCCTCCTGAATAACTGGGATTTGCAGGCATGAGCCATCAGTGCCTTTCTGACTGGGATGGAACTTCAAGTCAAAGTTTTCTGGAAATTCCAGTGTTTAGAATTTCTGTAACCAAATAAGTTTTCCTACCAGGTTACAGGGCCAGACCTTTGGGGGAAATGAGCAGAAATACTGTCGATGAGAAATAAACTTCTGAGGGAGCTGAAACTTGGAGAAAGTCTCAAACAGAACCATTTACAAAATCCACAGATAATATAACCCAAGTAAATATAGACTTCCTAAAACATAAGAATAAGGTCTTTTTTTTATTGTCAAACTGATATACAGAGCGGTTACAGTTTCATACTTTAGGCATTGGATACATTTCTTGTACTGTTTGTTACCTCCTCCCTCATCCCCCCTCCCTCACCCCCTTTCTCTCTCCCCCCATGAGTTGTGCAGTAGATTTACACTAAACAGTTTTGCAAGTATTGCTTTTGTAATCGTTTGTCTATTTTACCCTGTGTCTCTCAATTTTGGTATTTCCTTACAGTTTCCTAGTTCTAATACCTGTATACACGGTTTCCAATGTACTCAGATAATATACAGAGATATATACTGACAAAATAGAATAAAAGGAGCTGATAATAAACACTATAGATTTCCATCTCTCAAGAGATGTTCCTGTAAATTACACAGTAGTCATACCTCTAGGAAAATGACTATATACTTAAGCCATGAAATGTACTGTTTATTTACCAAACATGGTTAAAGCCTTAGGAAAATTATTGAACCATCTTTTGTTTTTGGCAGTTCTGGGTTTGAACTCAGGGCATCACACTTGCTAGATAGGCCCTAGTCTACCATTTGAGCAATGCCTCCAGCCTTTGTTCCCTCTTGTTCGTTTTGAGATAGAAATCCTGCTTTTTGCCTGGTAGGCCTCCTGTACTGTGATTCTCCTTTTATACTTCCCTCCATGACAACTACATGTTGAGATGGGGGAGTCTCTCAAACTTTTTCTTTTGCCCTAACCTGGCCTCAAATCATATTCCTCCTAATCTCCATTTATGAATAGCAAGGATTACAGACATCAGTCATCAATAGCCACCTAGGGGTTTGTTGTTGTTTGTCATTATTGTTGTTGTTTTTAAACCTAGACAATAGCCCAGTAGGTCATGGAAAATTATATGAGGTGCCATACAGAGCTGTGCCTTGGGTAGGTTTCCCACACATTGTAGAATGTCTAAAACCTGACCCCCTACCCACAAATGCCAGGAACCATCACTGTGGCAATGGTAAGGAGGTTATCCCTTCTTTGTAAATTGCTTTCCATCAAGTCTGGTAGAACTATTCACTCCCCAGCAGGGATGGGATATCCAAGCCCATTTTATCTCATTTACTGCTTGAATCTGTTCTGCAACATCTCCACCAAGTGGTTGTCTAACCTAGCGTTCTAAATGTGGTTGTTCACATCCCAAAATCATATTTAAATAACCCAAGCTCCTCTACTCCCGTTTCCCTAAGAAGCACATGACAGTAAATATGGAGTGTCAGTTCACACAAAGTCAGTGCAGGCCCTCATTACTATACCCATATGATTGGTGGTTGGGTGGCAGGTTTAGTTTTCAATGTTCGGAAACCACTGGGAACATGCTTTAATACAGCAACTGCAGTTCTTTCCACTTTCCACCGGTATGTGAAATTGTGGCTCTGATTTAGTAATTATTACTTTTCTATATTTTAGCAAAGACAAGTATTGAAAATTAAAAGATGATCTAGGTACCACCTACATACCACTCCTGCAATCTTCACTTTGGGGCCCATTTTAGGTATCACTGGTCTACTTCATCCTCAAACATTTGTGGTGTAATTTTTTTGTACCAGAAATTGTTATGAGTGAATTAACTTGGTAGAATGAGTACACCATAAATGTGATCCTCCCTCCAGCACCAAGGGAACTGTCTGTACAGTGTTCTGCCTCTGAGCCACTTCAGTCATAAATAGAAAACAGCTCTTCCACAGACTTGCTTTGTTGATTCTGGTCTTCTTTTCCAGGCTTTTCTTTTATAAGCCAGCTAGTGTGCATCTCTCTTGAGCTGTGCTTATAAAGAACATGGGCTTTCTTTGCCCTCTGGGTTCTGTGAACTTTCAACTTTCTTGCCTGATCATGGAGAAACATGACCTGATTTGCCACATGGAGGGGAGAAATACCTAGCTATATTGTTTACCCCTGAGGTTGCAGGGTCAAGAGAGCTTGGATACCAGAGAAGGTTTAAGATTCCATTAATATCTATGACCTTACGTTATAGTTTAGGCTGGAGAGTTAAGAGAAACAAAGTGCTGTGAATATTTAACATGCCTGAGGAGGAGTAATACTCTTTCCAATGATCATCCATCGAATCTGAAGTTATTGGTTAAAGAAATGGTAGTGGCCAGTTGGAGAAAGACTTTCTCTCCAAAATGCCTCCAGTCACTAAGGACAGAATTCTTTCTTGTACAATCCTAGTAAAATAAGAACAATCTTTGCCCTTCCCAGATCTCCCAAAAAACCCCACATGCTTCTACCACAACCCAGTACTTTGTATCTCCATACAACAAGCACTTATCAGGCATTTACTCTATACCCATTACCATACTAGGCACTGCTATGGGAAAATCAGAGCCAGAAAATTTTAGATAAAACAATTTTCAACAAAATTCTTTGTTGAGGTAGCTGTCCTTGCAGACACCTAAGGAGTATGGGGAAAACCTAAATGGTAATGAGAGGAGAATCTAGAACTCTAGATGAGCAATCTTGTAAGAGCAGAGAAATGGGAGCAGCTGAGAAGGTTGAGGGAAATAGTTATCTGTAATGTCACCATTCCTCATTAGCCTTCCTCAAAACAATGCATAATTTTTTTCTGGAACTCATAAAATATTGGTTGCAAATGAATAGCATAAGGTAACAATATGGGTCTCTGAGCTTTTCACCTGGAGAAAGACCATGCTCATGGACAGAGGTAGAGGGCATTGTCGAGGGCCCTTGCCTTAAAAGGGTTTGAACTCTACTGAAGGAGAAGCAGTGTCTACTCATAACCCAAAGACCAATAAATATAAGGTCCAAAAGAGTGATGGTAAAATTGTAATTAGTTGGAAATCAGAGGCAGGGGAGAGAAAAGCATCCAGGCAAGACATCTGGATTGGAGTATATGATGAACTTTTACCATGGACACCACAAATATGCCCCACAAATATGCATTAGCTAAATGGGAGATAGAGACAGCATAGTTGCTAGCATGCATTCAATGACTACCATTGCTCCATGGTTAAATGGTTTTATGAATACTATTTGACTTTATTCTTATTTCAAATAAGAATAAAAGACTGTATTCTAATTTGAAATAAGAGTATGGTTATAATACTTAATGAACATATGTGAGAATAAAACATGGAAACTCGAGGGAATGGGTTGATTTGGTATAGTGGAAGTAGATAATGTTGAAAGGGGTGACACTGATCAAGATACATTGTACTCATAAATTGACATGTTGAATTGAAATCCATTTGTACAATGACTTTTCAATAATAAAAAAGTAAATTAAATTAAGATATACATCCACAGATAAGTTACCAAAAATGATTCCCTAAAGAGAGTTCAGAATATCTCCATTCCTTGCTTTTTATAAGTGAGACAGAATAGTTATATGAAGAGATGGGTAAATTATATTTTTAATAAATATAAGGGTTAGGCTCAAAAATTAAATCCAGGAAGTAAGCTGAGAAAAAGCACCTGAGCTCCCCTCCAACCATAATTCTTTTCAGATGCTAAATTTCAAGGACTGGCAAAACTAAGAAGGACTATTAAAATTTGCCCCCTCTTTTGAAATGGCAAAAACTCTTTGTGAAGAAATAGAGACCAAAAAAAATGAGTGGCATATCTGGGAAAAGGAAACTCTAAAAGTCACATGCTATTCTTGTGTTTTACATTGAGACCCAGTTGCATCTCTATAGTTATGAATAATAACCAATACCCATCTCTTCCACCAAGAACTATTGTCTAAGGATTAGGAGTTGTGACACAGACATAATCATGTATATATTCTCTCAGTTCAGAAAGTATAAAGGCTATGTAGGTGAGAACCATCATTTTGAATCATTAACTCCCATTTTCTACATGTGGAGCAGGAAATGTTTCTCCCTGTTTTTCATTTCTTTCTAATTTACCTTGTTTTACTAAAATCCATCCTTGATAAAATGTTTATCTTATGAAACTCTCCTTTTCATAAAATTGTATTTTATTATTTTAAGTAGTTGTACAAAAGAGTTACCATTCAACAAACCAGTTTGCAAACACAATACATCTTGATCAATGCCACCCCTTTCATCATTCTAAATGCTTTTCATGAGTGGATCTCAAGAACCTGAGATTTTACATAGAAAATGGTAAGCAGAGGAAACCTTTCACTTATCATCCAATGACATTTTATTGCATTAAAAATTTAAGAAATGCCATATGAGATTCAGAAATTTGCAAAAGAATATTTGCAAGAAATGGATGGACCTAGGGAAATTATATTAAGTGAAGTAAGTCAGGCCCAGAGAGACAAAGGACACATTTTCTCACATATAAGCTAGAAGTAATTTATAAATGTGCAAGTAAACACATATGGGCTATATGTAAGTATATAGAAATATGGTATTTGCAGGAAAGAATTGAAACAGCATAATTCCTTAGAAAATCAAACTCACAGTTCAATAAAATGATCACTAGCCATTTTGTACTTCAAAGGTGGAGGAAAGAGAAGAAGGATATATCTCCCCTCCCCGTGAAGATAGGAAGCGAGGTGGGGTCGGAGGAATGCAGTCTTGCATATCCTACAAAATCAAGACAATTGATGGAAGGGGATTGGGTTGGGAGGGATGGGAGAGAATGATGAAAGAGGTGACACTAATCAATATGCATTGTATTTATAAATGTTTATGCATTTATAAATGTATATGGTAACTCCTTTGTATAACTAACTACTTACAGATAATAAAAAATGTAGTTTAAGCAGCACCAGAGGGTGGAGTTCCTTAGTTCACAGGTAGACACCTTTCAAAAAGAAATGTACTCGATACCTGATTTAGGTAACTGTAACCAATCTGTACATTACCTTTACAATGACAATAAAATACAAAAAAGTAGATAGTTTGACAAAGAGTTACTTCAAATTCCACATGTAAAAAAGGACATTTTGACACATAGGAAACAATGTGTAAACATTGAAGGCATTATGCTAAGTGGAATCAATCCACCAGATAAGTACCAGGACTTCATGATTCTATTTCCATGAGATATTTTCAATTATTAGACTTCAGGAGAAAGAAAACAAATCAGATCTTACCAGAGGTTAGTGAGTAGGGAGAATGGGAAGTAAACTTTCAAGAGTGCAGAGTTTCAGCATGAATAATGAAAAGGTGCCAGAGACAAGCTGTACATCATGTGCTTGTAGCTGACAAATTATACTACCCACTTAAAATTTAAGAGGATAGATGTTGTGTAACATGTGTTTGTCACAATTAAAAAAGACATCCAGAAGACTTTAAATGCTATGCTTTACAAATACTACTTAGACTTCATTGCATGCACAGATAAAAAAAATAGCTGATGTTTACTGTGTCTCGTGGTTAAAGAGCTTGTTCTCATCACAAGAAGATTCTTGTGATTATCCTTATTATACTGAAGAGGAGTCTGAGTCAGAGACAGGTTAGTTAAGTTGCTTAAAGCCCCATAGTACTCATATGTGCAGCCAGAATTGGTGAGCCAAATCCACAACACATACTCTCATTATTATTACCATTATGATACAACTTTTCCTCCTCATTTGAGAAAACAAAGTATAACTTTAAGTTTTTTTAGGAACTGGGGCTTTCTATGAGAAACTTGGAGGAGACAGGCAAGGAAACAATGGATACATGTGCATGTCTGGCAAATTCTATTCTTGTAGTTCATAGGACAAGGAGGTCTGCCCCTAATACAGAAACAAATCCCCCCAAAAGCCCCTCACACCCATGACCAACAGTGAATGCCTCGGCTTTTGTCCCAAGCTATTTCCCTCAGGCACCTTACCCACGCAAGCCTAGAATAAAATTATACCAACTAATTCTGTTCTGCCGCTCTGAATAGGTTACCAGAAGTGCAAATGGACAGTGTTTCTGATAATTAAATCTTAAAATTAACTCTCCATTAAAACAAATGGAGAAAATTCATTCCTCCCAGTGATAGTGTTTTATTCTGGCTGCTGATTCAGTAAAATTGGCTAAGAATAATTTATATTCTCAGAGAAGGAGGGGTGGGAGAAGATGGAAATTCTTGATGGAAAAGAGGGACCATTTAAGTCATGATGAGAGATCTCAACACAATGATCCAAAATAAAGTTTATATATGTCTGTTAATGCTCAAGTTTCTTAGTATCTCAGTGTGTCTTCCAGACCTAGAACTTGGGAACCTGGGCTTTAATCTAAGTTCTGCCACTTGAGGAAACTGTGACAATGAAGGGGCATTGATCCCTCCCAGTTCTCGATCCCTCGACGTTCTCTCTCCCTCCCAGGCAGAGGCCTTAGGCCAGTATCCCAGGGCCTGATAAAATGTGGGAGGGTGTCCTCATGGACATGAGGTCAAGCTCGTTTATTTCATCTATAGTGCAAACAGGCCCAACTGTTCCATTTTTGGGGTGCAGTTCCTGGAGCTGGAACTCAGCACTTAGGTGCTCTCTCTGTACTTTTGTGATCAAGGCTAGTGCTCTACCACTTGAGCCACAGCCTCACTTCTGGCCTCTGGGGGTGAATTGGAGACTAGAGTCTCATGGACTTTCCTGCCTGGGGTGGCTTTGAATTGTGGCCTTCAGACCTCAGCCTCCTAAGTAGCTAGGATTACAAGCATGAGCCACAGGAACCCAACTTATGTTTCCATTTTCATTATTTTCTTTTTTTTAAGGAGAAAAGATACATGTTTATTTGTTCCTTGTGACTGGTCCATTCTTTCTCTTAGTTCTTTATGTTTCTTTTTTTTATTATTATTTATTGTCAAAGTGATGTACAGAGAGGTTACAGTTTCATATGTTAGGCCTTGGGTACATTTCTTATACTGTTTGTTACCTCCTCCCTCATTCTCCCCTCCCCCTCCCTCTTTCCCTCTCCCCCCATGAATTGTTTAGTTGGTTTACACCGAATGGTTTTACAAGTATTGCTTTTTTAGTCATTTGTCTTTTTATCCTTTTTCTCTCTATTTTGATATTCCCTTTCACTTCCCTAGTTCTAATACCAGTATATACAGTTTCCAATGTACTCAGATAAGAGACAGTGATAGTGCGGGTACAACCACAGGAAGGGGATACAAGAGGATCATCAACAATAGAAGCTACGGTTTCACATAGCATGTTGAAAGTAATTACAACAATGATATAACAGTCATTTCCATAACATGGAGTTCATTTCACTTAGCATCATCTTATGCATTCATAAGGGCATAGCTATTAGGCTTTTGTGATCCTCTGCTGTGACTAGCCTAAACTTGTGCTAATTATTCCCTATGAGGGAGACCATAGCAAGGTAAAGAATCACATGGTTATATCTCTGGATGCAGAAAAGGCATTCGATAAAATCCAGCACCCATTTATGATAAAAAGCCCTGGAAAAACTGGGATTCCAGGGAACACTCCTGAATATAATAAAGGCAGTCTATGGCAAACCAACAGCAAGCATAATTCTAAACAGTAAAAAGCTAAAGGCATTCCCTTTAAAATCAGGAGCAAGACATAGATGTCTACTCTCTCCCTCCTCTTCAACATAGTACTAGAATTCCTAGCCAGAGCAATTAGGCAAGAAGAAAACATAAAGGGAATCCAAATAGGAAAAGATGAAGTTAAACTTTCTCTCTTCGCAGATGACATGATCCTATACCTAAAGAACCTCATAGACTCTGCTCCCAAGCTACTAGAGCTGATCCTAAACTTTGGCAAATTAGCAGGATATAAAATAAACCCTCAAAAATCAACAGCCTTTCTATATGCTAATGACCTGAAGACCGAAGCCGAAATCAGAAAAGCAACTCCTTTGCAATAGCCTCAAAAAACATAACATACCTAGGACTAACCTTAACCAAAGAAGGGAAAGACCTCTATGATGAGAACTTTAAAAACATGAAAAATGAAATTAAGGTAGAACTAAGGAAATGGAAAAACCTCCTATGTTCCTGGATTGGGAGGATTAATATAGTCAAATTGGCAATATTTCCAAAGGCTACCTATAAATTCATGCAATACCATTAATACCCATTAATATGCCAACACCATTTTTTAATGAAATAGAGGAAGCAATCCAGAAATTCATATGGAATAATAAAAGACCCAGAATATCACAAACAATCCTAAGCAGAAAGAACAGTGCTGGAGGAATTACGATATCCAACTTCAAGCTGTATTATAAATCTATAGTAATAAAAACAGCTTGGTATTGGCATCAGAACAGGCCTGAAGACCATTTTCATTATTTTCTTCCATACAAGTGATGCAATTCAGATGAGAGATTTTTATAATGTAGGTCAAGCCAAGAGCCACTTGGTTCCTATGGGCACTGTGTTTTCCAAGCCAAACTTGGTAGAACTAATAGTTACATTCTTAAATAAGGACTCCTCTAGCCTATTCTCTGTATGAAAATTAGCTTACTCACTTAAAAACATCACCAACTCCATTTCAAGCTACACAAATTAGTCCTGTAATTTCTGAGAACATGAAATGGCATAAGCTGATCTCAAAGTTCTAGTAAAATAAGATGGATTGTTCTGGAATGAAGAAAATGCTATTACAGTGTATTAATCAAGTACTCACTCTGGCCTGGCTGGGAAACTGTGGAGATCTGTTTTTCTCCTTTTTCTTCCTCCTCCTTTGGTATTAGGGATTGAGCCTGAGTATGTTATGTATTAGACCACTGCTCAATATCTGAGCCACATCTCAACCCTTTTCTTTTTCATTTTGAGACTATATTTCCCTAAATCTTGACATCCGTCTTACAATCATCCAGCCTCAACCTCTCAATTGCTGACATTACAGGCATGTGCCACCATGCCCTCCCATATCTTTCTTTAATTACTAGAATGGGAACCTGACAATAAAGAAAAGCAAAGAGAATTGTGGTTTGAAGTCAGTCCAGGCAGAAAAATCTGTGACATCCAATTTCCAAACTAACCAGCCCAAAGCAGTGATGGAAGCACATAAGTGCTAGCTGAGCAAGCATGAAACCCTGCATTTAAAACCCAATATGACTAGGGAAAGGAAGGAAGGAAGGAAGGAAGGAAGGAAGGAAGGAAGGAAGGAAGGAAGGAAGGAAGGAAGGAAGGAAGGAAGGAAGGAAGGAAGAAGGAAGGAAGAAATGGAAGGAGGGAGGGAAGGAAAGAAGGAAGGAAAGGCCTTTATAACACCACCTTGTTGTTTTAATAATTATTTTCAGAGCGTATGTTTATATATGCAAAGTTATATTCAATTTAAGTACAATTTGGGGGTGTTTTGTATGTTTAGCAATATATCATTCATAAATATTTCCATGTTAATTTTCTCCTAATAAAAATTGTCTTAGCATGTAGATTAGTCTTTTAGGATTTTATTTAGTTGAAGAGTTTTGCAATAGGAAATGGAAAGTTAATAAGAGAGGTAGTAGAGATAATAATGTCATGTCTAAGTTATTACCCAAGGGGAGTGCAGTGTGAAGGTGACTCAAGACTAGAGCCATCCCTGACACTAGAATCACCAAGATTTACACTTTTCTTATGCTATGTTTGAAATGCATGTCAGGGAAATATCTAGACTGGCTTTATGAAACTAGTAGGTTGGGCTAAGTAAGGTAAGCTGTTCTTGTTATCAAATGTTTCTCATGTGTCAGGTAAACACTTTACATTATCTCATTTAAAGTTTTCAACCAACCTGGGAAGACAGAAACCATCCTTGTCATCTCTGTGTTACACGTGAAAGGACAGAGACTTCAGTCTACTTAGCAAGAGGAAGGGTGAGGACTTGTTCTAAGTCTGTTCCACCTGTTAAATTCCTTGTTAAGCTCCATGCTTTACTGACTCAGAGCAATCTACATCACCCCATAGATCTACATGCTAAATAGTGATTTGTTTCTTTTAATTTTTTTCCTCAAAGGAGGGAATCCATTTTAAGGTCATATAATTTATTTTGTCATCAACAATGGACTTAAGTTCTGCTAGGACTACTCATCTTTTATTCAGCAAATATTTACCAACTATGTACCACAGTTGTTTTAAGAGGTAAAGAACAGTCAGTGAGGTACTCTTTCTTTTCTTAAAGAAACTTAAAAGTGACATACATGATGATTATCCAGAATTATGCTGCTCTCCTCCCTCCTCCCTTCCCCTCTGGTTTCCTAATTTGTTTCTGTCTCAACATCTAAATTTGCATTTCTAATAAGCAGTAAGAGTTAAGCTGGATCTCAGTGAGATTTGGCAATTGTTAGAGTGTTGGAAAATGAAACACAAAAGGCTGAAACAAAGGGTCTGGAATAATTTCTTCCTTCTACCCACTTCTAGAGAGCTTTGTTTATACAATGTCATGATGCTATGTGATTTAGTCACCTGTGTGAGTGTCAGAGCTAAAATCTTTCAGGCAGGAGTCATATAAAATGCAACTTGTAAAACTATGGTCCTTTGTAGCACTCAATAACTACCTGTTAAGGGAATGGAAACACTACATACATGGCCAATAATACTGTAATTTGTTCTTCATATATACAATTTCTTGGGTGTCCAAGTCTTTTTATTCAGAAAGCTTTGGGAACCATGACTACATGCACATAATTTATTTGGGAGAGCTAAATATACCAATGAAATAGAAAATATCCATTATTAGTACTACTCCTCTGCATCATTTTCTAATTTTGCCTCATCATAAAAAATATGTTTTGAAATAATTTTTCCCAGGATCCTCATTATGAAAATAGGATATATTTGAACTAGAGATATATTTTAAACAAGTTTCACAGAAGAGTCTTATGCCATGTTTAAAAAAAACTTCAGCTACTCATACAAAATATGTTATATGTAAGATTTTCTATTGGATTAAACTTCTGAAGAGATTTCCAGCAGGTGGACTGATCTCTAGTATCTTATTTTATGCAAAATAACAAAGGATATGGAGGTTACCTGCGTGCCTTTTAGAAATGGGTTAAATGTGACTTTGTTATATTACCACAACCATTTCTGAAAGGGGGTTCTGGATATATCCATGTATAAGAGATATCAAAATGTATTAAGTTTTCCCAGAGAGATAGCTGCCAGATATAATAGCAGTAGCAGAATTAGACTAATCAAAAAAGTTACTATATTGGAAAATGCTGTCTGGATAATGGAATTTGTAGCAAATGCTAGCTAGCACTGATGCTTCAAGAAGAGGTATGGGTGGTATCTCAGTGATCCTCACTTAAAGGGTACTGTGTAATTGTAATCACACACACACGCACACACACACTGACTTCAACATATAACCCAGCAGAAATCTATTACGCATCCCAGGCCTTGCAAGTATGTATATACGTCAGAGTTCACAGAGAGCTTATTGATAATAACCCTAAACTGCAAACAGCCCAAACGTCCATCCACTGTACAGTAGTTAAGTAGATTGATGATATTCACATAAAGGAATATTTAAAAGCAAGAGCAATAAATGTATTTATGAAACAAATAACAAAGTTGTCAAAAAGAAGTCAGGCACAATAGAGAACATATTATATATATACATATATAATAAATTATATCATTCATATCGTATGATTTCATTTATAGAAAGTTCAAAACCAGAGGGCTGGGAATGTGGCTTAGTGGTTTGATTCCTCAGCATCACATAAACAGAAAAAGCCGGAAGTAGTATTGTGGCTCAAGTGGTAGAGTGCTAGTCTTGAGCAAAAAGAAGCCAGGGACAGTGCTCAGGCCCGGAGTACAAGCTCCAGGACTGGCAAACAGAAAAAGAAAAAAGAAAGTTCAAAACCAGGCTGAGTAGGCTGTGTTACTAGAAGGCAGGAGTGAATACAGAGAGTAGCTTCTTCCTGGAAGGGAACACAGAAAGGATCCTAATGGGACTTGTTGATGTAGTACTATTTCTATGAGTATGCTAAGTTTGTGAAAAATTATTGAATGGTAGGCTTACTTTTTGCACATTTATAAATGGGTTCCATATAGCAATATACCATTTATTTTAAAAGTCTATATATTTGGAATTTCTCCACAAATGTTGTGGCTGTAATAAGGTAAGGAAATTGTTCAGTTATCTTCCCCGACCCACAATCTCTTGTCCTACCCAGAATTTATGTAGGAAACGTGACAATTTGCAAATTCAAACACAACACCTTTTATCTGTTTCCAGGTTATTACTGGCTTTAAATATGTTTTCCAATAATGGTCCTTTATTTGTGCAGATTCATCCTATGGCCCTACCAGATCTCTATGTACTAAGGAGTAAATTCCATGAAAATAGAATCTACAAATCACTTAGATCAGTGGTTCAATGAAGTCCTCCAGAAAAAAAAATAGACAAGGGCTCAGTTCTCTAGCAGTCACTTCTGTCAATCTTGAACTTTGCATCTTCTATACGAAAAGGCCTGTGGGTGAGCATGCAGATAGTATACGGGTGTGCATGTATGTAGAGATTACTGTGGTTGGAAGACCAAGTTCCTGAGTCAGAATAACTATAGAGGACATAGTGGTCAGTGCTGAGATGGCACTGCAGGACTTTTAAAAGCTCAACATTAGAAAACAGCACCTACTGGAAATAATGTGAGTACTTAGCATTGATCACTTTTGGTATTTGGAGGTCAACTCCCCCAAAGTGTTTGGTGTGTTCCCACATCCAATAATTAGCATTTACTACTTTTTTTTCTGAGAATACTGGGGGTGGAGCTGCTCCTGGAGCTGCTCCAGAGAGCTGCAAGTTTTGAAACACATTTTGGAGACAAGAATACCATTAGTGTCTTCTTAGTGACAAAGTGACTACTAAGTCTATCACGTCTGCTTAAAGACTGCAGAGGTAGGACAGAGAAGGGTGATATAACTTAAGGAATTGCCATTGTTGTTTTTCCAAATTTTTATTATCAAACTGATGTACAGAGAGGTTACAGTTTCATACGTTAGGCATTGGATACATTTCTTGTACTGTTTGTTACCTTGTCCCTCATACCCCCCTCCCCCTCCCCCTTACCCTTTCCCCCCCTGAGGTGTGCACAAATCCATCAACACAATTAATGCACCAATTGTTTTTTAATTCAGAAAGCATGTTAAGATCCATGTCATTCAATTTAAACCAAGAATCAGTTTCTCCTTACTCAGTTTCCAGCAGGGCTTCACACAAGTGTGATGGCTTTCTCTAGTTGTGTCTTCCCACATTGGGCTCAGGGACAAGAATGAAAGAGGTAGGGGTATCCAAACTGAGGGTCACCTGCTCTGACTTGAGCTTTTCACTCAAGGCTTGTAATCTACCACCTGAACCACATCTTCACTTCTGGCTTTTCGCTGATTAATTAGAGCTAAGTGTCTCATTTAGCTCAAATTTCTGCCCAAGATGGCTTCAAACTACTTTCCTCAGATCCCAGCCTCCTGAGTAGGTAGTATTACAGGTGTGAATCACTAGCTCTCAGGGCTTAGTCATCTTTTGTCTCACACAAGCCCTGATACTTATCTTGCACCCCTTTTTCTCCTGATAGCTATTCTGGGAAGCTTCTCTCACTCCCTGGTGTTAGTAGGCTGTTCACCAAGAGTCCTTTCCAACACTGTTTTCCTGTACATAGTACAATCCTTTATATCTCTGTTTCTCTAGTAATGACTCTGCTTCAATATCCTTTTTTCATTGGCAATTGTATGAGAATACAATTGTTCATCTTGTCCATTCCCGCCATCAGCCCAGCTTGAAATATATATGTAGATGCCTAGATAGATAAATAATATACACAGATATAGTTTTGATTTATGTTCATCTGTACAATGGAAGGGATGTTTGGAGACATTTGGACTTAGTTGCTACTATTTGTGTCCCCCGAAAAGCATCTCAATTTTGGTCCATTGCGGTGTATCAGCTGAATCCCAAAGCCTTGTCTGCTCAGCTTCTTCATTTGGTCTTTTTCCTGAACATTTTCTCCTACCCTCAGGCTGGCAGCTTTAGAAGTAGAAACTGTGAAGCAAAGAGTACATAGACCTTGACATTCAAACATAATATTCTTTCACAGAAAATAATAACCTTCCCTAAAATGTTTTACAATTCATTAGAATTCATGTGGCTCTGCTATGAAAATCAAAACCTTATCACATAAAAAGCCCTAACTATACATGTAAACAACTACATACTCTAAGTGGAATATAATGTTGGATTCATGTCTTTAAATTTATTTCATTACTAGCCATATTGTAGCAAATGAAATGCTGGAAAGCTAAAATGAGAAGTGACTGCACAGATTTCCTGGTTCATGGGTTTCATAACATACATTTAAGGAGCCAGCTCCTGGCAACAGCTTTTCTATACCTCTAACCCATAGCATGCATAATACCTTTATGTGCAGAAACAGACTGCGATAATGACCTCTGAACCATATGTTTCTAAACTAAGTATGAGAAATGAGAAGGTCTTTTGTTATTATTTAATCAGATAACCACATGAGTCTTCTGAACAGACTCTTTGGGCAATATCAACATCAATTTATTGCATGTCAGTGATGCCAATGCTAACCTAATATTTCTGTCACAGGATCTCCGTGCCTTTCATTACAACTTCCTCTGAACCTAAATACATATCTTAAAGGTTCTTGTTTCTTTTTCTTTTTGGTTCCATTGAGGAAGATCTTGATGTGCTGTTCGTGGTGATCCAGTAGGACATTTTGCCCAGCAACCTAAATTTCAGGGCCACAATGTCATCTGTAACTGCCTTGTTCTCTAGCTGTCAGGATGCTCTATAACCAAAGCCAGGCTTCATGCTTCTATGAGATATTTATCTGCACTGATCTACAGCAAACAGACATCTACATGGATAGCTAGCTCAGTACCTCAGCTGATAATTATCCTGGGACTACTGGTCTATCTATCCTTGTCTTTTCTATCTTGGTCCTATGTTAGCAAATATTTGGGCACAAGCCATGCATCATAGCAAGCTGTCTCGATAGTAGCTAAAATAAAATGCTCCTGGAGACTTTAAGTCCTAATCCCTCCAACTCTAAACTTTTCCTTATTTATAATCTTTGCAGGTTGAGGATCTTGAAGAAAGCAGATCATCCTGATTATCCAGGTTGGCCCTTAAAACAGTTATGTCCTTTTAAGAGAAGGTGCTACAGACACTCATAGATGAAAAGGTAGTTCGAAGACAGTGTGGAGAGTGAGTTCAGAAATCCAGTCTTTCTGATGTTGATGTTACGTGGTGATGTTGCCATAAGCCAAGGGATGAGACTGTGGAGGAGGCCAAGAACCGATTTTACCCTATAGCCTCTGGAAAGAACATGGCCCTGTGGACATCCTGCTTTCAACATAATAATATCAATCATGCAAACCTGGCCTCGAAAACTGTGAAAGTATCCATTTTTCTTGTCTGCAGGCATCAAGTTTGTGGTCATTTGTTACAGAAGGCACAGAATACTGGTATGTCATGGTGAAAGTCCTCTGCATAGATACAGAACAAGGCTCCCTAGAAGCAGTGCTATACACAGAGAGTCTGAGACACACCTTCTCATTGACTTCTCTTCTGAACCCATGACATTAGTATATTAATTGCTACCTTCCACATCCACTGAAAGGTCTACATTCACTGTGAGAAATAAAACCATGATATCCAAGTCTTATACCTCATATTGCAATGAGTACATTCATCTCATCCTACCACATCATGAGTACCTGATCTCATCAATTAGTTCCAAACTTGTCCTTCCCATGTCTCACTATGTTGATAAAATAATATTTGCTAGGGTATTTCAACTCAAGACGTGGCTTAACAACCAGTAATGCTGGTGTTACCTGAGAGCTGGTTAAAAATCAGAATTCCCAGGTTCCACCTCATACCTTTTAACCAGGTGCTCTTATGATTGCGCCATGCATATGCCATTGGGAACAGCTCTCCTCTGGGACTCAAGAAGCCAACATCATGTGTAGACCCACGATTGGCCATAAGAATTATCTACCATGAAATCTCAGTGTTTTACAACAGCTTAACAATGCATATATCCAACATCTACATCCACACTACCTAATAAGAAAGTCGACATAATACATACCATTATCAACATTGCAAACATGGTATTCTTCTTAAGAAATAAGGACTGTGTCTTTTGCCCACCATTTACTAAAATACAGCCCTTATTTGGGGGCCCTCATTTGCCAGGCTTCATGTTGTTTTCTGCAAGCAATACTTACTCTGGTGCCAGCTGAGAAGGACAAGCCTAACTCAGCTGGACTTTTCTGTTTCCATTGTTGCCTGCTTAGATGTTGCAGCCTTGCCTCCTTCGGTACCCAGTTTGAGAGCTCTGTGGGTGTTCTCTGGGCTTATAATTGCGTGGAGTTTGTTTGGGCACAGCTATGTTTCCATGGCTCCGATTGCTTTGTTTATCTGATTCCCCATTACGAGTGTCTTTGATCTCACTGAGGCATGTGAGGCCAACTTGTCCATATTTGTTTCTTTGGAAACCTGTTTTGCACTGATGCAGCATGTTTTGACAAAATGTTACCAAGATGTACCAGCAATTTTTCTCTCCATCTTTCCTTAGTCCTTCCATTGAAAATGTAAAGAATTTGGTCTATTTTGTCAAGATTACCACAGAAGCTGGATCCAATCTACTTTTAGCCATTCCAACCTGTATTACAGGGACATGAAAAGGACATTCATTGTTGGAGCTGAGACATGTAGTCCCTCTCACTTATTTCCTGTTTGTTTGTAGAGAAAAAGCTTCTCTTTTCATCTCCCTCTATTCAAAAACAGTCAGTGATCACAGGAGACAGGAAGAAACAGAAAGAACAGCTAATTACTCAAACTAAAAAAAAACCCTCTTTGCTAATAACTTATTGAATAAGAACATATTGAATACACATCTCATGCCAAACTGCCTTTAATTCTAACCTTCTCCTCAGCAACTGGTCTCCTGGGACTGTAGACTATGCCATCAGAACCACCAACAGAGAACCACCAACAGAAATCCTCCAGTAAATAACCAGGGCTAGAGGATAAATAGACCAAGTCCAGTTTAATTCTCTCTTGGCAAGGAAAAGCAATTAGAGGAAAACTAGAAATGGATTCAAATGTTACCCATTCTTCAAACCAAATATTTATTTAAAATAACCATATGGCCCCCCAAAATGTTTAGTTAATTTGATATTTGCATTCGCTTTCCATTTCCACCTAGACAAATAAGTAGCTGTGTTTTTAAGCAAGATTGATTGTCATTCAATGGGAGCTATTTGCAAAGTTAGATTTATTTGGATCTGAGAATCACATAAAAGCTAATGGGAACATCTCCTTTGCTCATGAGGCAAGCTTTTCTAGTAGTCAACACCATTGAAGTGGCTATTTTCTTAGTAATTCCCTATCCACTGATGTTGTAGTGTGCATCATGAGATATGGATTATTATTGCAAAGGATAATTACTATCATTACTATGGTAGGCAGCCAATCACAAAAATCAAAAGGCCTCTGGTGCTGCCTGGAGGAAATTCCTTCAAAAATCAAATAAAAGATGAGGTCAACAGAACTTCAGGATTTACAAAGAATGGCACCACCCTGCTGTTTGACACAGCATCATCCTATAGGTGGAGGAAGAATTGTCAACTTGACCTTGGTGAGGTGGTCAACAATTGGGAAAACAACCTTTTAGATATATCGCATCCAATTATATGGCTGTACCTGGCAGGGTGCTCCTGAAGGTCTGAATGAGAGATCCCAATTAACCCACTCAGTCTTCTATCTCATGGTTCAGTTCAGTGTTGGTCCTGTTACCAACTATTTTTCCAGACCTTTCTTTTAGTTTATAAATCATATTCCCACAGAGGAAAGCCTTTATAACCTGCTGCATTTCTGTCCCTATAACACAACTTCACAAACTCAGACAAACCCACCCAAGACTACAGCAAATTATAACTGAGGATCAGCTTATCTCACAATTCGTACCCCAAGAGTTCCACCTAGCTGAAGACTGTCACCTTTCCGCTTTCCTAAAGAGCACACAAGAGCTTGAGTGTCTAGGCAGAAAGTTAGTTAGCCCCCACCCTTATTAATCAATAAGCCAGATATGGTGGCATACATGTGCCATTCCAGATACACAGAGGGCCATTTCAAGATCATGGTCTCAGGTCTACCATGGACAAAAAATTACAAGACCCTATCTACAAACATCATCATCATCAAAATCATCATCATCTAAAAATCCAAAATGTCTGGGTCATGGCACATGTGGCAAAGTACCTGCCTAGCAAACACAAAGATCCTCAGTTTAAAGCTAGTAGTGGGGGGGGGGGGGAGGATGAGGAGGAGGTGTTAAATCCTTAGGAAAACACCCTAGTTGGACATCAGTGGCTCATGCCTGTAATTCTAGCTATTCAGGAGACTGAGACCTGAGATGAAGATCACAGTTTGAAGCCAGCAGCAAGAGCAATGCCAAGTTCCCAGGCATTATGTGACACAGCCATTCACATGGGGGGAAATGACAGAAGAGCAAATTCACCAGGATGCATAGCTCTGGAGAATTCTTGATTTGGGAATCCAGAGTTCCATATGCAAGATATGAAATGAGAGAGGTGGGGAAGGAAGTCAGGAGCATTCCCTTACTTGCAAAAGGAACATGCTGCAGGTCCCCTTCACTCACAGTAGACCATTAACATCTATTACTGCAGCCCAGCCCAGTAACTATTTACTCTACTTGAGATCTTAGAATCAGGGATTCCTTGGAGTTTTCCTCTCCAATAACTGAAATAATTGCTACAAAAAGTAAGTCCTACTGATGTGCAAACCTTAAAGAAGTAGCTAAGGGATAAAGTAATTCCACATGAGAGGCCCAGCTGATATGGTTTCTCACTTGACTGGTTTCTTACTTGACTGAATAATTTACTTCTGTCTGAGCACTTTGGCTTAGGGTGGAGAGCTTCTTAATCAGATAGACTAGTCTGATTCTAGTGAAAGCCCTAGTATGATCTTAGACTATGTTATGCAACCTCTCTAAGCTTCTACTTCCTCATCTGTAAAAATAAAAATAACAAGAGCTTCTGCCTCAAAGCATTGTTAAAAGGTTTAATTCATTGTCTGCCGTATAGTAAGAGATCAACACAGCTTAGACATTGATAGTATGCATACCACTATACTGGCTTTTTGACTAAAAGGCAACAGAAGGGATTTCTCAGTAATGGGTTACCCAAGAGACTACTGTGCCTTCAAATGCCTGTGAATTTTAACAATACTCCATATTTTGACTATTTGCATACGATTTTGCACCCAATCTGCAAGATCACTTAAGGATTCATTTCCCCTTTATTTAATATTTCTAATGACAGTATGGGTTATATGACCTATTCTAATACAAACTCTAATTAGATATTATCCATCTGCCTTTCACTGTTCTGCACAAATGTTAAGCTTTCTCTTTGTTCTTATGGATACATTCTTTCACACTAAAGTTTGCAGGTCTTTAAAATATCCCCACATACTTACCATAGTCAGCAAGACCTTCCTATCCCATTTCTTCTCTGTCCTTTGGTTATGCCTACTTCAATGACAACTGACACAACACTTAATAGGCATCACCATTAATGCAAATCCTAAGAGTTAAACAGGACCTTGAAAAGAGAGTTTAACTTGCTGATCAAGGAAGATGGCTTAGGATCGTAGACATCACTGTGGAGCAAGAAACATAGAAATCGAGATTTTCCACACATGAGGTTCTACTGATTCTGAATGAGCAGTTTGACTTCATATATTGATATATTTGGGTAAAGACAAAAACGTCCTTTCTCCCCTACCCAATATTTATACTCCCCTTTGCTGAGGACTTCGTAACTTCTATGTTCCTTCTATTCTTTCTATTCTGCATGATAAAGTTCTTTTCTTAGGGGTAACCAACTCGTTATTATCTTAAAGGTTGTAAAATTTCATTAGAGAAGAGCTTTTGGAATGTTACCAAACTGATAATGTGCACTCTCAGAAACAGGGCTTGGGGGCTGGGAATATGGCCTAGTGGCAAGAGTGCTTGCCTCCTACACATGACGCTCTCGGTTCAATTCCCCAGCACCACATATATGGAAAACAGCCAGAAGGGGCGCTGTGGCGCAGGTGGCAGAGTGCTAGCCTAGAGCAGGAAGAAGCCAGGGATGGTGCTCAGGCCCTGAGTCCAAGGCCCAGGACTGGCCAAAAAAAAAAAAAAAAAAAAAAAAAAAAAAAAAAAGAAATAGGGCTTGGGTTCAACAGGACAAGACTGTATTGAATAGAAGTGCTAAACCTTCTAAAGGAATGGTACAAAACGTTTTGGAGTGGTAGCAGGACTGTTTGCCAAACTGAAATAGATACCTGTGGGTACAGGCAGGTTTACTCACTCTGTTTACTTCAGCTGTTAGATTATATATTTTACCAGGAACTTAATAAAATGGTTTCTTGAAATGGTGACTATTTGATGTCAGAAAAAATTTAATGAGATTATATTCTCTTATTCAAAAGACTGGTCCTATTGCTTACCCTGGAATTCCAAAGTAGCTGCTCCATTGTGATGTATGGCTATTAGTCAACTTTACTGTCTGATATTTTCTAAACCACAGAACAGTGGCGCTCAGCTGATCTCAGGCAAGCTGAGATCAATAAACAAATGGAGCTCTGGCTTACTGTGGAGGTAAAGGCTTGTTCCCAATGTGTGCAGTACACCTTGCTGCAACAAGCACTCTGACATTCAAACGCCTTATACTTGTAATATGGAATATTTCTCCCTCTTTTTTGACTGATTGGTAACAATATCAGTTGTTTGTGAGAATTTTAAAATAAAATTAACAAAGATAAGATGTTCCATCCTCATAAAAATACCCTAAAGAAATCAGTGAATGAAAATTTGTTTTAAGCAGAAAGAACAGTGCTGGAGGAATTACAATACCCAACTTCAAGCTGTATTATAAAGCTATAGTAATAAAAACAGCTTGGTATTGGCACCGGAACAGGCCTGAAGACCACTGGAACAGAATTGAAGACCCAGAAATGAACCCAGAGAACTACACCTACTTAATCTTTGATAAAGGAGCTAAACAATAGTTTGGAAGAAAGATACCCTCTTTAAAAATGATGCTGGCAAAACTGGCTCAACACATGCAACAAACGAAAACTAGATCCTTATATATCACGCTGCACCAAAATCAATTCCAAATGGATTAAAGACCTCAAAATCAAAACAGACACCCTGAAAACACTAAAGGAAGGAGTAGGAGAAACACTTGGGCTCCTTGGCACAGGACGGAACTTCCTTAACAAAGACCCAGAAAGGCTACAAATCAAAGAAAGGATGGACAAATGGGACTGCATCAAACTGCAGAGCTTCTGCAGGGCAAAGGACATAGCTCAGAAGGCTAAACATAGAACTCCCCTATGACCCAGCAACCCCATTTTTGAGTATCTATCCAAAAGACCACAAACAAAATCACAGTAATGCCACCAGCACAACAATGTTCATTGCAGCACAATTTGTCATAGCTAGAATCTGGAACCAACCCAGATGCCCCTCAGTAGACGAATGGATCAGGAAAATGTGGTACATATACACAATGGAATTTTATGCCTGTATCAGAAAGAATGACATCGCCCCATTTGTAAGGAAATGGAAGGACTTGAAAAAAATTATACTAAGTGAAGTGAGCCAGACCCAAAGAAACATGGACTCTATGGTCTCCCTTATTGGGAATATTTAGTACAGGTTTAGGCAAGTCATAGCAGAGCATCACAAGAGCCCAATAGCTATACCCTTATGAACACGTAAGATGATGCTAAGTGAAATGAACTCCATGTTATGGAAATGCTTGTTATATCACAGTTGTAACTACTTTCAACATCCCATGTGTATCTGTAGCTTCTACTATTGATGATATTCTTGTATCACCTTCCTGTGGTTGTACCTACACTATCTCTGTAATCTTATCTGAGTATATTGGAAACCATCTATACTGGTATTAGAAGTAGGAAATTGAAAGGGAATACCAAAATCGAGAGACACAGGGTAAAAAAAGACAAACAACTAAAAAAGCAATACTTGCAAAACTGTTTGGTGTAAGTGAACTGAACACCTCGGTGGGGGGGGAGGGAAAGGGGGAGGAGGGTGGGGGGTATGAGGGACAATGTAACAAACAGTACAAGAAATGTATTCAATGCCTAACGTATGAAGCTGTAACCTCTCTGTACATCAGTTTAATAATAAAAATTTCAAAAAAGAAAATTTGTTTTAAAAAAAATGGAGAGGCATAGGTAGCTCCGGCCTGTAACCCTAACTAGTCAGAAGGTCGAGATTTGAGGGTTCCAGTCCAGCCCTGATAGGAAAGTCCATGAGATATTTATCTCCAATTAAGCACCAGAAAAAAAAATGGAAGTGGAACTGTCGCTCAAGTGGTAGATCACTAGCCTTGAGAAAAAATGCTCAAGGACAGAATCCAGGACCTGAGTTCAAACCCTAGTGTGCTCTCTCCCTCTCTCTCTCTCTCACACACACACACACACACACACACACACATCAATAGACTATACTTGCTCCCTTTTGGTGTGTGATGACAGGCAATGGGACCATAGAATAACACAGTTCTAAAATTTGATGACTCTGTGTGGTCACTTTGTACAGTTGATTCCACCACAAACCCAACTGAACTACAGCCAGAATGTGCCGCTGTCATCTTCCTCCTTGAAGCAAGTATGGAAACATCACAATGAACCAGGGTAATTTTGTCTTATAAAGAGGATATGAAATATCAAATACCCCAGCTTTTGACACAAAGAGATAGAATTTTCTCTGGTCTGAGTACCAGTAACCTGGTTGTATAAATGCCTTACACAACAAGAATATTGTCCAAATCCATTACCGGTTTCAGATCAAACACACATTTAATCTCCCAGTAATAGCTTTTGGTAACTTATCTTCCCACACATGAAGATTCCCAAGAGAATCCAAGATCTTATAATCATATGGAAAATTTCCAAAGACAATTATTGATTGCGTGAAGGGCAGGAAATCTCTTTAAAATAATTAAAATATCTATAACAGTATATATCATAATCACTCAATTTACAAAACTTGAAATTTAAACTCATGGGAGGAAAATAAAAATGAATTGCATAAAGATTACATTTAAACATCTTTTAATATTATAGTAAAGTAAATTTTAAAATTAAAATTCAAGAGCATAAACCTAGTGCCTAATTTCAAGTAGTTGGAATTCCAAAGAACAGAGAATAAAGACAATGAAGGAGAAAAATAAAATCTATAATGGGAAAATGATAAAAAATTTCCAAATTTGGCAAGACATATGCATACATACAAGGAATTTAACATAGTCTTAACTGAATATATATACAAAATAAAAACAAAACTCCACACAGAGTAACTGTGGTCAAACTAGTAAATTATAAAGTAAATGAAATATCTTGAAAACTTCCAAGGATATTTTAAGTGGTATTGCATGCAAAAGTCACAATATGTATGCCTTTTTATCAGAAAAATCTGCAGCCAAAAGAGAGTAAAATAAAATTTTGTAGAGCAAAAAGAAAATATAAACCTATAATTCATATTGCTATGCTAAGCAACAAACATAAAATAGAGATCATCTATGTCACCATGAGACCCACACTACAGTAAATGCTGAAAGAACTATTTCATTTGAATAAGTAAAATGGTACCCAACAGAAACACAGCATTTGAGAAAACAGAAAAAACACCAGATATAGCAAATATGTAGATAATTTTAGAAGCAATTTCCTTCTCCATAACTTATTTTTTGGACTTGAACTCAGTACTTGACACTTTCAGTTATTGGTTTGTTCTCTATCAACTAAGCCACACCTCCAAACCCTTAATAACTTTTAGTACTTTAAAACTTTTAATAAAGTACAACGCCTCTCTTTATGGATGTATATATGATTTTGACATACTTTGATGAGATACATGTTAAAATCATACCATAAATGAAAAGGGAGAAGGGAGGGACAAATGAGCATACGTGATTTCAAGCTTCTAACATTTCATACAACTGTTGCAGTTTAAAGATGTTCAAAAGGGTGACAATGACCGAATTCCATTGTATGTATTCATTAAATACTTTGTTGTATGGCAACTCCTTCATACAACTACTGAAAGATAATAAGTAAAAAATGATACCTATATTAAAATGCACAACAAACAATAAAATTTAAATTAGAAGTATCTAAATTAAAAAAATAAAACAGTAGAATTATTTTAAAATATAGGATGATCCAAATGAAAATATATGAGAAAAATAGTGAAATGGATAAATAAAAATCAAATAGTAAAAATAAAAAAATAGTATATCTAACTTATCGTGTCAGTAGGTTACAGGGGTGATCAATAAAATAAAATGACATATTTATTATGCAAATAGCATAATTAAACCATTAACATTGTAAGATTAAAAAGAGAGTGAAGGAGCAATAAACAGTAATAGAGGTGATGGGATCAAAGTACATTACAAAAATGTATGGGGATAACACAAATAAGCCCCTTTGAATAATTAATATAGAGTAATAAAAAGGAGGTTTAAATCCATGGAGCTGGATGAGGAGTTCCATTGTAGATATGTTGATTCTAAAGTGTCAACAGGACTTCTGTCTGCAGACTGGACCACAATGATGGTGACATGTAAAGAGGAGATTTAGGCATCATGCTTACAAATGTTCTATGTGGTCTCCATAGAAAGAATTTACAGATATATATATATATATATATATATATATATATATATATATATATATATGAGCTACCATATATGATCTACCTATGCCACTCTGAGGAAATGTAAGTCAGCATACAGCAGACTGAACACCCACATTTTTAACAGTAATATTTATAGTTGTCCAGCTATGGAATCAGTCTAGGTGCCCAAGGAAAGGAAAAGAAAACATGACATATCAACACAAATCTATCCATTTTTGCTCCACATATATTAAAAACTTTACTCTTGAGGATTTACACATTTATGCTTGCTCCTTTTCATTTTTTAATATTTTTCAACAGCATATATATTCATTGTACAAAGGGGTTTCATTATGGTTTTTCCATATATTCACATATTATAATTTGATCAAATTCAGCTCATCAATAATCTCTCTTCTCTGATCTCTTCCTCTGTCTTATTTTTTAAAAAAAACTTTTAGTGGGTTTCATTATTCAGTATTCATATATGTATATATAAAGTACTTAGATCATATTTAGCCCACCCTCTTTTTCTTCCTCTTCCCACCCACTAGTCCTTCCCTCAAGTCTTCCCTTTGCATTTGCATCTTTTTTTGCATATGGTAGAAAATATGATATTTGTCTTGTGTTGACTAAAGTTTAAAATAGACAATTCTGTCAGCATAACCAAAGATATTAACATTCCCTCTCAGAGAGGAACACAACAAAAACACAAAAGTAGCAGGATAGACATAGATGATCTAATAATCATCGTGAGGCACTTGGTTCTCATTAGCATTAAGAATGCTACCACTGAAAGTAGAAAGCATCTATTCTTCACAAATTTACATGATATATTTGCCAAAATAAACTTTCTTGCATGCCACTAAAAATCAATAACTTTAGTAGTCTAAAAATCATGTTATATTCTCTGGCAATAATAACCTAGGAGTAAAATTCAAAATTCCTTAAAAAAAACGCAAACATTTGAAAGCCATGTTTTAAAATAATCCTTGGGTCATACAAAATATTTCAGTTGGCAATTTCAGATGTTTTACACTGAGTATAATTGAAAGGCAATGTATTGCTAAGTACTTTTGGCTCATGCTTTGTAATAATAGTTACTCAAGAGGCTGAGATCTGAGGATCTACATTCACAGCCAACCTGGACAGGAAAGTCTGTGAGAATCTTATATACAATAAACTTACAAAAGGTTGGAAGTAGATCTGTGGCTCAAGTGGTAGAGTGCTAGCCTTGAGCAAAGAGCCCAAGGCCAGCAGCCAGGCCCTGAGTTCAAGCCCCAGGACAGATTAAAAAAAAAAAAAAGAAAGAAATATACTAAGTATAAGGGATGCATTTATAACTGCTTAGAGACTTTATTACTCACATACTTAGACTAGAAGTGAAGAAGGATCCAAACTCAGTAAAGAAAACTTGACATTAGAAATCAAGACAGAAGGTCAAATCATAAAATGAGTAGAAGGTTGACAATACTACATAAAAGACCAGAACTAAAATAGAACAGTTCATTCCATCACTTCAAGCCCTGGGGGTGAAAAAAATGGAAAGTTTAACTGCCTCTAGGAAATACCCATTTTTTCTCATAAATCGTTGATAAATTAAATGTTAAGGAGTAAGTTTTGGCCACTAAAATATTTGCAAAATGTAACTTTAAATATTTATTTACTATCCCATTAAACATTCACAAGTCACTGTGTGAATATAAACTGAATCATGTTCATGTGTGTTGCTAGGCCAGTAGTAAATGTATGGATATAGACAATGTTTTGGTTAAGGGAGAGCCACCTATGGACACATGAGTGGTTTGCACAGACCTCTCTGCTTAAATTTCTTGGTGATAAATGCTTCCATTAAGATGTTCGAGTTTCCTCGGGACTGTCTGGAAATAGGGATACAAACTCCATTGTTCTCAATGACAACAAAACTATTCTAATATCTTCTATGTATAGAAGGAGGGCTTTGATTGGTTATTTTGTTTGTGGTGCTGGAATTTGAACTTGGGGCCTTGTCCTTGTGATGTCAAACCAAACTTCCAGTTGGTTTTCATTTAGCTTGTTTTCACATAAAAGTATCCTGCTTTTATTCTTAACTGTGCCCTCAGATAGTGACCCTTCTAAGTATGACACCTCATGTATTGTGAATTACCAGATTGAATCACCATACCTAGTTTTTTTTTTCTTTTTTTTTTTTATTGTCAAACTGATATAGAGAGCAGTTACAGTTTCATAGTTTAGGCATTGGAAACATTTCTTGTACTGTTTGTTAGCAACCCCCCTCATTCCCTCCTCCCCCTTTCCCCTTCTCCTTTCCCCCCATGAGTTGTTCAGTAGATTTATACTAAACAGTTTTGCAAGTATTGCTTTTGTAATTGTTTGCCTTTTTTACCCTGTGTCTCTCAATTTTGGTATTCCCTTACAGTTTCCTAGTTCGAATCCCTGTATACATGGTTTCCAATGTATTCAGATAAGATACAGAGATAGTGAAGGTACGACCACAGGAAGGGCATACAAGAGGATCATCAATAATAGAAGCTATGGTTTCACATCGCATGTTGAAAGTAATTACAACAATGATATAACACTCGTTTCCATAACATGGAGTTCATTTCACTTAGCATCATCTTTTGTGTTCATAAGGGCATAGCTATTGGGCTCTTGTGATCCTCTGCTGTGACTAGCCTAAACCTGTGCTAATTATTCCTTATGAGGGAGACCATAGAGTCCATGTTTCTTTGGGTCTGGCTCACTTCACTTAGTATAATTTTTTCCAAGTCCTTTCATTTACTTACAAATGGGGCTATGTCATTATTTCTGATAGAGGCATAAAATTCCTTTGTATATATTTACCACATTTTTCTGATCCATTCATTTACTGAGGGGCATCTGGGTTGGTTCCAAATTCTAGCTATGACAAATTGTGCTGTAATGAGCATTGTTGTGCTGGTGGCTTTAGTGTGTTCTTGTTTGTGGTCTTTTGGGTAGATGCCCAAAATTGGGCTGCTGGGTCATAGGGGAGCTCTATGTTTAGCCTTCTGAGGAATCTCCATACCGCTTTCCACAGTGGCTGAACCAGTTTACATTCCCACCAACAATGAAGTAGGGTTCCCTTTTGGCCACATCCCCTTCAACATTTGTCATTGTTAGTTTTCTTGATATATGACATTCTTACTGGGGTGAAATGGAATCTCAATGTTGTTTTGATTTGCATTTCTTTTATGGCCAGTGATGTAGAGCATTTTTTCATATGTCTCTTGGCCATTCTCGTTTCCTCATCAGAGAAGTCTCTTTGTAAGCCCACTTGATGAGGGGGGCTATTGGTTCATTGCGGTTTTGTCTTGGAGGAATGTAATTTTTTAGTTCTGTATATATTTTAGTTATGAAGCCTTTGTCTGTTGTATGGACGGTAAAGGTCTTTTCCCAATCTGTGGGCTTTCTGTTTATCTTGCGAGCTATGTCCTTTGCCCTGCAGAAGCTCTGCAGTTTGATGCAGTCCCATTTGTCCATCCTTTCTTTGATTTGTCACATTTCTGGGTCTTTGTTAAGGAAGTTCCGTCCTGTGCCAAGGAACCCAAGTGTTTCTCCTACGCCTTCCTTTAGTGTTTTCATGGTATCTGTTTTAATTTCGAGGTCTTTGATCCATTTGGAATTAATTTTGGTGCAGAATGATATATAAGGATCTAGTTTTAATTTGTTGCATGCATTGAACCAGTTTTGCCAGCACCATTTGTCAAAGAGGCTGTCTTTCTTCCATCATATTTTTTAGCTCCTTTATCAAAGATTAAGTAGGCATAGTTCTGTGGTTCATTTTCTGGATCTTCAATTCTGTTCCATTGGTCTTCAGGCCTGTTTCAGTGCCAATACCAAGCTGTTTTTATTACTATAGCTTTATAATACAACTTAAAGTTGTATTATAAAGCATCGTTCTTTCTGTTTAGGATTGTTTTTTATATTCTGGGTCTTTATTGTTCCATATAAATTTCTGGATTGCGTCATCTATTTCATTAAAAAATGGTGTTGGCATATTAATGGGTATTGCATTGAATTTATAGGTAGCCTTTGGCAATATTGCCATTTTAACTATATTAATCCTCCCAATCCAGGAGCATGGGAAGTTTTTCCATTTCCTTAGTTCTGCCTTAATTTTGTTTTTCATGTTTTTAAAGTTCTCATCATAGAGGTCTTTCACTTCTTTCATTAAGGTTATTCCAAGGTATTTTATGTTTTTTGAGGCTATTGCAAAAGGAGTTGCTTTCCTGATTTCAGCCTCAGTATTCGGGTCATTAGCATATAGAAATGCCATTGCTTTTTGAGGGTTTATTTTATATCCTGCTAATTTGCCAAAGTTTTGGATCAGCTCTAGTAGCTTGGGGGTAGTGTCTATGGCATTCTTTAGGCATAGGATCATGTCATCTGTAAAGAGAGAAAGTTTACCTTCATCTTTTCCTATTTGGATCCTCTTTATATTTTCTTCTTGCCTAATTGCTCTGGCTAGGAATTCTAGTACTATGTTGAAGAGAAGGGGAGAGAGCAGACATCTCTGTCTTGCTCCTAATTTAAAGGGAATGGCTTTAGTTTTTCAACATTTAGAATTATACTTGTTGTTTGTTTGTCATAGCCTGCCTTTATTATATTCAGGAATGTTCCCTGGAATCCCAGTTTTTCCAGGGCTTTTATCATAAATGGGTGCTGGATTTTATTGAATGCCTTTTCCCAATCTAGAGATATAACCATGTGGTTCTTTACCTTGCTCCAGTTGATGTGGTGGATTACATTAGTTGACTTGCGTATATTGAACCAACTTTGCATCCCTGGGATGAAACTAGTTTGATCATGGTCTATGATTTTTTTGATGACCTGTTGGAGTCGATTGGCCACAATTTTGTTGAGAATTTTTGCATCTATGCTCATCAGAGAAATCGGTCTATAGTTCTCTTTCCGTGATGAGTCCTTACCTAGTTTTGGGATGAGGGTTATACTGGTTTCATAGACTGTGTCTGGAAGTAAACTTTCTCTTTCAATTTCATTGAAGAGTTTGAGAAATATTGGTGTGAATTCTGTTTTGAAGGCCTTGTAGAATTATGCTGTGAATCCATCTGGACCTGGGCTTTTCTTGGATGCGAGATCACTTATTGCCGTTTCTATTTCAATGCTGGATATGGGTCTGTTCAGAAGGTTTAAATCTTCATGGTTGAGTTTGGGGATATCAATTTTTTCTATGAAATTATCCATTTCTTCCAGGTTCTCGAATTTGTTGGCATAAAGGTTTGCAAAATAGTCACTTATTGTGTTCTGAATTTTGGTTGTTTCTGTGGTGATGTTACCTGTTTCATCTCTGATCTTGTTTATCTGAGTTTGCTGCTTTCGTTTTTTGGTCAGGTTTGCTAGGGGTCTGTCTATCTTGTTAATTTTTTCAAAGAACCAACTCTTTGTTTTGTTGATTCTTTCGATGGTTTTTTTTTTTTGTCTCTAATTCATTTAATTCTGATTTGTTTTTTTTTATGGTCACATGAGTACATTTGTAAAACAGTAATAAACATAAGCAGGTTCACAGTACTGTATTTACATACTTTATACACACCATACAAATGTGTGTCCAACAGTGACATGTTTTAAAGAAAGATGCACCACCAGTGTCCACTAATGTTAGTAGTGTCATTCTTTCAGTTCTTGTAAAATTAAACAGTAAATTTTTGAATTCTAATAGTGGCGATAAAGTTAAAATTCTAAATGGAGTTAAAAAAAAAAAACAGCACTAAGTCTTCGAAATACTTAAGTTGGTAGAAAATTCTGACCTTTCAGATGGCCACCAAACAGCACGTAAAGACCCCGACACTTACAAATCTGGAGCCGCGGTGGGCTGGTTGCCACCCATGTCCTACACGGGGCTTTCTGGCTCAGTGACTTAGTCACGGAGTTCTGAAGCCCAAGGAAAACATTCGTGACTTGTGTACTTTTGTGTGTTTTTGTTTTAAAAGTGAATCCGATTTTTAACAGAACAGAAAATCCATCTTTAGAGTCTCACAGCCGGCGGCGTCTTCCTCTTCAGCTGAGAGGATGAAGTATGATCGCCATCACTTTGTTACAGACCAAGATCCAACAGGTGATGCCAACACCTCCTGCTACCCTAGTAGGAAAGGCTACCAGGCGGTCCAGCAGGGTGATCCATTTACTTGGAACCACAGCCACAGGGACGGAATAATACTTCCAGATGGGCGAAATCATCAAGGCAGCTTGCAGCATGTAGAACGCGACGCTCATCACCGACTTTATCTTAGCTGCCTGAGCTGTCCGCACTTTCACGTGGGTTTTGAGCTTGTCGGTCATCTTGTTGATCCTCCTCTCCAGCCTGGCGTATCTGGCAAACTCATCCATCATGTTGATGGTGGAGAGCTCCTGCTTCATGGCCTGGATCTCCCCCCGCATCTGAGCCTCCTGCTCCGCATCCTGCTGCAGCACCCAGGACACAAAGGCGGAGAAGGACGGCAGGAGGATCCGGAGGACATTGCAGCCGAACATGAAGCCCAGCACCAGCAGCCACGCCCTGCGCTAGGCCTGGGCGGCGGCGCCCGCACCACGACGGCGGCTCCCCCTGATTGATTTTAATTATTTGCTTCTGTCGATTGACTTGGGGTTTGGCTTGTTGTTCTCTTTTGAGGAGATTAAGGTGAATCCTTAAGTTGTTGATTTGCTGTTTCTCCAGTTTGTTGATGTAGGCACTCAGAGATATAAATTTTCCTCTGAGTACTGCCTTTGCTGTGTCCCAAAGGAGCTGGTACTTTGTGTACTCATCTTCATTGAATTCCATAAACATTTGAATTTCTGTTCTACTTTCTTCAATGACCCACTGATGATTCAGCAGTGTGTTGTTTAGTCTCCATGTATTATAGGATTTTCTGTGGTGGCTGTTTGAGTTGAGCTCTAATTTTATTGCATTGTGGTCTGAGAGAATGCAGGGAATGGTTTTGATAATTCTGAATTTGTACAGATTTTCTTTGTGCCCTAAGATGTGATCTATTTTGGAGAATGTTCCATGTGCTGCCAAAAAGAATGTGTATTCAGTTGTTGCTGCATGGAATATTCTGAAGATGTTGGTTAAGTCTAGTTGGTCTATGCAATTGTTTAGTTCTGTGGTTTCTTTATTCAGTTTTTGGTGTGTTGATCTGTCCAGAGGTGATAGTGGAGTGTTAAAGTCCCCAACTATCAATGTGTTTGGACCTATTAGTGTTTTTAGAGTCAGTAGTGTTTGTTTGATGAAGTTGGGTGCTCCTGTATTTGGTGTGTAGATATTTAGGACGGTTATATCCTCCTGAAGGAGAGATCCCTTTATTAGAATGTAGTAACATTCTTTGGCTCTTCTTACCGTTTTTAATTTGAGGTCAATTTTATCTGATACTGGGATTGCAACACCAGCCTGCTTATGGGGGCCATTTGCTTGATAGATTTGATTCCAGCCTTTCACTTTTAGAAGATGTTTACTTTTGCTGGATAGATGTGTCTCTTGGAGGTAGCAGAAAGATGGATCTTGATTTTTGATCCAACTTATGAGCCTATGTCGTTTGATTGGCAAATTAAGTCCATTAATGTTGAGAGTTAGGATTGAGAGATAATCATTTGTTCCTTTCATTATATCTATCTTGTTAAAAGCTGTGTCTTCCCATTTCTTGATATAATATTCTGGTTTTCTATTTAGAGTTCATTTCTCTGTCTGTATTGGGATCTTGATTATTTTCCCTGTATAGTACATCTTTGAGAGTTTTCTGTAAAGCTGGTTTGGTGGAGATATAGTGTTTCAGTTTTTCCTTACTGTGGAAGACTTTTATTTGACCTTCAGCTATGAATGAGAGTTTAGCTGGGTACAGTATTCTTAGTTGGTGGTTATTTTTATTTAGTGTTTGGTATACATCATTCCAGGCTTTCCTTGCTTTCATGGTTTCTGCTGAGAAGTCTGGGGTAATTCTGATTGCTTTTCCTTTATATGTGATGACTTTCTTCTCCCTAACAGCTTTAAGGATTCTTTCCTTGGACTCTACTGATCCTGTTTTAATCACAATGTGTTGGTAGGATGTCCTATTCTGGTCTGGTCGGTTTGGGGTTCTAAATGCTTCTTGTATCTATATAGGCCTATCCTTCTGGATATTTGGGAAGTTCTAGGCTAATATTCTGTTAAATAGGTTGCCTATCCCATGAACTTCTTTATCCAGGTTTTCCTCAATACCTATTATCCTTAAATTGGGCTTCCTGATTGTGTCTTGAAGCTCCTGGAGTGATCTGTTTTGTCGATTAGATTGGTTTTGTATTGATTTTTTGATCTTTCTCCATAGATTCTAGAGAATCTTCAGCTCCTGAGATTCGATCCTCTGCTTCAGTTAGTCAGGACTGTAGGCTAGCTACTTGATTTTGAATCTCTTTCCCTTCTGACTGGACTTTCCTGATGATTTCCATGTCCTTGCTATTCTTATCTCTTAGGTCCTGCATGATCTTCTTTACTTCATTAACTTCATTAATTTGCTGTTTTTTTTTAACTAGTTGCATAATTCATTTTTTTTTCAGTTTCTTCTTTTTTTTAAGTATTTATTTTCAAAATGAATTACAGGGAGGTTACAGTTTCATACATTAGGCATTGGATACATTTCTTGTACTGTTTGTTACCTCGTCCCTCATTTCCCCACCCCCTCACCCTTTTCCTTCCCCCCCACCATGAGTTGTTCAGTTCATTTACACCAAACAGTTTTGCAAGTATTGCTTTTGTAGTTGTCTTTTTTTACCCTGTGTCTCTCGATTTTGGTATTCCCTTTCAATTTCCTAGTTCCAATACCAGTATACATAGTTTCCAATATACTCAGATAAGATACAGAGATAGTGTAGGTACAACCACAGGAGGGTGATACAAGAAGATCATCAATAAGAGAAGCTACAGTTACACATGGGACGTTGAAAGTAGTTACAACTGTGATTTAACAATCGTTTCCATAACATGGAGTTCATTTCACTTAGCATCATCTTATGTGTTCATAAGGGTATAGCTATTGGGCTCTTGTGATTCTCTGCTGTGACTTGCCTAAACCTGTGCTAATAATTACCTATAAGGGAGACTGGTCCAAAAGACCACAAACAAAATCACACTAAAGCCACCAGCACAATGTTCATCGCAACACAATTTGTCATAGCTAGAATCTGGAACCAACCCAGATGCCCCTCAGTAGACGAATGGATCAGGAAAATGTGGTACATATACACAATGGAATTTTATTTATAGGAAAGTAATTTTTAAAGAAAGAGAACGCAAAGAGAGAAATAAAGTAAAAATACTGGAAGACAGATGCACAAAACAGAGAAAAAATATTTAAAAATGAAAAAAAAGAAAAAGAAAAGAAAAACAGAAAAGGAACAATCCAAACAAACAAACAAAAAAACTTGATAAAACAAACCGGTAAAAATGGAAAACAAACAAACAAACAAACAAAAAAACGACGTTTCAGAAGTGAAAAAATTAAAAAGAAATTTTTTTTTAAAAAATGTTTGAAAAGAAAAAAAAAAAAAAAAAGGAGTTCTCCTTGTTTGGGTAGTCTTTCCCCAGTCTCTTGTTTCCTTGCAATGGTCTGCAGTCTATTTTCCTGATTGGCTGGTTTGACTTGATTTCAGTTTGCAAGGGGTGGATCTGTTCTGACCCTTCTCCCCTGTTGGTGCAATCGTGGATCTCTGTGGTTCGCACAGCTTGCAGGAAGGCCTTGGGCGTCCTCTGTCGATGGGGATGTGAGCAGTCTCGGGAACTGTGGCTCCTCTGTCTGCTGTGGGGCCGCTGCCTTTGATGCCTGGCTTTGAATAGCCTGTGGACTCAGCAGGGCGGGGAGCCTCTGGGCTGTTTTGCCCAGCTGAGAGTTGCTTGCCTGGGGGAGGCAGCCTCCTTGGCAGAAGTGGCTATGGAATGCAGCTCCGTTTTGGGCTGGGAATTGGGCTTCCTCTGTGACGGGATCGTTTAGCTGTCCCAGGAACTGTTTGTTCCCCAGTCTGGTGTTTCTGTGCCGCCGGTAGCTGCTGGCCGCTTTTGCTTTAAATTTAGAAATTCCGAGGGCAGGGCGGGGCACCTCTGGCTAAACGGTGGCCCTGGACTCACCTCCCGCTTGGGCAGGGGGCATTCTCCTGGGTGGAGCTTGCTCTCACTGTTCAGTCCCTCTTGCCCTTTTCAAAGATAGCTACTTTGACCTTGCTTTTCCCAGGCCCGCTTTAGTTCCAATCTGGTCTGACCCTATGCCAGTGGCAAAGACGGCGCTTTGCTCTGGCGGTGTGGGAACGGCTGCCTTCCAGAAGCTGCTCTGTGGGCGCGAGTGGGAATATCTTTTGTGGGGTACTCACGCTTTCTCTGCGATTTCAGGTCGTCTGTGCTCAGCCGTTGTCTGGAGGATTTCTCCCTGGTCTACGCTGTGTGCTTTAGCTGCGTGGAGTGCAGGTTACTGTGCCAGGCGCTGTGCCAGCGCCGGCACTGTCACGGCGGCGGGATGCCGCCGGGAGCTCAAATCTGTGTTTTCAGACGAGCAAAGTGGATTTTTCCTTCCTGGCCAGAATCCCTGTACTGTTAGAACTTACTCTGGCTGTCTTTCTAGGAGTAAAAGTTTCTATAGGGTGAGAAAACTGCAATGTCAGAGGGAGCTCAGCTAGGGCTCTGCTGCTCCTCCACCGTCTTCCCGGAAGTCTCCAAGTTCACACTTACATACAGATACCTTGTATACCTGTGTATAAAATTAGATTTGGTATTGCTAAAGAATACAATTTTGATATAACAACCAATCCTGAACCCTGTATTCAGTAATTACTTATTTATTGTTACAACCCTATGACCAATTTTTGTTCTTATATTAAGTTCTTTTTGGACTGGCTGTCTTTGTCTTTGAACCCCTTTGATTCACTCTGATTGAGCAGGGATACCCTCTATCCAATAAACAGGGGTCAATGGAATCTGGAGGTCCTGGAAGTAAGTCAGGAGGGTAAGTTAGAGGTAGTAAGGATAATAGAGTAAAATATATGGGGGGGGGTTGATGATTTGGTTTAGTTTCAGTGATGTGGAAATGTGGAGAAGAGTAGAATCAGTAGAAAGAACAAGGTGAAAATGATAGACAATGGAGTGTTAGCAGAAAAGAGTTGAGGTGTTATTCATAGGAAAGTCAAATTTTAAAGAAAGAGAATATGAAGAGAGACATAAAGAAAAACTAGTGAAAGACAAATGCAGAAAACAGAGAAAAGTTATTAAAAAAAGAAAAAAAACAAAAATGAACAACCAAATAAAAAGACTTGATAAAACAAACAGGTAAAAATGTAAAACCAATGACGTTTCAGAAATGAAAAAATAAAAAATCGCTTAAAAATGTTTTGAAAAAATAATGGAGTCTTCCTTGTTTGGGTGGGCTTTCTCCAGTCTGGTTTCCTTGCGATGGTCTGCAGTCTATTTTGATGCTTGGCTGGTTTGACTTGCTTTCAGTTTGCAGAGGGTGGATCTGTTCTGACCCCCCCCTCCCCTGTTAGTGAAATCCTGGGGCTCTCTGGTTCACACAGCTTGCAGGTAAGACTTGGGTGTCCACTGTAGATGGGGACATGAACAGTCTTGGGAAACGTGGCTCCTCCCATCTGTAGTGGGGCTGCTGCCTTTAACACCTGGCTTTGAATAGGCTGTGTACTCAGCAGGGCGGGGCGCCTCTGGCCTGGTTTACCAGGCTAAGAGTTGCTTGCCTGGGGGAGGTTCCTCCCTCCTGGGCGGGGCAGCTGCCTGGCAGAGCTGGCTATGGAATTCAGCTCCATTTAGGGCTGCGATTTGGGCTTCTTCTGTGATGGGACCGTTTATCTGTCTCAGGAACTTTGTTCTCCTGTCTGGTCTGGTTGTCCTGTGCCGCTGGTAGCTGCTCGCTGCTTTTGGTTTAAATTTAGAAATTCTGGCAGGCAGGGCGGGGCACCTCTGGCTGAGTTCACCTGAGTGTGTGAGCCGCAGCCCAGGACCAGCCTCCTGCCTGGGCAGGGGGCGTTCTCCAGGGCGGAGCTGGCTCTCACTGAAGAAAGATAAATAAACTTCACTTAGAAATAAAACAACAAAGAGAAACAAACTACTCACGTTAGGATGGAAAGACTGTACTTTTTGGCTTATATACTGGTTCTACGATTGTGCACAAGGTCCCTGCTTGATGAGTGGAAATTTGTGTGTATTAAATTTCAATAGGTTATTCAATAAAAATGAAATACTCTGAGAACATGAAGTACTATACTTTAATGGCCCTCAAAATCTGAAGAACATACAGAAAATGAGACAGGTTGTACATTTGCCAGCCCAGGCTGCCATAACAAAATATTTTAAACAGGTGGAATTAAACAACAGAAATTCATTTTCTGAGGATTCTGGAGGGTATAAGTCCATGATCAGGATGCCATTCCTGATACGTTCTGGTGAAAGCTCTCTCCTCGGCTCAAAGACAGCCTTCAGTCTTTATTTCATGGCATCCTCCTGTGGCCTTTGTGCTCTCTCACTCTCTCTCTTTCTCTCTCTCTCTTTGTGTGTGTGTCTGTGTCTGTGTGTGTGTGTAGTGAGAGAGCTCTCTCTCTTCCTCTTCTTTGGACTCTCCTTCTCTTAGGACCTCAAACCTGTTGGATTAGAGCCCTCTCCTTAAAACTTCAGTTACTTCCAAAAAGATCTATTCTTCTTTTTAAGGGTTGGGACTTGAACATGTGAATGGAATGTTGACAAAATTTGATCCATACCAAAGGTGGGCTGAAAGAAAAATTTCAGGAAATAGATTCTAATACAGTACACAAAACCTACATTGAGGGCTGGAAATATGGCCTAGTAGTAGAGTGCTTGCCTCATATTCAAAACCTACACTGACCAATGAGTCCTTGAAAAGGTTTCTGACCTGGCTGACTCTCTTTAGTAGAGCCTTCTCCAAAGAGGTGTGGCAGATGACAACATCAGGATGGCTGAGTGAATAATACTTTGATGAGGAATTTGGACAGCAGAGCCAGCACCCTAGACAGTGCTTCAGAGAAGTGCACAGACTTGTCTTTGTGACAGCCACTTCGCCGAGCTGACTCAGCCTAGCTACCAGAGAACTGTCTGACTGAGAATACTAGCCCCACAGGGTGAAACACATGCTCATGAAGCTGAAGTATACAATCTTCAGACCAATTAATTGCTTTGCAATCAGATATGTATCTGTTAAGGTAAACCTTATGAGTCACCAAACTATCATCAAAAAATTCTTGCTTAGCCTGGAAGTAAAACAAGAAAAACCAATCATATAGTTGAATTCTTTCATGATAGAAGTCCCTGTTAGCACACTATCTACACAATGAAGGTGATTCAGATTTGTGTCAGGTCTTCAACTGAATGAAAGAATTGCATGAACCATATTACAAAGCATTTATACTTATTTCTACTGCATTTTTGGCTCTCTTACTTCTTCCTTGTCTACAGCAATTAAAGTAAAAACACTCTAAAACTTAACCTCAAGGAACACTCAATACTCTGCTCCCTAAAGAAGCTGAACTGAATGATGAACCCAGCAATGCAGAAGTAAATAAATCACTGGCACCCTCAGGGATTACAGATAGCCCTTGCCACTAGACTTGTGAAAATTTCAGTTCCCTGTGCTTTCTCATGCTTGAGTGCTAAAATACAAAGCCTCACTACTTTTCTAATGGTCTACCAAATGGAGACAGACTTCAATGATATAATTAGATATGATAAGCAGGCTTGGCAAACTACAGAAATCTGGAGGGTGAGATCACAGGTAATAGCAACAAAAATATTCTGAAAGGAGGTGTGAAGAACAGTGAGTCCATCTAGGCTGTGTTAAAGAAAAAAAGCTGGATATATTTGGGGATAAAGGTATATCTTTACTTTGGAAAGTAATTGTTTCCTGGTTAAGTCCAAGACTGCTCTTTAAAATGATGCTATCACATAAAACATGGATGCACCTAATAGACATATAGGGCTAAACACAAGGGAGAAATGCAACATTATTGTTCCATTTATGTGAAATTCATTTCTGCTACGATTAGGCAATTAAGGAAGGGGTGTGACAAGTGGTGGTTTCCCCAAGGCAGTGTGGCTTGAGAGGGGCAGGAAATGCCATCTGTCACACAGGAAATCCTCTGTATTTGGATGTGGGTAGTGGCCACATATAAGTAGACATTTGAAAAATTAAAAAGACCAATATATAAACTAAGATTTGTGTTTTATATTGTTTAGTAATTATACCTTGAAATGAAAGTAAATAAAAGGATATTCAATCTTTTTAAAATTATCGTGTATCAATGGGTAGCTAATTTGGAGATAATAATAGGTCCTATATACAATTAGAGGTAAATGCTTATTTGGTTCATGACAATCAGAACCACAGAATGTCAAAATTTTCTGGATTTTTAAAAACTGGATAACTAGTGGATGTTACTTCTTACTATGGGTAGCATGTCACATATGGAAATTGGTTGAAACATCAAGAGTCTACCTATGTTTATTTCAGGCCACTGATTTGGCATCTAAATCTCTTCTCTGCTCTCAATCCCCATAGTTCTGTTGTTCTAGAGTGTGCTTGGGGGTGGTTCTAATCCCACTTCCTGTGAAATAGAGGTGCTTCTAAATATTCACACATGGGACCAGACGCACTCACATAAACCTCTTTCTGACTGCTTGCTGTTTATTACTAAACACATTTGCCCAAGATGCTAACACAGATGAAGAGAAAAGCTAGTTTCCAGGGCAATGTCATCTGAAGTGTATTGAATGTTTTATACCCATTTCATTCCATTTTATGTTGCAATAAAAATATCTGAGACTGACTTACTGAAGAAAAGTTTCTTTGGCTTGTGGTTGTAGAAGCTATGACCTCTAAGAACCTGGCTGGTGCCATTATCTTCTCTGGTGAGAGAGCCTTGTACTGTATCTCAGGCTTCTCAAGGGTTGTGTTTCTAAAACATGACATTTGAGGGACACAGTTAAGCCAGAGCCTTCCTAAACATGGCTGATTCAAATAGTCTTCACTCCCTTCTCATTATGACATCCTAAATACAACCTGAAAAAAAAATCAATGAACCATTATGAACTACATTTTTTGTTGTTTAATTTTATTTTGTTTCACTTTAAATGTTGACTTCGTCTATGATCTGAATGTGTCTGTCTCCCCTAAATTCATGCACTAAATTTATAGCCATTAATGTGATTGGTATTAAGGGGTAAGGCCTCTGGAAGATAATTAGATCATGAAGATGGACAATGCATTAATGGAATTAGTGCCCTGTAGAAAGAAACTTTCCTGTCCCTCTTCCACTTCATGTTACAGCAGAAAGATGACCCTCCACAACTGAGGAAGTGAGCCCTCACCAGGTGGAAGCTCCTGGCAACTTGACCTTGGACTTCTCAACCTCCTGGACTGTGAGATAACTTCCTATTATTAATTAGCAATCCAATGGGTTTCCATGTAGCAGTCTATACCTTACAAGAATTTAAATATTCCTAGAATGTCTAAAAACATGAAAGAAGAACAAGGACTATAGCTAAGAAAATCTCCAAAGCTAAGCCGTGTCTGTTTGGTAAGTTGTTTGTGACACTGTAGGTCCCTGTGCATCTTAATTCCAATGTAATCATTCATATTTTTAAATTTTTATTTTATTTTCAAGGTGATATACCGAGGGGTTATTGTTACATATGTAAGATAGTGAGTACCTTTCTTGTCAAACTTGTTACATCCTCCCTCATTTTTCTCCCACTTTCCTTCCTTCCCATCTTCTGCCCCCAGGTTGTATAGTTAGTTTACCACATATTGTCTTGGACAGACCAGCTCTACATTGTGATCTTAAATTTGACAGCAAGAACATGTAACATTACTTCAGCTTGGAGAAGGACGTAAGAATGGTCTCAATACTAAATTACCAGCACTCAGTTGACAGGTTTTTACCAAGTACATTCTATGTATACCTACAATTAAGCTTGGTATACAAGTAAGTATAGTCTTTTTCTCCTTTTCCCAAAGAGCTTATTCTATAACAGAGGAGTTCTTAAGTAGCTAAATAAACAATAGTGATTATGCAATCATGGAATTCTTATAATTACAGTAATTGCAATCAACGATATGAGAGGAAACTATTTCTAAGTTAGAAAATAATAATAATTAATAGTAATAATATGGAAGGATCTACTTTTACAGCGTGACTTTAAACTCAGATTTCCAAGATGAGTACAAAGAAAGATTGAAGAACAGAGGCAAGACTTCTGGCCCTGTGGATTGCATTAAATCATCACTGGTAGAGAAGATACATGATCCTCAGGACAGCAGAAAGATGACACTTAGTTAACTGCATCTAGTTTATTATGTTTAACCAAAGTATATTACTTTACTGTTACTTTATCTGAATTCTGTAAACAATACTTTCTCCAAAGGAAATAATTATAGGTGCTTTTCTTTTCCTGGAGATTTTCACAGCAATTACCACTCTGTGTGTTCTAAATAAAATATCCACAATCAATTACATTGCAATTTAATGAGAGAGCGTTAGCAGTGTTGAGAGAAAAGGGGAAATAAATTTGGTAAATAATTGGTAAAATAAAATAGAACATTGAACAGTAGAGACTGAACCTCAGGAATTGAAAGAAACAGAGAGAAGGATGGATGGAGTCAGTCTTCGTGTGGTTCAGGAACAGGTAGCTGCCTCTTTACTAGCTTGCTTGTGATAATTCAGGCTGAGTGAAACTTCAAAGGGAAAAACCCTTGTCACAAAACAAGGATTTATGTGCAACTGCATAAAAGAGGGCACCATTGATATTGCCTTGCAAGATAAAACTATTGGGGTTCCAATTGAGATTACTGTGGATTTGGAAAATGCAAATATTACTTCCACTAGGGACAATCAGGGAACCCTTACCAACCTTTCAAGCAGCATACTCTGTGATAGCCCTCCAAAATTCCTTCTGAACAAAATTGTGGCCTGGATATTTCTTGCCAGGGGCTTCATTTATAGTTGCAGCTAGATATCTATCATAGTGGCTGTTGCTGAGGGGACATGGAAGATGGATCCTTGGTGTGGAGCCTAGGTTGTTGGGTAATCATCTAATGCTGAGATGGGCCATCAACACAAATGTCTATACACATCCTGTCTAGTGTTGTGCCCTCAGGGTAGTTAGATATCTTATAGGGCAGCTGGTTCTGACCATAGGATTTTTCAGCTTCTAGAAGTAGGGCTAGAAAAAGTCCATCAAACCATACATAGGAGATGGCTCTGATTGTTTTTAAAGGGTGAAGTGAGGGAAGAATAAGTGTACTCCTTCATCACATCAAAGGATAAGAATCTAAGTATATTTTCTAGAAAAGTACTACTCCGAAGTCTCAAAAATCTAAATTGAGAAGCACAAGATTCATATTGGTATTAAGGGGACAAATGGATAGCTGAGCCTACTTGTTTGACTAGAAAAGCTTTTATGCATCAATAAAATGCTGGTTTGTCAACATTATGTGGCATGCAGGTCCATAAAGAACAGTTGCTGAAAGTCTTTGCACATTCATATGAAAATAAAACTGCTGAACAAAAACTATATTCTACATAAGCCTAAACCTGAATAGCTACAGGGGATTTTATATGAGTGTTCTCAGTGGCAAGCATTGACAATATACCTATCTCTGGTTCAGTGCTTATTAAAAAGCCCGAAGTTTTTATGAGCAAATGTATTTGACCGAGTAGTATGCATTCTCTAAAGGATTGCTTTCTATTTTTAAGTGCATTGAATCCACATCTAAAAGGCAGAAAAACAATAAGATGATCAGAAAATGGGCAGGCGATGGAATGTCTTATTTTTAAAAACATAATTTCTAAGTGTGATGTCAAACTCTACAGCAGAGCTGAAGCCATAACATATGCTTTGGAGGGAAGAATGAGTCTCAGCACTGTGCTGTCCTCCCCCTTAGTCCATGGCTTATGAATTTAGAAAATCCTTACTTGAAATTGTTGACTGAATTTCTGGTTTAAAAAATGGCATTTTTTTCAAAAGCAAAGCTAAAAATCCATAAAAGTAAAACCTATTCAGTGTCACCTATTATCTACCTTGGCATTGGCCACTGGGGGCCTCTTGGAGTCCTGTGTTCTCCCCATGCAGTGGCACCTGGCCAGGCCTTCAGGATACTACTGTAGACCTATACCCCTGCAGGGTTGTACTCTGCAGGGTCTAGAAGCTACAGCGCCTGGAGAATTCACCCCATAGGTATGTGAGTGTTTTGAGATCTAGCAGGCTACAGACAAAGACATCGGAGACATCTGCTAACATCTACATGTTTGCATCCCCTCAAAACGATTCCCCAAGGACAGTGGGGGCGGTGGATGTGAATTAGGTCATGATCTCAGAGACCACGTAGATATGACTGGTTGTCCTTACGAAATAAGTAGGAGAAGGCTCCCTAGCCCCTTCGGCCCTGTAAGAATACAGATAAAAGGTGTCCCAGTAGCAGACTGTCACTGGACACTGAGTTTCCCAGTGTGCTGAGCTTAGACTTCCCTAGGTCTGGAACTGTGAGAAATAAATTTCTATTGCTTATAAACCACCCACCCTATCTTGTCTTGGTACAATATCTGGATGGTCTAAGACAATCATCACAGTGGAAAGTCTACATGCTGCCATCTTAATTGTCCAATGCTATTGTGGGACTGGACTAGATTGTACAACACAGCAATATGTGCCCTGATAAGAGCCTTCATGAGAAATTGAGAGGCACTATTCCAGAGTGCTGATTTTATTGGCATGCAAATAAAAGGAAATTTCTATTTTATCATGCCTAAAGATTCTTTCAAATTATATAGGCTAGTGTACTGAACCTAGAAGGACAAAATTCAAGGTTCTATTTTTCATTTCCTAAGTTTGATCTCAGAGAAATGTCAGTCCCTTAGTTTCATATTTTTATAAAGTAGATGATTTTATGAGGTATTCTTGTTCTAATGTTTTATTACACCCTGAAGTTTGGCTGCCAAAGGTGGAAAAACATTGTGTACTGAAAAAGCTAAAAGCTTTGGGATAAAGCATTACAACAATAGCTTGTACATTAACAAATCAGTACAGTACTCTAATTCATCTGAATCCATGAAAGACCTTGAGCTGTTTCGTTCTTTTTTAATCCTACCTTTAAGCATCATAAAACTAGAACTGTGAAAGTGAACTAGAAATGCAAAGTGGGTAAAAAATGGTACAGAGAAGATAAAACAAATAATTTTCAGGTACTAGTGTTCATTTTCTCTTTGATAAAAAAATTACATTGTTTATTTCCAGTGATCAAATTATTTTCAATTACTCTAAGTTTTTGACTAATACTATCAATATTTTGAGGCATTTTTCAACTAATATTTTAAGCTAATTGTCAAGAATTTAGTATTTACTGCATCCATTCACTGATAAACCATCTAGTTTGTACTGTGTGTTGAAAATAAACACTAGTCAACTAACACTTTTTGGCAAACCCAAATACTTGATTGACTCTTCCAACAAGTAAATATGGCTTTTGTGTTATTTAGTTATTTAGTTATACAAAAAGGAATCTATCAAATGTAACAATTTATGAGTAAATGCATCTTGATCAATGTGTTTTTCCTTTTTTACTTTAAGATACAGCTGCAACAGTTTACAGCCTCTCTTTATTACTTATAATTTGGTGTTTTAACTTTATATAGGGAAATTTTTCTTCATTTCTTGATAGAGCTTCCCTGAGCTCCAGGGGGAAATATTTACCAAACTAGAGTTTAAGAAGAAGGGGAGATAACTCCTCTTGGATTCTTAAGGCAGAGGTTGTAAGCCTAAAGGAGGCTTTAGGGAAAGTGAAAGAATGGGCCAGTATTTACCTTATTTTCTTATTTCTTCAGAAACACGAGAGCCTGGGATTTGATTTTTTTTCCCATGACTTGCAATGGACAGAAACATTAGGGATCATTACAAAAATCGACCTAACAGATAACAATTTATTTTATGGTGTCAGTGACCCCTACTGATGACTTGGGATAAGTAGCACCCATTGCCACAGGCAACTGGTCATTTTGGGAAGAAATTTCCAAATCACAATGTCTTTTCTTTTTTAATGTTCAACACCAAAGTAAGTATTGATTCATATGTTCAAAGAAATACTCAAGTTAATAGGATTATATGTCTTGCTTTCCTATTTGAGATAAAACTTATAGATTTGTATATATTCATATCCATTTTACTTAGTGACACATAATTAAATTTCAGAAGTAAATTATTTAGCAGAAGAGAAATGCCCTAGTACATATAAAGCATCGTAAGCCATTGTTCTGTTGTAAACATCAAATAAAAACATGCAAAATCACCTAAAAATGTGACTTGATCTGAACAGCCATGGCCTTGAAGTACATTTTGTAACAACCGACATTACTGGGCTCGGGGAGAACAGCATGAAAGCAAGTGTGGTTCTGAAGCACCACCAGATGGCAGGAGAGGAAAAAGAATTCCAAACGTGAAGAGCAGATCAGCTCACATGCCAGAGACTGATCATTTTTTAAAATAAATATTAGTCTGCTCTGCCATCAACTCCATATTTCTCCCTCTTGGCTGCTATGAGGCTATATGCAGTCTCCAGCATTGTAAGTCAATAGTTCAAGACTTCTTACCAACACTCTTGAATAAAATGGCCTATCGAAAATGCCAGGGGACCTCACTCCCCACTGGTCATGAAGGCCTTGGGGGCTGCCTTTCCTGAGAGGTAGAGCAGGAGGAAGCCATAGGGCCCACAGTTTCCCATTTCTTTTTTGAAAAAATCAAGAGTACTAAATCCTGCCTAATACTCAAAATACTTAAAGAGAAACAAGGGCATCCTCTGCATAGTTCTCTAACATAAGTTTGTTGTTGCTACTATCATTATCACCAAAATGTCCTCAAGGCTTGTACTAAAGGCCTTGTGCTTTTGCTCCACTTACTTGCTTGCTCACAGTGGCACTTTGCCACTCGAACAACAACTCCAGTCCAGGTTTATGTTGTCTAATTAGAGAAGAAGCCTTTTAGGCTTTTCTGCATAGACATGCTTCAAACTGTGATTCTCAGTTATTTGTTTGTTTTGTTTTGTTTTTTTTGGCCAGTCCTGGGCCTTGGACTCAGGGCCTGAGCACTGTCCCTGGCTTCCTTTTGCTCAAGGCTAGCACTCTGCCACTTGAGCCACAGCGCCACTTCTGGCCGTTTTCTGTATATGTGGTGCTGGGGAATCGAACCCAGGGCCTCATGTATACAAGGCAAGCTCTCTTGCCACTAGGCCATATCCCCAGGCCCGATTCTCAGTTATTGACCTCCTTGGTAGCTAGCATTTACAGGTATGAGTCCCTCAATGAGAGCTCATATATTTCTGTAAATCTTTTATTGTTATTGTAAAGATGATGTACAAAGGGGTTGTATTTATGCAAGTCAGGTAAAGAGTACTTTTTTTTGAACAATGTAACCCCTTCTTTTGTTCTCTCCCATTTCACCCACAAATTATGTAGTTCATTTTCAACATAGTACCTAGTGAGTACCACTGTTACATGTGTTTACCCTTTTTACTTCCATTTCTGTGTCTCCCCTTACACTTCCAAAAATAAATACAAACAAGACCAGAAGAAAATAAAATGAACAAAACAAACAAGAAAAAAAACACCTCTTTTTCCATTTCCTGGAGTTCATTTTGATAAATATTAATATGTATGATCAGATGCACACAAGCACTGCTCCACTCTGTTCCTCTCATAAAAGTGCCCTCTTCATATATTTCTGCAGAGTGTTTTCATATTTTGTTGCAGAGTGATAAGCCTTAGGTAGTACACCGGTGGTAGTTAACAGACAACACACTTCTCATTATAAGGTTTAAATGAAATAATTAATACATATGAAGGGCTGCAAATAGAGCTAATCCATTAAAAAAAGCTTTCAATAAATGTCAGCTGAGATGAGTCATCACCTACAATTTCTCAGGCTCTCCTGAAGTATAAGAAACATTTAACCAGAACCAGGATGCAGGTGAGCTAGCTAATGGCTTTTAATTCTGGCTACCTCTTCAAGCTGATTTAAGATAGTCTGGTATCAGACTGTTTGTCAAGGCAACCACACAGCTGATTCTGAGGCTGGGACCAGTTGAATGGTCACTAGGTGATTCCAATGTACAAAGATGAAATTGCCTAGCTACACAGAGAGGTAACCATTCTTACTCTCTCAGTAAGTGCATTTCCTTGCCAAATTGTTCTTTCTTTCTCATGTATATGCAGATTCACTGGGCTCCTATTGTGGCTCTTTCTCAGGTATGATAGTCAAAAATCCAGAATTTCTCCTCTTATCTCTTAATTATCCAAACCCTTCTGCTACACACTAAAAGCTTCTCTCACTTTTCAGATGTGAGGTATCATAGTAGTTCCTTGAACCTTTTCTTCATCACCCTCCTCCTGCCTAGGAACAGTTTAGCCCTGCCTGGCCTCCATGAGCTGGTAGGGCTGCCTTGGTTAATTTCATGAAGTTCTGAGTAGGTACTCTATATAATTTCCTGCCTGTCCTTGTTTGGCAGATAATATTCACCTCTGTTTTCAGCCTTAATATTAGCAAATCTGCCTGATCTTATTTGCACCTGCCATATCTCAACAAATAGTCCTGTTGAATACTATCTCCTTTATTATCAACTTGGGCAAAGTAATAATAAATTCTTGTCATCTGGACACCATTTAAAAATTTCAAACCCTTCTTTTCTAAGGTGGTAGCTATGAATCTGGTGGACAGCAATGAATCTGGATATCCTTGATTATTATTACTTCTTGTGCCTATACTAGGGCTTCAGCTTAAGGCCACCTTCTACTCTTGGCTATTTTGCTCAAAGCTGGTCCTCTACCACTTGAGCCACAGCTTCACAGCTGGCTTTTTTAGTGGTTAACTGGAGATAAAAGTCTCACAGCTACTTTTTCCCCTTCTAGTTAATAGGAAGTAGTAGTCTCATGGACTTTTCTGCTCATACCGGCTTTGAGTTGAGATCCTCAGATCCCAGCCTTATATGTAGCTAGAGTTGTAAGCATGAGCCACCAGCACTCAGCTCTTATCCATTATTATTTCTGTTCCAGTTCTTCTCCAAGTCCCAAACTAGCTCCTTTCAGTGGCTTCCAGTGGCTTTGTGCATATGCCCCCAAATCCCTCCGCCCCTCTCAGTATAACATCTACCTATTTTAAGGTAACATTTATCTATTTTAAGGTAACTTACACAATAGAGGGAGTTGGAAGAGGTGGAGGAGAACAATGGAAAGGGGGACATTAATCAAGACATACTCATAAACTGACTTGATAAATTGAAAATATTATTTAAATTTTCTGTCATTAAGTATGCAGCCTGGACATCAGGCATTCTTGGACCTCCTGGAAGGTGCTAAGGTTCAGCACAAAGAAAACCCTCATCCTAAACACATCCCTGTGAGCCCAGCTGCTAAACACTTTGCTGCCCTCTCCTGGTGACTCTCAGTGGAGCTGCTCCTCCAATGATTTCAACCCTGTAAAAAACATGAGTGACCAACATTTCTTTAAAGCACAGATGAAAGTGTCTCATGTTCTAATGAAAAGCAACACTTATTTTTATAGAAAGAGACTGAGTAAGCATAGAAAAATATGAATGAATAAATAAGAAAAGGATTTTGCCCAAATCTAAGAAATATAATATACCCAAAATTTTTGAGTTTCTGTTTTGTTTTGTTTTTTTCCCCAACAAAACAGTATCTGAGAATCAGAAATATCAGACTATTTCCTCTAACCAGAGGTATATTTTCCTGGCTGAAAAAGCGATATTAACTACTCAGATGGGCCAGGAATAATATGACATCTAATTAAAGACATATCCTATTTTGAAGGTCAAAGGTGTTTTGTGGGGGATAAGCTTACTGGCAGTAGTATAATTCCAAAGAGTTTAAGGAGTCCCTGTCTTTTAACTCTAACTCATGCCTTATCAAAATAGGAATAATATTTGATTTCTTTTAGTTTTTACTACTAGTGCTAATAGTAGAATGGTTTATCTCTCATCTTAAACAACTTTTGCCCCTATTTAAAATGGAGAGTATTATTTATCATGGAGATGTCTCAGAAGAACTAAATGATATGCTCAAGGAAGCTATAATGAATGTTCCTTATAGTTAAATTGTACTAGATTGAGGTAAGTGTCAAAGTCCTGACCTCCAGTGGCTCAGAATGGGACCTGTATTTGCAAATGAGTTTATTACTTGAGCTAACATAAAATCATGAGAGGCAGACTGTAATCCCTTACAACTAGAGTCTTTGCCAAGTGTCTTGGAAGGAACAAACCTACCATTATCTTTACCTTGACATTGATCTTTTGGCTGCCAGGATTATTAGAAAATGAATTCATAATATTAAAGCCACCACATCTGTGGTACTTTAAGAGGGTAGCTCTACCCACCTAATGTAACAGAGCCAAGATCTGCACCATGGCTGTCTAACTTAAAGGATCTGCTTTCTCAACCTCAAATCCTCTTCCTTGGAACTAGAGAGAAGATATAAGCCAAGGCCATGGATAGCATGAGCTTAAACATACTCATCCATAGTAATTTGTCCTGAGTTTCACCTTTTATTTAATCACTTTTTGCATTACAAAGAGCCCAACTCTTTCCTCCTTTGGTGAAACTACCTTTATATATAGTACTTCACAATATATCTTGGTAGAAAAGTATTTTTAAATGTTGGCTTTTTCCATCTGAGTGCTCCAAATTCAGTGCCCTTTGTGTTCAATTTAATCTAAAATTGTTTTTATTCATCTTCCAAAGATCGTCAACATGCCCCATTTTCGCCCTCTCTTATCTGATTTGGCTCCCAAGGATACATTTTCAGTAGTTCTCCTCTTCTCTCAAGAACTCTAAATAAACACGTATTTTTTCATATTAAAAAAAAACCCAGCCATATTCTAGCTAACTTTTTTTCCACTAAACAACTAGGTAATTCAAACTGCCACTTTAGGCCAGGACTGGTGATTAGCTAATGATCTCACAAGTTCCAAAAAGGATTCATCTATTTGTTACTAATTTGAAAACTTGCCTTTTCCTCCATTTTATATAATCAGTTCCTTGTTGATTTCCACTCGTACGACATCAAAAAGCTCCTCACCCTTCGATCATTTTTACCACTGCGAGTGAAATAGCAACCACACATTTTTGGATCCCACTTCCTTCTACTTGCCCTTCTTTGGTTTACTCATTTGTTTTTCAAAACGTTTATGTTAATGCCTTCTTGGCATTTTGAGGCCAGCAGGCAGGATTTATAGATCATATTCCTGTTGCAACATCAGGATGGAAATACCACAAAGGTTTCCTGGGGCTACACAGCCCACCTGAGGTTTCCTTATGACTCAGAAAATTGAGACTGTCTCTGTGAATCATGTAGTTGAGGCAACCACAGCACTAATCTCACTCCCTGACTGCTGAGGATAAACATCTGTACATAGACATTTCTTTTGCACATCCAAGCAGGGTTTTCTGGAGGCCTGGGAGGGAATTGGGGTCCTGGGGTTCCTTGAGAAGCTCAGCCTGCAGCCCACGTGCTTGTGGGCAAAGAACACTCATCTCGCCCTCACAGAAGAAGATTTAGTGCATTTCCTGTGGCTTCTTCAGTTCATTACTCAAACTTGGGAGCCGGGAGGACTAGAAATGGACTCTGAATGTCATAAACAGAAAAAAAAAAACAACAACACCTTACAGAAAGACCTTCATAGCTAGGGAATTGGGAATTGGACTCAGAAGCCAGCAGAAAACAAAGGAAACAAAGACAAACCACGCCACCTTGCAGCACAAATTTGGTCAGGAATGAGCACTTGCAAAGCCACTGCTGACTGGATGGTTTCTAAAGGCTAGGTGGGGCTCAGTTGTACCTTCTAGCCTTTAATGACAATGGTTCTTTGGATCGCTACCACCTGACACAAATCAAATCCAAGCCCTGTGAGTGTGATGGGCCAGATATCTGCTTCTCATCTGTCAATTGTGCTAGATAATTGAACACCAGGCATCCTTCTCTCCTGAATGCAACTAGATTTTTGGTCATTTCTAACACCTTCTCTGTAATACAGTGCCACAAAGGAAAAGACAACTAAATGAATAAGGAGTATGGATTCATGAACATATACCAGAATCCCTCAGAGCCATAGGAAAAAGAAGCCCATTTTCCCCCAGAATTATTTACTTAAAACTTAGTGACAGGTATACTGTCATCACTTGTTTCTTCAGTCCTAATAAGTTGGGGGAAGGGGCTCAAACTGCATCTCATACAGGTCAGTCATTCTTGGTGTATACACACCTTACAAGATGGCATCCATTCTCATAATGTGCATAGATAGATAGCTGGCCTGACCCATAACAGGACTTTCAACAGACCATCCACAATTCTATGAAGGATATGTTTTCTATTCAAGAAATAGAGCACATGACTAGACCAGTGAATCCTAGGAGCCATTATTGTATTTCTTTTGCTGTAAGCCACACCCTCATTTGGGAGAGTGGAGGAGATCATGATTGCACACAGCCCAACAGGAGATCCATAGACAGTGGTGTAGAAAGAAGCGTGCAGGCAAATGGACAGGGCTAACCCCCCAGCAAATCTGTTCCTTTCACAGTGCTTGTGCAAAATATTCTTGGATTTATGAAAATAACAAGATAACCTTGAAATATAAGCCAAACATGTATAGCTTCAAACAAAACAGCTAGGTCCTGGAGTTTAGGGTATAGAGAGTAAGGTTAAAATAATATTTTCCATGAGAATGAGATTTAGAAGCATGTAAAGTAAACTTGTTTATTTGTTTAGCAAATACTTCTGGGCTGTAAAGCACATGTCAAGTAAGTGTGTGTGTGTGTGTGTGTGTGTGTGCACAGAATTCAGAGGAGAGTCTGAGATCAAAGATAAAAATCTGTGGGAAGTCTGCATATAGCCAGTACCCAAGTCAATGAATATGATAAAGTTGTCCCTTGAAACAGGAATCTGAGGGGAGAAGACACTTGGCCTGACCTTGAGAAAAATCTAATGTTCCTGTGATTGATTGATGTCTGTGATCTTCGATATCTCTGAGAAAGCTTTCCATTAACTATGACAAATGCCACCTTGTCATAAACATGGACAATGTTGTGCATTATAAAAAATGTGAACACAAATAAGGTTTCATAATGGCCAATGGAGATGTGTGGACCATAGAAAACAGTGTTCAGATAATTCTCTGTGTCTCCAGTAATAGCCAAGGGATATGTTGATTTACTTAGAGAACAACTGTGTCTAAAATTGAGTCATTTATTAGCTTATGATATTTAGTAGAAATTCTATGTAAGAATTTCTAACCACACATCCTTCAATGCTGTATTGACATTGGGTAGTGATGCAAGCTTGGAAAGGAAGGACAGAGGTGAAGATGCAAACACTCATAGGGCACCAGGGCAGGAAAGTGAGGGAGTCTGATACAATGACTCACACTTACTTAGGAACTCCTGATGAACAAGATAAGTATTCGTGAAATTTGGGGATTTTATTCTGAGAAATCAGAGAAATGGAATGAATGGCAGAGACAGGAAGACTGTCTTACATGGTCCATCAAGAAACGCTGCACAGCAGCAATTGGGAGCCAGTATCTCATTCGCTAGCAGAAGGCATCTTTCTACTTAAAAGCAACATTAAGTGAAGTTAATCATATTAGAAGCATTTTGAAAATGCTTCTTGTTTCCCAAATGAAACCAAGATTAAGGGAAGTGTATAATATGTATGGACAGCATAAGCTTCCTCTTGTAGACTGACCACTGTCCTAGAGCCTTCTAGAATGTGCTAGTCTTCTTCTAGAGAAATGTTATAGTTTCCTAAGGATGAGAGTTTTCTTTAGCATGTTAGTACTTATGGTTTTGCAAAATACACATTAGGCAAAGACTCAATCTCTAAGTGATTCAAGTACTATTTTGAGAATGTTAAATAAAAATTCCATTTTCAGAAAGGATTTATCCAAGGAGCTATAGAGGAAATTATTGAATCACATCAGTACACTGTGTTTTTGTACATGTTTTTCTAGCTGGTCTCTCCATTAACGAAATCGACTTGAACAGCCGATGAAATATTTCAGTGAGATAGCAGAATTTTAATATCAGCTAATTTCTTGATCCATCTATTTTCTTTTTTTCAAGGGCACCCAACCAAACAGGCTTTCAGAAAAATTAATATTTTGCCTTCCTTTTATTAAATCAACTCTGAGAGATTAGCCAAAAACATGACCAGAAAAAAAAAGAAAGGAAAAAACCCAGGTATACCTTCTAAAATCCGCCAGGCAAACAGGCCAAAGCCACTATGGCCGACTCATGCGAAAAGCAGCAGCCTGACTACTATCCATATGAAAGAGCTAGGGAAATAGAATTTCATGCTTGTCACCTTAGCAGTGATTTGTTCCCAGTAAAGGATTCCACTTTTAGGCTGTTCCCTTTCTTTTCAATTGGTAACCCTTCCCAGCCTTTCTACCCATGAAGACAGGTAGATGCTACCATTGTTAGTGTGGATTTTATACAGAAATCTCTGATTATCTTTTTGCTGAAGCTTTCCCTCTTCTTTTTTATTGTTATTTTAAAGGTGCTATACAAAGAGGTTACAGTTACCTAAATCAGGTGATTACATTTCTTTTTTAACAGTGTCACCTCTTTTTCCTCATTTTCTCCCAGTTTTTCCCTCTATCCCACTTGTTAAATACTATTCTTAATCACTGGTCTTTAATTGTTTGCTCTTTATTCTAGGATCTTAGGTTAATACTTGTTAAAGATAAAAATATATGAACTGTATCATCATAATCATCATTCTTTATGCACATGCCCTTTTGCTCTCTTTTTTCCCCTCTTCCTCTCCCTTTCTCCTTCTCCGTTTTCAAGAAAAGTGCCATCTCTTCCTCCAGATCCAACTTCAGAACCAGATTCCGATGCAGTTTCACCTCTCCTGGCTTCTGGATCATCAAAGTCTCTTCTGCAAGGACAGCATGGGACACTGTAGTAGCTCTCCTCAGACCCTCCAGTGCCCTTATGGGTCTCACGTGTTATCTTGCAGCTACTCTGTGTTTCTACTGGTACACGTTGTACTTTAGAGCTAGCTTCAGAGAACTATCCTTGATGTACTTGTGGCCTTCACCCACAGATGAAGAGACCTAGAAATATTTCTGGAAATTCACATTTCCCCAGGCAGAGCCCATGACTCATGATTGACAGGCAGGATAGGAAAGCCCAGCACCTTTCCCTGAGACTTGCTTCCATTCACTCTTTATGGTTTCCTCCTGGGGGACAAGCTCAGGTGGCATCTGCCTCACTGGACCCTTCTTGTCTTTCGTTGCCTTCTTGCTTTTCCCATTTCTCTGAAGGTTTCCTCTAGCAAAACTTCCTTAAGCATTTCTACAAAATCTCATCTACACCTTGCTAATAGAGGGATCAAAGACAACCACCAAAGGGGTTTGCATGTCTCTAACATTCCCCTTCACTGTCCCATCTTCACTCTGTAACAAGAGCAATCCTGTCACACTGCTCTGCTGCAGACCTTTCTGGGACATCTTGTCATTCCCAGGAAGCATCCTCATAGTGCATACATTTCCTTATGGTCTTTTTCTAGACAGACTTCCACTTTCTTTTCTACCCATGACCTAGTCCCCATTAGGATTTCCCCAGTTGTTCGAATACCCTGTGCACATACTCTCATCTTTCAATCTTTATAAAAAAATTAATTGCTAAATAAAAGGGATATATGGAGAGGTTATAGTTCATAAGTCAGGTAATGAGTACATTTCCTTTTGGACAATGTCATCCCTTCTCTCGCTCTCTCTCCTAGTTTTTCTCTCCTTCCTGCAACCACAAGTTTTATAGCTCCTTTTCCTAGTGTCTATTCATACTCTCAATCTTGTCCTCCCCAATCTTATACTTTCTGCTTTTTGGAAGGTTCTCATCCTTTCTGGGAAGTTGGTCCCCTGTCCCTCTCTGATCACAGTCGCCTGCTTTCATCACAACATGGGGCTCAACATGCCTGGTGCCTTAGCCTGTTTGACCATCTGCCTTTCTCATCAGAGTGTAAGCTCTGGGCAGTGACAAGTTCTGGCTACACTCCAATATCTTGCACAATGCCTGACCTTGAGCAGTGAGGAGAATAAGAATGCCCATCTGTACAAGGTGCTGAAAACATAACCAACAAAGATTTCATTTACCAGACTCCTTCCTGCCCAGAAGAATATTCCATGTACTTAGAGAAGCACTTAGGCAAATTGACAATATCCCATGTACTTAGAGAAGCACTTAGGCAAATTGACAAGTGGCTTTGGTGAACACTGAGATCTTTGAGGTTCCAATTCAATTCTGATGACCACTAGGATTTGTACTTTGCTGAGTTGAAGGTGCAAATATGAGGCCAAAATTGAATTGCTTGGACTAACAGAAGATAGAAAGAAGGTAAACATATGGAGTCTCTTTTCCTTGTACTATTTAATGAAAGTCGGACAAATAAGGAGTATTGGTTTGCTACTTAGCTATCAAAATTAACAGCCTATCCAGAGATCCAAGATTTCTGAATAAGGGAATATACTTTGGCTTAAAATAAAATAGAAATGTCCTTGTCACTCAGGCCCTGAGTATTCTTTTGTATTGTTGGTGACATTGCCAAAATAATGCCCAATGATGACAGGGCAGCTGCAGGATATTCAAAGGGATTGTTAGCAGAGAGAAAATTAGAGGGATTATTCAATTATTTCTAAGGGTAAGAGCTGTCTCTCATTAACTCAGACCAAGTGTGGACAGAAGATGAAGGAGAGCTCATAAAATTATAGTTTCACAAACTGATAAACTTATTTCCCACTTAATAATTTTGTCCACTCTGACAACATTGCCATCAAGTGAAAAACTGATAAATATGAGTAAGAGAGAAGTATGATGTATCCCATTACAACCCAAGTAATTTCTCCAGATAGTACAATGTAAAAATTAAACAAAGAAGTCATATCAATGTAAGAAAAAAATTCCAAACATCTTGAATAAAAGCATGAGATTCTAAAGCTTCTTGTGCTTTCTTTTTGTCAACACTTTCTTCATGAATTTCTTTAACTTTTTGATGACTTATAATTGCATTGAACTCAATTTCACAATGAGACAGTTGTATTGTACTGCAGAGGTATTAAGTTTTTATTGTAGAGATAATGATCAAGTACAGTAATCAAGTACAGCTCAACATGGAAGATAGAGAAGTCACGCTCATGGGCAAGAGCCTGAACAGAGGCTCTGCCTTCGCATGTAAATATGAACTATAATGTTTGTGGAAGATCCAAAGACAACAAGAAACTGAAGTGCCTTCATTTGAAAGTTCTGATTTCAAACTATGCATCTGTCAGAAAGAATGACATTGCCCCATTCTTGAGGAAATGAAAAGACTTAGAAAAAAAATCATACTAAGTATAGTGATCCAGACCCAAAGAAACATAGACTCTATGGCTTCCTTCATTGTAATAATTAGAACATGTCTAGGATAGTACTAACAGAAGATCACAACAGCTCAATAGCTATGTACATATAATCATATAAGATAATTCTAAATAAAATGAACTCAAAGTTATGGAACCAAGTAGTTTATCATTGCTGTTGGTATTTTTAATGTACTATGTGAAATTATTTTTTTTCTTTTGTTTTTCTTCCCTATGGATAGACCCTGTTGTATTTTATTTGAGTACCCTGAAATTATATATATATATATATATATATATATATATATATGTTTATCTGAATTAGGGAAGGGAAGGGGAAAATCAAAATGGTAGAGAAAGGATAAAAGGTGAACCAATGCAACAGCAATACTTACAAGACAATATATTACAACTTGGGGGAAGGGGAGTTGGGGAGGAGGAAGGATGAGAGAGAAATGAGGGAGGAGGTAACAAGTTTGATAAGAAATGTACTCACTACCTATGTATGTAACTATAATCCCTCCATACATCACCTTGACAATAATATATATATATATATATATTATATATATATATATATATATATATAAGGTCAGACTGCCTTTGCCAGAATCTGTAAAGTTGAAGTATTATTTCTTTTTGTTTTCTTTCTGTCTTACTGTTTTTTTATTGTACTTCAACAGTACAAGAGTGTTTTATTGTGATCATTCTATAAATTCATAGAATGCATTTTGAATAGATTGGCCCTTTCTTTCTTATAATCTGTTTATCTCATTTTGGGGTGATAAGCAATTTTTTTAAATCAGTGTTCAAGTTCTTATTGACTTAATGCTATGTCTATCCAAAATTTATATGTTGAATCCTTAATCCCCAATACAAAAGTGAGATTTCTGGTAGTCATTAAATGTAGGTGTGGTCATGATGATGGAGTCCCTGTAATGAAGTTAGTACTTTTTAACAACAGGAAGAGTCTAGGGGCCAGAATGTGGCTTAATGGTAGAGTGCTTGCCTAGCAGCATGCATGAAGTCCTGGGTTTGATTCCTCAGCACCACATAAACAGGAAATGCTGGAAGTGACACTATGGCTTAAGTGTTAGATTGTTAGCCTTGAGCAAGAAGAAGCTCAGGCCCTGAGTTCAAGCCCCAAGACTGGAAAAAAAAAAACGCACAAACAAACAAGAACAGTCCAGAACCATGCAAAGATATAGGAAGAAGACAGCTCTTTTGAACTAGAAATCGAGCCCTTTCCACATATCTAATCTACACTAGGATTTTGAACTTCTCAGCCTCCAGAACTGGGAGAAGTCAATGTTATTTATGCCTTCAATAGTTCTATAATACCAGTTATTATAGTGACCCAAACTAACAAAAGTAGTATAATTTTTCAAGTGTCATTAGGTTAAATGTCTTTAAGTCTGTTATGGAAGATTAGCCCAAATTCAAAATTTGCCTTCTCTTCTTCCTTTGTTTGAATTTTGCCCAGTGGTATTGATGTGCGCTAGCAGAAAAGTGGAAGGGAATTCCCTATAGACCTAAAAAAAAAACACTCAAATTATGTACATTTTGTTTTTTGATTAGTCCGTGAAAAATACTGAATTCTGCTAAGACTAAGATTCCAGAGTGTCTAGCCAATGTTATTAGACTTTTCTCCAGTAATTTCCTACATTCCCCTATTTTCAATCCTCTAAACACATAAGCTTGTTTGTGTAAAATACAGCCTGGAGAGCAACACAATATTTTCTTCTAGATACATGTGAAGACATCTTAAGACAGTAAAGATGAAGTGCTCTTTGCTTCCCTCAAGAGATTGCTTACATTCAGCATAATCAGCAGCCTCTTGAGACGCAGGCCAACCTACCAGCAACCCTCTAGAGGCCTAGAGTTTTCTGATTTGGGGTATGCTTCCTGCAGATGGGCATTGGACACCTGTAGCATCCTGTCATAGATAATTGACAGACATGATAATTAACATAGATTTCTGACCAAGAGTCTGCTGTCTTATGTTAACATAGGTATATAAAACTAGCAGGGTAAAAAAAAAAACTTAGATCTTTAAATTTCAGACTTAGTACTCAGCTCTTGGCAATGCTAAGAGTGTGATTAGGGAATATTCTGGTGCATTTTCCCACAAACACAACACTGACAAACACCCTTTTGTGTTATTATGCAATGTGATGAGATGTAATCTTACTTTTAAAATAGTGTCTGGTACTACAAGAAGATAGAACTTAGCAAAATCACCAGGAGTTTATTCCAGCATTTTGATAAGAAAACCAATCCTTTTAGCTGTAGCTTAGCTTTATTTAGAGTTTAGATCAGAATTTCTTGGATGACAGAAGCTGAAGATGTGATTATCTATCTTCTTTAATAGTAGCTTGATATGATGCTATACCCTCATTTAGTCTTATTGCTTGCAAGAAATGTGCACATCTATGTTTTAAACTTTAAGAAATTGGCAAGTATTTATCTCAGGCTATATTAGTCAGAAAACGATGCCTTAAATTCAGATGATATGATTATTTTTTATCTCCTAAAATATTTCTGTGCTGGTTGATGTGGTTATGATTGTCACCCCATCGGTTTTATAGGATGGGAATGGGGAGAGGCCTCTTGATCACAAGCAAGGGAAACCTCTCCCAGCCCCAGGAAATTAAACCAGCTGTGATCATTCCTATTTGTCAATAATGCACCTAGGAATGGACATTTGGTTCTTTTTTTTGCTAAAGAAATGTAAACCATGGCTGGGAATATGGCCTAGTGGTAGAGTGCTTGCCTCACGTACATGAAGCCCTGGGTTTGATTCCCCAGCACCACATATATACAAAAAGGCCAGAAGTGGCGCTGTGGCTCAAGTGGCAGAGTGGTGGCCTTAAGCAAAAAGAAGCCAGAGACAGTGCTCAGGCCCTGAGTTCAAGCCCCAGGACTGGAAAAAAGAAAAAAAGAAAGAAATATAAACCAAAAGTTTTACAGGACAGTGGAATCCTATTCTAAATAAAAAGACTAAACAGTCTAAAGTAAAGGCTGTTATGTCTATTGGATTCCTAAGAACACTGTTGAACTACTGAACCAACTTGAGCAGCCCTTATCTGTCAATTCTTTCGATATGAAGACAGCTAACTGATTTATTAAAGCTACAAAGGAAACAGAAAATCCCGCCAGATTTTCTGTTCCTAGCAACTGAATATATTTGGACACAGAAGGCTTGTAAAGGAGATAAAATTTATTTTTATAGTCTAGTAAGTTTTACCTTAGCATTTTAAATTTCATAGCACATATATAAGATGTTTTGAACTTTAATATTATCAGTATAATATTGATTTTTCCTTCCTATTACCAAAGCCTAAACAAGGATAGTTATTCATTTAAATTGCCCTTTTTCCCAGCAATATTATTAATAAGCACAGCATTTGGATTTTCAACCATAAAGGTAAAATTCTTTAAGATTCTTATCTCAACTTTCCTTTAGATTCATGAACATCACTGTTACTTTAAGAATTTTTCCTGCAATCATAATGCATGATATACACATCCTCTATATTTGTCTAGATTATTAATGAGTCCTACAAGAAGTATTTCTAGATATTTTCTAACTAGTTATTTTACTAAGGTCAGACAGATACTTGATTAATCCTCCAGCAATTTTTCCCACTGAGAAAACTAAAGCCTCAAATTCCCTCTGAAAAGGATAAAGTAATAATGAAGCTCTCTATTCCAGAGAGCTACTACCACCTCATCAAAGTTGCCCACTAAACTATATACAGATCAATGTAAAATATTTAGCTATTTAAACATTATTACCTAGCTTCAATTTAGGCAGTACTGAGTGATTGAAACCTGAAGTTGTTTCCTCCCTCATTTTATGTAAGATAGTACAAATGAATAGAGTCTGTTGTGAGTGAAGATTCATTGATGTAATCTCAAGGCCTGAAGAGTTTTTCCAGATATAACAGCCACATAAAAGAAATAGGTTGGCATTATACCTTTAACTTATAAATTATATAGCAAAAGAACATACCACTTCATGTTCCAGTATGGTTACCTCAACTACTAAACTAAAGATGCAAAAATTTCCTGATTCCGTAATTATCATAGATATATAGACTATATACAATTGTCCTACACAGAGAGAGAGAAATTTGAGATGTTTGTGTTTATGATTTTCATTTACAATTGTCTCTTCTAGCTTCTAACATGAGCGTAGGAGAAAAAGACAAAAATATCTTCTTTGCCAAAATGTAGAACCCAATGGCCAAAGAACAAAACTGATCAATGTAAAGGATGTTATGGAAAGAATGTAAGTTTTGCAATCAGAAGGTTTGATTTGAACTTTAAATCATGATTTACTTACTTTTTTGTGTTACCACCAGTTTTAAATGAACTCATATTGCTTCTAAACAAAGTGCCACTGTGTGATTCTCAATAAAGTTCTATTAAAACTGAACTAAACTTTTATTTTATTTTTTTATTTTTGGCCAGTCCTGGGCCTTGGACTCAGGGCCTGAGCACTGTCCCTGGCTTCTTCCTGCTCAAGGCCAGCACTTTGCCACCTGAGCCACAGCGCCCCTTCTGGCCATTTTCCATATATGTGGTGCTGGGGAATCCAACCGAGAGCTTCATGTGTAGGAGGCAAGCACTCTTGCCACTAGGCCATATTCCCAGCCCCTGAACTAAACTTTTTGATCAGTGCCACCCTTTCCATCACTCCCCCCACCCCGCATTATTCCCAGTCCTTCCCATCCCCTCTATTTACCTGGTTATATTCTCACATATATCCACTGAATATTATGTCTGCATTCACGACACTTTCTTTCTCTATTTGTCTACACTCCTCCCATAGACCTCACTGCTCCTCCAGCAATGCATGTTCTAGCTTCTTGGTACTTATGTTGTTAAACTGCAAGCTAGTTTTTCCAAGGTGTTATACTACTGGGTTCTTTCCCAGCATATACTAACAAACTGACACGTGTATTGAAACCCCTTTGTACAACTTCTTCAAGTTTAAAAGAAGCTGGGCATGAGTGGCTGATGCCTATAATCCTAGCTACTCTGGAGTCTGATATCTGAGGTTCATTGTTTCAAGCCAGTCTGGGCAAGAAAGTCTATGACTCTCTTATCTCCAAGTAACCACCAAGTAGCCAGAAGTGGAGCTGTGGCTCAAGTAGTAAAGTGCTAGCCTTGAGCAAAATAGCTCAGGAACAGCACCCAGACCCTGACTTCAAGCCATAGGACCTGAAAAAAGAAAGACTTAAAAAAAGAGATACAGAAACAATTATTGCAGTGGAGAATTCACTGCAAATGGAAAAATGCAGGCATGAGCAATGGCTATAATAGGATTAATTTTCATGTAAATAAGAGATTCCAATGAAATTATCTCTTACAAATAAAGTTAAACTGAACCTTGATACAGAAAAAAAACATTTAAAATGCCATTCTGTTTTGTGAGTTACATTCATATGATGGAGTTCAGACTGGCCTTGAACTTGCTATATAATCTGAATTGCCTTTGAACTCACAATCCTTCTGACTAGCTTTATAAGTGCTTAAATTATAGGTATATGCCACTACACCTGGAAAACTATATACTCTTATAAGGCCAGATTTGTGCCCCACTTATATCCTTAACCACAGATTCTAGATGCAGAATACATCTACATAGTTTGTTGAACCAATAGCCAAGTAGCTATTTTGAATGGACAATAGTGCTGCCCTTGGCTAGCAATAGTTACTTAAGAAATACTTCCTCTTTGGCAAGATTCATATACATAACTTGTATGCACCTGTGGTCTATGACATGAAGGAGACTTGGAAAATTAATGATGGCATGATGTTATCTAGGGCAATTTTACTGTCTATGTAGAAAAAAATTCCAATAGAGCTCTGCTGCCACAACTTGGTTGCTAGTCAAGCTTTATGATGAATTTCTTGTACTGAAATGAATGAGTGCCTCCTCTGAGAATTAAACATTTCTACACAAATATTAGAAGTAATTTAATGTAATTGTTGTCTGCAATATATGAAGCAAAGACAAAAAATACATGAAATTTTATCAGGAGTTGTCTCTGGTCAGTTGTGCTGGGTATGAAATATGAGCTCAGCTGATGCTTTGATATATTTTTCTTCTCATTGAATTAATCCCTTGACAAAAATATCTATCATTTTATTTGTATTCTTTTGATTTATTCTTTAAAATAAATGCCTCCTCCAGCCAATGATATAGTTAGATGGGTTAATCTTTCTCCAGCCTATCTTTGAAAAGGAAGGAAAGGGTATCTTAATTGATCTTCCTATGATATTGGTCATTCTTATCATCACTCATATGGGGAGCATGCCTGTGTATGTGCATGTCCACATATGTTTAAATGAATGTATGGGTGTATACACATTGTGAGTAAACATATGTGTATATGTGTGTGATCCTAAATGCCACAATCACTGTATCATTCTCCTTCACAACCTTGAAGTAGAGGGTTTTTTTTCCCCCCATTCCCAGTTTCCCAGAAGATCTAGTGAGACCTAACCATCTTTCAGAAGACATTCTTGTATAAATATGAAAAGCATTATTAGTTGTCATCTTTGTAACATTGGAAATTAAATGATAGGTCCTTACCATTTAACTCTAACAGAATGCTCCACAATGGCTAAGCGTCACTAATAGTCACGAAGTAAATTAAAATCTCTGCTAAACATGGTCTTAGGAAGAAGGAGTAATTACAAACTATAATTCTATTTATTTAAAAAGAGAGTTGGAGATATCAAGGAGACAACAAGGAGAAAAATAATCCTACCAATATGGTTATTTAACAAAAATGTTGAACATTTGATTTGCAGCCATGATTCACACCTCTGTGAATTCACACCAGCCCTGTTTTTCAACAGTCATTTTTAGGGTAAGGTCTTATTTCCTTCCACCCCTGCATGCTCCTGAGCCTTGATCTACCTACTTTTGGAGCTTTTCCAGGATCACAGGCAAACTTTGCCATATCTAGCTTCCTTCCTTGGAGACAGAGCCTCATGGATTATTCTTCCTAGCCTGGTCTGATCCTGCATTCTTGTCAATCACAACAGGCTCTTAGCTACCCTGGAATAACAATGTATACCAATGCACTCAGTTATGGGCAGTCGTGGTGAGCTTTTGTAATTTCTTGTATGAAGCTATTGAATTGTTTTCCAAAATGTACTGAAAACTGATGTGGAAGGAGGCAAAGATAAGGTTGTAAAGCATGTTGTTCAAAAGGAATTGTACTCATTCGCTGATTCATGTAACTCTAACCCCTCTGTATATCACCTCTATAATAACAATAACAATAAAAAGAAGAGCTTGAGATTAATGCCTTGTATCTGTGATGTCAATGAATGCTTAGAGATCACTGAACAAGTGCATGAAATATGACTAAGGCATATTCTATCAAGTATGACCACTTTATTAATACGGTATGCTGTTTATTTCTTTCTCTGTTTGGACTAAAGAGACCAACTCCAAATTGGCATATGGAAATTAAAGAAAGAATGGTTTCTGAAGTGTACTACATTTTGCTAGGAATTTGTAATTTATTTAACCAGATTATTTTTTCAGAATTATATCCATTTAATATATGTTTCTTTCTTCTTTTCTTTTAAAGAATAATTTTAAAATCAAATTTACCCAAGAACCATATAACAAACCTGAAAGTTTTTAATAAACGACAGTTTAATTCTATATCAGGAATATTTCAATTCCATTCTATTTCTGCAGGATCTTAAAGTAAGCATGATTCATTAAAACCTCATTCATTCATTGTGAAAATAGAACAGCAACTTATGTACATTACAAATGGCCTCATTATGAGAGCAATTTGCAAACTATATTAAGCCCTTACATTCTAAAGGAAGCTACATAGTTTATTCACATTGTAAGCTGGCCATCATTTTAAATTCCCAAACTATCTTCCTTATTTTATAAATTAATTTTTTGCTAATGTCCCATTTGTCATTTGTGTTACTAACAAATTCCATTATGCAAATCTGCCAGTGTTTATAATTTGTTTCCATAAAGCTTGAAATCAAGGTAATAACTTTCATTTTATACTTGCATTGAAATCTCTTGCCCTCTCTGATTAGTATATTCCTACCTTGACCCTGGGAAACCGTAAACTGTCTTTCATTTTCTTTATCTATTTATCTATTTATCCTTTTTTTTTTCAAATTTTGAACTAGAATATAGAATTCAAGCCACCTAAGGCCCTTATATACCTACTTTAACCCTCGTTGAAGATAGAAAAATCCATCCTCCAAAGCAGATTTTATGTACTTCCTATGTTATAAGACTTATAATACTGTTTGTGATGAGAACCAGGCCAGCATAATTTAGTTTCCCAGAGAGAAGAAAAGATCTCCGTTTATTACTCATGAGATGCCCTATACAATCAATTCAGTCATTCTTTAGCAGCTCTAAATGAGAAGCCAGAAGATGTTATTTTTGGAGGATAATTTACCAACAAAGGCAATCCTGGCAGACTGCTTAGAAATGGCATCAACACAGATTGGCAAGGACTGTGTGTGGGTGTCAGGCAGATGCAGAGGGACAGATGCTTCAGCTGCCTGCTCCCTTCCATGGCTCTTGGTACTGCCTGAGAGACAGATGACCAGCAGATCAACTGGAGAGCTTATGCTCTGTCAAATTCCAACAGTGGACCACCACAAAGCATCCCACTTTGGACAGTAATGGCTATCTACATCTTCCTTGAGAACATGAGAAATATTTAACATTTCCCAAAAGGCATGGAGGTTAGTATGGCATTGTAGATCCTAAATTAAAATAATAAGTTTAATCTAAGGATTATTTATAACTACAACTAAAACCTTAATGTTTGGGTTAAAGTATTGGTGCTTTTATGCAAATAAATGTCTACTAGTAGGAAAGTAATAGAGGATGTCTGACATAAACACTTTACTCATATTTAGTTGATTATGCCATAATAAAATTTTTGTCTCGAAAGGCCTAAGAAAAACACTGATGTTATTCTCCTCTGTATATTAACCATGTACATATCATTGGCAGACTATTCAAATCACATTCAACTATAATTAATCTAGGAGCAAAGTAGAATGGTTTGAAGTATACAGGGAAACTTTCTAGAAGTACAAGGTAGGAGTGAGTCATGAGAGCATCAACAAATTTGACTTTTGATTCTTTTTCTTTTAAATCAAACAAAGAGAAAAATGTAGACAGCCTCAAGCCACAAAACCAAGTATACAGAAAAAATATTTAATTGTTTTCTTTCATCCATCCTACCATTTTGGAAAGTATATTCCACCTTAATCATTTTAGCTACCATTACTAAGTCAGTTTGCAGAAGTTTCCTCTTAGAAGACACAAGCTGTCCTGGATTATGTTTTATTGTGTCACTACTTTTGGAAATGTTGCAAGATGCAGAATTCTTTGCAGACCCAGAGAATCCAAGGTTCAATCTGTACTGCTAGATGAGCCAGAGGAGTATTTCCCACTTGGATGTAGACGGCTCTATGCTAATGTGACAGCTAACAGCACCTTTTGTAACTTGTTGCCAGAAGCACATTTTGGGGCCATGTGGTTAGGACATCACCAGTGGCTTGTGAATAAAGTGTTAACCAGCCTATCTATACAAACCATGCCTCCTTAGATTCAGACTCTGAGAAACTCCCTCTCTACTTCACAGAGGACAACCCTGTGACTTAGATTAACAAAATGTGGCAGAAGAAAGCTAGATCACATCTAAGCTTAAGACTACAGAGTTGGCAACTTCGAATACCACAGTTTAGGAGAGGAGGGTCCTGATCCATCATGTGACAAGTTCAGATGCTATATGGATGGATCACCAGGAGAGTCAGGGGCGGGGTGGGGGGGGGTTGAGATCACCTAAGAGTCAAAGAATTGTTCCTAGCCCCTTTCAGCTATCCTCCCCAGGACACGTAAGTGAACCTGTCCAATATTTCAAGTCATGGCCACCATCTGGCTGCCCTGATTCAGAAGACCCCAACTAAGATGAGCAATAAATAAATAATAAATCAAGAGAAATCTCAGTTGTAAACACAGAATCCTGACAAATAACAGAATTATCAATTTAAACTCAGACTTTCAGAGTGGATAGTTATATAGTAGAAGATAATCAAAAACACATTTGGGATAGCTAACACTGTCTTTATCCATTCTTCATCTATTTTAACATTATGTGCTATATTATTGCCTTAACAAATACTATGGAAGTAGAAAAAATACATGATGTGCATCAGCTGTTTATTTCCCCATTCCTGGCTCTGCCAGAAACAGGTAAGGGCAGTTCAAGCTTTTTAGTGTTTGAGGACAATCTCTCCCCTCCTGTACCACCAGCTCTGCTTCTTTTTCTTGTCTCCAGGGCTACAACCCTCACTGTCCTGAGAATTTCATTGTGCAGACAACTTGCCAATGGATACTGCATTGGTGCTGCCTTCTGCCAGCAAACAGGTCTACCCATTAGGTTCATGGACCCAGGCAATAATCCCACTGCAGTCCAGGCTCCTGTTGAACCTCTCTGTTCTGAACTACTGTCCAGAAAAACACCTTCAGTTGTGTGAACACAATTGCTTCCATCCTTAAGAAGGGTAGAAACAAGGAAATGGTGGAGAAACCCAAGAATTTCCAGACACCTCTTTCAAGGCCTTCCTAGAAGGGTAGAGGGTGAGAGGTAGGGTCAATGGTGACGTTCAAGACCAGCCTTGGCCTCAGGCATAACATGTCTGTGTCTCTGCTCTCTGCTTGTCTCTCAGTTACAGCCCTGCAAATATTTCTTCTCAGGGAAGTAGTGTCTGTTATCACCCCAGTCTTCCCAGCAGCCCCAGCTATACCAGGAGGCTGCTTGTTCTGTAGTTCTCTGCGGTACAGTAGCATCAGGGGAGAATACTGAATGTTCATGGTTTTGCTGTGCCCTACTGAATATTTTCTGAAGAGCTGAAAAAGAGGTCTTGAAACATAAAATAGGTGCAGAAAAACAAGATACTTATGGTTTATGCCTTGAGTTCTAGCAACTCACGAGACTGAGATCTGAGGATCTCAGCTTAAAGCCAACCTAGGCAGAAAAGTATGAGGGACAAGGTAACAAACAGTACAAGAAATGTATCCAATGCCTAACGTATGAAACTGTAACCTCTCTGTACATCAGTTTGATAATAAAAATTTGAAAAAAAAAGACTGTGGCTCTAGTTAACCAGCAAAATGCTACATTAGAGGTATAGAGACATAGTTGTGAGCTGGAATGCTAGTCAGCTAGAAAGATGTGTGAGAACACAAAACGCTGAATTTAATCCCTGGTAGTATTACAAAAATAGAAAGAAGGAAGGAAAAAGGAAGGGAGGGGTGGAGGGAGGGAGGGAGGGAGGGAAGGAGGGAGGGAAAGAAATCATAGGGACTGATTTGATCGATGTATGTGTTTAAATACTACACTGTACCCCATTAATATGCACAATTATTACATTCTAATATAAATTAAAATTCTCATCTCCAAAAAGTGTAGGTGCTTTCTCCTATTATATTTGCAAAACCAAAGTCAGTCAACAATCACAAAACTGCTTATTGTAAGCTTTATTTTACTATACAGTACATATTGAAATGGTGAAAAGAATCTAAATACAGTAAACAGTAAATAATAAAATTGCTAACTTCCTAATTTTTAATAATTGGTCTGTGGTTAAATGTAACAATTTCTTGTAGTTGAAAAACAATTAGAAGCAAAAAATAGGTCTTCAATTTACTCTTAAGCAGGTTCAGCATAATTATTTATCGTGAAAAAAGATAGATTTGTGTAAATAGTAACTGGAAGCTTTTTATCTTAACTTTCCTAAATCTGAAGTTGTAGTAAATAAAAAAATATTGTATTAAATAAAATAAATAAAACAAGGCTCTTTGGTTACTGGTGGCTCCTGCCTACAATCCTAGCTACTCAGGAATATGAGAACTGAAAACTATATTTGAAGCCAGCCCATGCAGGAATGTCTGTGACTCTTATCTCTAATTAACCACCAAAAAGCTGTAAGTGGATCCACAGCTTAAGTGGAAGAGTGCTGGCCTTGAGCACAAAAGCTCAGGGATAGTATCAAGACCCTGAGTTCAAGCCTCATGACTTGCACACACAAAAATTAACAACATTAAAAAGGCTTATATCTGAGTCCCTCTGAAACTATTTAAGCAAAAACAATAAAAAATCTCTGGGAGAATGGCCTGCTGCACATCTATAGTGGGTTTAGACTCAGGGCTTCACATTCTCGTCAGCTTTCTTACACATAGTTATAACACTACACTTGAGCCATGGCTATAGTCTGGCATTTTGCTGGTTCATTGGAGATGGTGTCTCTCAGATTTTTCTGTACTGGCTGGCTTGAAACCATAGTTATCCAGATCTTAGTCTCCTGAGTATCTGGAAATTACAGGTATGAGTAACCAGAGTCCAGTCATATCAATAGTTTCATAGCGTCCTGGGGATTATAATGTATAGCCCAAAGGGAAAAATAAAGCATCAAATTCAGCAATGGAGTCCCTGGGAGGAAATATAGAGACAAGCAAACCCAAGAGCTCAGGCAGTTCAGGTTCTGATGTAGATAGGCTGGTGTCAAAGAATCCAGAATCCAGAATCTTCTGGATTTGCCCCATAGATTGAGTGAGAAATGACAGTTAACTAAAAAATAGCATGACTTACAGAACACCATGCACACTGATGTTATCAAGGATGTTGTTACTATGGTGAGCAAGGAAATCTGCTGCCCTCTCTCCCAACTCCCAGGCTCAAGTATCTACAACATCAGCTTAAGCTGTCTTCATCTACCAAAACCCACATCCTTAACTAAAAATCAATCATCCTTTCCCCCATCACTCTCACAGAAACCTGTCATAAAACAACAACAACAAAAAAGAAAATATGGCCAGGCACTGATGGCTCATGCCTGTAACCCTAGAAATTTAGGATGCTGAGATATGAAGATTGCAGTTTGAAGCTAATTTGGACAAGAATATCTGTAAGAGTCTTGTCTTCAATTAACCAAAACAAAGCAGAAGTGTGGCTCAAGCAGCAGAGTGCCATCTTTGAGTGGAAAAGCTAGGGACCTATGTTCAGGACTTGGATTTAATTAAGCCCCAGTGCCAGTACCCACACACACATGCACACACTCACAGGAAGTTGACAATAGGGTTGGTTTTTTTTCCTAAATCCCCTTATTGGGGATTTATCTCTGTGATCCACAGGTATTTGTCAGTAAGCAGTAAAAAAAAAAATAAGTATCATTAAAAGTGAAAGGGCATACCAAAATCGAGAGACACAAGATAAAAAGACAAACCACTACAAAAGCAATGCTTGCAAAACTGTTTGGTGTAAACCAACTCAACAACTCATGAGGGGAGAGGAAAAGGGGGAGTGGGGAGGGAGGAATGAGGGAGGAGGTAACAAACAGTATAAGAAGTGTATCCAATGCCTAACATATCAAACTGTAACCTCTCTGTACATCATTTTGACAATAAATAAGAAAAAAAAAGAAAAAGAAAATTAGCATCTTAAATAATGAGCGTGGACATTACCATTTGTCTTTATACGCTGCAGCACAAATCTTCAGCACAAACACAGGAGCATGGAACACGTATGTGAGTCACTGACATTGCACCATTTCTCTTTTGCAGCTAGAACATACGTATGCATTTCATGTTTAGCAAACCAGCAGAAATACTGTACAAAACTCACTCACCTGTTTTTATTCCCATTCTGGACATGTGAATGTTCTATCATCGCACTTTAACTTTAGGTTAGCAATGAGTAAAGAAGCAGTGAAAGGAAAAGGAATTGTGAACTGCCTGTTCCCCCTTTCTTTCCATAGCATCATTTGATTAGAGATGGCTGGCTAACACAGGACAGTAACATAGGTACAGCAGGCTAAGGAGAGGTCCTTGGCTTTGCTTAGTTGTGTTGCTTCCCCAGGCTCAGCAGGTAGCATGAGCTCCTGGAGCTGGGAGAACTCTGCTTTATCAGTCACAGATGACATTTTGCATGCTCAGTTCACTGGCTCTCTCATCATGTTCCATTTTCCCGGCAAGATTCACTTACAAAATACAAGTTAGGGCCCTCTTTCTTCATTGTTTCCTATCTCTACTTCCCATGTCTAAGAGACTTTATCTAGTTTGAAGAGTGGGAAGAAGCTTTTTTCCCCTGTGTTTAGTTCCTAAACATTTCAACTATGTCTAGAATCATTTCCTTTCCTCAGCCATTTGCACAGCCTTCAAAATCACACAGGCTTTTTCTCTTCTTGTCTTTGCTGCTCATTTCTTAGGCTTTCCACAGTAAGCTACTGGTAGGCTTTCTGGTTACTGTCCTTCCTTTCCTTTATTGTGCTCTGTGTGTCTGTTTTTACCTATTTGATGACTGATGAAGGACATCTGACTAAAGCTGGTTTCTTCCCTTCCCGCCCCTGGAGTTTATCATTCTGACCATGTTGTTACCAGCAGCAAAGCCACTGCCTGGGCCCTAACTTCATAGGACTAGAAAGGTTGTGCTAAGTCCTCCAAGTGTAGAAAGGCTCTAGAAATATCTTTAAGCAAATTTTCAGCCCAGGGCTAATACACTGTGGTAAAGTAGTGTAAGATAGAATGAGCTGGTCCTTGAAAGTGGTTAATAAACCACTGAGAAGTATGCCATTTATTCCTAAGTTTGTAATAAAATATGACTGACACCAAATAAATTCCATTTCTCTTCCAACACATGCTTTTAAAACTCAATAAATGTTTGTTATTAAGAACAGATTCTCTTATTTCTTTCAGTTCCCTAAATAAGTAGCCAGATTTCTTTTTAAACACAAGATACATGGACATAGCTAAGTTTATGTAAATGCAAATATATTTAAGATATTTTGATATTACAGTGTAAGCAATTAGTCAGAAGCCATGTGAAAACCATATTGGCTGAAAGGCATTTTGTTTTCAAATTGTCTGCCATGCAGAAGGAACCTGGCAGAGACTGCTGAAGAAATACTCTTCCCTGAAGACTTTATTGAAGGACTTGTGTCCACAAAATAAGCAATTCTGCCATGTGAATGCATGTACGTGCAGGTGGATGGCTGGATCTTCAGATTCCCCATGGTATGCAGTCATGGTTTACAGATGAAGAGGAGTAAATAGAGTTGAATTGCCTTTCTCACTTATTATCTCAACACAGATTTCTGAAAGCATTACTCTTCCAAGGAAGAGTAAATGGTTTTGCATTTACATCACTACCTGGATCTTTGTCAAGATTCAAATGAGAAGCATATGACATCAAGAAGAAAAAGTGTGAGGGCTGGGGATATAGCCTAGTGGCAAGAGTGCCTGCCTCGGATACACGAGGCCCTAGGTTCGATTCCCCAGCACCACATATACAGAAAACGGCCAGAAGTGGCGCTGTGGCTCAAGTGGCGGAGTGCTAGCCTTGAGCGGGAAGAAGCCAGGGACAGTGCTCAGGCCCTGAGTCCAAGGCCCAGGACTGGCCCCCCCCCCCCCAAAAAAAAAAAGAAGAAAAAGTGTACAGTATTTTTTTTCACTTCTGAAGCAAGGACAAAGGATGGGTGGGTTTGGGTCTGTGAAGGCAGCTTCACTGGGCCCATCCAGAGGCATTCATGTTGCTGTCTGTTCTAGGCAATGCAGTGATTCTAGCTTTAACTTTTTTTTTTTTTTACTCTTTCTTATTATTTTTTCCAATTTTGGAACAGAGGTTACTCAGTTTTGAATCTTCCCACTTTTTCTGGAAACCAAATATAGCATGAAGGGGAATGAAAATAAAGCCATGAAATACATCTTTGGTGAAAGTAGGAGACAGAGCAAAATCCACAAACTCCAAATTATGTGTCAGTGTGGCCAAAAGCAACTGAAAACAGCAAATCTTTTGCAAGAAGCTGTCACGGCATTATGAAGAGCAGTGAGGAGATCTTTTGCCATCAAGTCTCAGTAATCAACAAGTTTCTCACTCTGAGTGAGAACTGTTTCAACAGAAGTTAAACTTAATGGAGCATTAGAGACATGAAGATGGTGAAGAAAGGGCAAAAGAAATCCAGAGTGGATCCTCTTCTTCTTCTGAAGGAGAAAAGGAAGGTCAGACAAGATGATAGATGCTGTCTGGGCATAACAACCATTAATGCATTTTAAGGAGTTCAGGGTCATTAAATGATACTCTCTGGAATACTCGAGGCTGTTAAAGCAAGAGGAAGGATGGCTATACAGCCCTTTTGCCAAGAACCAATCTCTCCCTGGTATCAGCAAAGGAAGAGGAAGAAAACACCCCTAAAGAGGCACCTGTTCTGATATTCCACACACAAAGGGCCTCCTACAAATAGCTAGTCTAGTACAATGCAAATTGCTCAAATTTGGTAACAAGTAAAAGAATAAACAGAGTTTTGTTTTCAGCTCTATCATGTAAATAACTCACAAATCATCGATCAGCCAAAAAGAACAATAAAAATAACAGTAAATCCTAATGACTTACCTTGAATCTCTTAGAAAACAGAAACTGCAAGGCAAGTCTTCTTGAAATTTGGAGAGACTGGTGAATCCAGAGAGCCACTGGACAGATCAATTTACTTGCAACAGAGGCTCCTGGAGCCACAAATGGGTAGAAACATGGAACTAGTATGCTAGTATTCCTGGTAGTTGAGGGTAGACTAGCTTGTACAGGTGGAGGTCTTGTAGATTGCAGACTTTAGTAAGTTTCACATCCAGGAACTTGGCAAAATTCATATGGTGAAAATCCAATAAGTTCTTCATGACTCCGGATAGAGGAAGGAAAAATAGTGATCATTATAAAATATACTCAGAGTATTCTCTAAAACACAGAGGTCTATTCGAGAGGAAAGATTGTCACTTGGGTTTTATCTCATCCTGGGGAGATGAATTCAGAGATTCCTTTTTCTTCTAGCCCAACTCATCTAAATAGGAAAAAGAAATACCCAAGAAATGTTTAAGAAGGTAATAGTCCATGGACATAAACTCACTGAAGTAATGAGATTTAATCATAAGATTAGAGAATGCTCACCACTACCACCACCCCTGCCATCATCATCATTATCACCAGCAAAGATCTGACTCGAAGATTATATTAGAGTTACTAGATCACTGATCTGCAATACAACTCCTGGGAGAAATGATCAAAAGTTACCAACAACCCTGTAGCTTTGGCCATAATAAAGCATGATTTACAATCTTGTACCCTGCCAAGTATTGCTCAGTAGGCATGAGACATGCTGATTTAGGATCACTGCAAAACTGGAATTGACAGCAATCTGTTTTGGATTTAAAAGAGGTTAAAGACAGACATTGAAGTGTGACTCATTTTTCTCATTTATGGCCTATGTATCTCTAATCAAAATATAGAACACAGAAACTAAGCTACAATAAAAATAGCTTTGTTTTTTTCTCAGAATAAGACCCATTACAAGTCTTCTTCTTTTGGTAAACTGATGGGAATACAATAATCTTAGAAGTGTCATGATGACACTTTGGATAGACAAAGAAAATTTAATTTTAAGCATCATTCATTATATTAATTATTTGTAGGCATGAGTCTTTTAATTTGTACTATGAGAAGTGGAATTTTCTCTTGCTTATTGGTTTAAAATTAGAATGATTTTTAAGAAGAATGAAGTATACCACTTTTGTTTTTGTTTTTGCTTTAACAGATAACACAAAACTTTTTTTTAATGCAGTGTACAGATAGAAATGTTTCATATTATTTAATGTGGTTGATTAAAGCATTGAGAAAAATCCCAGAATAATTGATTAACTCATCCATTTGTATAGTATACCACTTTTGAATATATAAAAAGTTCAGCAATTTTTTTCTGGATATATGTCCCATTCTTATATTGGTGAAGGATTCTCTACAAGTAGCAATTTATTTATGTATGAATGCTCAGAAAGGGATCAAGGGAGATGCTGGTGGTAATTTATTCTTTTGCTATTGATATCAATGTATATTGATTTTTCTGTTCACCGTGCAGACTGAAATATAGACACATCTCTCATTCTTGGTGCTGCATATAGGGTACTCCATGAGATTATATTCTTACATTAACTTTTGATACACTCCATAGAAACTTTCCCCTTTGCATATAATTTCAGAAGTGTCAAAGAACCTAAAACCAATAAGCAAAGCTCCCTAATCTAATCCTTCACTAAAACAGGCAGCAAGAATTAAAGTCCTTAATCATAGATTTCTAGCTCATCCTGTATTACATACTCTAGGAAGCCTTGTTCTTGGGAAATCATTTCTTAAAGTAAGAAAAAGAACTTCTTAAAGTAAGTCTGAATTTCATGAAATCTTTATCTTTGTTTTCCCCTTGTCATTTTTTGGGCAACTATTCTTTATGAAAGCCTCAGATTAGGCTGCAACTTTTCTGGAGGATTCTATTCCTATAACTTTCCTTTTGATATGATTTTTAAGATGGCATAATGCATATAAATTATTAAATTATCATTAATCTAATGTTGAATCACCAATAATTTCAATAATATATATATTTTAATTTGAGGCAAAATATATTCTGTGCCATCTTTAAGTTAGGGCATGATAACCATTTGATGGTGATTCCTTCTGGTCAAACAGCATCTGTGGCTTTCTGAATAAATTCATGTTTCACTGGCTCAAACAGCTCCGTTTTTTTATAAAGCTCTTAAGGTTAGGGTTGATTTCTACCCCAGGTATTAAAAAGTAAGGTCTATCCTAATAATTTTACAAATTACATAGATCATATCATAAATCACATAGATCAGATAAATGACCACCTGAGTGAAGTAATTGTGTGTGTTTATTATTTAGCTTTAGCAACAAGCCTTTATTTCTATATAACTTATCTGTTTTAGTTTGTTCATTTTTTAAAGAACTATAGGTCTATGCAGATTCTTAAAAAGGGGAGGAATGAAATTTATTGTCTCAGATTTTATTATTTGCACTAAAAATCATTTTGGAAAATTGAAGTAATATAAGGGATTAAATGTGAGTACATACATTGGATTTAATATTAGATATTAAAAGGGTTTGTAGTGTTTTTCTTTCTGCTAGGCCCCTTGGTTGTTTCTTCTTCAACTCACAACAAATAGAATGTTTTGGATGGAATGCTGAAGAATACTTTCCCAATCAGCAAGTTAGATGTGAAAAAAGACTTGTTTTGCAATTTTTCAGCACTTGTGACTTGTGGTGTGACATGAGCCAAGATCACAGTTGGAGCTCAGCTGAGTAGAGCTGGCATCTCAGCAAAGATTGCATTTGCATGCACTAATCACCTGAGCAAATTACCTCAATCCCAATTGCCATAGTAAAAGTACACTCCCTGTAAGTCATGCTATTCATATGGGAAGAGCTTTATACAAATGCCATGAAAAAAAAGGCTACAAAGTACAAATGGGTGGTCTAGTCTGCTTCATCTTGGGACAGACACTGGAGAAGAGAGTGAGGAAATCTAGTATAATAAACAGAGATGTGATTACAAAGAATGAATTAGACTTTCGGACAAAAATGGTTCTGGCTTTCAATCATACATCCTATGTCATTGTTGCAGCTCGTGCAAATAAAGCACAGGGTCTCAAATATAATTTTGTCTCATCAATTTTGTCCCATGACATCATTGCAAATAAATAATTTTGAAATGACAAGCTCAATTTAGTCTGCACTAGCTGTTGAATTTTGTAGCCCATGTCTTTTGTAAATACTCCTCTACCACCTTACCATTTTTCTAGCGAGAGTATGGGGGGAAGCCATGATAGGAGCTATCTGTTTTTACCAAGTTCTCTCATTATTTTTTGTTTGCTTTTAAAACTCTGCATCTTCTGCTTTTAAATCAGTTCAGCAAAATCTTAAGAGAAACCTTTTTCTTGGTAGTACTAGTGTTTAAACTCAGGCCACACAGTCTTGCTTATTTGTTTAGCTGTCACTCTACTATTTTAGTCATGCCTCCAGACTAACTGGTTTTTGTTATTTTGGAATCTCTTCTACTTTTCTGCTCTGGCTGGCTTGAAACTGCAGTCCTCCAGATCTCAGACATTTGAGGAAGAATTGTGAAGATTTGAGCCATCATATCTACCTGGGAAGAAAAACATTGTTATGAGAAGATTTTTTCTGAATAATTACTTATGTATTGTCAAAGTGATGTACAGAGGGGTTACAGTTTCATACGTAAGGCAATGGGTACATTTTTTGTACAATTTGTTACCTCCTCCCTCATTCCCCCCCTTCCCTCTCCCCCTTTCCCTCTCCCCCTATGAATGGTTCAGTTCATTTACACCAAATGGTTTTGCACGTATTGCTTTTGGAGTCATTTGTCTTTTTATCCTTTATCTCTTGATTTTATTATTCCCTTTCCCTTCACTAGTTTTAATACCAATATATACAGTATCCAGGGTACTCAGATGAGATAAAGTGATAGCATGGGGACAACCACAGGAAGGGGATACAAGAGGATCATCAACAACAACAACAAAAAGCTATGGTTTCACATGTTACATTGAAAGTAATTACAACAATGATTTAAAAAAATTTTAAGTTATTTTGTATAGGTACTATACCCTGACTGCCCTTGGCCAATCAGCACTCATTTAATAGGAGATATAATGTACAAAGCGGGGCTGGAAATGTGGCTTAGTGGTAGAGTGCTTGCCTAGCATGCATGAAGCCCTGAGTTCAATTCCTCAGCACCACACAAATAGAAAAAACTGGAAGTGGCACTGTGGCTCAAATGGTAGAGTGCTAGCCTTGAGCAAAAAGAATCCAGGGACAGTGCTCAGGCCCTGAGTGCAAGCCCTAGCACAAGCAAAAAAAAAAAAAAGTTTAAAGCCATTTTGCCTTTTTCACAAAATATCTGCCCAGTACTCTGCACGGAATTTGATCCTTATACATAAATTATTTTTATGAAGAGTGGATTTTACAGCCCTGCATGGATAAATCTACTTATATGCCAAGCACTCTATCAGATGATACAAATAAGTTGACTTCTAATTGTTTATACAGAAGCTCCTTCTAGCTCATCAAAAAGTTATTTCCAAGTAAATTAAGATAACTTTGAAATGACTTTTACTAGCTTCACAACCAGCTTAAGTCAGCACTTAATTATGTTAATGATTGATCAAATCACAATGTTCAACAATCAACTATCAGTACAGGTAAAACTTCTCATAAAGGCATAGATTCATTATTAATAAATATCTTTGATATTAGTGCATTTCACAGCCTTTATGTCATGATTTTAACACCTCTGTGTTCTGAGTAAGTTTTGGGAAAACAGTAAAATTTGATGTTGCCTTTGAAATATAGATGTTCAGAAATAGTATCTGATATTTATATTGTTATGTAAAAAGATGCTGAGGTTAGACAACCTATGGATGACAGGAATGAGTGATCCATTTTATTCACTTTTACTTCAAGAATTCTGAATTCACTAATTCATTTTCTCCTTTGTGTCTAGCTGTTGTTAAGACGCATGTTTGAAAGGAACATTTCCTTTAGGACAAGATGGTTTTAAACTCATTTAGTTGGAACAAAGAAGATGAGGGATTTTGTCTATTTGAAATGCATTTCTTTGTTTCCAGATATGACAGAGTAGCTAGTATCAAACTCAACTTCCTGCTGAGAGCATCTAAAACTCAAATAAAATTTAAAAGACACACACATACAAAAAGAAAAACGATGCAGTTATTTGCAAGCACTGGAGACTAAGTAAGTAGTGGGTCAAGGTTTTTTTTGTTTGTTTTTGTTTTTTTTCTGAACCTTGTGAGGATCTTTTCAAAATAAAGAGTCATACAGACCACAAATCCTACAATGAAAAAATATTAATCAAGAAAAAGCTAAAGGCTACAAGGGAAATTTAACATCTCCAAAATTCTTATTTGAAGCAAAAGATAGCATATGATTAAGAAAAGCATGTTCTGGTGAAAGTTGCAGGAGAACAAGTATATTAGCTCATCAACATGTTCTCACAACTACAGATCAAATACTTTCTGAATTTGGAGGACAAATAGTTTACCAACAATCACAGTTGAGGATTTCTACACAGCCCGTCTCATAAAATTGAAGATTATGGGGACAAAAAGTTCATGGGTTTACTGAAAGGATATGTCCCGGCCATCCCAGGGGACTATGCAGAGATAATCACAAACAGGAGAAGAAGGTTCATAGGAGGTTTATTAGTGGGGCCATAGTTCCCACGGGAGAGGGAGCTACATGGCATCTGCACCTTATCCAGGTGGCAGCTTCTCTCTGGGGGTAAAGGGGAAGTAGGTAGGTAGTGAGTAGGCGTGGCTCATTAGGAATAGGTGAATCTGGGGGCTAGTGGGAGGACCTGAGGCTAGGGAAATGCTAACATTTACGAAATAATCAGAGCAAATTAAGTTCACTCAAGGCATTAGATCGGCATGAATCCTAACTTTCCCCCCAATACAAGAGCAAACATGTTCTTTGTGGGCACATGAACTACAGATTAGGTTGCAATGATAATATATTACATAACTTCAATGTCAGGTTGATCATATTATCTTACTATAAGGTGCCAAAATTAAAATGAACAATAAAACACCAGATATTTCAAAATTCTTTTATGTGCAAAAGCACTAACTGAAGAGTGGTGGCTCATACCTGTAATTCTAGCTATTCTGTAGGCTGAAACCTGGAGGGTAGTGGTTTGAAGGTATCTAAAGCAGAAAGGTCTGCTAGATTTCATCTACAATTATCTAGAAGAAATGTTGGACTGGAGATGTTACACAAGTAGAGTGCAACCATGAGCAAGTAGAGTGAGAATGTGAAGCCCTGAGGTCAAGCCCCAGTACTGGAACAAAAATAAAAATAAATTCATATCATCTTTTAATCTCCTGAACCAAAACAAAATAGTAATAAAACTTTTTGAATCTAAATTTATTTCTCACAGCTAAAGAACACATGGAACTTACTGCCTTATAATAATAGACTGACCAGAAAAGAGAAAAAATTTTTTTAAAAAAGAAAACACAAGCTAAATATTACCTTAATTCAACTGAATTCTAATTTCTTAATTAGAAAACTAGCACCAAAGAAAATCCATGATATATGATTTAAAAAAAGTAAAGACAGAATAGAATGCAATAATTAGTATATGTCTAGGATCGTCCTAGCAGAGGATCACAATAGCTTAATGACTATGTACATATGATCATATAAACTGATGCTAAGCAAAATGAACTACAAGATATGGAAACAAGTGTTTTTTCATTGTTGTTGCTATTTTTAATGTTGTGTGAAATTATTTCTTTTTTCTTGTGTTTTTCTTCACTGTGGTTTATTCCCTGTTATCACTGTATTTGATTTTGGCACTCTAGGTATTATATATATATGCTTATCTGAATTGGGGAAGATCAAAATGGTGAGACAAAGGATAAATAGTCAACCATTGCAACAGCAATACTTATAAGACAATATGTTGTAAAATAACTGTACAACTTGGTGGGAGGAGGTTGAGGAGGAGGGAAGGTGGGAGGAAAATGAGGTAGGAGGTAATAAGTTGGATAAGAAATGTACTCGGGCTGGGAATATGGCTTAGTGGCAAGAGTGCTTATCTCATATACATGAAGCCCCAGGTTCAATTCCCCAGTACCACATATACAGAAAATGGCCAGAAGTGGCGCTGTGGCTCAAGTGGCAGAGTGCTAGCTTTGAGCCAGGGACAGTGCTCAGGCCCTGAGTCCAAGGCCCAGGACTGGCAAAAAAAAAAAAAGAAAAAAAGAAAAAGAAAAAGAAATGTACTCACTACCTTTTGTATGTAACTGTAACCCCTCTGTACATCACCTTGACAATAAAATTAAATTTAAAAAAGAAAGAAAAAGAATGTATTAACAAAATTAAGAGATGGTTTTCTAAAGACTAATAAGAAATGTCAAAACTGGTCAACACTATGAAAGCATCTGAACATAAATCAGAAATGGAAAATGGAGCAATATTTATAGCTGAAATAAAATATGGAAATATTTTTTAAACTATTTTTAAAAATGGAAATATTTCATATGACAAACCTAAATGGAATAATGTGTCCTAGTGGGGATAGGCAAAGTATAAATTATTTCATCCACACAATAGATGTAAGGATTAACAAATTGTCTAAAGCATAAGCTAATAAATCTAAAAAAAAATTGAAACTAAGAATAATAATCAAGTAGAATCTATCCTGGGAATAAGAATATGGCTTGTCTTCATATGTCTATCAAGTTTATCAACAGACTAAAGCAGGAATCTGTATCTCAGAACATCAAGAAGAAGCATTTGATAAAGCTGAACATCTGTTCACCCTTTGAGAACGCCCAAATTCCATCTCCTTTGTTCTAGTTAGAAATCTTAAAATATTAAATTCAACTCAAAGAGACCTGAGTATTCGTGGAGGTTCTCTTTATTCCAGGTACAAGGAAATAAATTCAGTCACAGCTACTGCACATGTCCTCAACAAAAATTTAAGATAACACCGGAATTCTCCAGAGAAGAATGTCGATGACACGTGTAGTCTTTTAAAAACAGCTATAACAATGATTAACTTAGTAACATTTGCAGATACATGGCCATTTTAGAAAAGAAAATGTGGGTAGCTACAAAATAAGTGTGAAGTTTAAATGGAAAAGTTAATAGAAGATAATGTAGGGGATCACTTTCAAGATTAAGACAAAGTTCAGAGTCAAAGCTAAAAATACAAATTATAGGGTGGCAAATATGAATTGATTTTTATCAAAATTTACAACTGCTGGGCTGGGAATATGGCCTAGTGGCAAGAGTGCTTGCCTCCTACACATGAAGCTCTCCGTTCGATTCCCCAGCACCACATATATGGAAAACGGCCAGAAGGGGCACTGTGGCTCAGGTGGCAGAGTGCTAGCCTTGAGCAGGAAGAAGCCAGGGATGGTACTCAGGCCCTGAGTTCAAGGCCCAGGACTGGCCAAAAAAAAAAAAAAAAAAAAAATTTACAACTGCTGCTCAATTACAATCAAGCCCTTATGGACAAGGTATCAGACACTTGAGAGACAGAAATAACATTCAGGAATCAATACTTAGAAAGTATAGGAAACTCTTGCAAATCAATAAAAACAAGGATTTTCATCTTCAAAATGGGCAGTAACGAGGGCATTTATAACCAGGGAAATCTAAAGGAATGGTTATGCCACTGCTGTTTGGGGACAAAAGGTTAAAGTCAAAGGTCAAAGAATAGCTAAAACATAAATTGTATGTCTAGAAAGGGATTCTAAAATGACCAAATCTCCAGGGGCAGCAGTTACCGAAAAGGCTTGGGGAGAGGAAGAGAGGACATCATAGCTTTCTCTCAAAATTTCAGAGAAGAAATATAAGATATTTTGTAAGACTTTCCATTTATATCACACTCAGAAATGTTCCTGAGTCATTTCCTATGTGCTCAGTACTTGTAACATAATTATCTGCTGATCTGTTGACTCTCAGAGTGTTGCTGGTAGAAGTTTTACAGTAGAAGAAATAATAAGAGGATTCTTAGGATTATCTTCCATTGAGGTCTTTGCTCCTTCTTTTGGCTGGTACTGGGGTTTGAATTCAGAGATTTATGTTTGCTAGGAAGTTACCCAACTGCTTGAGCAATGCCCACAGCCCTTTGCAGTTTATTGTTGAGATAAGGTCTAGGTTTTGGCCTAGGCTGATCTGGTTCTTGATCTTGATATTTATACTTCCTGCCGTAGCTAGAGTGATAGGCTTCTGTCACCACACTTGGCTTCCTCCCCATCTAGAGATGGAGTCTTGTGAACTTAATTTGCCCAGGCTGCCCTTGTGCCATGACCTTCCTGATCTCAGGTTCCTGTGATAGCAAATGTGTACCACTGTGCCCAGCTAGTGATTGACCTGAGGTCTCTTGAACTTTCGTGCAATGGCTGACCTTAAATGGCAAATTTGCCAATTTCTGCCTCCCAAGTAGCTACGATTACAGGTGTGAGCCACCCTGCTTGGCTGCCATTACATTTGAACTTAAACATTTATGAATAAATTTTAATTTACTTTTCACTGTGTTTTTTTCGTAGCTTTTCTCTTTAAGTCTTCACACTGATTTCTCTGTATACACAATAGTATTTGCATATGACTTCTATAGAGCACAAGTTATTTTATAAGCTGAGTAGGGTTTTATCACTAATGTTAACTTTAATGTTAGTATATTAACTATATACATAGTTATGTGTAGAATATATTACATTTTTTGAATCATAAAATGTTTAAAGCATAAAAATGTTTGAAATTGTGCGGTCTATTAACCAAGATATTCAGCCAAAGGAGAAACCTCAATGTCTATATCATTTAGAACGGTATATTTAACTTCGCTCATAATTATTTTACTGCGAAATATTACATATTGCTTGAAGGAAAATAGATATTGATTATATATAAGGTTTATTACTATTTTTGTATACAAACCTAATTATATTTACACACATGTTATATGAATTTATGCAATAAATCCAGTTGCTAGGCTGAGTTCCAAAATAAAATCTACACAAACACTTTAATTAAGCCATTAAACACTGTAGCAACTAGATTCATTTACCTTTCAAGAGCATAAATAAACATTATATAAACATAACTGTACTAATTACATTCTAGTAATTGTGTTTTAATGGAAATTCCATTAGTATAAAAATTAATCACTGTAACAATTAAGCAAGTTAAAGTGTTCTAAGACAACATATCTTTTTCTATGGCAAAAGAGAAAAAAATACAGAAAATTGGGATCAGAAAATAAAAAAATGACTAAAAAGTATGAGGAAATTTTATATTTGCATAGTAAGAAAAATATTTGTGTGCTAATAATTTATGTTAGGGATTTTCTAATCACTTATGCTTATAGAACCAAGAAATCAATTGTTTCATGGATGGAGCATAGAATAAATTTATTTTCTAACCTCATCTCAATCATAACAGATGAATTTCAAGGAAAACTTGGTGAGAAAAGAATCCATTAAAATCAATACACTTCCAGCTGATAAAGCTATATGTAGTGTAATTCAAGTAACCTCTTATGGAATATTATCTACCTCAAGCATAAAATTTTATTTTCCCAAAAGAGTGAAGTTTTCAGAAACTTACTAAATTCAAATTCTTCTAACTGGTTGAAAATCAATCTTCTTCTGAGACTTCTATATGATAACTCTTGGTGCTTTTGTATCAAATCCAAGAAACCATTGCCAAATGGGATGACAGGAAGTTCTTTCTGCCTCTAGGTTTTATTCTCAGTGTTATAGTTTTAGGTCTTCATATTAAGCTCTTTGATTCATTTTGAGTTAAAATTTGAACAGGGTACAGGGTTTATCTTTATTCCTTTGCATGAAGACATTTTCCTAGCACCATTGATTGAAAGGTTGTTCTCCTCACTTAGTGCCCTTGTATCTTTTTTTTTTTTTTGTCAGTCGTGGGACTGGGCAGTGTTCCTGAGCTCTCCAACTTACAGCTAGTGCTCTACCACTTGAGCCTCAGCACCATTTCCTGTTTTCTGGTGGTAAATTAGATATAACAGTCTCATGGATTTTCTTGCCCAGGCTGGCTTTGAACTGCAATCCTCAGATCTCAGCCTCCAGATAGCAAGGATTACGAGGGAGCTACCAGGGCCCGGTGCAACTGACTCTTTTGACCTCACATAGGAGGCTTTGTTTCTGGACTTTTTTTTTTTTTTTTTGGTCAAAATGATGTACAGAGGGGCTATAGTTACATACTTAAAGTAGTGACTACATATACATTTCTTGTCATACTTGTATTCCCTTCCTCATTTTTTCCCTTCTTCCCTCCCTGCCAAGTCCTCAACACCCCCCTTGCTTTCTTCATTTTTTTTCAAAAAAAATCTTACCCTTGATGTACATTGTCAATCTAGTGTACAACGCTTTTGACCTCTATGATTTTTTTCATTTATTTATTGTTAAAGTGATGTACAGAGGGGTTACAGTTTCATACATAAGGCAGTGAGTACATTTCTTATTCAACTTGTTACCTCCTCCCTCATTGTATGGAAATGGTCTGTCTTGGCACTCACACTCCAGGTTTTTGTTTCCTATACTTTTGTAGTAAGTTTCAAAATAAGGAAGTGTAGGGCTTCTAAATGTTTTGTTCCTTTTGAAAAGGTTGTTTCAATTCATCAAATTATCTTGATATTCTCTATGTATTTCAAGATAAGATGATTGCTTTTTCATACTCAATTTCTAGTGGAAAAATATTCATATTACAGAATATAATGATGCTGATTATTTTCTTGAGTTGGAATAAATAGCAAGATATTTAGGTTGTGTCAGAATATTAATTCAGAATACTACTAATAGAACCAAACTATTATTCATAGTAAATTGTGTAAAACATAATACCAATTAAAGATGATTATAGCACATTCAGGGAAGAAAATCTGATTGACTAATAAATTATGACTATTTACCTCATATACAAACAATATACAATATTGTCTCCGTAAGAAATAATTTATTAACACAACTATTTTTTCCTTCAAAATATAAATATTTCTTATGTTAAACATTTTGGAGGATTTTTCCAGTAGGATGATATGACAAACACACACAGTAATGAGTAATTTATATTTTATAAGCAATCTTAGACAAAAATAACATGTAGACTAAGCTATAATAATGCCACAAATGTAGTTGGTTAATATAATAGAGTATAACAAAAATCTTAGGAAAATGAAATGTATAGAAAATTCCTTATTGTTTTTCTGTTTTTCTTTAAAAAAAATCCAATATATGAATAATAGAGTACAAATGTCAACAGCCAATTGTTTGTTTTTAGCTTTCAATACCTCTACAATGAAGCTTGGAATTCATTGCATTACTGGATTCTATTGAATGGGGTGTTTTTTTTGAAACATTAACCAAACATGAATTTGAGACAGTTGTGAAAATATACATTTAGAATAGAAGTAATGCTCTTCTATTATTGAAAGGTCAATTAGAAACAGAGGACAGTGGGCTGCCATAAGGTTTTAAAAAATCTAAAATTGATATACAGCGAGTTTACAGGTATTCAAGTCAAGTAATGAGTGCATTTCTTTTTGAAGAGTGTTTTAATACCAATTTTTAAAAGAATAGCTGTAGAATGTACCCTCCCATGAATCTGGTTACCAAGCTCGATATGATCCAAGATCATCTTTAAAAGGAACGTCTAAGATAATGAAAGAATGCCATGTCCTGTTTTCAGCTCAGATTTGTATCTATCTTTGTTCTCATACAAGCAAAGTAATGTTCCAAGAGTTGAACTCAATTATTCATAATGGCTTGTTATTGTGTGAATCATATTGCCTCCTAGACCTTCATTTATTTTGTCATCACATTATTCATTCAGCACTAAATTAGGCATCCACTGCTGCATAATCACCCACAGATATAACAGCTGAAAATAACAAAAGTCTGTGATCACAGTCTCTGGAGAAGACCAACATGTAAAAGCATCTTGGTTGGATGGTTCTGACTCAGGGCCTCTCAGAAGGTTACAGAAATGCAGTTCTCCAGATCTGTAGTCATCCCCAAAGTGGGCTCAAAAATCTACCTCTAGGGCTGGGAAAATGGCCTAGTGGCAAGAGTGCTTGCCTTGTATACATGAAGCCCTGGATCGATTCCTCAGCACCACATAGTGCCAGAGGTGGCACTGTGGCTCAAGTGGAAGAGTGCTAGCCTTGAGCAAAAAGAAGCCAGGGACAGTTCTCAGACCCTGAGTTCAAGCCTCAGGACTGGCAAAAAAATAAATAAATAAATCGACCTCTAACTGCCACATGTCTTTCTATTTGGAATCAGAGGCTTCACATGCTGTCCTCCTGGGCACGACCATTGAACTTTCTATAATGGGGAAGCTATAGAACACTTAAATATGGGAACTGCCTACTTCCTAATTGCCTAACCTCCACAACGACATGCCAGCACCTCTTCCATGGTGTCCTGTTCCACAGATGAACTCTGCTACCTACCTGAGGGGATTCATCATGATGTTGACAGAAGGTAGGAATCGGGGGTGCTATATTGGAAGATGGATAGCAAAGAACCTTCTACAGCTGAGTAGTTCAACAGAGGGAAATAAACATGAGCCCTTCTCTCACTCACCTTCCATTCTGAATGCAAAATTGACCTTCAACAGGCAGTTTTACTTTTATTGTTAGAAAATGTGTTTGAGCTAGTTCCAGATACTATGGGCATATATTAGAGGAAGGCCATGGAGAGCTTTTCTGAAGAGGTATAACATCAACTAAGCCCTACAGGATGAAAGTAGCAAATAAGTAAAGAGTCTTTAAAAGCCATGTAAAGAAGCTCATTATGTAGCTCAACAGTAGAGAGCTTACCTAGCATGCACAAGGCCTGGGGTTCTAATCCAGAACCATAGGAAAAGAACAAAGCGATATGTGGGGTGGAAGGGTAGTTTTGAGAAAGAGTGTATGGAAAAATAGATTCAGAATTGAAGGAAGGTAGAAGGAAATTCTAAATGGTCCATTTAAAGAAAATATGGGATTACAATATATTTATTAAGAATGAAAGTCAGGTTCTGAAAAGCAACTGGCTTACTAGCTAACTTTTGAAGCCAGTGAATCTAAATGTCTGATTTGAGAAAATGTGTTCTGAAGCTCCTAATAGCCCAATAATAAGGTAAGACTTTTTCTAATGGCCATAAATCTGTTCATTTATGTTCCTGTTGTACATATTATGGTCCTTCATGCAAATGGCTGTTTGAAATTCTTGTAAAGCATTGTTTAGTTAATTACTAGAGTCATGAAACAACAGCTATTGGGAAAATTAATGATGAGTTGACAACTATAACTGACTCACAAGTAAGCTTACTGTGCTTTTCCTAAAGGTGTATAATGTCCAAAAGCAATAAAAAAGACAATTTGTAAACACATCATTAAAAGAACAATTCTATAGTTACCTTTTATTGCCATAAAAAGTTCAATAAAGGGGCTGGGGATATAGCCTAGCGGCAAGAGTGCCTGCCTCGGATACACGAGGCCCTAGGTTCGATTCCCCAGCACCACATATACAGAAAACGGCCAGAAGCGGCGCTGTGGCTCAAGTGGCAGAGTGCTAGCCTTGAGCGGGAAGAAGCCAGGGACAGTGCTCAGGCCCTGAGTCCAAGGCCCAGGACTGGCCAAAAAAAAAAAAAAAAAAAAAGGTTCAATAAATCAATTTCTAAGCTTTTCCTTCTACAAAGCTAAGGTACCAAGATGGTGGGGAAAAAAGATTTTTTTCTCCTACTCAAAAGGCTGAAAATTTTCATATTAGGAATGCTATATTCATTAATACCAATGACTGACATGACTCCTCTACTGAGAAAATCCTACTTTACCTGTGCTATGTGACTGTGTGTTTATGCATGTGCATGCACATGTATGTGCCATGTGTTTATGAATATACTTACATATGTGTATGAGTGCATGTATGTATATGTGTGTGCATGCATATGCATATGTCTGTGTGTGCACATGTCTGTTTGTGTGTGCATATGTTAAAGTGTGTGTGCATGCGTGCATGAGTTTATCTATGAGGGTGGAGAGTGATGCTGGTACATAAATCGTTCACAGAGAATGGCCCCACACCATCAAGTAGAAATGTGTTCTGAGTTGCCTCTCTTTTCTTCCCACAAGATATTCCACCAGGAACTGAGGGGTCAGCAGCAATCTGGGTTTTCACAAGTCCTTCAGAATTTCACACACACTTTGGTACATGTGCACTATTTTTAACTTCTTGCTGTGGCTTCCTTAATGCATCAGGGCTAAAGACTTGTCTTTACAATTGACCCTGAGAGGTGAGTTCCTTTAGTTGTTCTTCCTAAGATGTATGGAGAAGGAAGTAAGCACACATGGAGCCCTAAGAACATGGAACACACCCCTGGACACACTGTGGCTCATTTGTTGCCACTGATGTTGGGAAAGAAGGGAATGGTATAAAGGATCAGCCAGACGGCGAGCCAGGACTCTGCAAAGTCGCGAGCCAGGACTCTGCAAAGTCATGTGTCTACAAGAGGAGATGGCTTCACCTCCCAAAGCCTCAGTGCCCTCCACTGGAAACATCAAGTTTCAACTACTGTTAAGCTCACAGTGTTATTTTAATACTTAAAAAAACTGACTTATATATCCTTCATAAATATAGTGTGGCTAAAGTCAATGATCATCTTATGGCTTTCCTCATTTTTACCCAAAGAAATCCACTATCTTAAAGACCCCAGCTTCATTTTTACCACTGCCATGTATCCAGCCCTTTGCAATTCATTCCTGATCTCTTTTTTATCATGTTAAAACTTGCATAGGAAGAAGGTGTAGCCAGACATGTTCTCACCTGGCAAGAAGGAGACTTTGCTGAGCATCTCCTAAGCCTGTGGAAACAAATAGTCTGATCGCAGCAGCTGCAGAACTAAGCCTGGGCTTAGCCTAGGGTGTGTTTCACCACTTGGATAAGATAAATTCAAATGGAGAGGTTTTCTTGGGGCTGGACTAAACTGGGGAGAAATCGACCATCAGGTCTCTCCAGCAATTCCTCTTCAAGAGCCGTGGCAGTTCCTGGGTCTCCTCCACCAGACATCTCAGCTCTAACTGCTTTCCGCTACTCTGTGTTACCTCTGTGATTTAACTTCCAAGGGAGGGAAATCTGGCCAGCCTCTCTGGAATTATATAGTCACGCTGGTGAGAGGTGGAGGACTGAGAATAGGGTAGCAATGGGAGGCAGTTTATTTGAACCAGAAGCTGACAGAGAAAACCACATGAGTGGAGTGATATGCTCGTGAGTGTCATATGCCGTGTCTATTCCCACCTCAGAATCTCCCTTTAGGGGAACATGGTGAACACACGGGCAAGGAAGACTTCAGGGAGATCTCTCCACATTAGTCCCTGACTCTAGTTGTGAACCATCATCCCATCTCAGTAAGAGAAATGTGCTCCTTCCTGTTTCCTTCCTGGATTTGCTCTTTCATTTGGCAAGGAAAAGTAAAACAAGAAAGATTTATTTGGGAATTTTGAAAAGGAAAATATATAGATTAATCCTTTTAAACAAATTCTGATACCTTTGTTTGAACTCAGGGTCTCACTTGGTTTGCTTGCTTAGCGAGCACTCTAACTGCTTGAACCACACTTCCAGCCTGTTTTTTCTTTTCTTTTTTTTTTCTTTTTGCTAGTTATTTTGGAGATAGAGTCTCACAGACTTTTCTGCCCAGGCTGGTCTTGAACCACAATCTTCTGGATCTCAGCTTTTTGAGTAGCTAGTATTATCATACCATTCCCACCAGGATGCATTGATGATACTTTAGAGAATGCCTATCACCTTGATATAGTGTTGCCCACCTATAATCCTAGCACTTGAAAAACTGAAGCAGGAGGTTCTTGAGTTCCAGGACAGTCCTAGCTACATAGTGAGGCTCTGTTTCTAATTAATTAGTTGGCTACTAATTAATTAATGTCTCATTGATTTTGTTTAATACTAAGTTCAAATTGTGACAAATTAACATCATTGTAGTAATGAGTTCTCATAACAGTACTATGCTATGCTTTCATGTAAATGTTATAAAAGGTAATTAAAAGATATTATAACTGTATTGTTTAAGCAGCCGCACCTCCTCACATGTGTGTGAAGAACAGCTCCCTCCTCCCATCCTCATTCTCCTTGGCTCACAGCACTTCATCTCCCAGCATGCTCTGCTTTCTTAGCAACCCAAGCTAAGACAAGAAAACCAAAAAGGGGAAACAGATAAGAGACTTCAAAAAGCCCTTCAGCGAAACCTTCAATTATCACTAAACCAATTAGCTACCAATAACTTCATAAGCAAACGTGTATACTGAGCTTCATTGATCTCACAAGGAAGAAATGCAACCTAAAACCATCCTTACACATCATAGAGAAGGCACTAGATGGAAAAATACCGCAGGTGGGTCAAAAGGTGGGAATTCGTTCATCTTATTGCTAGTGCGCTAAATCAATACAACCTCCAAAAAAAAAAAAGCAGTTTAGTAGTACTCAAAAGCAGTGAAAATTAGTCACATGTCATAACCCTGTAGCCCCACTGTTTCATTTATATGTATACTGTTTCATTTATATATTTGCAAAGATATATAGGTGGGTGAACAAAGAATGAAGCCAACTAAAAGTAGTTATCTCAAAGGTTAGGTTTCATTCACATGCATGTTTTAACCTAATTTTTTTTTTAAGATTGGTAATGAGTTTGAAGGGTTAAATGCAAATCAATGGTAAAAATGAGGCTGGGGTCTCTAAGATAGAGGATTTCTTCATGTAAAGGTTAGGAAAGCAAATGAAGTCATGACTATTGGCATTACTCTTTAGTCTTATTTAAGCAATGCTAGTACATATGCTCATTGTTTTAAAGTCATATACATTGCCTGATGCTGGTGGCAGTGGCTCATACCCAGCAGGCAAAGAATAGGAACTGAGGATCATAGTTCAAAGCAAGCCCAGGCAGAAAAATCCATGAGACTCTTATGTCCAATTATGTCCAGAAAAAAGCCAGAAGAAGAAGTGTGGCTTGAGTTGTAGAGTATCAGCCGTAAGCAAAAGAACAAGTGAGATAATAAGGGCCTGAGTTCAAGCCCAAGAATGTGTGTGTGTGTGTGTGTGTGTGTGTGATATTTCCCAGTTTTAAAATTGAGAAAATGAAAATATCCAACCCTTAGAAGTCATCATCAAGCATCTCATCTAAAGTGAAGCTATCATCCATGCCCTTCACATATAAGGTAGATTGTTAACCGAATGTAGAAGTAGCATCAAACACAATCAATGTGTGATTCATTGGGACTACAAGTGTGGTATAATGGTAAGTGATGGGAAACAGCTCAAATACTCAAAGAAATTATCTCCCGGATCCCTCCTCCAGATCTGGGCCCACAAACTGTTTAGAGGTTACTGCTCCATCTCAGTGGACTCTCGGGGCTCTGGCTCCAGCTCAATCAGTTATTTCATTGTTTAGCTCTGTGAGTTTTTCCCAGTCTGGGATCTCTGAGCATTCAAAGACCCTCTTGGCTCTCTAGCATTTGAACATCTTAGATCTCTTTTGTCTGGATAATTTTGCTTATGGTTTGGAATAGATAAGATAAATCAAAGTATTCGTCCACTTTCAAAGTATGACTGACAAAGTATTTGTAGTGAACTTTGTTTACCACTTGAATAAAAACCACACGTTACCTCAATTGAGATTCTTACTCTCAAGCAACAGAAGTTGCCTCCCCTTGATGAAACAGAAAGGGATTAAAATAACAGAGTGGGGAAGTGAAGAGCAGTACATATTCAGTTTCCAGATACACAGCCCTGGCGTGGTAGGGAGCGAAGAGGCTACTCTTTCCATCCATGAGTGCAGCTCTGCTCTGCAGGCAGAAATTCCCCCTCACCCTGTGGCCAGCCCAGAAGCTGCTGGTTTCAGCTGCCACCCCATTCGAGGCTGCGTGGCACTTCTCAAGTTGCTCCCTCCCAAGCAGAGGTCCTTGGTGCTAGTGCCTCACTGGAAGTACTTAGGTCACATGATCAGCTAGCTACCTACAAGGAATACAAAGGATGGATGATCTAGGTTGCACCAAATACAGGCTGTGTACTTCGGGTGACCCATACATATCCTTTTCCTTACTAAATACTTTCTTTCTGGTACAACTCATCAAATAACAAAAAGGTAATGACTGCCAATTTCTAAGTACATGATTGATTGATGGTATTTTTAACTCTACAGAAACAAACAAAAAAAAGAAAAAGGATGAAATCTCACCATCTGTTTTGCTTCTTGGTCCCTTGCGAGCAATAAATTTCATGAAGTTCTCCTGATTCTGAAGAGATGGGGGTAAGGTCTTTTCTGATTCAGCCTGAGGATTTTATAACCATGTTCCACATTACTTGGAATGGGTTGGATAACTAGAACTATCCAATTCAATCACTTGAGGGGAGTGATTGGCATAGAAGAGCCTTGAACTGCTGAGAATCCACTTCGCAGATGGTTCTAAATCTCCAGGTGGGAGCTGCTGGAGAAGAGTTGCAGGCTGTACTGCAGGCCAGCTGTCATGGCCAGCAGTCAGGCCCTTCCCTTACCACCTGTTGTGCATTGAATCTATCAGGAAAGAATTTCTGCTGCCTTGGGGAGGGATTTAAGAGTGTGAAAGCCAGGCCCCTTGTTTTCTATTCTCCTTGGTAATTTAAGCTGTTTGCTTTCTACACTTGGGCCCTTCAGCTTCTAAGGATGTCATCTCTGTGCATTTAAAATCTATTTTTACACAGGGACTTAAGATACCTGATGAGAAGGGGAGGAAAGAGGCAGAGGGAGAGGCAAGAAGCTGCTGGAATTGTTTTTCTTCCTTAAAACGATTTACAACAATTTTCCTCATTTTGAGATGCTATTGTCAGCATTACTGTTGTTATTGCTATGGTACCTTAGAAAATAGCCCAGAAGTTATCATTCAAGTTTTTTTTTTTAAGAGAATAGTTTTCATAATAGGGCTTCAGATATGTGGGGGAAAATTTGCTTTCCCACCCCCAATTTAACTTTCAAAACACTGAAGGCAAGAAAGTTGAGTTTTGTGGGCCCCTGTTGTTTGATGATGTCCACTTTCTGGGGATGGTCAGAGGCTGTCCAGCATGAGTGAGGAGCTGTGGATGGACTCAGCTGCTGATGTTTCCATAGCACCACGGCCATGAGGTAAGGGGAGGGGAAGATACAGTCATCGAGAAAGGCTGAGGTGGTCACACCTTAAGAAGGTACTGCTCAGTCTTCCCCTCTCCTGGTTTCAAAGGCATGGGAAGAAAGGCCAGTGTTACTGGAAGTGATGAGGAAGCAGAGCTAGACTTTAAACAAGAGGGAGGAAATGTGTTTCCTTAAGACATTCATGGACTAGAAATTGGAGTAGATAGAAGCCTCTGTTCCGGCAACTTTCGAAAAGAGGTGATTACCAAATAAACCAATAAAGTGTTGAGTGGAGTATAGATAGAGCCCAAAATTGTATTCTATAATGCAAGAAAATTTGATACATAATAATGCAGCCTTCTGATTCCCTGGGAAGTCAGGTTTTTGATCAATCCAGGTGGCCCAAGAGACTATTCAGCCAGAAAAAAAAAAAAAAACAGAAGTAGACCCTTTCTCCCATCAGATGGTAACCAAAACAGCTAAAGTGCTAGTATTTTTTAAATAAACATAAGCCTAACTCTGTACATAGTTTGAAAGTAGATGAGGAATGTTGTCTGAAACCATAATAAGAATGGTTTTTTAATACAAAAAAAGCAAGTATCACAGAAGAAAACGTTAACCAGGGAACATTAGAATGGAAGTTTATACAGAAATGACACTATAAATAAAAGTAAAACAAATGATGGACTAAGCCAAATTAGTCATACCTACATATTTATTATCCCTATTGTATTGAAATCTGTAATACACTGATAAATAAAATGTAAAAATGAGCAATGATATAGGATACAAAGAGTGACTATAAATGAGAATGTGATCAATCTAATCCATCGTAGGAAATTAAAACAAAGATGCATTTTTTTTTCATTAGAAGTGAAAATTTCAAGTTTTGAAATTGTATTTATACAGTAATCTTATGTAGAAAGAAGAGTCAGACGAGAGACAAACAGGCACTATCTATGCAGGGATATTGTTTTTGAAGATTCATACCAAAATATTACATTGGCTACGTCAGAGTTAGGCAGAAACTGAAATAAAAGAGCAAATAATGAATTTATCTTTTCATACATCTTTCTAGTGCTTTACTTGTTGTAGATAAAATTTATTATATTTACAGTTCTTTAAAATCTTATAACAAATCATTTTTAAATTAAAGTTGTGATTGGTTGTTGTGATAAATTAGGACAAATAAAGATAGAAAGCTTGCTGAGAACTGGTGGATCATGCCTGTAATTCTAACTACTCAAGAGGCTGAGATCTAAGGAGTGGGGATATGAAGCTAGCCAGGCAGAAAAGTCCGTGAGACTCTTGTCTCCAGTTAATCACTATAAAGCCAGAATGGAGGTATGGTTCAAGTGGTAGAGGGCCAGACTTGAGCCAGAAGCTAAGGGAAAGTGTCCTTGTCCTTGAATTCAAGCCCCAGTATAGGCTCATGCACACACATGCACACATGTGCGCGTGCACACACACACACACACACATACACACACACACACACAAAATAGTCAAAGCTGACTACTCCCGACCCTGGTTGGCGAATTGACTGACTGCACTCTGTTGTCATTCACTGAGATAAAGACATTTCTACTGGCAGAAAAGTAACATTCTGACTGTTTATTTTTATAGTACACAAATATCAGTCCACAAACTAACCATCAAGACATATGTTTTTACTTCTTTCAATCAAAGGACTTATGAAGACCAAACTTACTTTATTCCCAGCTATTTGGTAAGTGGAAATTGGGACAATTATGGTTTTTAGGCCAACCCAGGACAAAAGTAAAAAAAAAAAAAACCCACACACTCATTTTAACCAATAAAGTATTGGTGATAGACACACCTACCATCTCAGGTACATAGAAAGCTCTTTGTTAAGAGAGAGGATCAGGGCTGGGGATATAGCCTAGTGGCAAGAGTACCTGCCTCGGATACACGAGGCCCTAGGTTCGATTCCCCAGCACCACATATACAGAAAACGGCCAGAAGCGGCGCTGTGGCTCAAGTGGCAGGGTGCTAGCCTTGAGCGGGAAGAAGCCAGGGACAGTGCTCAGGCCCTGAGTCCAAGGCCCAGGACTGGCCAAAAAAAAAAAAAAAAAAAAAGAGAGAGAGGATCACAGCTCAGGCCAGCCCCAGACACAAATAGAAAACCTTATTAAAAATAATTACTAAAACAGAATGGCTAGAGACATGGTATAATGTCTGTCTAGCAAGTATGAGACTCTAGGTTCAAAACCTAGTGCAGCCTCCTGGTTACATTACTGACCCTGAATTTACAAGTTCCATCCAACGTCTCAACAGACATCTGGAAAATGGCAAGTTTACCAAGTTTTGTGAAGCATGGTGTGTGTGTGGGGGGTCAGCTTGGAGACAGAATGTAGGGGTGCATGCTTGTCTGCTATCTTTCAAATGGTCTTGGTCATGTTACTGTGACTCTGGGCCTCCATTTCATCATGCATAAACTAGGATTGACGGTGAGTCTCCAGGTGGCCCATAGGGGTATAGAATCACAAGGGTGTGGGTCACTCATACTCCATGTTTTCAGGACTCTGGCACCATAGTGCTGTGTGAAGAAAGCCAAGTCTTCGGGAAGATAACATGCATATAATTAAGGGGTTCTGGAGACAGGCAGAGGCGGAGGATGGAGGAGGATAAGTGTGATCTGGAATTCAGTTCTCAGAATATGTAGTCATCAAAAGCTCAAACCAGCCTTCTTTGGAACTAAGGTTAATGTTTCCTCCACCAAAGCTGTCCCAAGCAATAATCTAATTTTAAAATAGAAAACAAATATATAAAAGAAATTAAAATCTTGATTTTTTTGATCATCACAGAAATGCTTACAGTATGACTAAAGACTTCACTTAAAATTTCTTGGCCAGCACTTTAGAGAGATGCTTATCATCTAGATCATCCTCTCAACAGTCTATAAAACAATGCAATGATTTATGGAATCCTCAAAGAATGTGTATGATACCTAGGTTGTGCTCATAGAGACCATTCAAGATCGCTTCTTTGAACTTGGATTTTTAACTGTGTCATTGGTTTGCTTCTTTAATGTAAGGAGGTAGAGGTACATGTATAGGCATAGCCTCACTATGTTGCTCAGGGTGATCTCAAACTTAGGATCTCAAGTAATTCTTTTCCTCTGAAATATGTGGGGCTACAAGCATATGTCACCCTGTGCCAGGCTTCTGCATCTACCTTTATGTGGTCTTCATTCCTGTGTCTCTTCGTGTCTTCTTTTTGTCTTATTTGTTAAGACATCTCTTTGGACTATGATCCACTCTAATCCAGAGTGATCTACTCTTTAGGTCCTTACCTTCATTATATCTACAAATCCCTCATCTCCAAATAAGATTACACATACTAGCACTTAGGATTTGGAAATGGCCAGTATTAAGCCCATCATACTTGATGTCTAGGATTCTTTCTAGAAAGTCCCAGAAAGCCTTCTGTTCTGTGTGTTTCAGCCTCTTTGCTGTTGTTGTTTTACCTGTACCTCTAAACACATCACAGGGACCCTACAAAACATATTACCTGGGAGGGGGGAAGCAGGAGTTAGTTGGAAAAAATCTTTTTGACTGACAGTGTGGACTACTTTTCCTTTTCTCAGGGCCCTGCTTCCCAGCCTTATCCTTTCGTTTAGGGCACTATGGCATACAGAAAGGACATGTGCTTCCCAGATATAAGCTTGGTCTCCATCGCACAGGTATCACTCAGCATATTTCTACACTGAGAAGAAGGCCTAAACAAAAACCTCAGATTCACCTTCATGCAGTATGACCCCCAGTACCTAACACATGGCCTCCACTAAAACTAAATACCAGCCACTGAAGACACGAGGGCCCAGAAAAGCCAGGTATGTGAATTGTGATGAGCCAGCCTCATGACTTGGGGAACTCTCTGAAGTTTAGGTTAAGTCAAGAGGATGTGAACTCATAAGCCCACAGACTGAGTGGGAATGGATAGTGTGAGGTCTTGTGTTTTCTGAACTGAAAGGAAACTTGACTAGAATGGAACTGGAATGTGAAGAACTATGAACACATAGTTGGGCGAACACATGGCTCAAGTGCCTGTCTAGCAAGTACAAGGCCCTGAGTTCAAATGCCAGTGCAGCCAAAAGAACCAGAAGTAGAGAGGTCAATTAACTTCTCACTGTACCTGACCCCTGGCTATGTAATAAGTAGAAGAGACCCATCTTTCCCTGATACATTGACTCACGAGTAAAGCATTGTTAGAATGCCTGTGAAATACTGCTGAAGCATTAGCTTATTTATTTATTTACTTGCTTGCTCTCAGGTTATTTTCCAGATAGGGCTTTCTTTTTTGCCAGAAGCTAGATTCAAATCAAACACCATCCTTCTACTTAAGTATCTTTTTGTTGTTGTTGTTGTTGTTGGTCATGGAGTTTGAACTCTGGGCTTGCGCACTGTCCCTGAGCTCTTCACCTCAATGCTAGTACTCTACCACTTGAGCCACAGCGCCACTTCCAGTTTTTTGGTGGTTAATTGGATATAAGAGTCTCACGAACTTTCCTGCCCCAGCTGGTTTTGAACTGTGATCCTCAGATCGCAGCCTCTTAAGTAGCTAGGATTACAGGTGTGAGCAATGGACACACAGCAGCACCCCTTTTAATATTTTGTTTTCTATTAAATATGCAAAGATGTTGAAAGACAAACTGATTTGATTCCATAATTAGCAGCTGTTAAACCTTTCCTAAAACTTCGGCTACCCTGAGTGTAGGATCATCAGCTAAGCAGCCCATTGAACTACCTTCAAGCCAGCACCAGCTTTGAACATTCCACAGAAAGCTTGCGCAAACTTCACGACAACCACAACCATTTGCTATTAAAGCACAGCTCTGGCCCCTGAAGGGACTTTTCCCGGCAAACAGCTTGTACCACACTTACAGCCACCACAAATCTCTGAAAATTAGAGGATCCCGAAGCCATTTTCACCTAGACTACAGAGGGAAAACTTTCACGGTGGCCTAGAAGAAGGCCTGGTACTGATATAAACATAGTCCTTTATTTGCATGAAGGCACTGCCATGATTGGTTCAGGAACCCACTTCATCCTACCTCCTTTCTGGCTCTATATGCAGGCCAGTCAGCTCACTTTCTGAGTCAGTGGTGAAACAATCTCCCGTGCTATCCCTGGTGCTGCGATATTAGGTCCAATAAAGGCTCTTTTACAAGTGATCTTTCTTGCCTGCTTTGAATTCCCATCACTAGTGGAGCAGCTGAGCTAGTAGCACAAAGAAAAGAAGTGCAACAGGCAAGAGAAGTGTCAAGGTAAGCTGGACCCATCCCTGGAGCAGAACTGGCCGTGGCAGCTGATCAGAGCGGGTGATGGCTATAATAGCAGACTCAAGGTACCAATGGTGACTGCAGAGGTAGCTGTAAAAGGCAATGGCAGAGCCCAATCCAATGGTAGCAGTGATCCGGGCCAGGATAACAATGACCGGAAAATGACAGCGAGGGATGATAAAAGTGCAGAAAAGGTGACAGACAGACAAACGACAGAGAAGAGAGAGAGATATAGATGAGACTTAAGTCAGAAGAGCCAGAGAGAAGAGAAACTGCAGCCCCTAGTAATGGGAAGAGCACTGCCAAGAACCCTGGATGCAAACTCCCAAGGTAAGCGGGCTGTGTAAAGATAAGGCTCCCCCACCACTCCCATAGAAGAGCTGTGACACTAGAAGGCACCACTAGTTTCGCTTCTCATGATCAACCCCTGCCATTGTTTATGAAGGATTACAAAAAATGCACATGAGTGTGAGGGTAAGTGGAAGAACTTCTCCTTGCCTACCAACAATTCCTAGCTAAGTGGGGTAAAAGGACCCCAATCAATTACTTGTTAACAGCTATACTTCTTATGTTTGATTTCTAAATTCATCCATTATTTTTCTCCAAACCACTTTTAATTCAGACAAGCCTTAGTGAGTTTCTGCTCTTTGTGTCCAGTTCTCAACAACAATAAAACATTTTTAGTTTACAATCAGTTATCCTGTGAAGATTAACCCAATGGAGAAAAAAAAATCTTTTATTAGAAGCAGGCATTCAATGCCCTGCTACTGAAAGAGTAAACAAGTAAAAAAGTAAGACCCCCAGTGAGCAAACAGTTGTGAAGCCTAGGTTCTTTTTTCACTGTGATTTCACAAGTTGGCATTGTGAATTATAAATTGATTCCTTGTGAGTTTTATCACTACATAGAATCCCTCCCTTCCAGAACCTACTCCTTCAAGGATGAGTTGATAAAGCTGTTTCTGGGTCTGAAATTTGAGGTGACAGCCACCACAATTTCAAGGACTGGATTATATGTCTTGGCAATCCTACATATTCTCACTACATCTGCTACTAGAGATGCTGCCAAAAACAGCAAATGAAGATGGAGAAGGAAGCAAGCAGTATTTTAATCCTAGACAAAAAAAATGATCTACCTGAAACTCAGATTCAGAATTTTGCATTTGGTTGTTTGTGTAGGCCTAGGAAGCCTGTGATAACATTCTTCCTGTTCAATATCTTCATTATCCCTACACATATAAACAAAGAGCCAAAAGACTTAGAGGAAATACCCAACAATGATATTAAGGGAAAACACACAACAGTTTATATTAACCATTTTAATGAAAGAGATTGACTGTCTAAGAAAAAATATTTAAAACACTTTTTCCCAGTGACATTAAGATAAATCCATGTACAAAGAAACATGGACTCTATGGTCTCCCTTATTGGGAATAATTAGTACAGGTTTAGGCAAGTCATAGCAGAGCATCACAAGAGCCCAATAGCTATACCCTTATGAACACATAAGATGATGCTAAGTGAAATGAACTCCATGTTATGGAAATGCTTGTTATATCACAGTTGTAACTACTTTCAACGACCCATGTGTATATGTAGCTTCTATTATTGATGATGTTCTTATATCACCTTCCTGTGGTTGTACCTACACTATCTCTGTAATCTTATCTGAGTATATTGGAAACCGTGTATACTGGTATTAGAAGTAGGAAATTGAAAGGGAATACCAAAATTGAGAGACACAGGGTAAAAAAAGACAAAAAACTACAAAAGCAATACTTGCAAAACTGTTTGGTGTAAGTGAACTGAACACCTCGGGGGGGAAAGGGAAAGGGGGAGGAGGGAGGGGGGTATGAGGGACAAGGTAACAAACAGTACAAGAAATGTATCCAATGCCTAACGTATGAAACTGTAACCTCTCTGTACATCAGTTTGATAATAAAAATTTGAAAAAAAATGATAAATGCATGTGGAAAAATACTCTGAAATGTCATCCTTTTTTACTGCCTATTATTGGGCAGAAGGAGGTGTGAGAGGAGTTTGAGACCTCAATCCCAGGTTTTTGGATGTGACATTATCTAACCATATATAAATCACTAAGCACTTTATCATGATAAACCTGTATAACTTCAGTAAACTTACTGACTTTTTTTGCTTAAATTTATTTTTAGCCTAATCACTATAATCAAATTTTCTTTTCCATTTATCTCTCAATAGTTATATGCACCTTTTCATGGGTATTCTTTGGACCTATTGACATAGGCTCAAATTAGCTTCTTTTTCTTTTGTAAATATAATTTTATTGTTATTATTTAAGTGTTGTACATAAGTCAGATAATAAGTACAATTCTTGTGTGTGTACTTTGATTTTATTGAAAACAAACAGATAATAAACAAATCAGGAAAGATATGAAGTTACACTATGTGATAGAATAACTCCCTACCTAGGAAATTACTCAAGTCACTTCTATTTCTGAGTGCTCTAGTGGGATGAGTACAATTCTTTTTGGACAATGTAACCCCTTCCTTTGCTATTCCCCTTCCCCCTCCCATTTCTGCCCAAAAGTTGCATAGTTCATTTGTTAGTCATTGTATTTTTAATACCATGACTGCATTTGTTCACCCCTACTCCCTCTATTTCTGTGTTCCATTCCCCACAAAAATTTACCAAAAAGAAAAAGGCAAAGAAAAACAACACCACCAACCATAACAAGGTTCAAATATGAGTCAGTTTCTTGATATGTATTACAATGGTAAAGCCTACGTACAAAGGATATTGAGAAGACTGAATGAATTATCATTCTGTGGGTCTCGACTTTGAACTCTCAATCACCTGTACTTGTTTAAAAATAGAAATGACTCAGTTTTGTTCTAATCCAGTTTGCTCAGATTTGGTGAGAGTAAACTGAGCATCAGTTTGTTTTTTTAAGGCTTCAGGTTTAAAAATTTCAGTTCTTAAAACCACTGATAACTTGAGTTCTTTAAGAGGGCCTTGAGTGTGCCCCAACTACCTAAGTGATAATCCACTAGGGCCTAGCTAGAAACAATCAAATTATGAGGAGCTAAATCTATCCAGGTAATCTGCTATCAAACCTTATGACATAAAAAATCAGTGATGATAATTAGTGGTATTATTTCTAGTTATTTCCATGTAAGTCCTCTAAAATGACCCCAGGAAACTGATGAACTATTCCTGATCGAAGAAGAAGAGATGGAATGAGACCTCTGAGGATAATTCCATCTTGTTGAGGTTGTGGGCAGATTCCTTTATAAAATGTGGGATTCAGACAAGATGGTCAATTTACAATCCCACACAGCCAGAGTGTAGGAGGACTTCTGATTCTGTGGACTCCGCTGAAAATAGCTGCATCTCCCACATTAGACAGCAAACCAGTCCAATGCTGTCTTTCCTTCTCTGCACAGTCTTGTATAGTATACTTCAGAAAATAACTTCTCATAGACTTGCAATAAGTTATCCGTGGATTTTCAGTGTTGAAACTCATAGCTCCAAATCACAATCGCCATTTATGGATTCTCAAAGTGTTGGTACTTTCAGTTCTCCAAGGGGCCCCTTTGTAAAGAGGTTACAGAAAAAGCAACTGAACTGTAAGCTTTGATGAAGTGCTATTCCTCTTATTATATGAAGAAATTAAAAGCAAGTCCAGTCTGCTAGAAATCTCTACCTACATCTCTGTTCATCTCTGCTGATGTGCCTCCTATCCATGTAGAGCCTTTAAAAAGGCTTTGTTTTCCTCCCTAACCCCTCATTAAACCAAGCCAACAGCTCTTTCACTTCAACCCCATGGGGAGGAGACCCATTACTGTCTTCAGGAATATTGAGTTTCCATATGTGCTTTTACAGAGCTCTAACGCTAAGAGAAAGCATAGATTTATTCATACTAGCATAGCAGTTGTAATTCACAAAATCCTAGTAATTTTAATTTTGAATTTTTAAATGAAATCCAAATGTAGAAATAAAGTTATGATGAAAAGTATTTAACCCCTCCTCATAGTTAATCACTACAAGTACATAAAGAACTCAAGGGAAATAATTACCAGAGCATAAATCTCTAAACCAGATTGTGTTACAATTTCTGATAGTAGGGTAATACTCTATGTAGTCTTTCATTACCACAAGGCACTTGGCAAATTACTTTACATCTTTTAGTGAATGAGTTTAATATTCTCTATCACAATACCCATTCCATATTATCTTCACCTCTATTTACGAAAAGTGTTACCAGCAAATTATCTAATCAAAGCCCTATTTCTCTATGGAGATATCAACCAAGTTTGACCTTTAAACTCATTAAGAACTTGGTTTTGGCAAACCTGTATAACTTCATTCAATTTGCTAAGACTATTTTTTTTTTTGCTCAAGTAAGTCTTTCATTTTAGCCTAACCACAATAATCTCTTGCTGAAAAAAAATCAAAGTAAAGAAAACTCAAGAAGAAACAAATAAGAAAGCTAGGCAGGGATCAAATCTGACAAGAGCTCAATAGGCAGCCAGCAAAGGACTCTATCCAGGGGAATTGTGATAAGATACAGATTTTAAGATCAATCTAGTAGGACTAAGGAGAATGGACTTGGTAAATGAAAACAACTTAGTGAGTCATATGTTAATTTCAGAAGGAAAGAGATGGATGGGGTCAAGGGGAAAGGAGTAGATGAATGAAGAGAAGGAAGGAGAATGCAGTCAAGAATCCAATGTATATCCTACAAAATGAATAAAAGCAGAGAAGGGGAAGGTTGGGAGGGATGGGTGGGTATATTGAAAGGGGTAACATGGCTCAAGATGCATTGTATTCATGAACTGTTTTGTTAAATGGCAACTCCTCTAGACAACTACTTAAAGATATAAAGAAAAAGAAAAATATCCATAAGAAATTATGCTGCTGAATGTTTCTTCTTAAAAAGTGAAATGTAGGTATGTGGTTTTTTTCAGAACTGGTTTCTAAATCTAATGCAAAGATATTCATATGTCACTTGTCTGCTTGTATAATCTAGAGGACAGACTATGAGTATTTAAACCCTTTTCTGCTAATTGAAATAGTATAAAAACTTATAAAGGGGTAGTAACATTGATCAAGATGCATTGTATTCATAAACTGTTTTGTTGAATGGCAATGCCTTTGCACAACTACTTAAAGATAATAGAAATTAATAAAATAATTTTTTAAAACTGATACCTGCTTTCTGTAAAAACAAATCTACATTTTAAAAATAGGAAAATGCAAAAAGATTTGTGGATGATCTTGAAAATAAGTTCCTATTTTATCATTCCTTCATGCTTTATTATTAAACTATTACTTTTAGACTGCTGGCTATATATAAGAAACATAATATAATAATATGAAATACTATCTGAATTTTAAAGGTGAGAGGAAGAAAATAAACCTTTAGATAAAACTTAGAAACTTTCATGCCATCATTGACTATGTAGAGATTGCTTAATGAAATAATAAAGCCATTCTGAATGCACACTTTTCCCACAGCAGTAAATTCTGGGTGGCCCTTGCCACCACCATCTTGCCCCAGTGCTAGTTGCTCTACTTGTGTTCCCTCCACTGACCCAGAACACACTTCATTTTCTTTTTGTTGGTCATGGGGCTTAAACTCAGGTCCTGGGTGCTCTCCAGAGCTCTTTTGTTCAAGGCTAGTGGTATATCACTTTGAGCCACAGCGCCACTTCCAGTTCTTGAGTGGCTAATTGTAGATAAGAGTCATGTGGAGACTTTTCTTCCAGGGCTGGCTTCGAACCACAATCTTCAAATCTCAGAGCCACTAGTACCAATCCAGAACACAGTTCCAATTCCTCGCAGGCACTCAACGACTATGTCTCATTCTCCCAAGATTTTGGCCTGAGAAGTGGTAAGTGCTAACAGGTTACTGATCAGGTAAATATGTTCTTTATACTCCCATTAGCCAACTAATATGTGACCCCCACACCTTGTAGGTGACTTTGAGCCACTTCTCCACGTGGCAAACGTCCCTCACTACAGAGAGCTCGTGGTAGAAATACATTAGGTCAGAAGAGTACACTGGCTTCTGGGCTCTGGTTGAACCTCTGTCATTGTTAAGCCTAAACTAGACACCAATATGCATCAGATCCACCTGTGTGTGGTGCCTGGTTCTCTTTCATAGAGACTACATACCACATTTGTAAGCCTGACTCCCAAAAGTCTTTATAGACATCCTGCTGGCACTTCAAATTCAACATGTCTCAACTGGGGCCCTACTCCAGCTCCATGGTATGTCTTTTTTATTTTCTTTTGTCATGGTGTGTCATATGCTCTAATTGCTTGCTGTGTAGGAGCAGTACCATTTGAGTTACATCTCCAGTCCAATTTTTGGCTGCTGTTATTGGAGATGAAGTCTCACTGACTTTTGTACCCAGACTGGCTTTGAACAGGCACCTAATTGACTTTAACCCTTTTTATTAGCATATATTAATTCATATTAAGGGTTTCATTTTGCAATTTCCATATGTGCGTGTAATGTATTTTAATCATATTTATCTCTTCAGATGCTCTTTTCTATCTTCCTCCCTTTTATTTTAAAATCTTTAATGGATGGATTTAGGCTACACACACACACACACACACACACGTATATATTTCTGTATATTTATGAATGTATATATGTATGTATTTATGTATGTATATATGTATATATACATGTGTATGTATACATATGTATGTATATATGCATATACATATATATACATAAAATATTAAAGGATGATGGGGTAGGTCCTCTCCTCCTCCACCTTCCCACCAAAGTGCCCCTTTCTACATTCATGTCATATTTTATTTTCCATCTGCAATCCTCATTCTAGGCTTATTTTGTTGGACATGAGGATCTTCAGTTTCAAAATGATATAAATTCAGTCATCTTTACAGTTGCCAAATTCTCTCTGTGCATACAGATAATGTTCTCTTCTCACTCAACCTTTGACGGGCATGTCAGCATATTCCATAGCTTTCTTCCTGTGAACACAGCAGCAATAACACGAGTGTGGACATATCTCCATTGTATATTGATTTGCACTCCTTCAGCTACATGTCAGAAAGTGATATAACACGGTCATATGGTAGATCTCTTTGTAGGTTTTGCAGAACTTCCTTTCAGTACTACTGGCTGCACTAATTTACACTTCTATCAGCAGTGGAAAAGATTATTTCTCCTTCACATCCTTACCCAGCATTTGTTGTTTAGCTTATTTATTTGTTTGTTCTTTGTTATTTATTCCCTTGATGATAATTCCATTCTGATTGGGATCAGATGTACTCTTGTACTCAATGTACTTGTTTCTTTCTTTCTTTCTTTTTCTTTTTCTTTTTATTTATTTATTTTTTTGCCAGTCTTGGGCCTTGGACTCAGGGCCTGAGCACTGTCCCTGGCTTCTTTTTGCTCATGGCTAGCACTCTGCCACTTGAGCCACAGCGCCACTTCTGGCCGTTTTCTGTATATGTGGTGCTGGGGAATCGAACCCAGGGCTTTATGTATGTGAGGCAAGCACTCTTGCCACTAGGCCATATTCCCAACCCCTCAATGTACTCTTGATTTGCATTTTTGTAGCTAAGGATGTTGAATTTTTCAGGTATTTATTGGAGATTTATATTTCTTCTTTTGAGAAGTATCTGTCCAATGAATGTATCCATTTCAATTAGATTATTTATTCTTTTGGTGTTTCATTTGGGGCTCTTTATATATTTTACATATTATAACCTGTGAAAAAAGAGATCTGACAGAGATTTCCTCCTGTTCTATAGGCTGTCTCTTTCCTCCAGTAATTGTGTCTTTTGGTGACCATAAGGGTTTTAGTTTGGTGCAATCCCAGTTGTGAGTTTCTGGTATTATTTCCTAAACTATTATAGTCCAGTTGAAAAAGTTTTTCCCTGTGCCTCTATCTGCAAGTATTTTCTCTATGTTTTTCTGTAGTAGTTTCCAAGTTTCAGGTTTTACATTCAGGTCTCTGAGCCATTTTAAGTGACTTACATGAGGAGAGAAATCTAGTTTGCTTTCCCAAAGCCACTTGTTAAAGAGGTTGTCTTTTCTCCACGATTATGTCTTTGGCACCTGCGTTAAGAACCAGAGCTTAGTGCCATGTGGGTTTATTCCTGGAGCTGCTACTCAATTCCATTGATGTACATGTCTGTTTTTATGTGAGTACTGTGTGGCTTTTGTTACAATGCCTCCATAGTATATAGTCTGAAGTCAAAGATTGTGATGTCTCCAGAATTGCTCTCTTTGAGCAATATTGCTTTTGCTATTCAAGGCCTTTTTGCTTTCATATGAATTTTAGAATTGATTTTTCCATTGGTGTGAAGAATGATACTGGAATCTTAATGAAAATTGTATTGAATCTGTAGATTGCTTTTGGTAGTATAGCTATTTTCACAATATTAATTCTACCAATCCATAAATATCATCTGCTGTATTCTTCAATTTCTTTCCTCAGTGTTTTGTAGTTTTAACTGTAAAGGTCTTTTACCTCCTTAGTTAAAGTAGGTTGTTTTTCTCCCCTGAGCTACTGTCAATGTGATTGTTTTCTTGATTTCTTTCTCAGATAGTTCATTGATATATAGAAAAACTACTCATTTTTATTTGTTGATTATTTTTCCTCCTGCTATGTTGCTAAAAAGTGTCTAAGAATGTTTTAGTGGATTTTTTAGGTTCTTTTAAGTATAGGATTGTACCATCGAGAAATAGGGACAATTTAACTTCTTCCTTTCTTATTTTATACCCCTTTTATTTCTCTCTTGCCTTCTACTCTGGCTATGAATTCAATCACTGTATCAAATAACTGTGGAGACTGAACACCTTTGACTTGCTTCTGATTTCAGAGGAAACAATTTTTTTTTACATCTAATAAAAATATTGGCCACATATAGCCTTTATCATGTTAAGGTATACTCCTTCTATCCCTGAGTTTCTTCAAGAGACTCTTGTATTTACACTTATACAAATTTTAGTGGCAATATTATGTATTCTAATATATATATGTGTGTGTGTATGCACATATATATATACTATAAAGCACGTGTAAATATACATGTGTGATTTGTGATATATATATATATGATTTGTGACTGCAATGTTTTAACATTCCCATAATTCATAATATTGTTCATGGAATAAAGTAACTAGAAAATTGTATGTAATTTTCATCCTTTCCTTATAGGAGTAATAAAAACAAGTCATAACAATAAAAAATACAAAAAAGCTGAATTTTTTCAAAGGATTTTTCTGTATCTATTGAGATGATTATAGTTTTTTTTCCTTTATTATATGTATGTGTTATATTACATTTATGCATTTGCACATATTGGACCATCTTTGCATCCCTGGAATGAAGCCAACTTAATCCTGCTGTATGACTTTTTTCTGTTGGATGGCACTAGTGTCTAAACTCAGGCTTTGCACTTATTAGACAGGTGCTTACCCGCTTAAATCATGCCTTCAGCTCCTGGTTATTTTTCCAAGATAGGATTTTTTTTTGCCCAAGTCCAACCTAGACTACAATCCTCCTACTTACTCTTCCTACCATAACTGAGATGATAGGTATGTGGCACTATGACCATTTTTTTTATGAGATAGGATCTTATACACTTTTTATCCCAAGCCAAAGTAGAACTCTGATCCTTTTAATATCTACATCCCAAGTAGCTAGGATTACAGGCATGAGGAACTGGCACTCTGTAGTCTTTTCAATATGCTGTTGAATTTGTTTTGCAAGTATTTTATTGAGAATTTTAAAGTCTTTTCTTTGATTTTGTTATCAAGGTGATATACAGAGTGGTTATATGTAAGGTAGTGAGCAGATTTCTTGTCATACTTGTTATCCCCTCACTCATTTTTCTCCTACATTCCCTCCCCGCCCCCCAAATAGTATAGTTGATTTTGAAATTATTGTCTGTGAGTTTCACTATTGCATTGGTTTGCCCTTTATCCTTTGTCTTACCATTTTGATGTTCCCTTTCCCTTCCCTAATTCAGATAAATGTATATACAATTCCCAGGGCACCAAAATCAAATACAGTAACAATAAGATAAACCATAGAAAAGAAAAATTTACATAGTAAACCTTTTCCCTCTTTTGGTTAATTTGGCTAAGGGTTTAATATTTTGTAAATATATTTTTTAAAAATTCAACTCTGATGCATTGATTCTTTGTATTATTCTTTTGGGGGAAGTGGGGGGTGTATTGGGGTTCAAATCCGGGACACTGCACTTTCTAGGGAAGCACTTTGCCACATAGCTGTGGCTCAATTTAACTCTGAGGAATTGTTGATTTTTTTTTTTGGTCTGCATGATCTGTCTACTGATGAGAGTCAAGAGTTGTAATCACTATGAGCCAGAGACTCGTTCTCCAGTGTCTGCTTGCTGCACAAGACACAGATCTACCATCCTACAGTTAATATTTTTTGCTTAATTTCAGCTTTTTGTATACAGATTGTGCATCTGTGGTTTTCTCTTCTGTATGAATCCCTTTGTAGGAATTCTCTCTCTTCCTTACCAGCCTTTGTAGCATTCAATGTTAGGTTTGGTTCTTTTATATTTCTAAAGTTCATTATTGCTGTTATTTCTCATTTTCTCTGACTGTCTACTATTAACAATTGCTCTCCTTTTCCTGTCCATGCTACCAGCCTCTCCATAGGGTTATATAATTGAGGTTCTGTTTTAGACTTGTAGAATCATAGGAAAGCAGGACAGCCATTTTAATCCTTTATCTTAGGTTTTTGTTTTTTGTAATTCTTTGTTTTCTATCTCAATTTTCAAAGGAGAAAAGACTAAGACTCTACACATAACATTAGCTCCTTTCTCTTTTTTTCTGTTTTGTCTTCTTCATATCCTCATCTGTTACCAGACTTAATGGAAATCAAACATGCAGAGGACTCAACTCCCTAATAAACTCCAGACTTGTCCTGCTCCATGAGGAGTAATAAGCCTAATTGTAACTACTCTCATATTAAGGTTTGCTTCAGAAGATGGAAAGCATCTAGACAATTATGACTATTCAGAAATCATATTAGGTGAAAATGGAATATTGTACCTTATGAGACCAATGGTAACTGTAAGGGCAATCACTGAGAAACACATTTTCAAAGAAAAATAATAAAATGGACATTCACCTAGACTCAAAATTTTAAAGCCCTAAATTATTAAATAAGAAAAGAAGAGCTATAGAGCAATTTCCTCAAAGAAAGTTCTATGGTTAGTTTCCTCCTCCACATTCCCAATTCAGAATCTGTGCCTGGTTTTCATCGTGGTGAGAAGAATTGAGAAATACAAAGGCCCTGCATCCAGAGACAGGGGGATGGGATCCTGACTCACCCCTTGGAAAGTTAGAATGCTCTGTGGCTTCCCAACAATTAGCTACCTAGGAATAATGGTATTCAAAGTGTTTGTCAAAGGCAATGAATCCTAGAGATCAGGTCTGCTAGGCATAGAAACTGAACCTGAGGTTGCATTGAAAGATATTTTGAGATAAGGGGTGACCTGTCGGGGGAGGCGAGGGAGATGCTTCACCATCAAGAGGAGATGATGCATGTAGATCAAAGGTCATTTGCTGAAGTAGCAGCCTGGCCTACACTAAACAGATTGTAGTGAGTGAGACCCAAAGAGAATCCCTAAATTCTTGTTACTGAAAGCATGGTCCATGGACAGGCACCACTTACACCAGCTAAGGACTTTTAAATATGGGAGCCAGTTTGGGATCGAAACTAGTAAGAACAGCACTATTACCTAAGCTTCTTGACTTTTTCTCTCTATGGCTCCTTATATTTTTTCTGGCTCTTTACTTGATGTCAGCTTGTCATCTATTAGCTCTTTCCTGCCTCCCACTCATTCTTAATTTGCTGTTTCTAATCATCTGTAGGCTGCAAAAACATATGGCCAAGCTTGGGGAGATTGTGTACAAACAAAGTAAACAAGTTCTGCCAGGGACTTTATAATCAGTAAAGAACTTGGACATTGTGGTATCTACATAGTTATTCAGGTATCTTCCCCACTTACCCTCTAGTTCTGCAGAATATGTCAAATAGCCAAGGGAAGTAGCCAGAGACTCAAATTTGTTGTCTACAAACCATGAAGGAGGAAGTAGTGTAAGCTGGTTTAATGTGTGCCACAGATCTGAGTGGAGATTCAGATCCTACTTGTAGTGGCTAGAAATCTTAAGCTAATATTTTTAACCTCCAGAGCCTATTCTTTTCAGCTGCAAAAAAAGGTGATAACACTGATTTTGCAGAATTGTGGAAACTAAATCAGCCAAAGTTTAGATCTACCTAACATATTTATGTACTCAGCCATATTTATTTTTCTTTCCCTACTCAAATTTACCTTTTCTTCAACTCCTGATACTATAGTAGATGAAGGATATAAATAAAGGGAAGTATCCACCTAGGAATGCAAAACTATGTCACATGATCATTATGTCAAAGTCCAGCAGGTATTTCCTTTAATAAGCAAAGGCTCAATGTAGAACTGGTGTCATCAGTGGTTTGAGGGAAGCCTGATGGCCAACTTACTTGATCATGAAGGGAATTCCTCATCTCTGCTTTTGGATTATATTCTCAGTTGTATACCCTTATGCTACCATTTTATACATGATAGGCTCTCTCCTGGGCTACTACAGCCACCTTTATATTGGTCTTTCTTATTCTGCTCTTACCCCACCATATTCAGTCCATTATCCTCAATGCACGTATTTACAATATTTCAGACCATGTTCCTCACCCATAGACCCTTCTTTGTCTATGAATCATCCTCATTTCCCATGGTGTCAATGAGTTCACTCCCAACTACTACTCCCAACACCTGCCCATACCTCATGTTCAACAAAACAAAACCATGTGAGTTTCCTCAAATGTGTATGTGTCTCACTGTCTTCAAGCCTGTCTGCCAGGAATATCTGCCAACTTGCTCATTGAGTGCAATGCTTAAAATCAAGTCATCATTAGGAAGCCTTCTTGTTCTGTCCAACCTTCCACACACATACTTAATCACTGTTCTCAATGATGGTTGTACTAATACATTCACCTGTGAGTCTTTCCTTCTTCATTAGGACCATCCTCCATACACATGTTGAATGTATTTGTGTTTGGAGCCAGAGGAATATATATATATATATATATATATATATATATATGTTTATTACATAGAGAGAGACAGAGAGGATAGATAGATAGATAGATAGATAGATAGATAGATAGATAGATAGATGTTATAGCCTGAGGTACAAGTTGAGCTAACTGGAAGTTTCTCAGTAGAAATCAAAATAAAATTTATTCTTTACGTGTTACTCTGATTACTTCACAAGGTACTTTAATTTACAAAATCAACTTCCTTTGTGCAGGCCAGACTGGAGCTTTTCAAATTTAAGATGCACAGAAGTCACCTAAGACATGTGGTTAAGATGCAGATTCTGATTCAACAAATCTGTGCAAGGCCTGAGATTTAGCATTTTTAATAAGTTTCCAGATTCTGGTGGGTCCACAGAGCCTATCTTGAGTGATAAGAACTCATTGATTATAAAACTAAGCTAGGTTTGGGACTCGGACTTAGGATAATATTGAAACAATAAAGGTAAAAGTCAACATTTGAGAAATCTAATCTAAAAGAACTTAGTTGAGTTACCATATTAGTGAAGGAGAAATGGGAAGTTCTTTGCAAACATGGACTTTGAATGTGCCGTTTCAGAGATGCACATATTAAGGAAAGAAGGAAAGCTCATCAGCATATAGACTTGTTAAAAAGTCTTCATGCCTAAGTGCTGGAAGCTCAGACCTATAATCCTAGATGCTCAGAATGGAGATGTGCAGGTTTACAGCTCAAAGACAGCCAATTAGAAAAATCTGTGCAATTCCATCTCCAACTAACCAGCAAAATGTCTGGCTGAAGGCATGATCTAAGTGGAAGAGGATCAGCTGTGAGCTAGCAAGCCAAGTAAGTTCAAGGCTGATATTAACCAAAAATTAAAAGCATTTCAATTAGTTGATTCAAATAACTTTTTTAAGAAGTTGTCCAACTGTATGTAGAGGTTCAAAGAGCGTAAAATACTGAAAAAAAATCACTCAATAATTATCTTCAACTATTAAGGCTTTTCCTTTGACTGGAAGAAGTTATGTGATTTAAAGAAATAGAACTACTTCACCTCCAGAGGTTTCTATGGTTTCATTTAATACTTTAGCTATTAATAAATACAAAACAATGTGTTTTGAAACACAATGGACACTAATTAGAAGGAGAATAACAAAGGTTCAAATGATTTAAAAATAAAAAAGCTGGGTTTTGCTACTTGGGTCAATGACTCATAAACAGGAATGCTTTGCAAAAATATTTTTTTTCATGTTTTAGTATTAAAGTGATTTTTAAAAGCCAGTCTAGATCTTCCAATATGGAAAATTCTTAGTGAGATATAAAGAAGGAGAAAACCATGGGGTAAGGAAAACATAATTCCTCAGACGTAATGACAGAGACGTGTGGGAAACCATCCACAGGGCAAGAATCTTTCATTAGTCAGTATTCCTATTAATTATCTCCTATAGTAAACACGGCTCCTATGAAAACATGAAAGACTTGAGTCAGCAACACAAAGCCACAAACAATAGCATTTGTCACATGGATGCAATACAGACCATAGCCAGCAAATAATACAAACACTTTATGGGAAAATGTCACATGTTGTCATCTGTTATAATATGATGTATTTGTACATGATTCTGAAAACTGAGAGTTTTAAGAAGATGTTAGTATTATTCTATTTTACACAGATCAGGAGATTCTATCTCCCTGTTCTCAGAAAGAAGATACTTGTTTCCTCTACCCACTGACTTTCTGTGTTATCTGCAATGGTTTGTTGACGTGCATCAACAATCACTATGGGATTCCAAAGTAGGAGCCCTCTTGCCTAAGCTCAGGCACACTCTATATGCCTGCAGTGAATTCTTGTCAGGACAATGCCAAGTGGGACACCATTCCAAGCTTCTGTCATCTTATTTGGAAATCCTTCCAAACCAAGGGCCAGGAAACAATGATTATTTCTAAAGAGACTGAATGTACTTAATAGCATCTTGACAGATTAAAAACCCAAGAACGTTTACATAAGACCACATGAGATTTGTTCTAAAGATACCACCAAATCCACATGATCATTGACTTTACAAGAGAGAAAAAAAGAACCTTCTCTCCCAAATACAGATGTGAGCTTGTTTCTTTAAATTTTCTCTATTATCCAAGTCAGGAATCTGGAACTTCTATCCTAGAGGATTTGCACCCAGAGCAAATGTCCATTGAAACAGGATGAACACGAGCCCTGCTCTGGCGCCCTGAAGTGTTAAGTGTCATATTTTTTCCATTAGAAAATGTGGGTGCATTTGACTCTTTGGAAACAATTTTTCCTTTGTTTACTCTTTTCTTTCACATTCCAGCAATGGGGATTAACATGAATCTTTGTCATTCCTAGGAATAAGTATCAGTATAAAGTTTATTAGCTTCCCTACAGCCAAATAATGGGGTTGAGGCCATGAATACAGCCTAGGAATAAGAGATTTTATCCTCTTGCATATTTGAAGACTCAAACCTATGAATCTCTAACTCATCTATACAAATAAGTCACCAACTTCTCACCAGAATGGCATTAAATCAGTTCAGAGTGGCTGAATAAATCTGCCTTTCTTACCCTGTCCATGTAAGTGCCATATGTTTATAGTGTAGGGCCTTGCTTTGGCAAAGTAGGAACACACTGTCCAAAACTATACAAGAGGAAGGAAGTCAAGTGACTGAGAAAAGAGTAGTGGCCATCAGCCATAGTTAATGGGACAGAACATTTAAAAGGATGGTCAACATGGAATACAACCTGTAGAACTAATCAGGGGTACACAGCTGTTACTGATTTAGTTCCAGAACTATCTGCTCAGAAATGAATAATCCACCCTCTTACCCAGTTTTTTTTTATTATTGCCTTATAGACTTTCCTAATAAGAGAACCCAGAGAAAACTGTCAGTTTTGTTCTGAAGTGCTGAAGATGGCTTAAGCTTTACACATCAACAGTTCCAAGAACTGTTGATCTAGAATGTATAAATAGAAAGCAATAACAGAAGTAATATCATAAGAACAGAGGTAATGGTACTTTCAGACTATTTAAAACAATTTATTATCTTGGATTGGGGAAGTAGGGACAGAGTGGGTGGTAGGCAGAGAATCAGAGAGTTGCTCTGCTTATTTTCATCTTAGCTGCGACAATCAAAGGAAATGTCTAGATTTCCGGATGCTCCTCAGAAATTCTAATCTTCATGAATTGAGAAAAGCTACATGCCGGAAATGGAGATGTACCTATGTTTCCCATCTGGTTGCTTTTAGTAGTTGTGGTTGGTTTTTTTTTCTGATGCAGCTTCACCTTTTTTAAGAAAGCAAATTAGCAATAGTAACATCCAGAGAAAGAATTTAGTAGGTGGCAGTGTGAAAGCTAAGTCAGGGTGAGGGAGGGAATGGAGCTGAGAATGGGGATACAGGAACAGTTACAGTGAGTGTTAGCCTGAAGCCAGAAGCCAAGGAAGTGCCCTGTTCCACCTGACCCTACCTCTTCTGAGCCTTATTGCCCACTCACGGATTGGAGTTGGAAGTTACAGGAGACAAGAGGGCAGAGTGAGTGAACTTGGACCTTTGATACACATCATAGATTGAATTCTCCTGGGCATACTGGCATGTGATACCATTTGGCAGGTCATCAGCAGGTGAAGAACTGGAGGCAAGTTTCTCTGGAGAACCCTGAGTCATTCAGCATTTTCCCTACCCAGGACTGAGGTATGGAGATCATTTTCCATCAGCATTTCTGGTGGAGAATGGTCCTCAAAAAATGCCATGTCCTTGGCATTTCTTGTCTACCATATCTAGACTCCTGGAAAACCAGAGTTGACTGATTGGGGTACCCCCAAATGGGACATCTGTGGGGTATCAATAGCAATTGCTATGTTATAAGATAGGATGGGTTATGTACCAAGATCTGGAGTAACTTAGTTTGCATGTAAAGGGAAAAAAATGAATTTTCTCAGTTGAAAACAGATGTTCAGCTTCATTTCATTTTTTTCCTATTTCAGAAATATGTCTTTTGTGGGCAACCACCCCCATGGAAAAAATACTGTAGCCAGCTGTATAATTTAAGTATAATAAAGAGCAAAATAATATAGTATTATATATTTTAAAAGAGAGGGAACTCTCTCTCTCTCTCAGTTGATCTTTTGTTTCCCCCTTTCCTCTTGCTTTTATTTCTATCTATCCCTACTTCTCTCCTTCTCTCCCTTCATTTTACTTGATAGTATTTGTCTTTAATTTTTTTTCTATTGTAGTTTCTATAGGAGTAGAATTAGGGGTTTGAAAATCACTCGAGTTTCTCTGGGTTTCTGGTTTCAATCAAGGCTGGAAATGAAGATAACCCCAGATTTCCAGTATTTTTCCAAAGACTCCTTGAGGGTGGTACTTGAGCTGCCTGCCTGATGTGGCATCTCTTATTTACAGAAGGTGTGAGCGTCTCGAAGAAGAGGAAGTTTGGTTGACCTGCTCACCTCTTTTGGTGCTGCCCCAAGAATGCTTATAGACCCCTAGCATGGCTATGTCTTGGCAGCTACAACATTACCCACCCACCTGCCAAGGCAGCTCTGCGGCTGAGACAGATGGCATGCAGAGATAAGCTCAAGGAGGCTCAGATAACCCTCAGTTTATACTGGAGAGTCCCCTAGAGGATGCCCTGGAGGGAAGAAATCAGATATTAGGTAGCATCCACATGGAAATTTCCCGAAGTTCTCCCATTTGCCACTAACTACTTGGTTCCAGTGGAAATTCCCAAGACCCTGGAGAAAGAGCTTGGTACACAAAGCTGTACCACTTGGAGGGCTAAGTTTTAGATGGATGGTTTGTCAAAAAATCAGATCCTGCTAATGCTTAGAACTCCCAGCAAACCCGAAGGTGTTGACTTTCCTGTGAAACAATTGCTGCAAGTTCCTACTTGGCCCCCAAGTAAAAACTCAATAAATCAGAATGTGATGTTAACTATTCTGCTTTATTTAAGCTTTTTCCAGTTACAACTTTCATTTGCTTTCAATTCTTGTTTGAATTTTATTCATTTTTTTACCTCACTAAAACAATTTTGATAGTAGACACATTTTAGTCATTATTTGAGTAATCTCAGCATTTAAAAGTTGAACATTCTGAACATACTCCTTGTCAGTATGTTCTTATGTCACTTTAGAAGGCAGACAGGAGCTACCTTCTGCATAGACACTGATGTCTGCTTATTTTCTGGTGTGTGTGCTTTTTAAAAAAAATCTAGGTAAGTAAGACTTGTGAACAGTAACATAATTATGTATTGAGGCTTTGCTGTGGTAAGTTTACCCTATGTTCATTTGTCCTTGTTTATAAATTTCTTCAGATGTGATTTTAGTTCAATTTTACTCCAGTTCATTGATCTAGTTCATTATAAGACACCTCAAAGGCAAAGTGCTGTCTTGCATTCAATGAAGAAAATGTCTACCTAATGCCAATATGCCAGCAACTGACTTCCATTCCTTTTCTGCCACCCACCTTACTGCATATCATCCTTCAAGGCGATTTGGGGGTACACACAAGTGGACTATTCAGCCCATCACTGTGATATCGTTGAGGTGTCACTTTTTATTTTTTGCAGGGAAATCTTCCAAAGTCCAAATATTGTCCACATTCCTTTCTAGATTTCTGCTGGTGAAATTATTACTATTTCTATCTTTGAAATATTGCTGCATTTGAGGTATTCAGGAATGAATCACCCCAAAAGAATCTATCCACACTCTTACACATCCCTAGTGACACTTACTTGAAAGGAAGGATGTATTGTTCCTTTTTATAACCTACATTGATTATCAGTGGGTTATACCGAGCCATCATTTTTATATTATGCAACCAACTGAGAGAAGGTGTTTTTCTCCCTTATTCTCTTAACTATAAGCTTTCTTGCTACAGCTACAAGAAAGCTTGTATCTTCATAATTCAGTAGGAAATTCACAAACCATGGCAGGTTTGCTAATTTTGCTGTATTATAATACAATATTTTTGAGAAGGGGCATTCAGTCTGCTATAGGAAGACAAACATAACACTATTGTCACCTGTGACCCAGAGGAAAAGAATAACCATATGTGTCACCTTTTAAAGCCCCTCTCCCTTCAAAGGGCATTTTCAAGAGTGTTCACAGTAGCAAATTAGTCATTTGGAACTTGAAACATGTTTTTTTCTAAATATGATAAGTAGCAGTGTTTCTTTTTTCAAGTAGGAATTCCTTCCCAAATTTTCACAAGAAATACTTTTCCAATTGCCAAACCCCAAGAAAAATAAATTGAGAAAATGAGGAAAACAATTGTCATTCTGCAAGAATGAAACCTTGACAGTCAACCTGCTCTAAGGAATCCACAGATGTCAAGTCAAAGGCAAGCGAAGAGAAACAGACACATGAAACTAGAGGTTGTGGAAATGGCAAGAGGGATGTGGTCAGCATCATCAATCACTCTTGAAGTCTACACTGTTTGCTATGTGTTTATAATTTGTGTTTTACACAAATCATGTGAGAGTTGGTTTAATGACTAATGAATGTGAGAAAGTCCTTAAGGTACAGTTTAAACACATTGTTAGATGTGATGTTACTAAACTTGCTGGAAGATCTAAATAGGGCTTTATTAGAAGAGTATCCAATAATGTTCACTACCAATTCCCAGTGTGCAATAGTTACTAGAGGTTACAGTTCTTTATAAATACTTCTAAGCTTAACATCTCTCAATTATTAAGCAAACATTTCTAAATAAACATAATCTTGAGCAGTTTTAAAAATATGAAAGGTCTTGGCTATGTTTTAAAACTGATTTGGAACTTCAGAATTTCAACCTCTTTGTCATAAATCCCAAATCATAATGTGTGTTAGTTCTCCACACACAGGGAATAGACATTTCTAGTATTGGATGTCTGGCATGCTGCCTTCTTCTGGAAACTGTTCCTTCTCTCTCATGCATCATATCAGGTAGTGTGAGCTGACAGACTCTTGCCTCTGTTTGCACACAGCTGGCCCAGCAAGGATCATCAACAAGGTCTTCCTTGAGCATGGTGAGATTAGAACTAGGAAGAATAGTCAACCTCTCCCATGTAGCAGAAGCTATGAGATGGGGATAGTACAAGGAACAAAGTTGAGACATGGAAAGAGAGAGGAGATTCTCTGACTCCTGCACACACACCACTGTCTTTCCCTAGGTGTTATGTTCAATCATGACCTCATTTGTTATTATGGTTTATTTGTTCATGAAGTTCAGCCCGGGTTCCTCATTTGGTTATGAAACCAAATGAGGTCTTGATTAAAACAAGGAGCTAAATTTTCTTCATCACAGTGGAATTAAAACATTGGATCTCTGAAAAGTTAACCAAAAAAAAAAAAACTTTAACAGTAACATCGGCAATAGAAATACAAAAAAGATAACTTGAAAATAGTGATGCCTTAGGAACATGACACAATAAATAGCCAGCAGATATTAATACCTTGGGGTTGAATTAAGATATCTCAGGAGTAGTAGATTCCCAAACTCATTGTATTTCTATCTCCTTTGAAAAACACATTATTCTACTTCCCACTTAAGTACCTGATTCATTCATAGCCTTTGAGCAATGGAAGTTGGATAAGAAATGTACTTGCCTTCCAAATGAAACTGTAACCTCTCTGTTCTTCACTTTGATAATAACGAAGAAAAAGAAAACTTTCCTTAGAAACTTTTGACAGCAGACGCCACAAGAGGGCAGAATGGATGCTGAGGTTGGACACTTGACTGTCTGGCCCCAGCTGCAGTTAATAATGGGGTATGGATAGGCAAAAGGCTGGGGGAATTCTAAATTCTGAGATTTTTTTTTTCAATTGACATGTCAAAAATGAATGAGTTGCCCTGGCCTGGTAAGTCCATGCAGTGGATGGATAAGCATTTTAGGATGAGTAGAGATGAAGGGAACAAGCCCCCCACAAGAGCTTTTTGAAGGCATTGGAAGGTGTGTATCATCTCTCCCCACAGCCAGGAGTACTCCAAGCATGGTCACTGGGCCAAAAGCAGCAGCAACACCCACTCAAAATGCTGAATTTGAGGTCCTGTCCAACTGAATCAGAATCTGCACTGAAAGAATGCCCAGCTTATTTGAACTCACACAACACTTAAAAATCCCTAGCCAGAAAAAGGTGGAGTCATTAAAGTGTCATGTGGGAAGTGTGTCAGAAAGGACAGAGTACGAATGAAGACAAAGGCCAGTAAGAAGGACATAACAGGAGTTAAGATATAAGAAGATGAGGCCTCAACCATCAAGAGCAGATTTTGGGGGTTTGGGTTTTGTTTTGTGTGCTGGTTGTGGGGGTGAACTTAGGGTATCAGTGTTCTCGTGTGCCGGCACCCTTATCACTTTTGCCACAGCTTTATTTCCAGCTTTTTGGTGGTTATTTAGAGATGAAAGCCTCACAGATTTTCCAGCCTTGGCTGGCTTTGAACTGGGATCCTCATACTTCAGCCTCCTAAGCAGTTAGAATTACAAGTATGAGCCACTGGCACCCAGTGAGATGAGGTTTTTTTTTTTTTGGCCAGTCCTGGGCCTTGGACTCAGGGCCTGAGCACTGTCCCTGGCTTCTTCCCGCTCAAGGCTAGCACTCTGCCACTTGAGCCACAGCGCCGCTTCTGGCCATTTTCTGTATATGTGGTGCTGGGGAATCAAACCTAGGTCCTCGTGTATCCTAGGCAGGCACTCTTGCCACTAGGCTATATCCCCAGCCCGAGATGAGGTTTTTAAAAAGAAAGAAAACACCTAAAATTACGGCATCTTATTTATAAGGCAGAATCAGTGTGAGTTGGTGACTAATTAGATAAGGGGTTTGTAAAGGAGGGAGAAAGACTAGAAGGGAGTCTTAGGTTGTGTGCTACATAGGCAGCTAAGGAAAGGGCAATATAGCTATTTTTAACCTGGAAAATACAGAAAAGCAATTTTAAAAGGAAAGGTAATCAGTGTAGTTTGGGACATGTTGCCCCTTCAGGTGTGAACAGGAAGTAGTGTAATTGCCTGTTGGAAATTCACTGTGGGAAGTAAATAAGACACCAGTAAAAAAATTATCAAGCACTAAAACACATGTAGTAGCCTATTAAACAAGTAGAGTTTTGTTTTTCTTTTAGATTCTCATTTTGGTGAGGGTAAGAAAGAATTAACAGGCATCATTATTGCTCTTGTAAACTCTAACTGAAATTCTAATGGCGGCATGGTAACAGCAGGGGAAACAACAACAACAACTAAGAAGTGACCTATAATGGTTCTTTTTGTGGTGGCTAACACCAGTAATGTATGATCAACCTGAAATTACTAGTATGTAAGAAAAACTCACACTTTTCAATGTAGTAGCAACTAGACAAAAGGACCCACAAAGCGCTTGATATGTTCTAGTCAAACTGAAAATGCACACGAGTCCAAAGACAGTACAAAATAGGACATACTCTATCTCTTTTTTACATTGGATACATGTATAAGAATGGTATTTGATGTGTTCAGGTTAAATAAAACATATTATTAAGAGCCAGGCATGGTGGCGCAAACCTATAATCTCAGTGCTTAGAAAGCAGAGATAGGAGCATCACGGTCCAGCTGGTTCAGGCAAAAGTTCAAGACCCTGTCAATAAACAAGCTCTAGCCAAAAGGGCTGGAGGCATGGTTTAAGTCATAGTATGCTTCAATTATATATTGAAATACATATGTGTTTGTATGTGTGTATAAACATTTTGAAATATATGTTATAATCTAATATATGTTTATTTTAATATATTTCAATATATACTTCACTGTATATACATTTAATATATATACTTCTATATATACCATACATGTGTATGTATACACACATGTATACCTTATATACATATATAGTAAATGTATATGTGTATCTAGTATGTGTATATCATATATGCAGTAAATGTTTGTATACATATTTGTACATATTACATATATATTATATATATATATAGTACTAGCATGAACTCATCTTCTGCTTGTATATGTGTGGCTCACATTTGTTCCTCATGTTATATCACTAAGGAATGCACTGGACAGATTATGACCTATACTTCCTGATACTGAGTCCACAGGCTCTTACCTGTCACAGAATGCATGCCCCACTTACTTGTGTGGACTGACATTCAAAGGTTTCCAATTGCATCCTGATGCCCTCTTTCCTCATTGCTTACCACCAGGAAGTAGATTAGGGTAATGGAAAGAGAAAGTATGTGGTTAGCCAAGTCCTCGTATGTTGGTCATCTCTCCTCTGCCAGCAAAACCTTCCCACTGGTTGTCTGTCACCATGAGTGACCTCTTAAAAGTGGGTCCAGCAAGGAATTTCATGAATGGAACCCCATACCTTCAGAAAGTTCAAGAAGCATGACTAAATTTGTCTTTTTAACTACCAAAACTTTCTCTGCAAGCTGGGCCTCGTTGACCTGCATTAGAGTTTTATCTTCAAAACAAATGGCTGCACAAAGGTGTGGGAGAGAGAGCGCTGATTTATCACTGACTTGGCGATGAAGGGAGAAGGGTAGAAGAGATTCTTTCTGTAACTTGAGTAGGAGGGTAGGTCATCTGGAGAGAGTTTAGTTAGAAGAGAGAAAACTAGTCATTTGCAGAGAGTGGGAGGAATGTGAGGGGGGAAGTGTAGGAAAATGGACAAGGAGTCAATGAGAGGAATAAAGGGTTTGAATGCCACAGTGAAGGTTTTGTCTCAGAATTACAGCAAGTAGGTGTTCAAATAGATGCTATAAAAAGAAACATGCAAGAACCTCTCTGCCCTGTGCTCCATCCTTCAGCAACTACTGAATAACCTAGATGCTTGCAATGGCTAAAATTTAATTTGATTATAAACTAGGAAAATATGCAATACTTCTTTAAATCACCAGTTGCTGAGTATCACAATCAGGCCATGTTTCCTCTAGCGAGGAAAGGATTTTCAACACAGCATAAGCTACTCTCAGTTTGTGGGGTTACCATCACAAAGTATCATAAATCGAGTGGCCTAAAAAGTGACACAAGTCAGTTGTTTCACAATTCTGCAACTACAAGTCTGATCTCAAGATGCAAGCAGTGCCACGCTGGCACTCTTGTCTCTTCCCAGCTTCCAGTGGTTTGCTGGAATGTGTGGTATTCCTTTGGTGGTAGTTATAGACTTCACACTTTGACTATATCATGACATAACATTCTCCTCTGGGTTTAGGTCTGTCTTCTCTAGTCATTGGATTGAGCGCCCACTCTTTCTCACTGGTATCTCAACTACTTACAATGGCAAGAAGCCCAAATAATCTCCTGTTCTGAGGAACTAAGGGTGAGGACTTGAACAAAAGGGCTTGTGAGTCATATAGAAATCATCCACATGTCAGATACTCATTCTGTACACTCTCCCATTGTATTAGAATAAAAAGCTTACCTAAGACATTGTGTCCTGACAAGATAGCATAAAGCCACCAGCCACTGTTTCTTCATGCCTTGTAAACTTGTAAACCTTGAAAACAGTGCAAGAGGCAAACTATAAGCAGGGCAAACAAGAAGATAAACTGATTTAAGACTTTAGAGTTAGAGGAAAACCACAGTAGGAACATGTTTTACATCTCCCACCCAACAGAAAAGGTGACCCAGAATCAACATTTTCTGACCCCAAATCAGCAACAGAGGGTAGTCTGGGCAGTTTTACCGCCCCCTGCAGGGAGCACTACCTTAACCATTGGGAAAGGAAACTTGTTTGGAGTCTCATGAACAATGTATGGATGAAAGTGTTTTCCTCCTTCCCAATCATGCATGATTCTCCTCTCTGACAAAAGATAGAGAGCGTGCCAGTGACAGCAAACATATGGCTTGCTGCTGCAATCTTGGCTATAAATCTCACTGACCTGAGATTGGGGAGATCCTACTATAAGAAACTTGTGGGTGGAGAAATGTTCTCCACTTTAGACAGGCAGAGATGCTCGCCTCATTCTATCACCTTGCCCAGAGAAGCTTCTTTGTCCTTAGAAGCCCAAGACATCCTGACCACAGAGAGACACCTAGTAACCAGATGGTGAAAATGTCCACCAGAAAAGATCCATGGGCTGGGTATTGGTGGCTCAGGGCTGGAATCCTAGCTACTTATGAGGCAAAGATCTGAGGATCACAGTTTGGGGCCAGTAAAGATAACTAAGTGACACCAAACAAACACACCGAGAAAAACACCACAAAGAATTTAAAAATTATTGTAACTTCTGCCCACAAAGAATCTGGAGGACCAACCTTAAGAGAATGATTGCATACTATTGTGAAAGCTTTACCTTAAGGGGCTAGGGACATAGCTCAGAGGGAGAATACCAGCTGAGCCTGTGGAAGGCCCTCCCTAGGATTGAACAAAAGTACTAAGGACTGGGGAAGAGGGTTGTAATAGAAGCTAGCATCTCTCACCACAATATGCACAGTGTCCAGCATTCAAATTGAAAGTCACTTGACACACCAATTACCAGGAAAATCACAACTTGAAAAGCAACCAATGCCAATACTGAGAAGAATTGAATATTGGAATCCTCTGAGAAAGATTTTAAACCAGATGTTACAGAAATGCTTTCACAATAAAGTACAAATTTTCTAAAAATGAATGAAAAAGAAAATCTCATGAAAGAGTAGTTATTTAAACTACCAATTTGAGGCTATAAAACTGAAAAAGTCATACTAGTGGGTGGGCTTAATAGAAGAATAGAGATGACAGAAAACAGAATCCATGAACTTTGGGATGGAAAAAAAAATTTATACAATTTGAGAACAAAGAGACCATGGAAAAACAAAAAAACAGAACCTCAGGGATCTGTGGAGCAATAATAAAAGATCACATGTATGTCATCAGAGGTACTAAAAGGAAGCGGAAAGAGAATGGGGCTAAAAGAATATCTAAAGAATAAATGCCTGATATTTTTCAGATTTTGTGAAATATATAAACCTACAGGCTCTAGAAGCTTCAGTGGAACCTAAACAGGATAAACTCAAAGAAATCTGTGTCACAACATATCATGTTAACTTCTGAAAACTGAAGACAGAAACAGCAAAAACAGACAAGTAGGCAACATAGTCATCAGAAGAAAGCAGCATTTTGAATGGCAGCCAGCTCTACATCTGAAATCAAGAAGGTCAGGAGGAAGCAATGCAGTTTTCAATTGCAGAAGGGGAAAAAATGCCAACCACAACTTTTATGTTCACGTGTTTGTTTCCTAGGGTGGCTGCAAACAATTACCACAAACTGGGTGACTTATAATAGAAATTCATTTTTTTCACAGCTCTGGGAAGCGAAGGTTCAAAATTAAGATGTCCATAGTCCCTCTCAGTCTCCAGGAGAGAAGATTTCCATATCTGATGGTTCTAAGTATTCCCTAACATGGGACTACACAACTCCAATTCTGCCACCTTCACATGCTTTTAATTCTACCTCTTGTATGGATGGTTGTCCTTGAATTTAGGGTCCACCTGAAAATCCATTATATCCTCAATTCAAGACTCTTAACTGAATTTTCTTTTTCCAAATTAGGTTACATTCACTGGCTCTCAGAAATAGGATTTAGAAATGCCTCCTGTGGACCTCCATTCAGCCTACCCTTAAAGACTGATAAAAGTCCTCTTCCTCCTCCTTTTCTTCTCCTCCTTCCTCCTTCCTCCCCATCCTCCTCTCCCTCCTCCTCCCCTCCCCCTCTCCCTCCCTCTCCTTCTCTCCTTCCTCCTCCCCCTCCCCCTCTACCTCCTCCTCCTTCTCCTCCTCCTCCTCCTCCTTCCCCCCCTTCCTCCTCCCCTCCTCCTCCTCCTCCTTCTTCTTCTTTTGCCAGTCCAGGGGCTTGAACTCAGGGCCTTAACACTGTCCCTGAAAAACAGAACAGTAGCACCAGCATTGTAGGAAATGACCTTACCTTTACCTTTGGAATGATGGCTGAAGAGTAATACAAATCCACTAGAGACAGGTGACCAAGGAAAATATTCATGGGAGAGAATCAATAAGATCATCCCCAGGTTCCCAGACAACAAGGAAGGTTATAAAGAGGGGAACCTGCAGGTCTGGGTCACTGGTTGGTCCCACAAGGATGAACTGAATCTCTCGTATCCTGTTCTGCATCGATGTTACCTGAGAATCTCTAGGTGTTCTATACATAGCCAAGAGAACAAAGAAACATGGTGATCAAGAACTTGAATAGAAATTGGGAAAAAAATAAGGTAGCAAGAATTCAGTTAGCATTTTTCTCCTTTATTTAAAAAGTAATACAAAGAATCTTTAACTTTGATTTCCTGCAGGAGGAGCAGGAAACGATTCTCTTTAAAGTATCTTCCTAAGATAGCCCTGTTATACTAAAATAAATCCTTGCTTAACTTTAAAAAGAAACCATACAAATCATATTTAGTTACTTGACATTTATTATCACTGTGGCTTATAAGAAAATATTTTAACATTAAGTTTTATTATAATCTTTGAAGGAAATAATGAAATGCATTGATTGCAATGACTCTTTCATTTTGTATTAGAGATAAAAGCTAGATGATTGAAATTCCTAGAAGAATAAAAACAAAACTTCACTTTAACAAGAGCCTATATATGCTGTCCTGGTTGATTTACATTGGAAATATTAGGTTATGACTGCCATATTTCTCAAATCTACCTGGGCTCCTATTCTTGATATATGACAGTCTTACCCCTTTTAGCTAAGAATTTAAGAGCAATAGTAAATAATGCTGCAATGAACATGGCTGTTCTGGTAGCTTTAGTATAGCCTTGTTTGTGATGCCTTGAGTAAATGTCCAAAAGTGAAGTTCCTGGGTCATAGTGGAATTCTATGTTTAGCCTTTTGAGCAACCTCCATACTGCTTTCCAGGGCAGTGGTATATATACACAATGGAATTCTATGCTTCTGTCAGAAAGAATACATTGCCCCATTCGTAAGAAAAGGGAAAGGCTTGGAAAAAATCATGCTAAGTGCAGTGAGCCAGGCCCAAAGAAACATAGACTCTGTGGTTTTCATCATTGGTAATAGTATATGTCTAGGATAGTCCTAGCAGAATATCACAGTAGCTCAGTAGCTATGTATTTATGATCACATAAGATGATGCCAAGCAAAATGATCTCCTAAATATGGAAGCAAGCAGTTTATCATTGATGTTGTTATTTTTAACGTACTATGTAAAATTATTTCTGTTTTCTTCTGTTTATCTTCCCTATGATTTAGGCTCTGTTGTCACTGTATTTGATTCTGGTACCCTGGGTATTTTATATATGTTTGTCTGAATTAGGGGAACATCAAAATGGTGAGACAAAGGGTAAAGGGTGAACCAATGCAACAACAATACAAGGCAACATGTTTTAAACTAAGTGTATAACTTGGGGAGGGGGTTGGGGAGGAAGGAGGGTGGGATAAAAATGTGGGAAGAGGTAACAAGTTTGACAAGAAATGTACTCACTACCTTATGTATGTAACTGTAATACCTCTGTACATCACCTGAACAATTAAAAAAACAAGAAATACAATGATTGCAGGTGAATAATACCCAAGTACAATGTATGTATGAACATTTCACAGGGAATCACACTTGCAACTGTTAGTTATTTAATTATTTAGGGGTCTGGGAGATGGGTAAAGAGAGAACAATAGAGGAAGCTATTCTGATTTAAATATAGTATTTTCATGGTGAAATACCATGGTGAATCTCCTTAGCACTATTATTATAAATTACAAAAAAAATATGAAGGCTTCAGGACGGTGAGGGGAAAGCACAGAATTTGAGAGAAAAAGATGAAAGAGTGCAGCAGTGGAGCTCAAGGGACACTGATGAAAGTGAACTAGACAACTGGTGGGTGGAGATGGGAGGGAGGGACTGGGAGAGAATGAAGGCATAGAGGACAGTGTATGAAAGGAAATGTGCTCATTACTTGACACACGTAAATGTAACTGCTCTGCGCATGGCCTCTATATTAACAATACAGTAAATTTAAAAAATAATTTAAGAGCAAGCATTTCTCATGATTCTCTACAAATATCTCAAGTCTTACCTTCACAAATAGTCAACTTGGTGTTTTACTCAAATAAATCAGTGCACAAGCCAAAGCCAGTGGCTCACACCTGTAATCCTAGCTACTTAGGAGGCTGAGATCTGAGGATCATGGTTCTGTTCCGGCAGAAAGTTCCCAGGATACTCTTATCTCCAATTAACCACTCAGCAATAGGAAGTGTTGCTGTGGCTCAAAGTGGCAGAGCACTAGGCTTGAGCTAAAGGGCTCAGGGACAGTGCCCAGGCCCTGAGTTCAAGCTCCCTGACTGAAAAAAAAAAAGTAAAGAAATCAGTATACAAAAACCTCATTAATACATAGTAACATGTAATTTAGAAACTAATATACCAAAAGTCATACAACCAGAAACAAAATCTTTATTTAGTCTTTGGCATAATTCAATAGTAATATGATATAACAGCCAACTCTTAATGCATGTTTATTTATGGTGACTACTGTGCTACATATCATAAATGTCATATGAGTCTTATAGAAGATACACTATTATAAATTGCATCTTCTGTATTTGAAAGCACAGTACTAGAAAGTTTTCAATATTCATTTAAGGTTAAATTACAGTGTTTAGCTCCTAAGTCAATATTCTTAAAATGCTATTTATTTACTGTTATAACCGTACAAGATCCAGCTGCAATAATTTACAGAGCTTTGCCCACTTACATAGTAAAATGATTTTTTTCTATTTAAAACTTGGTTTCTGTCTTCAGCATAAAAAAAGACAATCCATGTTTGAGTGAATGACTTATTACCAACACTGGAAAATTATGTGAATATTAATATGGCATTGGATTACTATCATATTGTATCATAAATAATTAATTATAAGAAATAGCTGTTGCTCACAAACAAAGTATTTGACCCTCTGGAAAACATTTAACTGAAGTATTACACCCTTGGGATAGATATGTGAAAAAACCAGTAAAATCTAAAAGACATCTGAAGTCATTTAAACTTCACATGTGATTCTGGCATGTATCTCTTTATTTATTTTGCCTCTAGTTTTTATGGTATTGATGACATGCCCATAAAAAGGAAAAGATATTCACTATTGAAAATATGGATCTTATTTAAACATGCATGGAAATTCCAATTTCAACACCCAATATTTGTTGTATGTGTGTGCTTGTATGTGTGGCCAAAAGGCATAAATTTATTTAATGTGAAGACTAGTAAAGTTGGGTGTTTCCATTTTAAAGGGTGTTAAGCTACCCTCTCAATCTTCCAACTAAAATACCTTTGAAGTTCAGAGGTTTAGAAACACTTATAATAAATGCTTAAAATCAATGATACTTATCTAAGGCCAGCATTTGCTAAATGTTCTAACTATAAGGCTGAGGAAACTGGTTAGAGAAAAACCAGATGGTAACCCACTGATGTTTCATGTCAAGTTGAAAAGAATGGAAAGAATATAAGAGCACACTCTATCCTGTTTCCATTCTCCCCACCCTTGGAAAAGAAGAAAAATGAGTTTGTTTTATGAAAAAATTGCCTTTGTAGGATTCCTCTAGCATCTTTACAATCATATTAAAGCTATAACTGCCAGAATATAGTAGATTAAGGAGAAGAGGTATTCCTCAAGGTAGAGAGTGTGGTAGCTGAAAAATAGCACTAGTTTTAACCCATTCTTGTCGTGAAAACAAATCACCTGAGGTTGGGTACATTATAAAAACATGTTTATGGGGCTCACAGTTTTGGAGGCCCAAGAGCACAGTGATAGCATTGGTTTTTAGTAAAGGTCTCAACAAAGATCATATTTAATATATATCATGAGAAGAAGAAAGAGAGATGGAGTCATGAAAACTTACCATAGTAATGCAGACAAATTTTGGCATTCGGAAATCTACCTATGCTATATTCCATACATATTGAAGAAATATGTCTTACATATATATGTATATTACATACACACACATATGTGGGTGGTAGGGGACACACAGATGCTGAAAAAGGAACCATAAAGACCACTATTTCTGCAATTAAAATAAGAAACCTAGAAAGAAAAACTTCCTAAGTTTATAAAATCTATTATTTAAAAAGCAAAATTGAAAAAACATATCTACATTTTAACTATACTTATTAGGTTATGGTCTATGTATACTGCTACTGAACACAGGACTCTTTCCCAACAGTAACTGCAGGGGGAAAAAAAGAGGTGTAAGTATTTTCCAGATATGATTACTCACCCTGAAAAAAGAAGTCAACAAGCACTTTAAATTAGTAAAACATTTCAATTCTGAGTACAGCAAGGTTGGTAGATATAAAATATATGCTAGCAATGACCAAGCATATAACAAGACATCGATTATAGTAATGGGGAAAAAAATCACTACAGCTCTACATATTTTGCATCATCTATATAACCAACCTATTTCTAATTTTCTCCCTACTGTTAGAAAAAAATTGAAAGGTTTTTAAATATTAAAATATATTTAAATGGTAAAAATTATGTGTCACATTGGGGGCTGGGAATGTGGCTTAGATGTACAGTGCTTGCCTAGCATGCACAAAGCCCTGGGTTTGATTCTTAAGTACCACATAAACAGAAAAAGCCGAAAGTGGGACTGTGGCTCAAGATCTAGAGTGCTAGCCTTGAGCAAAAAAGAAGCGAGGGACAGTGCTCAGGCCCTTAGTTGGACCGGCAAAAAAAGAAAAAAATATTCAACAAGGATAATTCTTCATCTACCACAGCATTACCTAAATCCAAGCTCATATGTCTGCTGTTTCTTAGACTGCAATTACAAATTAGAACGCTTTATTAGTTCCCAACATTTTGAGATGCTAAGGGAGAAATTATTTAGATAAATAAAATATGAATAATTTACAGGAATAAAAAATTTCATAATTATCATTTTTAGTAACATCAGTAAAAAAGTAGGGACATTAATTGAATGCCAGGGGCTCAGATCTGGAGAACATCAGTTGAAAGCCAGAAACAGCAGAAAATGTGAAGAAACTTGGTCTTCAAAATAACCAGTAAAAAGCCAGAGGAGTTGTGGCTCAAATGGAAGAACAATAGCCACACAAACAAGGTAAACAAGCATGAGGTCTGGCATTCAAATTCTATTACAACCCCTCCCCTAAAAATGGCAAATATCTACTTCCACTTTCATTTACAATGACAATAAATAAATAGATACATACTGGAAGAATCCAAAGGGAATAAGTACGATCCCAAAATCTAGTTATTTACATTTCTAGGAGAAATAAAATTTTGACTTGATTTACATTTATAGCAGAGTCTCCCCTCCCCACCATTGGCATTTGGGGCTATTCCACTGGCCCATAGCTAACACCATCTCCTCTCATCAGTATTGAAAATGCAACGTTATCTCCAGATATTGCCAAATATCCTCTATAAGGTAAAATCACCTGAGAACCACAGGCTTGGAGAAGGGGCTATTTCCTTAAAAAAAAAAAAAAGACAAGTGTGTTTATGAAGCTGACCTTGGAAGAAAGGTAAGTGACTGATTAGGACTAAAAATGTGCAGATGGGACCAAAGGCTCCTCTGTGTGACTCCATCTTGGAGGGAGGACAACATGGAGAAGGGGAATAGGTGAACAGGGGAAGAAATTTTAGATAAAAGAAAATGTAAATCGGCTAATGTCTTTCTTTGAAAAATATATTCAATATTGGCTCAGGAATTGGGAACTGAAATTAGGTTTTAAAAGCCCCTGGAGGAGATTGAGTGGGAAATAAATAGTCAAATAAGTAGTGGTTCTATGAGAATATGAAAGGTCTTCACATGACTTCCTCCTAGAATCATCAGCCAATCACAATGATTATAAAACTTCCTCTAGAAAAATTAGTTTCCAAGAGTGACAGCTAGAGGACCTGATTTTGATGTTCATGAAAGTTTGGGAGATAGGTAAAGCCTACAGGTCTGAAAGTCAGAAGCAGTATTTCTATATTGTTAATGAGAGTGCTAATTACAATAACTTCTTAAAGAAGTAGCAAGGCTCCAGTATGTGATAGAGGAGTAGAAAATAAGGACAAATAATCATAAAATATTAAATATTAAAAATATATTAACACTTTAAAAATAAGTAGAAATAATCAAAAGCCCAGAGAAGTTGCTAGAAAATCAGAAAGGTGACAAAACTATGGAGTCAACATATAAAAAAGTTATAAACCAAAGAAAATGTTAGGAAAAGATGGGTCAAATTACATCAAGAAAGCAGGAATACAAATGATGTTAATAAGCTCAAGAATTTGTTAAAATTTCAAATCATTAACTATGTTGACTTTTAAAAGAATTTTATAATCCATCATTTGTATCCAAAAATACTAAATCAAAATGTCCTACAAAGTGCCCATAAAATAAATTACTCAAACTTTAAATATGCTTAACAATTTTTCTTCAAATTTGGCTTCCTTTTCTTTTCTCATTAAGAGCTGAAATCCTGCCAGTGTTGAAATGTATAGTTTTACCTATTTTTAGTTAAAGTTTTAGCATTAGTTTTATTCTTTTTTTCCTTTGTCTTTCCAAGTAAAAGGAGTGTAGACGGCCTATTCAGGTTTCCTCCAAATAAGGTAGGGTTTTTATTCAAGAAAAAATAAAGATAACTTCGTTGCCATTTTTTATTAATGACACAAATATTTATTTTATGTTCTTATGATTCTTTTGTTATATAAGAGGTATAATCTGGAGGAGATAGTTCTCTAAACTTAATTTTCTCTCATTTAAGTTAACTAATCTGTCTTATAGCTAATATTTATGTCTCTTGTTAAGACTAGGGTCCAAGTGAGTGATGGCTAATAGAGAAGATTTTCCCATCAAACAAGCAGGGAGAGACAGTCATGTTATTTCTATTTTAACGATACCTGTAAATGTACTCTTAATCATTCTTTCCTAGCCTAACGAAAGTGTCTATGACACTTGATTTCTATAGTTAATATTTAAAAAGCGAAATCTATTGAATATGATTCTTCTTTTTTTTGGCCAGTCCTGGGCCTTGAACTCAGGGCCTGAGCACTGTCCCTGGCTTCTTTTTGCTCAAGGCTAGCACTCTGCCACTTGAGCCACAGCGCCACTTCTGGCCGTTTTCTGTATATGTGGTACTGGGGAATCGAGCCCAGGGCCTCATGTATACAAGGCAAGCACTCTTGCCACTAGGCCATATCCCCAGCCCCTGAATATGATTCTTAAGGTGCACATTGTCATCTCCACATTCTGATTTTTCCTTTTTCCCAATTACATACCTCTAGACTTACCACATTAAAATGGACTTTGGAGTTTTCCCCACTTCTTCAATTTTGATAAATACTAACCATCCATGAATACATAAAGGTTGTTGTAAATTAATTCAAGTTTTTGGAATAGCTGAACTACAGAAATAAAAGAATAGAGAATGGGCAACCTCTGGCCCAGAGACCATGCAAGGTCAAGATGCTATCTGGTGTATAAAGAGACAGACATGTTTGCTTCTTGTCAACTGTTTCTGCCCACCTACCTCTCTTGATAATTTTGATTGGCTCAAGTAACATATTTCCTCTAACCAGGCCAACTCTCTACAGTTCTTCTATCTTCCACTCCTGGAGCTTGGACTCTGGATCTCAGCACTGTCCCTGGCTTCTCTTTGCTCAAGGCTAGCTCTCTACCTCTTGAGCCACAGAGCCACTTCTGGCCTTTGCTGTTTATGTGGTGCTGAGGAATCAAGCCTAGGGCTTCATGCATGCAAGGCAAGCATTCTACTGCTAAGCCACATTCCCAGCCCAAATGTGTATTGTTAATGTTCCTATAGTTTGGTATCAGGATCATACCAACTGAGTTGAAAGGGTTATCATCTTTTATATAGTTGGTATTTTTTTCCCTTAAATGTTCAATAGAATCTACCAGTTAAGTCAACTACAACTGAATTTTGCAAACAGGTTTCTTTCTGTTTTTTTTTGTTTTGTTTTGTTTTGTTTTTGGCCAGTCCTGGGGCTTGGACTCAGGGCCTGAGCACTGTCCCTGGCTTCTTTTTGCTCAAGGCTAGCACTCTGCCACTTGAGCCACAGTGCTACTTCTGGCCATTTTCTGTATATGTGGTGCTGGGGAATCGAACCCAGGGCCTCATGTATATGAGGCAGGCACTCTTGCCACTAGGCCATATCCCCAGCCCACAGGTTTCTTTCTTGTCTTTCATTTTCAAAGAAATACCGATATGCACACATGCAAGGATTAGCCTGATCTGAAATTTATAATCAATTTTTAAACTTATAAAAAAGCAAGAAAAAAAAAAACAGAAGATGTTTGTATCTAACTGCCTCAGAACCAGGTTTTCTAGATTTCTCTAGATGATTCTAATCACACACAGAGCTGAGAAAGAAATTATGAGAAAAGGACAAACTGGAAGAGAGACTGGACTAGGAAATAATAACTCTAGGAAAGTATAACTGATATCATCAAAGACATTAAATATACTGAGACCATGAAAAAGAGGGGAAAATGGGGGCTAGGAGCATGACTCAGGTGGTAAAGCACTTGTCTAACAAGACCAAGGCCTTGAGTTCAAATCCCAGTACCACCATTAAAAACAGTAGAAAATGAAGAACAAAGGAAAGGAGCAAATACCATGAACAAGAAGGCATCAGGATATATGTATATACAGAGTTTGCAAAGATATGATACCACACAGAGATTAGGTCTAAGGCTCAGGAGAATTTATTCATGTTCTGGACCTCTGCATTTTATTGGTATTGTCACATTGGGCTAGTTAAATTATTTAGTTCATTCATACTCTGTTTCCTCATCTGAAGACTAAAGGACATAACACTTAAGGTAATTTGTAGAGTACTCAATGTAGAGTTCATGGTAGGAACACTTCATTCCAGTCAAAGCTCTTCTTCATTGTTACCTGTTACAGTAAACAGAAGAGGAACATTAACAGTGGTAGCATTAACTTAAATAAGCTACCCAACTAGTGAAATTGCTGTGAAAATTTAAAAAGCAAAAATTGCATCAGTGGGTGAAGAGGATAGAATGAAGGAAGAGGGCACAAATTAAGATCCATCTAATCTGGTGATTATTCACTTCTAACATGTATCCTCATTTACCAGAATTAGTTAGGAAATTGCCTGCTCACATTCCCTCCATATTTGGCATACATTCAGATTTGCTACAGAACCCCAGATACCCAACAGCCTGTCTAGAAAATCATAGAATAGACTTAGTGCAGAGGGCCTGTAACTGTTTATTGTATTTTTTTCTACTTTCATTTTAAGGATCCCCTAACTTAATGACATTTATACCTTAGAATAACATAAATAACAAATAAATCTGCAATCATCTACCTCTTCTGGGGATATGATTCAGTCTCCTTTCTCAACTGAAAGAATAATTAAATAAAATAAAACCTGGAAGCCCATTGATTACCATTACACCCAGAGTAAGTGTTCACCAGAATATTTTGCTGGGTAATTGTTATTTAATCATTGGTAATGAGAAGAATTGTACTTTCTGTAGTGGGATCATACCCATCAGTAAAACCCTTTCATGTTAAATCTGCTTCCTTTTCAGAAGTACATGTATTGCCTTCCATTCTCACAAGTTGACAACAATGATCTCCATAAGTCTCGGCCGGGGGGGGGGGGGGGGAATGCCTGAAAAATGCATACATTATTCTGCTTTCAATAACCTACATTTGGAGTTTTCAGACTGGAAACTAATAGTGTCTAAATATTAAAATGTGTTTTAGAACCATCCTTTCCAGAAATAACCAATAAATGGAAATATTAAAATTCCTCAGGTTACAGAATGCTCAGAGGAATGGCTCATTTCTCATGCTCTAAATATGACCTGGAAGCATATCTGAAATGCAGACATTGTCTGTTCCAAATAATCTCTACTGAAGGGAAAGAAAATGGGCCTCATAAAAAGCTATACCCTAAAAGTCCAAGCTAGAACTCTAGAATGTAGAGCCCCTTAAGCAATAGTATTTCAAATGGGTAAAATAGTCAGGCACCACAACAGACATCTAGGCAGGTGTGAGTAATCTTATTTTTGTGTGCTTGGGAGAATCTATTCTATTTAGCAGAAGAAGAAAATGACATTTAGAATTTATCATCTTGAATTAGATAGGCTTAAAATGAATCCTTTTAGAGCCACTCAAGTGATGAATAAAACTGTATTCTCACACTAAAATCCTACAAAATGTCTTTGATGCTATTTAGATTGTCTTTTCTATGAAGTGGGCTGGTTAACCCTCACATTTAAAACTGTATTCCAGTTGGACACTGGTAACTCTCATCTGTAATCCTGTTTACTCAGGAGGCTTTGATCTGAATGTGAAAGTTCAAAGACAGTCCAGGCAAAAAAAGCCATGAGACTCTTATCTCCAATTGCCCAGCAAACAGCCAGAAGGGGAGATGTGATACAATGATAGAGCATCTGCCTTGAATGAAAAAGCCAAGTGAGGGCTAGGGATATGGCCTAGTGGCAAGAGAGCTTGCCTTGTATATATGAGGCCCTGGGTTCGATTCCCTAGCACCACATATACAGAAAACGGCCAGAAGTGGCGCTGTGGCTCAAGTGGCAGAGTGCTAGCCTTGAGCAAAAGGAAGCCAGGGACAGTGCTCAGGCCCTGAGTCCAAGGCCCAGGACTGGCCAAAAAAAAAAAAAAAAAAGAAAAAAGAAAAAGCCAAGTGAGAAAAGCCCTGAACTGAAGTCCCAGTAGTGGCACACATACATTTTTTTGTATAAATAATTAGCAAAAACAAAAACAAAAACAAAAAAGCAAAAAAACCCCTCTATTCTAAGGATATTCTCACTTCTCCGTAGATCAAACAGTTCCAGCAATGGCTCCCAGATATTACATAGAGTATATATTACACATAAATATTAAAATATATATACATATAAATATATATACATATAAATATATACATATAAATATATGTATTATGTATATATTACAACATACAAAACAAATATTATAATACAATATTTCCAAGAATTTTCCCAAGTCTAAATTACCCAATGGACAATGAATATCCAATTTGGCTATTCATACATAAATTAGAAAAGAGTACTGAATGAATCCACATATGTGTAGGTTATTTTTTTCTTTCTTTACTGAAACATTTTTTTGTGGGTTCTAATTTCCTAAGACAATCTCTAAGAGAGCTTTCACCAAGAGGAGTCCATGAGATAGTTGCACTGATGGCTCCAAAATACTTTCATTCAGATTTTTCTCCCAGGTAGGGAAAGAGCAAATTTAAAACACTACTGAAAATACTCTTTACATCGGCTCACGGATGGCATTTTTCTTGGAAAATTGTTTAGCAGATGGTTTGGCACTTTGATGCTGAGTTGGTCAAACACCCACATCATTCCAGTTGTTGGGAAGAACAATCTTATCATAAAACGTAGAAAAGATGATGGATTGGTGAAAGGCTAGTGCTTTACCCAGAGAGTGACTTCCTATTTTGTTCCACAAATAAAAATGGCCAATGCAGGTTCCATAAACACAATAAGTAAAGCAAAAGTTCCTAATCACATAAGGTCATATTTTAATTCTGTCACATTTGCCACTCAATGGTATCACTGTAATTCATCAATATGGCAAATTGATTTCCAAAAATGAGCTTGCAGAGATAGGAAGAGCAAATATTTATTTTTACAGAAATAGAACAGTCATACTGTTGCACAAAGTAAAAGGTCAGATAGAAAACAACAACAACAACAGTACACACACACACACACACACACAGTGACAAAGCCAACTCCAACTCCAGTGATATAATAAAAATTGACCCTGGTTCTGAAATCTTACTTAGAGACTTTTTCTAAGTTTTCATCACTTCATAGACTATGGTATTTATAAGAGAGGGTCAAGTTTAATAAGCTGTTTATTCAGCTTTCCAACTTTCTCTGCAAATATTTCTCCCAGAGCCAAGCCCTCCAATCCCGTTCATTTTGTGGGCTGGAAGCATTAATTATAGTTCAGATTCTACCAAACAAGCATGCAGAGCTGCAAGCTTCTATCCTGTTGTTTTCTAAGTTGTGTGGCCATAACTATTTACTGATAATGCCATTTCTTGTGTTCTAAAACCAGTTACCAGAAAATCTAGTGTTTAAGACAGTGAATGTAAACCACAGGTTTTTAAGACATCCACAGATAGGAATTTTTTTTATTTGTTTATTAATTGAACACAGATTTTTTTACAAGGTGTTGTGCCAAAAGGGTACAGTTTCATAGTAGGGCAGTGTGTACATTTCTTGTGATATCTTAAGTCCTGTTTTTCTATCCCTTCTCTAGGTCAGGTAGACATATATACAATGTATCAAGAACATATACAGTATTCACAGACTTGGTCTCTACTGTCTCTCCGTCTCCCTTTGTTATCAGTCATATATCAGGGAGATCATGCCCCTCTGTTTTCTGTGTTCTAGGCTTGTCTCACTCAACATTATTTGTTCAAGTTCTGACCATTTCCCTGCGAATAACAATATTTCACCATTCCTAATCGCTATGTAGTATTCCATTGTGTATAAGTACCATATTTTTTGGATCCATTTGTCTGTGGAGGGGCATCTGGGTTGTTTCCATATTTTGGCTATTGTGAATTGTGCCGCGATAAACATGGAAGTACAAATGTCTTTTTGATATCTTGGGTTTTGCTGTTTAGGATAGATGCCTAGGAGTGGTATGGCTGGGTCATAGGGTAGGTCTATATTGAGCTTTTTGAGAAACCTCCATACTGTTCTCCAAAGTGGTTGTACTAATTTGCACTCCCACCAACAATGGAGAAGGGTTCCTCTTTCCCCGCACCCCCTCCAGAATTTGTGGTTTCCTGAGTTCAGAGTATAGGCCATTCTAACTGGGGTGAGGTGGTATCTCAGGGTTGTTTTTATTTGCATTTCCTTTACTACCAGGGATGTTGAGAATTTCCTCATGTGTTTCTTTGCCATTTTTATATCTTCTCTTGTGAAGGCTCTCTTTAGCTCTTTTGCCCATTTCCTAATAGGTTTATTGGGCTTGGAGGGGATTAGTTTTTTGAGTTCTCTGTAGATGACAGATATCAGGCCTTTGTTGCTGTGCTGGTAAATATCCTTTCCCATATCGTTGGCTGTCTTTCTATTTTGGTGGCTATGTCCTTAGCTGTGTAGAAACTTTTTAATTTGTAGTAGTCCCATTTGTCGAGTCTTTCCCCTATTTGTTGTGCCCCTGGGACTCTATTCAGGAAGTTCCTTCCTGTGCCTATAAGTTCTAGCATCTTTCCTACTCTGTCTTACAGTAGTTTCAAGGATTCAGGTCTGATATTGAGGTCCTTGATCCATTTTGAGTTGATCTTGGTGCATGGTGATAGGCTTGGGTCTACTTTGAGTTTTCTGCATATGGCTGCCCAGTTCTCCCAGCACCAGTAGTTGAAGAGGCTATGTTTATTCCATTGTATGTCTTTAGCTCCTTTGTCGAATATCAGTTGGCTGTAAGAGTGCGGTTTTATTTCTGGGTCTTCAATTCTAATCCATTGGTCTTCCAATCTGTTTTTATACCAATACCATGCTGTTTTTGTTATGATGGCCTTGTAGTAGAGCTTGAAGTCTGGTATTGTGATACCTCTTGCACTGCTTTTTTTACCTAGAATTGCTTTGGCTATTTTAGTTTTTTTGCTGTTCCATATGAATTTATGGATTGGTTTCTCTATTTCAGTGAAGAATGTGGCTGGGATTTTGATAGGTATTGCATTGAATTTGTATAACAATTTGGGCAATATGGTCATTTTCACTCTATTGATTCTGCCTACCCATGAGCATGGGAGGTCTTTTCATCTCCTTGTCTTCTTTGATTTCCCTTATTAGATTTTTGTAGTTTTAATTAAATAGGTTCGTCACGTCCTTGGTTAAGTTGATCCCTAGGTACTTTATTCTTTTTTTGGCTACTGTAAATGGAATTGTTTCCATAATTTCCTTTTCTGTTTGTATATTGCTGGTGTACAGAAAAGCTGCTGACTTTTGTGGATTGATTTTGTATCCTGCTACTTTGCCAAATTGGTTTATTAGGTGTAGGAGTTTGGGTACTGAGTTTTTTAGGTCCTTCAGATATAAGATCATGTTGTCTGCAAATAGGGATAACTTGATTTCTTCCTTGCCGATGTGGATCCCTTTGATGTCCTCCTCTTGCCTTATTGCTATGGCTAGGGATTCCAGCACTATGTTGAACAGAAGTGGGGAGAGTGGGCATCCTTGTCTTGTTCCTGAGTTTAGGGGGAATGATTTAAGTTTCTCTCCACTTAATATGATATTAGCAGTTGGTCTGTTGTATATGGCTTTTATTGTTTTGAGGAATGTTCCATCTATTCCTGTTCTCTCCAAAGCTTTTAATAGGTATGGATGTTGTATTTTGTCAAAGGCTTTTTGGGCATTGACTGAGATAACAATGTAATTCTTAATTTTAGAACAGATAGGAATTTTTAAAGGCCATTTCTCAGTTCACAAAATATGCTACCAATTCAAGCTTTTTAGCCATATATATGAGTGAACTAAATTTGTACCAAATAATTGAATTAAAGGTGACATTCATATCCAAGTACTCTTATGACTCATTGATTTTACGTGTTTTTTTTTGTTTCAAAGTACATGCCCCAGTCTCCTTTTGTTTTCGTTTTTATGACATGTAACTGTTACTTATTATTCAGCAAAGAAGTTTTGTGTAGTTCTATCACCTACATAATTTTCATACGTGTAGGCAGCAAAATATCTTAGTGATTTTTCACAATTTACTTAAGTGTTCAATATTTGGACATTTACTTTGGCTTTTATGTTTTAAAGATTATGATTATGATACCATGTTCTTTTCCTAACCTTGCCATCACAGAGTAACCCAGATTGATGTCTTGCAACAATAGAAATGAATTCATTCACATTCTGGAAGCTGGAAATCTGAACTCATGGTTTTAGCAGAGCGTGATTTGGGCAGAGCCTTGTTCTTTCCAACACTCCCTACAGGAGGACCCTTCCTGCCTCTTCTAGCAGCTGGAAGCCTCTCAGGCCTATGGATTGTAGCATCCTCACTCTGTTCTCTGTCTTACACAGCCATTCTCCCCTTACCTCTCTTGTCTATAAGGACACACTAGTCTTATTGAGATGAGGACCCACCTTACTCCAGTACAACCCAAGTTAACTACATCTGTTGCATTCTATTTTCAAATAAGGTTACATTCTGAGATTTCAGGATGGAAATAAAATTTTCCAATTATGATATGCATCTTGAGGTATTATTTACTAGCGTTTTCAGTTTCTATATAACAGAAAAATAAACTGTTTTTATGAAATGTGATTTTAGATGATAGATAGATAGATAGATAGATAGATAGATAGATAGATGATAGTTAGACGGGAACATATACACATATTTGTAACTCTGAAGGTTTGATAAAAAAAATTCTGGTACCATTTCTTAAAAATACATGGATTTTAATCATGACCTAATTAATGAAATGGTAAACTCTCTGTACAATCCCTTAATAATAATAAGAGTATACTTAAAATACATGGACTTCCAGTGTACATATGTATGTGTGGTTTATTTGTCTTATCTCTCTGATTTGTAATTTCAGCCACAGAAAAATAAATGTGCTCTTCATACTGATTTTTTTCTAAATCCTGATTCTCTCACTGGTATAAAATCCATCTGCTCTCTACCTTATCTTGAATAGAATACGAATGTTTAATAAGGCAATGCATTTCCCAGAATCCTGTGCCTGACAGGTATTTGTGATGGAATTGATTACTTTTTATTCTTCAAACCATGTAGAGGAGATCCTGTACTCCAAAATAGAAGTAAAATATATACAGAAAAAAAATAGCACTCATATTTTATTCTTCACCATGATTCAACAGGGAACAAACACAGAGTTTTTAAGTAAAGCCTAAAATACTCTTGACAGAGGAGGAACAAGATGCCATAGGCTTCCTCAAATGTGGAAAGACACTGAGAGGCCAAAGTGCCAGTGAGGGTCAGGTTTGCAGATGTCATACAAGCGAATATTACAGATGTATTACTCCAACATCTTCCCAAGCAGTGAATCCATGAACCTCACTCCTCCTCCGCCCACTTACCACCACCAACTTCACACCATGCTTTCAAGTGTCTTGAAATGGTATGGACACCATGTGAGAGGAAGGGAAAAAGGACACCACATTTATTTTGAGGAGTGAGATCATTAATAACATTACTTTAATTGGATTTTCTAGTAAACTTACCAGAATCTTAAGTGTTCAGTGAACACCCTATGATGAATGGATTATTTCTATGAAGTCATTTTGGAGACTTAGGTATTAATTCTCTGGCATCCAGCAATAATAAACTGTTGGAGACACACATTTAGAATCTTCAAGACTCTTGAGAAAAAAAAATATAAGCCCTTTATAGGAGATGAATTCGATTCTATGGACTTTCACATATGCTGCATACTTGGTCATCTCTGCCAGATATGCTTTCCTGACCTAAAGTGAAACATAATTTTGTAGTCATGCAATCTTTATATTTTACAGCTAGAATAACAGATCTCAATTTTCAATACTGGTTTTAAAAGGCCTGAAGCCCCGGGTGTACTTCACACTGGTTAAATAATTATGACTGGGGTTAGAGTTTAGGCATTAGTACTTTATAACTCCCCAAGAGAGCTGTGAGTGTTATAGAAGAGGTGGAATTATTTGGAATATGGTATATGTGGAGATGTAACATTGAAATCCCCTTGTATAACTCATATGAAACAAATAACATAATAGGTAGACAGATAGGTAGATAGATAGATAGATAGATAGATAGATAGATAGACAGATAGATAGATAGATGATAGATAGATAGACAGATAGACATACAGATAGATAGATAGATAGATAGATAGATAGATAGATAGAATGCCCCAGGTAATTCCAATATGTCTCCAAACATGTAACCACTGAGTCTGTGACACTATGCAGCTTCCTAAATATGGGAACTTTGAAGATTCACACCCTGAGGTCCATTCTACAAGTTAAGTATGTAATCCAAAGCAAGCCAATTAACACCTCTGAGCCTCATCCATAAATAACATGGAAGGCTATTATTGTTTCTTTTATTATCTGGTCTAAAATTTTCCTTTTATAGAGAAACTAGTCCATAAAAGTTAAGTAGTTCTTTGATGAAGAAAACTCCAAAATCTTTGGCATTGTTTGTTAAACATAATCCAACATCAAGTATAGTTTTTAATCTCTAATACAAATTTGAAAATACATCAAACACATTTGTAACTTGGAAAGATATTAAAATCACACATATTCTAATTTTAATAATGGATATCAATAGGTACAACAATAACAGATAATTTTATTTCCCTCACATCCTTCTTTAATCAAGGAAGAAGAAATATAATCTGAATTTCAATCTGCTCCAATTGCTTTAACCCCAATCTAATGTGTGTATGTCTGCCACAAGTAAACAAGAAAACACAGTTCTTCCAAATAGTCAAGCTTAAAATATGTGCAATTATAATAACATAAATTCAATTACAGGTACAAAATTGCTGATCCCACCCCAGGGCTTTGCAAATGAAACTTCTGTATAAAGCATTTATTTCTCAATTGATCTTCCTCCACAGATAACACCACAAGGCTTTCATTCTTCAGTGTTTATAACCTGTATGGACAGAGCAAAGTGAGGATGAGAAACCTCTGCAGCTTCTCCATATTCTTCCGTATTTCCCTTTTGTGTACTCCAATGTCTTCCCCTACGTCCTCTTTTTTTTTTTTTTCTGTGACTCAATCCTTTTGCAGAACTTCCCCAAGGTGAACTAAGAAGATTGTTGGAACACTGCTTCTCAGTACTAACTGGTACTAACATGCGCTTGTGGTTTTCATTCTAACATCGTGGGCATGGTCCCTCTTGTCCCATTGTAACAGGTGCTGGAAGTCTGCTTTTTCTGAGAAGCACCAACAATTTAATTGTGCTACTGTGCTTAACAGAAGGCAAGATTAAAACCAAGCATTCCAGCCTTCACTTTGTACCTGTGCCTTTTGCCCTGAGCCATTTGCTCCTTTGTTTTCTAAAATCTAGGAAGGGACCAGATCACCTGTCAGGTCGAGTGTCAATGGCACTGATTATAACAAGGTCCCATCTGACTGATTCTGGGACAATGAACTCTTAGACTACCTGTGATTTTTTGTCTGGCACCCACAGCCTTGAGACACAACTATATGCATCTTTTATCCCCTACCTTCAATTCTTCTTGCTATTTAAACCAAAGGCAAATGTCTATTCCAGGAAGATGGACTGAAATGCTTTCTCCTTGCTGACCCCACCCCACGAAGAACTTCCTTTCTGTGTTCTTCCCCATGACTTATCTTTTATTTGGCTGCTGTGGACAGTGGACAGAGCTGACCCATGAACCCAGGAGTTGGGCTGCACCTTAAAGATCAACTACACCACTTGCCCCCTGCTCGGGCTGAGCAGCAAGAGTAGCACAGGTTGTAATCTGTTTTACTTTGCCCTCTGCTCTTGTTTGCCTAGGGATAATTAATTCTCTTTCTTCATGAAGTTGTGATTTTCTCATTTATCTTCAACCATACAATCAACACGCATACATGTAGTTTTTTTTTAACTGTCTTAATATCAGATATCCAGAAATGGACAAGACCTTTCTATCATATTATTTGCTTACTTTACAAACTTTTTTTTTGATAGCTTCTGCAGGCTGTTCAGTATATGGAAATAAAAATTCATTGTGCAATCTCTGATTGGGCAAAATAGATATTAAATAACTCATAAGCTAATATTTAATCACTTGTTGTGATCTCAGAAAGCTTAGAGAGAGGAACATAAGGCTGGGCACCTAGCTTCAGTGCTAAGAGAAGATTTCTCAGTAACAAAATACTTAAACCAAGTCTTTGTATATGATTGAAAGCACCCAAAGGGGAACACATTTTAATCAAGAGTAAGATGATACAATGTGTACTAATTGTCCAAACGCTTCAGAATAATAGCATCAGGGGAAGAGACATTAAAAAAAAAAACACCCACAAATGATTTTACTCAGCAATATCTTTCTAGCTTTCCAATTCAAAGGTCAGCAAATTATAGGCAACAGTCCATATCTGGCCCACTGACTATTCTTTTAAATAATATATTGGAAAACAACTGTGTCCATTTGTTTTAACCTCACAGTCACCCTCACTCCACAAGGGTACAGGTGAGTGTTGCTTTAATCCCAATGTGTCCCACCAAGGCAAAGGTACTTACCATCTGGATCTTTACAAAAAGGATTTGTGAAACATTCCCAGAGGACTTGCCATCAGCCTTTGCTTCTTATATTTTGTTAGCTGCGTCAGGTTCCATGGCCAGCCACAGTTTCAGTGGAGACTGGGAGAAGGAGCGCCAGGTTCCACACAACATATGATGAGTAATAGTTTGTCCCATGGGTGCAAAGAAGTTCAGAAAAATGGTGACTACATTGTCTTAAATCTTAATTTCTCTGACTTCCAGTTTCTCTCCTATACAAGAGGGATAGCATTTTTGCTTCTTTGGTTGCAAAAAGGATGAAATGAGATAAAGATATTAAGTACGTTGATTACAGAGATTTAAAGTTCCTACAACTGTGTACCTTACATCTCCTCTTCCTCTTAAAGCCTTTCTGGGTGCCTCCTTGTGCTTGTACATTGCTTTAACACATTCTTGCTAAGAGCGGGCATTTGTTCAGAATTGTAGCATAAAAGGACAAAAATGTTCCCATTCTTCTGTAGCACCAGGCCTTGGCTGCCATGCACCCTTCCCAGCTTGATCATTTAATTCTGCTTAGAGGCTATGTACAGAGTATTTTTGAAAAACAAAACTTTCGTAGCAAAGTTGTCAAGCAAGCCTTTCTGGAGAAGAATGAGTTGGGGAAGTTCCAATCTTCTGCATATTAATAGAAACAACAAGGCCTGAGCAAGAGCAAAGGACAAAGGTCTTGTCAAGACCCAAGTAGCCCCATTCCCTGGGAGGCAAAGGAATGCCTGTGTATGTAACTCCTTATTTGGACCCAGGAATTAACCAAAGGTGTGAATGAAAGCTGGGCACCCGGTTTCTGTTCCTGTCTGTGACCTGAGCTCTCCCGGGTCACTTGGTAATCATGGAAATTACAAAACTGATAATAATCCATGCCTTTCCTGACACTGGAGAACCCAAGGTTAACACCTCTTTTTACCTAAACCAGGTAATCTTCCCTTCACCTCTTATTGTTCACTGACCCCCAGGAAGGATGCACGAGGACAGGGATGTGACACCAGTGAACCAGTCAAGGCCAATACCTGGTCAGGGGCATGCATTTTATCACATACCATAAGACTGAGTTCCTCAGCTTCCTTTAAGTACTATATATTTTCTTTCCAAAACAATGTGGTAATTTTGAGGCAATATAGGTAGTAGAGTCTTCATTTTACCTGGAAACAATTAGTGCAACTTCACTTATCTCCTTGAAAACCTTGCTCAGATGATTTGTGAATTGGCACTGAGAGTTCGGGGGACGGGATTCCTGGGAACCCAGGGGGCCTTCTGGGAACCAGCAAGCCTCAGACAAAGCAGGAGCAAGACACAGCTCCACCTTTGTGCGGTCAAGGAAGGAAGAGAACCCATAGCCCTATAAGAGATCCTGGACTCCATCTCCCAAGGCTCTTTCCCATTTCTACCTCTCAATCCTGTGTCTGACAGTGAAGCCTGACACCAGAGCACATCTGTTTGCACAGCTGTCAAGGTAGTAAAAATGCTAATTGTGAACTTGTAAACTCTAGTTTTTCCCAAACTTTTGACAAATTGCTTATCACCCATTTTTTGTCATCTCCAATGCAGCTTACAAGATATTTTTTCCCCTTTTTTAGCCTGAGATTTTTCAAAGCATTAAGTCTTGGTGACTGAAAAGTAGTTTTTGTTTTGTTTATTTTGGAAGTTCTGAGAATCAACCCCAGAGCCTTGTGCATGCTAGGCAGGTGATATACCACTGAGGTACATCCCCAATCCTTGTTTGCTTGTTGTCATTTTTTTTTTTTTTTTGGCCAGTCCTGGGTCTTGGACTCAGGGCCTGAGCACTGTCCCTGGCTTCTTCCCGCTCAAGGCTAGCACTCTGCCACTTGAGCCACAGCGCCGCTTCTGGCCGTTTTCTGTATATGTGGTGCTGGGGAATCGAACCTAGGGCCTCGTGTATCCGAGGCAGGCACTCTTGCCACTAGGCTATATCCCCAGCCCCTTGTTGTCATTTTTTTAAGAGTCTCACTCTATGCTCAGGCTAACCCTGAAACTCAAGATCTTTCTGCCACTTCATCCTGAATTCTGGGATTCCAGGTAGCGTCACCTCACCTATATGGGCGGTGTGTGGCCTTTAAAAAGTAAAAACCTCTGTTGTGCTTTTTTAAAAACACAAGGAACAATAAAGCCAAAACTTGAGTTCATTTTTCATTTGTCCAAAAGAAAGATGAACTGAACACTGTTACACATCATCCTTAACTATAGTTCATATGTCCATCAACATTCATTTTTAAATGACAGTGGTCATGCTGTTGCTTTGAAGCAGAAAAAAATGCTCTAGGTATCATAGCTACTTTATGTCTGGGGCTTCCTGGGAATCATAAGACATATAGTGTGGGAATAAGGTATTCACAGTGATCATATGAAGCTAGAAGATAACTTCTTGAAAAAAAAACCCAGCAATTGAAAACTACAGATTATGATTGCCTACAAAACCTACGTAGGCAGTATCATGCTAAGAGTGGCTATTGGGCTTTGTGGAGGTTTGTAAACACAGGAGCACAGAGCTGGCCTTTCTCCAGTCCTCAGAGCCAGCCAAAGTCTTCCAGGACCCTAAGCTATGTCAGTGGCCAAAGCTGTACTTCCCCCTGCAGCAGCCATGCCAACTTCCAAAGACAGGGCACCTTCAGAAAGAGAGGCCAAGAAAAGGCCTGCCAGTGTGCAAGGAACTGGCCAAAAGAACTTTGGCTCCACTGCTGGAGAAATTGGCCCTTTGAGAATGATACAGCTATGCCTGCTTTTGTTTTCCTTTCTCCATAAGGAAAGTGAACACTCAACTTCAAGTTATGTGGCTAGCATTCCATTTATTTTGAAGTAGTTAGCACAAACTTTCCATGGTCCATACTACTTAGAAACACCAAGGGAAATGAATTTAAAAATATAGAAAGAGACTGCCTGCAATATGAATTCTTCAATGCCTAGAAATCACTTATTACCCTGGTATTTCAGGCCAATGTGGAGATCTTTGTAAATCTTGAGAAATATCCTTATCCCTGAATTATTTTGCTCACCTTACTGATTCAGCTGGATTCAATGTAGTATGAAATAAGTTGCTTTCTCTGGGAAAAAAAAAAATCCAGAGCAACAGGAAGTCCATCTACTTAGCCAAGAACACAGAGTATTTTGCCATGTTCTACAATCCTTTCCTTTGGAGAAAAACAAAACACTTTCCTTCCTTCACCTAATACTACTTGAGGTACACTTACATTTCTTTTTCCTTTCAGTTAATTTGTTTTGAAAACTTCTGTTCTTCCCACACCCACTCACTAACTCAGGCTTTGGTTTTCCACCATTCTTTTACAACTCTCTTTCTAAAAAAATTTAGTTGCTGGGCACGGTAGTTCCCAACTGTAATCCTAGCTACTTAGAAGGCTGAGATCAGAGGATCATGGATTGAATCCATCCCAGGCAGGAAAGTCTGTAACATTCTGTTCTGCAATTAATCACCAAAAAAGTAGAAAATGGAGCTGTGGCTCAAGTGGTGGAGTGTCAACCTTGAGTAAAAAAGCTAAGGGACAGTGCCCAGGCCCTGAATTCAAGCCCCAGTACTGGTACACACACACACACACACACACACACACACACACACACACACACACACACATCACTGATCTACCACCCTTAAAGAACTCAATGTAGCATGTCCCCCTCAGTGCCACCCGCTCTGCCTCAAAGCCCCTTCTTTTTGGGCTCACTCCAATATGTTCTCACATCAACTTTTGTGATGAATTCTCTTTTGAATATTTTGGTGAAACCTGAGTCTCATCTTTGGGTTCATTTATTCCCATAAACCACACATACTTACTGCCACTTATGGCTGATCTCTACTCTCTCATCTCTGCAATGTGCTTCTTCTTGTGTTATTTCATCCAGGCTCAAGGCATTCATTATCAACTCTGTTCATCACCTCCTTTCCTAGCCACCACTGCTTTACTATATATTCTTATCATTTCTTCCATGGACCTTTAGAATACTTGCCTAATCTTCTTAGCTAGCATTCATCCTATGAAAACTCTACTTCCTCTTTCACATTCCTTCCCTTTTTTTCCCTTCCTTTATTTCTCTCACGTGTATTATAAAATACTTATGTTCAAAAATTTCTCAAATGAAAGCTGAATTTAGTGGTCCACTTCCATAATCCTTGCACTCATGAAGCAGGGGCAGGAGAACTACAAGCTACAGGCCAGCCTGAAGTACACAGTAAAGCCTTTATGTTTGAGAAAAATAATAAATCTCAAATTTATAAAAGCAAAAAGAAGATGAAAATCATTTATAAATTCACATACAGATTCAACTGTTTTTTCTTCCATGGGCTTTCTTCCAGTGTTCCTATAAAATGAACCTTTCCACCTTGGAAGATCAGATAAGTCCAGTTCACTTCCACTGCTCTGAACCCTCCAAATGCCTTCCTTAAAGCCAATGAAACATTGATAAGAAACCTGACATAGATGCCCGCCAAAAGGAAACATGAGATCACTCTCCATGTGGAAGTCATGAGAAACACTAATGAAGTGTGAACACATAGGATATAAAAATAAAAATAAGGAAGAAAGGCATAAGAAGAATTCAATATTAAGAATTTTACTGGGCTGGGGATATAGCCTAGCAGCAAGAGTGCCTGCCTCGGATACACGAGGCCCTAGGTTCGATTCCCCAGCACCACATATACAGAAAACGGCCAGAAGCGGCGCTGTGGCTCAGGTGGCAGAGTGCTAGCCTTGAGCGGGAAGAAGCCAGGGACAGTGCTCAGGCCCTGAGTCCAAGGCCCAGGACTGGCAAAAAAAAAAAAAAGAATTTTACTGACTGATATAGCACTCAAATAGGACATAGTGTGTGTGTGTATGTGTGTGTGTGGTTTGTGTTTGTTACTGAGGATTGAATCCAAGATCTCAGACAGGGTAAGCAAGTCCCTACTATTTGATCTGTCCATCAGCCCTTTGGTTTGTATTTTAGTGTTTTTGTTTTGTTTTTTTGTGGGTCCTGGGGCTTGAACTCAGGGCCCAGGTGCTGTTCCTGAGCTACTTTGTGCTTAAAGCTAGTGTTCTACCACTTGAGCCACAGCTCCACTTCAGGCTTATTCTGAACAGTTTATTGGAAATAAGAATCTCACAGACTTTTCACCTCAGGCTGGCTTTGAACCACAATTCCCAGAGCTCAGTCTCCCGGGTAGCTGGGATTATAAGCATGAGCCACCAGCTCCTGCCTTGTACTTTGGTTTTTGAGATAGGGTCTTGCTAACTTGGTTAAGGGTAGCCTCAAATTTGTGATCCTTCTGCCTAATCCTGTCAAGTATTGGAATTAAAAGTGGTCACTACCACATCTGCTAAGGCAAGGAAAAAACTTTAATCCTTATTCCAGAATATGCCTAAGGACTTATAAATTACATCCCTACTTGAGATAAAATCTGAGAAAAGTAAGAATAAGTGCTGCTTCCTTCCTCTCTCTGCTCCTCTTCCCCCTTTGTCCTGGGGCTTGAACTCAGGACCTTGTGCTCTCACTCACCTTGGTTAACTGGTGCTCTACCATTTAAACTACGCCTCAAGCTTAGCTTTATGCTGCTTATTTTAGAGATGGAGTCTCACAGATTTTTCTACTGTGGTTGGCCTCGAACCTCGATCCTCCAGATCTCACATTCTGTATGATTCAGTGTCTGCTGCTTTAGCACACATTACTCCAACAATAGGAAGCTATGTTCACTTGACAATCCTACTACATGCTCTTAATGTGTCTCATCCAGTTTCTAGTGGCTGGGATTATGGGTATGGCCTACTGTGTAGCTGAGGAATACTCTCTTGATACAATACTAATATTCACAACACTTAAGTGAAAAATGGGAAAGCTTTCCACTGATGTCAGGAACAAGAAAAAAAAATTCTAGTTTTTCATAGTTTACAAACTACTAATAAAACACAAATGAAGAAGTAGGATAGGGCATAGGAAAGAACTAAGCAAGAACAGGGTCTCTACTGGAATCTAGCTTCAGCCTGGTTTGTCAGAGCTCCAGATCGGGCTTTGCACCATGGGCTTTATCTCACATCGAGGCAGAGGTTGCTGCTTCACCATACACTGAAGGAAAGTGGTTCAGCTTTCTATTGAAATGGCTGTCATCCTGCTGTGAGCAGGACCCTGAAAATGGACACCTATTTCATCATATGAACAGTCACCACTTGCTATAGTTGGCTCACTCATGTATCAAAGAACTAGCAGATGATTGGCTGACTTACTAACAAAGAGGTTTCTCAATCAACAACACTTGATATTTTCCATGTATGCCTTCTCCAACCATCATGCAGGCCTTTCCTGCAATAACCTTTTTACCCTGTGGAACTAAGACCTACACAGCTTTCCATATTACATAGTCCAAACCTATCTTTCTCTCAATTCAGAGTTTTTAACCTTTTGTTTCCCATGGAAGTTTGCACCTTACTTTGTGTACTATTTTGTTTTTATATATATAATCCAATGTCACCATCCAAACACACATACACACTGCATTTACTTTTTCCTCTCAGCTCAAGATAGAAGCCATCATTCTATTCTTCCATTTGTAACAAATAATTAGAGGCATCTGCTTCCCCAAAGTCTTTGATGTGGAAATAGTTTTAATCATCTTTTTTTCCATTCCTTAGTACCTAGAAGAAAGCCAATAAATGTTAATTAAATTGAGTCAAATCAAGTATAATATAGAAAAAGGTCAGAAAATCAGAAAAGGCAACTTTTTTTTTCTAGCTGGCCCATCTGGCATGGAAATAAAAAGACAAATTTCTTATTTGTTAGTTTTCTTTTGAATCTCTTCTTCTCTCGAGATTCTAGCCACCCTCCCATTAAGCATTTTTATACACTTTTCTCTGGATTATTTTAAGTATGCACAAATAATCACAGTTCAATTAACTATTTTTTATTATGATTCAGTCTTCCATTCTTTTTTTAGCAGTGATGGTTGAGAAATCAAAAGTTTCATGGTCTATTTAAGTTTCACATCTTTTTTTTCAGTGTATTGAGGTCATCTTACATCTTTGAACATTGGGTTGAAAGGCATTGTCTTCTCAAGGACTTCTTATGTGAAGCAATTGACATCAGCTTTTGAAAGGGGTATAAAACTTGACTGCTTTGTGTAAAAACTGGACTCATTTATAAAAGAACTAGTTGGTTCATGGTTCTCAGCATGCTCATTCTGCACTGATAATTCAGAGGATAAGTTATAATCAAGTTTTATTTCTGCTTAAAATGTTTACTCATTTTCCAAGGCCCATATGTCAAAATTCAGACCTCTCAATATGCTTAGCTTCAAGGCCTTCTGTGACTCAGTTTCTGCTTTAGCACACATTATTCCAGAAATAGGAAGCAACTTACACCCAGCAAACTTACACCCATTACATTCTTTTAATGCATCTTACTGATTCTTTAAAATACTCTGCTTTGGAGCCATAGAGCAAAAACACCATGGCACTGTAACAAAACAGAACCAAGATAAATAGAACAGAATAGGAGACCCAGAAATAAATCCACACAGCTACAGCCATTTGATCTTTGACAAAGCAGACTAACACAAATTGGAGAAAAGACTGCCTCTTCAACCAACAGCACTGAGAAAATTGAATCGCCATATGCAAAAGTCTGAAAATAGATCGCTATTTCTCACCCTGTACTAGTATCAATTCAAAGTGAAGCAAGGATCTTAATATAAGACTTGAAAGTTTGAAAATAATAAGGAAAACACTAGTATACATTGGCATAGGTAGAAACTTCCTAAATGGAATTCCAATAGCTCAGCAAATAGGGGAAAGAATTGCTAAATAAGATTGCATCAAATTAAAAAGTCACTAGACTGAAGAGACATTCTACAGAATGGGAGAACATCTTTGCCAGCTGTACATCTGACAAGGAAGTAATAACAAGACTATCGAGAGCTAAACTAACCTCCCAAGAATCAACATCTAATGTAGCAAATGGGTAAAGAAACTGAATAGGCACTTCATGAAATTAGTACCAAGAACCAATAAATACATAAATAAATGCCCAATGCTCAAAATCACTGGTTTTAAAAAAAAGAAATTAAATTAAAAACAACAGAGTTTGCATTTAACTCCAATTAGTATGACTATCATCATAAAGATAAACAACAAATGTTGACAAAAGTTTAGAGGAGGAAGGGAATCTTTATACATTTTGAATAATAGTGTAAATTAGTCAAACCAATAAGGGAACCAGTACAGAGGTTCCGTAAAATACAAGAAATAGAGCTACCATTTAGCAATACCACTCTTGGACTCTAGCTGCAGGGATTTAAGTCAGGATACAATAGTCATTGCAGAATTAGTCACAATAGTCAAGCTATGGGGGGAAAATTCCAGATATCTTACAACTGATAAATGGATCAAGAAAATGTGGTACAATTCAGCCTTTAAAAGAATGAAATTATATCATTTTCAGGGAGATGAATGGAGGCCATTATATTAAGCTAAGTAAGCCAGGTTCAGAAGCTCAAGGTCACACCCTTATGGTGTCTGAGTGCAAATAGAAGGGAAGAGGATGAGGATGAGGAAGAGCAAATATAGTCAAAATACTTGATATACATGTACAAAATGGAAGGATGGAGTTTATTGAGATTGGCTTAGAAAACAGAGGATGAGAAAGTGATAGAAGGTTGAGTCTGACCAACATACGTTATCTTCATAAACAAACATGTCAAAATAAAACCCCTTTGTGCAACTAACTGATGTTGATAAATAAATCAAACTCTCAAAAATCTTGTAATATACCAGACCTCTCATAGCTCTTCCCATTGCCCAGTTAACTTCTACTAATGCTTCAGTCTTAGACTAGTAACATTTCCTCTGTGTAATCTTTCTTAGATACCTCCAGATCATGTAGGTGCCCCTATGTCTTCCATTTAGGCATCTGAAGTGCCTTCTACTTAGGTTAAATTGTAATGCCTGTTTCCTAATCCATATTTGCAATACAGTTCCTTTACCCTGTAAGACACTTCTTCCCTACTCTAGTCTACTGTTTTTGTGTAGCATTTGTCGCTTTCACACATGCTCAGAATCTTACTTGTTCACTCCTGGCTATGGCAGAGTGTCAGGTGTCAAATTAGTACTACTCACATAGTCACCTGATATTGAACAATAGGCAGCACAGAGTTTTAACCTTGAAAAAAGGGTAAATCCTAAGGCACCCCTACACTGGCCTTCTCTGTCTGCCTGGAGGTGCTTTCCATACACAGAGGTCTTGAGAGGGTAGCAGAGCAGTGTAGCCAGGCGCACTGCAGAGAGATTAGACTTTGGAGCTGCCAAGATGACTGACCGGCTACTGGATAAAAGGGGGATGTACAGACTAGGAGCTACTGAAAAGCTCTCAGAGGTTCCCCTTGATCATCAACTGACTTCTGATCTGTGCATGTGAGGTCAACACTCCACAAAGCCTGGAAGAACCAGAGAACAGTGAGCTGAGCTAAGCTTCTAAGGGACTGGGTCACTCACAATCTGACCAGCCAGTGGCTAGAGAGAAATACATCTGGCAGGTTACTATATGTACCAACAGGTCTGCAGAAAAAGAGATGAAAACTGAAACATTTATTTGAAGAAATATGGCTCAAATGTTTCCAGTTTTGTTTGTTGGCTTTTTTTTTTTTTTTTTGCCAGTCCTGGACGTGAACTCGGCCTGAGCACTGTCCCTGGCTTCTTCTGTTTGCTCAAGGCTAGCACTCTACCTCTTGAGCCACAGTGCCACTTCCAGCATTTTTCTATATATGTGGTGCTGGGGAATCGAACCCAGGGCTTCATGTATACGAGGTGAGCACTTTACCACTAGGACCTATTTCCAGCCCTAAATTTTTCCAGTTTTAAAGGAGGGAAAAAGCTACCAATCTGAGATGCTAAATTAACTAACCCTAGTTCAATTCATTTGAGTTAATTGTTTTTGTGTAATAGGGCTTGAACTCTCACTAGGCTCAAGGCTGGGGCTCTATCACTTGAACCACACCCCCACTTGCAGCTTTTTGCAAGACAATAGGAGATAAGAGACTCAGATTTGTCTGCTCAGACTGGCTTCAGACCAAGAGTAGTTAGGATTTATTAGTCACCAGCATTCAGCTTATACTTGTGATTTTTAAGAAGAAAAGGGGCTACAGCTAGACACTTTATAATCCAATGTTAAGACCAAGGTAAAAGAAAAGTTTTTGAAGAATCCAGAAATAAGGGGAGAAGACACATTACTACAAGAGGAGCACTGGTAAGAATCACCTGCAGCTTCTCACCAGAAGCAATTCAAACCACAGATAATGCTGTGACATCTGCAATGTGCTGGGAAGAAAATTGTCAGCCAAGTATTATAGATCGTGCAAAAATATCCTTCAAAAATGAAGGCAAACTAAAAATATTTCAAGATGAACAGATGCAGAGAGAATTTACCACCGTTGGATTTTCTCTACAAGATACATTCAAGGAAGATCTTCAAACTGCAGGAAATGATGTCTGCTGGGGCAAATCTACATAAAGGAATATAGAGCTCTAGAAATGGGAAATAGGAGAGTAACAATTTTGAATGCAAAAGAAGGAGGGACCCCTGTGTATAAGCAAAGTCCAGAAGAGTGGGAAAAGCATTACACTTGAAGGAAGAGAAACAAAACGGATTATGGGATGGGGCAGGAAAGAAAGAGATGAACCTAGAATTTCTGTTAACAGCAAAGCAAAATGCTTACAGAAAGATGTAGCTGGGTGCCAGTGTCTCATGCCTGAAATCTTAGCTTCTCAGGAGGCTAAGATCCAGGGATCACAGTTCAAAGCCATCCAGGACAGGAAAGTCCATGAAACTTTTATCTCCAATTAGCCACCCGAAAACCAGAAGTGGTGCTGTGGCTCACGTGGTAGGGCTCTAGCCTTGAGCTGAAGAGCTCAGGGACAGTGTCTAGCCCAGAGTTCAAGCCCTATGACTGACAAAAGGAATAAAGAGAGAGAGAGAGAGAGAGAGAGAGGGGAGAAAGAGGGAAGGAAGGAAGGAGGGAGAGAGGGAGAGAGAGGGAGAGAGGGAGGGAGGGAGGGAGGGAGGAGGGAGGGAGGGAGGGAGGGAGGGAGGGAGGGAGGGAGGGAGGGAGGGAGATGTTGACATGCCCAGAGCACTCAACAAACATCTGGAAAGCTAGCAAACTAGACTGAAGCAATAAAATGAACAAGTAGCCATTGACTCTATAACCCATGATCGAAACTTGGAAAGCCTGAGCCCATATTGATATAAATAAATGAATAAATGTATTCATCATCAGGAACTGAATATTTGCTTAGATCCAAAGTACATCCCATAAACTGCTAGGGTAATTGCAGAGCAGATACACCTAGAAGACCACTGTGACTAAGTGGCAGGGACAGGAAAGGGACAGATTAAAATGGTAACTGAGCTAATGTCATACAATGGTGAAGACAGGCCATGGCCTCTGGGGTATTCTTGCCAAAGAATTTTGGAAGATAAATTTGCAGGACAATTTTGAAAGTACCTGGTCTTTACTCCTTATATGCACCAAGGTCATGGAAATCAAGAAAGAATGAAGAACTGTCACCATTCTATCAAGGGTGCTTTTTCTTTTCTTTTTCTGGCCGGGGTGCTTTTTCTTTTCTTTTTCTGGCTGTAGTGAGTTTGAACTCAGAGCCTCACACTCACTCAGCTTGCTCGCACCCATGCGGCCCTACCACTTGAGCCAAGCTGCCAATTTGGCTTTCTGCTGGTTATTTGGTGATGGAATCCAGCAAACTTTTCTACTTGAGATGGCCTCAAACACCATATTGTGGATCACAAGTCTCCTGAGTAGCTAGGCTTATAGGCATGAGCCACTGGTGCCATGCTCAAAGCGGACAATGCATACTTTACAAGAGAGATATTGAGACAACTAGCAAAACTTGACTGAGGTGTGAAGATTCTGTAGCACTAACAAATCAATTTGCTGTTCAATGATGGTATTGTGAGTGCAAATAAGTGTGTCCTGAGTTATAGGAAGTGAGAACCAGGAGGAAGTACAACTGGACTAAACATTGCAATCAAGAGACAGACGACCCAGGCTTGGTAGCACGCACCTGTAATCTCAGCACCCCGAGGGTCTGAGAAGAAAGGTACAATTTTGAGGCCAGCCAGCCTGGGACACCTAGTGAGACCATGTCTCAAAAACAAACCAATAAAAGAGCTCAGCTTGTCACACCATAAAAAACCTAAAAGCTTCAAATGTGTTCTACTTACTTATAAGAAACGTATTAATACCATATATATAAGAGAATTACAAGTGTATATGTGAGGAAGACTCATTGAAAATATCATATCCCTTGTCACTCCTAGTGGAGTGTAAACCATTCTATCATTCGATTTGTAGTTTTGTTATTCCTTCTTTCTTAAGTTCCTAAAAGCCTAAAATGCAGCTGGCACCCAGAAGCTGCTTTAAAACATTTATTTATTTTGCTGAACACTGGTGGCTCATAGCTGTTTTCCTAGCTTCTCAGAAAACTGAGACCCAGAGGATCACGGTTGGAAGCCAGCACCAGCAGGAAAGTCCATAGATTTCATCTCCAGCAAAAGCAAAGTAGGATGCCTGGCTCAGATGGTAGAGTGCCAACACAGCAAGCAAGTGGAATCACGATGATGTCCTGAGTTCAAACTCCAGTAGTGCCAATATACTTGTCAAACAAAAGATTAATGTTCTCTTGGACTTTAACGGTTAGATGATGTGACTGTTTCTCCTGTATCGTTGTTCTCCACTGGCTTGTGGAATAGAAAACCCAGTATCTGTCAGCAGAATGAATAAAAGCCTTAAATTACTTGCATTGCCATTATTAAACAAGACTACATTTATATTATGTTCCTTGCCATTATTGTAAAATAAATTAAAAACCAATCAAAGATGGAAACAAAATTAAGACACAGTTTATTTAAAGTTGCATGGCTACTCAACCATAGAAACATACATTTACTAAGTTATCTATTATCTGTTCTCAGCTTTATCAAAAGAAAAAAGAAAAAGGAACTATAAATGGAAACATTTGAGCTGGGTTTTTATTTCTACTGGAGCAGATATCCCAGTATTGATTACCAGATGGTCATGATAATCACCATGAAACCTCATTACTGCTAAAAATGCTGGGCCCAGCAAAAACCTCACTTACAGTGGTTTTGGGTTACTTTAAAGATATACTGATAACATGAATTAAAATATCTTCTCAAGCAAATGCTGCCCTGATTTTATTCTTGCTGGTATTTCCAAGCATGAGAAAAAAGAATCTGCAATCCAATACAGATTACATCAATTTTTCTATAGAAATAGGTTTTAAAAAACTACCCTGGGAGATAATCTGAATTTCTTTTTTTGAAACATCTTGAGCTCTATTGTGACTTCAAAGTGCTTATTTAACTTGAAAATTTCCAAACTGGAGTGAGATTCATTAATCCTGAACATTGTCTTTCTGAAAACAATGTTCTATCACAGAGATTAATAGTTGTAATTTTTGAATGACACACACACTAAAAGTACACATATTATGATTGTACAGTAGAACAATAACAAATGAACACACCAAGGTTCCTAGGATCTATGTCAAAAAGTAAAGTATTATCAGTACCCTAAAAGTCTGTTTACCTCTCCAACCATTCCAGCTTCCTTTCCCCGAAAAATAATTCTTCTGATCACTAGCATGATAGATGAGTAAGTCTTGCCTGCCTTTCCACTTCATATTTATGGGATCTTACTATTCGTGTACTTTTCATACCTGGCTTTCTTTACTCAATATTGTGTTTTACATAATACATTAACTTTCTTAAATTGAATTACATTTTATATGATAAAATATAATTGAATATTACCCTTGAGTTCATTTTCTTTATGAATAATGAAACTTTTAGCAAAACTAGAAATGCACCAATTATTACAAAGTCACAAAACTAGCTGGGAATTGGAAGAGTTGCTAAAGCTGATGTTTAACATAGTTGAACGATTTGAATTACTATTCAGCCAAGTGATCTGAGAATTTATTGTCCTTGTAAATCATCCCATCTAGAAATTACTGTAGACAGAGAAAATGATTGTTTTCCAAGGCACTGTGTATCTCTTTGCTCTCTTCCATGAGATTTGAAGTGGGCTATTTGTAGAGAGAGCTGTGCATCTGTATGTCACTGAGTAACATATACACTCCATTGGCCCTCCCTTTCATTAGGCTGTCACCGATACTATGGAGGTTTACAGATTACAGGTTTTGCTTAAGGCCACCGCCAGCTCCCTAACCCAGTAATTGGATAGACAGATTTGGCTCAGCTCAGCAAGTCTGTACTTCTGTTTGCAAAATCTGCCCTGAATTGAAATACAGCTCCTGACCAGGTTAAGATAAATAGACAAGCGAAAGAAAGAAAGAAAGAAAGAAAGAAAGAAAGAAAGAAAGAAAGAAAGAAAGAAAGAAAGAAAGAAAGAAAGAAAGAAAGAAGAGAAAGAAAGAAAAGAAAGAAGGAAGGAAGGAAGGAAGGAAGGAAGGAAGGAAGGAAGGAAGGAAGGAAGGAAGGAAGGAAGGAAGGAAAGAAGAAGGGAGGGAGGGAGGGAAGGAGAACAAAAAGAGACAGAGACAGAAAAAGAAAGGATGAGAGAAAGGGGAAATGAGGGAGAAAGAGGGAAAGAGAAAGAAAAGGAAAGAGAAGAGAGAAGAAGGGAAGGAAGGGGAGAGGAGAGAGGAGTGGGGGTGGGGGAAGGGAAGGGAGGGAAGGGAGGGGAGAGAAAGGAAGGGAAGAGAAGAAATTCTTTGGCCCCTTTTCTATGTCTCCATTAATTGAACTCATATATATATATATATATATATATATATATATATCATCAAGCCTTAAAAATGATCACCTGGGTGCTGGGAATTTAGCTCAGCGCAAGAGCACCTGCCTGGCAAGCACAAGGCCCCAAATTCGGTCCTCAGCTCTGGAAGAAAAAAAAATCTATTAAAAAAAATGATCACCTTAACATTGTTAAAAAAAATAATTTCTGACTGGCAAACTGAAAACTGTTGGGTTAATTAAAAATTGTGGTTTCCTACCTCTCTATATCCAATTGCACACAACATCATAAGCTTTTCAGACCAGGTAATTTGTATTTTTTTTTTTTTTACTATTGTTGCTTTCAAGACATATATAGAATTGCTATTTTAAAAAAATGGATTATATGAGTTCTGGGAGCTGCTCTCTGATTTCAAAAACTCTAAAACTCAAAGTTAACTAGTTCATAGCACACTTGCTCTATAATAAAACTTCAATCTGGAGTGTTCTAAGTGATACATTATGTACAGTGTGGGTGAGCTCATGACTCCATGAAAACCTCCACGTTTTCACTTTGCTATATAAATTGGCTGCTATATTGGCCCAAATATAAGGCTTTCTTAGGCTGTCTTAATTTTCAAAGGAGAGGAAAAATTTCAAGTTGTAAAAATAAACTGCCACACAAAGCCATTTCTAGCCCCCAGGGGCAGTTGAGGGAGTACAAAACCAGTGCCTAGTACCTCTTCCTCCTTGTGCTGTTGGGAGCTGCAGCTAGTGTTACTGATCCTGAAATTTAAATACAATTGCTACCTTAGCCACCAGCCAGACTCTGAGAAGTTGCCTTCAGTTACCCTGCTGGCCCTAAAAAGGAACTATGTCTCTCACAGTTGGGCATTGTTTAAAAAATAAAAATTTAAAAAAGACAGAATGTACTCACTGCCTTATGCATGAAACTGTAACCCCTCCGTACATCACTTTAACAATAAAGAAATGAGAAAAAAAGACAGAAAGCTTTTATAAAGAGGATATTTTCACAACCAAGTTTTGCTAAATAGTCCAAGCTGCCCGACTGCCCTTGAACTTGGGATCCTTCTCCACTCATAGTGCTAGAACTACAGGCATGTACTCCCACATCCATCCTGAAATTTCAGGGGAGGAGGAGGAGGGGGAGGAGGAGGGGGAGGGGGGAGGGGGAGGAGGGAGGGGGAGGGGGAGGGGGAGGGGGAGGGGGGGGGAGGGGGAGGAGGAGGAGGAGGAGGAGGAGGAGGAGGAGGAGGAGGAGGAGGAGGAGGAGGAGGAGGAGGAGGAGGAGGAGGAGGAGGAGGAGGAGGAGGAGGAGGATGATGATTTAAAGTAGCCTTAACACCTCTCCTTTGTCATCCTCCTCTCAGTAGGTCTCCAGGTAGGCTTGATGAAGAGGATTGGGTACCAGTTCATTGCTTTGCAAAAGTTAAGAAAGATGCTTGTGAGCTGCTGCCTCTGTTTCCCTGCTCATGACAAATAGCATGTGAAGTGTGCATCCTAGCTCCCCATTTGTTGTATAAGTTTTGGCTTTTCTTCACCTCAGTTTCATCAGCCATATGATGTGAATGTGGTCAATATTAGTCATCTGTCTCTCACTGGGACAAAATACTGAGCAAACCAACCTAGAGAAGAGGTTTATCTTGGCTCACAGTGCCAGATGTTCTGATCTAGATTGGCTGGCTGTGTTGCTTTGGGCCTGAGGCAAGGTAGAACACCATGGCAATGGGGCCATGTGGCAGGAAAGATGTCTGCCCAGCCCCACTGCTCAGAAAGGGTAGAAGCCTTCAAAGGCACACCCCCACTGACCTACTTCCCCCAAAAAACCCCAGGCCCTAACAGCTCATTCAGCTCTGAGCTCATCAAGAACCGGATCCCTAGGGACTACATCTTTTTCACCTTTTCTATCCAAGCCACAACCATGTGTCTCATCTCATAGAACTGTGAAACAACTGAATGGAAAGGGGGAAAAAACATATAGGAAGCACTTCGCATTTAATCAACACTAAAGGATATTTAGGATATCAGCCTGGTATTGCTGAGGGTGCTAGCTGCTATACTTCCTCTTCTTCTACAGGCTGTGGTTTGGCTTTTCTCACAAGGAGAAGGAGGCTTGTCATGGCCAAGTCCCCACCAAGAGGAAAGTAACAGAAGTCTGTTGCCTTGGGTCTTTTAAGAACTTGGCATACCGTGTGTTATCCTTTCTCCCTTCCATCCCAATGCCCTAAGGGGCAGAAGAGCCAAAGATAGAAGCCAGTGCCCCAAAAGAACTCTGTAAAGAACTACAGCCATTTGTATACTGCAACCAAGAATTCCTTGGACAATTAATTCTTGGTTCCTTTCTTTATCTGGGGTCCTATTATTTTATTGCTGTCTAACTTGCCTAATTAAATCAGGTAGTAGAGAGCTAGGAGGCATCTTTTAAAATACTGATACTAAGGTAGATGAGTGAGCAACTTTCACCATAAAACAAAAGGAGATTTTCACTGGATTAAAAGCGTAATTTAGTCACCCTCCTTCACATCTCTGGGCAGGTTTTCTCTTGACCTGTTTTCTTCCAACCCTGTTCACCCTTTTCTCAGATATACAAATACGTTTTTCTCTCCTCCAGGCTTCATTTTTGTTAATACAGTGAAAACAGTGCCATTTTGAAGGGGGGAGGAGTGGAGAGGAATGCTTTGTTCAAATCCCTAAGGCATATGAAAGCAAAATATGGAGTAATCGCTTTTTCAATTCAAAGAAGTATGTATGGGTTATGGAAGCATGAAAACCTTTCAGACTCTGAGCATGGCCCTTCTCCTGTTTAGCTCTCTTGAACAAGGAGCACTGTCTGGTCTCATTCTGCCTGAGAGCAGTCTGTCTACGTATGCAGCTCCTTCCAAGCAAATGCTAGCATGCTATGTGTAGAGGAATACAGTTCCCGCTCAATTCAATTCTTCCTTGTCCACCTCATTGGTCTATGCCTTCATGACCTATTCTTGCTTTTGAGGGCAGTGGTAGTTTAGAGTTCATGTGTGAGTTGGTGTTGATTAGGTGCTTTCAGCACCAATAAATGGACGGTCCTTCCCAAACCCAGTCATAAGCTTTGAAAACTATCTGAGGTGTTGTATGACCATTCCTTGATCAGAGAGTGTTGACATCATAACGTATAGAATCAAGGAGGTTATATGTCAAGTGAGTACATTTATTCAAGGGCACTACCAAAAATGACCCATTTTAGTAGAGGGCAGGAGCGGGAGGTGTTGGATAAAGAGTGTGTACAACTACCTAAGTGTCACCTAAAACACACAGGAATCCTCAAAGAGGACCTCCCTTCCTCTATAGCTCCTTCATGAAAATTTCAGATTCCTCTTGGTCATAAAGCAAAACTAGCAAAGATGAAATTGTTCATTTTGACTATGGATGGTTCATAGCCTAAAGAATAGCAGCTATGCAAGCAACCATAAGTTTTAGGGGAAATGAAGGAAATAAGAGTATAGTGTTACAGATAGCAGGATAAAATACTCTGGTATTAAACACTATCAGTATAAAATACTCCGTAGCAAAATTGGAATTTCCTTACCCAAGGCAAAATTTCCTATCTTTAGTCTCTTAGAAAATAGTTCAGCTTTCCCAAGTGACATACACTGTAGACTCAAACTGTCTCCAAACAAATGTATATCTGTATCAATGAGATAACAGTGGCAGAGGGGACTTGTCAGCTATCACTAGAAACTGCAGAAGGCAGATTTAGATATACTAAATAAACCATCCAAAACTCCTAAGAAAACAAGCTTAGGCTATAGTATCTTCTTCATAATGAAAAACTAAGACCACAACCCACATTGTTTAAAAAAGAAGAGTAGCTTTAAAATGTTCTATTAACATCCAAGAATGAAAACCATACCAACAATATGTAGGAAGCTATTATCTGAAGTGTAAGCAACTGCATAGTGCTATTTTAATTATGTACTGGAGGGAAACTGTGATTTATCTTCGCCAGCATTTTATTAGAATGTCAGTTCCTTTGAATTACATCCCTTAGGAAAGATTAGCATGGATTTTAGTATGGATGTGTGAAAGTGTTGCTGTGCCCAGGCCAACTTTTAAAAGTTGTGTGCTAATGAGAGCGAAAATGGAAAGCGAAGTGTGAGATTCTCTGGTCCAAGAATCCTGCAGCCATTCCCCTCTCCCACTACATCTGCAAATGGCACAAACCAAACATAACGCCTGCTAGACATCAGCACCACACTTGGCACATTGGGAGAGGATGGAAGAGATTCAGAGTGAGGACATGGATGTCAGACATTCACTCTTCTGCTTGAAACAGAGGAAATTAAACATCAAGTTGTACAGTGAATCAAAATTTATTCAAAATCAATTTTTAAAACTTTTTCCCTAAAGGAACTTTGAGATCTATACCTACAGTTTACTGAAGAAGGGAAAGCAGAAAATGAGGCTTATATGACCAGCAAATTGGTGTCAGAGAGAGGTCCCAGATGGCCCAAAGTTCAGTTCAATGCTCTTCTTTCTAAATGATTAAATAGCTTCTTGACAGGGCTTGAATATGGGTTTGGGGGGTGTGGGCTCTCTCTCTCTACTTCCCCTCTCTTGGGGGGAGAAGGGGCTTGTCCGCCCCTTCCTGGGTGGTCCTTTTTCGCTCTCACCTGGGAGCAATGGCCACAGGTAGCCTCGGCGGCGTGTGGTCGCAGGGTGCCCCCAAACTGCCAAGAACGACACGGATGTGTGGGCCCCTGGAGAAAACCTCTAGGGCTTCTGTATATTCAAATGAGGAGCCCCCCAGATATACCCCAAAGGTGGGCACAAGAGAGGGGCCCCTGATTGGTCCCAAGGAGCTGTCCCTCAAGTGATGTCAGGAGACTTCCTTTGTGGGCAGAGGTCCAGCCCCCCAAGAATGGGCCCCTGGGGTACCCCTCCGCCATAGCACACCTGCTAGCCCCAGGAACAGGGGCTTCTCTTCCTGTTAAAGACAGGAAGGGGAGGGACAGGCCGAGGTCAGCTGTGGCCCCTTAAAGGTACAGTTGACCCCAACAGGGGGGTTGTTTTGTTTTGTTTTGTTTGGGTTAGGTAGTTGTAGGGCTTGAACCCAGGTCTTGGGTACTTTCTATGAGCTCTTTTTGCTCAAGGCTAGCACTCTACCACTTTGCCCCACAGCTCTACTTCCAGTTTTTAAGTAGCCAACTGGAGATAAGAATCTCACAGGGACTTTTCTGCCTGAGCTGGCTTTGAACCTTTGAACCACAATCCTCAGATCTCAGCCTCTTGAATAGCTAGGATTGCAGGCATGAGCAACCAGCACCAGGCTCAATATGCTTTCTATTTTTGTTAAACTTGTAATCAAGGGGAAATCATGATACAAGTGTTTCTTTGACCAAGTAAAAATAGTACTAAGTCAAAAGAATGGATAAAAATATATCGGTAAAATTTTCTCTCCTCTCCTCTCCTGTCCTCTCCTCTCCTCTCCTGTCCTCTCCTGTCCTGTCCTGTCCTGTCCTGTCCTGTCCTGTCCTGTCCTGTCTTGTCCTCTCCTCTCTTCTCTCCTCGCCTCCTCTTCCATTTTTTCCCCTTTCCTTCCCTTTTCTCTTCTTTAATTAATTGTCTTTTCTCCAGAAAGAGCAATAGTCCTATATTACTGTCTTTGAAAACTAGCTGGCATTGTTCCCTGGGGGAAAACCTGAAAGCTACTTTTTGCTGTGGTCCTCTAGAAAAAGTTTTAAGTTGCTCCTTGGTGATTCCAGAGGTTCTTATTGGCCAACTAGTGAAAAATTAAATTCACTTCAGGAAGTGATCAAAGTAGACCAGCCTGTGTCTCCTACTGAGTTCGATCCGAGACTCCAGACTCCCTTCTGCCCTGGGAGCACAGGTAACTGGTAAATGAGAACAAGAGAGATCCCACCTTCTGTAGAGCCAGCCAGGCCTTTGTGGCCTTGTCTGGTGCTAAGCAAGATTCAGGCCTGCTAACCCATGGTGCATGGGGGATTCTTGAGGAGAGAGTTGTCAAGTGACCCGGGGAGGCTGCCCAATGCTGAGGTGGGACCTTCCCAACAAAACTAAATGTCCTGAGCCAGGAGAGATGCCACTCTCTGCGGTCCACCAAATCGTAATATAGTGCAATACTCTGCTGGTACTCAGAAGCACAAGTTGACATTTCAGTTCCCGAGATTTGAGTGGCTGAGGCTTGCTCATTTCCAACAATAAATCGCCATTCCTCCTCCCGTGGGTCCCTGAGCTCTCTCAGCCTGGTCCCTGTCTGTCTCCGGGTTCCACAGTCCAACAGGCCATGTCTCCCTCTTCTGTTCCCCAATCAAGGGGTCCTCTCCTCTCCCCTAGAACTGGGCTGGTGGTGAGAGAACCCTCCCTTTCCTCTTCTTCCTCAAGGACCCCCCCCTCCTGACTTCAAACTCTCAAAAGACCCCCATTCTTTCCCTCTTGCCCTGGTTCCTAAGGACAGTCCCATTGTGCCCACAGCTGTCATAGGATCCGAGATCCTCACTCCCTGGACCCCAGCCTCAGCCTCCTCCCTTCTCTGGCACTGCCCAGCTGGCAGCCCGCGGCCCGCCCCTCCTCTGCCACTCGGGGTCACTCCAGGACAGGCACTGTCCCCTTCTTCTCCAGCCACTGCTGCCTGAGCCCCAGGAGCCTGAGGGGGCCCCAAGCAGAAGCAGCAGGGTGCCAAATGCGGGCCCAGCTCCTGCTCTGCTGAGATCTTCCCAGGCTAGAAGGGCTGGTCAGAGAGGGGAGCTAGGATGGTGATCTTGCTGGGCACATACCTCAGCATTTCCTGCCCACCCCTCACCCCAAGCTAATCCCAGCCTCAGGGCACCAGGGGCCTAGGTCCACATCTTGATCACCTTACACACACACACACACACACACACACACACACACACACACACACACTTCCTACCACCACCCAGTCACCCGCCAAGACAACCCCTACCCTACTGGCAACAGGGAGATCAGTTTCACCTATTTTTATACTTTATATAAATGGAATCAATCGGATGTGCTCCGGGGACTGGTTTCTAACTGCAGCCTCTTTGCCTGTGATTAAAGCTCTCTGGTCCTGTTTGGTGACAAGACAGCATGATTTGCTTGTCCACTCTGTTTGGGGTATTTCTGTCTTTGGGATTGATAAGAGAACTTTCTGAAGAAAGCTTTCTTAGTCCCTAACTTCCCTGGGTACCTTTGCGTTCCTCTGAAGGACAATCTCAGCATGGAGGCCCTAGTCAAGAAAGGCTAGACTCAGCTTTAGGTGTGTGGCCAAAGAGATGTTCAAAGTTCTTTCTGTTCAGGAATCACCTGCTAAGGGTCAATTCCAATGGCTCCAAGCAAAGCCTTAGGGAGGACTGGCTGTGCTTCCTGTATGACCACTCAGTGTGAACAGCATACAGAGCCCCCTTTCCTTGTGGCAAGGACAGATAACACACTCCACCAACACATGGAGACCAAGTCAATGCCTGCTTTGGGAAGTGCTGAGAAACTGTACCGCTAGGCTATGAGATAGAGAAGTGCTCCTGAGGTGGGATTGCCAGAGAAGATTTTGTGAAGGGGTGATTGAGGGTGAGGACTGGCTGAGGGCAGGCCTCAGATGCAAAATTTCTTGGACTTGAAGGTCATCAAGTTGCCAGTTCCCAGGCCTTCATGTTCACTACAAGGCCTTGGAAAAATGGGAAAGCCCCTGGCTGGAACATCATCTCTCTGGCTTCTGAACCCGGAGGCACTCCCCTCCCGGGATATTGCCACCTGTGATTGTATAATTACAGCTTATTATGCTTCATGCCTGCACCTCACATTTTGCCAAGTACTTTGCCACTTGAAAAATATTTCTGACCTCCAGTCATTGATGAGGTAGCCTGATATTTGACCCACAGAAAACAGACTGCATGAAAACACGAATATGCCCAAGGCCAAAGGGCAAAGCAGTGAACGATGAAAGGATGCACTGAGCGGATCTCACCATGCTGCAGCACTGTGCCCAGGACTTTGCACTACAGGACCCTGTCAAGTGGGGAGCAACCATTGTTAGCTCCTTCTAACATAAAGGAAAGTGAGGGGAAGGAACAATACTTAACCTGTTTAAAGCCACACAGTCATTGGGGAATGTTAAGATAGAAACTCTGAGATAGTCTAACATGAAAACCCGGGCTTTCTAGAAGTAAAACCTAAGGAGATCATTTCTGTGGGGAATATTTTCAGGAGAAAATGGTAGAAGCAAGATGGAGCAGGGAGAAAGGTAGAGTAAGAATGTAGTCCTCCCACCCAGAAACTGGCATGAGTTTACTCCACAAGAAACATAGATTGCATTACCAAGTCAGTTTCTCTTTGAAGCAGAGAGAGCCTTTTAAACCCACTACGGATCAGCCCTGGCAGCTTTCTAGAGAAAAAGACATCTATGGGCCCTTAGTGGTCAATCCACCACAGAGATTAAAGGATGGAGGTATCAATCAAAATTACACATTATATCCAGTGTCCATTGCTCTTAGCCATGTGTGGGATATCCAGAATGCCCAGGGCATTCTATATTCTAAAATACTACAGGTTGTCACCTTCTGTTATGTTGCCCTTGAACTTCTCCTGGGCTCTTCATTAATGTCACACTTCACAAACATTCTGGTTTCAGGATGGCTTCACATGTTCAAAACCTTTGAATGTTGGTTCTACTAGACCAGTGGCACCAATAGTACTAAGAGGATCCAGGCACCAGTGGCTCATGCCTGTAATCCATGCTACCCAGGAAGTTATGACCCGGAAACTCACTGTTCAAAGCCAGTCTAGGCAGATAAGTCTGTGAGACTCCATCTCCAAAAACAACCAGAAAAGAAGGCAAGGCTGAGGTAGCTAAGATGATGGAATTCAAGCTGAGTGAACATAGCCCTAAGTTCAAACCTTAAATCTCAGTATCACCACACACACACACACACACACACACACACACATACACACATACACATACATATATATACATAACTAAAATGGAGACAGAAATATTTGATATTTTTAGTTATTGATTTTAAAATAGCCATGATTTATCATGGCATCATAAAGTAAGAAATATATATTAGTGTTATATTTATTTTTAAGTAGTTGTACAAAGGAGTTTAAATTACAAAAGTCAGATTATGAGTATAATGTATATATATTTTAAATAGCTGTATTTTCCAGTGAAAAGAATGGCATTGTTTTACATATCTGTAAATTTCTTTGATGTCTAGATTAATAGTGAAACAACTCAATCTCATAACTGTTTCTATACTCAGGCTGTTGTGTGGTGTTTGTACTGAAGTATATGAGGAAAATCCAGCCTCTCCCAGACTGACAAAGGGAGATTTTCATGGATCTCTTGGGAAAGGTTTGGGGAGCTCCTGGTGACTGCATCACTTTAAGGATTGCTCATCTAATTATTAAATTTCAGATGAAGAAAAGTGATGAGTCAGTATGTTTCAAATCCTTAGCCTATCCAGTTTTATAAATAAAATTACCTTAGAATTTGATTAGTCTGCCTGGTGCCAGTGTAATCCTAGCTACTCAGGAAGCTGAGAGCTGAGGATCATGGTTTGAAGCCAGCCTGGACAGAAAAGTCCATGAGACTCTTATCTCCAATAAATTACTCAGAAAAATCCAGAAGAGGTGCTGTGGCTCAAGTAGTAGAGCACTAGCCTTGAGCACAGAGACTCAGAGGTAGTACCCAGGCACCGAGTTCAAACCCCAGGACTAGAGAAAAGAATTTGATTGAGCCAGTGATTTTATGGCTATGAAATAAACATAAAATATTATTTTGTGGGGTTTTTAAGCTCTCCTGGCGCTCTCTCCAATCTCTCTCTCTCTCTCTCTCTCTCTCTCTCTCTCTCTCTCTCTCTCTCTCTCTCTGCCTTTTTTAACCTGTAACTGCCAACATAGTGATTTTTTTTCAAATCCTAACTCTGGCTATCAAAATGGCATTTATTCATTCTGCAAGTATTTATTACACATGTCTTATGTACCACACAGCATATTAGACATTGGGACCTAATGGTGTGTGACATATTCATAATGCCTGGCTTCTTGGGGCTTACAGTTTATGGAAGAGACAGGCTGTGCTAAGTACTGGGGTAGAGAAGTTGGTGGTTCTTCAGAAGAACGATGGGAAATTTTTCTGCAGGCAGGAAGGGCAGAGAGAGAGGCCTGAAAGATCTCAGAAGTGAACCTTAAGTGAAGTGTAAACTGAAAGCTCAGATAATAAGACTGAAAATAGTGTGAAATGAAGCCAGGGCAAGGAGGCTTATAAATGATGTCAAGGATTTGGGCCTTTTTCCTAAAAGAAATACAAAGCAAGTTTTAAATGGAATAGGATGTGCTATGGCAAGACCAATTAGTACAGTAGTTCCCATTAGCTACAGGAAATCAATTCTAGTACCCCCAACTCCAGCAAATGCCTGACTCCTCAGTTGGTATACACCCTACTTACACTAAAGATGCTCTGTATCTATAATAAACTCTAATTTATAAATTAGGCAAGAGATTTAAAGCAGCAGTAATAAAACACAAAAATATAATCATAAAATAGGGCACCATTTTTCTGCTAAGGGCCATTTGGGTGTTTGTAAGTCATTAGAAAGCCATACAAAATTATTATTCTGGGAAGCTAGCTGTGGGAAGTCGACCCAAAGCATACAAGAAATTACATGTCCATCCCATCATGTTTCAAATGCTCTTGTGAGTTCATATAGCACACAGAGCAGACACTCCCTACCTCTGAGCCAGAAGCTCTGCCATTGCCCTTAAGTAAGAAAAGGTAACTTGAGCACAAGCACAGCAACACTGTGACCATCATGGGATAGTGTGGACAAAGGAATGTTTCATGTCCAAGGAGGAAAGGGTGCTGAAATGGTTCATCATGTTACTTAGAATGGTACATTAAAATGTATGCATTATTTATCTCTTGCAGTTTCCATGTAATATTTTCACATAAAGATTGAGTAATGGTTACTAAAAATGAAAAAAAAAACCACTGGTAGGAAGTTCGACAACAGTGTGGGTGGAGGGAGTTGAAGATAGCTGTCCATTTTGACAGATGTCAGGCTGCATGGTTGGGTTAGACATGAGGGATAAAAAATGTACCAGGGATGCCTCTGGATTGCTCAGACAGCTACTGACCACTCCTCGAATCTCAGTTCCTATGCCAGGCTCTGATGTCACAGAAGGCTAGAAATTCAGAGTAACAGAAAAGCAAAAACTGCTACTTGTGTCTTGTGGAAAATGTAGCAATGTTATGGTTATTTGAATTAACTCCATGGTCTGAAAAAAAAATGTTAGATGCAATCATTGCTTCCTTGAAGGAAACAAATACAAATTAAGTCAATTAAAATAATTGCTTCTCCATTATAAACATTTCTGATGGTAAGGAGAACAGTCAGGAATTCTTAACCAATTATAATCCCCTTCTCAAATCTGAGGTAAAGGGGTAGGTTGCCTATCCTGTTGTGGTAGTGGTGTGTGAGTAAAGACAGAGATTAGGTTACATTTCTGGAAGTGATAATGGAAGAAGATAATCCATAGCTATATTGTTTGACCATAGGAAAAGAACTTGGACTTGTAATTTCCTGTAGTTACACCAAACAGTAGATTATTTATTGTGCAAGCTACTGAGTCCTAGCTTTAGTCACTAGACCTTTACTAAATCCAGTTAGCCTAGGGAAAAGAGCCATATCCTAATGAAAACATTAATTATAATCCCAACTGTCTATAGAATTAATTAAAATAGTGTTAGGGTATAGTGATGTTTTCCACTTCATTTAGTGTGCAAAATTTTCCTGATTGGATCCATTGCCATTCAACAGTTCAAAAGCCCAGAGGCACAAAATGAATCTGTTTTCTATCAGTGATTAGTTAATTCTCCTAAATACCTGTTAAATGTTAAGTATATTTAAAAGATGGCATTGAATGTGTAAGTTTTTGAAATCACTGTTAAAATTATAAAATGTATTTCATGTTAATTTAAATAACAAAATTTAGCCAACAGGTTTCTTTAAAATATCTTTTTCACCTCCCATATGGGTGATTAGTTTATTAGTAAAAACAGTACTTTTAAATTTACCTTCCCTTGCTGCTTTTTTAAACTAAAATTCAGGTAGAGTGTTTAAGATGTGTATTTGGATCTATGTATGTCTGCATAAATAAATAAGCAGAACTATAAATGTTTTCATCTATTTTCCTATATGAGGCTTTTTGCCCTGCGAGAAAGTGTGATTTATATTTATTTGTACAACTTTCGAAATAACGTTTACAGTGAGATGATTCAAATATAAACTATTCTTAAACTATTAACCCTCTGGTAACTTCATAAAGGCAGCAGCCAATGACATGTCATGAGGTACAATTTGTCTAGTTTTTTTTTTTTTTTTTGGCCATTCCTGGGGCTTGGACTCAAGTCCTGAGCACTGTCCCTGGCTTCCTTTTGCTCAAGGCACTCTGCCACTTGAGCCACAGCACCACTTCTGGCCATTTTCTATATATGTGGTGCTGGGGAATTGAACCCAGGGATTCATGTATACGAGGCAAGCACTCTTGCCACTAGGCCATATCCCCAGCCCCAAATTGTCTACTTTTAAGATTGGAGCTAAACTTGCTTGTTCAGATTTGGGCTTAGATAAAAAGCTTGATTCACTCTGGTTTTATAGTCGCCCAGATTTAAATAAGGCGGTGTGATTGTCTACGGAAGCTCATAATAAAGCACTTCGATTTAGAGCTTCAAATACCCCCACCTATCAGTCAGCCTGCTTCTCCAGGCCTTCAGACTGAAAAACTGCAGCTGTGTTTATGCGGCAATTTAGAATCCCTGTTACATATGCAAGCAATTGGGTTCCATGGCTCAATCACAATTCATTCATTTTGCGCTTTTTTTTTTTTTTTGCTAAAGAAATAAAATCACAGAACTATATGGCATTAAAGCCATTCCTTAAGGATCATAAAATCAGGAGATTGAAAATTATAGTCCCACAAAACCTACAAATCTTTCCATTTCCCATTAAGTAAAGTCCACACAGAAATTCCAGATATATTGTAGTGAAGGTGTGATATTTACTCTAGCAAATACTTATTCAATTTTGAATGTATAAGTCTTATAAATCATAGAAGGTATTTATGGAAATATGTTATCATAATAAGGGAAATTAAATTACACAGGTCTATACGGTCATCTAACCTCTGATTCACATAACTTCTAAAGTATTGTTGAGAGTCTAGATGCACACTGGCCCAAGCAAAAGTATATGCAGTTCATCATTTTACATTAACTACATGCTGAAAAATCATGTAAAATTTGACTTTTGTGAAAGTGGAATATTACTCTCATAGGTGCTAACAGTTAATTAAAATTTTTAGGGTTTTTTATAAGATAGGCTTTTTCCTATATTATTTGGCTATCGGTGTCCATAATGTTAAGAGGATTTATTAGGTTATTTTAGGGAAAATCATTTTAATCTGAAATCGAAATTTCATAATTATACTGTAGCTTAACCAGGGCTATTTCCAACTTAAACTTGGGTTGCATTTCAGGTGTTACATTGATTTGGAGTGTGAGGTTTCTGCTGGAAATAACTTCTTCCAAGCTGGGTTCTCAAGAAGCATACAAAAGCAATTATTTCATCTAAGGTATGGCTCTCTCATAACTGTTCCTAACTATTTCCCCCACCCTACCTTTATCTTATCAATGCTTCCAGGAAGGGAAATGAACAGCCTTCCTAACCTTCCAACTCTATAGGCAGAGATCACCAACCTGGGTTCATAGAGCAACAGGAGAGAGGTAGAGGAACAAGACTTGAAGGGCAAGGGAGAGGAGCTGAGAAAGATGGCAAGATAACTAGAAGGCAAGGACCTTTCCATTCCTTTTCTGAACACCTGTGGGGGGGTGCTATTATTGTGAATAATAAAAGAGAAAACAGAAATTTCAGTTAGAATGATTGCATACATGTTGCATACTTCTCCATCCCAACCAAAAAACAGTCATCAAATTAGATGGATGGATAGATGGATGGCTGGATTGACACGTACAGATACGCATGAGTAGGCTGACAGGAACTTTTCTATAGTCACTGGAAAAGATAAAGGGGTGCAAGCAGGCATGTTGTTATGGGCTGATTTCAAAATTAGGCCATGTGTGTTTTGATCCTTGGTACACTATTTCAAAGTTCATAATTTCAGACAGGTACAAACCAGTCTGGATCTCAGTTTCCCCATAAGAAAATGGACTGAATTGATATGAAGTGTATAGACATAATGACACTGAATTCATAAGATGTACAGAATTCAGTGAGTTAATCCACATAAAGTGTCTAGTGTTATGTCCAAGATATATGGATCTCCCAATAATTTTAGCTAGAATAATTTTGTGGCACATAGTCAAAGTCTGTGAGGACATTAAAAAAAAAACCTATTCAGCATATTCAACTTGAGGTCAGTTCCACTTTAACTAGACCTATGACTTAATTGATCACTTAATTCCCGTGGCCTTCAGGTAAAAAAAGGATTGGTTTAGATATAGTAATGCTTCTCAAATTTCAGTGCACATAGAATATTCTAGGGGACCTTGTGATAATAGGAATTCTGATTCAGTAGGTTCCAGGGCTGAGATTCTGCAGATAGCCAGAGCCAGCATGAGAATAGGACTGACAGTCTAGTGACCATGCTTTGAGTAGCACAGATGGCCAATGGGCCCCATGCTTGTAGATCATGAGTGAATAATAGATTTACATTCACATGAAACAAAAACCCGTCTCAAATTATCCTGGGCATTTTTTAGAGCCCTGAGGAGATCAGGAGAAAAGATCAGGATGTGGCTGAGTGGTTGAGGACTGGTCAGGGAGAAAATGACCAAAGGTCTCTCTGTTTCCTGATGTGATCTTCCCAACAGAGGCAATTTTACAAACATAAACAAGAAATGTGAGTTTAGAGAAGAGAGAGAGAGAGAGAGCGAGACAGAGACAGAGACAGAGACAGAGAGACAGAGAGCTGGAACTCCAGGCCTGGGCACTATCCCTTCACTTTTTCACTCTACAACTTGAGGCATTACATTTCCACCTCCAAACTGAGGTTTCTTTTCCTTGATTCTGAAAGGTAGCATGTCATAATAGTAAAGAAAGTATGTAAGAGTTGATTCATTATAATAGTGCTGCAAATTATTGGCTGATGTTGAACAAATTGCTAAATTTTCCTCAACTTCATTTTCCTACAAAAAACACAGCAACAGCAGCACTTTGGGGGTGCTAGTGATAATCCAGTGTACTTAGCACAAGGTGTAAGTGCACTATAAAAGTGCACTATATCCACACTGGCTATCTATTGAAATTACTACTACTTAAATTGTTACCTCACACTATAATCCAATCCTATTTCTACCTTTACAGCAGTGGCTGTCAAATCTCAACATGTTCTAGAATCATCGGGGGAGAAAGGGTATGGTTTATTTTAAGATAGATTTCTGAGCTTCTCCCCCAAAGATAGTAAGCTTGTAAGGAGGACTTGAATAGGTCCAAGATTCTACATTCTGGACAAGTTCACAGGTGCTTCTGGTTTGGGGATCACACACTGAGAACCCTTAATCTACAGTTACTTTCTATAAATGACATTGTCAAGGGATGGGGAGTAAAGGAATTTGCCACACAAGTCACATGACCTCAAATAGGATGCTTTATCATTCTAGTCCATTTTTATGAAAAGGTTCCTAAAGTACATCTCTTTTATTTTATTTCGGTGACTAGGAGCTTTTAAATAAAATTTAACTCTTCTATCATTATGCAGTTAACTCATTTTGAATTTAGAAGGGATATGGAGATGGAGTCTTTTGACTTACAATTTTAAAGTCAATTGAAACAACATTTCCCAAATGTGTTCCAAAGGGATTATGGAAGATTCCTGAGAAAAGATGGTGGTGAAACTTTGAGGTCAGCATGGGCTCCTGAGTATAAATATGTGGGGTGGCTATGCTTCCATTTGCCAGGCTGGTAATCTGCAGAAATGGTTGAAGTATTAGACTGGTGAGATGCACCAGACAATACTAAAGGCATGTTGAGTTGGTTAAGGGACAAGGACTACCTGGGGTGGATGTTTTCTCATCCTGTGCCAGAGAGCTTTGTCTTTAGTTTTGCCCTTTTTTCCCCTCAGTTAATTAGATGAGTGAGAATAATAACACATTACTATCCTTGTTTGGTTTTAGAATATCTATAAGCAGATCATTTACTAGATCTACAGGAGAAGCATTGAGAAACCAGGAAGGAAGGCTAGGGTAGACTTTGAGGCTCCTCCACTCCAGATTCTCTGATTCTGATTCTCTTAGGGCAATAGCCACTTGCTCTCCTGTTAGGATGTTGTGGCCTACTGTAACTATGTGATTGCTTTAGGGTTTTTGGTCTTTGTTCAGCACACCCTTTGCTATCTACCAGCTTCATAGCTCATTTTCCAACCTGCTCTCAGATGGCTATTTAGCTATACAAAAGTATATGACAACTAAAGTTGGCAAGCAGAGTATTTACATTGTAAATGTATTTATAGCAAGAGTGAGCACAACATTCAAGAATATGCGAGACTGGTGTGGGATTTGGCTTTAAGGTCTCAGAGGGTGGACCTTATTTATTTCTGTTACATTTTATTTGTTTCTCTTATATTTAGATCCCATAGAAATAAAACTATCTTTAGCCTCTTATGTTAGCTGTCATCTGTTGTAATAAGATTCAACTCATCTGTTGAGCTAGCATTCACATTTCAGTTCAAATTACACTTATTTTAGTGATAACTTGGAGAGAGGTTGTTAGAAATGACTAGAAGGTGTAATAATATTGCAGATTCAAAAAACAGTGTAGATTCTACTTAAATATATTCAATACCCACTTAAAAAAGTTATAAGTTCACTATTTGAACAACTAAATATATAAGTATGCATATTCTACAAGCCCTAATTTTTTGTTATCAACAAAGGTATAACTCTAAATAATCGATGGATGGTGTTTTAAATAAGAAAGAATTGAATAGAAACTGAAAAAAAAAAGAAAAGATCTCTTTTTACATTCAGGACTTTGTTCCATACATTCTTTCACTAGGTGGCAATATATTAGCAAGAATCTGCTTAATAATGCATTGGTTACAACTGATAGACTGATTTACAGTCTGATTTACATTTATATCCCATAGTCAATAAGTCTCCTTTCGGGCCTGGGCTAGGGTTAGACAGACTTTTCATTTGTCATTCCTAACAGCCTGTGCATGCTCCACTGACTGAGGTCAACAGCTTGCTAACTAGTCATTGACCATGTAGGCACATTAACAATTCTTTGCTGATTTATCATCATGGAGGAGCCAGTGTCCGCTGAGTAAACTTGGGCCTTTTCACTCTAGTGTTTTCTGATGTTGGTAAAAGCACTAAGTATGCATTACTTTATCTACAACCTGAGAAAACAGACCTTTCTAAGGTTCTTTAAACTTGATTACATTATTTAGGTGTCGATGTATTATATAAAAAGATGAATTGTTTCATGTTGCCAGTGAGTAATAGAGTGTCCTGTGTGAGTGAGGCAGGACCAGGTATAGAATTACAAATTATATACCCAGGCTCTGTATGCAGAGGCACCCACAAGGTGATGTTGTTACAAGATATTCAGAGATAGTTTAGGGCTGCTGTGTATTTCCTAGGCAAGTAGTTTCCTTTGTTATGTGGTTAGGGGACTAATTTTTAACAAGAGAACTGTAGCAGATTGATTCATAATTAGACATATGGGTTTTTTTTTTCTTTGCAACTTGTAAACATCAACTTACCAATTGGTAACTTTGTGTCTATTGGATATTTTGTGAGAAGTATATTAAAACTTTGTGCTTCAGAACTCTTTTTCTCGATTCCAAAAACATTAAGATTCTAATTTAATTAGATACTTTTTTAGGCTAGAACTGGATAAAACGCTATGTTATTAGGAAGCTCCAAACTTCTCTACTCTCTGTGTGGTGCTAAAATATACCAATCATCAGTTTCTTAATTTTAGAAATCAAACAGCAACAAAAATTGTATTTTCTGACAGAGAAAGTTAGAACAGAAATTCTCAGTTGAGGATGACCTTGTCCCCAAGGACATATGGCAAATCTAGAGACTTGGGGGATGATAGGAGGGTTGTCTATGTGTTCTAGTGGGATTTAGTGGGTAGAGGCCAGGGAACTTTTGATTCTCTATGGTAAAAACGGCCCCTTATGACCAAGAATTATCTAGCCCAGAACATCAATAGTGCTCTGAGCCTAGAATTTGAATTGGGATATGAATACCAATTAAATGACTAAGATTGTCTGAACTTTTATATATGGAACCATGATCCTACCCAAAGATGAGAAAACAGCAAGGAACTCAATGAATGATAGGAAAAAAGAGGAGATATTTGTTCCTTTCTGTTTCCTATGTCATTAAGAAATATAAGTGTGGGGCTGGGAATATGGCCTAGTGGCAAAAGTGCTTGCCTCGTATACATGAAGCCCTGGGTTCAATTCCCCAGCACCACATATATGGAAAATGGCCAGAAGTTGCGCTGTGGCTCACATGACAGAGTGCTAGCCTTGAGCAAAAAGAAGCTAAGGACAGTGCTCGGGCCCTGAGTCCAAGGCCCAGGACTGGCAAAAAAAAAAAAAAGAAAGAAAAGAAATATAAGTGTTTGAACAATTCCACCACAGCTAATCAGTCTCCACAAATCATTTTATTCCTTACTTCTAATCTTAGCTTTCTGTCAAATCAGGCTATAGTATCACCAAACACCATAAAATTTGTTTTTCCCTTTCCTAATTTGTCCCCAATACTGCATCAGCTGGTGTTCACACATGCTCTTTAACTTGTGAAAGTTTGTGCTGTTCTGCTTTTTATTCTGTTTATGGAGCACAGCCTTTAAAACATGACGATAATTTAAAACAGATGTTCTCATAAACTATATTTTTGTTCAAATTCAGAAGTAAGATATTTTTAAATAAAAAGAAAAGAAACAGGATACCTTGATAGAGCTTTAGGATCAGGCAACTTACACTTTTTTGTTTTGTTTTGTTGCCAGTCCTGGAGCTTGAACTCAGAGCCTGAGCACTGTCCCTGGCTTCTTTTTGCTCAAGGCTAGCACTCTACCACTTGAGCCACAGCGCCACTTCCAGCTTTTTCTATATATGTGATGCTGAGGAATCAAACCCAATGCTTCATGTATACGAGGCAAGCAGTTTACCACTAGGCTATATGCCCAGCCCCAATTCACGCTTTTTTTTTTTTTTTTGCAATCATTTAACCATTCCATTTCTTCTTTTTTCAAGACACATTCAACTGTGTTTCCTTTTATTTAATTCTGCACTTCCTGTTGTTGTCTGGTTTACTTTTGTCAGCTATTTTTTGCTAAATATAATATTTTCTTTCATGTACATGTTTCTTCAGCTCTTAGCTGAAATAACATTTTCTTAAAGAGGTCTTCTGTGACTGCCTCATTTAAATTAAGTGCCTTTACTCAAAACCCTCTCTTGTGGACTTTTCTTTTTGTGATGGTACCAAAACTTGAACTCAGAGCCTCTTGCTATCATTCAGCTCTTTTGTTCACAGCTGGCACTCTACCTCCTGAGTCATGGTTTTAGTTTTTACTTTTTTTTGCTGGGTAATTGGAGATAAGGAGTTTGGATGTGTCTATCCTGGATGGCTCTGGCCTCAATCCTCAGATCTCAGCCCCCTAAGTAGCCAAGATTTATAGACATGAGCCACTGGTGCCCAGCTCTTCTTCCATTTATGTGTATGTGTACAATATATCTACCTGATATTCATTTAAATGACTCTCCATCTTATTGACTCAATTTCACAAAGAACTAACCTCATCTATTTTTCCATCAAAATCGTCTCAGAAGTCAGGTGCCAGCGGCTCACACCTGTAATCCTAGGAGGGTAGTCAGGAGGCCGAGATCTGAAGATCAAGATTCAAAGCCAGCCCAGGCAGGAAAGTCCATGAGATTCTTATTGCCAATAAACACTCAAAAAAACTGGAAGTGCCATTGTGATTCAAGTGGTAGAGTGCTAGCCTTGAACCCAGAGAGGCTCAGGGTCAGAGCCCAAGCCCTGTGTTCAAGCCCCAGAGTCTGACATCTGATTGACTACACTGTTCTCAGCATCATCACAGATAATGGTCAGATAAAATCTGACTGTTGAGCATGGTGGCTCAGCTTTTCCTATAATCCTAGCTACTTGGGAAATAGATTGGGGTATCATGGTTCCAGGTCAGCCTAGACTTTGTTCCAGTCAGTGATTGAACTCTTGTTATTCCAATGGGAAAGAAAAACCGTAAGTGTCCAGGCTGGACGATGTATAAAGCAAAGCCCTACCTTGAAAAGGCAACATGAAAAGAGACTAGTGGGATGGATCCATGGTGGAGCTACTGCCCAACAAGTGTGAGGCCCTGTGCTCACACCACATGTACAACATACACATACACACAAAGCTGAGCACACAAGCTACATTCCTGTTGACAGTCTGAGATCACCCAAGCATGCCTCTCTCCCTTTTCTGTGTAAGATTGTTCCATCATCATTCTTTGCACAAATAGATGCTATTATTTAGCCCTTGTCATTTTTTCCTGTGCATGTGGCACAATGAGAGTAAGCTGTAAAGAAGGGAACATAGTTTGGCCAAGACCACTCTGAAATTCCACAATAGCCTTTCCATGTACAATAACCTTTGTTCTTGATTATTCTTATCAGTCTCTGAAGGACTGTGGGGAAAAACTTTGATGAGTCTTGGCACAAAAATTTTTATATGGTGCCAAGTCCTTTAGGCTTGATAAAGAATAGCTTAACTGGGCTGGAACTGTGGCTTAGTGGTGGAGTGCTTGCCTAGCATGCCTGAAGCCCTGGGTTCAATTCCTGATACCACATAGACAGAAAAAAAGCCAGAAGTGGCACCATGGCTCAAATGTTAGAATGCTAGCTTTGAGTAAAAGAAGCTCAGGGACAGTGCCCAGGCCCTGAGTTCAAGCTCCAGGACTGGTTAAAAAAAAAAGCTCAATTCCAGGAGGGAAATTAGACAAGACATAATATGGTTCAAGTGTGATTTGTCCCCAAAAGTTCTTGTACTGAAAGACAGGTCTTCCATGTGGCAATTTGGGAAATGGTAGAACCCTTAACAGGTGGGTCCTAGTTGGGGGATGATTAGTCTTCAGGAGGAATCAATGCTTTCTTCCAGGGAGTAAGAGCAGGTCACTTTGAAGGAACCAGATACGTTTCCTCCCTTTTGGTCTCACCCTGTGTCTTCTGGATACATATTCTTCACTTTTGTTCTGCCATGTGCCTGAGGCCCTGCCAGAGCCAATCAGAGCCTAATTCATGTACCTGATCTCCAGAACTGTGAGCTAAACAAATCTCTTTTCTTTATAAACTACCCAATCTCAGGTGTTTTGGAATGACTGCACAAAGTAAACTAATACATGATGATTCTCATTCAAATTCTCACAATAGATGTTTGGTTTGTATCTCTAAATACGTCCTAGCAATATACTATTAGAGATTCTCCTCTCAATTACCAGAGCCTAATTTTCCCTCTCTTGAATCTGGATTTGACACTGACTTTCTTTGGCCAGTAGAATTTTAGCAAATGTGACATAAGCAGATACATGAAAATAGCTTGTGAGCTGAGGCCTGCTCTGCTGCTCTCTTTAGATTCTGAGACCACAATGTAAAGAAACCTTGACAAAGGTAAGCGTTCATGAGGAACAAACTGACCTATCTCAGCTGAAGGCTCTGCACTGACCATCCTGAAAACCACCACACATGCAACAAAATTACTATAGATTGTCTACTCTTCAATCCAGGAATTGCCCAGCTAACCAAAAGAGCCAACAGAGCTGTGAACAATAATAAAATAATTTTTGTTTGTGCTACTAATTTGGGATGTTGTTCATTATGCAGCAAAGGCTAATGGATAGGATGTCAGATGGAGTGTTACTATCTGGCTGTTCAAGATGACAAGTTATATGCCTATAAAATGAGTCTGGCACTGTTTGTCAAATTCTATTCCCCTTAGATGGTCCTGGTACAAAAAGGGACTTCCTGATCCAAAGTTTGGAGTCACTCATTCTAAAGCATTTCCCACTTCGAAATTTGCAATACAAATTAGCACATTAAAGATCCTGGGAAGGCATAAAACAAAACAAAATCTGCTTTAAGGAAGTGTTAATGCCACACCTTTTCCAGATTCCTATGATATCTCTCTGTCTTAGTATAATAGTCTTTCCCTGCAACTCACTTCAAACACAATGGTAAGGCCAGAATGGTGAGATCTCAGCCTTGTTCTAAGACATAGTGTAATCTGTAGAAATCCTAACTTGGGACAGTTTAGTCAAATGACAGATGCAATTCCTACCCTGAGTCCCTTTTCTGTCATTGTCAACTTGTCTGTATCACCTGTGATAGAAGTCCAGAGAATGAGTTGCAACTTTGTACTCAATATTGTGTTCTGTTTCTGATCACAGATTATCCATTCTCAATTGGTAGAATTGCCCAGATAACCCCCAGAGTAATGAACAACCATAAATAGATTCTATTTAAGCAACTTATTTAGAAGTAGTCTGTATGAAATGAAAGCTAACAGGATGTCAGATGGTGTGTTCCTCTCTGATTGTGGATCATTCATTCACACAAGATCTTTTCTGAAGGCATTCTTCATATCTGAAGAATGTAGGGGACACATTTGTGGCCTCTAATACAACCTAAAGTAGAGCTGTAAATTCCTCTAACACACCTAAGCTCTAGCAGAGGACTTGAGTTCTACTGAAGGAAATGGGTGGTAAAAGGAGCAGAGCACCTAATATCATCTTGGTGGTAATAAGGACCATGGATCAGGATGGAGTAAAGGGATACAACAGTGGGTCTTGAACTTCTGCTTTTATCAGAATCCTGGGGATCTTTTGAAATCAAGATTTCTATACTTCATCCTTCCAGGTCTCTACATCAACAGGTCTTGAGTATGGACTGAGAATTTTCATATCAGAAACATTTGCAAATAATGCTTATGCTTTTGGTGTGAGTACAAGGTTTGGACAACCAGACAGAGAGAGAAAGAAGAATGCTTTATTGGATGGCATGGTAAAGAAAAAAAGAAAAAACTCACTGTCAAATATCTCTGTGAAATGATGGAAAAAGCCATGCTAGGATCTGGGAAGGCAGCCTGATATAAACTTCATATGTACAAAGACCCTGAGGCAGAACTGAACATAGTATGCTGGAAGTATAACAAGAGTAATTTTCCTAATGACCATTACTACAGTAACAAGCTATGAGTCTTGTCACTTTCACAATAGAAATTATGAGTGACAAAATCTTCCCTAGCTATATTTTCCAGGGTCCACTGGAAGCCAGCTTCCAGATGAATTATGATAGAACTCAAATTAGAAATAATTAAGAGGGAAGGAAAAGAAGAAGAACCTTGAGAACTGAGGAATTTGGTTCAAAATAGGCTCCAAAAGCAAAGAGGAAATTGCTCATGTTTCCCTGGTGGAGACTGAGCTCTGACATCAGAAGTGATATGACGTAAATTCACTAAATCCTTACCTTTGGCTTGCTGGAGGGGCTACAATTTTTATTTGGGTGTAGTTTGAATCAGGAACTTTTTTTCCTAGTCAGAAATAAAGGGATTAAAGACAATTAACCATTGGATGCTGATAGCTCACACTTGTAATCCTAGCTACTCAGGAGACTGATATCTGGGCGGTTCAAAGCCAGAAAAGGAAAGTCTGTGAGAGTTATCTCCAATTGATCACAGAAAATGCCAGAAGTGGCACAGTGGCTCAAGTGGTAGAGTGCTAGCCTTGAGCAAAAGGAACCAAGGGACAGTGCCTTGGCTGAGAGTTCAAGCCCCAGGACTGGCCAAAAAAAGGGGGACTGGGGCTGGGAATGTGATTCAGTGGGAGAGTGCTTGCCTAGCATGCATGAAGCTCTGGGTTCATTCCACATAAACCATATAAACAGAAAAAGGCAGACATAGTGATGCAGCTCAAGTGTTATAATGCTAGCCTTGAGCAAAAGAAGCCCAGGGACAATGCCTAGTTCAAGCCCCAGGTCTGGCAAAAAGTTAATTAATTAATTAATTAATTAATTCAGCCTTGAGTAAATTTCCATCTTCACCGTTAGAAACTTCCAACTTCAGTGGCCTGGGAATGTGGCCTAGTGGTAGAGTGCTTGCCTAGCATGCATGAAGCCTGGTTCCAATTCCTCAGCACCACATATAAAGAAAAAGCCATAGTGGTGCTAGTGCTCAAGTACTAGAGTGCTAGCCTTGAGCAAAAAGTATTCAGGGACAGTGTTCAGGCCCTGAGTTCAAGCCCCAGAACTGGCAAAAAAAAAAAAAGAAAGAAAAAGAAACTTCCAACTTCAGATGAATTAAAAAATGGATGGGAATCACTGAACATTTTATGAGTTGAATTACTGAATCTCTGGTCATTAGTTAAGTAAAGGCAAAGTGATAGTTAATTCAATATATAGTTCATCCAACCAAGAAAATAAAAATTACCTGTCATTCGACAAAAAAAAAAAAAAAATGCTGTTAGGCTCATCAGGGAAACAAAAATAGCTGCTTCCCTATTTTCCCAATAAATGGAAATTCAGATGTGTTCCTTTTTTACCACACAAGAGAAAAATAAAACCAGATCATGTTTTTAAAAAAAATTTATTCCCAAATTTTTGTGTTGCTAAGAAGGAATAGAATGCACTCTATAAAATACAGATCTTTCTCTGATGGCTGAAGGGCTAGCCATTTCACAGGTCTCTAGAATATAAGAGATGGATTTATTGATTATTTAGTCCTAGCCCTTGCACTTTTTCATGTGACCAAGGGGACCAGGGAATAAATAAGTTAGTTAAGAGTACACAAGTTTGGCTCAGATCAGTTTAGTTCCAAACCCAGAATTTCAAGAGTTCTGGATGATTCAATTTACTTTTGAAAGAAAAAAAAATTCCAGACATTTCAGAAGTTAACATTGGAGAAAGGTGCTCCAACTTAAGAGTCGGTACTGTTAGGAGAGAATATTCATACAAAGATCTTTCTAAGAATAGAGTCATTTTCTCTAAAAGATCAGTGCTAAAAGTTAAAAGCCATAGGTTGCAAAAGGAGACCATGTCCAGAAGTTACTATCTCCACAAGTGTGAATTCAAAAATGTATTTGGATTTTACTCATCTTTTGCAATGATGGAAGTGTTTATCCTTTTCAGTAACTTTACATCTTGTTCAATAATACGGGAGTCCCTGCCAATGTAGTAAGTAGGTGTACTATGAAGAAAGTTATAAATATTTGTTGTTGTGCAATTAGTTAAGGAAAATAATTATCTTTCAAGACAAAATTTCACCTTTACCATTTTTATAAGCTTTTGAGGACTATGGATTACTTTTTTTCCCCCAAAATAACAATGATGACCACATTCATTACCAACCTACTGTCATGTCGGGCAGGGTATTCCACACAATTCACCATTGTCATAGATTCCTCACCCCCTCTCCCTGTCAAGTAGGTGTGATTAGTTTCTCTATTTTCACATTGAGGCTTGGAGAAGCTCCCTAAACTAAAACAAAACAACAACAACAAAAAAATAAACTTGGATTCCAAACCTTAATCAGACATTATCGGAACCACAATGAGCATTTTTTGCTCTAAGTCTACAAAAATGTAACAGGCTTTTCTTGTACTAGCTTGAGACTCAGTTTTCTCTAAATGTATCACTTACGGATGCTCAAAATATGTGTGGAAGTTGTTGAAAGAGCTCTATGACTAATAGTTCTCACAATACTTTGTTAACTGAGGGTGAGGTGAGTTTTGTTGTAAAAGTAAACCATAATAGCTATCACTGTATCTCATCTGAGAACCCTGTATACTGTATAAACTGATATTAGAACTAGGGAAGTGAAAGGGAATATCAAAATCGAGAGAAAACAGATAAAAAGACAAACAACTCCAAAAACAAGACTTGCAAAATGATTTGGTGTAAACCAACTCATTGGGGGGAGAGGGAAAGGGGGAGGGAGAGGAGGGAATGAGGGCGGAGGTAACAAATAGTATAAGAAATGTACCCATAGCCTTACGTATGAAACTGTAACCCCTCTGTACATCACTTTGACAATAAATAAGTAATTATTTTTTAAAAAGAAAACCATAATAAAGAAAAATAGATTTCATAAGACCTATATTGTCCTCAAATTGAGATTTCACTCAAAATGACAGAAGCAAGTAAATCAGAACTTAGGACTGCTGTTCCAAATATGACTCATTCAGGGATTTTAAGAATCTGAATATAACCATAAGCATAAATGTCATATTATATATGTTATATATCTACAGAATTAGCATTTATTCCCTGAAAATAAGTAAAATTCACTTTATTCCTAAGTAGGAAGCATATCTCCACTAAAATTTTTTAAATTGCACTTCCATTTTTGATGTGTTAGTTCATTTTCCATTGCTATAGCAAAACACTCAAGGCTGAATGGTTTGCAGAGTAAAGATATTTATTTAACTGGTGTTTGGGGATGGTGAAGGTCTAGGATTGGGCGGCATCATTGATTCAGCCTCTGGTGAGGTCAGTTGGGTTCATGGTATCATGACAGGTGATATCATGGTAGGAGAATATGGGAAAAAGAAAGCGCCCACATGAAAATAGGAAGAGTTTCCAAGATTGCAATGACAATAATAACTTTCTCTTGATAGAATCCTTTAAGAACTATATGAATATTTCCCAAAGTTGTGGCCCCAATGATCTATTTACCTCCCAGTAGGCTATCTCTTTTCCTTAAAGGTTCTATCATCTTGTAACCACACTGGGAAATAACCTTCCAACACATGAATGCTTGAAGGACAAACCACATCCAAATCATAATAGATACATGTGAATGTGATTTTTAAAAGTTTTAATTGACATGTTTTGAGAAGCTATCTTGAACAACTAGAGCTCCTCTGTGACTGGCAATTTAGCAACATACTGTACTTTTGTGTGCTCATAATGAACATGATATTACAGTCCAGTTAGCAATTACTTGATTCATATTAAGTCTATTATACAAATTGCTAAAATTTAAAAAAACTAAGGTTTAATTTTTAAAATGTTTCAGAATTCTTGACACCATTTTCCTCACTCACCATTTCCTTGATGCACTAAATTTAACTCATCAGAATTTTCATTTTTGCATTCCTGTTTTTGTGTGTGTGTGTGCTTGGATTGGGACTTGAACTCAGTGTCTCTAGGTATTGTTCCTTAGATATTTTTCTTCAAGGCTAATGCTTGATTCACAGCTTCATTTCCAGCTTTTTGGTGGTTAGAAATAAGAATCTTATGAACTTTGCTGCCTGGGCTGGCTTTCAACAGTAATCCTCAGTTCTCAGCCACTTGAGTAGGAATGAGCCACTGGCATCTGGCTTACATTGCCCTTTTTTTTTTTTAGCATGTGTATTAGTTTATGAAAGCTTCAAGTAGAGACTATAACAAATTGCTACATAAGGCAATAATAGTTTTGAATATTTATCATTGGGAAGATCTCATACTTGTAATGTTGGATAATACTCTAGTTAGATTCCATGTGATCTTGAATATTTTATTTATGATAACTGTAAGAATGAGCTACAGTTACTAAGAGTTAATTGATTATATTTAATTGCTTATACTTTTGCTGGCATCTCAATAGTACTGTTAATAGAATTATTATATAGAATCATCAAGTACATATTCAGTTATTCTACATTAAGTATATATTATTTAATATTTAAGTTGATAAATGGCCAGCAGTTCTAATCCTAAGCAGATGTCCAAGAGATACAAATACAAGTATCCAAGAAGAAACTGTTCAATAATGTTCATAGCTGCTTGATTTGTTTCCATTCCCAAGCTGTAAACACCAAATGCCCATGCAGTAGAGAATAAATAAATTGCCACATACGTATGCAGTAGATTATCAAAGTAAAATTTAAAATAGAAGAACTTTTTAACCCCCACAATAATATGTATTTATCTGAAAAAAACTCTACATTGAATGAAAGAAAACCATATGCAAGAAAGAACATGTGCTATGATTCCAGTCACATAAAAATAGCAATGGGGATAGAATTCCAACTGATGGTTCCCTCTAGAAGGAGGAGGCATGGCTCTTCACAGAGAAATGGTCAATTTTTACAGTGCTGGAAATTTTTTTTTATTTTATTCTGGGCAGTAATTACACAGTGGCATAAAGGTACATAGTGTATCAAACTGAATGTGTAGGATTTATCTATATCACCATATGTAAATTACAACTCAATTTAAAAATGATCACTGTGAACTTTGCTTTAACACATTTTGTTTTGGATCTCTGTCTGTGCTGATGCACCTAGATCTATTTCGTTATCTTAACTGTATCTATTTGGAGAAAGATGACTTATGCTGTGATGGAACTTGGCCTAATGACAAGTATATTAAGACAACACTATTTTGAATGCAATGAATTAACTCTCACTTTTCATTGACTTAACACACAAAAATGTTGTTTATCCAATCGCTGTAACAGTTCAGTAGGGGAATGTACTTTTCTACCACATGGCAATTAGGGAACCCGGCTTCTTTCAGCTTAGAGTTTACTAGTTCCTACCCAAGCATCTCGGACCCTTCTATCTGCAGTGGGAAAACAAGGGAACAGAATGCAATTTTCTAACCAGTGGTATTCTCTACCTGCCCTTCCCATTGTCCCAGGGCCTAGCAGTTCCTTAAGTGAGGAGCAAGGGTGGGGGGGAGGAAAGGGGAGAGGTAGGGGCAGGCACCTGCACTGCCACTTTCCAGATGCCTTATGACTCTGTCCCTTGTATACGGAACCAATTTTAATTTGGAACTTGCATTTTATAGAGAAAGTCTGATGAGACAATGTGCATGGACATAAGAAACACATACCACATGCATGCCTACTTAACACATATAACATTCTTGATGTCCTACAAACATAGAAATCTGGAGGAGCTCCAGTGGGTGAGACTTGAGCAAGGGCAGTATGAGGTAGGCATATCCCATCAGCAACTAGGAAAGAGGGACCTTGCCAACCCTACAAGGCTATGCTTTCTATTCTACCCTGAAATAGCTTTGAACCCAGAAGGAGGACAATTGAGGAAGTTTTCATTCCCCTTTACACTCCCATTGCTTCACTGTATTTGCTAACCACTTACTCTGAAAATGATGACCTATGAGGAAAAGGAAAGATAAGACAGCTCCCAGTTCCTTTTCCTTTCAGTTCTCTCACACACACCAGCAGGCCAAAGGCAGAGTTTTGGCACACAGAACTGGCACACATTAAGAAGTGAAACAAAAACAGTTTTGTTCCATGTTCCACTGTTCTGGTAAGGGCAAAACACATAGGCATACATAAGCTACAAAATACAAACTGTAATTTCATTGGTATTGTACATATGCAAAAGGCTTTTTATATTTGCAGTGAAAACTGGCATTGCACAATATAAAGAGGAATGGTAAATTTGTGCCAGTCATTTAAAACATTTATTTTTCTTTACTCAAAATAAAGCTAAATAGCAAATTAAAGACGTCATGACAATGCCAAAGAAGGAAGAAGACAGTTCCTTTTTTTCTGAATAGTTTGCGTAACAGGCCCCACACATTCATTTTGTACTAGGACCAGGAAATAATATCACTGTCTCTACATTCCCTCACTCTGGCTTCTTCCAAATGTTTCATGTAGCCACTTTCTGCAGAAAGTCTCACCATACTCTCTCATTTTTCCTGAGCTGTCTTGGCCCTTCACCTCTTTGGGCCCTGCATCTATAGAGCCAACCCACCACAAGTTGAAGATGCATGGGAGAAAAATGGCATCTTTAGTAAACACAGACAGCTTCCTGTTTTGTCATTATTCCTTTAGCAATTAGAGCATAACTGCATGGCATTTACATTGCATGGAGTGTTATAAGTAATCTAAAGATGAGATAAAATATATGGGAGGACATGTGTATAAGAAATTATATATGAGGCTTAACCATGGATTGTTGTACAGTAGAAAGACCCTGGCTCTAGGATCCCCTCAAAAAGTGACTGTAATTTATATCTTTCCCTTTAGAGTTCCAGACTTCAAATACTTAATTTGGAGTCTGTTATCTTCCTTAAGAATCTCTCTTTCCTGAAGGTTGATATAGAGTTTATATTCTTATCTAGCAGTTATGGAGCACAGTCACTTGGCCCTTCACAGGAAAAATGAGGAACTAACAGTGAATGCACAGATTAGGCATCTCCGGGGCTATTTTATTTGGCTGTACCACCAGCCTAAGAAGTGTTGAATAAACAAAAGAATACCAATGGTTTCAGTCCACAGAATGGGATTCCAGTCCTAACAATCTTTTTAGTCCTTAACAAGGCCATGTTCAAATGCCATTTCATGTTTACAACTTAAAGCTGTCTCTTCTGCATCTCTAACTGCCCGACCACAGGCATCATGCCATATATTAATTACCTTTGTCACCTAGTAAATTTAGCTTTATTTCTCTGGTTAGACTGGTAATACTGAGGGCACAAAGGGCAAGAGCAAGACCAACAGGTAAGGGACACACCTTAGGCACATAAGGGTTTGCTAAAATCCCATTGAGTGGCCAAAAAGCTTAATAAACAAGGGTGATATTTCAATGTAATATTTTAAAATAAAAATATAACTAAATAAACATCATGATAAACAATCTCTCAAAATACTAAATATAGACAGGTTCAAACTGGTTTGACTTAAGCTTAGTTCCATTTGTCCCTGTGTTCCATTCATTTTCTTAGCCTGAAAGTGGGAGAAATGACCATGAATGGAGTACTTCTTTGAATGGAGTTGTCAGCTTGAAATGCTTAGGTTTTGTTTATGAAGATGGCTCAAGTGGATTTCCATAGGTCCTGAAAACAGCTCTGATGACTTCTCTCAACTCAGTCTGACTGTACCATGGGTAGGTTTGAGTAATACGTTCCCCCTTCAGTCAGTCCTGCATTCAATCCCCACCCCCCACCCTCCTGGTTGTAAAAGCAGACAAATAGCTGTCATGTTCTGTTGCTAATCCTTTTCCGCCATACATCTCAGAACACTGCCCTCAGAGGACCTGTTCAAATGAATCTAACTAGTTCATGTTGTTTCAATAACCTTGTTACATAACAGTGTTACAACCACAGTCTCACCAACAGTTTGAATAATGCCACTGTGATTTATTGAGCACTTTAATTGACTCTTTATTTCAGAAGTTTCCAGGCAAAATGAGATCAGAAAGACAAAGACATTTGAACAAAGAAAAACAAACTTTTTTGTACTTCACTTTTTATATGTTTCCTTTTTAAGAAAGATTTTAGACAAACATATACTCAAGAAGAGAAAAAAAGGCAAACATTTCATCATGTTCTCAGGCTTATCATCCATCTTGGGAACACAGATTTGCATCCCCTTACCACCCAGTACCACAAAATTATTAACAAGGTTCCTTGGCCCTTGGAAAGACCTGAAAACCCTGCTGGCCTACCTGAGCCAGGCTTTTACTAATGACCAGCTTTTTCAGCCACAGTTAGCCACCAGGGGGCTGCCTGTGTAGAAGGCCTAGTGGCAGAGACTACAGCTCTTCTTTAAACCAACCCAAACATCCAGGGCAGCTCTGGACCACAGACCAGGAACTTCCCCACAAAGAACAACTCCAACTATAGAAGCCCACAACTACTATAGTGCAACCTCCTTGAGGGCAAAGAAGAAAGCATAAACTTGCAAATGGTCCATGGGAAATGAAGTCTAAAAAGTCTATTGGGGAGATAAGGCCCTTTGTCTCTTGCCCAGCCAAATCTTGGGGGCTGCATCTTTCTTTCTTAAAACATGGTGAAACTGCTCTTCTAGATGCAAAGACTAGCTTCAGAATTCCTGCTCATTATGGTCAATGTCCTCAGCAAGAGGGCGGTGCTCCCTTTCCCTGCATCACTCAAAAGAAGCTGGAATATGACACTTGTCACCACCCGGACAGCTAGAAAACTCTATAATTTAAAAAAAAAATCTTTTGTACACGACTCTCACCTTGAGTGAAAGATGCAAATCATCCTAGCTCAGTTATACTGGGTTACATCCATTAATGTGTATATTGAATAGTACATTAGAAAGTAGTTTTTAGTCATTGTATTCTGTTGTCAACATAGTTCTGTTGCACCGTAACTTCCTATTGGCTGCATATTCGCTGGCTGGGTACTCATAGTTTTCTCAAGGAATTAATTGCTCAGAACATTAGTCACCTGATTTATTTTCCCCTAATCTGAACCATACCTTTGGCATTTCAGGTAAGGGGACATCTTAGACTGAATATTTACCAGACCAGAACACTTCAAGTGTATAAATTAATTATGTCTTCCAGATCTTTATGTTCATATTTCCAAGATAAAGATAACATCGTGGAGCATCTCTTCACGAGTGGCCCGAGGAGTCTCAATCCTGCACATAACTCTCCCATAACATCCCAAATAATGGGATGTGCTCTATAAGGGCAACAGACGTTTTCCAAATTCCAGTTTGTTCGTTGCAGCGGTAGCAACCGCGTCGTGAGAACCTCCAGACGCTTGGGCCAGCCAGGGGGCCCGCAGGAGGAGCCCGAGCGCCCAGATGTCCCGACACACGCGCGCGCCACAAGTGGTTTGGGGGCGGAAGGAGAAGTGAGGCAGGCGCACGGGCCGCGCCTGTCAGGCAGGCAAAGAAGGCCGCGCTCATGGAAGTTCCCCCCGCCCTCCCTTCCCCCCTCTCCCGGTCACTCATCACCCCCATTCCTTCCTCTTCTTCAACTACAAGAATGACACCCCAACCTCCGTGCACCTGCAGTCCGGTGGGAGGGTGGGTGGGTGGGAGATCGCGCGGTCAACCCAAGCCAGGACAGAGTCACCACCCTGTGCAGACCTGCGGGGTGGAGGACGCGGCCGGGCGCTCGCACCTGAGGAGGCAGGTGCGGAGGCGGCGGGCCCGGCGCGGCGCGGCGCGGGGCGAGGGGTGGGGCGAGCACCCGGGGTAGGGGTCGGCACAGGTGGCGCGGACAGGCAGGTGCGCAGGCGGCCGGTCAGAGGCGGCGTGGGACGAGGGCGTGGGGCGAGCACCCGGGGCAAGGGGTCAGCGCAGGTGGCGCGGGCCGAGCGTCGGAGCACCGTCCGGGATCGGGACGACCGGGGAACGTCAGCACACGCCGGGCTTTCCCGGGCGGCGGCGGCGGCGGGGTGCGCGGCCAGGAGGCCATTTCCTCGCTGCGCCCCTGGCGGAGCCGGGTTTGCCTGCTCTTGGCCGCCACCGCCGCCGCCGCCACCGTCGTCGCGCGAGTCGGCCCGCCAAGAGGACTAGAGGGGAAACCAGGTCACCGGTTGGCACAGCCGGCACCGAGCAGGGGCGTCCCCCGGGGCTGCGGAGTAAGGTAGCGCGCGGGGCTCGGGCCGGGAGCGCGGGGGGCGCGGAGAGGCGGGGACTCGGGGCCCCGGGACTCCACTCGCTTCCTCCGCGGGTGAAAGTGGAGTGGCCCGGGAGGGCCGGCGCGGGCCTGGCTTGGCCGCCGGTCCCGGCTCCGGGAGTTGACATTGGGTCGGAGTGTCGAGGCGCTCCCCGGGACCCCGCCGGCGGGAGGAGGGGGCGGAGGAGGGTGGAGACTGCGGGGCTTGGCCAAGGAAGGCGCACATCCTCGGGCGGGCGGGCGGGCGGGCGGCCGTGACGCGGCGGGGATTAACTTTACATGAATAATGTGAGTGCGAGCCGAGAGGAGACCTTCGTCTCCGGGCTCGGGCCAGCGCCCGCAAGCTGCCTTCCCCCCGGGGCGCGGGCGCCCGACCCGACCGGCTCCAAGGCTCTGGTAAATTGGGCGAGAAGGCGGCGGGCGGGCGGGCAGGCGCGGAGGCACGGAGGGTGGGGGACAGGGGGAGAGGGGGCAATCGGTCCGTTGCAACTGTCCAGCAGGGTGGACGAGATGGGGACGCGTGTCGCGGGAGCCCCGAGGGGGATGGCGGCGTTGGGCGCGCGTGGGCGGCGGGGGTGTCACCTCCGTACCTGTCTCCGCGTAGGGTGCTACACCCCGACTCCGGGATAAGGCACCCGCTCGTGCTATGACGCCGGCGAGCCTGGCATGGGCAACCGCTGGAGCACGGTGACCAGGTCCCTCCCCCCCTCACCTTCCACCCCACCCCCCTAGCTCCGTTCGCAGTGGCCCTGTGCCTCCCACCCCGAGCCTAGTTGTTGACAGGCTCCTTGGGAAATGGAGTTTGGCATCCTCAGCGCCGCGGAACCTAGTGGAAGTTTCCATGAGAAGGAAGTTGTGTGACACACGGGGGTTCGGAAAAGGTTGGCTGGCATGGCTGGGTGGGTGGGGGGGGGCAGTTTAAAGGGACTGTGAGATTCCTGTCTCCTGTCTGCCCACTGCCCTGGCAGCTCCACGGGTTTGGAAAGGAGAATTCGCCCGAGTGTGTGTGGCTGGTGCTGGCGACTCAGCCGCTCCGCGCCGCCTCCCGAGCGCTTCTCCGCTGGCTTCTCTTGACGCAGCATCGTCCTGGGGGTCGCCTGGAGCTGGTTGTGACCCCACTTCTGCCTGCTGGGCACCTCCCTCCCGACCCACCCCCTGGGAAAGGACTCATCCGGGGGAATTTTGTTTTGGTTGTCTTTTTATTCCTAGTGGTTTTCGTCCTTCTTAGTGGGAGTTGTCATTTGGGAGGACGATTTCCCAATGACCACTGTAGGATTATTATGGGAGCTAATTCTTAAGCCTTCTGAGTTGTTCTTAAGGAGGAGGGGGGGCGGGGTAAGAGTGGTTTGTTTGTTTTAATTAAAGGCTAAATGTCTGATTTTTTTCCCCAAGTGGGAATTTCTGAAGAAGGGCCTAGAAGCATTTATTAAATGAGTCAAAGAGAGTTTACCTGAAGCAGCGAGGTTCAGACAACTCATTCACACATTGAGAAATTGCGACCATTCCAACACCAAGTCTAGGCAGTGAATGAACTCGAAATTCTTACTCAGCTCGTCATCGATCTTAGGTAGGAGTGGGATTCAGTTTTAAAAACCGGATATGAAGCCGGAGAAATCAACTATTCCTTTAACAGTGTCTGAACACAAGACCTGCAGTTTCTTTAGTGATAAATATATTAGGTAACATAGACCTGTTGGGCAACATCTTTTCCAGATTTGGCCTTTAGTTAGTAATGGCTTGTGTATACTGTAATAATATGTTGCATACATTATGTTGAAAGGAATAAAAAAATGCATTTCAGTGAAAACGTTCCATGATTCATTTTGAATATTCATGGTAACTGGTCTGGCTCCCTAATTCACTTCTGTTAATTATTTCTAGTTCTAATAAGAAAGTCCTAGGCAGGGATACACCAACGGGAAAAAAAATGTTTCAATGCAAAGTGTTTTAAGTAGAGGATAACTTTTTAAGATATTTTCATGACCCTGGGTTGTGTTCAGTTGGTCCAAAGAGCTGCTACATCATAATTTATTTCTTTGATGTTACGTTATGTGAATAGGTTTTGTGGCCACTTATTTATTATTTGTATATCTTAAACAGATCCATCAAAACATTATTTTTAGTAAATTTTGAAAGGTTTCTCATGTATTGAAAGAGGAAACTTCTAGTAAATACATTTTGGCTTTGTTTTATGAGTGAAAGTAGATGATGCTGAACATAGCTCAGGACTGTTATTTTTTTCTTTTACATGAAGCAATTCCTGTTGGTATTATAATGCAAAGGCATAATTTAATTGATATTGGGAGGTTGTTTCATAAAGTCGCTGACTTTATGAAGAGGAATAAAATCTCATTTCTCCTCTTTTAGAGTTTTTTTTTAGCAGATTCTGCTATTATTACAGATGAATTAATAAAATTTTCTTTTAATCCACGATCTTCGGGAAAAAGATAAGTCTAAAAAAAATCTCCTTAAGAGAGAAAGTTGAGGATTTCACCTGCAGTTGTTGAAATCGTGTGTGCAGCCACTAGTGCACTTGTAGGTTTCTTTTTTTAGTAAGCTCATCTTTTTGATGGAAATCAGAGTAAAGGTGACTGGTTTCTTTAGCTCCCTCTTCTCATTCTAGTGTAAGATGATATGTCACCTTCTTAGAAAGCCCTTCTCTGACCACTGGACAAGAGCTGTCCCTTATTCTTTTTTTCAGAAAGGCCGCACTGGTTTTTGTTTGCTTGTTTGTCCTTTCCTATTTGCAATCTGAATTGTTCTTTTGACTTGGCAATTGTTAATTACCTTAGAAAATGGAGTCAGTGAAAACTGGGGTCTTGACTGGGTCCTTCACTAATGATTTCTGGCATGTTCAAGAGTTCTTGGTGCACAGTAGGTGCTTCTTCTGGTACATCTTTCTTGAACACATCAATAGTTGTATCCAAACACTGTGTTCTTCGCAACGCCTGAGCATTGTTAGTTGGGTCCAATTGGTTATGATAACATTTGCAGCTTGTATGTACATGCATACAAGCCAAGTATGTGGTTCAAAATCAATCTCTCTTCTTTCACTGCCTGCCTGCCTGTCTGTCTGTCTGTCATCTCTCTCTTTCACTCACAAATTCAGCAATCAGCTCACCATTGTGGGTAGTGACAATGTAGAGGCTGCTTCTACAAGTTCCTTTTGGAATATTTGCCATAAGTACATGGAACTCCTCAACAGAAGAGTCGTCATATGTATCCACTTGATTGCCTGAAGACATTGACCTTAAGCTCCCTGAATTTCAGTGGCATCTTTATTTGTTCCAGAGGCATTGTCAGTACTAAGAGTGAAATTCCAGAGACCAGACATCATTGGGTGATAGCAATGACTTCTCACTCAGCAGGTCTTGGCAGTCCCTCTGGCCTTGGCAGTCCTAAAGAGACCAAGGGCATATGATGGTCAAGTTTAGGCTGTAAAATGGTAGCTGTGGAAGGCAAACATGGGACTAGCAGGTTCCAAAATTAGATAGAAGTAGTTTTTGGTGGTATATTTGAAAATAACCTGAGAGTTACCCTGTATTGTAAGTGAAACCAGACAACCTTTTCTCTTTTTCCCTATGTTATAGTTTCATAACACATTTTGGATCATGTAATTGTGAAAAATACTGCATTTTCTGAATCAGTAGGCCCCAGAGTATGGTACCTAAGGGATCATCTTCAAATTATTGTTCATGAAAAGTCTTGCCCATTGAAAAATGAAAAGAGATTATAATTGATATGTATGGAAATTTGCTTTTGTTTAGAGAGACAACTTTCAGAATTGTCTGAGTAAATGCAAAGTAAAAATCTGACAAAAGGTCTGGGAATGTGGCCTAGTGGTAGACTGATCCCCTGGCATGCATGAAGCCCTGGGTTTGATTCCTCAGCACCACGTAAACAGAAAAAGCCAGAAGTGGTACTGTGGCTCAAGTGGTAGAGTGCTGGCCTTGAGCAAAAGAAACTCAGGGACAGTGCTCAGGTCCTGAGTTCAAGCCCCAGGACTGGCAAAAAAAATCTGACAAAAGACTGTTAGAAACCCATAGCTCATGCCTAGAATCTTTTAGCAACTCAAGAGGCTGAGATCTGAGAATTGCAGTTCAAATCCAGCTGTGCAGGAAAGTCCATGACACTCTGGTATCCAATAATCTACTTAGGAAGCCATAAGTAGACCTGTGGTTAATGTTGTGGAGGGTTACCCTTGGAGCAAAAATTCTCAGGGACAAAACACAGGTTCTGAGTTCAAGCCCCAGGACTGGCATGCACGCGTGTGTGCACACACACACACATCCACAAAACAATGAGACTGTTAAAAATGTGAAGATCAACGTTTTAGACAGGAAAGAAGATGAAAGTAAAATCTTAAGTACTTCATTAGAGTATTTATTTAGCTATAAGTTCCATTGTAGCCAAGTTCACAGAAAATAAGAAACCTGGAGATGGTGTGTAGGATAGTGATTAGTACTGATAATGTAATGGATGCAGAATTCTTGCTATGGTACCTGATAACATGTGTATATGAAATATTCAATCATAAATCATATTATGGACAAAAATATTTCAAATAGAAAATGAAGTATGGTTATATCTTTGACCATTCCTCACAGTGAGAGGGAATCTTTTTTCTGCTAAGGGCCTTTTGGAAATTTATAATATCATTCAAGGGCCTTATGAATTATCAGCACATGAACATGAGCCATGCACAGCTAACAAGAAGCATCACTAGAAGCATTTGTGTTTGTCCTGTCACTTTGCAGGCCACACAGCCCTTGCTCCAGAAGAAAAAATTGCACACAGCTTTGTGAAGAAAAGTATCCCAATGTGAGTTTATCTCTGGGGGCCTGGGCTAGTGTGGTCCAGTGGTAGAGTTCCTGGCAATGGTCCTAGATGCTGAAATGGAGCTCAGAAAACCTAGAGGAATGAATGGCTAACAAGTCCTTTAAGCTAACTTTCTCAGATATCTAGTGTGTCCACTAGACTTTTGGGTAGAGCAATCTGAGAGGACAGGAGAGCCAAGAACTTGAAAATGACTCTATAGCCACAGGCTTCCTTAAACAAGTGGCCCTGATGTTTTTGCTTTAGTCTACAGAGTTCTTTTGCTGTTTCCGTTTCTACCCCACTTCTGAATTTTAATGGGAGGTGAATTGTTGTGTGGGTTTGCTCCTTCTTGACACCCCAGCAAGAGCATCGTTGAGAGTTTGGCACATGAACACAGCTGAGACTTGGAAGAAGTGATAGCTGGAGGAGAAGGGGAGGTGCTTCTGTTTTTCCCTCCCATGCCAGGTCCCTTCTAATTTGGTTTTGCCCAAAATGAATGTTTGCTGCCTGGATTGCATCACAAGTCCAGATCTCTGACTGTTTTACTAGAAAGGCTCATGCTAGTGTCAAAGATGGTTGAGCAATACTGAGCTAGTTAACTCCTTGTGTGATTTACAGTCATTTGGATGCTTTGCTTTGCTTTTTCATCCAGTGTACAGGTATTTGTGAGCCTACTGTATGCCTGGCCCTGCTAGGCACTTTGTGGTTCAGTGTGTAGCCAGAGAGAAAAGGATAGAGATTAAGACCAAGGGACTCTGCAGTGCCTTCCATTGTGATAAAATGATTATTCCTATTGGCATTCAGGTATGACACCATAACTGAAATAAACTCGACTTATTTCTGTGGAGCTGATTGCCGCTGTCTCTGTAGCCCAGGTGTACTGTGAATTCTATTGCAATTCACCTAGGATTTTCTTGTATCCAAGTAATGTAGATCTTAATATGTTTAGGCCTGTGAGTTTCTGATTAAGGCTGCTCATTCTGAGTTTTTAAAATTGCTAGTCGGTGATGGCACTTAAGCAAGCACCATATCTAAATCACTAAGTCACATTCATGTCCTTCTATATAGCCTCTTCTCAGGAAACTGGCCAAGTTGCTGCTACAATAGGGATGGACATTCCATGCTAATGTTCCTTGGTCTCCACTGCCCTAATTTTTTTTTTTTTTTTTTTTTTTTTTTTGCCAGTCCTGGGGCTTGGACTCAGGGCCTGAGCTCTGTCCCTGGCTTCTTTTTGCTCAAGGCTAGCACTCTGCCACTTGAGCCACAGCGCCACTTCTGGCCATTTTCTGTATATGTGGTGCTGGGGAATTGAACCCAGGGCCTCATGTATACAAGGCAAGCACTCTTGCCACTAGGCCATATCCCCAGCCCCACTGCCCTAATTTTTGAGGGCTTTGGAGACTTTCTGTACTAGCAGTGCTTCTTGGGCAGTACTATTTTTACCGAGTGAGAAACCAAGCTCTGCTGTGAACTCAAGTATCTTTTTCCAAACAAGTCAAGAGGATCTGGTTAGAACCTGGGAACCTTGGTTCTACCCAGGAAAGCATGCAGCTGCCTTTGCATCCTGTTAGTGACATATTCCAACAAGATATTTTCTAGACTATATTTCCAGTGGGCATAGATAATGCTGGTCTCTGACAGCCTGAATTTGTAATCTGTGTATCTACTACTCTTAACCCAGAATAGCTGACATTTGAGGCTTTGGCCAGAAAGTACAACCTTGAACAGTCCATGGATAATGCTTAACAAAAATGAAAGAATAAGCCAGTGGCCCAAACCTGTAATCCTAGCTACTCAGGAAGCTGAGATCTGAGGATTGAAGTTCAAAGCCAGCCAGGAAAGTCCTTGAGATTCTTATCTCCAAGCAAGCACAAAAAGCAGCCAGAAGTGGAGCTGCTGCTCAAGTCATAAAACACTATTTTTGAGCAAAATCTAAAGAACAGAGCCCAGGCTCTGAATTTAAGCCCTAGGACCAACACACATACACACACGCACATGCACACACACACACACACACACACACACACAAAACGACAAGTTCCTAGTCCAATTTGTCACTGTGAAGAAACTTCTAGTTTACATTTATGAACTCTTCCTAATCCAGATGTTGGATTATGATTTATATTTTTTCTAATCCAGCTTTTCAAAAATTGCCAATATATTATGCATACATGTCTATATGTATATATACGCATGTATGTATATATGCATATGCTGAATGGAAATGAGTTACACATAATAATCAGGAAACAGTTTATCTAAATTAAGCTAGTCATTTAAGTTTTTAGTGTCCAAAGGAGACCTTCTGGAACCCATGGCTCTCATTTATGATCCAGACTTAGGGATTTATCAGAAATTCATGAGTGTGAAGTTGATTGAAGCAAAAACGTGGACAAAGGAACTCATGTTAACAGCAGGTCTGTGGCCTTTGCAGGCTCAGCAGTGCCTGAAATGGGAAGAATCAGGAGACTAGTCATGGATTTCTTGGTATAATATATGACTTTGACATTCAGGAACCTATTGCACATTCTCTATGACCTCTAACATTTGGTCCCAACTTTTGGCCCTAAGCCTGTGACCCATAACTCTTGAATCTCACATAAACTTTCCTCACTTTATTAGTTCTTTTTCTCAGAAGTCTGTTTCTCCCGTGTTTACCCAGAACAGGTGCTAAAAAATGATGGATCATGATAACAATCATAGTGTTCCTGGGCTTAGTCACCTTTTTTCACATTGCTGTCTCATCTGTATAAGTGTCAAACTAACTTGCGTGTCCATACCTGCAGAATCTGTTTGTTTGACAAGTGTATGGCACTTCTGGTGACAGGTTTGTCTCATATACAGTAACAAAGGTCTCTGTTTTCTCTTGCATTTCCCGTGCCCTGCTTCCAAATCATGGTAAGAAATGTCACTCATGGAGGTTCCCAACCACAAATCCTGTCATGTTTTCAGTCCTCTCTCAGACCTGGATGTGTTAACAGATCTGGTCTTTTTTATTGTCACTTGTATTGGGGAAATCCTGAGCTTAATAACTTCATATAGAACTTTTGGAATCCAAGTTAATTCTAGTACGTGTTGTGAATGTCCAAGAGTGTGGAAAGCAGGTGGCAAAATTTATGTGATTACCATATTTTGAGAGGGGGGAGGGGAAAATAGCTAAACTCCCATGCAAGAAGTTGTGAAGAAAAAATTCACTTTATTGCACTTTAAAAAGCTAGCCTCATTCATTTTAATATTTTGCTGCATTTCATACTAAGTGATAAATCAAAGTAGCTATGCTAGCTCTACAGTGGACCTTTTTGCTTTTTAATTTAAAAAAATCTAGCTGTTTGTATATAACATTAATTAATACTACTATTGAAGTACTTTACAATGTTCTTAAAATCATCCTAAATATGTTACGTTTTAAATATTGTAATTATAATTTATGGTTCCTATTTATTTGTAATGTTTATATCATTAATTTGTACAAACCTTTTTTCCCCACAATGTGTATGTTTGGTTACCTTTGGAATTTCACCTAAACTTGACTATAATTTCTGCCATGGAAAACTAGAATAATGTGTTTTATATCTGAATTGTAGTTACAACAGATTAAAGTACAGGGTTGAAATAAATTTATATTGTTTTTCTTATTTATAAGAAAGGATCCAGGAGAACTTTACAAAGTTAAATCTTTAAAAATAATTTAAATTATTATCTTTGTGGAGGATGAACCCATGGATTCATTCTGTACTGTAGTATTTATAAGGAATTTAAAAAGCATCTGGCCTCCTGGGGGCTTGTTGAAAAACAGTTTATTTGGTGACCCACTCTCTAGGTTCCTAACCATAAGGTGAAGGAATGGCCTGTAATTCTGTCTACATGTATCCCTTTACTATTAATTAAGAATATAGGGTGACACTGTCCAAAAAGAAATGTACTCATTACCTGACTTATGTAACTATAACCCCTTTGAATATCCCATATATATATATATATGTATATATAATGGTTAAAAAGACTTTAAAAATGAGTATATACTCAGATTTAATTTAATTGAAGTTATCACAAACAAAACCTTAAACTTCTTCCCTACCCTCTGAGTCCATCCTTCCACCCAACAATCTTATCAAATTGGGCAGGTCCTGGGTGCCAGGGACGATGGAGAGAACCAACATTTGAAACTTCTTGCTAAAGAGATATGAGCTGGTCTATAGGGCAATTTAGTGTAGCACAGTATTTCTCAACAGCAAGTACTATTTGCATTTGGAGCTAGACAAATTATTTGTACCCCATACTAGTGGCATCACTATATAGTAGAGTTCCCTACTGGACATTGTAAGATGTTTAACAGGATCGCTGGCTTCAACTCACTTGGTGCCAGTAGCACCAGTTGTAACAATCATAAAAGTTTCCTAATATTATTTTCTTCTAGGAGGTGGAACCAGCCCACTGAAACCACTGCTATAGAGGATAAGAATCAGCGTTGTATAGGGGAACATGTGCACCCATATGCTGGCTTTAGTTGGCTTCATGACATGTGCTCAGTTTCTTCATTTGTAATATGTGAAGGTTAAATACAATAATGCTGTATTTGATCCACAATTGAATATCAGCAATTCACAGTGATGGTAACACTAATACTGAGCTGGCAATTGCCATATGGTAACTTTTATGAAGTAGTAAGGTCAGTGAATAGTGGACATGCAGGGAGAGCTTTAACATGAAGGAACATAAAATACAAACATAGAAAGTAGGAATACAAGTGTGAAGGGTTCGGGAAATGATGAGGAACCCAGTCTTTGTATAAGGGATAAGAAGGAGGATGCTGGAGCCACAATGAGGAACATGGACTGAGCTTATAGCATGAAGACATCCAAGAAATTCTGAACATCACATTTTTGTTGTTAACGAGTTCATTGGGATCTTTCATGAGTGAAAGTGTCTAAGAATCTGCACAGAGGGATGGTGGAGGGAGTGGAGACACTTACATAGGAACAGATTTCATCCTTTCCAACAGGTGGAAATGTTTGTCTAATTTAATTCTGACAATGAATATTTTTAGCAGGCTAAAAATGGGGGAATTTCAAGTTTACTTTGAAAACAGAGGCCATGTTAGATCCCCTTTAAAATGTTTTCAAATCAGCGTAAAGACTACCTCACAGCCTCTTAAGCGGACACTGTATATGCTTGCTACTAATTCCTTATCTGACAGATGATATGCAGCCACAATGAAATGATGTTAACATTGTTTTGTTCCACTATTAATTATCAAATGTGGATTGTTTAGCTGATTGAGATTTTAGATGAGGAATATGAAAATGAGCAAATGATTGAGAAGAGGGCATGATATAAATACCACCTTATTAGTAGTAACAATGTTTTGAGCACTTTGCTTGGTTTATATCATCTTTAATTTCCTTAGTCATAAAATGGTAAGTATAAGTAAAGTAGATTATCTCAGTTATCTTTAGCCCAAGATTTGATAAGCATTTTTCTGTAACAGGGCACATAATAAACATTTTTCAAGACATGCATTCTTTGTTGAAACTACTCAAGCCTGTCATTGTAGAGAGAAAGCAACCATAAACAACAGGTAAGCAAATGAGCATTGGCTGCATATCAATTAAATTATTTACAGAAACAAGTGACAGGTTGTGGTGTACATAACCCTAATATCCCAGCACTGAATATTAGAAAGATAATGTTCTAATATTCCAGCAATGAACATTAGAAATATGTGAGTTATACATGAGTTAAAGTGTTTCCTGACAATCATACTATAAAGGATAAAAAGTAACCCATGAGCTTAATACTGTAGTTTATCTTACCTGATATCATCAAAATATTGTTTGCCTGTAATCAGTATAAATGCATTAGTGACATAGTTTAAGTTGGAGTACTTCTATAAAATAGAAGCACATAAATGGAGATGTCAGGGCACACAGGCCAGAGTTGACTTTGCTATATTGATAGAAATGTGGAAGCCATTTGCCTGGAATAATTTTTAAGAGCTTTAGATTGTGCAAATGATTCATTACATAACAGCTTGATGAAAAATACTAATTTCCTTAGCATTTATTCTAGTATGCATTTTATAATTGCTTACTAAAATAGGGCAGTCAAAAGGATGTCTGAGTTGTTTGCAAATTATAAATGTACTTTACCACATATACACCAGATCCACATGTTCCATAAAGAACCTACAAAAGGTATGGGATATGTGGTAAGCATATACGTAGGTAAATATGATTAATTCTGTTTTGTACAATTAATATATGGTCATTAAAAGTCTTTGAATGGAGGAATATGCATAATAAGCCTGAGAGAAGTACAAAGAAAAGGAAGCTCTCTCCCTGTAACTATGCAGAATAGTTTACCTTTATGAAAACATTATCTAATTTTTTGTGTGTCAGTACTAAGGCTTAAACTTAAGGCCACGCATGCTTGCTTAGCTTTTTTGCTCAAGGCTGACATTCTACCATTTGAGCCACACTTCCTCTTCTGGTTTTTTGTTGATTGATTGGAGATAAGAGTAGCAGATTTGACATTTCAAAACCGGAGCTGGCTTTGAACCATGACCCTCAGATCTCAACCTTCTGAGTAGCTAAGACAACAGGTTTGAGCCAGTGGTGCCGACTTTACTTTTTATTAGAACGTCTTATTCTAAGAAATGAGGCCTAGGAAATATGTAAAGGCCCTGTGTTTAATCACCAACACTGCAAAGCAAAGCAAACAGGAGACACTAAGATCATATTAAACTGAGATTTATTAAGAAGTAATCAGTGATATAGAGTCAACATGTTCAAAATAATATGCCTTTGCATTAGCCTGGGAATGGCCACTTTCTTTACAAGTCTGTTTCTGTGAAATATTACAAGTATTTTGAAAATTAGAATGTGCAACAATAGGAACTTAATCCTGACAATGTCTGCCAGTGATTGACATCTAAGATGAGAGTATCCCCTAGTGTAGGCTCCGGTTTTGTTCTGTCACAGAGCAGAGAGGAGAAACCTTAGTTCATGTATTGAGCATAGGTAAGATGGGCAGGTAGAAGATGGAGGTCCTGGGCCTTGTGTTGGGTGGGAGCTGGGACATGAAGTAATATATATCAAGCAGCAGTGTAAATATAGGGTTGTGGACACCCATGCAGAGTGCTTGGCTTTAACATCTAGTTAGGGTCTCTCTGGTAAGTTTCTTGACTGTTTTGAACTTCAGTCACTACATCCGTGCCATGGAAATAATAGTGGTGTGGTTTGAAAGTATCAAAAATGTTTTAGAGGCTGTGAAGGAAAAAAAACTCCCCTTCTCCCTCAATTTTATTCTCATTTGGCCTCTGAAATACTGCTACTATAGAATGTGATGGTGCTGCAGTGTCATACACTGTAATGAGTGGGCAAGTTGATTTCAGGACCCCAGTGGTTACCAAAATCTGTAGATGCTCAGTTCTCTTATATAAAGTGGGGTATAGCTCAGTGGAAGAGTGTGTGCCTAGCATGTGAGAAGGTCTTATTCAGTCCCTAGCACCCCATCATGCGCGTGCATGTGCGCAAACACACACACACACACACACATTATGACCACTATGAACCAGTATGTTCACTTAATTTCGTAAAATCCTGCCTCATTCAGTTAGAATCATGATTAAAATTCTCTCTGATTCTGTCTTATTAAACACAAACCACCTTCCATGACAATTTCCCTCACCCCTCTGTCTACACCTTTGCATGTTTAGTCACTTACAAATGTATGCATTGTCCAAAACTCATATTCATCAATCAGACATTTCTAGATTTTAAGTTCCAAGAGGGCAAGACACACACTTAAACAAGTTCAGCACCATCTCAGAAGTATGCGCAGCAGGCAGGTGCTAAGCAAAGCTTTCCTGCTGTTTTGGCCAACCATACATGGGCTGTTTTCATATAATTAGGATGAATCTAATTTTAAAATGAACAACTGAGTGTCCTTAGATGAACCAGAATATACACTTACAAGGCCCTGCTGTCCTGCATTATAAATAAGGGAATAGGTTGTCCTGCAGAAAAGCTCAGCTGTTCTTTTCTTTTCTCTTAAAAAAAAAAAAAGTGATCCACTCACAGCCGACCTGAGATAGAAGATCTCTTCTTGCTAAATTGGCAAGAATGCAGAGCTTCAAAGTGGACCTTCTCCACCAAAGTGAGACTCAGCAAATATCCCCTGTCTGAGCATTAGCAAGGGGAGGTGTTTGAAGATGGCTTACTTACCCTGACTACACCCCAAGCTTGGTGGCCCGGTTCTTCAACTTGTATGTCAGCAAGGACTTCCTTAGGTGACAAGTTCAGGTTTCTGCTGGAACAACAATTCTGAGACCACTGTCAAGTGACTTTGTTGTTTAAGTTTCCTTTTTTGCTGTTGTAAAGGACCCTCTTGGACACAGCACTATGACAGCAACTTTGGTGGCTCCTAGCTTCATTTTTGTGGCCTCTTCCCCCTTTAAGATGTTTAGCTCACAGTACTCATTACATAAAATATGGGTGACTGGACTTCTCCCTGAGGAAGTTTTAAATCCAGTTCTTCTCATTGTTTCATGGTATTTAAAATAACTGTTTCAGTGTTGTTTTGTGGCTTTAAGTCTCCACTGGTGATTCATTAACATTTGAGTGAGCCCTGGCAGTCTGGCTCTTCTTTGCCTCTTTCCAGAGCTGTCGCAAAGCCCCTCTCAAAGTCTTGTTGTCAGAGTTCTCCTGCACCTTGGACTATGGGGCCACTGGTCAGCAATACGGAGAGGTTATGCCTGTGCTTCTGTGTCATCCCATCCTTGAGTAAAAGCAGTTGTGCTTGTTTTCTCCATGGGAGGGAATGGAATGTGCTGGAAGTTGTGTCTTGTGATGGATCAGAGCCTACAGATCATAGGAAACTCTAATGATCCTGTGCCCAGGGCCTTGGGATGAAAAATTAGCCAGTCTTCTTCTTTTTTTCTTGTTTTTTGATTAACCAGTTATTTAATCATATCTGTTAACAATTTTTTAAATAATTATTTATTGTCAAAGTGATGTACAGAGGGGTTACAGTTTCATATGTAATGCCATGGGTACATTTCTTGTACTATTTATTACTTCCTCCCTCATTCCTCCTCCCCCTCCTTTTCCCTCTCCTCCCTTAAGTTGTTCAGTTGGTTTACACCAAATGGTTTTGCAAGTATTGCTTTTGGAGTCGTTTGTCTTTTTATCCTGTCTCTCGATTTTGATATTCCCTTTCACTTCCCTAGTTCTAATACCAGTATATACAGTATCCAGGGTACTCAGATGAGATATAGTTGTAGCATGGGGGCATCCACAGGCAGGGGATACAAGAGGGTCATCAACAAAAGAAGCTACGGTTTCACATGGCATGTTGAAAGTAATTACACCAGTGTTATAACACTCGTTTCCATAACATGGAGTTCACTTCACTTAGCATCATCTTGTGTGTTCATAAGGGCATAGCTATTGTGCTCTTGTGATCCTCTGCTATGACTAGCCTAAACCTGTGCTAATTATTCCCTATGAGGGAGACCATAGAGTCCATGTTGCTTTGGGTCTGGCTCACTTCACTTAGTATAATTTTTTTCATGGCCTTCCATTTCCTTACAAATGGGGCAATGTTATTCTTTCTGATAGAGGTGTAAATTCCATTGTGTATATGTACCACATTTTCCTGATCCATTTGTCTACTAATGGGCATCTGGGTTGGTTCCATATTTTAGCTATGACAAATTGTGCTGCAATGAAACATTGTTGTGCTGGTGGCTTTAGTGTATTCTTGTTTGTGGTCTTTTGGGTAGATGCCCAAAAGTGGGGCTGCTGGGTTATAGGGGAGCTCTATGCTTAGCCTTCTGAGGAATCTCCATACCACTTTCCAGAGTTAGCCAGTCTTCTATAACCCTGGTACCATCCTAAGAAAATGGCTCAGTGACCCTTAGTGACAGGAGAGGCACCTAGGTAAGAGCACATAGCTCTTACTCCAGTGTTTCTTTAGAAGACTTGCCTTCAAGTGCAAGTTGTCTTTAGGGAAGGGTGAAGAAAATACCAATGGGAGAGTGGGGAGTGAGCCAGGGAAACAGTGACAGCCAATAGGAAAGTTAGCCAGAGCAGTGACCACTGTGGGCACTGAGCTGAGTTGCACTGTGGAAACTTAGAGCCCATTGTGGTTCATGCTTGTCCGATGCAAGAGGGTAGGATGTTTGTGTCTCCCAAAGGGATTGATCCTCTGGAATTTCAGGACTACCACTTGGGTGGCCAAGAGGAAGCCTGAGGCAAAGGAAGGCAGCGACTGACTATCAAAAGACCTGACAACAGGCATTGGCATGGTCTGGGTGTCTACAGCACTGACTTGGCTTTTATTATCACTGGTAGGCTCCCATGCAGGACAGCCTTGAACCAGTTTTCCCAAGGTGTTGCTGGCCTCCTCAAGGCCTCTACCTGGTCCTCATGAGCTTCAGACTGCCTTTGGCTGAAGCATTGCAGCAGACCACACCAGCAGTGGTCTAGGATCTGCTAGAGAGAGATCCATGAGAGCAGGAAGCACAGCCAGAACCCTCATTCCCCCCCAACCTCATCCTCTCTCTCACACATGCTCTTTCCATTCTCCCCAACACCCTATTCTGCACCTACACAGTCAAATGGGCTTAGCAAATGCATTCTCTCTCCTAGTAGCTTCTGTTGTTTCTACTGTGTCTTTTATTCCCCTAGAATGATGTTTCTCAACCTTGGCACTGTTGACATGATGAGGCAGACCATAGCCAATTGCTGGACGGTTTTATATTGTGGGCTGTTTAGGAGTATCCTGTCCTTTAATCAACACTGACTCCCACACCCCTCCACAGTCCCCACTGTCACAATCAGAAATGTCTGAGCATTGCCAAGTGATATCTGAGGGACAAAAATCATTCCCATTGAAAACCAGTGCCTTAAACCTTAGTTCTGTACGTGACTCTCTCCCTCCCTCAAGTTTCTTATCACTAATGATTGTCCATTTGTTATGATCCTGGGCCTCATGGGGGTAGGAAGAGGAATCCAAAGTCTAGGAAATGGGATGTATCTCCTAGTTGTTTTTAGTGCTTCTGCCTCACCTATCAACAGCTTACCCCACCCAGCAACTAGGAATTATTGGTCTCTGCTCTCCCTTGTCTCTCCTCACACCCTTTTTCCTTCCTCTCTTTTCTCTCCAACTGCATAGTGGACATGTGCACCTTGGAGAATGCCACTTTCTATTGCTGCCTCCTTTTCAAAGGCTCTTGTTCAACTCAGGAAAGCAAGCTGTCATGGCAAATCAGCTGGTCAGTTATATAATAAGATGGAACACAACATTGTAAAAATTATGTTCATACATTTCCTTTGCTATCAAACATTTGTCTGGTATCCAGTATGCTCCAGTTATGTGGCTGAGTATAGTAGTGAGAAACATCTTCCCTGGCCTTCCAGATATATACAAAATAATGATACCAAAGATAGCCTCCTCAAAACACAGTGTATTTTTATTTAATCCATACATGTATCCCCAAATTATGGAAAATGGATGTACTGAAACCTAGTATTGTCCCAGAAAATCTTATAATTCCTTGCTCCATACTTCCTAAATTGAAAACCCTACTTCTATAGAATAGAATTAGGAAATCATGCTTTGAATTGCAGGACTGCCTTCTGTCACATTCAGACATGGTTTAGGAGTGCAGTCCACCTGGACAAGCAAGTTTCACAGTTTAACAAGCTCCTTAAATGAGTATTTCACACTCTGGTTTGCTGGCACCCTCTTTTGCTAGTTTTATGTAACCTGTTCCTGCTTTGCCTAATCCAGCAGTTATGCACTCTGAAGAGGCTTCCAAGCACTGAGAAACAGGATGGCATTGCTTGTACTTTTTTGGCTGGGGGTAGATTATGGAGAAAGGAACTAGGGTAAAAAGCACAAGGGAGAGAGGGCTGTGAAGTGTTGGTGTTCCCAAGAATGCTGTGGTAGAATGTGGCTGGTAGAAAGGCCTGGCAGTCAGGCAGGCCCCCTGCTTTGATGCCTTAGCTGTAAGGTGGTAGCCTGGCTATGCCTATACAATTCTCCTGACTAAGTCGTACACACTCATTTCTCATTTCTCCGGGGTGCTGTCTCACCCACCCACAGCATCTACAACCTCTCAGGGATGGTTAGAAATGCAGTCTAGGACCCCTGCTTCAACCTGCTGAGCCAGGATCTGCATTTGACTAGATCCCCAGGGTCTTAAGCATACACAGAATTTGAGAAGCAGTTAAGTCTCTACTTCTAATTAAATGGGAAGAAAAAAGCCATTTTACACACACACACACACACACACACACACACACACACACACACATAAAGAGTTAATATGGTAGCCCTGTTGTGTATTGATTAACCTCTTTAGTCAAATTTAGTATTTTTCATACTTGGTTACCAACAAATTAATGTATCTTGGAACAACATAATGAGTCACAATAAATAGAAATTTTATATAAAACATACTAGAATAGAAAATATTTGAATATATCACATGTTTTTGAAATCTTTTATTCATTAAAAAAATGTGATCACTCCCCCCCACCCCTTCTCAGTATGTGTATCTCAGTTCATGATTGCAAAATAAAATTCAGGTTACAGTAAAAGAAAATAATTCTCGGAAACCACTATCATAAAGACTTAATATATTTATTTATGTACATTGGTCAGTATTCTATATTATCCAATTCAGAATATTGAATGGGGTGTCTAAGGAGCAAATGAAAGAGTTTAAATTATCTGAAGTGCAGAGCAAGTGACAACAGGATTGAAAATGTTCCCTCGATCTCAGAAAACAATTCTGTAGCAGAGAACACCTCAACATCCACCCCAGAATACCTCACTCAAATCAAGATGGGATCAAGAGTAGCTGCAAGGTAGCCACAGGATGTAGATAATAATTATGGATCCAAAAGAATTCCTCAGGTAATTGGAGGGGCAGGAGGTTACAAAAGTGCTAGTATAGTTGTAATACCTACAGAAGTAAAAATGTTACAAATTTATGAGAGATTATTTGAAAATTTGATCATTTACATTTCAGTATTGGTGTTTGAAATCAAGTGAAGCTGGTATTTTGCCATTTGAACCATACCTCCAGCCCCATCTTTCACTGGTTAATTTGGAGATGATATCTAGTGTACTTTTCTAGACAGGCTGGCTTTGATCTATATGACCTTCCAGATCACAGCCTCCTGAGTAGCTAAGATTAGAAGTATATTCCTATTCCATAGATTTCCAGCTCATCTACATTCTTTAACATTCATATAGCTTTACAGATTTTGAAAAGTGGCCTTTATAAAATGAAAATTTATTGTTTTTTTCTTTTTTAGTGAAGTTAAAATTGTAAACATATTATTCCAAAGTCACAACTATAAACAAGCACAAAAGAAGTTGTTCAGATAATTAAACCAGACAGTCTTCCAAAGCCATGCGCGTCTATAGACAGGGGGAAAACCAAGTCCCTCACGAAGCACTGGTCTGAGGGCAAAGAGTCCCATTTCACCACATGTGAGTGAGGCCCAAACACTTCTTGCAGGAGGGTGCTAATGCCAGGCTGGGATACAGTTCCCAGGAAGCGATTTCAATCTCCCAGGCAGGATCTGTGCCAGTCATGAGCTGTCTTTGAAATGCCTTTGCCCCATGAGACATCAGCTGCAACTGCTGACACCACCTAGCTTCTCCACTGGCCTGCAGGCCCTTGTTGATGTGGCCCTTATTCTCACACTGCCACGAAATGAGCAATTACTCAAGTGATTGCTCAGAAATGTCCAAGGAGTTACTTAAAGCACTATTTTATTAAATGTAATTTAAATTGCATTTTTATAAAACTGTGAATGATTTATTCTCTTCTATAACTTGTTCATTTATAGATCATCACTTTTATAATAAAGTTGTTCTTTTTTTTTTTTTGGTCATGTGGCTTGAACTCTGGGCCTGGGCACTGTCCCTAAGCTTTTTTTCCCTCAAGGCTAGCGCGCTACCACTTCAAGCCACAGTGCTACTTTCAGTTTTCTGGTGGTTAATGACTCTCACAAACTATCTTGCCCAGGCTGCCTTTGAACCATGATTCTCAGATCTCAGCCTCCTAGGATTACAAGTAGGATTACAGGTAGCTAGGATTACAGGTATGAGCCACCAGTGCCTGGCTTATGTCCATTAGAATATATTTATCAATATATAGTTGGGGTGTAATTTATGTGTAATAAAAGATGCCATAATTAGAGCGTCTTTTTTTTTTTTTTTTTTTTTTTTTTTTTTTTTGCCAGTCCTGGGCTTTGGACTCAGGGCCTGAACACTGTCCCTGGCTTCTTTTTGCTCAAGGCTAGCACTCTGACACTTGAGCCACAGCACCACTTCTGGCTGTTTTCTATATATGTGGTGCTGGGGAATTGAACCCAGGGCTTCATGTATATGAGGCAAGCACTCTTGCCACTAGGCCATATTCCCAGCCCTAACTGTAACTTCTTATGAGATCCAAGTGTTAAATGAAGCATGTGATTTTACTTATTTTAAATTGTTTTGTTACTTTTTTTCTAAACTAATCAGTAATCTTTGTGTGTGCATGTGAATGCATAATGCTTGTATGTATGTTTGTGTGTGCATGTGCCAGTTGTAGGGCTTGAACTCAGGGCCTGGGCACAGTCTGTTAGCTTTTTCACTCAAGGCTGGTGCTCTACAACTTTACATCCAGCTTTTTTTTTTGGGGGGGGCAGTCCTGGGGCTTGGACTCAGGGCCTGAGCACTGTCCCTGGCTTCCTTTTGCTCAAGGCTAGCACTCTGACACTTGAGCCACAGCGCCACTTCTGGCCATTTTCTATATATGTGGTGCTGGGGAATCAAACCCAGGGCTTCATGTATATGAGGCAAGCACTCTTGCCATTACCATATTCCCAGCCCCCACATCCAGCTTTTTGTTGGTTAATTGGAGATAAGTATCTCGTTGACTTTCCTTCCAGAAATGGCTTCAAACCTAGATCTTCAGATCTTAATTTCTTGGGTAGCTAGAATTATAGACACGTACCACTGATGCCTGGCTGAACATTATCTTTTTGATAGTTCATGGCTCTTAAGATTTTATATATTGCAACCATATACACATCAATGAAATATCAGTTTAATATGGACTAATTTAAATTTATAACATATGTATATGCTAAATAAACTCAGTTTGAAGAACAATATGAGAAAGTATATTGGAGTTACTATAAATGATAGCACATGTATGTTTACTTATTTCTAAGTGAAATAAATCAAAATCCTTGAATATTGTGTTTGATCATTTTTATAGGTTGTTCTTATTTTGTAAATTGAGACATTAATTTGAGTATCAACCTGTGATATGTATCATTAACAATATTTTGTTCATTTAAAAAACTGTGACTCCTTTTTTTTTTTTTTTTTTTTGGCCAGTCCTGGGGCTTGAACTCAGGGCCTGAGCACTGTCCCTGACTTCTTTTTGCTCAAAGCTAGCACTCTACCTCTTGAGCCACAGTGCCACTTCTGGCTTTTTATGTTTATGTGGTGCTGAGGAATCAAACCTAGGGCTTCATGTATATGAGGTGAGCACTCTACCACTAGGCCACATTCCCAGATCATGTGAGTCCTTTTTGTATTGTGGAGGTAGTTGCATAAAGTAGAACCATTGTCCTCTAGACTAATAAGAACATGGCCAATTTTCAAGTCCATACCAAATAGAACATTTTTTTTTAGGACATTGGCTATAGAAAACTACACATTAGTGTAGTGGTTTCTCCTTCGTGATTTATCGTAGATCTAACATTTTTTAAATTAAAAAGTGTAGTTTATTATATTAAGTCATTGTTTTATATGCATTATATTATACATATTTTATTTATACTTTTCAAATTAGTAAGCAAAGCAAATGTTTCCACATGAACCAATGTGATATATGTCCACACAGTTAAATCTACTACTCTACCTGTAAATGTGCAAGGTTTGAACTTCTTCCTGTAACTCCCATACTTACCTACACACAGACTCCATAAGCTAGAATTTTTCTTAAAGATCTTGTATTTGAATTATTGTAGCTGTTTACCCCCTCACCTCACATAAGAAACCTAAGAAATCTGAACCAAACCAATAACCATCACTGGTATCTACTCACTGATATCTAACTGTTGTTTCTCCTAAAGTCTCAGAGGACCAATTGTTTTGTTTCAACTCCAAAAGGTTTTAGTAATTGTTTGGGCTGATATATTTGGGAAGTATGATAAGGCCAGTTATCTGGGTTTAGTCATAGAGTGTTATTTTGGATTAGTAATGTCTGGAATGGAAAAAGATTAATAGAATGATGGACTGGGTGCCATGGGGTATTTTATTTTTATCAGTCGTGGGGCTTGAACTCTGGGCCTGGGCATTGTCCCTGAGCTCTTTAGCTCAAGGATAGGACTGTACCACTGTGAGCCACAGTGCTGTTCTGCTTTTTTGGTAATTAATTGGAGATAAGAGTTTCACACACTTTCCTGCCCGGGCTGGCTCTGAACCAGGAGCTCCTCAGATCTCATCCTCCTGAGTAGCTAGGATTAGAGGCTGAGCCTCTGGTGCCTGGCCTGTTTCATAATTTTTATTGTTGTTTTGTTTTCGTTTATATCTGTGTCCTTATCAAAGGAAGACTAAATATTTAGGATACTGTACCATTAAATTGTCTTTGGTTTTATGTTTCTGACTTCTGAAACCATGCTTACTCAGCAATTTTGTTTATAGTTTTTTTTTCAAAAGTAAGCCTTGTAAATAAAGAATACTATATAAAAGTAATTTTCTTAAGTACTAGGGATTGAACCCAGGGCTTTGCTTTCAATAGACAAACGCTCTACCAATTAAACCATGGCTCTCTGGCCTTTTGTTTTATATTTGACTTTAAGATTAAAATCTCACTAACTTCCTCAGAATCCCCCTCCTTTCCCTTCAGAACAACTGTGACCCACAGGTATGCACCACAACTCATGGCAAGACTGACTGTTGATTAGAAGTTTAAGTACAATCTCATAAAATATGTAGTGAACATATTATTTATTTTGCTTTTCTGAGTCCTGAGTACTTAAATACCTGAAAGGCAACTAGACAACTGTGGATCATACCTGCAATACTAGCTACTCAGGACACTGAGATCTGAGGATTGTGGGTTGAAGCTACCCTAGGCAGGAAAGTCCATGATACTGTTTTCTAGCCCCTCCCCCAAAAAGCCAGAAGTAGAGCTATGGCTCAAGTGGTAAAGCACTGGCATTAAGCAGAAATCTAAGGGAGTGTCCCCTGAATTCAAGCCCCAGTTCCAGTACCAAAATAAATAAATAAATGTTTGGAATTATTTTAATATGCAAAGTTCTCAAAATACAACTGAGGAGGTGGGCTGGGGATATAGCCTAGTGGCAAGAGTGCCTGCCTCGGATACACGAGGCCCTAGGTTCGATTCCCCAGCACCACATATACAGAAAACGGCCAGAAGCGGCGCTGTGGCTCAAGTGGCAGAGTGCTAGCCTTGAGCGGGAAGAAGCCAGGGACAGTGCTCAGGCCCTGAGTCCAAGGCCCAGGACTGGCCAAAAAAAAAAAAAATACAACTGAGGAAAATATGATATATTCTAGTTGAAAGTGCTAAAATTGTATTTGTGCTCTGTATCATTTTGACTTCATGATCTACTTTATTGTTTGGTTAACAATACTCTCATAAGGCTTTGCTCATCCCCTTTCCATGAAAAACAAGAAGGTAATAGTTTATAGAAGATAAAGTGTATAGGGATCACACACACACACACACACACACACACACACACACACACACACACACACACGTGCGCTTTTGCTGGGTCTACCAAGCTAGAAAGATTTAAAAAGAAAAACTGGTAAAGAGGGAACAACAGTGTGAAACTGCTATCTGAAAGTCTCCAGAGCTGTGTTTCTTATTTTGCCAAGAAAAATTAGGTCTTCTGTCAATCAGTTCAATTAGATGCCCTGGAAACTTGTCTGTGAGAAGGCCTAAATAGTGTTCCCTTCCACTATACTCAACTGTCAAAACTGGAAACACATAATTGTTTGCATTTCAGTAAATGAATCTAAGGTCCTCAGGAACTAAGAATGTGAAGAAAGAAATCTTTTGTACAGTTGGATCTTGGCATTCTTTCCATACAGGAATGAATCACCTTCTTCAACAAGTCCAGGACTTGACTTTGCCAAGACTGGCAGAGAGAGTGGGAGGAGACAATAGGCTTCGTGTTAGAGCCCCTTGTAGAGCTGAATTCGTTTTCTGGAGCCAGAAGGCCAGAGGACTAAATCAATTCTGGCCAGATGTGTCCATACACTATGGGGACTCTAACAGAATGAACTAAGTGCTAGATCCTCATAGATATTTCAAGATGGTGCCATTCTGATTGATAGCATAGTTGGATTTTTGACCACCAGTGGTTGAGTTTAGTATTCTTTGCTGAGAATACTAAGGGTAGGCTAAGAAGATCTCATAGATCCTCCAAACTTGTTTGTATTGTCTCACCATGCATATTCACAGCAGTATCAATATAACATGGTAGGCAAAATATCAAACTAGTGTACAGACTGCAATGGATACCCAATGGATACTTCACCAACCAGCTGATTTGACCTAGGAGAACCTTGTTTCACTTTATGCATTTCAATTTCTGGCTCTGTAGAAGAGAGTTTGAAAAATTGCCTACCATGCAGGGCTATGAAGAGTAGGATGTGTGAAAGGAAAAGAAAATCATCTTTGTGAAGCTATTTTTGTGAATCTCACTGGCTTCCTGTCCATTTTCTCTTTCTCTCTGTTAGAGACAGGAACAAGGTAAGGGAAGGAACAAAGGGAAATTTAAGAATACCCCTGTCTTCTGTGTTCACAGAATTTTTCTTTTTTGAGCATTGCATGTTTCTTTTTTTTTTTCTTTTTTTTTTTTTTTTTTTGCCCTGGGCCCTGAACTCAGGGCCTGAGCACTGTCCCTGGCTTAATTTTTGCTCAAGGCTAGCACTCTGCCACTTGAGCCACAGCACCACTTCTGGCCGTTTTCTATATTTGTGATGCTGGGGAATTGAACCCGGGGCTTCATGTATATGAGGCAAGCTCTCTTGCCACTAGGCATATTCCCAGCCCACAATGCATGTTTCTTATGGTGTCCATTTGGAGGTAGGCAGGCTGATGATAAGGTGATTAACAATGGAACTGTCATGTGCATGGGATGTTTTCACAAATTAACAACAGGCTAGAAGTGGAATTTTGCCAAGAACAATGAGCTTTCTGCTACTCTCATCTAATGGATGTGGTGAAAGATATCATGAAGATGACATACTTATCAAATGTTCAGAGATCACAGAGTTGGAGAGGAGAGCCAAAATACCCCACCACCAAGACTGGAATGAGAAATATGGAGGAGCTAGATTAGTGGCTCTTGATCAAGAAGATGTGAAGGATAAGGCTCTCTCAAATCACAGCATTCTACCTTACACAAGTTGGAGTTCCAAATTATGAGAGACCACCAATCATTAATTTAGTATAAGCTGATGCAAAAATGTGGGTACCACAGCCCTTACTGTGGTTTTAAATTCCATGAAAATAATGATTCTCGAACTTGAGCTGCATCATAATCACCTAAAGGGCTTGTTAAAACACAGATTGCTGGGCTGGATCTCCAGTTTCTGATTCATTAAGCCTGGGGTGGAGCTGGAGAATTTATATCTGCAGCATGTTCCCCAGTCATGCCAATGCTCCCTGAAATCATTATTTTAAAAACTTCTCTAACAAAAGGGCTATCTAACTCATACCTAGTAAGAAATTGTTTTGCTATTGTATACTTAAGTATTTGGGGGAAATCTTGACTCCTATTCATTCTTTAAGAACAATCATCCAGAATGATGGGCCAAATTCTGGAAACCAGGTAATATTAAGGATCATTGAGGAAAGAGCAATGCAAGGTGAAAATAAACTTTTTTAAAAGTAGTAGCCTGGGCAGGGGGGTGGGCAATGAGGGAAGAGGTAACAAATTGTATAAGAAATGTACCCACTGCCTTACATATGAAACTGTAACCCCTCTGCACATCACTTTGACAATAAATAAGTAATTATTTAAAAAAAAGTAGTAGCCTCTTCAAATATTTGAGAAATTTGATGGGCTGAAGAGTCTTAGTTAAAAGTGTCTACCTTGGCTCTAGATCAACATGGCTTTGACTCATAGCTATCTTCCTTTTATGTATTTAACAAACACTACTGTGATTGCTAAATAAGCACCAGGCACTATTCCAAATACGTTTACATATGTTAATTCAGGTAATACTCATAAGAACCTTAGAAAGTAGGTTTAGAGAAGTTGAACAACTTTCCTAAGGACACATAATTAGGTTATATTGGAACTGAGATTTGAACCCAGGCAACGGCATGAAATTCAAGTTTTTAAGTATCATATGACATGGCCTCTCCACTACTGGCTTTCCTCTGCTGATTGCCTTTGACTCCTTGGTAATATCTCCAAGGTTTCTGTGAGTCTGTCACTTCCAATTTAAAATGGGGATAACCCTTTTCTGATAGATTTTTCCAAAGAGTAAAAGAGCAAGTATTCATAAAGGACCTACTAGTGTCTACTGTTTAAACTTAAGTGGTAGTCAAGCAAAACTGTAGAGGCAATGGGTAAAGTTGGGGATGAGTGACAAAGTTGACCTGCCTGTGATGGGATCCAGTAGTATGCCAGGACTTCAGCTTTGACAGTGTTCTTGTAATCCAAAATAATTCTATCTTGGGAAAGTCATGGATGCTATCTAAACCTGGAGAGGAGGCGGAATTAAAACTTTTTGAGTTTAAAATTGTACCACTTTGAAACCATTGGCTTCATTAATTCTAAGCAACAGTCTTCATCCAAACCATTGATGGTTTCTCTTCACTTGCTTGAAGCTCTGTGTATGTTGTAAAGCTCCTATCTCTCACAGGTAAGGCAGGCATAAAAATAAGTTTTATTTTTTGTTCTTTACTCATCCTTCTCACCAGTGTAGACTCGACTGTTCAGAATGTTTCTCCTCATCTCTCCATTATGTAAGTTAGTAAAATGAAGTCTCATCTAGCAGCCATTTCTTTTTTAAAAATTAGCATAAATAAATTGTACAAAGTGAGGAGTTGCATTGTGGCATTTCTGCACATACGTATTATGGATGTTGTCTTCACACCCTCAGTTGTCCTTCTCTGTCTTCTCCCTCTTTTCTCCCTCCTGCATCCCAAAGAGTTCCCCTTTTCTTTTCATCGCTTTTCCCCCTGCTAGATTCTATATATGAGAGAAAACATGTGACACAGGTGTTTATGTCATTTAATAAGATGATCTTCAGTTGCAACCATTATATTGCAAATTATAAAATTTTGATTTTACTTATGGATAAATAATACTCCATTGAGTATCTATGCTCCATTTTCTTTATCCATTTACCCACTAATAGACACTTAGGCAGATTTTGTTGCTTAAATATTGTGAATAGTGTTGCAAAAGACAGTGTACCAGCAGCTATTTTTTTCCTGATTTTCTTTTACCTGTTTTCCACACTAAGATTACATTCTGGGGGCTGGGGATATGGCCTAGTGGCAAGAGTGCCAGGCCCTGGGTTCGATTCCCCAGCACCACATATACAGAAAATGGCCAGAAGTGGCGCTGTGGCTCAAATAGCAGAGTGCTAGCCTTGAGCAAAAAGAAGCCAGGGACAGTGCTCAGGCCATGAGTCCAAGCCCCAGGACTGGCAAAAAAAAAAAAAAAAGATTACATTCTGATTTTAGCATGTCTCTGGCTCCATCATAGCTTAGAGCAACAGTAACATTTTCATGGATATTTCATTGCATTCCAATAAATATACTGATTGTTTTCCAAATGCACATATTTCTAATGAGGAGACTATCTCAGATTATCTGAAGACACGCGAGGCTTCCTGGATTGTTGGGAAGTTGTGTGCTGAGGTCAGCATGTGTGGGTACGAAAGACCCATGAGAGTAGCTTTTACTTGAGATGCTTTCCCTGCTCCTGTATGGCCCCCATAAAATGTCCCAGGCAAAGAGATGTTCAATCAAGAGTTAATAGGAATCAGCCTGAGAAAGATTGTGTATAAGGATGTCTGTGCATCTGCATGCATGCTGAACTGGAGGTCTCCAGACACAGGAAAGTTGAAAGTTATGTAAAGAAGTATGTACTGAGCATGCACACCAGACCTCCTCCCCCTCTGGATTTTTAGAACCTTACCTCCAAGTCTTTAAACACCAAGCAGTAGTTTGTCAAAGAAGTTTGTGTGTGTGTGTGTGTGTGTGTGTGTGTGTGTGTGTGTGTGTTTAATGTTGAGCAAAATTGTCAACCCAGAATTCTTTAAAGGCTATAGTACAATTCAAAATTTAGGATTACTAGCTACTCAGGAGACTGAGATTGGAGGATCTTGGTTCAAAGCCAGCCCAGACAGGAAAGTCTGTGAAATGCTTATCTCCATTAAACTCCTCAGAAAGAGCCACAAGTGGTGAGTTGCTCCAGTGGTAGAGTGCTAACCTTGAGCACAGAGATACTCTGGGACAGAGCCCAGACCCTAAGTTCAAGCCTCAGAACTGGCAAAATAAATAAATTAATTTAATGTAATTGAGGATTAACTAGAAACCCATTCAGGTAAATGAGACCCAACTAATTAACCACTCTGAATCCTTGCTGAAAGAACTACTAAAGGATATCTGGATGGCAAGATAATTGAATTAAGAAAGAAGGACTAGGTCACAGGAGAGGGAGAGGGATGAGGGGGATAGTGTGCAAAATGACAAACATGAAGGCAAATCTAACCAAACAGTATTGGTAAAGCAACAATATTAATGCACACTGCTCTGAAGGGTTTTGGTTAAAAATAGTATAGAACTTAAGTACCCTCCTAGCAAAATAGTACAGAACTTAAATACTCTCCTAGCATGGATGAGGGGAGATGAAAATAGCACCGTCTTTGTATTATTTGGGAGAAAGTGAGCGGTAGTTGTTTTCTTTACATTTTGCTTGACACACAAACTTGAACATAATAACAGAAATAGAATATTATATTCCTAAACTAGTAGGGGGGAGTTAAATAAATCGGTTCATTAGACAGCAAAAAAGAAATAAAAAATAATATTAAAGAATTGTGTTCAAGAGCAAACAACAAAAAAGAACAATTTAAATAAGTCCAATATATATTTGATCAAAGAAACAGTGAATAAACTGAGTGATTCATTTTGAAAACCAGGATCACACACTACACTAAAAATCCAAAGTCCAGGTGCTCTATGTGTACACATCAGACCTAAAACAGTGACTCAAAACATTTGAAAGTAATAGGATACAAACAGAACCACCAGGTAAATTCCAGTGAAAATAAAACTAGAGTTGCAACATTCATATTAGATGAAATATTTTAAGATGAGACCCAAATAAGAACTATGTCATTTGGGCCCAAGTTGAATAATTTATACTTACCATTATTTCTGTTGAAATATACTACATTTACCAAGTTGGTGCAACTATGTCTGAAGGGAATTCTGAAGGGAATTTCAAGTGTCAATCTCTTTCAAAGAGAATAGAGTGAGACAGATGATGGGTGCGACTGATAAAATCACCAGTGTCCTCACAGGTGACCATCTAAATTATCAGTGCTGTATCTATGGGTGCTCATTAATTCTCAGAGAGTACTTGGAAATGCTTGCTGACTGACTACTTCCAAGCCTGCCTTCCCAATTCCTGGGAGGTACTTCATCCACCATGAGATTTTATATCCGAATTAAGTACACTTCTGAAGCAATTTCTAATCACAGTGGAAATTCCCCAGGCAGTATAATTCCTTTTTTAAACTCACTTCATGAAGCAGTAACATAATTACCTCTGCCTTGAAAAATATAGTACCACTGAGGTCTTTAAGAGATTATTATCAGATTTAGAAATGAGCTAGCATGAAGACAGGTCTTTCATTTCCTCCTGACTCTTTATTTTTCCAGGAACAAAGTTCTGTAGAAATCTTAATCCTTTTACTAATACTTAGGTTTCAGATACATCTCCCTACCTCTTCAATGGCCCTGGCTACAGGAAACAAGCCAAATCACCCTCTGTGGGGCACAGGACCTGAGTAAATCTTTCAGAAGAGTTGGTCTCTGTCCAGGAGGAAGACTGAGGTGGCTAACCTTTCAGCAGTGATGGGAGTGTGGTCTTTGGTGGGTAGATCTCGTCCTTGCTCATGCAAGGATACAAGCCATAGGATGCAAGGATAGGAATAGATTGTCCCTCTGGTATCCTCTCCACACATTGAGTGCCTTGCCCAGAAGAGTTTATGGGGCTGGTAGCCTGAGAAACAAGATTCTTTCCCCAGGCTTCTGGGTCATTGCTACTACCTCTCAGTGGCAATGGAAAAGCACCTTGAGGAAGCTCCCCACCGTCAGCACTGAACACACTAGTTCCAGGAAAGGAACGTGGACAACAGGAAGTGTTTTCTCCCTCTGGATCTTGCAGGAGATTTAGCTCATTCCTAGACAAAAGGAGCTCTTTACAACAGATTTTGTTCTGTCTGGAGTCTGAGGCTTCAAGTAAGCTGCTTTGCTGGCTATTTATTAGCATAAACAAGTTTCATCACAGAGATTTTCAGGATGTTTAGTATTTGTACTAGAACTGTGATGCCAGCTAAGTTTTGCTGCTGACAGCATTAGGTGGTGCAATATAATACAGAGGCTTTCCATCTGAAAATTTCCTCATCCTCGCTTGCAACAGTTTGTTCTATTTGACTTGAGTCCTTTATTCCAGAACGGTGGCTATCATGTGTGTATATTAGCATACATTATTTGTCTAGGGGTGTCTCATGTGACATTCCCATACATGTACATAACACGTCCCTATCAAACCCACCAACTCATCCACTCTCCCTTTCTCTCTTCTCACTTTCAATATCATTTCATCAGATTTTGTTGTTCTTGGACCGTATTTTTGACTGATTTGTTGAGTTTAAATAAAATGTGAGGCCATTCCTGGGTACAATGTGGGCTAGATGGTACAATTTGTGAACTCATGATGACATTGAGCTCCTTGCCTGTTTCAAATGATATTTCGTATTTTTATTTCTTTCATCAAAAGAGTAACATTTGTATTGTTAAATTCAATAATACAAAAAACATAGAACACAAGGACCTTAGTCGACCTAACCACTTCCAATGTCACACTCATAGTTCCTTTCAGGAACTAGCTTGAAAGGGGGGGAAAAAAGGTTTTCTGCAACATATGTCTGTAGCACATGGAATTCTAGAAAGTTAGCCTAGAAAGAGACATAGATCATATATTCAAATGCTCTCAATTCCAAGGAGCAACATTTGGCCCGAATGAGGGCGCTAACTTGTATGGGGCACAATGTATTGTGAGTCGCATGGTATCCAGTCTTTGGCCTGTGAGGCCCTGTCCAAGATGCTCTCTGCTGACAGTTTTAATTTTTAACAATTCATTCATTCATTCATTCATTCATTCATTATTTAATCAAGAGCAATAACTGAGCCATGTGCTGGTGGTTCGAGCTTGTAATCCTAGCTACTCAGGAGGCTGACAATCAGAAGAATAGTCAAAGGCAGATCAGGCAGAAGAGCCTGCGAGACTCCAGCAAAATGCTAGACTAGAGATGTGGCTCAAGAGGCAGGACGCCAGCTGATCAAAAGTTCCTGGGTTCCAACCTTGTACTAGCAGAAAGAATTTTAAAAATAGTCATTGTTCTTATAGCTATTTACCCTCTACCTTACTAGCCATCCTTGACATACTGGTATATTTCCTTTCAGACCTTTGCTGTGTTCATCTTTGTAGAAAAATAGGAATGACCTTCTTGACCCAGTCTTCCCATAATTTTGTGGACTGCCTTTTTCACCAATGTCTGATAAGCATAATCACATATGAGTGAACATTATTTTTAATGGATGTATGGCATCCTACACTCCAGGTATGTCATCATACTTAATACATCTGCTTAGAAACTGTTTCAAACTCTTGGAAAGCCAGGGAGTCTTTAAACCCAATGTCATCCCACTTTACTAGAACAGATATCCTATAAAGTAAATAAAGTAAAATTGCTTTAGAGGATAAATCTATTCAGCTTTGACTTGTCCAAATATGGATTAATTATTAAATTAAGTGGCTATGTCCTCTTTTTTATAAAGATATTCTGCCATATCTTGGTAAATAAGGCCTGTACCTTCACAGTACATTTTATAATGTTAAGTAAACAAGTAGCAGTTGTACTAATAAAATAGCAGCTATAGTTCATTCAGAGGGTGCATAGTGATGTGTCAAGCTTTTTGTTTTTATAAATGTCATACTAAATCCACACACAACAGCTCAGTGAAATGTATACTGGATTTATTATCATTTCATAGAATAAAAGAACTATAGCTCACAGAGGTTAAGTAATTTGCCTTTGGTAAACTCTGTAAGCAGAACAGTCTTATCCATTCGAATTTATTTTTCCAAAATTACGCAGAAGTTGTTTTTTTCCTTGTTTCACATCACACTGGGAAATTGAATCTACCAGTTTGAAACACAAAGCTAACATCATTACCATATCACAGATCACACAAATTTCCCTGAAAAATAATTTACCCTCAGTTATCTGCTTTAGTAATGGGAAAAGTCACAGAAAATTTCAAATTATAGTGCTAGTTCTGTATGCACATGATTGTTTTCACCAGATTTCTTCTTATCTTTTAACGTGCCTTACATACTAATGCAGAACCGAATTTCCTCTCGCTTGTGTAAGCTACCTTAATGTAAAGGAAAAGGACACAAAGTATGTTTCCTAATTCACTAACTGATTATTTTCAGAATTAGTTCTTTGGTTCTGAGACTTCATTCAGGGAGTTACTCAGTAGTTGAGATTGTCAGCTATTAATATTTTAGAGATCACATCCCTTCAGGCTGGTAAAATAGAGGAAAGAATGCATAGAGCTTCTATCAAGTGCTTCCTGTGTCTTTGGAAACAAACCTTTTCCAAAGTTTAGAATTAGCATTTTAAAATACCAGTAAGACAATCTGCTAAGTAAAATTGTACTTAATGAACATAGACTAATACTTTTTCTGGGTAAAATAGGAGCAAAGAGATGGGGACAGCGGATGAGATGTTAGGGCCTTTCTGGTCTATGTGAGTTGAAGCATCAAATGGCTAAAATATAACTGTGCTATTTGCTGGAATTGTCCTATGAAAATAAAAATATATAGTAATATACCCCCAGTACACAAATAAATACATTCTTGATCAAAACACTGATAGGACAATTACATAAAAATTAGGTAGCCTGGTTATTTTTCCCTTTTAGAATGTTCATATGTAACGTATTTAAGAATTAGAGATGTACCTAAATATTTTCTGTATAGTATTTCTGTACCATTATAGAACTGAGGATTTCTTTTGAGTTGTATATGTCTAATTCTCCCAGTGCAGTGTTTAAATCACTCCTTAGCAGCAGGTTGGGTGCTCACAGTGGGACATCCATGCTCTTGAGCCACTCTTGCTATACTGAGGGGGAGGAAGGGAATGCTTCCTTCATTTTACCATTTATGAAAGGTTCAGTGGAGGAAACTGAAATTATAGCTACATTATTAGAGGCCAGTGCATTGAATAAGAAACCTACCAAGAGGCAATAGAGGTCATAATGGTGGAGAACCCTACAAAACACACACACACACACACACACACACACACACACACACGCACACACACACACACTTTTAAAAATATTGCAAGCAAGTATTTCATAAACTGCAGGCCATAATTTAAGTCTTCTTGAACTGTTTCAGAGCCAACCTCAAATATTCTTTCATTGCAAATGCATTTCTGGCCTTCCCTGCCAGGAATGGCAGTTCCATAGGGAGCTTCAGCCTGCTGAATCTCTCGAAAGCGCTGGGGCACAGCCACCCAAATCCAGCTACTAAACCTTCAAAGAACCACAGATAAGCAGTCAGCCATGATGATTCATTTGCCTCAAAGTGTTTTTCTCTTTTTTAAAAAAATTACTGTCAAAGTACTATACAGAGGGGTTACAGTTTCATATGTAAGACAGTGAATACATTTCTTATCAAACTTGTTACCTCCTCTATCATTTTTCTCCCACCTTTACCTCTCCACAGTTACCTCCCCACCCTCCCCTAGTTGTACAGTTGATTACAGCATACTCTCTTGTAAGTACTGCTGTTGCATTGGTTTGCCTTTTATACTTTGTCTCTCCATTTTGGTGTTCCCCTTCCATAGTTCTGATAAACATACATATACAATACCAAGGGTACCAGAATTAGTTATAGTAACATCAGGGGTAAAACCATGGGAAGAAAGACAAAAAAGATGTAATTTCATATGGTACATTAAAAATAACAACAACAGGGCTGGGGATATGGCCTAGTGGTAAGAGTGCTTGCCTCGTATACATGAGACCCTGGGTTCAATTCTCCAGCACCACATATACAGAAAATGGCCAAAAGTGGCGCTGTGGCTCAAGTGGCAGAGTGCTAGCCTTGAGCAAAAAGAAGCCAGGGACAGTGCTCAGGCCCTGAGTCCAAGCCCCAGGACTGGCCAAAAAAAAAAAAAAAAAAAAAAAAGAATAAACAACAAAGATAAATCACTTACTTCCAAAACTTGGAGTTCATTTCACTTAGAATCTTCTATGTGTTCATATGTACATAGCTATTAAGCTATTGTGATCCTTTGCTAGGACTATCCTAGTCAAGTACTAACTATTTCCAATGATGGTAACCATAGAGTCTATGTTTCTTTGGGTCTGGCTCACTTCACTTAGTATGCTTTTTTCCAAGTCTTTCCATTTCCTCATGAATGAGGCCATGTCATTCTTTCTGATAGAAGCATAGAATTCCATTGTGTATATGTACTACATTTTCTTAACATAGGGGGTTGGTTCCATATTTTAGTGATGTGAAATTGTGCTGTGATAAACATAGCTCAAAGTGTTTTTCATTTCCTTTACTTTAATACTTTCTTTAGAACTTTGCATAGATGTACCACAGGGATGTATCAGCAATATAAAAATCTCAAAATTCCAATGACATTCTTTATAAAGCAGAAAAATAATCAATCCTGAAATTTATATGGAACTATAAAAGTCTCTGGAAAACCAAAGTAATCCTATTTTTTAAGTAATGCTATAGGTATTACAATACCTGCTTTCCAATTATACCACAGAGCTGTAGTATCAAAAATAGCATGGTACTGGCACAGAAACAAGTAGACTGATGGAATAGAATGGAGGGTTCAGAAATAAACCCACACAGCTACAGCCATCTGATTCTCAGCAAAGATGCCAAAAATGCACTTTGGAGAAAAAAAAAAACAGCCTCTTCAACAAATCTCACTAGGAAAATGGGCTATCATCATGTAGATGGCTGACATTAGATTCCTATCTCTCACTCTGTATAAAAATCAAGCTGAGTATGGACGTGAATGCCATGTGTTCCCAGCACTCAAGAAGCAGAAGCCGGAAGACAACAGTTTGAGGCCAGCCTGGGCTGCACAGTGATTTTAAATCCCGTTTAAGACTGCATACCAGCACTTCATCTCAATTTAAAAGATCTGAAACTACTAAAAAATAATTAAGGAAAAAAATTTCATGGTATAGTCATAGGAAACAACTTCCTCAATAATTAATATATGAGATTGTATCAGATTTTACAAAAGAACCTCTGCACTGCAAAGGGATAACTACCAGAGTGAGAAAAAAGCCTACAGAATGGGAGAAAATCTTTGCCAGCTGTGCATCTGATAAGAAATTAATATTCAGAATAGATGAATAACTCAAATATTAAAAACAAAATAAATGCTCAAGTAAATAAATGGGCAAGTGAATTTAACAGACAGTTCTCAAAAGAAAATGTACAAAATGGCCAATAACTGCATGGAGAAAAGTTTAACATTCTTAGTCATAAAAGAAATATAAGTGAAAGCAACCTTAAGATTACAGCTCACTCCAGTTAGAATGGCTGCTGTCAAAAAGACAAACAAGATACATTGTACTAATAAAATGACATGACAATAGCAATAAAAAAAGAAAATGGAAAAGAGTATCATTCTCTGGTGAGAATGCAGAGGATAAAGAAATTGTTATTCACTGTTGACGGAAATGTAAATTAATGCAGCCACTATAGAAATCAATATGGAGGTCACAAAAGCAAAAAAAAAAAAGAGAGAGAACTAAATTATTGCACGATCCAACTGTAGTTCTGTAGCATATCCTCAAAGGAATTAAAAGTCAGCTTATAATAAAGATATGTACATGCTGATGTTCATGGCAACACTATTCAGAATAGCCAACTTTATGGAATTACCCTAGATGGGCATCAACAAATGGATAGATTTAAAGATAAAGAAGAATGAAGTTATGCCATTTGAAGGATCATCATGTTAAGCCAAATAAACCAGATTCAGACAAATATCAAATGTTTTCTCTCATATTCAGAATCTAGATTTAAACATGATTTAATACATGAAAGGTGAAGGGGGATTATCTGGGGAAAAGAAGGTGCCCAGGAGAGAAGGAGACAGGAAATGGTAATAAGATATAAATATGATCAAAAACATTATATTTGTAGGCAAATATCATAATGAAACCCATGATTTTTTTTACAATTAATATATATGCTAGAAAAAGCAAAAGAGGTGTTGACTGATAGCCCCACCTGGATAGCCTGCTGGACCAGAATCTGCATTTAACAAGATGCCCGTTGAATTATTCATGTTTGAGAGGCTCTGCTTTCAAGCACTGAGGCAACACTGAACAATTGCCACAGTCATGACCCCAGTGAATTCATGTGGCTTTCCACTGTGCCCAACGTGTGAGGCTAATATCCTCACCAGGAGATGTGGCTGGGTGTTGCTGAGGGTATAGCACTAGAAAGTGTCTTAGGCTCCCTTGTATTGAGATTTTAAAATGTTTTTCTGTTGCTTGGGTGGCTTATTTAATGACATGATGATGTTAAAACAGCCCTATTTTTATAAAAATTGAAAGAACTCTGAGAAAACACTTGCATGGATACCACAGATGGAATGTTTTCAGCCGTTTCTTTATGCCTGCAGTTTCCTCTCTTGCCTTATTAGACTGTGCTGAAGAAGGCCAGGTTTGTTGGTCAGCTAATGAAAATCATTTGAAAAAATAGAGACCTGCGCACCATTTTATTATTTAGAAAATGCATAAGAATCTCAGAGAGTACTATTCCAGACAGTAAGAGGTTTTCTCTCATGCATCAGTCATGTGAAACGGTGTCCTGATCAAGTGCCAACTGCAGACAGAATGTCTTTAGGGGACCAGTCATGAAGGGACTTAGAAAAGATCTTTATTTGTTTTGTTTTTTTGTTGCCAGTCCTGGGGCGTGGTCTCAGGGCCTGAGCACTGTCCCTGGCTTCTTTTTACTCAAGGCTAGCACTCTGCCACTTGAGCTACAGCGCCACTTCCGGCTTTTTCTGTATATGTGGTGCCGGGGAATCGAACCCAGGGCTTCATGTATATGAGTCAACCACTCTTGCCACTAGGCCATATTCCCCGCCCTTAGAAAGGATCTTAAGGACTGCATGCTATGCGTAGTTTACCTAATCCAAATCAACTCTTCAGTGTTGTCCTGTGGCAAGAAGCTTTTTCAAAAAAAAAAAAAATGTTTTTTTTAATTTTCTTTTGCAAAGAGTCTTTGAGTGGCTACATCTTTCTGGTGATGGGGGATGGGGGAACCTTCATGTGGCAGTAAAATCTCATTTTTCAAATGATAGCAATTAATACAGATTTTTGTGAGTCAGTCCATTCTTTCTATTCTTTCTCTGTCCTCCTGACTTTCCTCCCTCCTTCCTTTGCAGTCTCTCCCTCTCTTGTTACTTTCTTTAGAATAATGTAATGAAGTTTAACTAGAAACTAGATGACATTTATTAATTTATGACACACACTCAAACTGCTACCATTTGTGCTAACTTTTCCTTAAAGATTTTCTAGACAAACTGAAAATTAGACAAGGTCACAGTTGATTGCCTTTATCCCTCTATCTAGGATAGATGCTAATGGTTCAAATGAAAAAAGCCTCTGAAAGAGAATTATTAACACAACAAATACCATACAAACTGGATGGTAGGACAATAGTTAAACATATTCACCACCATCATGAATAAAATTCCATTCCATCATCTTATGAGATAGACAAGGAACTGATCTCATTCTAAGTTAGTCTCTATCCATAAACAACTACAACAGAATGGATCCTTTATATTTCACAAATACTTCCAACCTACTTTTAAAATGCTTTGCTCTGAAACCCCTAAAAGACTTTGTTTTCTTTTCTTTCTTTTCTTTTTTTTTTTTTGCCATATTACATGAGAGGACGCTAATCTGCAGAGGAGTCTAGTGAAGCAGCTAATAAACTGCTCTAAAATGCATTTCTGAAAGTAGACCAGTAATCACAGCATCACAGTGATGTTCAAATAGAAACTCACATTCTCCAGCTCATGTAGGCCAGCGTTAAGACTAGGCACACTAATTTCTCATCAGCAACCAAGTAAGTGGAATAGTAAAACTGAATCCTATATGCCATTGAAAACAGTTCTACTGCCCCTGCCTACTAAATATTCCTTTGGGATGAAGCCAGAATTCATGCAGGTACTTTAGACTTTCTGCAACAGAGGAAAGTCAGAAAGAGAGGTCGCTAAGAAGTATCCAAGTCAAAGATTAACTTTCAGGGTCAAAATTCTTATCAGAACAGATTAAGTGGTTTTGATTATTTTTGAGTATTGTGTTCATACCATTTTTCTCCGAAAATTGACTCCTAAGTAATGATTTAACCAAAGCTCTGCTTGACAACTCACAGCAACAAGAAAACAAAATGACCTTATCAGTTCTCATTATCATTTCTCACTGATGCCAACACAAGAAAAAAATGGGATAAGAGAAGCCCCCAAACTGGATGAGATCTCTCAGAATCTCAAAAACCAAGAGTTTGGCAGAAAAGAGAAGGCGAGTGGAAAACAATTTTGTTGGAAAAGTTAGAGAGAGAATTTGCAATTCAATTCATCGGCCCATTTGGGATGCCCCTAAAGGAGAGGTCTGCTTAAGAACTGAGTAAAGGTGGTGACTGGCCTAGGAGCCAGGCACCTGTGAAGACCTCCCTCCCTCTTGGTTAGATATTCTAGTCTAAGCTTTCTGGTATGTGCTGACTTTAAACAGATGTCATTTTTCTTATAAATGTAAATACTGGGCCAAGGAACAAGTTCAAGGAAAGCCATCACTACGTCCGTGAGACCTGCTCTTTTTATAACTTCTTTAGAGTTCCTTTTCCTTCCATAAGACTGTGCTATCCATTAGAACTGCTCTGGAAAAATGGCCTTTCTTACCTGACCTTTCTAGGGTGCTATTGAAAAGTAGAACCTAAAGCTCTCATCTGAAGAAAGTGATCATTACTATGTGCATTATTTTCATGGTCTGCTTTTTGTTTTTACTTGCCTATTCTCAGATTCATCGAATTGTACAACCTCTGGCCTTTTATGATGATCTCCCTCACTTAACATGTTTTCAGGGTTTATCCATATTGTAGTATGTGAACTTGTAATTCTTATTGCTTAGTAGTGGTTAATTATGTATATTATGTGGTATTTTGCTTACTCATTTATCGGTTAATAGGAACTTGGGTTATTCTGGTGTGAACATTTGGGTATGAGTTTTTGCACATTTATTTCTATTTCTTTGAGCTCTCTATCAAGGAGTAGAATTACAGAGTTGCATGGTAACTTTATACTTATCTTTTGAGGATCTGCTAAACTGTTTTTAATGTGGTTTTTTTAAATCATAAGAGTGATGTAAAGCAGGATTGCATTTGCATTTGTAATGAGTGCATTTCTTTTTGAACAGTATCATCTCTTCCCTCATCTCTCAGTTTTTCCCTCCTGACCTTCCTCCTTCACAAATTGTATAGTTCATTTACAACGGAGTGTCTAGTGAGAGTCACTGCCGCATTTGCTCATCCTTAGTACTACCATTTCTGTGCTCCCCTTTACTCTCCCCCAAACAGATAAGCTTGCATACAAGACAAAAATCAAAAGCAGAGACAAGGGAGAGGGGGGAAAAGCAAAATAACAACAACAACAACAAACCCTCTTGTTTCCATTTCTTGGTGTTCATTTCCCTCAGCATCATTTTCTATGATCCTATGTGCATAGCTATTGAGCCTTTGTGATCCTCTGCTAAGAATATCTCCCTCTGGTCTTGTTGGATGAGTGTTTAGAGTCTCAGATAATTTATCATGTTGAAGTGTAATTCTTTCTTTTACCATCCAGCACATTTACTTGTAGATTGATAAAGCACAATATAGTAATGGGAGAAGACTTTTATTAGCTAAACTGTGTTTCTTTAATGTCACATCACTGACATCTCCATCAGCAGTGTATGAAGATTCTAATTTCTCCTTACCCTTGCCAATACTTACCGCACTGGCACTGAATAAGAGCAGTTGAGAGGCTTATTCGCATGGAGTTGGCAGTCATGATGACAACGCAAAGGCTGTTCTGTTTTGCTTTTTGAATGTGCTGATCCTGGAGCTTGCACCTAGGGCTTGGGCACTGTCCCTGAACTGTTTTTTCTCAAGTATAGCACTCTACCACTTGAACCACAGCTCCACTCATAGATAATTTTTGTAGGGGAGAGGTGTTTAATTGGAGGTAAGAGTCCCATGGACTTAACTGCTCAAGCTGGCTTTGAACCACAGTCTTCAGATCTCAGCCTCTTGAGTGGCTATGATTATAGGAGTGAGCCACTAGCACCCAGTCACAAAGGCTTTAAAAAAAAGTCTCGTTTTAAAAAAATTTTGGTGTTTCCTTCTATGTTTCTAAATATTGAATATTTAATTTAGCACTTTTATACAGATATTGGAAATGAAAAGATGTTTTATATTCATACACACATATTTGTACAGTTGTGGATTTGTTAACAGTGGGGATGGGCTTAAAGAAAGGCAAGAGATCCAGCAGGGTTACCCACAGCAGCTGGGATCACAGGTGTGCACTACCATACCATGTCCAGTTCCCTTCCCTGGAGTAGAGTCTCTCTGACTTTTCTGCCCAGGCAGACTTGGAACCTTGATCCTCCCAATCTCAGCCTCCCACATAGCTGTACCCAGTTATGGCTTGTGGAGGGGTCTGGTGAGTTTTCTGCCCCAATGGTCTTAAACTGCAATCCTTAGTCCTCAGCCTCCCAATGATCCAGAATGAGAGGCATAACCCATGACTTTTACTTCTGCCTCCATTTTCAGATCACAGGACAGGATGGGAACAGTGAGGTCGGGGATAGGGAAAGGGAGTAGAGGACATTTCCTTGGGCACAACATTTATAGACAGGACAAAAAATTCAGCCATCAAGACAAATATCTTAATGCCCCAAACAATCAAAAGCAATACAAAGAAAGATCCATGGTGGAAAATATTGCTTTGAAAATAGAGAATTGGCATTACTGGTTTCCCCTTTGGCTATTGAAACAAGTTGAAAGCAGAGGGCTTAAAAACTCTCCCCAACCCCCATGGCTTTTCTCCTGTTTTCTCCTATAACTGGTAGACCCCATCAATAGCAAAGGGTTGCCCAGTGATCTCTAGATGCGAAGGAGTCCAGAATGTGTCCTGACCCCCTATGACCCTGGGTGCACTTGACCTTGACGCTTCACCACACACATCCACCACATACACTAGCCCCTTTCTCTCTTCTCTCAGTTACAACATAGACATTGAAGTACCATTCTTACCCCCAACATACACCCCTCACACACCTATGACCCCTGGAACACAAACACAAAGTGAAATAATCCAATGCTTGAGAAAAGTCTAGAGTTCAAAGGTGAGCCTTTGGTCATCTGCTGGAGTCTGATTCACCTCCTAAGAGACCGTGCTCCTAAAAGAGACTGTGCCCGCAATGGGAGACTAAGCAGATAAGCACTTCCACTCCTAGTGAGGAACTACTTGCTTTGCAAGGTCTCCTGCCAATAGGAACAGTGGCAGGAAGAAGCAGGCAAAAAGTAAATGGAGGCCTTCAAGCCCAGACTTCTTCCTTCTGGTTTTAATTGAGAAAGATCAAGGTACTTGAAGGGCCTCATGGCTTTCAGCTCTTTCCCATGAGAATAAGAAAAATTTCCAGCAGAAACCAATTTGGTAACTTAACCATTGTCAGCAGGCAGAATAATGAATAGTTTAAGGACAGATTTGTCATAGCTCCATCTCTATCTTAAAGAAATCATTTATGGAATTCTGAGCTCAGCTGTCATTTTTCACAAAATTTGGATGTAGGGAGCCAATTTTTTTTTAAATACTCTATTTGAGTATTTTTATTTCAACTTACAGAAAAATTGCACTCATCTTTGAAATACTTTGCTGCAAATATAATAGGGACTGTCATAGTGTATATTTATGGATAATTTGACATGAACTAATACCAGGTAAAGAAACAGAATGAGTAAATGGGCTGCCATTTGCTAGCTACATTGCAATGGCACTTTAAGGTTGCAACACTTTGTTTGGTGACCTTCATACCAGTTGACTGTATGCACCTTAATCTTTCTCTCTCTCTCTCTCAAAAAAAAAAAAAAAGAGCTGAGCTTGACATGGATTGGTCAGTACATTTTCTTTTTTATAACCCAGTTTTTCATTTACCTGTGCTTTACAATGCCTAGTTTAATTTGTACAGAAGGATGAGTGAAGTTCATTATTACACAACTCAGAAACACTCTTCTGAGTTTTTAGGAAAAATAAGTACAAGGGTTGCCATGAATACTTTGAAAGTCTTTGTAGATACACTGGGGTGGCATATTTTTTAAGAGTACATATAAAGAATACTTCAAAAATAATGTAGAATATGTACACAAATGTCCAACGAAGGAGAAAATGTTTACTTTCTTTTAGAATACTTTTATCATCTTTAAGTTGTAAGGAGTTGTATTCAACAAAGCAGTTTATATATACACTGGGTCTTGATCAATGTCACCCCTTTCCACATTCTCACCCAGCCCTCCCAGCCTACCCCTTCTCTCGCTGTAGAAAATATTTTCTTATAATTAATTATCTTCCAAATTCTGAAAGTTCAGACAGAAGAAACTTCAGAGCAAGTTAGCTTTTGCAAGGGCTGCCAATGGGTAAATATGGGATCTGTTGTAATTTATGCTGACTTATCTGTCTCTCTGCAGGAATATCTTTCTGAGCATGTAGATTTTATTTCCTTTGAATTAACCCAAAGACTTTGAATAAATGTCACATGGTTCCTAAGCTACAGTTACACAAGACACCAATGGACTTGTTTTTTAAGAAGTCAACAAGATTTGCAATTGGTATAAAGAATACTGAATATTAACTTGGGACATTTGATCTAAAGAATTCTAATTTTTCCCTTGCTCTTCTCTACCTTCAATTTCTTTTCTAGGTAACTGTCAAGCTAACAAATTCATATCCCTCCTTTCTTCTCCTTCCCTCCTGCTTTTCTTTCTTTCCTCACTCATTCTTGGGTTCATCTGAAAGCTTCAATGTCTTATTCCTACTGTCATGATTTTTATTGTTAAAGTTAATAACTTTCTTAGCATCCTATTATTCATCAAAACTTATACTTATTTTACCTCGTTATTACATGTTGTTATGAAAACTAGCACTTGTGCAGAAATTCTTATCAGTATACTGCCTGTTTTGAGATAAATTATTCTCACAGGTAGTTACTTAGATAAAATACAAGATGAACATTTTTTAGGTTGGCTTCCCTAATTTGAAAAACTTTTATTCATCTTTCTAAAAGGCATGCATGTGATCATGAAGTTTGTGAGGAAATATTAGAGAAGAACCCATTCACCTGTTTGAATTTTCAGGAGAAGAAGCAAATTCCCACTGCAAATTAGAGATATTGGACTAAATATTGGTCTGTTAATAAACAGGAAGAACAAATTAGCTTCTTTCCCAGTCAAGCTAAAATACAGTCTTACTTCTTTCCCTCTGTTGGTATTCTCCAGAGTGGATAGCTTGGGCCCAGAAAAGTACCTGTTGAAATGATCCTGTCTGTCAATCAGTGATCAGACCTTACTGGGGATGCCTGATGGGACCCTGGTGTGTCACACTGCACTGCATGTGAAAGTGGCCTGCCTGGTTTCAAGCATGAGTTGTGCATGTGTGAACTCATGAAAATGGTTGAGAACAGATTTCAAGTAGGGAAAATGAACCACGTGGTGTTGTGTTCACCATGCTTGAACAGAAATAGCTTATTTGAAGTAGTTTGCATTGAAGGGTTTGTAACCTTCATTTTTAAAAATCCTGTGTTTCCCCTTTGTTCTTTCCTTATATTTCTTTAACCAACTTTACAACCACTGCTTTGTTGCCCCTCTAAAAGCTCCTATGGCTTCCCATCATTCTGCATATTTTAACATTTCTAACTCACAGTGATTGTGTCTATAATATTGCTTATATCCAATGTAATCATTAACATCACCTACATTTTAAATATCACCCTAATTAAACAATTTTGGTTGATAGCAACTTTCTCAGAGTTAAGCAGTACAGATTTTCAAATTGAGTCTTTGAAAAATTTTTAAATAGAATTTTGACCCCAGTTTGTGTTGTTGTTTTTTTTAATACAGTTGTATGGATTTTTTCAACTTTGTTTTAGATAGCTATTAGATTCTACTCTTTGGCAACAAATCACCAGCAAGAACCTGGAGAACTCGAGAGATTGACAGCATTTCTATGCTTACAATGTGTCCTAATCCAATAGATGACCACATGTGTCAGGGAAAAGGGCAGCAATCTTCTGTCCCCCAGCACTGAGCAAGCACTTAAGAGCACCTTCCTAACTGTGATGACGAGGATTTTCAGACCTGTGGCCATAGTGTTACGCAGCAAGAAGCAACTATTCTCTCTGTGTGACACAACCTCCCAAAACATCTTTGGGTGGCCACTGACTGACAGATGCCTCTTGCAACAAATTTAAGAGCAGAAACCCCCGACATATTCTAAGCACAGGATGGACAGCTTCTCTCCTATTCTCTTGACTTTCATTAGTGACTTGAGATCTCTTCCCCAATAGTCCTTAGTACTGTTGTAAAGAGTACATTATGTTCTTCAAAAGTGTGACCACCATCATTTAATTCAAGGAGAAAAGTCACAGCACCACTGACTATCCACAGGCTGAATTGAAGTGAAATAGAAGCAGATATTTCTGAGTAATGTGGTGACACAGCTGAACACTGATCTCTGGGAATTGAACTTAGAGTCATTATAGTAAGAGCACAAGAAGAAACAAAGGGCATTCTCTCTGGAGTCAAACCCTCCCATTACTGCAAAGAAAGGTGTGGCATGAGGAAGCGCTAGGTTTACTGCATATTCTCTGTAAAATTGTTTGAATTGTTGAGATCGTTTTAAGTTCAAGATTTGATTTTTTGAAACACCTATTTAATTGGTATAAAATGGTGGACTGTATTGAATATTCAATAGTATATAAAAAGGGTTGATGGGATTTTCTCATTAGTATACATGATAATTGCTAACATTAATTAAATGCTCCAGATATTTTTCTAATTGAATTTTAAAAATAAATCCATGATGGTTTTTTGAAATTCTATCAATTGGAATTGAAAAGTAATTGGAAAGAGCAGGCCTGCTTACTCATTTTATAATTAAAATATATGCTGCTAAAAAGTATTCACCTACCTTTATTTTAAATTACTTATTTTCCTGTAAAAACAGAGGCAATGTTTGTATAACCATGTCCCCTGTACTTGTGGGAGAGGGAAGAGTTGCAAAAGAAATTTAGCAAGGACAACAATGGTAGCAACATTTATAGCTGGGCTCAAATAGTATTCATGTCCAATCTTTATCATCTGCAAAAATAAGGGCGTGATTCATACTCTAATGTTATTACCTACTTAAGTGAGAACCCAAATGATTTTCCTACACCATTGCACTGTCTTATAAGACCAATAAATTATATCCATAAAGCTCCTAGACTTTTAAGAACCGAAGGTGGAGGGATGCAGAAGGACAATGGTAATGAAGAAGGGCTCCTCTGTATGTAAGGGTATCAGCACTTAAGAAGTAATGATGCTTAGCTATGCATAGTGGTATCTCCCTATAATCTCGGTGTTTAGGAGGCTGAGGAAGGAAGATTGAGAGTTTGATGCCAGTTCTAGTGTGGGATGCATAGTGAGACTCCATCTAAAATAAATAAATAAATAAATAAATAAATAAATAAATAAATAAATAAATAAATAAATAAAAATGGAAAAAAGCCCTCTGTAACCTTTGGTGAAACAGTTTGAGATCATTAGCTTGATTTCTCAGTAACAGCTTTGTTTATTTAGCAAATTAAATATGGGAAAATATTTCCTATCTTCCTTCCCAAAATACCTTGTAAAAAAATAAATAGGGGGACTGGGAATGTGGCTGAGTAGTAGAGTACTGGCCTACCATGCATTAAGTAGGTTCGATTCCTTAGTACCACATAAACAGAAAATGCCAGAAGGGGTGCTGTGGCTCAAGAGGTAGAGTGCTAGTCTTGAGCAAAAAGAAGCCAGGGACAGTGATCAGGCCCTGAGTCCAAGCACCAGGACTGGCAAAAATAAATAAATAGGTACAATATGAAACATGCTATTAATGATACTGTGGAAGATAGACTTACAGAATTTTATATGCAAAGAGGCATACTTGCTATCTAGCAACATGACTTTTTTTCTGGAACACTTTTGATCATAAATATACACAAGATTTCTCAAGAACCATAGAAATTGATAGGATATACTAAAGTTTGTTTAAACTTCTTAAAATGACAAGTGGCCTTCAATAGGTTTACATCATTTGTCACTTTTGTAATGGACAATTCTTAGAAGATGCAAACAATGGGCATGAACATTTTTATGGTTCTTTTTAGACGTGGCCAGAGATACTGAATGGATTCATCTAAAGAATGGATTCATCGTATCCACAGAACCCAGCCCAGCACCTGGTACTAGGAGCATGCAAAGCAGTAAATATTGGTTATTGTCAATAATGTTATGTAAATAGATGTTAAAACTTCTTTGGTCAAATATATATGGAAATTTTGGATTGCAAAAAGTAAAACATACTTAAGCATAAGAGTACTTCATTGTTCATAAGCTAAAGCAAATCATGAATTTCCAAGAAGGTGTTACAGTATATTTGCCTAATTAAAAAACTCTTGAAAAATTTGAATTGACTATAACACACTTAGAGAAATTTTGAGAGGAAAAAAAGAAATGTCTTAATGATGGGAAGTGCCAGCTAGGCTACATGGAGGGTGTCACTAGGTCTTATTGGCATTTATTGTATTTGGCCTCTATAACAAATTACAACTAAATAATACATGATAAGCTCTCATATCACAATCCTATCATACCTGTAAGCCCTTTTATTTGTTCACAGTTCCAGAATAAGAATAGGGCCAGGTGCTGTTGTCTCATACTTGTAATCCTATCTACTCAGAAGGTTAAGATCTAAGAATGGTTCAAAGCCAGCCTGGACAGGAAAGACCATGAAACTCCTATCTCCAGTTAACCATCAGAAAACCAGAAGTGGAGCTGTGGCTCAAAGTGGTAGAGCACTAGCCTTGATCACAAAAATCTTAGAGACATTAGCCAGGCCCCGAGTTCAAGCTCCATGACCTCCACCACCATTACCACCACCACCGACAACAAGAGTGGGAATATTTCTAAGAACCATTACCCAGCTACCCATACTTGTTACACTTCCCAAAACCACAAAAGGCACCTGCTAAATCATTACTGAATGTTATTGCTATTGAAGCTACCTGGATTAAACTGCTGAAGTAGAAAGGGACATCTGGTGTCAAGGTGAATAGTAGGAATTGGAGGGTTTTTCAAGAGTGAAGGTTAGGGGCTTCCCCTTTGCAATGGGAATGGTACTAACGAGCCTTCATTTGGCGGCGGCAGAATGCACCTATGGGAAACATGTATCCTTTTCTCACCATCAGCAGTGTGCCCACCATCCTGTTGCCACCTTTCTTGTGTAGGGATTATTTTGTTGTGACCAGACTTTGAGGAGGAGGAAAATAGAAATAGTAAAGGTTGAGCAGGAAGAGGCCGGAGTAGAAGGAGCAGAAAAGGATTTAGATAAATCTGATGGAGAAATGGCTTCTTGGATGATTTTCAGAGGCTAAGATGAGTCATGGGACACCTTAAACAGCTTACTTCCCCCTAACAGAGGGCAGTAAAACTAGAAGGGCACAAAAAGCAAGGGCTTTCTTCTATGTTGCATTTAGAAAGTATGCCATGTCTAATATTGAATGGCTTGTTTCTTTGTCAGTAGTAAGTTTGTTTTTATTCTTTAACTACTTTATTCTAATGTCAAAAATTAAAAAATGACTTATTCTAATACTCTGAGATAGCAAGCCTGGCATATTTGTGTTTCATTTTCAGATTCTTTTCTTTGCATATATTGATACGACAGAATCAGAGCCATAGTTTAGTTAAACTTTTACATCTTTTTCATCTTCACTGGAAGCATTTTCTCATTGCATAAATATTCTTCATGGTGTGGTAGTAATTCAATGACTGACACTTTGTGATATACAGTAAGAACTGAATGTTCCTTCTTCTAGAAGGAAAGCTGTGGCTCATAGCTTTGCATCCCTTCTAGTATGACCTTCGTAATTCCTTCTGACAATATTTAGGACATATAATCAAAGGGCTTCCACATTTTTGTGGCATGATTTAGATGTGGGACAAGATACGTTCCTATGACATGCATGGGAGTGTCTGTTTTTCTTCAAGTTCAACAGCATTAATCACTTAAAGAAATTTCAAATGCTAACTCGATATTTGTAGTTCTGTCTTATTGATCTGTGCCCTTTATCCATTAGTACTTTGCTTATGAACTATCTTTGTGTGTCTTAACTCTGGAAATTATTTTTCTAGTTTGATGTCTGCTTTCTATTATGCTGTATGCTATATGAGTGTTTTTTCATGTTTGTTACTGTACTCAAACCAACTATTACTTACTGAGCTATCTCAGTAAGTGTGCCACTGTGTCTCAGTGTGTCCCACTGTTCAATATGCAACTTCCTATATTTTTTATTGTCTTTAATAATTTTACTCTAAAATTTAATGTGTCATCTATTGTAATTGATTTTGGCAATATACTATGAGATATGAACATAATTTAAAATTTTTTAATAGCCTGATGACATTTATTGAAATTCCTCTTTACTATTCTGTGATTAAATCTACCCTGAATTAAGTTACTGTGTGGGCTTCTGTATCTGGGCAGTCTATTTTTTAATTAGCTGTTGCTAGTTGTAGCAGAACCATATTATAGTTTGGATAGCCCACTATAACGTATATGACTTACATAAAAGCATACTATCTGCTTTTATTTCTGAAATGGTGGCCTCCAGCCCTATAGGATTCTGAGTTTAAAATGAATCTTAGCAATTATCACCTAAGCATGCCTTAAGGTTAATGTCAGAATTTATTTTCTAATTTAAAAACCTTGATGCATTTTGCATGGAATTATGTGCAAACTGTGCAATACTCCACAAGTGTTTGTATTCTTGCAGTTTTCAATCATTCATGGTATCTTTGGGTTTTCATATATGAAGAAATATGACAAAAATATTGCTTTCATATAGATATTCTGCATGTTTTTCATGGCAATTCCTAGGTGCTTTTAATTTAGTTATATTTGAGATCATTTTCTCTTGCTTTTCTAGTTAGTGGTCACAGACATACTGTGTACAGTGTTTCCATTTATTTGCTAAAGGCTAATAAATATTTCACTTAGTTCTGTGTTTTATTAGTCAACAATCATATTAAAATAAAATAGTTCTTTTCTTCAAAGAAGACACTTCTTCTTTTGGGATCATGTTTTATAGCACTAGCCATAATTTCCATGGCAATATGAAAAATAACTACTTATATTCTATTTTTGTTTTGTTTCTTATTGTAGTTATTTTACAATAAGTTTTCCAAGAAACACCAAAGAAACCTTATTGCAGTCCTAATGTCCTGAGACTTTTTATTAGATGTGTCTTTTGAGTTGTTACAAAATGATTGTCATCTATAAGGAGACTGTAAAAAGAAGCCAGAGTGTCTTCTTTATGGCCAGACAGATGTGGGTTCAAATTACATCCTCCTATAGAATTAGGATTCTATAACACTTCATAACTTTTGTCCAATTTAAGATTTTTATTCTCTAATATGAAAATCATATAAATAATGATGATATCTATTAAGAAAAATTGTTTTATATGTGCATATGTATGCGCATGTGTGTATATATCACTAGGTGATATGAGTATCATATTATCTTTTAGTTTATTGTGTGTTGCCTTTGACCTATTGAAATGATGTGCCAAAATCATAGATTTTTTCTAATATTTAATCATCTTTTCATTCTTGGAGACCAAGTCTAGGTGGCCAGTTTTCAGTATCTGTTTCTGAGGCTGCATGTGTAACTCACTAGTAGAGCACTTGCCAAAACTAAGGTCCCGGTTCTCTCCTCAACATTGAAAAGCAAAACAAAAAATTATTTTAGACCATTACATCAGTTTTCATACTGAGTTAGTCTTTAGTATGAATTTTTAATGTCAAAAGGATGCTTGTGTCATATTCAACCTTTTAATCTTTTTTCTGTGCCATATACCTATAGGAATTATATTGTTCTTGAAAATTAGAAAGAAATAGTCTCTTAAATTCTTTGTGACAGGATTACTTTTCTTTTTTGTGTTGGTCATAGGGCTTGAACTCAGGGCCTGGTGCTGTCCCTGAGCTTCTTTGCTCAAGGTTAGTACTCTACCACTTTAAGCCACAGCTCTACTTCCAGTTTTCTGGTGGTTAACTGGAGATGAAAGTCTCAGACTTCCCTACTTGCGCTGGCCTTGAACCATGATCCTCAAATCTTAGCTTCCCAAGTAGCTAGGATTATGGGTATGAGCCACCATTGCCAGCCAGGATCACTTTTGAAGCAGATAATGCCTTACAACTTTTGAACATATGTTGGGCATTTATATTTGTTGTTTTCTCTAATCAGTTTGTCCATTTAGAGTTTCTATTTCTGCTTTTGTCAATTTTGGTAATTCATATTGTATTTAAAGATTGATGTTTTGTTAATAGTTTAAAATTACAAGTATGGAGATGAACACAATATTCTTTTATAATTTGTAAGATTTTTATATCATCTCTTTTTTTCCTGGCTTACTGTCTATTTCTCAGTTTTGATTTATTTGTAAGAAATATCCTTTGGTAACTTTCGGGATAAAGTTCAGAGTTCATAAAAGGGTATGAAAGACTTCTGCAGATCTTTGTTATGGTCCCTCACTCTGTCCCTCACTATAGCCATGCTAATGCCCTGTGGCAGGTGGAATTCTGGGATAGACCTGATTCCCACTTCTTGTTGTACACATGTTTATGATCTCTTTTCTTTGGGTGAGACTCCATCTCACCAGAATCAAGAGTTTCCCTTCCTGTCATGTAAAGAGCAGTGTGGGGTGGGCAACCTGGCAGGGAATGGCAGGTGTTCTTCAGGAGCTGCAAGTAGTTCCCAGCTGGTAGTCAGGAAAAAAATGAAAGCAAACACTGGGGACCTCAGCCTCATAAGTGCAAAGAACTGAATTCTTCCAACCATCGGTGACCTTGAAAGGGGAGCTTGAGCTTCAAGTGGGTTTGCAGCCCTTGCTAACATTGTGCCTGCAGCCTGGTGAGTCCTAAGCAAAAGGCTTAGTTAATGTAATACAAGGAACTGTGGGCTCACAGTTCCTTAATCTTACATTACATCTGTTGTGCAGCAAAAGATAGCTAATACAGTCATTTGGTTCCTTGTATTTTCTTATTTCTGGTTACCTGTTTTTCTTATATATGTAATTTGAGCCTTATGGATCCTTACTCCGGATCCCTTAAGACTTGCCATCCTCTTCTACATGGGAAAAATAACTTTAAAAACTCTGAAGGCATACTCTGCACTTGGCTTTTATCACCTAGAAAAGTTTGTTTGTTTGCTCACATTAGTTTTACAAGGGAGTGGATTTCATGGTTACATTTCCATACATGTTTACACTGTATTCCAGAAAATCTCATCCCATCCATCACACCTATACTCCTAGCTACTCAGCAGATCTGAGAATCATGGTTCAAAGCCAGTCCAGGCAGGAAAGTCCATGAGATTTTCTCCTCCAATTAACTAGCAAAAAGCCAGAAGTAGAATTGTAGCTCAAGTGACAGAACATCAGCCTTGAGTGAAAAAGCTAAGGGACATCCCCCAGTCCTGAACTCAAGCCCCAGGATGGGCAAATACACACATGACTACTAATACTATGCTACCACCACCACCACCACTACTCTTATTTCATATCCTGTTTTTATATTCTAATAAATGAATATAACTGCATGTGTTTTAGAAATTATTTTATATTCTTCAACACTTAATATATGAGAGTTCATATATGAAGGGATGTGTTAACTATAGGGTTTGGACTGGCTCTTGAAAAAGCATGAATTAACCTCTATAGATACTATAATGACTCCCAGTACAGTGGTTTCCAATGGTGGATTATGAAGATCTATTCTTTTTTTTAAATTTTTTTATTTTTTGCCAATCCTGGGGCTTGAACTCAACGCCTGACCACTGTCCCTGGTTTCTTTTTGCTCAAGAGTAGCACTCTGCCAACTTGAGCCACAGTGCTACTTCTGGACTCTTCTATATATGTGGTGCTGAGGAATCAAACCTAGGGCTTCATGTATTTGAGGCAAGCACTCTTACCACTAGGCCATATCCCCAGCCCTGAAGATCTTTTCTTACTCCTATCAAAACATTGTTTCTTATTGATAGCTTTATGAGGATATACACACATATGTAGAAATAAACTAGAATGTGTATATATAAATATATGCATGTATAAGCATACTATATCTATTAATTGATTCATAGATAGATGGAGTATATTTATCAGAGTTATGATTAATGTGAAACCTGGAAGCATAGCACATACATTGAGTAACACAATTACAAACCAAGAGATCATTTCAGGCTGGTGTGAGCAGATCACCCGTAACTTTTCACAGAATATCTGTAAAAGCCTATTCTATTGCCCTGTGGTATTCTCAAGGGATTAAGTTATTCCAGGATCCCCAGCAAAACACACATATCCTCAAGCCCCTTATACAAAGGAGGAAAATATTTGCATGTAACTACATATATCCTCATATACTCTAAATTATGGCTAAGTTAGCTATCATACCTAATGCAATGTAAATGCTTTATAAATAATTATTAAGCCATATTGCTTAGGGAATAATGACAAGGAAAAATCTGGTAATGTTCAGTACAGATGTTAGTATTTTTTTCTTAAATAGTTTTGATCCATGAATACAGAAGATTGACTATACTTGAGTTAAAATAAAAGTCAATCTGGAAACTAAAGATGGGATAAGACAGCACATGCAAAAATATGTAAATTACTTGTTTACAAGCTAGTGTGTAAATCAGTGGTATAATGAATCTTGTCGTAGGATTTAGTTAAATCATAAAGTTAATTTTAGATTGCATTAATTGAGTTGGTGTGCCCAGAGCAAAAATATTCCTTTTTGATCCATGTGGGTCATACCACTCCTGCAGGGCTGGGTAGTTCTCAGGAACTCCCTGACTGGAGTGATGGACAAACTGGAATTTCTTCATGGAGCAGGAAGCAGATGGATAAGCAGATTTGAAATCATGTCCCATATTGTGGAATAATCTGAGCTGTGGCTATTTCACTTTGTAAAAGAGAAGGTATTTTGGATTCGACCTCTTTTTAATGACTTTGGAAGACAGAAATTATAAGGAAATAGATTTTGCTTCACTAAAGAAGTTACTTACATGGAATGTATAGCGAAGTAAGATGAATGGCCTTCAGAAGTTATTAAATCATTGTCTTTAAGATATACAAGTAGGAGTTTGGGTGGACAAAAGAAGACTAAGAAGAAATCTTACATGCCTTGTCATTGAGGGGAAAGTAGTTGCTTAAACGACCAACCAACAAAGAGACCACATACAAAATTGCATTAAGGTTTAAAAAGTAGAATCTTACAGGTGTAATTTTATAGAGTGGGAGGCAGTACAGAAAGTTCCCAGCTCCCCTTGAGAGGTCACCCAGTTCTGAAGTAGGTTGCCTGCCTGCTGTGTAGCTGTTCTGGAAGGAAGAAGCCGCCATAAGCAGGAGCTGTGCACACAGTACCCAGAGCCAGTCCCTGGGCTGCCACGCCTGGTCTCCAGTTGTGGCAAGTGTTGAAGGAGCTCCCATTCCTCACATCTGCACTTTCCTCTGGAAAGTTGCCCATGACCATGACACCACCTTTATGCATGGATGCCTGGGGTTATGGCCCGTCCCTGGGGACAGCCCTTCACTAGGGACTGGCTATTGCTGAGGAGCCAGCACCCAGCCCCGTGGCTCAGTGCAGCAAGGCCTCTGTGTGATTCACACTGCAGAGTTCTTTGTGGGATCACACATGGCTTCAGTCACCACATCTCTGCCTGCCTTTGCCCTCCCCCCCCCCGCCCCGCTTCCTTCCCTTCCTCCCAGATTTCCCCTGAAAGCCTCACTTGCCTAGAGTTTGTCATCTGAGGCATTGTCTCTAGTTATTCCTCCAACAGACTCAAGTAGATACATTTTTTTAATCTCAAGAAAGAGACATCTTTGTATATGTGTTTCTATATATGTATATTTCTATATCTCTATATGATTTGTATCATTGATCTCTATTTCTATCTTAGTCTATATCTATAGATAGACATTTTAAAGAACTTGAAGTTCCATCTCTGCCATTCTCAGTCAGGTCATAGATCAAAGTTTGCCTTGCTCTCCACAATGCATTCTCCAGTGAATTTAGAATGGTGCATAGTAGCCAATTACCCCTCCCCCACTCCATCTCTGTTCTGATCCTTCCTTTCTGTGATTCAGCTTCTTGCCATTCTTCATTCTGTCTTCTGTTCTGCTGTGTGGGTTTTTTTTTAATTGGTAGAAAAGACCTATCTTTTTCAGTCTTGTCTATTCCTTATCACGAGGAAAAGCCGCGAGTCCCTTGCACTGACCCCCAGTAACACTGCTTGCTAGAGCAATTGCTTCCTCTCTTCTCCTTCAGTCATTCTTTTGTTTTGTGACTCACCCTGGGGAACATCTAATCCCTTTCTCAGGGCATAATTGTCATTTTTCATTCTATTCCAGTCCCCACTTCTTCTAGTCACTGCTCTTAAGGGCACATTTAATGAATATTGTGTGTATAAGCATTGATGGAGTTCTTTGACTTTTTTTTCCTAGTCACTTAAGCTGCAATTAATTTCTACTTCTGTGAGAGAATGAATTATCCCAAGGCCTAATCGTCTATTCTTTCTAACAGTTGGCAGGGCTGGGAGGTGGAGGCCAGCACTGCATCTACTTTCCACATTGTTGTGTGCCTACTAGGACCTAGATTCTTGTTTCCTATCTTGCTTTTTTAGTCCTTTGGGGAAAAATTTTGTTTTAAGTAGTAGAGTGGTGTGGCTAGAGCTAACCACGGGCAACATGTGGGAGTATGAGAAAGCCTCGTTTCTCCTCTGGGCTCCATGTCGTAAACAATTTGTGAAGATCATCTCACCAAGCTTGAGAGAGAAAAGCACATCACATAGGGATGCTCAAGGCTTTGGGGATCCAGGGTTTGGTGGTGTCTCTTTTTCATTTTGCTCCACTGAACCATCTTGCTGCTCAAGGCCCAGCTCAAGAGCACTCTCCATGGCCATCTTTCCCCACAGGGTTTCTCTGAAACCATTCTTTCATTTTTATGTGTGCCAGTCCTAGGGCTTGCATTCAGGGCACTGCCCCCTTTTGGGTAGTTAATTGGCAATAAGAATCTCATAGTCTTTTCTGCCCAGGTTGGCTTCAACCCACAATCCTCAGATCTTAGCCTCCAGAGTTGCTAGGATTATAGGCAGAAGCCACCGAAGCCCAGCCATTCTTACTTTTTTTTATATATTTCCCCCTGTGTCCTGCTGCTTGTGGGTTCGTTTCCTTTCTCTTCTTTTGTAGCCCTTTGTGTGAGCTACTCTGTTCTCTAAGGTTCTGATTTTCTCTTTACCTTCCATCATCTACTCTTCTCCATTTAGTGTCTGTGGTTGTATGTTTGCCTTACTCTTCCTGCAACCTCATTATTGATGCCTTGCCTTCATGCACATAACCAGGCAACATGAAGCTTCCAGGTCCTGTGGACCTGTCTCCCTCACACCTAGCGAATTTGTACTCCTGTGCGTCCATTCCCACTCCCACTGCCTCTCCCTGAACCAAACAATTGTTACATCCTGGAAACCACTACCATTTATTCCTCTTTCTAAAAGAAAAAATCTGTTTATGCTGCATGCCTGATGATAATTATGTCTTTAATGGCTGAAGTCTGCACCATAAAATTTCAGATAATCAGAATGGCCAGCATGGACCTGATGCAGCTGACCTTAGCACCTCATCTCCTACTGTCTCCGGTCTCCTCCCCACTCTGTTTCAAACCCCTAGAATGCCTCTCTCCCCTCTCATGTATCTGTCTTTTTCACCTAATGTCTTCCCCATTATCCCTAGAGGACAGAGATCTATTGTCCTTTCACAGTCATCTTGTGGAGATTTTCTCAGGTCAAAGAAACCCTCTGAGAGTTAGCCAAGTATTGTCAATCTCTCTCACAATATCCCTCCCCATGCTGAGCTAAAATCAATAGGAATAGTCTATGCTTGAAGACTGACTTATGGATGGCAAAACTTCTTTTTTCTCAGATTTTCTTCCCATGGTGAGCTGGAGAAAGTAGGATATAAAAGGAGGCTATGTTCAACAGCACTTCAGTGTTCACGCTATTTTGGTCATGTTTGATCCCCACGTACTGTTATCTACACCTTCAGCAGCAAGGAAACTGTGTCAAATGGCCTGCCACTTAGGAGGACAGGAGCTGGCAGAACGCTTGGTGAGAGCGGCCAGGCAGCCCTGTTCTTGGGAGCAGCTGACTTGATCAGGACAGAAGGCGCCGGAGGATCCATATGGACTCTCAAAGCTAAAAGTTTTTGCTAAGAATGTAATTTGTAAAACATTGAATACCTTTTTTTAAAATCTAAATTTAACTGAAGTGGTATGAATCTTCTTTCATTCTTTCTTTTTGTTTCAGTCATGGGATTAAGACCGCCTGGTTAATCAGTGCCCAGAGCAATGATAACTCAGGAGCAGTTGGCACTAGAAAATTCTGACGTGAACTACAGGTTAAGCCATGAGAGAAGGTCAGAGGTAGACTGAAGTACATTTATTGGGCTACCTAAGTAAGCATATGGTCATTGAATTTTAGGACTGCAATGGTGTGGCCTCTAATTCCATCCTAGGTGTGGAGTTCTGGAGTCGTTGGGCATCTGTCAGGATGCCTAGCACCAATGGCTGTGAACTCCAGACTCCTGTATGAAAACCACCAAGGACACACTAATATGCCTGATTGTGATGTTAGCTTTCCTTTAGGTAAATTGTGTAATCTTTATAGAAGCCAAGTACTGTATACTGTCTTATCTCACTTGGTCTTCACAAAACTCTCTGTGAGATGGTGTAGTTTCCCGTTGCTGCCATCACCATTTAAGAGCTTAAATAACACACATGTATTATTTTATAGTGCAGAAGTCAGAGTTCCCCAGGACTAAAGTCAAGAGAGTTCAGAGGCTTTCAGGGGAGGCTCTGTGTTTGTTTTTAACACTTTTCGGCTTATGAAGCAAGAATTGCTTTGATAGGAAAGCAGACAAATATATTATTTTAAAAAACTAGTGGTCAATAATCTACATGAATATAGTTGAGCAAAAACCTTACTATACTATTATCAATTAAATCCAGAAACATATGAAAAGGATGATTAATCATGAGCAAGTGAGATTTATCTCAGGTTAAATACTCTAACATTCAATAGTAACAACATAATTTATCAGATCAACAGATTTCAAAAAAACTCATGTGATTATGCTCAGAGCTACACATAGAGCCGTTAACAGAATTAAAAGTTCACTTATAATAAATTCATAAGTCTGCTAGAACAAGGAAGGAACATTTTCAATCTGATTTGAGAACTCCATAGCTACCTTTCTATTTATTTAGTTTTTATTTAAATTTTATTGTAAAGGTGACATACAGAGGGGTTACAGTTACATAGGTCAGGCACAATGAGTACATTTGTTTTTGAACAGTGTCACTCCCTCCCTCATTTTCTCCCAATTTTCCCCTTCCCTCTCCTTTCCTCCCAAGTTGTATAGTTCATTTCTGATATCCAGTGAGTGTCACTGATGAATTGGTTCACCTTTGTCCCACTGCTTCTTTGCTTCCCCTTTCACTCCCCAAATCAGCTAAACTTGTATACAAGACAAAGGGTACAGAAATCCAAAACGGTGACAAAACTCCAAGAAATGGAAGCAATAGGATTTTTTATTGTACTGTTTGTGGTTATTATTTTTCTTGCATTTTCAACTTGTAGCGATCCACTATTCCTTGATTTAAGGGCTTCTTCCCTTATTTTTTAAGAAGGCACCCATCATGCCAATCTCTTTTTCTGCCATCAATTAATCTTCCTTTCCTTGACCCTCCTACACTCTTCTTATGAGCAAACTATGTGACTATTCTGATTGTACTATGCAATCCAGACTAGTCTCATCTCTGTTTCCCTTGGTTCTCTCTCTGTTTCTCTGTCTCTGTCTCTGTCTCTGTCTCTGTCTCTCTCTCTCTCTCTGCATGTGTCTACCCTTACATACAAATTTCTCCTTAGTTTATTTGCAGAGTCCCCTTTTTTATCTAAATTAACGTGTCCATAGGCTCTGGAGATTAAGGCATGGAATTATTTGGAAGGAACATTATTTTATCACTGATAAATTATTATCATCCCACTTTACAGGGGTGAAAGCTGAGGCTTTGAGGGGTTAAGTAAATTCCATGGAGTTAGATTGCCTATTTTACAAACAAATACCACCATACCAGGCTAGTTCTTTGACATAGGATCTTGCTATCTATTATCCCAGGCTGGTTTTGAACCACAATCTTCCTAATTCTTTCTCCCAAGGAGTCATTTCCTTCTTTATCTGTACTTTCGGAACTGAATGAAAAGAAATACAAAATAAGTGATATAGCTGGGTGCTGGTAGATTACAACTTTAATCCTAGCTACTCAGGAAGGAGATTCTGGAGGATGACAGTTTAAGCCAGCCCAGGCAGAAACATTCTCTAGACTTCATTTCCAACATAACCAGCAAGAAGCAGGGCTAGAGGCATAACTCAAGAGGTACCAGCTGAGCAAGTGTGAGGCCCTGAGTTCACATCCTAGTACTGCCAGATAAATAAGTGAATGAATGAATGAATGATATAACTAAACTCAAGTTAAAAATTATTGGGACTATTTGGTTTTTAAAAAGTAATATATACTAAACACCTAGTCTGAATGATAAAATATAGCCCATTCATTACAAGGAAAATGGAGGTTATTAACATTTATAAAGGAACCAAGTTTTTACAGCTGTAGCAATGCTTGTACTATAATAGGCCACCTTCCAGCTTTAGTCCTCCAGCTAGCTGCTGTGAGCTGATATTTTAATTTTCAAAGCTTAAGTCAGCTTCAGTACATCCCTCTCCACTGGCAGTGGGTGGCCACTCTATATGCAGAAGAAAGCTGAAACCTCACCGAGTTTCTCTTGAGTTTTGAAGTTGGCTATCACATCTTTTCCTAAGCTCTTCTCTCCGTTGAAGGTTTCAAACTCCAGTTCACTTAACTGTTCCTGTGAAAAGGATTTTCAGTGCCCAGTGTCTACATTAACTTTCATAGGAAGCTCTTTATTTTTTTTTCAAATTTATATGGTCTTGGGACTATGGTGCCAGGAACTAAACATGATATTGAAATATAGTTTGAATAATTCCAAATATGCTAAAAGGCTCCCCTCTCTTATTTAAAAAGTATACCCTTAATAATGTCCCCATTGACATGGAACTAATAGAAAATTGAACAGAGAAACACACTTCTAGAAAGAATTCAATGTCAAGCTGTAGTTGAATGAGAACATACTTCAAGTGCTGACAAAGTGAAACATTCCTTATCCCATGCCTTGTCTTTCAGGGCCTACATGATCCGCTTTGATGTGATTTAGAAGATCTGCTCTCCTTGGCTGTTGTCCTCCCTCTTCTCTCTTTCATTCATACATACACACTTCCCTTAATTTATTTTACCTATGAATAAATATAAACATTACAATGTATATGTACATTAAGGCTGAAATAAATCTCCCATAAACTTAGCAATCATTTTAAGAAGTAGGCATTCACCAATAATGTATATGTTGAGTTTAGAGTGTTCTTTCTCCTTATCCCTATCTCTTGCCTATAACCTGTATTGTAGGTTGGCTAGAATGTAAACATAACATTGAAACATACTTCAAAATAAGTCTGAACATGCTGAGGAATTCCTCTCTTTGTATTGGAAAGTATATCTCGAATCAAGCCCTATTGACATGGAACTAATGGAAAACTGACTATAAGCACTATTTTGAATTCATCGTTTTGAATTTTTTCAGGTTTATTCACTTTTATGGTCATTTTTAGCTTCATCTTTCTTAATAATACATGTTCTAAAATTTGACTCTTCTATGGACTTTGTAGAGATGGTAGCATGCTATATATGCTTTTCTGTGGCTTGCTCTTTTCATTCATATTTGTATTCAAAGATTTATCCATTCACTACATAAAGGTAGATTGTGTCTATTTACCACCACTATATGATTGATATTCACTTGTGCAAATATGCCAGAGTCCTTGTATGTAGTTTTCAGTTTTTGCTGTTGGAAGAGTTTATTTCCATTAATTTCCTACTACAAAAAACACTGCTCAGAAGTGTCTGTTGAATAAGTGAAACTCTTAATCAATGTGGCACATGGTAATAAGAGTTTCTCTAGGAGTGGAATTGATGAATTAGGGTAAGTGCATTCCTTAGTATGTAACTCCAAATTATATTTTTTAAGTTATTGAGACAGCAGTGTATTAGAGTTCTCATTACTCTACATCTTTGCTAACCCTTGGTAATGTCAGATTCTTAAACAGTATCCAACCAAAGATTATCTTACGAGGGTCTGAAAAGTATTGCCTTGATTTCTAGCAAAATTTCCTGTTTTTACCATTGAGCCATTGAGATTTCCTATTGTGTGAAATATTATTCATGTCTGCACACATTTTCTCTTTTAGGTGTTCTTCAAGCTATCCTGATTTTGTGGCTTGCCATTTTATAGCAGTTATAAATGTAAATATAACACATTTTTTGGTTTAGGGAAATTCCATTTTTTGTTTGATATTTATAGTAGTCATAGGGTGTGTGTATATATATAAGAAAAACAAATCCTTCATCCATTTTAAGTATATCAAAGTTCTAATTTTCTTGCTTGCTATTCTACTTTATAGCATTTGATATGAACATAAATTCCAGTTTTTGTTTTGGGAAGTTTTATAACTATCTGACCATGAGTGGCAAGATATAATAGACCATTGACAGTAATGAATAAAACTTGTCTGGTAAATCTTTAGTCTGCTTGTTTTCTGGACAATTGAACACTATGACATGGAACATTCTTTATTCCTTCGACCCACACAGCTTTGTGGAAGCAGGTATGGAGATGCGTATGGGGGCGAGGGGGCGGGGGTCCAGTGTCCTCCTCTGTAAGTGTCACATCTATTTGAGTGCCCATAGCCTATTCTTCCTGAAGCCCACTAGATGTATGTCCTTTGTGAATGCTGATAATGAATTTTGGGTTACTACTTCACTGATAACATAGCACATCTTCTTGCCATCTTTCCTTATGGGATCCATTTTACCAGACTTTAATTTTTATGTAGTTAATAACATCAATCTCTTCTTGAGGTTTGTATTTTTTAAATTGTGCTAAAGAAGTTTTCTCCTTCCCACACTACATTTCTCCCATAGGTTTTAAATTTTTTATCTGTCTAAAAAGGACAGTTTATGTGGAAATGTGTTTTGTGTTACAAGGCATGAGATGTACCTCATGATTCTTGTCTGAAAAACAAGTGTACTAGCATGACATGTATAGTCCATGAATCCTACTTTGATCTCAACTGCTAAGGCTGTCACCAATATAACAGTCCTCTATATGAGACTGTTTTGTCTCAGCATTCTGTTTCATTGCACAATGTATCTATTTCTGTGTCAGTGTCTCATGGTTGCTTTCCTTTCCCTTCTTCATTTCCCATTCTTCAGCATCTCCCTAAGGATTCTGGATCTTTCACAACATTAACCAGGTCCTTAAGAACATCCTGGTAGATCTATGTTGTACTAATAACAATACCAGGCCCATCTCCTGCTTATCATTATATTATCTCATAGAAAATGCTAATACACAATTAAGTCACCAGCACTGTCAGGATTACAATAAAGATTATAATAAAGGGACCCCCAAAACGTTCTTTCTTTAAGATCTTCCTCTATTTTTTTTCATGAGTGCTACTATATCACCCTATGAAAGCATTTTTTTTCCTTTTCAACTGCTATCAGCATGACTCTCCCAAACATGCGTCCTTCACCTCCCAATTCAAACTTTTACCATATGTGCAGTACTTTATATTTTTTAATCTCTAAATTTCATCTGATTTATTTTCATCCAATTATTCATATGGTTTTAAAACAATCACATGACCATTATACTGTCTTTTCTATCTTTACACAAATCAATAAAATTTTGGGCAGGCGGGAGCATGATGACATATTTCTACATACTATCTTAGCAATTGATGTTAATTAGTTAATAGATGTCCAACCTATCTATTGATTATTTGTCATTTAAGCCATATTCTATCCTCTTAATCTCAAGGATACTTTGCCAGACAATGTTAAGGATGTTGTTTACATAGGCATACAACACCACTGGGATCAATATTAGTCAGAATTTTGTGTATTGCTGATCAAAACACCTGAGAGTATTTGAGAGAAGCAGGATTGGTTTTGGCTTACAATTTCAGCAGGTTCAGCCCACAGTGGTTGCTTCCATTGTCTCTGGGGCCCGTGATGAGGCAGAAAGCAGCACCTGTGGAGTCAGGAACATGTAGAGAATGAGGCTCTCTGTGGCACACTAGAAATAGCTGAGCAAAAGACTGGGGACAAACGTCATTGCCTCTACCTCTTCCCCCAGTGACCTATTTCATCTAGTTATCCTCCTCTTCCTAAGGTTTCCACAATCTTCCCAGGTGGCGCCACCAGCTGGGAGCCAAGCACTCAACACAGGATAGCCTTTGGGGATTCATTTACATTCACACTGTTACATATAACTTAGCAAATAGTATACATGCAAAATCAACCACATGTGTTATGCATGTCAAATATCACACATCATATACATTTGTGTGTGTATTTATATGATGTGTGACTGTCTCCTTCCTAATCCCAGGTTACTCTTTACTCATTCTACCATAGTAGTTATAAGTTATGTTAAATGTAATTTCTAGAATTGTAACTGTTATAGGCATTGCTTCTATCCTCCACATTTCTCCCCCATGCTTGCTTCTTTCCCCTAATCCTTTCCAGAGACCAGAATCCACTTGGATTTAGGGTCAGATACTTTTCTTCTGTGCTCATTTTTAATTTTCTCATTTTCTCAGTAGACTACCAACATTTACCAGTCAAGGTCTCCTCTTTGTATTTTTTTTTTCTCAAATTTTTATTTTCAAACTGACGTACAGAGAGGTTACAGTATCATACGTTGGGCGTTGGATACATTTCTTGTACTGTTTGTTGCCTTGTCCCTCATGCCCCCCTCCCTCCCCCCCTTCCCTCCCCCCCCGCCCAGTTGTTCAGTTCACTTACACCAATCAGTTTTGCAAGTATTGCTTTTGTAGTTATTTCTCTTTTTTTACCCCGTGTCTCTCGAATTTGGTATTCCCTTTGAATTTCCTACTTCCAATACCAGTAAACACGGTTTCCAATATACTCAGATAAGATTACAGAGATAGTGTAGGTACAAACATAGGAAGGTGATACAAAACATCATCAATAATAGAAACTACACATTCACATAGGACGTTGAAAGTAGTTATAACTGTGATATATCACTTGTTTCCATATCATGGAGTTCATTTCACTTAGCATCATACCCATTAATATCCCAACACCATTCTTTAATGAAATAGAGGAAGCAATCCAGAAATTCATATGGAACAATAAAAGACCTAGAATAGCAAAAACACTCCTAAGCAGAAAGAACAGTGCTGGAGGAATTACAATACCCAACTTCAAGCTGTATTATAAAGCTATAGTAATAAAAACAGCTTGGTATTGGCACCGGAACAGGCCTGAAGACCAATGGAACAGAATTGAAGACCCAGAATTAAACCCACAGAACTATGCCTACTTAATCTTTGATAAAGGAGCTAAAACAATAGTATGGAAGAAAGATAGCCTCTTTAACAAGTGGTGCTGGCAAAACTGGCTCAACACATGCAACAAACTAAAACTAGATCCTTATATATCACCCTGCACCAAAATCAATTCCAAATGGATTAAAGACCTTGAAATCAAAACAGGCACCCTGAAGACACTAAAGGAAGGAGTAGGAGAAACACTTGGGCTCCTTGGCACAGGACAGAACTTCCTTAACAAAGACCCTGAAAGGCTACAAATCAAAGAAAGGTTGGACAAATGGGATTGCATCAAACTCCAGAGCTTCTGCACGGCAAAGGACATAGCTCTCAAGATAAACAGAAAGCCCACAGACTGGGAGAAAATCTTTACCGGACATTCAACAGACAAAGGCCTCATCTCTAAAATATATGCAGAACTAAAAAAATTACCTTCTTCCAAAACAAAACTGCAAAGAACCAACAGCCCCCTCATCAAGTGGGCTAAAGACTTACAAAGAAACTTCTCTGATGAGGAAATGAGAATGGCCAATAGACATATGAAAAAATGCTCTACATCACTGGCCATAAAGGAAATGCAAATCAAAACAACATTGAGATTCCATCTCACCCCAGCAAGAATGTCATATATCAAGAAAACTAATAATAACAATTGTTGGAGGGGATGTGGCCAAAAGGGAACCCTACTTCATTGTTGGTGGGAATGTAAACTGGTTCAGCCACTCTGGCAAGCAGTATGGAGATTCCTCAGAAGGCTCAATATAGAACTCCCCTATGACCCAGCAGCCCCACTGTTGGGTATCTATCCAAAAGACCACAAACAAAATCACAGTAATGCCACCAGCACAACAATGTTCATCGCAGCACAATTTGTCATAGCGAGAAGCTGGAACCAACCCAGATGCCCCTCCATAGATGAATGGATCAGGAAAATGTGGTACATTTACACAATGGAATTTTATGCCTCTATCAGAAAGAATGACATTGTTCCATTTGTAAGGAAATGGAAGGACTTGGAAAAAGTTATACTAAGTGAAGTGAGCCAGACCCAAAGAAACATGGACTCTATGGCCTCCCTTATTGGGAATAATTAGTACAGGTTTAGGCAAGCCATAGCAGAGCATCACAAGGCCCAATAGCTATACCCTTAGGAACACATAAGATGATGCTAAGTGAAATGAACTCCTCTTTGTATTTTGAAGCTCAATCTTCGTTGTGGTAATTGCAAAAGAAGCCGGAGGAAGAATCATTTTGCTTCCTCTTTGTCATGTGCTATGTCACACCATCTGGCTCAGTCTGCGAGCCTGGCACTTCCTCTTCTTGCCTTGAGCATAACCAAAAATTCATTTTGATAGACTCAGCATTTTCTTGGAAAGCTTACGTTAGTTTATTCTCTTCTTCAACTTTACTGACACTATCTTGACATCTAATCCTCCTGCTAATAACCAAATTGGGTTGGGAAAGGTTAAAAACAAGATCTGATGAAACTGACCTTAAACCCTAACACTGCAGTAACTCTGGCCAACATCCTGTGTGTATGTGTTACTAGAAGGCATGGTGAGAGGGGACTACAGAATGATAGCATCACCAGTGATAATCACCTGTGCGTTCTGCACATCCTGGAGCTATCATCTGGCACAGAGCACTCTCACCCACTGACAGCTGACATTGTGCCTAACACCAGAAGCACTACTCTGATATGCTGCTCTTCAATACCTTCTCTAAACCCAGCACATGGTAGGTGCTCAGCAAAATAATTTCTTTATTGACAGGATGAGAACAAATCAAGGAAGAGGAAAGAAAGATTAATTCTTTTCAGTCAAATGGTTGACTAAAGCTAAGTATATGGATTAAGTTTTTCATATTTTCTTTGGCCTGACTTGACATTTTTTTGCTTTAGAATTTCTGACCACTTAGATCCACAGGGAACCATTAGTGGTAAAAATGTGGAATATACTTCTTGGAAAACATTAGAGCAAATATGCAAACTTTTCTTGTTTGAACTAGAAGGAAGAAAAGTAAAAGAAGGAATTAGTGGAAACTTTCAAACCTAAATATTTTGGTATTTTTAAGGGAAAACTCCTGGTAGTATATCAAGAAGGGAGAGGATTGACTGAGTCAGATAGGAGATATAGCTCAATGGTAGAAGCTTGTCTAGCATGTGCAAGTCACAGAGTTCTATCCCCAGTGTCATAAAAATGATTAAGCAAATAATCATGGTTAGGGATATTGCATTTCAAGTTCAAGCATCCCAGAAAAGCATCTAATATTTACTTTTGAATATTAGCATTTAAAATTCTCTTCACAGTCTGTCAGTTTGCAGGGAAGTTAAAATATAATACAGAACAACTCTTTTCCTATTATAAATAAGAACTTCAAATTTTTCTCACATTCTTTTGAAAATAGAAATGGCATAAATAATAAGTTAATAATTTATTCCTTGATTTTTAAATTCTTTTAATTGATTTCTAATTGATTGTATGTCTCATTATTCACTTACTAAGCCTCCATTTGAATTGGAGGCCTTTTTTGGTTATAAAAAGCACACAATGATATGAACTCTGGTAACTGGTTACTAGCTGGAAGGGAAAGGTTTTCCTCAGTTACACATCCAACTTCAGTGCAGGGTTTGCTATTTTTAATCACAGAACTTAGAAGCTTAATTCAGTTAAAATGGGAGGAAGTTGTCAAGGGAGGGTTGCTAAAAGTTCATGCTAAATTTGCTTAGAACCAGATTGTGTTCATTAATATTTATATATCTATGGTTGGGAAGGGGCGATTATGCTTCTTTAAAAACACTGAGTATTCATTTTCCATGTACCCCACAGCCTTCTGATTAGAGTAGGTGGGCTTTCATTGTACAATCAATGGAGATACAGATGGAAACCAGCTGGCGCCCCATCCCCTTTTTGTCAAAAACCTTGTCTTGTCTCTCACATGTCAATGATGAATGGAAGGATTTCAAACTCCAGCTGAACAATGCATTTGAATCCCTCAGCTAGCCAAGAGGTTCTTGGCAAGCATTGATGGGCTTAATATTTTAAAGAAACCACCAATCATTTTAATTCATTAGTTGAGGCCTGTTGTTCTAGACGGTGTTTTTGATTTGTATTTTGGGCACTGGCTTTGTTTGTGACTCACAAGCGTATTCCATATGGGTATATTTCCTTTGACACAGTATAAATCATGCAGATAAAAGTGGGTGTTTTCATCAGATAAAATGACTGAAATGCTGAATCTTTTAGCCATCTTCTGTATTAATTATGATTCATATTAAGAGTTCAGACGGAAAGTTTCCCTGTTCACTGGCATAGAAGATAAATCAGAGAATACAGAAATTGTGTTAATCTAAATTAATGTAAGACTCTGTGACTCAAAAAAAATCAACTTAATGCAGATGTTTGTGACAGGAACCTGACATGAACCTGTCTAGGGCACAGTACAAGATTTTCAAGATTAAGGCTGGAAGTGAGTGTAGGTTGGAAGCAGGTTATAGATTCATAAACTTATCTCTGCAGCTAGTTTCCAGCTAACCAAAAACAACGTCAAACAAACAAATGAAAAAAGGCAAACGTGATTGGTTCTCCCATACTCCATATTGAATGGAAAGAGGTCAATCACCAAAAACCAAGTACACACCAGGCCTTATTCAGAGATTCATTCCAAAATGCATCCTGAACTGGGTAGATACGCAGCCTAATTTTGTACAACTCCAAACACGAATGGCCTCCACAGTAGTCATGGCACCACCACTGTTATTTTAGTGTGGGTTACAACAGCATGGGATATGCAAACTATTCTAAATTATAATGATTATTATGCTAATGCATAGAGCTCAGAACCAACCAGGTGCTGTTCTTACTGTCAGGTAGATAGATCTATATGTTATCAATTTGTATCCAGATTTATCTCTATCTTCACTCATTTGACCATTACCACCAATCCAGCAGTTAAATTCTATTATTAACCTCATTTTATAGGAAAGGAAACTTAGGAACGGAGAGATTAAGAATTTGCCCAAATAAAAATCTATACATGAGTAGGAATTAGAATCCAAATAGACTCTGAAATCTGTGTACTTGACCATTGTGCATATTGCCTCTCGTAGAAACCATATGCTGGAATGGTTATTTTTACTATTTCACTTTTAGAGAGCAGAAAACAAAAGCACTGAGAGATTAAGTACTTGCATCAGTTTGGATCATGCAAAACTAGTACCCACTGAGCCAGGAGTATGAGGAGAGAGGCATGTTTGAGACAGAGACTTGCACTGGGTGACCTCAAGCCCACTTTGGATCACAGACTGGCTTTGCACTCTCAGTTCTGGCTCAGCCTACACAAATGTTGAGGTGCCCAGTTTAGGACTTGAATTTCATGATAATCCAAACTGAGGCACTACAGGTTCGTTATCCATTCTCCTCAGCATAGTAAAGTCCCAGGAAAGGGAAATAGACTGGTTCTTTACAGGCTCTCAGTACTGTATTTGAACTAAATTACTTACTAATTTCTTTTTTTATTTTATATTTTTATTATCAAACTGATGTACAGAGAGGTTACAGTTTCATACATTAGGCATTGGATACATTTCTTGTACTGTTTGTTACCTCGTCCCTCATTCCCCCTTCCCCCCTCCCCCTTTCCCTTCCGCCCCCATGAGTTGTTCAGTTCATTTAGCCAAACAGTTTTGCAAGTATTGCTTTTGTAGTTGTTTGTCTTTTTTTACCCTGTGTCTCTCGATTTTGGTATTCGCTTCCAATTTCCTAGTTCTAATACCAGTATAACCAGTTTCCAATATACTCAGATAAGATACAGAGAAAGTGTAGGTACAACCACAGGAAGGTGATACAAGAAGATCATCAATAATAGAGGCTACAGTTACATATGGCACATTGAAAGTAGTTACAACTGTGATATAACTATCGTTTCCATAACATGGAGTTCATTTCACTTAGCATCATCTTATGTGTTCATAAGGGTATAGCTATTGGGCTCCTGTGATCCTCTGCTGTGACTGCCTAAACCTGTGCTAATTATTCCCTATAAAGGACACCATATAGTCTGTGTTTCTTTGGGTCTGGCTCACTTCACTTAGTATAACTTTTCCCAAGTCCTTCCATTTCCTTACAATTGGGGCAATGTCATTCTTTCTAATAGAGGCTTAAAATTCCATTGTGTATATGTACCACATTTTCCTGATCCATTCATCTACTGAGGGGCATCTGGGTTGGTTCCATATTTTAGCTATGACAAATTGTGCTGCGATGAACATTGTTGTGCTGGTGGCTTTAGTGTGTTCTTGTTTGTGGTCTTTTGGATAGATACCCAAAAGTGGGGTTGCTGGGTCATAGGGGAGCTCTACGTTTAGCCTTCTGAGGAATTTCCATACCGCTTGCCAGAGTGGCTGAACCAGTTTACCTTCCCACCAACAATGAAGTAGGGTTCCCTTTTGGCCACATCCCCTCCAACAGTTGTTGTTGTTAGTTTTCTTGATATAGGACATTCTTACTGGGGTGAGATGGAATCTCAATGTTGTTTTGATTTGCATTTCTTTTATGGCCAGTGATGTAGAGCACTTTTTCATGTCTCTTGGCCATTCTCATTTCCTCATCAGAGAAGTCTCTTTTTAAGTCTCTAGCCCACTTGATGAGGGGGCTAATAGTTCTTTGCGGTTTTGTTTTGGAGGAAGGTAATTTCTTTAGTTCTGCATATATTTTAGATATGAGGCCTTTGTCCATTGAATGGCCAGTAAAGATCTTCTCCCAATCTGTGGGCTTTCTGTTTATCTTGTGAGCTATGTCCTTTGCCCTGCAGAAGCTCTGCAGTTTGATGCAGTCCCATTTGTCTAACCTTTCTTTGATTTGTAGCCTTTCTAGGTCTTTGTTAAGAAAGTTCTGTCCTGGTTGACTGCTTCAGACCCAGCCCCACCGCGAGCCTGCACTCCCGAGACCCGGCTGCTGTGCAGGCCTCGTAGGTGCGAGGAAGGCAGGGCAACGCTGTGAGGCCTGCGGAGTCCACCGGGTGTCGGCAAAGACTTCCGGGATGGGGCTGGGAAGTGCTGCTGGGCCATGGCTGAGGCGGCTGCAGCTGCGCTCCACTTCTGAATTTTTTGGTGCTTTACTGGAAATAAGAATGTCATGGACTTTCCTGTTCAGGCTGGCTTTCATCTCAGATATTCAGATCTCAGCCTCCTGAGAAACTCTAATTAAGGTATGAGCCACTGGCACACAGATAAGAATCTATGCAAAGGACACATCTATTTATTTACAATATCCTCAGTATAGGTGCTGCATAGCTTTAACATACTTAACTCTGCCTGAGAGGTGAGCTCCTCTGACCAAGATACCGAGTGGAAAAAAGAACCAAAGAAGAGAAATGCCTCCACACCACACTGAATCAGCGACCAGCAAAACCCCACCAGGGGCACGCTAGGGTCAGCACAACACAGCGGCAGGACACTATCCCGCAGAGAAAGACACAGAACCTACCTACCCCCAAATGCAGTGAGGGTGACCACCTTGGCAACAACCGAGACAGTCACGCTCACCCATTGGGAAGTAAGGTTCAACAGCCAAACTCAAACCCAGAGCCAGAACACAAACAAGTCTCCCACTGACAGACCAGTGGGAACCAGCACAAAACCAAACCAGGGAAGCCACCCACAGATCTCCAGATGCGCAAATCACAAAGAAATATAACAAATTTCATCAAAGGTCAAGCCAACTCACCAGCTCCAAAAAGCAGTACAACTGAAGAAGAGATGGAGAATAAAAAAAACAACTGAGGCTATGAAAGCAGAAATGATGGAAAGCCTCAGAAATGAAATCAGAAAACAATTCCAGGAGTTTAGAGTGGAAGTCTCAAAGGACATCCAGGAAGCCAAGAAATAAATGGAAGCAAAAATGGATACAGTGCAAACCTCCATTAAAGAAGACCTTAACATCCTGAGAAGTGAAATGCGTGAAAAAATAGATTTAAAATACAACTCTTTATTTTTATTTTTATTTTTTTATTTTTGGCCAGTCCTGGGGCTTGGACTCAGGGCCTGAGCACTGTCCCTGGCTTCTTTTTCCTCAAGGCTAGCACTCTGCCACTTGAGTCACAGCACCACTTCTGGCCATTTTCTCTGTATGTGGTGCTGGGGAATCGAACCCAGGGCCTCATGTATATGAGGCAGGCACTCTTGCCACTAGGCCATATCCCCAGCCCCAAAATACAACTCTTTAAAGGAAGAAATTTCCATGATCAGAGCTGATCTGGCAACCATAAATAGCTCTCTGACATCCATCAACTCCGCACTTGAATCCACAGCACAAAGAATTGACCATATGGAAGCCAGAATCTCTCTCTTGGACTATGATGCAGCCAGTAAGGTCCAGAAAATTACCACACTCCAAGAAATGGTAACACTCCAGGGAAGACTAATCCAGGAGCTAGTAGACAAAGACAAGAGATATAACCTGTGCATAATTGGAACAGAATAAGGAGCCAAATACCAAAGCAGAGGGCTTCAACATATTTTCAATAAAGTGATTGAAGGAAACTTCCCCAATCTCACAAGGGAACTCATACAGGTAACCGAAGCCTATAGGATACCTGGAAGACCAGACCCTAGAAAAGCCACTCCCAGGCACATAATAATCAAGACTTCAGGTCTCAAAAATAAAGAGCAAATTTTGAATGCAGCCAAAGTGAAGAAAGAAATTTATTACAATGGGAAGAGGATCCAAATAACAGCAGATCTCTCCACACAAACCTACCACGCGCAAAGAGAATGGAAGAACACCATCCAAGTCCTACAGGCCAACAACTGCCAACCTAGAATAAAATATCCAGCGAAACTGGAGTTCATATTTGAGGGGATAACCAGATCTTTCCATAGCAAAGAGGATCTAAAGGAGTATGTGAATAAAAAAACAGCCCTACAGTGAATTCTAAGAGGGTATCCCACCCAACAGAAATCGGACAGGACACACAGACAAAAACAGTCAGAAACTACAATAGCCAGAACCCAACAGAATGAGCAGCTCACTAAAGACAAAAAATAAATAAAAAAATAGAGGAAAAACAGCCTAATAAGAAAATGGAAGGAGAAAAAACACTCTTATCCTGATCTCTTTGAATATAAATGGTATAAACTCTCCAATAAAGAGGAGCAGACTGGCAGAATGGATCCACAAACAAAAAGTTGCCATCTGTTGTCTACAAGGGACCCACCTTACAGCAAGGGATAAAAACAGGCTCCGAATGAAATGATGGAGCAAGATCTTCCAAAACACCTACCAAAGCACCTACCAAAACAGCAGGAGTAGCCATCCTGATCTCAGACAAGCTGGACTTCTCATTAAAATCAAACTCAAAAAGACAAAGAAGGTCACTACATTTTAATACAAGGAAAAATCCAGAATCAAGACATCATGGTGATAAATGTATACTCACCAAACAAAAGAGGCCCTACATATGTCAAGCAAATTCTCACAGAACTACAGAACAAGATAGACCCAAACACAATCATAGTGGGTGACTTTAATACCCCACTCTCTCCAAGAGACCGATCCAACACCCAGAGGATTAGCAAGGGAGCTGAGGACCTAAGTAACACCATAGCCCAAACAGATCTGACAGATCTATACAGAATCTTCCACACTACAGAGACCCAATACACCTTCTCAGCAGCCCATGGATCATACTCCAAAATAGACCATGTCTTAGCCCACACAAAGAACCTCAGCAAATACAGAAGTATTGACGTCATCCCATGTATTATATCTGACCACAGTGGAATAAAGGTAACCCTCAATAACAACAGTTACCACAGAGGCTAGACACATTCTTAGAGGCTAAATCCCACACTGTTATCCAACACTTGGGCCACAGACCAAATTAAAGATGAAATTAACGAATTCATAAGCCACAATGACAATGAAAATACATCACAAAGAAACCTATGGGACACAGCTAAGGCAGTACTGAGGGGCAAGATCATCGCCCTCAGCACTCACATTAAAGAATAGAAACAGAGCAGGTGAATAACCTCACGACGAAACTAAAACAACTGGAGAAACAAGAAATGATCGAATCTAAAATGACTAGGAGGAGAGAGATCACAAAGATTAAAGAAGAGATAAATCTGATTGAAAATAGAAAGACCATTCAACAAATAAATAAGACTAAAAGCTGGTTCTTTGAGAAAATAAATAAAATTGACAGACCCCTCGTGAGACCTACAAAAAAAGAAGAGACTCATATACGTAAAGTCAGGGACTCCACCGGAAAAATTACAACAAGTACACGATATTCAAACAATCATAAGGAACTATTTCCAGAACCTCTACTCACTAAAAAACAATAATTTTACAGAAATGGATCAATTCTTAGAGGAGTATACACTGCCCAAACTGAACCAAGAAGAAATAAATCAACTAAGTAAACCAATAACTTACAGAGAGATACAGGGGGTAATCAAGAACCTCCCAACAAAGAAAATCCCAGGCCCAGATGGATTCACCACTGAATTCTATAAAACCTTTAGTGAGGAGCTAATACCAATACTCCTTAAACTCTTCCACGAAATAGAAACAGAAGGAGAAATCCCAAACTCATTCTATGAAGCTAATATCATACTCATTCCCAAACCAGGCAAAGACCCAACAAAAAAAGAGAACTACAGACCAATATCACTAATGAACACAGACGCAAAGCTCCTCAATAAAATATGTTCACGGGATCCAGAAACTGATCAAGAAAATTATACATCATGACCAAGTAGGCTTCATCCCACAGTCACAAGGATGGCTCAACATCTGTAAATCAATCAATGTAATTCACCACTTAAACAGAACTAAAATCAAGAATCACATTGTTATCTCAGTTGATGCCCAAAAACCCTTTGACAAAATACAACATCCATACTTATTAAAAGCTCTGGAGAGAACAGCAATAGATGGAACATTCCTCAAAAAAATAAAAGCCATATACAACAGACCAACTGCTAACATCGTATTAAATGGAGAGAAACTAAAATCATTCCCCCTAAACTCAGGAACAAGACAAGGATGCCCACTCTTCCCACTTCTTTTCAATATAGTGCTAGAATCCCTAGCCATAGCAATAAGGCAAGAGGAGGACATCAAAGGGAACCACATCAGCAAGGAAGAAATCAAGCTATCCCTATTTGCAGACAACATGATCTTATATCTGAAGGACCCAAAAAACTCAGTACCCAAACTCCTACACCTAATAAACCATTTTGGCAAAGTAGCAGGATACAAAATCAACCCACAAAAGTCAGCAGCTTTTCTGTAAACCAGCAATGTACAAGCAGAAAAGGAAATTATGGAAACAATTCCATTTACAATAGCCAGAAAAAAAAAATAAAGTACCTAGGGATCAACCTAACTAAGGACGTGATGGACCTATTTAATGAGAACTATAAAAATCTAATAAGGGAAATCAAAGAAGACACAAGGAGATGGAAAGACCTCCCATGCTCATGGGTAGGCAGAATCACTATAGTGAAAATGGCCATATTGCCCAAATTGTTATACAAATTCAATGCAATCCCTATCAAAATCCCAGTTACATTCTTCACTGAAATAGAGAAAGCAACCCATAAATTCATATAGAACAGCAAAAGACCTAAAATAGCCAAAGCAATTCTAGGCAAAATAAAAAAAGCAGTGCAGGAGGTATCACAATACCAGACTTCAAGCTCTACTATAGAGCCATCATAACAAAAACAGCCTGGTATTGGTATAAAAACAGATTGGAAGACCAATGGATTAGAGTTGAAGATCCAGAAATAAAACCACACTCTTACAGTCAGCTGATATTTGACAAAGGAGCTAAAGACATACAATGGAATAAACATAGCCTCCTCAACTACTGGTGCTGGGAGAACTGGGCAGCCATATGCAGAAAACTCAAAGTAGACCCAAGCCTATCACCATGCACCAAGATCAACTCAAAATGGATCAAGGACCTCAATTTCAGACTTAAATCCTTGAAACTACTGAAGGACAGAGTAGGAAAGACGCTAGAACTTATGGGTACAGGAAGGAACTTCCTGAATATAGTCCCAGGGGCACAACAAATAGAGGAGAGACTCAACAAATGGGACTACTACAAATTAAAAAGTTTCTGCACAGCTAAGGACATAGCCACCAAAATAGAAAGACAGCCAACCATATGGGAAAGGATCTTTACCAGCACAGCAACAGACAAAGGCATAATATCTGTCATCTACAGAGAACTCAAAAAACTAAGCCCCTCCAAGCCCAGTATACCAATTAGGAAATGGGCAAAGGAGCTAAAGAGAGACCCTATGTCAAATGCAGAATAAAAGCAAAAGGTTTGGGGACATAGTTCAAGTGGTACAGCACCTGCCTAGCATGTTCAACCCCCAATAATGCAAAGAAAATGGTATGGAATAGTAGGATGCAAGACATATAGTAGATGGAAAAGTAGGTGAAGAAAGCTTTAGAGCAATATATACAATATGCTCCTTTTTGTAAAAAAGCAAATTTATATCAAAATATTACTTATGCTATCATAAAATAAGTTATTTTATTGTTCATTCTTTTATAACAAAATTCAAAGTGTATATGTAAAATCAGAAGGAAAACAGAAAACAAATTACCTGGATTTTTTTTTTAATTTTGCTACTAGACTTTAGAAAATCAATTAAAACAAGATTTTTTGATTAATGGAAAAGAATAGGTTTCTAGGAAAGGAACAGGATAGGGACAGAGAGTCAGTCATTTTATTCTCATGACATAGCACAATAATTCTCACACTGTACACCATGACAGAATTAGTTACCTGTAGGCTGGGCACCACCAACAAACTTTCTGATTCGGTGGGTCTGGGGGGAAGCCCAAGAATCTGAATAGGTGGATCGTCCTGGACCAGTTATGGCAATTTCAGGTTATAAAACTAGTAAGTTCTTTGACCTCAAAACTAGAGATGATTGTAAAGCCCACACAGTCTCAACCATTTTTTCAGACATAATTCGATGTTAGAATTGTATGGCAAACATCAAAAACTCATATTGCCTGTGTCCACTCAGAACAATTATGCTCAGCCTCTGTGAAAAGAGCAGAGCAGGCATGGAAGTAAATAAAACTTCTTTATTTAAATTTAAGTACCTTAGCTGGGAATATGGCCTAATGGTAAAGTGCTCGCCATGTAAATTTAAATACCCTGTCTTCTGCTGAGTTGGAACAGAGAAATTTCCTCTGACAATCTTTAGGGAAGTAGTAAAGATTGAGTAGGTCATGAATTACCTTTTTTTTTCTTTTAGAATAAAACTATGTTCAATAAATAGATTCCTATATAAAGCATTGATTAGCATAAACTACTCATAACTATGTTATGCATGTATTATGTCATATTATGTTATAGATACAGTATACATAACAGAATGTACAGTATATATACATACACACTAACACCAGTAGAGCAGCACTATTCACCTTCTTGTAACACATAATGTATGTATCCTGGTATTACAAGTCTGCTCCATACACAACACATTAGTCTGATACATTAACCAACACATAATTTAAGGTCACATATAGTACAGGAATAAGAGTGGATGTGCATTGAATAAAGCACCAAGCTCTAAGCAAGTTGATCTCAAATGTTCATTACAGGGTAATTCTACTGTTTAGAAAATTCCAATGCTGGGGAGCAGGAGCCAGAGAAACTGATCACAGAGTTTTTCACATTATCCTTCCCTTTCCTTACCTCATACATGTTCTTTGCTTCCCAAGTATTTCAATTATTTATTTTCCTATAACAAGCCACCCCATAGCTCAGTGGTTGCAGATAACATTGTTTTCCTACTTTTCACAGTAGATAGGTCAGAACTGCAGGCAGTAGTGGTTGGACAGTTTGGCACCATATAATATTGATTGAAGGATGCCTACTCTGCCTTCAGCTAGTGATTGGGTTGAGCTGAAAGACCCAACTGGAATTGTTCAATTACCTGCTGACCTACCTGTGTGGCTACTTGGGGCTTCCTTGTGGCATGGGGGTTTTAGGACAATCACCATTTTTACAAGGAAGCTGCATCTGAAGAAGAAAGTAGCAGCCCCTTTCAGTCCTTCCTCATGCCGGAAGCTAAGAAGTCCCAGCACCCAACAAACCACTTCCTCCTCATTCTATCCTACAAAGCAAATTAGAAGGCAATTAAAGAGATTGAAGAGGAAGGAAAAAGAGGTCCTACCTCTTTTCTTTCTCTTTTTTTCTTCCTTCTTTCCCTTTTTGTCTCCTAGCTACTCAAAAGGCTGAGATATGTGTCTGGGTAGAAAAGTCTACCAAACTCTGATCTTTAATGAATCAGCATAAAGTCACAAGTGGAGATGTGACTGAAGTAGTAGAGTGCTAGCTTTCAGCAAGAAAGCTAAGGAAGAACATCCAGACTCTGCATTCAATACCTAGTACACACACACACACACACACACACACACACAAAATCTTTCTGTCATATATTTTTTAGCTTGCATTAGTTGTACAGCTGTGGATTTCATTGTAACATTTCACATATATTTAAAAAATATTCCAGTCAATCTTACCCCATACATCAGTTTCCTTTCCCATCATCCCAAAACAATTTCAACAAGTTTCCTTGCCATATTTTCACTGGGATTCCACCTCTGTAAAGAGGAGTGGCATGGACATGTAGAGAAGGAAACAGCAGATGGTGGCCATATTGGAGACTTCCCTCTATTCAACTTGCACAGTGGTATTCCAGAGCACGTTGAGATGTGAGACTCAAAATTGTCCATGTTGACCCACCATATGGCAAGTTTAGTGAAGGCTGGGGAAGGGAGAAGTTTTCAGTAGCAGCTGAAAAGGTGGTGACTTGAGGCTTATCCCTCTTATATCCACCAGTTTGTCTTAAGGAAGTCTGAAATTCAACTTTTCACCTGAGGGTGATGTGGGGACAGTGGCAGTATAAGCAATGGTAGCAGCTGGGAGTATCAAGAACCAAAAGTTGCTGAGTGCCTGTGGCTCAGGCCTGTAATCTTAGCTTCTTAGGAGACTGAGAGCTGAGGATGGTGGCTAAAGCCAGCCAGGGCAAGAAAGTCCATGAGACTCTTATCTCCAATTAACCACCAGAAAACTGGAAGTGGCTCTGTGGCTCACAGTGGTAGAGTCCTATCCTTGAGCTGAAGAGCTCAGGGAAAATGCTCAGGCGCAGAGTTCAAGACCTACAGCCAACAAAAAATAAAAGGAAAGTGTACAATTTTTTTGATGTCTCAGTCAACAAAATCAACAACCACCTAGTAAGCCAATATAAAACACAGATACCTGAGTGTCATCCCACAGTTATAACTCAGCAGGGAAGATAGGAAAGTTAAAAGGAGAGTGGGAAGAGGAAGGAGAACATTAAAAGTGGGGAGAAGAGCCAAGAAAGGATTTAGATAGGGTGAACACAATCAAAGTACATTATATTATATACATTTATGAAAATGTTAGAGTGAATCCTATCATTGTACAATTAATATATTCTAATTATAAAAAGAAGTGTTTGAAGGGCAAAGCCCAAGAACTTGAATTTTTACAAATGTTCTCAGTAATTTGTGTGTGTGTGTGTGTGTGTGTGTGTGTGTGTGTGTGTGTGTGTTATGTGGTACTGAAATAGGAGGATCATATCTTTGTAAGACTAAGTATGAAAAATTCTATTTTTTGAAGTTGGCAATATTTTTGTTTATTTATAGTCTCAATAACAATGAGCACTGCACTGCAGTGATGTCAGATTTCAGTAGTAGGTCATAAAATACAAAGAGCTCAATGAAATAAATTATTCAATGTTAAGCATAGAGAACATAAGTAGATAAAACTGAAGGAAAGGGCTGAGAAGCTAGCTCAAGTGGTAGATTGCCTGCCCAGCAAGTATGAGCCCTGAGTTCAAAGCCCAGTACTGAATGTAATAATAATAAAAATAACAAATACAATGTCTCAAGGCCATAGCTTACTCAACCAATTAACATTAAAAAAGCCACTGATAGGGTTTGTTTCTTTAATGGCTACCCCCTTGGTTGTGTGTATTTGAGTATGTGCATGATAACTGGACAAACCAGGATTCTGCAGGATTGCAGAAGACAGTAACCATAGCTCAAAGATAGAGTGTATTTTAAACAACGGGAAGTTTCTGGTGGCAAATTAAATTGCCTTGACTTTGTGCAGTCAGGAGCAGAGACTCCAGATGGAACAACATGGTTAGCAATGAGAAAGGTGTCCCACTTATCAGACTACAAACAACCAAAGGTAACTAAAAACATAGAGGTAAATTTTCTTCCTGGTATTCATCCATATTCACAGATAATGGGCAAGACTTCAAGTTTTTCATTTAATTTTAGCAGACCAATAAATGAGCTGAGAGAGCAGCCTTCTTGTACAGGGGGAAATGGTTGAACTGGAGAGACACAACTTACAAATTCAACCGAATACAATGGTAGAAAATGGTACTTTAAAGTCAAGAAGCAAAAAAGTTTAACTATTATTTTCAGGCATTCTAGAATAAGAGATCAAATAGAAAAATATATTGCAATGATATTCCCTCTTTGTAATTGTTAAATTATTGTTATTTTGCATTGATATTCTCTGTTTTAAAATTTAGTTTATGTCATTAATATGTTTGCTCAAGCCTACTTAAGTGAATGATGTTCATGGATATATATGTACTTAATTGGTTCACTTTTAAATAGCAGTACAAATATGCTTTATTAGTAGGCCAGTCAGTTCTGCAGGGGCATCTGACCACATTTATCAGCCATTATATTATATGTACTTGTTTGATCAATCAAATTTAGTCAAGTAATAGTAAATAGACATAAAACATACATGAAAACACACTTAAGAGATGCCTGTTAAGATTATGAAACCACTTTTTTGTGGTTTTTTTAATTTAAAGAGTTTTTGCTCAAATTGAGTTAACATTAAAGTACTAAATTCCAGAGCAGGGTATGTTCAATGTAGACCTTTACACAAAAGCTCAGCCCATTTTCCAATTCAGTGGGAGAGTTACTGAGAAGTAGATGGATCTTGGGCTCACCTAAGGAGACTGATTCAGTAGGCCGGAAGCAGGGTCTAGAAATCTGCATTCTAACAAGCCACATTGACTTTGATCCATATGTGTTCAAAGTAACAGAACTGGACACATGCTGGCCTAGATGACTTACTTAGGAGTTAAACAAGGTTGTAAGTGGCTTGATGAATATAGAACCAGAGAGTAGACTACACAGACTGAAGGGAGGTTCCCATGTAAACTCAAAGAACTATTTATTAAACACTGATAAGCCTTTTATAAACAAAGCAAGCTACCCATTGGACAGCCACCAAAGAAAGATAACAGACTCATCATGTTCTTCATCTTCAATGCTTAATCATTAAGCTGTTCCTTAGCACTCCATCCTACAAGTATAGCTTCCAGTGAAATTTGGAAGGCACTTAAAGCCTTGAAGACATCTCCATGTCCTCTCATCTTAAGGCACAAATACTACTCAGGGAAAATTTCTCATTGGCCTACTTTCTCTACTTAATACACTTTCCTGGCAGTGGGTCCTGGCCTGCCCAGGTGCAAGCACCATGTCTTCTGAACTTAAATTCCTGTCCCCTTTGCTGTGCATATTCCTTGGAGATCCTAAGCACAATAGGAAGAAAATAAACAAACTATGTTTACTTAAGGCAGTATCTTGAAGGTAGTATTTTATATGCCTCAAGGAAATAAACATGAAATTCCACAATGAGGCTCCTAAACATCCAGCAAAATCATTATATAGCAACTTTTCTAAAACAGTTTGGATTCCAAATATTCCATTCTATGTTTCCTATGAATACTCACACTTGTTGGAACATGACCCAGATCTGATTCATGGATAGAACCTGTGCAGTCACTTAGCAAATGGGATAGATAAGTGATAGTAAACAAAAATGAACTATGAAGTAAAGGAGTAAAAGTAATTAGATAAATGTATGCTAAAATTGTCCAGTGTGACTCTAATATACTTTAAGTTTTACATGTCATACCTTATATAATGTTTTTATATAGTGTACTTTTCAGTGTTTATGTATTACACGGCATTTATATACATTATACTTTCAGTTACATACAGCAGTGTCTATGTCTTACATGATATAAATACATTGTGTGCTCAGCTGTATATGCCAGTGACTATATTTTTCACAGTATTTTTATTTTCAGTTTTATATGACAGGAACTATATTGTACAAAGTATTTGTATGCACTAACTTTTTAGCCCAGTATTCAAGAAAATAAGGAAATTTTAAAAAATTAGTTTTTAAGTATCAACTGATGAGAGGGGTGATATTAATCAAGATGGCATATTAAATTGAAACCTCTTTGCACAACTACTTTAAGATAATAAATAAGTAAATAATAAGAATCCCAGGAGTTCATGCACATGTTGTTAAGTGAGGATTGTGTTAAGAATCTGTCTTACCCATTCAGCACTTCCACAGCAGAAAGACACAGAATGCTTGAGAATGTCTGAACTTTGTAGTTCTGCCCCCATTGCTCAGAGCTTCTGGAATTCCTTAATTTGAAACAAGTCTTTATTGTGTAGTTCTTTCAGGTAGCAGCTTCTAAATATCTTATAGTTGGATCTCTTGAACTAATTTTTCCTCCCCTAACTATATGTGTCATTGGATACCTTAAAAATTGTTCCCAAAACAGGATCAGTAGTAAAGTAGCTTCTGCAGTATCAGGAATCAACCCTTATAAAAAATTACCTTCAAACTAGGAAAAACTAAATTTATTGAAAAGCATTAGCTTGCCCATAAAGTCAATCCTTTGATAAGAAAGGGGGAAGATTCCTTGTACAATTCATGCTGACAAGAACTATGGAAGGTCTGAGATGTTTGTCCCAGTCTCAAGCAAACAAAGTAGCCTGCCACTCTTTTGCACATGAAGGCAAAAAATTCATTATTCTTGGGTCATAACACAAAACAGAGTTTATTATTCACAACAATGGTAATGGCAAGAGTTATCATTATTTTCTCCTGCCTGTTTCATGCCTAATTTCCACATAGGGTTGCCATTCAGTCCACGTGACACTTTTCTTTCCAGATATGTGAGTTTATGGTACCCTATCTTTTATAGGCACCAAGAGATTGTCCCTATTTTTCAATTCTGCTCAGTATACAAACATCCTTGCAAAGTGAGTCTGCATTAAAGGCAGACAGTGCCTCTGCTCAATGTGCCAAGACATAAAAGATGAATGGAGGCTCATCTCTGATCAATGACATAAGACCTGTGTGCTTGACTACATGTTTATTTGAGCCCTTTAGGGATTGGTTGCAACAGATGTCATTTTATTGTAGACATGTTTATTGGCTAGTACAGTTTTCTAGGAAGCTACTCCTTTTACTAAAACAGGTACAATTTGGGAAAGTTGTTAGTAAGACACTATTCATAGAAATCATTAATTCCCCCCTAATATAATGTGTCTATACCCAGGACAAGCTGAAGAGCTGATTTTTTGCACTTGACACTTTTAAGTTATAATTAGTATAGAGATTATGTGGTTGCTATAGGTTTGAATTTTGAAAGAGAAAATTCAAAACTGAGTTCTTGGGCAACATTGAAGCATACCTTGTTCATGCATTTGTTCTTTTTTATTATTAATTTACTTTATTGTTATTATAGAGATGATGTACAGAGGAATTACAATTATATGAGTCAGGTAATGAGTACACTTCCTTTCGTACCGTGTCTTCTGTCCCCTTGCTCTCCACCAGTTCTTCCCTCTCCTCTCTACCCAGGAGTTATATAGTTTACTTTCCTCACTGTTCGGTGAGGGTCCTTGTATTCTGAACTCTTTCACCTTTTTCACACTTTTCCCTCAAATTCTGTACCTTCCCCCAATCCTTCCCAAGATATTTGAATACATCATACATAAGGAAGACAGAATCATCAAAAAATAAAGACTATAAACTTAAAAAAAGTAAAATTAAAAGGAAAAGAGAGGTCTCTTGTTTCCATATTGTTGAGTTCATTCTGGTATGTATATTATTTTCTATAAATACCATAAGGCACTTAGGCATTGTGCCTTCTTTGTGTTTCTCTCCTAAGAGGTCTCACTGTGTGTGCATTCTAGAATCCTGTATAGTTTATCATATCCAGGTGTATTTTAAATCTAATTCCTGCATAACCAGAGAGAACATAAACTATTTGTTTTGCGCTTGGCTTCCTCACTTAACATGATTTGTTCTAGTTCCATCCATTTCCTTGCAAATGGCATTATCTTATTCTTTCTAATGGCTGTGTAAATTTCCATTGTGCAAAGGTACCACATTTTGGGGGTCCACTCATCTATTGTGGTGCATCTGGGTTGTTTCCATATCCTGGCTATTCTGAATAGTGCAGCAGTGAACATGGATGTGCAGGTGTCTTTATCATATCCTGGCTCATGATATTCAGGGTAGATGCCCAGGAGTGGTATGGCTGGGTCATAGGGAAGGTTAGGTATTTAGTTTCTCTCTCTCTCTCTCTCTCTCTCTCTCTCTCTCTCTCTCTCTCTCTCTCTCTCTCTCTCTCTCTCTCTCTCTCTCTCTCTCTTATCTCTCTCCTCTCTCTTCTTTCCCTCACTTAGGGCCTGGGTGCTGTCCCTGAGCTTCTTCGTGCTCAAAGCTAGCACTGTACCACTTGAGCCACAGCACCACTTCCAGGCTTTTCTGAGTAGTTTATTGGAGATAAGAGTCTCACAGACTTTCTTGCCCAAGCTGGCTTCAAACCACAATCCTCAGATCCTGGCTTCCTGAGTAGCTAGGATTATAGGCGTGAGCCACTGATGCCTAGCTTGTACTTCTTCTTTTACACACAAGTCTGTCTGTCTGTCCATCTAATCTAATCTAAGTAAAAGTTTTATTTAACCTTTTCATCTTCTAAATTATCATGAAATTAGTTGTTCTATTTTCTTGTTGCCTATTTCACTTGTGTCTGGAGTTCCTAAGATAAAGATATGTACTGTTTAGTCACATACTGGGTTAGAAGAGAAAGAGGGAAAACAAATAAATTCCTACTATTAGCAGGACTTCCTTTGTCCAAGTAAAATTAACATACTGAATCTATGATCACTTACTTTCTCACAGATAAAGATCAAAGGTTTCTAATCAGCCTTCAGTCCCTGGAAACACAGACTTTTCCCTTTAGGAAGATCCTTTCTCAAGGCTATGTTGTCATGCCTCAGTGATGCAATATTGTTCCTTAAGTCCTTCTGAGCATCAGTGCTATTTTATCAGGTTAAAGATGGTAGAATTTGATTTTCTGCTTGTTTATGTAAATGCACTGCCATGTCTTGTCCCTAAAGATGTAACTAAAAGTGAAAAATAATCAACAGTATAAAAAATTACGTATTAAATTGTATTTCCCATATTTTGAGATATTTCAGTCCTTTTACTTTCCTGAGTTCAGTGAGCCCAAAGGTTTCACCAATCTATCACCTAGTAGTATAAGAAGACTTCTCAGTTTTACTCCTACTTAAAGTCAAAGGATTTTGTTTTGTTTTGTTTTGTTGGCAAATTGATAAGTAGCAAAAGGTACCTTATTTCACTATTTCTTTCTGTGTGTGTGTGTGTGTGTGTGTGTGTGTGTGTGTGTGTGTGTGTATTTCTGAGGACCTCACCAAGAATGTTGTGCATCCTAGCCTAGAGCTCTACCAATGAGCTACAGCCCCAATCTTAATTTATATTTCTTTGAGCACTAATGAACTGAGATATTTTTCACACATATTTTAAACATATTTTTCCTTTGATATGTTTTCTGGTTTCTCTGACCAATCATTTATTAGATAATACTTTTTAGTTTTTAAATAATCTTACATAAACTATTTTGTCAAAAATATGACAAGTCTATTTCGTATGTGATCTTCTGTGTTGGAATTTTGATCATTTTTAATGATTTAAGGTTTTGATGAGGAAACGTAAGCTTCTTTCATTGAGAGATGCTTCATTGCAGTCTCCCTGGCCTTTCTCCTGTTCCACTGTAGGAGGATTTGAACAAAGCACCATCCCACAGTCAGAGGTTACATCTATCTGTTTTTGTTCTAATTTCTTGGTAACATTTTTTTTTCTTTTGTAAAGGAGGTTGGAGTTCAGGACCTTGCCCTTGCTAGGCAAGTGTTCTACTACTTGAACCATTTTTATTTTACTTTGAGTATTTTTTGATAGTCTTAACTTTTTTGCCCAGACCATCACCCTAGTGCTCCACCTTTCTAGTAGTTGAGATTACAGGCATGCCTCACTCTGATACCCTTATAATATATTCTTATATCATTTTAATATACAGGGAAGAAATTGTCTTCATAACTGTGATTTTTCAGATTGTTAATCAATTATCTCAAAATCGTTTTTAGTGAAAAACCCATTGATTTGGCATTGACAGGGTCTGGTGATAGATTGTTACAAGGATCTCTGTTTGAAGGATATACATTCTATGGCCTTAATGAATTTTTGATCAAGATGAGAACTTGAAATCATTGAAACTTTAAAATATGTCCTTATATATAGGAAGATCCAGGCATAAAGTTATATTTGTGTCTAAGTCAAAGAAACTGCTTTAATACAATTCTGACATCCATGTTACAAAAACAAACTAGCTAGATTGTAGATTATCTTATAATCAAGCCACTTCAGCATTTATCTCTGTAAATAGCACTCATATTTTTGAATGACTCATTATAATGAAGTACTCTACACAAACAATGTTTAAAATTTCCCCTCTCTTGTTCCTATACTGTCCTCAAACTCATTACCAAAGAGTATTTTGTATTTTAAAATATCCTGGAAATTTTTGCATTATGCAACAAATACTCTCAGCATAAGTTTTTTTAAAGTTTATTATCTTTAAGTAGTTGTACAAAGGAGTTACCATTCAACAAAGCTATTTTATGAATAAAATTCATTTTAATCTATGTCACCCCTTTAAACATTCTCACCCCTCCAGCCTGCTGATTTTGCCTTCACCCATAGCAAGAGATGGTGAGCCAATCAGATGCTTGCATTATATATATATATATATATATCCCTGATTGTGTGGATTTCCCCAGCAGCATCAGCTTGTCCTATCCCTAAGTCATAAGTGTTTCCATGTGCCATGTGTATGTATGTATATGTTCATATACTTATACATAAAGACTATACACATACATATATATACATACATATGCATACATGTGAAGACAACATCATTAGATCCACTAAATAATGTGTAGGAGGGAGAATGGGAGGAAGAAAATTAAGTGAGTACAAATGAGGAGATGAATCTGACAAAGTCCATCATACACTTCAATGAAAATATCATTGAAACCCCATTGTACCATTAATGGATGCTAATAAAAAGAATGCCTCCAGATATTACCAGTTGTTCTCCTGGGAGCAAAATCACTGTCACTGAGAATTACTGATTTAGATCAAAATAATCATAGAGCATGCTGCATTATAATTTTTTAACTTCAGTTCATTTATTAGTACTACTGTTGAGATCTTAATCAGGTTTAAGCAACCCAATTAATTGCACAGTAATCCCTGTTTATTGGCCTGTGCAAAAAGAAAATCAAGCCCATGGCATATTCTACTTAGCCATGTAATTTAAACATGAGTGTTAAGAAGAGTACTACTATGGCTGCTCAAAGTGAACCCCCAACTCCACCCCTAGAGACCTCCTTTATCTCACCGGTCATTATTTAATCTTGGTACATGTTGAATTTGAAAAGTTGTCAATTTGATAATACTATCAGAACATGTAAATTAATTATGGCCTGAGGTTTTTTTTCAAATTTTTATTATCAAACTAATGTACAGAGAGGTTACAGTTTCATACGTTAGGCATTGGATACATTACTTGTACTGTTTGTTACCTCGTCATGTTGTTATTTTTTTTCAAATTTTTATTATCAAGCTGATGTACAGAGAGGTTACAGTTTCATACGTTAGGTGGCCTGAGTTTTAATCTTACCTTTTTTTGTTATTTAGAAAATTGCTCGGATTTGTTGTCCATAATTACTGGTATTATTTCAGCCTTGATGTTAGCATATAACCAGAGCTGTCTGAGCCAGTTAGCTCACAGGGTTTAAAGATGATAATGGGGTCACTGTTGCCGTTTCAATTAGCTTTACGGCAGCAGGCTGAACTACTAACCCTGGCCACCACACTCAGCCAGTGGCCAAAAGAAAGATGAGAATAGAGCATGTTGTCAACTCAGCACTCCCAGGACTGTTTAGCCTGGACGAGCAGAGGCCCTAGCCCTTTGATGAGGATGGGTCATCCTGTTATCTTCCTCCGCAGCAGAAACAAAAAATGCAGACATTCGAAACCAGAGCTGTCTTTCTATCTAGTGCAGGTCACTGAGGCAATGACCTTCTCACTTAAGCTTTTTAAAAATTAATAAATAGGACAGCTGCAGTTTTAGAAGACATTTAAACAACTTTTAATTTTGATTTTGAATTTGTGGTACTAACCATATAGTTGAAGTAAGTTCATTTTGTCTACTTACAACATTAATTTCCAATACTTTAATGGCCTAGTCAAGGAATTAGCTTCACTAGAATGGGAGGTCTTTTATAAGTATTGAGATGAAGATTCCTTTTTATTTGCACTTATTGTTGGTTTATATTGTTACAGGGTATTAGCAGGATTTTCTGGTGTTAACGTTTTTTAATTTATATGTTGTAAAAAGGGTAAATACCATGGAAACTTGGTCTTCTCCAGCCAAAGCTTTTGGAGTGATTTTGTATGGCTCCTGCTAGTCTGCCTGTGTAGAACCTAATGGATGTCCATGCAGGTAGGCAATTTGGCTTATGATCTCAGATCTATTTGTGGTCCTGATACATCTTCTACCCATTTTCTTTTTTACTTTGTGTTCTGATTATCCTTGCCTAATCCTAGGTTGCATTTCCCTCCTGTAAACTTCTGGAACTGAATGTCATTTATGTAATGAGTTTCCTTTATCATTGCTGCCTAATTTTTTTTCTCCTGGCTTATCAAGAATTGCTCAAGATTCTTTATCAACAATATTAGGAGTATGTTCTGGTGATGTACAGACACCCAGTTTTAGGATCTTCCATTCAAAATGCATTCACCAAAATGAAACAAATTTTAGTAGCCTATGGAGAAAACAGGTTCCAGAAATTTTTATTTTCCGCATCTCATAGAGGTCTACTAATGACACTGTCTCAGATGATCATGGACAAGCCCAACAGATTGAGTTTGGAATGCAAAAACATCTGCAGACGGTCCCTTAACCAGTGAATGCATGGACATCTACAATTTCTGTAGTAACATCTGTAGACATTTCCCCAGCTGCCTCTCTCTTACAATGTGTTCAGAATCTCCTCTTTCAAAATTCATAATGTACTCCTTTGTCTAAGGAATCTAATATTGTCTAGCATTTCTACTTATCAGGTGCTCTGCTAGTGCTTCAACACAGTACATCATTTACTTTTTACAGTGGCCAAATGGCATCCCCATCATTATACTTAAGGCAATTGATGGGTAAAGGTTAATCAACAGCCCAGGGTAATATAGCTAACACTATTAACATGTGACACTGCCATAATTTGAATAAAACCTATTGACAATCCAGAGCTCACATTCTTACCCACAATATCATATATCTCCCTAGCAAGCACCCATTATCATAAAGACTTCTATTCTAAAACTTTTGTTGTTTTGTTTTCAAGAGATTATTTTATCCAAGTCCTTCCATTCCCTTACAAATGGGGCAATGTCATTCTTTCTGATAGAGGCATAAAATTCCATTGTGTATATGTACATTTTCCTGATCCTCTCATCTACTGAGGGGCATCTGGGTTGGTTCCATATTTTAGCTATGACAAATTGTGCTGTGATGAACATTGCTGTGCTGGTGGCTTTAGTGTGTTCTTGTTTGTGGTCTTTTGGGTAGATGCCCAAAAGTGGGGCTGCTGGCTCATAGGGGAGCTCTATGTTTAGCCTTCTGAGGAATCTCCATACTGCTTTCCAGAGTGGCTGAACCAGTTTACATTCCCACCAACAATGTAGTAGGGTTCCCTTTTGGCCACATCCCCTCCAGCATTTGTTATTGTTAGTTTTCCTGATATTGAACAACATTCTTACTGGGGTGAGGTGGAATCCCAATGTTGTTTTGATTTACATTTCTTTTATGGCCAGTGATGTAGAGCACTTCTTCATATGTCCCTTGGCCATTCTCATTTCCTCTTCCGAGAAGTCTCCTTTTAAGTCTTTAGCCCACTTGTTGAGGGGGCTGTTGGTTCTTTGAGGATTTGTTTTGGAGGAATTTATTTTTTTAGTTCTGCATATATTTTAGATATGAAGCCTTTGTTTGTTGTATAGCCGGTGAAGATCTTCTCCCAGTCTGTGAGCTTTCTGTTATCTTGAAAGATATGTCCTTTGCCCTGCAGAAGCTCTGCAGTTTGATACAATCCCATTTGTCCAACCTTTCTTTGATTTGTTGCATTTCTCGGCTTTTGTTAAGGAAGTTTTGTCCTGTGCCAAGGAGCCCAAGTGTTTCTCCTATTCCTTCTTGTAGTGTTTTCAGGGTATCTGATTTTACTTTGAGGTCTTTGATCCATTTGGAATTGATTTTGGTGCAAGGTGATATGTAAGGATATAGTTTTAATTTGTTGCAGGTAAACCCCTCATAGGAAATAATACAGGTTTAGGCTAGTCATAGCAGATCACAAGAGCCCAATAGCTGTGCCCTTATGAACACATAAGATGATGCTAAGTGAAATAAACTCCATGTTATGGAAATGAGTGTTATGTCATTGTTTTAATCATTTTCATCATGCCATGTGAAACCATAGCTTTTTGTTGCTGTTGTTCCTCTAGTATCCCCTTCCTGTGGTTGTGCCTGTGCTATCACTGTATCTCATCTGAGTACCCTGGATACTGTATGTACTTGTACTAGAACTAGGGAAGGGAAAAGGAATATCAAAATTGAGAGGCAAAGGATAAAAAGACAAACGACTCCAAAAGCAATACTTACAAAACCATTTGGTATAAACCAACTGAAGAACTTATGGGGCGGGGAGAGGCAAAAGATAAGGGGGGAGGGTGGTAAATGAGGGAGGAGGTAACAAGTTATACAAGAAATGTACCCACTGCCTTAACTATGAAACTGTAACCCCTCTGTACATCACTTTGACAATAAATAATTTTAAAAAATAAAGGGGCTGGGGATCTGGCTTAGCAGAAGAGCACCCACCTGGCGAGTGTGAGGCCCCAGGTTCTGTCCCCGGCTCCGGAAAAAAAAAAAAATCACACACACAAAAAAATGCAAAATAGGGAAAATTTAAAAAAAAACCCACATTATTTTATTTCTGCATTACACTGGCTCAAAAGAAAATATAGCCAAATATATTTCATGTCACCCAAACTTGGATTCCTACAGAATGTAGCCTATCTGTGCTAATTTAACTGAGAGTTGAGCTTTGCCTCTGCTTTCCACGCATCTTGAATCTGTAGCCAGAGACTTGTTCCTGTTTTGAGTCATCATATCCCACACCCTGTGACATTTTGGGTACTTAAAAACATGTCCAATGATGTTTTAGCAAATGCAATTTACACCACTTCCCTTAGAAGACTATAAATAAAAAATGATAGAAAGTGTCAAACCATAATTACACTGAGGGTTTTAGTAACCTCATAAACCACAAAAATGAAATACCAGAAGATTTTTTTTTCACCTACCACCATCAAAATCTCATTTGTTGTTTCTACTTTTGCAGCATTGATGGAAGTAATCCAGTTAGGCTGACATTTTTATAGAGGATAGTTTAATGTTCAAATAAGCCCTGTGGTATTTCACCATTTTTATTTTTTATGGGGGAGTTTTTTTTTCTTTTTTTTAATGATTTGAACTGTGCTATAAAGCAAATGAAAATTGTTTTTTTTAGTTGGATTATGGCTTTAGCAAACACATTTTAGTTGATATGAAGGTCTTTGCCATACTCACAGTTAATGTTTACAAATACACATCCTTTCTAATTTTTAATGCTGTTATATTTTTAATGCAACTCATCACATAAAATGTGTCAAAAAGAAAGGGAAGCTTGGTCTCAAACATATGCTTGACTTTCTGTTAGCAGGAAACAAATACCCAAATGAGATTGCATGCAACTTCACACACATGCTCATACACGTGCTCACACACGTGTTCAAGGATGGATCCAAGTGTGAACCTGGTGACATAGTGGCACTTGGAGCCAAATACTAAGCATATGTTGAAATTTTGTGTGATCACAACAACAGAATGGTACAATATTGTTTCACTCAGTCTGATACAGGAAGAGAAGCCAAATGAGAGCAGATCATGAAACAAATGTCATTCCCTTCTCAGAAGTGTTATGTCTGAATAATTGAGTGAAAATAAGGCCAACTTATTTCAGAAATCTTCCTTGTCATTAGGATATTGATGGGGAAATTTCTGTTCACCTGCAAGAGAAAATATGCTGATAAACCTTTAATACTTGAGCCATGTTAGATAAAATTGCTGATATTTGACTGTTTCTGTCTCATTGGTCAAAATATATCTATCATTCATCAAAAAAATGGCTTCAGGAAACTCAGATAGTTCAATCAATCAGAAACTAATCCTTACTGAATTCATATTTAGCCTTTTAGGAATCCTTTCTATCTGCAGTTTTAAGAGGGCATATTTTTAATCATGTAAAAGGGATAATTTTAAGGATGGGCTGCACTGGCATAAATAACTGGATTCTGAGTCAAATATATTTTCAATATATTAGAGTCTGTGAATTTTATTTTGAGAGCTAAAAAATAGAGCAATTGTTCATCATTAGCAAATTTCACTAGAAATGAGAATGAGAATTAATTCCCAATTCCATTGATACTGTTGGCTGATAGACAAAATCTAATCATAGGAAAAAGTCAATGATGGTCAAATGACTATTCTGTAAAAAATATCTATCTGTACTGAGTGAGGCAGTTGTAACCAGATGAAATGAGCTATAGATTTGTGGGATGGAAATCCCATTGAAATTATCCAACCAAACAGTCTCAGCCACCCAGTAAGAGTTGAGACCCACGTGGATGAGTTGCAATGAGCAGTGAAATATGTTGTATGTGATTTATTTCTAATATTCAAAGTACTGCAATTAGCCATTTTATTCTTGCATGACTTCGAGTGTATTTGAAATTATTCTAAAAATGTCATAATAACTGAATAGCATTTCAAATCATAAAGAAGTGCCGTTTTAGCTGATGGGTCTGGTATGCCATACATGACTCTCAGAGATATGCACCAAAGTGAATCTCACATGTAAAGAATGATATTTCCTAGTAGAAAGCAATCAGAGGTTCTGGACCCCTCTTACACCTTTTATAGGATCAGGAGAGATTTCTGAATACAGAATCACAAAGTTGGTGGTATGCACAAAGCTACTTGGTATAGAAGAACATTTCTTCGGGTCATGATGAGGGCTGGGGAAGTGCCTACACTTCCACTGGAGGACACGTTTAGCATCACTATGGTCTTAGGCTCAAAGCTCTTAGGCTCTGTATTCTTCCTATGGGCAGTGCCCAACACTCCTTGCCAAAGTTTGTATTTTTTTTAGCTCAGTTTATCTACAGTGGCTGTGCTCCAAGGGTTGACTTTTTCTTTCTTTGGATTTGCTAATACATGGATTAAGCTCTGTATTTGGTCTCAGTCCAGTTGCTATTCGAATAGACCTAGGAGAAACGTTAACAGCATTAGTTGACTGTTATTCATTTGCCTACATATTGGTATTTGGAAGACTGTGAGCCCATAACGTTGCCCCATGTACCAAAAAATTAAAATCTAAATTTGACTCTTACTGCTGTTCTTAACAGCATGACTATATTTTTTCCCTATTATTTGGTGAGATAAGTGTGTACCACATGTCACTTTCATTACCTTAATTTTAGTAACCCACTTTATGCCTTACATGTGTAAATTTATTATCCCAACAACTGTAAAATATTATTACGAAGAGAAAAAAGATATGGCCATACCAACTTAATTTTCTCTTATAGTATGTGACAGTAATAACAAAGATAAGAGTAACTCCCTGTACATCTGCTTCATAGACTAAAGAATCCCAAGTAAAATGCTAGAAAATTTAATCAAATAACATTAAGAATAACAAGAAGGAGTGGTTTAGTGGAAGAGTTCTTGCCTAGCATGCATGAAGCCCTGGGTTCGATTCCTCAGTACCACATTAACAGAAAAGGCTAGAAGTAGCACTGTGGCTCAAGTGGTAGAGTGCTAACCTTGAGCAAAAAGAGGCCAGGGACAGTGCTCAGACCCTGAATTCAAGCCCCAGGACTGGCAAAAAAAAAAAAAAAAGAATAACAATAAATTATGACCAAAAGAATTGGCTCTTCAAAAAAAAAAAAAAAGAATCTAAAACATGGAAATTTTACTATTAGAGATACATTTTATTATAATTCATCTTATCAGTAGATTAAATGAGAACATTCAGAACATCTCTACAAATGCCCCAAATTTAATTCATTTTGATTATGAAAACTTATTCTAATTACTTAAGATGGTGGAGATTATATGACATACAGATTTAATATCCCCTTAGCTGTAAAATTGTTTATATTTGTCAAACTGAAAAAGAAAAAATGTATGATTATTTTCTCTGAAATCCTCTCTGAAATTCAGATGTCAAGAGGGGAAAACTAGATAAAGTGATGAAATTTGGGAATCAAGCAATTCTCATTTTTCTAAATTGAAATTTTTGAGAGAACCAAATGGATGAAAAATAGCTTTCCTAAACTTTCAAGAGTTGCCCAAAAGTTATAAAATTACTTAGATGAATATAAGATTTAACAGGGGAACAAACATCCTATGCTCATTGACAAGGACAATTAATATTTTATAAATGTTACTTCTCCCCAAAGTAGTGTAACAATTTAATGCAGCTTGTCAGAATCACTGAGGAATTCCTTCAACAAATTGACAAAGTAAAAAATTAAAGCATAACCTCCAAAGTCACTGGAAGGTCTGTGCCCCTCTCTGTTCCTTGCCTGTTAAAAAAAAATTTAATCTGTAAATGAAAAGCAAAATAGCAAATATGTTATTAAAATAATCATATTAAAATATTCAATGCTCCCCCTAAGTTAATAATTATATTGAAGAGGTGATTTATCCACTTTGTTGAATGGCAAGTCTTTTATACAACTATTTAAGGGTAATAAAAATATTTATAATAAACAAATGATTTGATAAAATTATTACATAAAATATGGAAGTCTATTCAGTAAAAAAAAAGCATAAGTAAACTTAAAATCTATAAATACAATGGGAAAACATCTTCAAGACACAATTTCTTTAACACATAAAACAGTATGGCAACTAGGTAGAAAAGAGATAGCATTCTCATAGAAAAACCTAAAATGTCCAGCAAATGTTTTCTGTAAAAGACAAATACTAAATCCTTCTGACTTTGCAGGCATTCCAAACTCCTCAACTCTGTCCTTGTGGCTCAAAAGCAGCTATAGACAATACATAAACAAATGAATACGATTCTTTTTCATTAAGATTTTATAGAAATAAGATATATGCCAAACTGAGCCCCACAATTATATTGTACCAGCTTCTGTAACAAGCAAATGACTTAGTTATGAATTCCAGATAAGCCAAAAAGCAAGCAGTGCACATTTAGCTTGCTCAAACAACATATATTGAATTAACAAGTAAATAAATGAATAAAAAGAACAGATCTACCAGGTTCATGCCTGTAATCCTAGCTACTCAGGAGGCTGAGATCTGAGGATCCTAGTTGAAAGCCAGCCCTAGCAGGTTTGTGAGAGTCTTATCTTCAACTAACCCCAGAAAACCAGAAGTGCCACTGTAGCTCAACATGGAAGAGGCCTATCCTTGAGTGCAAAAGCTCAGGGACAGCACCTAGGCCCTGAGTCCAAGCCCTACCACCAACAAAAACATAAACAAACAAACAAAAGAAAAAAACAGAACTTTCCAAAAGAAATTAAAATCACTAGCAAACATGTATCATTTTTCAAATTTACATGAGAGATATAAATTAACATCAAGACCTAATATTTTTTGACTATCAGATTGACAAGATTGATTCATCTGCTTTTCTTTCATGGTCGTTTTTAGATATGGTAAAGATATAATATAAATGTGTATATCCTTCCATGCCAGTGGTATGTTTTTTTCACTCTTTTAGTTCACTTATATGCACTGAGAAAAGTATAGAAAATAGTATCAGCATATATTAACTTACTTGGTCTAATTCTTAAATTCTATTTCAAACAAACAAATTTTATCATTATTCTAATACTTACCATACTAAAAATTAACAGAGATGTTTGAATTCTTACTTAATTGAAAATAGTAACACAAGATTATTTACATGTAAACATAAGTGTTATTTTATAAAAATTGTCCAACTTTTCTAAAACAAAAAAAAATTGCGAAGAGTGGAATTATTATTATTATTTTTTTTTTGGCCAGTCCTGGGGCTTGGACTCAGGGCCTGAGCACTGTTCCTGGCTTCTTTTTGCTCAAGGCTAGCACTCTAACACTTGAGCCACAGCGCCACTTCTGGCCATTTTCTGTATATGTGATGCTGGGGAATCGAACCCAGGGCCTCATGTATATGAGGCAGGCACTCTTGCCACTAGGCCATATCCCCAGCCCCAAGAGTGGCATTATTACAGTTACAAAAATGTATCTTCTATGACACCTCTCTGCTGATCTCAGAAGGGATTTATTAAGAAGCTGTCAAGTCCATGGTGATAAGTACATTTTTCCAAATGCTTGCTTTCATTTTAAGACTTGAATTGTATCATTGGTAACAGATACCACCACTTATTTTTGCTGAAGGATTAACTTCATTCATTTTTGATAAAAAGTTCATCAAGCAACCAAGTCTGAATAACAGTAGTTTTGGTGGCTTTTTCAAGGAAAATGTGATGTTCAATGAAGAAAGCATGTAGGTGTGTTTGCAGTTGTGTCTCACCAACGCCTTCCTTCCAGACCCTGCCACGTGTCCATCTGCACCGCTCTGGGTATGCATAAGTAACCTGTGTGCATCGCTCAGAATATTACAAAACCAGTCCCAGGATGAAGCTTGCATCAGGAGGATGTTTACTGTTGCCGCGATAACATCCTTGTCAAACTGGCTGGTTTGATGGCTCTGCTGCAAGTTGTGGTGTGAAGAATAAAATGACCATTCCTACGGTGCCACTGCCACCTGACTGGTGCCACAGTCTTACCCATTGTTGATTTTACCAACAGTATAAATGTCAGCATAGTGGAAAAGACAAATATCATTTTAATATTACTATAAAACATATTTTTAACCCCATAGACATCCTACTGGAGCCTCAGAACCCCACACACCGTCCCCTAGGCCATGTTTTGAGCATTATATCCAAAATTCAACATGTGTCGGCATTTTACCCTGTTTGCTTCAAAACCATTTTCTAATAAAACAGAATGGCCATCAGGGATAAATGTAAAGATCTTTGTACCCAATTGTTTAATGATAAGTGAGATAACTTACAGTATCTTTTAATGGTCTGACTGTGGTCATTTTATATCCTAATTTTATTTAAATGATACATGTTCTTTTATGTAATTATATAGATCAAAATTGGTGATAGGAATACATGTCAAGAATATTTTCTTCTTTATACGTGTATTTTTACTATCTACTTGGTTATCAAGGAACATGTTATTCCAAAGTGGAGGAGGGAAGAAGAGAGAAAAGTTGGAGGATATAATTTGATATCTAGTCCAAAAAGTTGGGGGACATATTATGAAAGCTAGTCCAAATTGTCAGGTCAGGCCCACAAATTAGAAGTGCTGTTCTCAAACCTGACACTGTACACCAGTCATTTGAGGGCATGTGGCGGCCTCTAGCTACTTTGATTGGGTGCTTGAGAACCAACAATACTCTGAAGAGCATGAATCTCATACATTAAGAAATACTAATACAGAAAGAGTAACTAAAACAATCTGAATGTCTGCACTGATAGAAAATAAGGAGTCTTGAAATTCTCAGTGTTTATTAGGCAAAAGAGACAAACAAAAGCTGGGTGGAAAAGGGCAGGGGGAAGGTTGCAAGAAGGGAGGAATTCTGATGGTGCCTCGTCTCCTGGTGCTCAGAAAGAAGAAACCCACCCCAGACTTTACTCTGCTCTCCTTGGCTTAACATGCCTAAGACTTTGCTTTCTTCTCCTTGGCTTTGGCAGCCTGCCCTAAGCAGACAGGTAAAGCCTGCAGGTGGCAGATCAGGTGTGTATCCTCAGCACTCTCCCATCCCTCCCTCCTCATTTCTCTAGCACCTGGGCTACTTCCTCTGTGGAGCAGAGCTTTCAAATCTGAACATCAGACTCTTTGGTGAACCCCTACCCCTGAGCTTCTAATTCTGTAGGTCTGGCCTGAAGCCCAGGAATTTGCATTTAAAAGCAGCTCCCAAATCACATTGAAGCCTCTGGTTCCTGGACTGTTGGCAGAGCTCAGCAGACTGACTAGAGAGAGGAAGCCAGCACAGGGCCTAGAAATGAAAGTGCTATTCATTAGAACTCACAAATGCAATAACCGCACTAATCTTAAGATTGTATTCTCATTAGGAGGTGTGTGATTAGATGGCAGCAGTAGTAGCAATAATGTTTTTAGCAATAGTGATAAGAAGAATAGTGATACTAGTATACAAATGGTAATCATGATAATAATAAAACAAAAGAAAAATTTATCAATAAATGCCTTCTGCCTCTAACCCTCCTGTACCTCAGCCTCCCATGTGCTGAGATTATCCTCTGCCAGCATGCATCACAACATCCAGCTCTCATTTTCCATGTTTTACCAAAACTCTTGAACATCATCTTGTCAGAAAAGAAATTTTTGATGAACAAAGGCTATTAAATCATGAATTTCAAATATATTTCTAAGATTGGGTATGATATATTTTTCAGTAAAAGAAAGATCTTTAAAAACATACCAGACATAATGATCCAGAAAAAAAAAACTGTTCCTTTTTATCCTGCAGCATATTATTTATCTTTGGCTAATAGCTTCAGCCAAACCATTTTTATAGCCTTCCATGTTATCAGAAGTGTTTTTATTGCTCAATCTAACTACTCCCTTTCTCAACCTATTACATTAATCCTGTCTTTAGAGGCCAAGTGTAAACTGAAGTCTAGATAAAAGGGATATTTTTAAGCCCGTTTGTGTTTTTCCTTTTTGTGTTAAATTATGAATACAGTAATTGGCGGTTAATGAGATGTAAGTGCTGTAGTCTCAGGCACTTTGGGTAATGCATGTCTCTGCACCAATTTCATCCAGCCCTCACTTTCCAAACACCAGACCTGTAATTATGCCAAAATTTATCCAAGCCAGAGAATATTTTGTTTTTCCTTATTGCTACCTACAGGGCAAAGTGTTGTTCATGCAAAACTAATTTTAACCACCCAGTGGATTTTTTTTGGGGGGGTGGGGGGAGGGAGGTGCAGACAGCCCAATTAGGTAAAATGAAAGGTGTATGCATCACAAATTCCAGAGTTTACAAAGACATCTAGAAAGCATGTGGACTAGCCTTGTGACTCTCCTCACCACATTTTGCAGATGAATTAGGGAAGTTTACCAAAATGAAATACATATGGAGGTATAATTGAAACTGGAGATGTGTCAGGCCCTAAGGCTGGGAGCTTGCCTCATGCATTGTTAGAAGGGACGATGGGTGGCACCTGCCTCTCTGAATGGAATTTCATTGCATTATGCCATTGCTGGTCCACCTTGAACTCTTTCCATCACCTGCTTGAGTGCTTTTCATAAGCTGTTGAAGTTTCACTTATATTTCATTTGCACAGCATCTTTCAACGGGTGTGTCCTAGCCACAGACATTTCATTGCAGTAAATTTGCACACAAGCTTGAGTTTAGGAAGATAGATGTGTTTCATTTTGTATATTTGGGTTTTTTTTTAATTTATTGTCAAAGTGATGTACAGAGAGGTTACAGTTTCATACGTTAGGCCTTGGGTACATTTCTTGTACTGTTTGTTACCTCCTCTCTCATTCCCCCCTCTCCCCTCCCCCTTTCCCTCTCCCCCCACAAATTGTTCAGTTAGTTTACGCCAAATGGTTTTGCAAGTATTGCTTTGGGAGTCATTTCTCTTTTTATCCTTTGTCTCTCAATTCTGATACTCCCTTTCACTTCCCTAGTTCTAATACCACTATATACAGTATCTAGTGTACTCAGATAAGATACAGTGATAGTACAGGTACAACCACAGGAAGGGGATACAAGAGGATCATCAACAATAGAAGCTACGGTTTCACATGGCATGTTTAAAGTAATTACAACAGTGATATAACAGACCTTTCCATAACATGGAATTCATTTCACTTAGCATCATCTTATGCGTTCATAGTGACTACCCTAAACCTGTGCTAATTATTCCCTATGTGGGAGAACATAGAGTCCATGTTTCTTTGGGTCTGGCTCACTTCACTTAGTATAATTTTTTCCAAGTCCTTCCATTTCCTTACAATTGGGGCAATGTCATTCTTTCTGATAGAGGCATAAAATTCCATTGTGTATATGTACCACATTTTCCTGATCCATTCGTCTACTGAGAGGCATCTGGGTTGGTTCCATATTTTAGCTATGACAAATTGTGCTGCAATGAACATTGTTGTGCTGGTGGCTTTAGTGTGTTCTTGTTTGTGATCTTTTGGGTAGATTCCCAAACGTGGGGCTGCTAGATCATAGGGGAGCTCTATGTTTAGCATTCTGAAGAATCTCCATACCGTTTTCACAAGTGGCTCAACCAGTTTACATTCCCACCAACAATGAAGTAGGGTTTCCTTTTGGCCACATCCCCTCCAACAATTGTTATTGTTAGTTTTCTTGATAAAGGACATTATTACTGGGGTAAGATGGAATCTCAATGTTGTTTTGATTTATGGCCAGTGATGTAGAGCACTTTTTCATATGTCTCTTGGCCATTCTCATTTCCTCATCAGAGAAATCTCTTTTTAAGTCTTTAGCCCACTTGTTGAGGGGGCTGTTGGTTCTTTGCTATTTTGTTTTGGAGAAATTTAATTTTTTTAGTTCTGCATATATTTTAGATATGAGGCCTTTGTCCATTGTATGGCCAGTAAAGATCTTCTCCCAATTGGTGGGCTTTCTGTTTATCTTGCGAGCTATGTCATTTGCCCTGCAGAATCTCTGCAGTTTGATGCAGTCCCATTTGTCCATCCTTTCTTTGATTTGTAGCATTTCTGGGTCTTTGTTAAGGAAGCTCCGTCCTGTGCCAAGGAGCCCAAGTGTTTCTCCTACTCCTTTTTATAGTGTTTTCAGGGTATCTTTTTTTTTTCAAGGTCTTTGATCCATTTGGAATTGATTTTGTTGCAGGGTGATATATAAGGATCTAGTTTTAGTTTGTTGCATGTGTTGAGCCAGTTTTGCCAGCACCATTTGTTAAAGAGGTTATCTTTCTTCCATCCTATTTTTTTAGATCAAGTAGCCATACTTCTGTGGGTTCATTTTTGGGTCTTCAATTCTGTTTCATTGGTCTTCAGGCCTGTTCCGGTGCCAATACCAAGCTGTTTTTATTTCCATAGCTTTATAATACAGCTTGAAGTTTGGTATTGTAATTACTCCAGCACTGTTCTTTCTGCTTAGGATTGTTTTTGCTATTCATGGTCTTTTATTGTTCCATATGAATTTCTGGATTGCTTCCTCTATTTCATTAAAAAATGGTGTTGGGATATTAATGGGTATTGCATTGAATTTGTAGATAGCCTTTGGCAATATTGCCATTTTGACTATACTAATCCTCCCAATATCATTTTGTATATTTGTTAAGAAACAATTTTGACCTCATGTTTATGTTGAAAATGCCAACCTTTATTTTCATTCAACTGTTAATCTTAAAAGAAAAAAAAGAAAAAATATACCTCATGCTGAAGGACATCCAAAAGGCAGTAACTTATTAGAATCTTAGGTTCGGATTAAAAAGGTGTTTCTTTAGCTCAGTGTTGAAGTTTGATTTATCTTGGAATTATGTTAAATATTTGTGCAAGAACACTGATTAGCTAACATGTTTCCTCATAACCAGTAATAGTTACCTTGGCCTATGAACATTAACACTGAGAATGCAAATGAGCTCTCAGCAAAGACAATGAGATTCAGGGTTTGAAGTTGTTATATGATGTTGTTTACCCTAAAAGTTAGGAAATGTTGACTCAGGACATGAATTTGAAAACTGATTTTTTTTAATTTAAATTTGTTGTTAAGATGTTGTACAGAGGGCTTATAGTTACATAAGTAAAGCAATGAGTAAATTTCTTCTTGAACATTGTTACCGCCTCTCTTGTTTTTCTCCCGCTTTCCCTTCCCTTTCCTGACTTCTCCCCCACTCCAAGTTGTAAAGTTCATTTCCAGCATAGTGTCTTATAAGTATCATTACTGCATTTGGTTCATTCTTTGTCCTTTGTTCACCATTTTGTTATTCATTGCCTTCCCCAAATCAGATAAACGTATATACAAGACACAGGGTACTAAAATCTAAAACAGTGACAGCAGGGGGTAAACCAAAGGGAAAAAAAGAAAGAAGGAAAGAAAAAAGAAATAACTTCATACAGTATGTTAAAAAAATACCTTCTTTTTTCCATACCTTTGAGTTAATTTCAATTAACATCATTTTATGTGGTCATATGTACATAGCTATTGAGCTATTGTGATCCTCTGATAGGACTATCCTAGATATATACTGATTATTACCAATTAGGTAAACCATGGAGCCTATATTTCTTTGGGTCTGGCTTACTTCACATAATATGATTTCTTCCAAGACTTTCCATTCCTTACTAATAGGGTGATGTAATTCTTTCTGATGGAAGCATAGAATTCCATTGTGTATATATACCACATTTTCTTGATCCTTTCGTCTACTGAGGGGCATCTGGGTTAGTTCCATATCTTAGCTATGGTAAATAATGCTACAGGGAACATAGTTATGCTGGTAGCTTTACTGTGGCCTTGTTTGTGTTTGTTTGGGTAAATGCCCAGGAGTGGGATTGCTGGATGTTATTTTATTTCTATGGTTAGTCTTTTAAGGAATCTCCATACTACTTTTCAGAGTGGTTGAAGCACTTTTCATTCCCATCATCAGTGTAGTAGAGTACTCTTTTGGTCACCTCCCCACCAGCATCTACTATAATTTGTTTTTTTTAATAATGGCCATTCTAACTGGGGTGAGGTGGAATCTAAATATGGATTTGATTTGCATTTATGGCCAAAGATGTTGAATATTTCTTCATGTGTCTTTTGGCCATTCTTATTTCCTCTCCGGAGAAGTCTCTTTTTAATTCTTTATCCCAATTATTACTGGGATGGTTGTTCTTTGAGAATTTTTTATTGGAAGGTTTAATGATTTTTAAAATTTATTTCTTTATTGTCAAAGTGATGTTCAGAGGGGTTACAGTTTCATACGTAAGGCAGTTCATACATTTCTTATCCAACTTGTTACCTCCTCCCTCATTCCCCGCCTTCCCCCTCTCCATTTTCCTCCCCTGCCCCCATGGTTTATAGTATCTAGTTTTGTAAGTATTGCTGTCACATTGGTTTGTCATTTGTAGAACTGCATTTTGGCTTTTTTCTTTTTTGGTCAGTCATGGGACTTGAACTCAAGGCCTAGGTGTGTCCCTGATCTTTTTGTTCAGGGCTAGTGCTCTACCACTTTGAGCCACAGTGCCACTTCTGGTTTTCTGGTTGTTAACTGAAGATAAGAGCCTCACAGCCTTCTCCACCTGGGCTGACCTCAAACCATGATCCTCAGATTTCATCAGCCTTCTGACTAGCTAGGATTGTAGGTGTGAGCCACCAGCACGTGGCTTGATGTTGCTTTCTATAGTTACTATTTCCTAATTGTCTGCATTTACACTGGAGAACAGTTGTGCACTGGTGGCTCAGGCCTGTAATTTTAGCCACTCAGGAGGCTGAGACCTGCAAATCTCATTTGAAGCCACCCAGGCAACCATATCCAGGAATCTGTCTCCAATTAACCAACAAAATGCTGAACGTGGAAATGTGGCTCAACAGATAAGGCACAAGCTTTGAGTAAAAATCCAAGCAAGCACTTGAGACCCTGAATTCAAGCTCCAGTACCACTTCTCACCTGCCCTATTCCTCCCCCCCCCCCCAACCCAAATAACCTTGAATAACCCTGGGAACTTCAGGGCAGGGTATTGCAGGGTAACTGTGTGGGGTCGTTTGGATTTAATTCTGGCACTGGCATTTGACTCACACCATAAACAAGTCATTTAATTTTTCTTGTGTTGGTTTCTATAAATGAGAAAGCAACAGGTGATTACTAAGCTGTTTTCTGAAAGCATTTGTAGAAGTATGTGATCAGACAGGAAAAGTTGACCTGGCTAGGAGACAAGAGATAAGCATGTTAGAGACTTTTGCCTCTCATTTCTTACATTTTGAAACCATCAGCTTTCTGGCCTGCAACCTGGGCTGTCATGCAGTCCTGTGCTCAGAAGGGCTCTCTGTGCTTGGTAAAATGCCTTGCTACCACTGTCCTGCAGCTATCAACAAGGACTTTGCATTTTCATCTTGTTCTATGCCAGACAAATGATTGAGCTAGTTCTGGAAATGCAGTTCTTCTCAATGCATTGAAAAGTAGAAAAAAAGAGTCAGACCTCAATATGATCACTTTTGCCACCATTGCATATATGTTTCAGGTGGGCTAAGGAAAGTATAATTTTGACAAAATTATATGTATGGATTTTCTGGGATTATTTTTAACCATCTGAGTTTTTTATTGCCTTTTTGTCCCCTTGTCCCACTTCCATCTGTGTCTTTTTTTAAAAAAAAAATTACTGATATTTATCCCCAACTATTTTCAACTTCTTTATTCAGCATCACTCTCTCCGTTACTAGATAAGCAGTTATTGGACAGAATAAAGGCTAGTTTTTGTTTTGAATTATCACCTTGTTGTACATTTTTATTTTTCTGGAGAAACTCAAGCACAACTGTCTGAGTTGGGAATTCTTCTTTGGTCTGATGCCACTAGTAAAAAGATTTATCTCTGCATGTGATGTGAGCTATTCTCATCAGCAGCTGTTTTCTTCAGACCAGATGTGTTCCACTCCCACTTTGAAAGAATAGCTGCCCAGAAATGTCAGAAGTAAATGCTATATTAAAACACCTTGGTAAAAGTGCTACTTATGTGCCATCATGCAGGGCTCAGCAAGACTGTGAATGCTAAGGCTGGTGAAAGTTATTGCATGATTTGCAAGGCAGACATGCTTGTGACTTAAGCAGTGTTATACCCAAAGAAAGAACACATCAAACAAAGGAGTGAATTTCTAGGTACCTGTTGTAGCTGTAGGGGTTTTATGTTGTGGATGTACTTTCCTAAACGCAGCAAATCTTTAAGCAGCTTACACATCATATCAATGGCCATCAATTGCTGAGGGGCACTTATCCCAAACTAATCCTGAGCCTTTTGTTTTTGCAAACCCAGTGCTCAGAATCTTTCCACATACTGTCTTTTTCTCTTTGGCTCATAAAGTTTTATTTCATTTACTTAAAAGTTGATTGTAACACCAGGCACCAGTGGCTTGTGCCTGTAACCCTAGCTACTCGGGAGACCGCAATCTAAAGATCCTACTTTGAAGTCAGCCTAGGCAGAAATTTGTGAAACTGTCCAATTAACCACCAAACAGCCAGAAGTAGAGCTGTGGCTCAAGTAATAATAGTGTGCTAGCCTTGAGCAAAAAAGCTCAGAGACAATGCCTGGGCCTGAGTTCAAGCCCCAATATTGGCAAAAAATAGAAAAAGTTGATTGTAGCATACTTTTAATTATATTAATAATATCTGGATGTTTTATATTTTTCTTTGTAACAATTTACATGACAATCTATTTTGAGTCCTAGTTGATATACTATATCCTTTTTATTTTCTTTTTTATTTGCATGTTTGTTTATTTTTATGTAGTTACTAGGGCTTGAACTCATGGATCTGAGCTTTTGCTTAGTTTTTCACACAGGCTGGTGCTCGACCACTTGAGCCACAGCTCCATTTCTGGCTTTTTAATGGTTCAGTAGAGATAAGGGCATCTTGGAGTTTTCTGACTTCAAACTACCGTTTTCAGATCTTAGCCCCCTGAGTAGCTAGGATTATATGTATGAACCATCAGTACCTGGCTTCATTTTTATGTTTAAAATCACATTAACTGGTATTCTGCTTTAGGATTAGCAAAGCAAGGATCAGTCAATTTAAAAAATGGGATTCAAGTGGCCATTCCTCAATAGCATTTTGTATCTGCTACCAGTGACCAGCGAGGCAGTAGTTACAGCTTTCATGTGTGAATTCTTTGTAACCAGGTCATGCACTTGCTCTAGCAGTACATATGCAGTTGTGAAATTGTGGAGTTCAAGATGAAAAGAACCAAAGTGAAACCACTCTGTTAATTAGGGAAATGCTTTGGCCAGGTGGGTTTTATTGGATTACTTTCTTTGAACACTCTTCTTTGGAGATTCCAAAGTGAGAGCCAGAGTTTTACCTGTGCAAAGACAAAGAGGTTCAAGCATTGGGTATGCCTCCAGCAGTGCACAGAACACCCCCGCCCCCCACCTCCAAATGAAGCATTCAGTCTCTTCTGTGATGTGCCTGCAATGTGTCAGTCAGGGTCACAGGGAAACGTCCTGACAAAGGTCTGACGTGACAGATATCACAGATGTCATCTAACAGGGCATGAGGCAGGAACACCTCCAGAGAAGGGAAAATTTTGGCAATTTACCCCTCACAGGGAGATTGTGCTCTTACCTTTGGCTGAATGTTGGAATCAACTAGCACAGAAGGTAGGCTGCTATCTGTGTCTTACCCATAGAGATGTTGTTTCATTGGTCCAGGGTGTGGCCCATACTTTGGATTGTAGCTGATCCTGGATGATGTTAGGGATATAAACATACACATTTACAGATTCATGCACATACACATAAGCTGTGTGGAGATAAAATTCACATCCCGTGTTGCTCACCTGTTGGAAGTATGCAGTCAGCGGTTGTTAGTGTATTCACAGTGCTGAGCCATCACTGCAATCCATTTGTCACTTTCTTCATTCCCAAAGGATATCTGCTGTGGTCACTGCCCATTTCTCCCCCTCCTCCCACACCATCACCAGCCTGAGTCAACAACTGGTACAAAGTCTAATTCTATAGCATTGACTTTTCTGACATTTTGTGTAAACGGAATCATATAACTCCACATTTTGCTTACCCACACATCAGCAAATGGGTATTTTAGTTGATGTATGTGTTGGCTATTATGAATTATGATAAACATCTGATTGCAGGTTCTTAACTGGACTTCCATTTTCATTTCTCTTGGGCATACAACTAGATGTATGGGACATACGCTTACCTTTATGTTCAATTTTTAAGGAACTGCCAGACTGCTTTCTAAAACATCTGTACCATATTATTTACATTTCCATTCAGTTCTCTATATGAGAACTCTAATTTCTCTATACCCCCAAAAACTATTAACTTATTTTGTTTTATTTATTTTTGGTGGTAACCATTCTAATGGGGATGAAAATTCCAGTCAATTATGTTTTTATTTGCTTTTCTTCTATGACTAAGGATGTTGTTCCTCCCCCACCCCCCACCCCCGCAAATCCTGGGGCTTGCTTGAATTCAGGGCCTAGCTCCATCCCTCAGCCCCTGTGCTCAAGGCTAGTGTTCTACCACTAGAACCACAGTGCCATTTCCAGCATTTTCTGAGTAGTTTATTGGAGATAAGATTCTCAAGGACTTTCTTGTCTGAGTTGGTTTCAAACCACGATCCTCAAATTTTAGCTTCCTCAGTAGCTAGGATTATAGGCATAAGCCACCAGTGCCCAGCTGATGGTGAACTTTTTATGTGTTCATTTTATATTTTTGTTTCATCTTTGAAGTAACTCCTATTTATAGATTTTGCTCATTTTTAGTTGAATTGTCTTACTGTAATTGAGTTTGAGTTCCTTATACATTTTACATACAAGTTCCTTATAATAGCATTTGTAAATATATTCTTTCATTCTGTAGGCTATCTTTTTACTTTCTGAAAGGTCCTATTGAAGCATAACTTCTTTTATTTTGATGGAGTCAAATTTATATATTTTTTAAATGTCTTATGCATTAGATGTCATTTCTAAAAAGGATTTAAACAATCCAAGAGTGTGAGGTTTTTCTCCTGCATTTTCTTTTTTCACCTTATATACTCTAAAATCCATTGGAATCTGTAATTCATTTTGAGGTATTTTTTTTTTATATAGTGTGAGGAAAGGTTCCAAATTGATTCTTTTGCAAGTCGATATCCTGGAATGAATTTTTCCCAGAAGCATGGCTGGGCCATGGAGATAGGACACTTATACCAAGAGCTTGTTGTTACTCTTTTTTGAGACCCACACACTGGTTGAAAATCTAAACAAACCCTTGGAATAACTAAAGAACCTATTTACATAGCCTCTGTTTAGTAAGCTAAGATTTCCCTAGAGAGGAGGGGATAGTGGTTAGGAACTAAATGAAGAGTGATATCAATTACAGAAAACAACAACAACACTTTTCCTCACTAGTCCACATAAACATATTTAAACTGCCCTGTGTGATCTACTCAGAAAGTGCCTTGTAAATGCTGGTACTATTTGATGGTGTTTCAGTATTTTATTCTTGTGCTTATTTGGGATAAAAACCTGTCCTAAAATTTTGAGTCAGAAATCACTTTGGGAGAGTTTGTAAATTTGGCTTTTATGGGACTAATTAGGAGCAAATAAAACATTTTTCCTCCAAGGAGTTCTGGAGCCCTTAAAATTTGGTCCTTGAAATATGGTCTAAAGTAGAAGGATATGACCTCTATGTTCAAAGTGTGAATTGGAAATAAAATCCAGCAGGGAAGGAAACTCCATCAGGCCACGTTGTTCAGGACCAAGTCAAATGCCTACCCTCTCTGTAGCTATGAAAGTGGTAAATCTCCTGAAGGCAGATTTGTCTTTCACATTCTCTGTGCTTTTGGAAACTGTAAGGAAACTTCCATCATGTATCCAAAATTCCTGAGGCACATAAGCTTTTATCTCAAAAGGGCAACAAGTGAAATAGGATCTTACAGACTGACTCCATATCCTGGCTCTGCTGGATAACCTGGTGATTTTCAATGTTATTCAACTTCTTCAAGCCTTTCTCCATTTTCTGTGTTAAAAAAGTACAAAAATATCTATCAAAGATCATGTTGGAATAACTGAAGTAACAAGAAAAAATTCCGGGCCCAAGTTGGGACTTAGTGGATTATATTCCTCAACTACAAAGACATGAACCCTTGGTTTCTAACTCATTAAAAGAAAAACGAAACAATATAACAACAACACCGACAAAATTTGGATCCAAAGAATTAAAAGGACCATTACCGTTGAAGGTTGGACTGGATTCTGTATAAATGTATCGGATCTGTGTCTTCTATCTTTCTGTTTCTTCAGCAGTCTCACAACTGAAGTTTGATGGCAAGCTGTAGAATCTCACTTCATGGGGTCTCCCTGTCACCCCAAGAAAAACATTACTACTGTTCCTGAATTTATATGCCTATCATTCCAGAAAAATAACTAGCTGTTTGAAGCAGCAGTTATTTGTTTACTTTGGTCTGAATATGCAAAGATGAAATGTAGCTGAGTGGTTGTGCAAATGCTTTCTTGGTCTATGTCATTTGGTTGGGATAAGTGTAGTGGTAGCTCCCAGGTACCCTTATAACTTATTTATATGTATATTTTTGGTTCACAGAGATAAACCTAAGTACCACCTTCCCTGAGATGTTTTGAGAACTCTTGTTGGGCAGGATTCTTTGTGTGACTATCAGCAGGAGGAAGCCATTTCATGACAAGTGTGTGAAGCTCTGTTCAGGTGAGGCTACTGAGAGTAGTCATAGCACTTGTTTCTTCCAGGGACAGTGGGTATCTAATTCTCCTCTCTTGAAGATTTTCCTTGCATCTAATAATATAGAAATACTGTCGCACTCTTCTATGGGCCTCCCAGAAATGTCCTGAAAATCAGTAAGAGAGCAGGCATGAGAGGACTTCTCTCCAAGAAATTAGGTTCAGTTGTTTTCTACAGGAAAAAAACACCTCAATAGTTTGCTTAGAGATAATGTGCAAAAATTGGAAACAACATACCAAGTGTGTTATTGTTAATTCATATTGCTTGCCCACCCTTTCAATGGCAGCCAGGAGCCATAAAGACACATGCTGTGAATAAATATTAAAACAATCACACACAAAAAATTGGAAACAACAAATTTGAAACTATGAATGAAAAGCATGATAAAAATTAATAAGTAATTTAGTCATTTCGCATTTATTTTTACTGAGCCATATTATCATACAGGTCCTGAAAAACTTGGCCTATGGAAGTAGAAAGGATGTAAAATAAAATAAAATACTTAATTCTCCATATCAAGCAATAAGAATAGAGGAATGTTGACATTCTAAGTAAAATATGTCACAAAGTTATGAAAATTCTTCCTCAGATTTGTCTTAGTATAAATAAATCTAAACATGTAATTCAAATGTTACTCATATAAATATAAATATGTAGAGACTAATATATTTGACTTTTTTTTTTTTTTTTTGCCAGTCCTGGGGCTTGGACTCAGGACCTGAGCACTGTCCATGGCTTCTTTTTGCTCAAGGCTAGCAATCTGCCACTTGAGCCACAGCGCCACTTCTGGCCATTTTCTGTATATGTGGTGCTGGGGAATCGAACCCAGGGCCTCATGTATACGAGGCAAGCGCTCTTGCCACTAGGCCATATCCCCAGCCATATATGACTTTTTGAAATGCATCCAGTTATAACTTAAGACACATTTAAATATGTTTCCTTGTTTCTGCTAAATCCAGCAAATCACCTTGAAAGATGTAGGACTTTATAACAGGAAAATAGAAGCCATAGGTACTAAGTTCAGGATGATTTACATGTGATTTAATTATTTAAATGAAGTTTATACTGTTAGATAGATTAAACCTGGAATTAATTCTCAAGGAAATCTAGAAAATTTTATCTAGGGAAGAAACTGTAGCCAAATTCAACAAATTTGCCCATGATAAAATATTAAATATTTCCCTTGGGGTAGGAAGTAATCAGATGGAGTAGTTCCCTTTAAACAAAACGTTGTGTGTACTTGGAAAAACCAAATGAGAAGATATACATGCAAATGCTTTGAGAATGGCAGCACACTCAGTGGGGTGTCATGGCAGGGTGCCGGCCATGAGGAGCAGCAGAGGACAGTAGTGTTGGGTGTGACAACACCTGTGCTCCCCATTCAACATGGAGGCTCCAGGGTAGATTGCTTCACCTCTCTAGACACTAGCATCTGCATCCTTCAAACTCCCATTGCTTTCATAAAGAATAAATTAATGCCTCTAGAATTTTCAGGACAATGCTCGTCACACAGAGGGCACTCAGGTCATGATATTTGTCATGATGACAATGCAAACGTATTTGGGAAAGGTGAACAGATTTTGGAACGGGAAGTGGATCCGGTCATCCCGACAACTCAAAGGAGGTACACAGAATGTCAGAAGCCAATTAGGCTTATAGTTAGAATAGGAAGAGAACCCCAGATAACAACTATGTGCTAAGTGAGGACAATTGTTTTACTTGGTACAGTCAGAATATCATTAACAGCTCTTTTTTTTCTCAAATTTTTATTATCAAACTGATGGACAGAGAGGTTACACTTTCATACATTAGGCATTGTATACATTTCTTGTACTATTTGTTACCTCGTCCCTCATTCCCTCCTCTCCTCCCACTTTACCTTTCCCCCATGAGGTGTTCAGTTCACTTACACCAAAAAGTTTTGCAAGTATTGCTTTTGTAGTTGTTTGTCTTTTTTTAGCCTGTGGCTCTCGATTTTGGTATTCCCTTTCAATTTCCTAGTTCTAATACCAGTATAGATGGTTTCCATTTTACTCAGATAAGATTACAGAGATAGTATAGATACAACCACAGGAAGGTGATACAAGAACATCATCAATAGTAGAAGCTACAGATGCACATGGGACGTTGAAAATAGTTACAACTGTGATATATAACTATCGTTTCCATAACATGGAGTTCATTTCACTTAGCATCATTTTATGTGATCATAAGGGTATAGCTATTGGGCTCTTGTGATCCTCTGCTGTGACTTGCCTAAACCTTTGCTAATTATTCCCAATAAGGGAGACCATATAGTCCGTGTTTTTTTGGGTCTGGCTCACTTCACTTAGTATAATTTTTCCCAAGTCCTTCCATTTCCTTACAAATGGGGCAATGTCATTCTTTCTGATAGAGGCATAAAATTCCATTGTGTATATGTACCACATTTTCCTGATCCATTCATCTACTGAGGGGAATCTGGGTTGGTTCCATATTTTAGCTATGACAAATTGTGCTGCAATGAACATTGTTGTGCTGGTGGCTTTACTGTGATTTTGTTTGTGGTTTTTTGGATAGATACCCAATAGTGGGGTTGTTGGGTCATAGGGGAGTTCTATATTTAGCCTTCTGAGGAATCTCCATACTGCTTGCCAGAGTGGCTGAACCAGTTTACATTCCCACCAACAATGAAGTAGGGTTCCCTTTTGGCCACATCCCCTCCAACAATTGTTATTGTTAGTTTTCTTGATAAAGAACATTATTACTGGGGTGAGATGGAATCTCAATGTTGTTTTGATTTATGGCCAGTGATGTAGAGCACTTTTTCATATGTCTCTTGGCCATTCTCATTTCCTCATCAGAGAAGTCTCTTTGTAAGTCTTTAGCCCACTTAGTGAGGGGGCTATTGGTTCTTTGTGGTTTTGTTTTGGAGGAATTTAATTTTTTTAGTTTTGCCTATATTTTAGATATGAGGCCTTTGTCCGTTGAATGGCCAGTAAAGATCTTCTCCCAGTCTGTGGGCTTTCTGTTTATCTTGCGAGCTATGTCCTTTGCCGTGCAGAAGCTCTGCAGTTTGATGCAGTCCCATTTGTCCAACCTTTCTTTGATTTGTATCCTTTCTGGGTCTTTGTTAAGGAAGTTCCATCCTGCGCCAAGGAGCCCAAGTGTTTCTCTTACTCCTTCCTTTAGTGTTTTCAGGGTGTCTGTTTTGATTTCGAGGTCTTTAATCCATTTGGAATTGATTTTGGTGCAGGGTGATATATAAGGATCTAGTTTTAGTTTGTTGCATGTGTTGAGCCAGTTTTGCCAGCACCATTTATTAAAGAGGCTATCTTTCTTCCAAACTATTGTTTTAGCTCCTTTATCAAAGATTAAGTAGGCGTAGTTCTGTGGGTTCATTTCTGGGTCTTCAATTCTGTTCCATTGGTCTTCAGGCCTGTTCCGGGCCAATACCAAGCTGTTTTTATTACTATAGCTTTATAATACAGCTTGAAGTTGGGTATTGTAATTCCTCCAGCACTGCTCTTTCTGCTTAGGATTGTTTTTGCTATTCACTGTCTTTTATTGTTCCATATGAATTTCTGGATTGCTTCCTCTATTTCATTAAAAAATGGTGTTGGGATATTAATGGGTATTGCATTGAATTTATAGATAGCCTTTGGCAATATTGCCATTTTGATTATATTAATCCTCCCAATCCAAGAGCATGAGAGGTTTTTCCATTTCCTTAGTTCTGCCTTAATTTCATTTTTAAAGCTTTTAAAGTTCTCATCAAAGAGGTCTTTCACTTCTTTGGTTAAGGTTATTCCTAGGTATTTTATGATTTGGGGGGCTATTGCAAAAGGAGTTGCTTTCTTGATTTCAGACTCAGTCTTCAGGTAGTTAGCATAGAGAAAGGCCGTTGATTTTTGAGGGTTTATTTTATATCCTTCAACTTTGCCAAAGTTTTGGATCAGCTCTAGTAGCTTAGGGGTAGAGTCTATGGGGGTTCTTTAGGTATAGGATCATGTCATCTGCGAAGAGAGAAAGTTTAACTTCATCTTTTCCTATTTGGATCCCCTTTATGTTTTCTTCTTGCCTAATTGCTCTGGCTAGGAATTCTAGTACTATGTTGAAGAGCAGGGGAGAGAGTGGACATCCCTGTCTTGTTCCTGATTTTAAAGTGAATGGCTTTAGTTTTTCACCATTTAGAGTTATACTTGCTGTTGGTTTGTCATAAACTGCCTTTTTTATATTCAGGAATGTTCCCTGGATTCCCAGTTTTTCCAGGGCTTTTAACATAAATGGGTGCTGGATTATATTGAACGCTTTTTCCACATCCAGAGATAAAACCATGTAGTTCTTTACCTTGCTCCGGTTGATGTGGTGGATTACATTAGTTGACTTGCGTATATTAAACCAACTTTGCATCCCTGGGATGAATCCTGTTTTATCGTGGTGTATGATTTTTTTGATGACCTGTTGAAGTTGATTGGCCAGAATTTTATTGAGAATATTTGCATCTATGTTCGTCAGGGAAATCGGTCTATAGTCCTCTTTCTATGATGAGTCCCTGCCTGGTTTTGGGATGAGGGTTATACTGGCTTCATAGAATGTGCCTGGTAGTGAATGTTCTCTTTCAATTTCATTGAAGAGTTTGAGAAATATTGCTGTGAGTTCTGTTTTGAAGGCCTTGTAGAATTCTGCAGTGAATCCGTCTGGACCTGGGCTTTTCTTGGATAGGAGATCATTTATTGCCGCTTCTATTTCAATACTGGATATGGGTCTGTTTGGAAAGTTTAAATCTTCATGGTTGTGTTTGGGGATATGAATTTTTTCTAGGAAATCATCCATTTCTTCCAAGTTCTCGAATTTGTTGTCATAAAGGTTTGCAAAATAGTCCCTTATTATTTTCTGAATTTCGGTTATTTCTGTGGTGATGTTACCTGTTTCATCTCTTATCTTGTTTATTTGAGTGTGCTGCCTTCATTTTTTGGTCAGGTTTGCCAGGGGTCTGTCTGTCTTCTTGATTTTTTCAATGAACCAACTCTGTTTTGTTGATTCTTTCGATGGTTTTTTTTGTCTCTAATTGATTTTAATTCTGATTTGATTTTAATTATTTGCTTCCATCTATTAACTTGGGGTTTGGCTTGTTGTTCTCTTTCAAGGAAATTAAGGTGCTTCCTTAAATGATTGAGTTGCTGTTTCTCCAGTTTGTTGGTGTAGGCACTCAGAGATATAAATTTTCCTCTGAGTACTGCCTTTGCGGTGTCCCAAAGGAGCTGGTATTTTGTGTCCTCATCTTGGTTGAATTCCATAAACATTTGAATTTCCATTTTAATTTCTTCAATGACCCACTGATGGTTCAGCAGTGTGTTGTTTAGTCTCCATGAATTGTAGGATTTTCTTTGGTGGCTGTTTGAGTTGAGCTCTAATTTTATTCCATTGTGGTCTGAGAGAATGCAGGGAATGGTTTTGATGCTTCTGAATTTGTACAGATTTTCTTTGTGCCCTAAGATGTGATCTATTTTGGAGAATGTTCCATGTGCCCCTGAGAAGAATGTGTATTCTGTTGTTGCTGGGTGGAATATTCTGTAGATGTCGGTTAAGTCTAGTTGGTCTATGCAGTTATTTAGTTCTATGATTTCTTTGTTCAGTTTTTGGCATGTTGATCTGTCCAGAGGTGATAGTGGAGTGTTAAAGTCCCCAACTATCAATGTGTTTGGGTCTATGAGTGTTTTGAGAGTCAGTACTGTTTGTTTGATGAAGTTGGGTGCTCCTGCAGTTGGTATGTAGATATTTAGAATGGTTATATCTTCCTGTAGGAGAGATCCCTTTACTAGTATGTAGTAACTTTCTTTGTCTCTTCTTACCTTTTTAAATTTGAAGTCAATTTTGTCTGATACTAGGATTGCAACTCCAGCCTGGTTATGGGGGCCATTTGCTGGATAGATTTGATTCCAGCCTTTCACTTTTAGAAGATGTTTACTTTTGCTAGGTAGATGTGTCTCTTGGAGGCAGCAAAAAGATGGATCTTGATTTTTGATCCAACTTATGAGCCTATGTTGTTTGATTGGTGAATTAAGTCCATTAATGTTGAGAATTAGGATTGAGAGATGATCGTTTGTTCCTTTCATTATCACTATCTTGTTAAAAGCTGTGTCTTCCCATTTCTTGATCTGATGTTTACTATTTAGGGTTCATTTCTCTGTCTGTATTTGGATCTTGATTATTTTCTCTGTATAATACATCTTTGAGGGTTTTCTGTAAAGCTGGTTTGATGGAGATATATTGATTCCGTTTTTCCTTACTGTGGAAGACTTTTATTTGACCTTCGGCTATGAATGAGAGTTTGGCTGGGTACAGTATTCTTAGTTGGTAGTTATTTTTATTTAGTGTTTGGTATACCTCATTCCAGGTTCTCCTTGCTTTCATGGTCTCTGCTGAGAAGTTTGGGGTAATTCTGGTTGCTTTTCCTTTATACGTGATTGTTTTCTTCTCCCTACAGCTTTAAGGATTCTTTCCTTGTACTCTACTGATCCTGTTTTGATTACAGTGTGTCAGTGGGATGTCCTATTCTGGTCTGGTCGGTTTGGGGTTCTAAATGCTTCTTGTATCTGTATAGGCCTATCCTTCTGGACATTTGGGAAGTTCTCAGCTAATATTCTGTTAAATAGGTTACCTATCCCATTAACTTCTTTCTCCAAGTTTTCCTCAATACCTATTATCCTTAAATTGGGCTTTCTGTTTGTATCTTGAATCTCTTGGAGTGATCTGTTTTGTCGATTGGATTGGTTTTGTATTGCTTTTAGATCTTCTCCCATAGATTCTAGGGAATCTTCGATCCTAGGGAAATTCGATCCTCTGCTTCAGTTAGTCAGGACTATAGGCTAGCTGCTTGATTTTGAATCTCTTTTCCTTCTGACTGGTCTTTCCTGATGATTTCCATGTCATCTCTTAGGTCTTGCATGGACTTCTTTACTTCATTAATTTGGTTTTGAGTGCTGTCTCTCAAATCTTTTAGCTGGGTAGCTATCTTTTCATTTGACTCTTGAATTTCATTTATCTTTCTATTTTTTGAGGTCATGAAATCATCTATTACTTTATGGAAGGATTGTTGTATTGATTCAAACTTTTCATTTATCATGTTTATCAGTAGACTTTGTAGAGCATTTTGAGCATTCTCGTCTATGTCTTTGATTGACTGCTCTGTTTCCTGCTTGTTTTGAGTGGGAGAAAAGACTCCATTGTTTGCCATCTTTCTTGTGTTCCTTCTGCCCATTTGGATTGGGAATGCCAGTCTACCAGCACCTGTGAGCACCGTTTAAGACCCAAAGCAGCCCTTACCAAGCACTGTTGTGTAAATCTTACAAGTTCACAATTATATACAGATACCTTTTATACCTGTCTATAAAATTAGATTTAGCGTTCCTAAAGAATACAATTCAGTATAACAATCGATCCTGGGTCCTGTATTCAGTACTTACTTATTTACTGTTACAACCCTATACACAATTCTTGTTTTTATATTAAGTTCTTTTAGGACTGGCTTTCTCTATGAACCCCTTTGATTCACTCGGATTAAGCTGGGATACCCTCTATCCAATAACCAGGAGTCAATGGAACCTGGAGGTCTAGGCAGTAAGTCAGGAGGGTAAGTTGGAGGTAGTAAAGAGAATAGAGTAAAATGTATTGGGGGGGTGGTGATTTTGGTTTAGTTTCAGTGACGTGGAAATGTGGAGAAGAGTAGAATCAGTAGAAAGAACAAGGTTAATATGATAGACAATGGAGAGTTAGCAGAAAAGAGTGGAGGTGTTATTTATAGGAAAGTAATTTTTAAAGAAAGAGAACGCAAAGAGAGAAATAAAGAAAAAATAGTGGAAGACAGATGCACAAAACAGAGAAAAAATATTAAAAAAAAATAAAATGAAAAATAAAAAGGAAAAAAAACAGAAAAAATGAACAACCAAAAAAAAAAAAAAACTTGATAAACAAACAGGTAAAAATGGAAAACAAGAAAACCAATGACGTTTCAGAAGTGAAAAAAATTTTTTTTTAAATTTTTAAAAAGTTTAAAAATATTTGAAAAGAAAAAAAAAATGGAGTCCTCCTTGTTTCTGTGGTCTTTCCCCTGTCTCTGGTTTCCTTGCGATGGTCTGCAGTCTATTTTCCTGATTGGCTGGTTGACTTGCTATCAGTTTGCAGGGGGTGGATCTGTTGTGACCCTTCTCCCCTGTTGATGCAATCCTGGGTCTCTGTGGTTCGCACAGCTTGCAGGTAGGCCTTGGGCGTCCTCTGTAGATGGGGACGTGAGCAGTCTTGGGAACTGCGGCTCCTCTGTTTGCTGTGGGGCCGCAGCATTTAATGCCTGGCTTTGAATAGGCTGTGGACTCAGCAGGGCAGGGCACCTCTGGCCTGGTTTACCCGGCTAAGAGTTGCTTGCCTGGGGGAGGTTCCTCCCTCCTGGGCGGGGCAGCTGCCTGGCGGAGCTGGCTATGGAATTCATCTCCGTTTCGGGCTGGGAGTTGGGCTTCCTCTGTGACAGCATCATTTATCCGTTTCAGGAACTGTTTGTTCCCCGGTCTGGTGTTTCTGTGCTGCCGGTAACTGCTTGTCGCTTTTGCTGTAAAGTTAGAAATTCCGGCGGGCAGGGCAGGGCGGGGCACCTCTGGCTAAGCCCTGGCCCAGGACGAGCCTCCCACCTGGGCAGGGGGCGTTCTCCTGGGCAGAGCTGACTTTCACTGGTCCGTCCCTCTTGCCCTTTTCAAAGATGGCTCCTTTGTCCTCGCTTTCCCCAGTCCCGCTTTAGTTCCAGTCTGTTCTGACCCTATGCCAGTGTTAAAGATGGTGCTTTGCTCTGGCAGTGGGGGAAGGGCTACCTTCCAGAAGCTGCTCTGTGGGTGTGAATGAGAATATCTTTCGTGGGGTACTCATGCTTTCTCTGCGATTTCAGCCCATCCATGCTCAGCCGCCATCTGGAGGATTTCTCCCTGGTCTATGCTGTGTGCTTTAGCCAAGTGGAGTGCGGGTCGCTGTGCCGGGCGCTGTGCCGTGCGCTGTGCCGGTGCCTGCACTGGCGCAGCAGCAGGATGCCGCCTGGAGCTCAAATCTGTGTTTTCAGACGAGCAAAGTCAATTTTTCCTTCCTGGCCAGAATCCCTGTACTGTTAGAACTTACTCTGGCTGTCTTTCTAGGAGTAAAAGTTTCTATGGGGTGAGAAAACTGCCATGTTGGAGGGAGCTCAGCTAGGGCTCTGCTGCTCCTCTGCTGTCTTCCCAGAAGTCCCAACAGCTCTTAATAGGCTTTTAAAATAGAACCTTTGGGCCAGTGTTGGTGGCTCCTGCATAAAACACTAACTGTACAGGAGACTGAGATCTGAAAATCACAGTTCAAAGCCAGTTGGGGCAGGAAAGCCTGTGAGAGTCTTTATCTCCAATTAATTGCCAGAAAGCTGGAAGTGGAGCTGTGGCTCAAGTCATAGAGAACGGTTAGCCTTGAAGGGTAAAAAAGGCTTAGGAACAGTGCCAAGGCCCTGACTTAAAGCTCTAGGACTGACAATGACAACAAAAGAAGGGATATTTGGAGCAATCACTGCATATAAACTATGAAGATAATACTTTAAAAACAAAGTTTAACAAGGAATCACTTTCTTCAGATTTAATGACAAGTATTAGATTATAAAGTGATTATGTAGTCTAACAAATGCTTTATGGGCACATCTATTAAAAGATGACATTATTTAACAATGGTACAACAAGCTGGGCACCATTGACTCATGCCTGTAGTCCTAGCTACTCAAGAGGCTGAGATCTGAGGATCACAGTTCAAAGCCAGCCTGTAGAGGAAAGTCTGTGAGACTCTTATCTCCAATAAACCACCAAAACAGCTGCAAGTAGAGCTAGAGCTCATGTGGTAGAGTGCTGGCCTTGAGCAAAGAAGCTCAAACATAACACCTAGGCCCTAAGTTCAAGCTCCAAGCCTGGCACATACACACATGTGCACACACACAAAGAATGGTAGACAAAGCATTCCAGTTCCTCAGAGATAGGGACATTTGTCCACATGACCTTCTCTAGAGGATAGTTCTTCTTTTATATCTTTTCCACCAGCTGGGTAAAATTGTCTATAGGACTGTTTCTAATATCTACCAAAAATCTTCCCATGGTACCTGGCAAAATCCCAGGCTATGCATTCTTCATGCTAAAAATAGAGAATTCAGACTATTCCCACTATAATTTTCCTAATTACAAGAGTTTAAAAATAATATATATGTGTATGTACATATATACATTCTCCGAATATATATATATATATATATGTATATATATACTTTTTTTTTCAGAGAAAGGATTGGCAAGCAGCTGGGCATCAGGCTAAAAGCCTGGCTAAAAACAGAGCAGCTATATTGGTCTTAAACTTGAACCAACTTCACAACCCTTGGTTTCTTTGAACTTTGGGCCTGAAGATTCAGAAACATAAAGCCAAATGAACTAGTGTTGACCTATCTGGTTTCTTGTTATAGTGAGTAAGAGCTGGACAGAGTAAGAATTAGCACACATATGTAATTCTAGCTCCTCAGGAGTCTGAGATTTGAGGATTACAGTTTCAAGCCACCCTAGGCAGGAAAGCCCATCAGATAATTCATCTCTAGCTTATAATAAAAAAAAGCCACAAGTAGAGCTGTGGCTCAAGTGGTAGAGTGCCAGCCTTGAGCAAAAAGGCTGAGAGAGAGCAAACTCCCAGGCCCCAAATTCATTCCCTAGTACCAGCATAAAACAGAAAAATAGCCAGTTGGTTGTTCAGGAGTTTTTAAATGGGAAGCATTGTAGACTTGTTTATAATGATAAAGGCTAATTACAACATTTTCCCAGATTCCAGAACTTCTGTAATAAGGATAGGACATGCAAGATCTAACATGTCTATCAAAGCACTGGCAGGATGTCTACAAACATTCTGTATGTTGATATCTCATATACCAGTCAGCACAGAAAATCAGTCTGGTCAGTTGCTGTTTCCAGATAAGCAAAGCAAGCCTGGGAGTGTTTTAAAGCCATTTACGTGCACGTGGATCTACCTAAAGTAGATTTCAGCTGCAAAGTAGGCTTGATGGTTCTCATGTTTTCTGGAGAAATTGAGACAGGGTTTTGCCATGTAGTTTAGACTGGCATCAGACTTGTCATCCTCCTGTCTCAGACTTCTGAGAGGTGAGATTTCAGGTGTGCACGAGCACATACCTCCATGTCTGTGATTCTGGCTAGCCCCATGATACATTTTTATTATGAAGAATTGAGCATTCTGCCTGACACAAGGTAGCTGACCAGTGAATCAGTGGTCCCTGGCATGTTACCATCCATATCAGAGGGCTTTCAAGGAGGACCATGTGGCTTTGCTAGCCAAGAGCACAATCTAAATAAAATCAGTGAGTTGGTCATGCAAATGTTTCCTTGGAAGAATATTTCTGGTTCCTCTTTCCTACAAGGTTGTCACCTGGAGAGATATGTCAACCTATCAAGAAACCTTACAGCTGTCATTGGCTACCTTTTATTAGTGAGTGCTCCAAAGAGTCCTGTTGTTGATTCTGTTGTATCCCTGGTGGTCATTTACAGCAGTCCAAGGCTGTGGTTTTTCTAGTGTATACCATTGAACAGATTCTTACTTGTTCAGTTTTGCTTATTGTTGCAGCTATTTTTGTAAGCATTTCCAAAAAGCTGTTAATTATCTCTTACTGGAGAGTATCTCCTGATTGTTTTTGTTGTTAGCACTCACCTTCTGGCAGAGACTGGAGTAGAGGAAGAAAAGGGAAAGGAGATAGGAAACAGTATGTAGAAAGATCCTCTGGGAGGGGGAAAAAAAAGAAAAACTTTTTTCCCCTGAATGATATTTTGCATTCCATTAGAGAACAAGGGATTGAAAACAAAGCACAAATCTGGCTGGGAACCTGAAAGGCAAGTTTCAGCATGAGTGAATTTTTAACAGCCTTAAAGAGAGGGTTAAAATGAAATTCTGACAACCTTAACTACATTTCCTTCTTAAAGTATTGCTATAATAATAAAAGGTGAAATGTCATCAGTCACATATTATTCTATCTAACAATACTTTATAATTTTTCCTTCATGAGAGCACTTGCCCTTTTATAGTCTCAAAGCTGCATTTTGACTGACTGCCCACGGATAGCAATTACTTGGGCATTTACCTGTACATGAGCAACACAGCCAAGGCCTGCCCTGCATTGCTAAATTCTCCAGAGATTTGCTCTTGGGAATTTCAGTTTAGTCAATGAGTTCTGTGATAAGGGCTACGAACTCAGTTCCAAACCACTTGGAAAGTCTGAATTCATCCTGTAGTCTTAAAAGCACACTGGCAGTCATACCTTCTGGAAAGGATACTCCAGCTTCTTTTGTGTGTCAGAAGAAACATCTTCCTACATCCAACAAGTCATGCAGAGTATCATTCGAAATATTCAGGAAGGGAAGACACCACTCGTGGTTGTAACCATGTTGTGAAGTAGTCTTCCAGCTTAGTTTTGTTCTCTTAGCAAGCACATTTGGCTGGATTCACCAGCCAAAGGCATCTTGGTAGCTGGTAAGAACTACCAAGAAATGATGACATGGAGCCAGCCTACAAAGAGCATGTGTTTTGGTGGGAAAGAAAGTCACTGGGAAGTGTGTAGTTACTGAGGGAAGTAGCAGCCTGACCAAGGAAGTAGATGCCTTAAAGTTAGAAACTAGAATTCTGGAAGTAGACAGAATTTATCAATTCTAGGGGGCTGGAAATATGGCCTAGTGGCAAGAGTGCTTGCCTCACATACATGAGGCCCTGGGTTCGATTCCCCAGCACCACATATATAGAAAATGGCCAGAAATGGCGCTGTGGCTCAAGTGGTAGAGTGCTATCCCTGGGCAAAAAGAAGCCAGGGACAGTGCTCAGGCCCTGAGTCCAAGGCCCACAACTGGCCAAAAAAAAAAAAAGTCAATCATTCTTGTTTATCAATTCTAATGTCCTCAGGCATGGGTAGGTAATTAACTAAATGAAGAATACAGAACAGTGTGGGGAGAATGGGAAGAGCATAGAGGAGAATGTGAGACCTGCTTAGAAGGAATGAAATTATTCAACTTATTTCCTAAATTCTATATATGGTAGAAAACATGTGCTACTTGTCTTTCTGCATCTGGTTCATTTTGCTTAATGTGATGATCTCTAGTTCCATCTGCTTTTGTTCTTCATGGCTGAATAATATCTCAGTGTGTGTGTGTGTGTGTGTGTGTGTGTGTGTGTGTGTGTGTGTGTGTGTGTGTGTGTATACCACATTTTCTTTATCCATGCATCAGTTGATAGACATTTTGACTGGTTCCATAATGGGGAATCTGTGTATATAGTGCTATGATATACATAGGTATGCAGGTATTTCTATTATATATTGATTTCCGGTAGATGCTTAGGCATAGCACAGCAATATCATATAATAGATCTGTTTTTGGTTTCTTGAGGAACCTCCACACTGATTCCCATAGTGGTGACTCAAACTTGCATTCCCAACAACAGTATATAAGGCCCCTTTCCTCACATATCCTTGCCAGCATTTGTTACTAAGGAGTTAGAGATTATCTCATGTGAAATAAGGAGCCACAAAAGGTGTTGAGCAAGAAAGGGATATTATCTATATTTAAAAAAAAATTAACTCTGTGTTGACTAGACAGGAAAGATGCTATAGGTAGGTCAAGAGAGGAGAGGAGGTTACTCCCTGCATGGTGTTTTGCCATTTGTAAGTGGAACAGGGAAAGTGGGGGAGATGGAAAGAAGGGACTCATCCGAGGCACAAGAGAGATGGTTTGGTCATTGCATTGGCACATATTTTGAGTCTGCGCTATTGAGAATACAAGATGGAGAGAGTGGTGTACAAAGAATATAGGTTCAGTTTCAAACTGTAGAAACAGAGGCTTGGGTCTCTAGAATGGGGTTCTATCCCAAGAGACATGGGGACCTTGTGCCTGGAAGTTTAGGTAGATGCTAGAGTTTGGATGGGATGGGCTTGAGGTTACTCAGGCTAAGGAGTCTGAAGGTACACATTTAAATGGGGTGTAAATGAAGATGACTTTTGAAAGTCATATTGTACATTCCATCATTTCATATAAAATGAGCTGCATATGTGGGTATATACTATGGGAAGAAATATGGAAATTTTCATTTCAGGGTAATAACTAATATGTAGGATTGAGTGCAGCATTTCAAGGTGAGGGAAAGGTTATTGGTTGGTGATTTATCTGGAGATTTCTTAGAGGTTTCATAGGCTACTTCCATTTGGAAACAACTGTGCTGCTTTCTATTGGTGCCAGTAACTCAGTTCCAATTGTTCTGATTATTTGTTTACTACTTGGTTTATATGTTTTTTATTTATCTGTCACTGGTGCTGTCCCGTTTTGTCTTGCTCAGAGTAGCTATTATTACCTTTGGTGCTAGTGAAATTATAATTTCTAGGTCCACACTTGAAATTTGTAGTCCAGAAGCTCAAAGATGTAAAAGCAAATTATGGTGCATATGAAAAAAGGAGGACAAAAATCCTCCAATACTTAGAGTCTCTCCAGCTCCTCCATGAACTCTAGCATATCCCAATATCATATGCGTTTGTGTGTGAGAGAGAGAAAGAGAAAGAGAAAGAGAAAGAGAAAGAGAAAGAGAAAGAGAAAGAGAAAGAGAAAGAGAGAATGTGTGTGTGTGTTTATGTATGTGAACTATAGTATATTTCATTTTCCCTGGTAATGTTTTAATAGTTTGTGCCCTTCTGTGATATAAATGGTGTATCTCAAAGCTAAGATTGGGAAGGAGTTTCTTTAATGGAAAATTTCAAAGTAGTTTATTCTCCCAAGTAGCAGGCTGATGGCCAGTTGTCCCTACTTTCTTAATCATTAATAAAAACTAAGCATTTCAAATTATATGCTCATGCTCCAGTAGTTTTTATTAATGGGGCTCCATCTTTTAGGACATCTGCAAAACATCACCTGTAATATAATCCTTATTACACTATAAAGTTTTTATTAGACTTTGGAAGTGACAAGTTGCATACTGCTCTTCTTATTTAAAAAGCCCTTTCCCCAATTCATAATCCCCTAGGCTTTCAGAAAATAATCATACCTTTGCTTAAATTTTATTTTAACTGTGGTATTACATTCATGTAGTACACAAATTGTAAATGTCTGCTTTGATGAGTTTTGTGTGTGTATGTAACCATGGAGCCAACAGCCAGCGAGATCAAATTTAGAACATTTCCCACACCCAAAAGGCCCCCTCCCTCAGTCTCTTTGCGCTGCATATGTCTCCCCAAAAGTAATCCCTATTCCAATCATGGTGACATAAGTTAGAGAAGCATGGGTTTTAAGTGCAATGTTTCCATATCAATAAATTCCCAAACATATTTATTGGAGTGTGCTAGAGTACAAGGAAGTCCTCTTGACTTCTTTCCAGAGGTCATTTGTGTAAGAGAAACTCTGTCTTGTCAAGTGACTCACCCCTAGGCTTTGGCAATCAGAAGCCACATGCTCTAATTTTCCCGAGGATAAATTATGCCTCGGGTGGAAATTATACTGAAGGTGAATGAGTTTTATGTATGTCTGTTCTCTAAATGAAATCAGAGATTTTCACAGATTCCAATCCCAACTAAATTTTTCTTTCTTTTTTTTTTTTTTAACCAAGGACCCCACCTCCAAGTATTCGTCTGGGTATTATCTAAATTAGAATCCTTTACTGTGTCTATAAACAATTCTTTAAAATACTTCATGGCTATCTCCAACTCCAAAAATCCTTTGGAGTTGTGATGATATCCGAAACCTCAGAATGCAGACTTTAATAAACAACCAGACATTGCCATCTGCTATATAATAGTTTAGAAGGCCCCAAAACAACACAGAAAGGCATTGTTTTCCCTCAAATCTAAGGCTCTTTCTAGAGTTCTATGGTTCTTTTTAAGGCGAGGCTTGCCTCTGTTTAGAAAGCAAAAGTAGAGGTCTGAGATCTGTGTCTTCAATGAGAGCCAATGAATAAGGAGATGCTGGGTGGCCTTGTCTGAAGTTGACAAGACCTGGTATAGTCCTGCTGAAATATGGCTGCTGGAATGATTCCTCTGACAGAGAAGACTTCCAAGGAGGAATAATTTGTAGATTCAGTAGAGGTGGAGGCCAGTGAAGACCTTTGATGTTATTAATTCAATAATAATTGAGAATTTGCCTTCTTATGTTGTATAGGAGCTAGTAGTTTCATCAAGGGAAGGCAACCTACGGCGAGTTAGGTTAAAGAGGTTCATTTGTTCATTAATCAGAATCAAGTGACTGCTTCCTAGATGTTGTTCTGTCTTTGAAAGGACAATGTCAAATGTGTCTGGATTTCCTGGGGAATTATTCTAATACCTTTTATAAGAGGAAAAAAAACAGATATATGTTCTCATGAGTATACAAACACCCAGAAGAATGCTCGTGAAGAGTTCTATTTAGTTGATTCTTAAACTAACACTGAATTGATTTGACGAGAAAAAAGAATGATCTCAATGATCTCTTCTTCTAGAGATGACTATAGTTTTACAGACAGGAAGTTCAGGTATTAATTGCCTTTGTAGACTGAGGATATTTTTAATAAAAATGATGTAACACTATTAACAAGTTTTTATGATATCATCTTAAATTATTTAATTCATCTGTTAAGTGTGAAAATAAATACAAATACTTAAAAATCAAGTCTTCATTCACACCTCTTCCTTCCCTCAGTCTCAGTCCTAGATATTAGTCATGGCTAGTGGTTTCTTTCAGATATTCAAATACAATTACAGGGTAGACCAAAAGAAGGATAGATGGATAATGGAGGGACAAACAGGTAGGAAGATAGTGAGAGAGAGGGATAAATTGAAATTTGTCATTTACTTGAGTCGTAGGTCAGGAGCTTTGTTGAAGATTCAATGTTAAAGAAAACTGTAAATTAAATTCACATTATAAATTGCAGTCAATGAAAGAGCATACATGAGTCTATATGAGAAAAGGCTGAATGCATTGAAACATGAAAGGAAAACTGAGTTGACCTGAAGGAAAAGGTTCCATACTGAGGCAAATGTTCATGCAAAAGACTGCGCAAGGACCATAGCTATTCAATTAACTGGAGGTGCCCAGAATGGCTGGAGTATGGACTGTGCAGATGTGCTGAGCTGGGATCTAGTTGAAGTCTAGTGCAAAAGTATAAGAAGCAAATGAAGGCACTTTGAGCTAGTATTGATTGGATAAAAATAGTTGCATTTCAAAGCCTTCTTCTGGAAAAAAATATCCTATATGATTTAGTAATGATAGAATGAAAATGTTAAGAAATAAAAATGATTCATTTTGTTTCTTAATGTATACTCAGTTATCTTATATTCATCATTCTGACCTTGAATTTTTCTCTTAATTATGTGTTTTGAAGATTCCCTCTCCATGTTTCAATAATTCCTTTTCTAATGAGTTCATTGCATTTCATGGTACAAATGTGTTATAATTACCTTATTGTTAGACACACAGAGTTTGCTTGTGTATATGGTTTTTTTAATTTGAGGGGGTAAGTAGATTTACTATTTCAAACAAAAGTACAATTTCCACACTTATTCTGTGTATTTGCATTTGAATATTTGAACAAACCAGTCATGTGTTAAATTCCCATTACTGGAATTGCTGGATTAAGAATTGGCACACTTAATATTTGAAAGATACTATAAAAATGTCCTAAAATAAAGTAGCAGCAATTTCTTCCATTACTGATGTTCTGAGATTGCTTGGTTCCTTGTTCCACCAATAACTAACACAATCGTGAAATTTTGCCAATCAGATTAGTATTAAATTTATGATTTTCCTCTCTTTAAAATGAGCTTGAGTATGTATATACATAGTGTGTGTGTGTGTGTGTGTGTGTGTGTGTGTGTGTGTGTGTGTGTGCCATTTATAGTTCTTTTTAGTATGACAGACTTATCCATAGCCTTTATTCATTTATCTAATGATCTTTGTCTTACAAAAGCCTTGTATGTGATATGAAGAGAAATATGCAATGACTGTCATAGATGCCCTAGATAACAAACAAGGCATTAAATACAATATATCAGCCTTGTTTCCATTTTTCTCTAACTTAATTGTGAGATTTCCTTAAGTCCTGTTTTGTTATTCCTTTTGCATCCCAAGGTCTTCAATTCCTCTTTTTCTTAAGTTAACTTTTTTATTGAACTATTTGTAAAATTGAAATGTCCATGGGGTTGTCTTGTGTAAAAATTGTACTTGAAATTGCTCTCGTTTGAAAGTTGTAGCTTGCACAAACCAGATATAGATTGTATAAGTAACTGTTAAGTTCTACCTTCCAGAATTCCAGAGGCATTCAATAGCCAGGGTTGTTGCTCAAGGTTCTGGGCAGCACAATAGGGAGATGTACTTATTTCTGGTTCGACTTCTACAGACAAATCATATTTGTGCAAATATTCTGATATTTTCAGGAGGAATTCAGTGAACCAAGTTTATTATCCCACTCTCTCTTCATCTCATCTTTGGCTTTATTAAACCTTTATCAAACTTATCCTAGTTCATGTCTTCAGCAATACAAACCATTTTGAGGAGTTTTTCTCCCATTTATTGAAGTTGGGTTATTACTAGAGTACATTTTTCATCAGTCTTAGCTTTATAATTCTCTCCTTTCTTGCTTCATCTTCTTTGATCTTTCTTCAATTTAAAATTTTCCTTGCTATTTTGGCCTAGTTTCTCTTTTTCATTCTTGTCTTCTTCATATTTAATTTGGAAAGTGCTAGACTGTCTATTTTTCCAAATATTGTATCTATGACTCTTCCTAGATTATTGGCATCTTCTCTTAGACATAAAAGTCCAGGCCTGAATATTGCAAGGCTTTTCTTTTGCTGAGGAGAAAGGAGGAGGATTCATCTGGGCTTATGGATAATTCTGGTTGGTTAAGCTAGGATCTGCTCCTGGTTTTGTCATTTTATTTAGCATTTCCTATCAGAGGCTCTTTTAAAGACAGAGTCATATTCCAGTCCAATTAATGGGAACACTTGAGTTCAGGTTATTTTATGATTTGGAGAGACTTTTCAAATTAGAACATTTGACAGAGACAGTTGGGTCAGAGATAGTTTGTACCTGTCACCTTCCAAGGAGCTATGCTCACCTTAGATGTGTCTAGATGTCTCGAGGGGATGGGGGAATAGGGGGTCAGGATTTCTTTCCTAACTGTTCATTCTGCTCACTTTTCTAGGGAAGTATGGTTAAGCATGTGGGTATGGCAATTGAGGCATGGATTTGAAAGGAATATGAACAACCATGATGGAGAAGAGTGAGAAGGTACAAGGTCATAATAGTGGAGCATACCTGGTGGTTGTAGAAAACTCATTTTCAAAGCTTGTATGACATAGCAGGATTGTGCAAGAGAATAGCAGAGTTGGAGAGAGGTCACATTACCCAAGCCTAACAGAGCTCTGGGAAAGATTCTAAATCCAATGAGTCTTGAGTTTGATTTCAATTATATTAGCAGAACGCTTATATTTTATAAAATCTAGAGATGTGCCAAAGGGATGCAACCAAGCAAGGATGAGTGTCTATGGAGGAGGAGTCTCCCTAAATAGATGAGCATATACCTATGGTATGCAGGACAATGCAATTTAAACCCATTATCAGAATAATTATGAATAATGGTCCCCTTTCCATTTTAACACATAGTCAAATGATGTCAACAATCCTGAGAAGGTTGTTCAAGGTTAAGGCAGGTAAGGAAGGAACCAATTCCAGACTATCAAAAAGGGAACGTGGATACTCTGATAGACTAAACAAGTAAAGAAGAAAATCGGACAGAATTTGATGCATTATAGTAAGTGGCAGCAGTCAAGAGGGGAAAGTGTTTTCTGCTAGAGAAACTGTGCTGAAGTTGGTGAGATTCTGAGAGAGCTGGAAATAGCATGGCTTAAGAAGAATGAGAACTGATTTTCCTGAGTCAGTGAGGATCTGAGTTGGTTTGAGCCTTCCAAGGGCTCTACCATGAAGATGAAGAGTCCAATACCATGCACATCACCTGCACTGACAATGCTCAGCTCTGTGGAGGTGGGGTGAACATATAGCGTCTACTTGCTTAGTCACACTCTGAGCTGTGGAGACCTGTCACAGAATCCTCATACTCACCAGAGACCACTGTTCTAGTACTTTCTACTCCTAAAGGAGGAAAAATGTCTCAGACAAAATGAGCACTAAACGAGTACCCAAGTAGGCAGACTACTGCTAGAAATATCTTCTCACTTGGAGATTTCTAAGTTGAGTATTTCTCTTGACTTTTCATACCAAGTTATTAATAAGCAGTTACATTTGTATTCCGGGATCTTGGAAAGCTTTGTTTTCTTCTTTAGACTTATGCCCTTTTTCTCCTTAGATTTTTATCTAATGGTGTCCTCTCTTTAAAAATGAATATAAAGGTGACATAGTCAATTTTCATTAGTTTCCAGGAATAGTATTTATTAGTAGGAAACACCTGATAATTAATCAGTTTTTGAAGTCCACATTTCTAGTCCTAAATGGTCATGTAAAGTTTACATATTAGAGGGCAGAATGCATGTTAACAGATCAGAATCTTTATGACATAGTCTGGCTAAAAGAAAACAGCAAAAAATCACCTTGCCTAATTCAACTTCTGCCTCATTCACTATGAGTTTCTTTAGAGCCCACATTAGTAGATGGTAGACTTGGCTGAATTGAACCTTGAAAACATGAGAAATATAAAGTGGTCAAAGATTTTGCAAATTAAGGTATGGAGAAGCCCTATAAGCTTCTTCCCAAGTGTTGTCACTAACTTTCTGTGTCTCTCATCTTATACTTTCTTTGTTGGCTTGAACAAGCCAAATTAACACTAACCTGGTACCTAGCTGACTTTAGAAAGTTCCTTATTTTGTAGCCTTGTAGAATTTTGTAGCTAGAATAAAATTCTGGAAGGTCTCACTTCTCAGGATATTGGGGGAGGGCGAGACATTAGCCATGATAACACAGGCTTTTAACCAGCAGCTCGGACGATCATCTTTCAGCTATCAAGTGTCGACTCTCATCAGGAAGTCATACTCGTCACTGTGCAGCACACATGCTGCCCTGAGCATCTGAGCCTGTCAGGATGGTTGCTGCTTCATAACCTAGAGTTCAGACACTTCTCAGTCTCACCAATCCAGGTCTGCAAAGTCCTTTTGATATGACTGAGTCCAGAGGTACAGTACAATATAGTATCATCGTGGCTACACCTCTGCCTCCCCATCTCTTGAGTAGACTTCACTTTGTGAGGTACACACGATTCACAAACCCCACTACTCTCACATAACACCAGCATACATGGCAACATTCTTACAGGACCAGTGCCAAAGAGGACACTCCTTGGTCCAGGTACGGGTAATGTGCCCATCTGTCCCTGTGTTCACAAAGGTGGGCATTCACCTGGCTATTTGGTTAATACTGAGAATTGAAGGACCCACTGAACCAAATGGAATGACTTCACTAAGATCAATAAGGATTTTTTGGCTGTAAATTTGTATTCTTTTTGTTTGCTTATGTGTTTGTGGCAGGGGTCTCAGTACGTAGCCCAATCAGGCCTCAAACTCATACTTTTCCTGTCTAAGTCCCAGCATACACTACTATAAGTAGGATACAGAAGCAGAATACAGACAAGAGCATGCAGAACTTGTAACTAACCACTTCAAAGTTCAGCCAGAACACATATGTAATGATTTTTTTAAAATGTCATGGTGGACATTGTGGGTGTGATCATGTTAAAACATTGGATACCATTGTGTTCCTTTAAAGAGTGATGAGGTCTATCCAGGAAAGGATTTAATTTTCTGACAGATCCCCTGGAAGTAAGTGAGGCTTGGTTTTAGACTTTGTTTTTATAAATATTTTGTAGTCCTCACTCCAGGAATGGAGTAGTCCTTCTGCAGCATTCCCCTTTTGGAGCCTCAACTTTTAGCAGGCTCTCGTCTGGCTCATTGGAATGCAAGCATCTCCTGACATTATACAGCCCTCAGACATCTTTCTTGTCCATCAGCAGAATAGCTATTGGGTAGTCTAATAGATGTTTTACTTAAATTTTAGCTAAAAGTGTAAGGTGACTGACCTTATTCATATGTCTGGAGTTCATCCTTTGTGAAGGTTCTTCTTCAGTACCTTGCTCCATAATTGCCTGCTCAATCCAAATGTGTATGTTTCTTCTACTCAGCAGGCATTTCACTGAGATACACATGCATGAACTATAATGTGAAAGTGACTCAAGGCAGAAAGCCCTGTGCTGTCTGTGGCCCAAAGCCTACAACTGTTGCTTTCATTTTTTTGTTGTTGTTGTTTAGTTTTATGGAGTGTTTTGTTTCTCCATTACAGACTCAATTAAAAATCTTTTCCTGTGCTACTACAACTGAAGCACATATAAATTTGATCTTTCACCAAGTTTGGCTTTATCTACAAAGCTACCTCACATTGCTGGGAGTTCTTTGAGGACAAATTTAGGCCTCTTTAAATGAGTTATGGGATGGGTAACTTAATCTGTCCTTGATCTTTTGTGAAAAACATATCTATTTCTGATTTGTTTCTGTTGCTATAAGTTATCTCCTAATTTTCTCTTCAGTAGAGATCTAGTCATCAATACAGAACAATTTTATAGATACAGGAAGAAAAATGAATTTGATGTCAGAAACTTGAATTCAAGTCCCAGCACCTGTCAACAACTCTGTATAAAATGTCAACTTTGGGCTGGGGATATGGCCTAGTGGCAAGAGTGCCTGCCTCATATACATGAGGCCCTGGGTTCAATTCCCCAGCACCACATATACAGAAAATGGCCAGAAGTGGTGCTGTGGCTCAAGTGGCAGAGTGCTAGCCTTGAGCAAAAAGAAGCCAGGGACAGTGCTCAGGCCCTGAGTCCAAGCCCCAGGACTGGCCAAAAAAAAAAAAAAAAAATGTCAACTTTGATAAAATGGCAACTTTTTCAAGTAGTGGTGGTGTTGAGATTATTTTCAGGATCCTGTTATATTTTTATCAGTAGTGGCATTGAAGACAAGAAATTTTAGCTTCAGGTAATATTTGAGTTTGTTTCCTGATATTTAAATGTTTTTCTTTCTTTCTGTATAGTTATATATAATATTAATAAAATATTTGAATATAGTATCTCACTATGACAAAGCAACTAAATCCAAAATTGTAATTTAGAAGAAAGCTAATGCTACTTTAAAGGATTGGAGTGAGCACTCAACTTTCTTTAACATAGTTTGCATTTTTTTCTTTAAAAACAATCCAATCATAAATTCTGAGCCTTCATAAAAGTAATACAGGGAGGGTGTAACAAGAATGACAAGAAATGTACTCAATACCTATGTAACTGTAAACTCTCTGTACATCACCTTGACAATAAAAGTAAATTTTTAAAAAAGAATTTAAATTTTAAAAAAAATAAAAATAAGTAAAAGTAATACAGAGTGGAAAATACAGAGTGCAAAAGAGCCAGTGTATTTGAATTTTGTATCACTAGTGTTAAACAGTTCTTTAATCCAGGTTTATAACTTGTTGAGAACAATAGACTATTTTAAGCACATTAGCTTTGCTGAAGATTAACTTTTTATATTCTTGGCAAGTATGGCAAAATTAAGCTTTGAGAATAGTAGAGCAATATTTTCCATCCCTGCCTGTGATCTGGATTTTTACTGTGACACAAGCAGCTATCACTAATGTGTTACATCATTGGCAACTATGACTCAAGTGTTTTGTCTTTATGTAAATAACCTTAGAAAAAGTGAAATGAGAAAGCTTTAATGAACTTAACTCTCTTTACTTTTTATTCCTATTTGTGTTCATTTCATTCCATTAGAAATCTAGAGATTGTAAAACATATTCAATGTACATCCTATAAAACTGGGGAACTTGAGATAATAGGTGGGGTTGAGAGGGATGAGGTAAATGCTGAAAGGTGTGATATTGATCAAGATGCATTGTACTGGGCTGGGGATATAGCCTAGTGGCAAGAGTGCCTGCCTCGGATACGCGAGGCCCTAGGTTCGATGCCCTAGGTTCGATTCCCCAGCACCACATATAAAGAAAACAGCCAGAAGCGGCGCTGTGGCTCAAGTGGCAGAGTGCTAGCCTTGAGCGGGAAGAAGCCAGGGACAGTGCTCAGGCCCTGAGTCCAAGGCCCAGGACTGGCCAAAAAAAAGATGCATTGTACTCATAAACTGACATGTTAATTCTTAACCCCTTTGTGCAACTACTTGAAGATAATAAAAATATAATGGAAAAAGGAATCTCATCTAATAAGCATTAGTACTCTTACCTTGATTCTAGAAACCCATAGTCATTTTATATAGCTTGAAAATTTTTAAATTATTTAATTGCCTTTAAAATTATAGTATCAGTCTCACAGTCTTTTTATTTCAACAAGAACTTATACAACATTTCAATAGCCATTAAACAATATTATAAAGCTGAGAAGGAAGCTCAGCAGTAGAGCTCTTTCTTGCCTAGCATATTCACGGCCTCAGGTTTGATCCTTAGCACCAGAAAAAATTATTGAAAATTGTAAATACACATAAACATATACTTGAATTATATATTTGTATATATGTATGCACATACATATATTTAAGTACTTTGAAGCATAGTAGGAACATATAATGCACAAATCAAATTTTCAATGTAATTCTCCATTGTGACTACAATGGGAAAGCTACATTTTCAAGATGAATATTGATTTTAAAATATGCTGCAGTATAGGCCTATCTTTGCTTGCAACTTTAATAGTGTTGGCCATAAAAGTATTTAGTATTTAAATATTACTAAAGGAAATATAGTACAGTGCAAATTAAATCTCTATTATTTAGTGTATTATACCCCCTGTGTCTCTCTTTTCAACTTGACATAATTTAATTATGTTAGCTATTTTAGAAGACATTTTTTTTGTTTCTTCAGTTTTCTATCTGAAATGCATTATGTTGTGACTCGTTGTTTGTAGGTCTCCTCACCTGGTGTTCTTGTTTATTATGTTCATGGAGAGCTTGTCAAAGGCCTGTGTAGCCTATGATGCTGTCAGTTCAGCAAATGTGAGAAAAGTGGTTATCTTTGTGTGCTCGTTCAGAGAGCCAAAAGTCATGGCTAGCCCCCAAAGTGTCAGCTGAGAGAATCTGGGTTGTTTGGAAAGTCATCTGAAGTCACCCTGGTCAGTGAGGTTGCTAGTCACAGCACTGAAATGACACTAGGTTGTAGGAAGGATCAGACTAGGGTTACAGGATTTGTGTTGACTTTAGTCTGCACACATCTTTATTTTCATTGTGTTTATACATATATTATCTCTCCAGGTCATGGGAAAAAAGCAGATAGAGGCTCCTTTAAGTTTATGAGAGCCCATATCTTACACCAAGGAGCTTTGTTGAAAATTAACAAGTTAGACCTTGGGCTTTGCTGGAGTTTTCTATTTTTTTTTAAAGTCATGAAACCATTTCTTCAAAAAAAATTCATCTGAGACTTACTGTATAAAATAGCTATAGGAACTCTGCCCCATAGTATATGGTCCCTTTCCATAATGTTGGATATGAAGCCAGGCTTTGTGTCTACGCCTGCATATTCTTAGAACTTCCCAGAGTCTGTGGATAATGACTGGGGAGATAAACCATGCAGGAAATAGTATTTTAAAAAGAACCAGCTATATGCATAATGCTTTAATTCACATTTGGTCTAGGATGGGAAGGGCAAATTCTTGCTCTCTTTGAACCCAATCTCTTTTTGATATTGAGTCTCACAGGCCACTTGAGGCCTCATGGAGTGTAGTCTACACATTATGACAAAAGCAGAACTCATAGGATGTTTGTGGGGCCCAACACATCCCTGTGTCTGATATCCTATATCACTTTCACTGGTTATTTCACCCTTCCACCACATTTTCCCAAGCAATGGGCAAAGCACATTGGTGCAGTAGTAGAGATTCATTCCAATTATAAGGTATGATAAGATATGATTTGGAGCTTGTTGTTTAGTTTCCCAAAACAGACTTCTCCCATTTGTAAAATGGGGGTGGCCAGATAAGCATGGAAAATGACAGAAATGCTTGGCTAGAAAACAGAATGTCTGTGAGACTGGAATGAAAGGACCTATTGATCTCTGATTCACCTTAGTACAGAGGATTGAACCTGAATCCTTCCTTGCAGGACCAGCTTCAATGGTCCCTTTAGGTGTAACCAGGGATGGATCCTCAAAACTGAAGTACATGATGTACACAGAAAAGAAATGCCTATAACTGACTTTCTCAAGTCAGTCTTTAGTCTTAAGATTCAAGCTTCAGTCTTAAGGTTTTTATCCCCAGGACATTGATCTAGATACGTGTTTAAAATAAATATCATACCTTTGTAAGTTGATAGTGTATAAAGAGTACCAGCTGGGAGCTGGAGGATCCTGTGTTAACTCTTAAGCTACCGGTACTCACTCAAGAGCCACAGGGGCCAGTTGTGCACCTCTCTTGCCAGCTCAGCATGTAGTAACATCCTTTTGGCAGCTTAAATTTAACTGCAGTGGGATTATTTACACCAAATCTGCAAATTGGAGTTTTATTTGCCAGGAATATTTTACCAACATATCCCTGAGTAGAAATTTGTAAATTACAGATTAAGTATTGGTACTCATCCATCCTCTTCACCCTACAGCAATTGCAATTTTCCCACTTGCTCATTGGCCCTCCTTCCTGTTTCAGATGATTGTACCCCTGAGAGGTTTCCTGTAAACTCAGCAGAACTCAGAACACTTTACTGCAAGCTGGTTGTAGTGCTGTGGGAAGTCCTTTCAGGTCTAGACCTACCGGAAAAGAGAAGCAATCTTCAATGCACTGAAGTGCTCTGCTGCAGTATTCCTATAAGGGGTTTAAAAAAAAAAAACAGGAACACGAGCAACTCCACTACTGTCTCTCATCTTTAGTAATATAGTAGGACTGGAACCTCGTCAAACCAAGCCTAGAGCCCAAAGTCTCTGCATAACAACTTAACTATCAAACCTAAATGCTGGTCTGTACCCTATGAGAAGAAGTGTCCAATGAATTGTTATTTCATTACTCTGTTAATCCCATGTGGTTAACAAAGACTATAGCATATCCTCCCCTGTCTGAAATTTGAACAATTAGGAGCATTTTAGGGCTAGGTGTGGTGATTTACACCTGTAATTCCAGCTACTTGGGAGACAGAATTCATGACAATCATGGTTCAAAGCTAGCCTGGGAAAAGGTTAGTGAGACCCCCCACCCCCGCCATCTCAACCAATAATCCACATGTGATGATGCATATCTGTGATTCCAGTTACAAGAGAGCTTGTAAGTAGGATTGCTGTTCAAAGCTGGTCCTGGGGAAAAAAATGCAAGACCCTTTCCGAAAAAGAAAGCAAAAAAGAAAGAATAAAAAAGAACAGATTAAGAAAGTGTGGTATATTTACACAATAGAATAATATTGTGCCATCCACAAGGAAATGGAAAGACTTGGACAGAATTATGTTAACGAAGCCAGACCTAGAGAAACAAATAAATCTATAAGTGAACACACTCGGTGTTATGCAAGCAGTTCCAAATGAATTAACTGAATTATAATAGAAGCTGTAGAGAGCTTATATAGTACACATTTTAGAAAGAATAAATCAAAGGCCAACAAAATAAGCATCAAGAAATGAGTGCTTGCAAAGGGGAGGCAACAAGAGAGAGAGCTAGGAAATGAAGGGGAAGGGTATAAGTGCAGTCAAGAATTCATTGTATATACTAGAAAATTGAGACATATAAAAGAAGGGGTAGACCAAAGGGAAATGAAATTGTTGAAGGGTATGACACAGATCAAGATGCATGGTATTCATATACTGCTTTGTTAAATGATGCCTCTCTTGTACAACTACTTAAAGATAATATTTTTTAAAATCACACTGTTAAAAAAAAAGACTAGGCATGTCATGAAAATGATAGAGCAAATGAAAAGCCCTGAGTGCTAACTCCAAAATAAGGACAGTTTATATTTGTATCTTGGGTCATACTTGAAAATACTTTCCATTCCTTCTTCTAAATTTTAACTTCAAAATTTTAACTACCACACCAGCTTTGAAGGCATCTCCAATCTCTTCCCAGTGTGGTTGCTCACTCTTTAGGCTTCGTTGATCTTTGTCTCCTCTTCTACTTGTGGCCTAATGTCTCCATGTTCTTCCCAATAAAAGACAGTTCTTTGAAGGTGAAGATCTTGGCATCCTCATATCCTCAGGCTCCATTCTGTCCCTAATAAACTAACAGGTACAAATAGAAAGGATTATAAATATATCATTCATTTTACAAGCGTTCATTAGCACTATTTGAAGAAGGAAGTGGTAGTATATTCCCAGAAGACAAAAGATAGAAAGCCAAAGGGTCTGATGAATGGGACCACGACTAACTTGACTTGGATCCTTAAAGTGATCCGAGAGCCAGCACTCCCTTGAAAGTAGAAATAGTCAATGTTGGTGTTGGCGACAGAGACAAGGGTGAAGAGAAGGCTAGGTATTGACGTTTTACTTTTCACTGCCACTGCCAGGCTATGACTTTCTCTGAAAAGGGAAAATGTGAAATGGAAGAGCAGTCTGGCTTGCTTCTGCCTCCCCTCGCCTCCCCCTCTAGCCTAGAATTGACACATTCTGTGTAAGTCCCCAGCAGGTAAGATAACAGCTGCCAGCAGAGTAAGTGGCTAATGCTTGTTCTATAGGGGCTAAGTTGGCTGTGGCTCAGCTTGGACTGATGGCTCATACATACTCATCTGCTCCTTACTGGAATGCTAGGGTGGTCTTCTAGGGTTCCCCCCCAAACTGACTCACACATCTGGGTTAGAGTTGAGACACTGTATATGATGAATTTTGCAATCTGCTTTGCCAAGAGCAATTTTAATTTCAAATATTTCATCCCATTGTATTTTAACTGTGCTCATACTTTTTTAATTTTGAAAAGACGTTAAGTTTCAGTATGGAAATATATACTAGCCCATTTAATAAGGATAGAAATCATCATATAAACAAATAATTCTGATCTTCCAAAAACATTTCTCAGGTTTTTTAGCTAATAAGTTTGAATGAGGTCAAAAGATCCCAACTTAAGGCTGGGAATATGGCCTAGTGGCAAGAGTGCTTGCCTCGTATACATGAAGCCCTAGATTCGATTCCCCAGCACCACATATATAGAAAACAGCCAGAAGTGGCGCTGTGGCTCAAGTGGCCGAGTGCTAGCCTTGAGCAAAAAGAAGCCAGGGACAGTGCTCAGGCCATGAGTTCAAGGCCCAGGACTGGCAAAAAAAAAAAAAAAATCCCAACTTAGAATTTCTTACTTCCTACTTATTCTTACTGTTCTCTTATTTCTTCCTATTATTTTCCCCAATGCATCAAAGGGTATCTGAAGTGTCTATTATATTGTCTTGGCAGTACATGGAAAATATAGATGGGGAGAAAAATAAATTCTAAATGAGTTAGTATTTCTCATGAGCTTTCAAACTCCATAAAAAAAAGAAGTCACTAACGAAGAAAATAGAGGGTACAAGTATAAATTATTACATTATTTGATGATACTTCCACAAAGAAATTAGACCAGGTAATGTAAATTTTTTTAAGTTCAAGTTCTTAAAAATAAACTTAAAACATTTAAGAAAGCTATTTTTTCTAGCTAGCAAACTTTCCATATGACAATTATTTTGTTTATAGTTGCCATATTTCTTTCAATTTCCCAAGTAAGAAATCCAGTTTACAGTAATGAGCTATTCATGGATTTGATCTTTACAAGGAATTTTATCTGTAGCCCAAGTTTGTAAAGATGGAACTTCCCAGGGACCTCACAAAGCAGGCATGTTATTAAAGGTCACCAAAGCCATTCTAGTCAGTCAGAAGACTTTAGTTTATTTGTTTTCAGAGAGTCCAATGACACTTAGTTGGCTGGAGACTCTGTGGCATTTATCATTTCCTCTCTGGAGTCCATCAGTTTGCAAACATGAACAGGAGTATCCAGCCTGCCCTCAGCCCAGCCCTGCACACCCCTGAGCCCTTGCAAATTCACAGGGACTGAACTGGATGCAGTGACTCTATACTAGACCGGTGTGCTTTGTAACTCTTGCTGGAAGAAACAGGAAGAGTTCTTATGTTCATACATAAAACATGGCCAGACTAATAAAAATCACAAGTCAATGATTTTTCTTATAAACACAGTGCTTATATATGAATATTTTAAGATACATATGTAAGATGAGCTGAAAGTAGAAGGAAATATGGCCTGGCACACAACAAAGAGGAAGGAGACCAGAATAAATAAATGAGAAGGGAATCAGGGAAAGAGTGTGGGGGGAATATATTTAGTGCATATATGAAAATATCACAATAAAGTCTATACAATTAATACACAGAAAAAATAAGTTATGCTTTAAAATTGAAAAGAAGAATTTATTAGCAGGTAATGGTGAATCTTCCTGGTGTGTGCTGAACATATCTGGAGTTAAGATATGAATGAATCATGCTTTTTAAGTGAACAGTACAAGGTAGAAAAATCTAGATGTTTATGCATAGACAACACACCATTATGAATTAATATTTCATCCCAAAAGTGGCCTGATTTGGTTATTTTAATTTCTCTAAAGCAAGCGTAGGAAAATATTTTCTGCCAAAGGTCAAAGGCTATTTGGATATGTATAATATAATTCACTGGCCTAGATTTACTGAATTTATCTTTGAAAAAAGCTCCAAGTCCTACCTATAGTTGCTTTCACAGGTAAGGTCAAATGATTTCGCAGGCCTTATATGGCCCATGGGCCAGATCCACCCCACCCCTATAGCAAAATTAAATATCCATGTCCCCACAAAGTTTTTCAAGTCATCCTCTCAATCATTCATCTGAAAAGTATAACTTGTAGAGGCTGGTTTTCATTTATCTGTGTTCAGCTTTATAATTTTTCATGTGAACCCTCCCACAAATCCTTTCCATAGAGAGCAGTGTAAGTCAATCCAACTGATTTTTTTCTCATTTTCAGACAGATAATCAGGCATGAGGATTGGGGCACTCTAGCTTATCTCCTTCCTCAGGTTTGAATTCGAACTTACCTACTTATTCAGTGACACAACATAAATTATTTAACACTTTTCAGATCCTAGTTTTCTCTTCTACAAAGTGGCAATAACAATATCTCCTTGACAGAATTATTGTAAAGGCTGGAAATAATAATTTGTGTGTCATTCTTTTCATATTATAGATCCTTTCTGCATATAGCCATTATTACTAAAACATGAGTGTCTGACACATAGTAGGCAATTAAAAAATGTGATTGCCTTCAGTCCTGCACCACTGCATTGCCTCATATGGGTAATGCAGGAATATAGCAGGCAATACAGTATTAGAATGGGAACAATCAAGTAATCCCTCCAGTGAGGTATGGAACAATGGAGGGTAGTGGTGGGAACTCATCATTGTAACTAATCTCTCTGACATATCTGTTTACATTTTACTCATCTCCTTGAATCTTTTCCAAAGCTACTCTCTAGCTCTTTGATTTATTTTGCTACTACCATATTCTTTTCAGATATTGGTTCACCAATATACAACTTTTTGCCAATAAGCAAATGAACACAGAAATGAGTGAATATTTGCATTGAGGGGCAAGGCCTTTATAGCTAAAGTAAGTATCCATTTACTGTACTTGGGATCTTAACTGTCTCCCAAAAGTCCATTTGCTAAAGCCTTGGTTTTCCTGATGTTGCTGTTGGGAGTTGGTGGAACTTTTAGCAGGTGGGAGCTAGTGAGGGGCTTTTAGGTCATTGGTGGAAAGGGAGAGGAATACTGTTAAACATATTTGTAGGATTCCAGCTCCCTCATCATTCTTTCTGCTCCCTGGCCTTGCTGTGCTTCTTCTCCGCTACACAGGTCATTATGAAAGTCTGACACATCACAGGATCAAAAACAAAAAAGGCCAGATAGGGGCCAGTGCCTCATACCTGTAATCCTAGCTACTCAGAAGACTGAGACCTGGAGGATTTCAGTTCAGAGTCAGCTCAGCCAGGATACTCAGGTAGACTGTATCGCCCTGTGCCTCAAGTGGTAGACCACAGCCATGGGCAGCAAACAAAACAGGCGTGATATCCTGAATTCAGATCCTGATACTGCCCCCTCCCAAAGAAAATTAAAAGGTCAACAGATTATGTACTGAAACATCCAAAACTATAAGCCAAAATCAACATTTGCCCTTCATAAATGAGTTGTCTCAAGAATTTCTCTATAGTGATAGAGAGCTAAGTAATATTAGGACTTACACAGAATTTTAATATTTGCAACTCAAGACATTCTAGATACATAGGCTAAACCTCATATTATTTCTTAGGGTCCATTCACTCTCTACTAATAAAATTCACAATTAGGTCTCATATAAGAAACAGGAAGCCAGGTGCTCATGGTTCACACCTGTAATCCTTGCTACTCAGGATGTTAAGATCTGAGGATACTAGTTTGAAGCCAGCCAAGAGAGAAAAGTCCATGAGCCTCTTATCTCCAGTTAACCACCAAAAGAGTAGGAAATGGAGTTGTGGCTTAGGTGGTAAAGCATTAGTTTTGAGCACAAAAGCTTAGGGGCAGCACCTAGGCCCTCAGAACCAGCACAAAAAAAGGAAGGAAGAGAGGAAGGGAGGGAGGGAAGGAGGGAGGGAGGGAGGGAGGGAGGGAGGGAGGGAGGGAGGAAGGGAGGAAGGAAGGAAGGAAGGGAGGGAGGGAGGGAGGGAGGGAGGGAAAGGAAGGAGGGAAAGGAAGGAGGGAAAGGAAGGAAAGAAGGAAGAGAAAGAAATGGGAAATAATTACAAATTGTTAAAGGTGTTTATATTTGAAGGTAGAATCTACCAGTTTTCTAAATTTCTTTGTTCTTAACACAGATTTGACTTTTTCCACTGGTAAAATGCACATAAATTATTTTTATGGAAAATGTAAAGTTCGTTGCTTTAAATTAATGAGTTATAAATGTCAAGCCATTATTTTCGTCCTTATATTTAAGTTGTATGCAGGACTTAGGAAGCTCTTATTCACCATGCTTCTCACATAGTTGCCAAAAGATGTTTCCTGTTTGTATAGCTTTTTTTTCAGACAGCTTTCAAAAGATGTGTGAAAAGAAAACTTCTTTTTATCCAAAGAAAATATTTTATTCTCTTCCTTGAACTTTGCTTTTGAGTTTTGCTAAACATCTTACAAATGAAGATCTTATGCACTAAGCACTTTGACCCACTGAAAGCTCAGGCTTGAGTAGGTTGCTTAATATTTACCAAGTGCCCTGAGGCTTTAGACACAATTGGTCAGCTGGGCACCCTGTATCTGGCATGAATTGAATTACATCTGATTTATGCTTGGATGGGGGAGTGTTGGAAACATTAAAAACTGAGTTAATGAGCTCTCTACAGAAGCCTTTAAGAGTCCTGGGGACATGTTTGCAGTAGTAATTTCCTACAGTGTCTTTAGATTCTGAAATTCCTGCAGCTGGCTCTCATTGGATGAAATCCTTAAGCAACCTAAGATCTAAATTAGCCCTTGACATATTTACCCCCCAGGAAAACACAATTTGCTAACCTTTGACTTATTTCTTACCAGAATAATACTTCAAAGATCCAACTCCAACAAATAATCATCTAAGAAGTAGCATTAATTGCTCTGAAAGTTAAGAATGAAACTAACCAGAGTAAATAAGACTGAGAATTTTCCTTCATTTTCTCACCAACTCCCAGTAATTTCCCTAATCCCAACTGTCCCCAACACATGTCTACTTCAATTCTCATTGTTACATTTGCCATTGTCCAAGAAGGACCACAATATTCAAATGACAAGTTGCTCACAAGTGTTACCAGTCAATGTCAGGCAGTGCTTGGTTCACACTGTCTCTTCTAACAATTAGTCACTTATTATCTTCAATGAATGTACCCTAACTTCACATTCAACATTTGTTCAGTGGCTGTGAGATAAAGTTTATTCATTCACTCTAATATACTTATAGAGTACCAGTTAGGTACCTGGTATTGATGCAGATTCTGGATATATAACTGTGAACCAGACAGAAAGGAAATCTTCATCTTCATGAAGCAAAAGGGCAATGTACAAAAGAACCAGTAATGAAATATTGAATATTAGAAGGTGGCCAGTAAAATAGAGAGAATTAAAGAAGAAAAGGGAATATGGACGTAAGAGTAGATATAAGAAGCCATCATGGAAAAGGAAGAAGAGAGTTCCTTTGGAGGGATCAGAAAGAGCAAAGGTCTTGCTGTGGTGGAACAGCAAATGGTTGGTAAGGGCAGACAGGATGTACCAGGCAAGGCCAGCAAAGTGGGGAGGCAGAGCGACAGCGAATAGAAAAGGAGCCTGGGAAGTTGGTGGACATAGAGGTTTGCAGGCACTTGGCCTTTTATGACAAGTGGAGAGGGAACCAGTGTTTGGAGAGCAGAAGAGCTAGAAGCTACTCTCTTATAGATGAAGGGTGTGGAGAATTCTGGAAGGGGTAGCACTGGTCAAGGTGCATTTATCCTGAATACACTGACATGTGGAGTTGAAACCCCTTTGGACAGATACTTAAAAATCATAATTTTTTTAATGTGGTACATATACACAATAGAATATTATTTGGCCACAAAAGGATGAAATTCTGTTATTTGTGACAACATGGATGAAAGTACAGATTATTATGCAAAATGAAATCAGACCAGCAAATAAAGATAAATGCCCCCTGATCTCACTTGCATGTGGAATTAAAAAGTTACCTCATACAAGTTAATAATATAACAGTATGCCAGTGGCTGATGGGGAGTTAAAGGAGAAGCAGTGATGAGGAGGGATTAATCAGTGGGTACTAAGCTCTCGTTGATACCTTTAAGATGTACTGGCATACAATTGCACGGGGGTGACTATAGATAATGATAACAGACTGAATATTTCAAAAGTTATTGGAAAGGATTTTGAATGGTTTTACTATAAAGAAATGATAAATATTTGAAGAAATGGATGTGTTCATCCTGATTTGAACATGTACACAGTATGAAACCACACACAGTACCACCCATAAATGTTTTGTCTTTATGCACTATCTAAAATAAATTTAAGTACAAAGAATTGACAAACAACATTAAACATTTCAATTGATTTCAAACGTGCACCAATACATGTTTTATCAGGCCCAGTACACAGCATTTGATAACTGTTATAATTACCATTGGTAATAGAAGGATCCTTATCATTTATTTTAATGTTGGTGCTATCCCTTGTCTCTTTACTATGATGAAACAAACACAGAGATGTGGGCAGTAAGCATCCGGTTGTAGGCCCTCTGCCATCTGTGCCCCATCAGCAGGAAGTCCTTATGACAGAACACAGCCTGGCTGGCTGCATGGTCCCTACATGCTCCCATCCCTGTACCACACATTCACCAAAGGATCCCTGGTTAACAGCCCAAGGAAATAAGTCCTCACAGAAGAGGCTACAAAGGAAACATAAAATAGATAGAAAACCTTTCTTCCGGCGACGGATTTTCCTTGCAGACCCTTATTTCTTGTCCCAGCCTTTGTCCTCGGTCTCCTTTCTTTTGGATTTGCTTCCTCACTGGGTGGTACTCAGGCAGTCGGTAGAAGTCATGACAGCAGTGCCTGGCTCCTATAGGATATCCTTCTTCCCAGCACCTCACGATACTTCCCACCCCCTTATTTTTGCTACACATTCCCTGCTTCGGTTGACACATCCAGATTTGCAAAGAATACTGAATGAGGCACAGTTTATTATTCTCCAAGAACGTCACAGCCTCTAGTTTGGGCTATGTATTATGTATACTAACAGCAATATAATCATGACTTTTTTGAAGCTAGGATTACTGAATGGTAATGATGTGTTTTTCCCATGCAGTAGCAGTAGTAGCATGCCAATCCTTCGGGGATCCTGGATCCCCATTCATGACCTTCAATGTATTTGAATGTCCTGTGACCCATTCACAAGCACCCCCACACACATAATACAAGCTCACACCACCCACAGGGATGCATTATTTTGCTCACATAATTTTTTTTTGCAAAAAAATTATGAAATTGTCATCAACATTTTTAAAAATAAAAGTCTGGGATTTGAGGTGCTTCTTAAAACCAGAACATTTGGCACTCCTCCACCCAAATTTCTCCATAGCAACCATCAGCTGGAATTGTGGAAGTCAGCCCAATGGTTCTCAACCTTAGCTTCACAATAGAATCACACGAGGCGTTTTTGTCAGAAATTCAGATGCCTGAGTCCCACTGAAGGCCAATTAAAGCACTGTTTTCAACAACAGTAATAGCAGCAAATGTTTACTGAGTGCATATTTTGTACAAAAGAAAACTGCCTTGGAAAAGAGCTGTTACATGAAATGCATTCAAGTTGGGGCTACAAGACATATTTAAATGATGATAAGCAATCATTCCAGATGTAATATACACTTGGTAGCAAGTGCAAACTATATAAAACAATGCTTCTTCAATTTTGCTGCATATTAGAATTACTTGGAGAACTCTGATAAATCCGTATGCCCAGGTCTCACTCCAAACCAATTAAATCGGAGTTAAAGTGGAAGGAGCTCAGATATCAGCATTTTAAAAGCAGCTCTCCATGGATTGCATTGAGCAGTTATCTTTGTGAATCAAGGACACAAAGCCATAGTTTAAATTTTTAAATATGAATATGAATCACCTAGTTTGTTTGAATTGCTAAGATCTTTGGGCCAGGTACAGTGTCACTACAAGCAACCTGTAATCACAGCTACTCAGAAGGTAGAGACAGCAGTATCACAATTCAAGGCCAGCCTGGGCAACAGTCCATGAGAACCCATCTCCTCCACAAACAAGCCAGGCCTGGTAGTTCATGTCTATAATTCCAGCTACTCAGGAAGTAGAGGTAAAAGGACCTCAATCCAACAAACCCTGTCTAAAAACACTAAAAAAGCAGAAAGGTTGGGGTGTAAGTCAAGTTATAGAGCATCTGTCTAGCAAGCATGAGGCCCTAAGTTCAACCCCCAGTACCCCTTCCTCTGCAAAATTAAAAATGCATCTTTTGGTATAGTGCATGTAGGTTTCAACATGAGACTGCTTTTCTCTCATGCTGCCTGGTAATGCTAATATTACTGGCCTACCAAGCATAACTGGAAGCCCAGGTGTTCTCAACTAAACAGTGGGCATGCATAGATACCTAGCACAGGAGATAATTAGTAAATCACTGCAGTTTTACTGGAATATTTGCTGAAGGTCTCTGAAATCAAGCCCTGGATCAGTTCAAAGAACTACCAGCTCCAGCGCTCTTTGTAACGCATTGTTGAGTTTCATTACTAACACTTGATCATGTACTTTTAGCTTTCTTTTCTGCCACTAGGCAGCATTGCATCCAACTAGCAAGTCTTTTTTTTTTTTCAATTTGCTAAATTTTAAATGTTTGCAAGTTTTAAAAATTGGCAAATTCCTGATGACTTTCTCTGCTCCTGCCACCTTCTGGAGACACGCCCAGGAAGCTGTGAAAGTAGCCAGGAAGAAAAGGCAGTGAGAACAGGGAAAGCCAGTGTCATGCTGAGCACTGTCACTTGTCCTTTGTGCTTGCAAGAAATAAAACTCAACTGAAATGTTTCCTTAAAAAATAAGTCAGCCTGGCTCCGGTGGCTTATGCCTGTAATCCTAGCTACTCAGGAGACTGAGATCTGAGGATCACGGTTCAATGTCAGCCAGGGCAGGAAAGTCCATGAGACTCTTATCTCCAATTAACTACCAGCAAACCAGAAGTTGCACTGTGGCCCAATGGTAGAGTATTAGCCTTGTGCAGAAGAGCTCAGGGACAGCACCCAGGCCCAGAGTTCGAGGCCCAAAATCAACAACAGCAAAAATGGTCAGGAGCTGGTAGCACATGCCTGTAAGCCTAGCTACTTAAGAAACTGAGATTGGGAGGATCTTGAGTCAAGATCAGCAGGGACAGAAAAGTTCAGGAGACTTCTCAATGCAGAGCTGGACACCATGGTTAATGCCTGTTATCCTAGCTATAACTGGAAGCCTAACAAAGCCAGATAAATCCCAGGAACTCCAAATGGGAAAAAAAGACCACATCTCAAAGATAACGAGCAAATATCAGGGCAGGAGGCCTGTCTCAGCAGAAAGAGTATCTGTCTTTCAAGCCTGAGTCCCAAAGTACTGAGGCCAAAGTTTCCAGTTCTACATCTGGGCATCTCTGTGTCTCCTTTCCTTGAATTTATGTAGGCTTGTGATCTCATCAAGAAAAAGGGCACATAGTAGAAGAACCTCTAGGGCATTTACAAGGCCGGGCCATCAAAGGCCTTGGTTTTGAAGGCTGAGCCACCAGCTAAATCCCAATGACCTTGGAAGGGCTAGGGAGGCCACATCCAGGTTCTATGGGAAATAGTCCCAGTTGAGCTCAGCATTCCTGCCATCTATGGGAATAGTGAGTGAACGGACCCATCTTTGAGCTTGCATCCCAGCCCACCTACCTGCTGATCACAAAGATCGCCTCACCCAGCCCTGCTTGAATTTCCATCCCAAAAATCATGAGACAGTGTAAAAGTGATCGCTGTTTTAAGCCACTGAATTTTGGAGTGGTTTGCTTCACAACAGTCAGTAGCTGAAACCAGCCGCTTAGTTTTAATTTTGATATGAGTCACGTTCATCCTTCCTCTAGAAGAAAGTAAAATTTTATTCATGTGGGTCCAGGAAGTTGGGAGAGCAGAGAAACACTTAGGGTGCAGGTTCTCATATCAAGGTCATTTCATCCTAGATTAATCCCCACAGTCATCTGATCACTATCAAAGGAGGAACGTTTTGGTGGCAGGGCAAACTGGTTCAGTGGTTTCTGAGGTTCTTAGAGGAAAAAAAAATAAAACCTTGTATGAGTTGACAAGAAAATTCTGATGGAAGGGTGGACAAAGAGGAGGACTCAGTCTCACCAAGGTGGTAAAATACATTATAAAGTAAAAAGAAATAAAATAAAAATTATATACCAACCTAGAACTAGGAAGGCAAATGCATGATAAAGAATAGGGACTCAATGTAATTGTCAGTGTTTAAGGGAATTTGGAATAGGACAAAGAATATTCAAATAATGAGAAAAGGATAGAATATTCTTTAATTAATGTGAGATCAAAGTCAAATGGCTATTTGAGAAAAAAAATAGCACAACCGATTACACTACCATAAATGAGGCCAAAATAAATTGCAAGTGGATCAAAGTTTCCAACATGCAAACAAATCATTAAATACCAGACACATTTTAAAAGTAACTCTGGAGAGCTTCAGGCCTTTCTAAGCAAGACACAAAATACAGAGCTGTAAAATAAAAGACAAATATGTTATTTTGTCTATAAAATGACCACTTTTATGGCAAAAAAATTAACATCATCAACATAGTCAAGTAAACACCCACTAGCAAATATGTTAACACAAATGACAGTGAAAGAATCATTAAAGAACTCTTATGAACTAATAAGAAAAAAAACAATGCTCATAAGAGTAAAATGTGCAAACCATTCATTCATTTATTCATCACACACTTTTTATGCTCTGACCAGAAGACAGTTTCTTTCCCAGAACTGAGGATACAATGATGAATAAAGCTAAGTTCTTGACCCCTGGAAAGTTCCATTCTACAAGAGAGATATGTCAAAAACTACCAAGTTCATCCTTTTTCAGCTCATAGTAAATGCTGCAGAGGAAACTAATACAATGCAATAGGAAAAAATAATGATAGGTAGTGTTACTAACATAGGAGTTTGTAAATACAGTGTATGGGAATTATATGGGAAGGTACACACAAGGTATTCCCATGCAGCCAGTCCAATACAACATCACTTACAATGTCAAAGAATAGCAATAAACTCCAAATATGGTATTGGGAGGTGGATTAATAAAATTATAATTAGAATAAGTATAATGGAATACTATGTAGCTGATTTTGAAGACCATAGTAATTTTTAATATATTGATTTGAAAAGAGTTCAAATTAAAAGCCAAACAAAAGAGCAAGAAAGACTTATAATATGAACTGTCTTCTTTGGTGAAAAGGATATATCCACATACATATTCAGTTGTACACAAAGACCATTTCTGGAATAAATAAGGTTTTCTTGACAGTCTCAGCACTTGGGGGACTTGCTTTCCACGGGTATGCTTTCAAACTTTCTGATTTTTTTTCAATACTTCATATATGTTTTCCTTCTATTTGAACAACAATGCTTTTCAAAAGAAACTGGGTTTCCAGTCTCAGTGCAAGTTGTTTATTTGTTTGTTTGTTTTTGATACTGAGGAATGAGCTCAAGGCCTTACACTGTGCTAGACAGGTGCTCTAGCACTTCGAGCCATGCCTCGAGCCCCTTTATGAATTGGTTATTGTTCAAGTTGGGTCTTGTGCTGGGGCCATGTATCCGGGTGGTGAAACTTTTCCTTGTGCTTCCTTGTGGGAATGACAGATGCACATATTAAGCTGGGCCCTTGTGCTTCTCCCATAACTAACACCACATGCATTGATTGGTTGAGCTTGGGAGTATTTTCAACTTTTATGTTTAGGATGGCCCCAAACTCAATCCTTCCAATCTCTGCCTCCTAAATATTCATTAAAAAAAAGAAAATAATAATAGAGCAAGTAGGAAAGGGGGAAAAAAACAACAAAATTAGGTTAGAGCTATTATCCCTTTTTTCTTCTTGATTTCAATTTTTAAGCCAGGTGGCTCAAAACAAATAAGAGCTTCACAATGTGGTTTAATTATTGGTACTAGATTATTGAAAAGTGTAGTAACTGCTGAAAAAATTTTCTCTGAAGTACCCAATGAAAATGTATTTGATGTCTTCAGGTTCTAACTGTGATCTCTTGAGAAAAAGCTGATAGCGTTAATTAACACAAAGACCAGTTCGAGATGCATAGGGAAAAAACACCAAGTCCTTCTGTGCCTTCCCCTTCCTTGTTGCCATATGCAGTCCACATTGTAGTATCCACCATGGCCCTTCCAAGGGGTTTAATGTACTGAGAAGTTGGACACTACTGTCATAAACGAGGAAAAATGCACAGTGGCTTTAGAGGCTGAGTTTTCAAGGTATGTGCAGAAAGTGTGGATGAACAGTTGAGCCTAGTGTGTCAGTTGGAACTAAAGGAGCTAGACAAAACCTGGCTGAAGGCATGAAGGGGGTTGAGCTTCCTGGATTCAGTGGAACCCATGGCTTCTCAGAATCATTCTAAACCTGCACTAGTGTTAAGAAAGGGGAAGACCTCCAAAATCAACTCCAGTGGCTCCCAAATTCAATGGACCAGAAAACCTCCCATCAAAGATTTAGGGATCAGATTGCCCTCTATGAATTTACCTTGGGATAGAAAAAAATTACCAAAAAAACACTCCAATGGGCTTGTTAGGAACAACAACAAACCAAAAGGAATGACCCTCAAGCCTAAAATCTGAGTCGGTTTGGCTTGCTACGATTTGAGAGTTGTTTGGACTTTCAGCCTTTCCTTTTTTTCTGTTACTCCTTTTTTGCATGGTACTGTCTATCTTTTAGCGGTCCCACTGTGTATTTGATCATACATGCTTTGTCCAATTTCTCCCGTTCACAGCTGGAGCCAAATTCGGCCTCAGGATGTATCATCAAGTCTCACACCTATCTTAGATGATATTTAAGATGGTATTTTATATTCCTGTGTGCATTAGATAGTTGAAATGGTAGAAATGCCCCCCAGCTGTTCCTAAGCTGGGTAGGCATGCATGTATGCATTCTTTTTTCTTCTAGGTGATAACTGAAGCCCATTTCCCAGCTGGCCCAACCCCTCCTTGGCCTGACTTTCTGGCATGGCTAGGGAAGAATCCCAAGATAGAGAATGATATTTCTGTACTGTGGTCTCTGCCATTTACTTTTCTGTCTTTCTCACCCTCACTCCTAAATAATTCAGTAATATTTCCTACAAACAAGGACAGACTTTCTTATGCAAATACAGAAGTTAACAAACCTAGAAAACTTAACACTGATATATGTGATTATATAATTGACCTACTGTACTCAGATCCTGTCAGCTGTACTACATTGTCCTTGATGATAGTTTTGTTTTTTAAATTTTTTCCCCCCAGAGATATATTTTTCCCTAACTTTTGACAGTTAGCTGGTCACATTTTATTTTCTCCTTCATTCTTCAACAGTTCTTCAGCCTCCTTTCTTTCTCTTGGCCTTAACATTTTTGGGGAAAGTAGAGACCAGATAATTTGTCAGAGGTCTGGATGTCTGATACTTTGGTTTCTGATACTTCCTTCATGTTAGATTCTGGTGATGTATCTTTGGGAGGACTTTCGTAGCAGGGAGGCCGTCCATGTCCATGCAACATCGTGTGCAGTGCACAAAGTCTGCTTGTACCATTTATGGATGTTAGCATTCTATCACTTGGTGCATGTGCCTGGTTTTCTCACTGTAAAGTTGCTGATTTTCTCTTTGAAACTAACATAATAGTTTGAAGGAAATACCTACAGACTATATACCTACCTCTTTTCTTGCTCAAATTGTCATCCATTGATAGTTTTCCTTTGCCGTCATTCTTTCTATATTTATGAACTGCATTTCTGGCAGGGGAAAAACTTTCCCGTCTCCTCTATTCATTTACTACTCGTGTATTTTCTGATGTCAGTGAGAACTTACCACTCCTTGCCGGATCTTGGGCTTTCTGTGATGAGTTCCCCCATAAACCATGGCAAACCAACTTCATGTAGGGAGCATGGAGCTGCCTGGGATGGAGGCATAGGAAGGAAGATGGGCAGGAGCATCCCCACACCACAGGGATTTGTAGTCTCATTTCCAAACCAAGTTCTTCACATAGCCATCAAGTTTAGCTTTTATGCATGAGTTAATGTCATAATCCCTCCCTTCAGAGAAGAAATCCAGACTCCAACTATGCTCCTCTCTCCCCTCCCACTTGGATCCTACTCTCTTTCTTCCAGTGTGGAATATCAATAACCTGATGTTATTTCCAAAGTCAAGAGCAATGTCTTAACCTAAGGACTGGAAAGCATCATAAGATGGTGAAATAATTTACTTTCTCTATAAACCCAGTGGATAGCTCCTAGATCCTAGCCATCCATTGCATATTTCATGGTTTTTCCCTCAGACCATGTTCTGATTTTGTGATAACATTTGAAGTTCTTTTATTTAGAACCCTTTAATTGAGAGCAGGACTTTGAACAACTGTATCATAGGTGGTTTAGTCATGTACCTTATCAAGAAACTGTTGAAAATATCAGCAGCCCTTAACAATTCATCAAGATGACTCCCCAGAATTGTAATATTTAAAATGTGTTGCACTGACCTGATATATTGTTTTATTTCAATTATGGGATAATAAAGCAGACTTTAAAAAAATTAAGTACCTTTCTAATAATAATCAGATACTAAAAGTTATAGGAACTTTGCTTTTTTGCCATATGAAATTCCTTGTAAAATCTATCAAGTTAGATAAATCAATAATAAAGCAGATTGGCCTATCTTTTTCACCCTTACATTTGCCAGAGCAACACTGTGCCTTTGGTGATGACCATACTGAAAGCAAAGTGGGTAAATAACCAGAAACTACATGTGAACTGAGGATACTTTATTTAGCCTGTGCACACCTGCTGTTTCACTGGGGATATGCTATAGTCCCTGCTTGAATCCAGCAGCCTCAATTTTTGTTCTGCCTTCCATTCTTCTTTCAATATCTTTGGAGGTTAGTCTGTTGCTCACTTTCGCCTGTTGCCAGCTCAGTGACATGAGTTGCTGTGGGACTGGGAAAGAATATCTAGGAACTTGATGTCAGTGTGACATTTTCACTGACAGTTTGTATTCTCAGCCAGTCCATCTCAACCTTTAATGTTATTTGTAGACTGAAGTTTTAAATTGTTCCACATATCCCACCTAATATACATGCATACACATATACATGTCTCTGGTAAGAGATTTGAGTGTGCTTTGTGTTTGCTGTTTATTTGGGGGAAGCAAAACCTAGCGCCTTTCACATACTAGGAAGGTGCTCTACTCCCAAGCCAAGGTCTGTGTTTCCTACATTGGCCTTCCTACCTGAAAGTGTACCCAGTGAGTAAGAATTCTTGTTTATCTCTTACTTTATATATGATTCACTGATGTGTGCAGTTTTTCTGTTCTCTGCATTGAGCTGAAAATTTAATTCCTGGAATTGTCATTATAGAAAAAATGTGGACAAAATCCTGTCCTATTTTTTGAATCTATGGCTGAACAAGTTAAGAGTTTATAAAGTGGGGCTGAGAATATGGCCTACTGGCAGAGCGCTTGCCTCGTGTACATGAAGCCCTGGGTTCGATTCTTCAGCACCACATATATAGAAAAACCAAGAAATGGTGCTGTGGCTCAAGTGGTAGAGTGCTAGCCTAGAGCAAAAATGAAGCCAGGGACAGTGCTCAGGCCCTGAGGTTAATCCCCAGGACTGGCGAAAAAAAAAGAGCTTATAAAGCAATATGTCATTACATTTTTAAAATATAGTTTCTACTTCTCTGGCTGTGAAAGCAAGCCATGCCCATAGTGGGCATTTTGAAAGATAAAGGATAGAAACCAAATTTAATGTTCACTAGATAATGTTTGCAGCATCTTTTAACATTTTACAGTGTTTCTTATGAATGTTTCTGTGCATATATAATTTGTATATACTCTTATGTTTAAGAAATAATGCTTAATTCATTGTATTTTAGTTCATTTTTATTACATTTATGAATTTGTAAGTATTATCTTTTTTTTTTTTTTTTTTTTTTTTTTGCCAGTCCTGGGCCTTGGACTCAGGGCCTGAGCACTGTCCCTGGCTTCTTCCCACTCAAGGCTAGCACTCTGCCTCTTGAGCCACAGCGCCGCTTCTGGCCGTTTTCTGTATATGTGGTGGTGCTGGGGAATCGAACCTAGGGCCTCATGTATCGGAGGCAGGCACTCTTGCCACTAGGCTATATCCCCAGCCCCCTGTAAGTATTATCTTAATGCTGGTGCATTGTCACATCCATTCGTGCCTCTCCCTCCCTAGCTTGGAATTGTAAGCTGCTTCTGATTTCATGCTACAGCATATGCCTTGTGGACACACTTGTGCACTTGAGTCTTAGTTCACATTTGTTACTGCTGGTCCAGTTCACCCTATTCCATTCCTCATTATTTTGACCCTTTTTCTCAAAAGAAATGGCAGCTCATATTCATATCACCTTCAGCCTGTAAGCCCTGTGTCCTCACAGGGACAGCATCAGCAAGCCAGACCACACTTTTTAGCCCCAAACATGTCTTCCTTTCTTTGGATATTGAACATAAGCCAGGTTTATCAGCTTGCCTAAAAGTGATCCAAGATCCTTTTGTGTGGAAGCTTTTGTTCAAACAGACCGTAGAGAATGGTTTAAAATGAAAGTGTTACTAAGGTGAAACTTGCCCCTGTGTTAGACAGAGAGGGTTTCTTCTCACATGTCTGAGCTAGTTGCTTTCCGACATGTTTGCTAACTCCCCTGTAGACACAGTTTCAATGGCCCGAGAAAGACCTGACACCCTGTAAAGAGAGATAAAGGAAACTCAAGACCGTGAACTCCTTTATCACGGTGGTGCACAGAGATGCTCACACCACTCTGCATTGTCAGGTGCAGAGTTCTTTGCTCCTCTTTCAAAGGTGTCTTTGTGTTTCTCAGAATTAGCTGGCACTCTCTTTCCCACCTGTCGGAAATGCAAGAGAACTTCATGGAAAGCTAGACTATATATGGTTCCCTGAAAGGTTAGAGGTGAGCCCCAGTCGCTCAGTCACAGCCACCATCTGCTCAAATGTGTCCCGACATGGTGACAGAGGCAGGGCAGGAAGCATCTGTTGTATAGGTAATGAGCTTCCTCTTTCTGCAGCCGTAGATGAATTTCTCCCCACTGGCTTTATCTTGACCCATTTGCTATGTAACTTTGAAAATGTCTTTTAGTCTATGGCCATACCACCCTGAACGTGCCCGATCTCGTCTGAAAATGTCTTTTAAAGCACTTTTTTAAGAAAAGATTAAGACTACTTATATAGGTTAGCATAAATCTGAAATGTCATGGCTGGGGATATGGCCTAGTGGCGAGAGAGCTTGCCTCATATAGATGAGGCCCTGGGTTCGATTCCCCAGCACCACATATACAGAAAACGCCCAGAAGTGGTGCTGTGGCTCAAGTGGCAGAGTGCTAGCCTTGAGCAAAAAGGAAGCCAGGGACAGTGCTCAGGCCCTGAGTCCAAGGCCCAGGACTGGCAAAAAAAAAAAAATTAATAAAATAAATCTGAAATGTCAAGAAGGCAAAGGAAAACAAAAGCAGACACTAACAATAAGTTGGGGGTCAAAATAATAGTTCAAAATTCACAGAACTCTGGAAGACAATCTTCTTGAAACTCAGTTGCAACACGAATTATTGGCATAACTATTTTAACTCTTTTAGTAATTAGCCACCTCATTATTTTTTTTGTCAGTTGTGAGGCTTGAACTCAGGGCCTGAGCACTGTCTCTAAGCCTCTTTGTGCTCAAGGCTAGCTAGCATTCTACCACTTGAGCCACATTGCCACTTCCAGTATCTGAGTGGTTAATCAGAGATAAGAATCTCATGGGGACTTTTCTGCCCAGACTGGCTTCCAACCCTGATCCTCAGATCTCAGTCTCTTGAGTAGCTAGGATCACAGTGGCGTGAGCCACCAGTGCTTGAGGACAAATGCTGGTATTTCCTAGGCCTTGCACTCACTCAGCTTGCGTGGCTGGTGCTCCATCACTTGAGCAACATTTCCAGCTTAGCTTTTGGGTATCTAGCTAGAGATGGTGTCTTATAAACTTTTCTACCTGCGCTGGCCTTGAACTTAGATCCTCTCAATTTCAGCCTCCCAAGTAGCTAGAATTACAGGCCACTGACTCCTAGCAGCCATTTTAATGGATTAGGGCATGAAGACTAGAACACAATAGAAAATATCAGAAAGAAGTGCACAAAGCAAGGCTATTATTTGCTAAACTGTATGGTTCAAATTTATGTAAGTGTATGTGTCAATCCAAAATAAAATTGTTTTGTAGAGACAGGATCTCCGTATGTGACCCAGGCTGGTTTGGAATGTTCTATATAGACCAGACTACCCTCAAATTCATGACCCTCCTTCAGCCTTCCAAGTATTGTAGGCGTGCAATACCACAAAAATTTAACACAATAGAAGTACGGTTGCTTTTGAAATTCCTTTTACAATTTTAATGGGTTTCATTATAATATTTCATATGTGCATATAATGTACTTTACTCATCATAAGTACTGTTAGAAAGTGTCTAACAGAATCCCAAATGTCTAACTGTATGACCTGTAAAGTCCCAAATAAAATCCAAAAAGGGGGGGAGGGGTATAGTAATGTGGCTTAACAGTAGTGTTTGCCTACTATGAATGAAGCCGTGGGTTCAATTCCTCAGCACCACATCAACAGAAAAAGCCAGAAGTGGTGCTGTGGCTCAAGTGGTAGAGTGCTAGCTTTGATCAAAAAAGAAGCCAGGGACAGTGCTCAGGCCCTGAGTCCCAAGCCCCAGCACTGGCAAAAAAAAAAAAAAAAAAAAAAGGAAAGACTGGAAGAAAGAAAGGGGAAGGTAAGGGGTGACATTGTCCAAGAAGAAATGCACTTTTTACCAGACTTATAGTAACTGTAACCCCTCTGAATATCACCTTTATAATAACAATCAAACATTTTACCAAAAGAAAAGCGTATATATTTGTACATTGAGTCATTACGTAAATTATATTTCTTTCCATGGCTGTGATGAAGAAAATTTGAAGACCACTCTTAAGTTATAGCTCAATTTAGGGCAGAGTTTGTCAAACCCCATGGAAGAGAAGAAACTGATTATTTTCAGAAACCTTTGTCACTGATCTCCTATAACTAATATACATGAAAATAAAAACTTCTTTTGCTATTCTTTAGAAAGAGGAAAAATGAAATAATCTCTTTGTAGAAAACTGATACCTTAATGTTTCTTTTAGCCGTCTCTTGTCCCCACCCCATATAGAGTAACAGCATCATTCTACAGTCTGCAAGATGTCTGAAATGTACCCTAGTGAACAATTCAAACTCCATGACAATTTCTTCTCACAAATGTCTATGTCCTCATGGGTTATAAGAGGAAAGCACAATGCAATAGTTGTTCAGTAATCTGTCTTAAATAAACCTACTTATATGAAAGATATATGCAGACCATTAGTTTACAGCTTGATAAATTTTTTCTATAGTAAATATATCCATTGAATCTATTTTATTCTTTTTTTTCAAATTTTTATTATCAAACTGATGTACAGAGAGGTTACAGTTTCATACGTTAGTCATTGTATACATTTCTTGTACTGTTTGTTACCTCGTCCCTCATTCCACCCTCCCTCCTCCCCCTTTCCCTTTCATCCCATGAGGTGTTCAGTTCACTTACACCAAACAGTTTTGCAAGTATTGCTTTTGTAGTTGTTTGTCTTTTTTTTACCCTGTGTCTCTCGATTTAGGTATTCCCTTTAAATTTCCTAGTTCTAATACCAGTATAGACGGTTTTGTGAAATGAACTCCATGTTATGGAAATGATTGTTATATCACAGTTGTAACTACTTTCAACGTCCCATGTGTATCTGTAGCTTCTACTATTGATGATGTTCTTGTATCACCTTCCTGTGGTTGTATCTACACTATCTCTGTGATTTTATCTGAGTATATTGGAAACCGTCTATTTTATTCTTAAATGGAACATTGACAGGAAACAAAAAAATCTCTTCCCACCCCCATCCAGTCTGTCTCCAAATGAGAGACTGAGCCCTCCTGAATTCTGAAAGCTGAGGATACTTGTGCTTCAAACATTATGCTATGGGCTAATGTGGAATGTACTTTATCCTCCCTGGGTAATTTTGCTCAATATTTCAATATTGTATGCATAAGACCACTTCTGTCACTGCTGTCACTGCTGACTTTTATTCTCCACTATAATGTATACAGTGTATATACTATGATGAGCAATTGAACTCTTGGACATTTAAATTCTTTCCAGTCTGATTATTATAAAAAGTGTGTCTATGGACATGTTTACTTGGATCATCTGGTGAATTGTGTATACATATCTGTCAGGTTTGGGATGAAATTACTTATTCATAATATATGTATATTCATGTTTAGGAGATAGAGAGAAATCAAAATAATTACACTACCATCAATCACATGGAGGGCTCCTATTTCTTCATGTCTCCTCTAAGACTACATGTTAGGATTATTTTAAATTCTAGCCATTATTGTGAATATGTGTATGTGTCATAGTGTTTTTCATTTTCACTTTCCCAATAATAAGGTTAAGCACCTTTTCATAGGCTTTTTTGCAGTTGGGTATTTTCTTATGTGAGGATGTTCAAGTCTTTTGGCTAAATCATGCTAGATTACCTATCTTCTCATTTGTTTATAGGAGTTATGTAGATATTTTGTGTATGATCCCTTGGTAGGCGTATGTGTTACAAATATTATTTCTCACTTTTCTTTCTAGTAACAATTGTCAATTGGTGAAAAACATTTCCTAAGCCCCATAAAAAATCTTCATATTTTCCTTTACTTTTTTCTTTTGTTTTCTTATTATTTAGTGCTCATTGTGATTAAGAAAACTTTTGCCTCCTAAATCAGAAAATATTCTCCTGTGTTATCTTCTGGAAGCTTTAGTGTTTTATTTCTGTCATGTGGACCAGAAGTCCATCTAGAATTTATTTTTCTATATGAAGTGAAAGAAAGTACAATTTGCAAAACTAATATGAATACCTACTTAGAGCCATCTCTTCAGAGTACTGTTTTTTTTTTCACTGCAGTTCAAGGTCATCTTTAACAATAAATGATGACATGTGGATGGATTTATTTCTGGATTCTTTGGGTATATTTTTCTATCATGTGTCAATAGCATACTTTTTGGATTAATGTAGACTTGTAACACTGGCAGTATTAAGTTCTGTAATGTTCTTCTCCTTCAGTGTTCCTTGATTATTCTTGGCTCATTGTCTTTCGACATAAATATTAGAATTAATTCACTTATTTCCACCGCCTCAAACATATGGGACTTGGACTATATTGAATATATATAGTAATTTGTGGAGAATAAACATCCTTGGAATATTGAGTCTCTTCATCTATGATCATGTATTCCCTCCTTTACTTTTATTAAGATTTTACAGCTAATATGCAGAAGTCTTGCATATTTATAATTTATCTTTCTAGATATTTAACATTTATTCTACTACAAAGTCTAAACTTACTAAATTATTTTCTAATTATTTGTTGGCTGTGTATAGAATTCTAGTTGAATTTAAATATGGATCTTATATCTAGTGGCCAGACTTCATTCATTTATTAGTTTTAATCATTTCTCTGTGGAATATTTTGGTTTTCTTCATATAGGAAATTTCTAAAGTTATTGTGATGTCTTTATTTTAGTGTCTTCTTTAATCCTTAATGCAATGTCTAACAACTCAGTTCAAGAGGTAATTGAAGGTATTCTAGAATTATGCATTCCTAGTTTCAGCGAAACGTTCAGAAAACTTTCAGTATTCAACATAAAGTAGGATGTTTGCTGTAAAATATTACCAGATGGAGAACATTTCCTTCCAGCCCTAGGGTATCCTAAATGAAGAATAAGTCCCTTTGTGGGGTTTGTAAGGATCACCCCAACATGGCCATGAACATATGCTTGAGGCATGTGAAATTACAGGGTTTATAACTCTCACAGGTTCTGCAGGGGAAGGCATACCTTAGACATGGTGTGATGGGAGGAGGGGTTAGTACCAAGACACCAGAATCCGATTAGCAGACGAGGACCCACTGAGAGTGGAGAACTGTGGCTGTGTGTCTTATAGCACAAGGTATGAGGGATACCATTAGTGTGTTGGAATGTCTTCCAGGAAAGGCAAGAATGAAGGGAACTGTCATAAGGCGGCCTGTTGGTGAGAATGTTGAGACACTATCAGGAAAGATGTACGTTTTAGCACGTCACAGTACATCTACTCTATTGAATGTCTTAATGTGAGTACATTTAAATGACCTCAAAAGAGTAGTTTATAGGAGATAAGAGTCTCATGGACTTATCCTGCCCCAGCTGGCTTCAAACCAAAATCCTCAGATCTCAGCCTCCTACGTAGCTAGGATTACAGGCATGAGCCATTAGCTCCCAACTTGTCCCTGAGCTTTTATGACCAAGGTTAGGGCTCTACGAGCCATGTGGCTCCACTTGTAGCTTTTTTGAGGGGGGTTGTGGTGGTAGATATTTGGAAACAAGATTCTCACAGATTTTCCTGCCCAGGCTGGCTTCAATCCTTGGTCTCAGTTTCCTGTGTTACTACAATTACAGGTATGAGCACCCAGCACCCAGTGTATTTCTTTAACGTATGAAGAACCATTCACATTTTTTACTCTTTTTGTCCTGTTTAATATGAAAAAAATATTAGTATTTTATCTACTCTAATGACTTTTTTGATATTGCCATTGATGACTCACAAATCCTCCTACCTTTTAATGACTGTAGATTATGAGTGATTTACTTCTTTCTTTCACATGTTAAGCTTCTCTTTCTCTTTTTATTCTAGATTAATCTGGTTACTGGCCTATCAATTTTATGAACATTTTCTTGTTTGTTGAGACAAGGTCTTCATATGTAGCTCAGGCTGGAACTCACTATGTAACCCAGGATGGTCTCAAACTTATGTGTAAATTAGCCTCTCATCATGCCTTAACTGCATCTCACACAATTGATATGTCATGTTTTCTTTATAATTCCTAATAATACTGCCTAATTTTCATCACTCTTTATCTTTGATCCATGGGTTAATTAGAAGGGCATTATTTAATTTCCACACATTAGTGTAATTTTTAGTTGTGTGATCTTGGTTTCTACTGCACTGTGGTCAGAGAAAATGTTCCATATAATTTGAGTCTCTGAGAGTTGTTCAGACATTTCTTTTCCAGTCCATGGCAAACTTTGGTAAATGTTCAAGCACATTGTGTATATTCTGTAGTTATTGGCACAGGTGCTCTAAAAGGATCAATTAGGTCAAATTTTTCATCACAATTCCACACTTATATATTTGCTCATTCATAACAGTCTGGCCTCAAAGAACCCTCTGAAATCTCCTACACCAATGATAGATATTCTCGCTGCTGTTTTTTAGTTTTAGCAGTGTTGACTTAATATCTTTTAAGCCCTGACGATTCAGATTTAGAATTTCTTTATCTTCCTATGGCTTGATTCTATTCTGAAATGTCTTTTGCCATTAATCTTCTATTTTTTCTTGAAACTTTAGGATCCTTACATCTAAACTGTGTCTCATTTCAGTGGCACCCAAATGGGATTTTGAAAATTATTTAGATTAAAAAGAATGTATATTACTTTATATATTTATTTGTATCTTAAGAAACTACTCATATGCTTAGAGTGTAGCCTATCGTATTACTCTTTTGTTTGCTAATACTTCAGCATTTATTTTCCTCTTTTTAATTGTCTTAATTGGAATTGATGAAGTATCTTTCTTCTATTGGCTCATTAGTCACTTATTCTTTTATTTTTCTTTAGCAGTTACTCTACAATTTTTTTAAACAGGCAAGGAGTCTTTATTAGTGGACAACTGCACCCTCCTCTTGTATAGTAGAATGCACATGGGCCCCTCTCTCAACAGGGTCTTTAAGAGGGAAGACCACATGCAGGTGGTGTTTATACAAGAAAGCAGGTTTACAGAAGCAGAACTGGGGTTAGTGATTACAGATAGCAATTAAAATTCCAGTAAATAACACAAAAAAAGCAGTAAGTCATCAAAGTGTTATGGGATCCAAGCAAAAATAAGTCCAGTACACAAACAAAGTCTGGAGAATTCAAGCTTTATCGCAAGCACAAAAGCTGACCAGCCAGAGACACAGTGCAGACTCAGGAGCTAACACTGTGACACAGAATAGTCATCAAGTCAGGGTTTTTTAATGATCATCTGTTGATATATGTTATAATTTGTGATTTTGAATACTTTCCAAAAAATGAAAGGGATTTGGGTTGCTTTATTTACACTTATCACTCCTTTCTTTAGTATGATTATTGTGTTTTACTCAATTTTAGTACACTTTAAATTCAATAAGACATTGCAACTTACTGATTTAAACAGCCAACCATTAGATTCGATGTGCAGTTACCACCTCAGTTGCTCCCCCTTCCTTCCTGTCCTTCTATCTCCCATCTGGGATCTCCTTCTGCCAGAAATCTAGTCTTTAAGTATGTTTCTAGTATTGACCTGTAGGCCACAAATTCTCTTAGGATTGCTTCCTACAAAATTATTTTATCTTGAACTCTAAATAGCCATATTAAGGTCTAATTGACACAAATGGAATATAGTTCAAATATACAATTCGATACACACAGAGACACACACACACACACACACACACACACACACACACGTAATGAATTGCCATAATCAAAACAGTGATCAAATTCTTCTGACCCACTCTTTTCAATATGCATTAATTATAAGGTATGGTGGGTTTTATTATTTTCACACATGTCTACAACGTGCTTTGATCACATTCATTCCTCCCATTTCTCTTTGTTATCCCCCATTCTCCCTCCTGCTGGTCCCCTTCCTCTTCCCTAACAGTACTCACTCTAGTTTCGTCTCTTTTTTATAAACTCTAGATTACACATGTGAAAGACAACATTCTCTATTTCTCATTCTGCATTTGGCTTATTTATTTAAAATGATGAATTCCATCTTTGTTCATTTTCCTACCAATGACAAAATTCTGTCTTTCTTTATGGCCTAACTCCATGATATATCTGTACCACATCTCGTTTATTCATATTCTCCTGGATGGGGACTATGCTGATTCCATGACTTTGTTACTGAGTTCAGTAGTTCTAATAGTCCAGGTGGGGAGCATACCTTTTGGGTCCCTTAGAACCAACCCATCTTTTCCTGGGCCTTCATGTTAAGTTCAACAAGAAGCCAGACAAATATCTGCCCTAACCTGGCCAATGATAACAGCAAACACATCATGCTTTCATGTGCCAGGTGCCCTTCTAAGCACGTTATACACTTGATATTTATCTTGTTTAATTAATCTTCATTGTAATTCTGAACGTTAGATGTTGTTGTTTCAGAGTTGTGCTCTGCCCAGCTCTGATAGGCTCTTCAGCTCTCTAAAAGCATGGTTCACTTGGACTGGTGAAAATCTTCCACATGAAAATTTCACAGTCCTCCTTTGGCCTCAGTATACGAATGTCTAGAGTTCTATGTAATTTATCATATCCGTGTGTGTGTGTGTGTGTGTGTGTGTGTGTGTGTGTGTGTGTACTCCTTCAGTGTATTTACTTGTAGATTTATAGGCACATTCTAGGTATGTGCAGATAATTGTATAAAATATTATTCTATGAAATGAGCCCCAAGAAAAGGAAACAAGAGACATTTTAGCTACCATTGTTGCTGTTTTTGTTTCCTTTTCCTTCAGTCTTGTTTGTTAGTTTGTATTTGGGAGGGCAAAAAAATGGAAAAAGAATGAACTGATACAACTGTGATACTTACTAGATACTATGTGGAAAATGAACTGGATATCTTGTGGGTGGGAAGGAAGGGAAAAACCAGGAGAGAGCAAAGGAAGGGGAGACATGGTTCAAAAAAATTGTACTCATTACTCACTACGTAACTCATATAACTATAATCCCACTGTATGTCAACTTTACAATAACAATTTAAAAAAGAAAATTTCATTCCCTCTGTATGTCAAGTCTACAATAACAATTTTAAAAAAGAAAATTTCACAGTAGCTAAGTATTAAGCACTGGACCATTGTTATTTTCAACATATTTGGTTTTTTTTATTTTGGACTATCTAGTAACTATAGGTAAATATACAGAATATAAACCACCAGTCATTCAATCACCAACACACACACACACACACACACACACACACACTTAGCAACTAATTATATATCCTTCTAACCTTTTGCTATTCTAAATAGTACCATAGAGAAATCTTTGTCACAAACCCTTGGTACATAGCTATAATTACCTATTTGGGATACATGCTTACAAGTAGAAGTGCTGCATTGAGCTGAAAAGCTCATGGCTTCTGACATCCTCATTAATTGTTAATTGGTTTGATGGGCAGGGATGTGGAAGATACAACACATGTGGATGCCAAAGTGAATTTTTAAAATAAAAAATGCAAAATGCAAAACACACTATTCCAGAACCACAATAATCTTCAATACAGTCCCCAAAGGATCTGTGGTGTGAGTATACCATATTATCGGTCTGTATTTGTCCTTTTAGAAAGAGACAAAAAAAAAGATTTAATTTTCAAAGTCAATAGCTTTTTGTCTGCAGACAGAATGAAGATTTGTCCTTTGTTTTTGCTTTCGATGATGCTGCTCTGGTTTCAATTGTGTTCACTCAATCAAGGAAATCATCACAAAGCATGTTCTTGTGTATAATGTTGACTGACAAGCTTAGACCCAGCTTCTGCTGTTGCTCCTTCATAAGGAATAGTTTCTCTGCCACACTTTGTCTGCAGATCCTCCAGGGGTGGCCCTGTGAAGTGGTGAATGCCATTTTTGTTGAAAGGGTTAGGAGGGAGAGTAATCTAATTCTACCTAAGACATAATACAGTAAACCAATGCTGTATTTCCATTGCTGTTGGAAAAAGAACAGTAACTGACAGCAAAGCTGAATAGCTTGATAGGCTCACAGTATAAATTACCTAGCGGAAGAGATGTGTTGAGAGGGAGAGTGAGGATTTGATCCCTGCCTTTTAGTTTTCAGGCATTGTCAACCACAAGTACAAAAGTTGGCTCCACAAACCTTGGTTTCATCCAGGATGCTAGAGAGCAAGCCAAGAGGGTTTTTTTCCCCCTCTTGCTAAGTTTTCAGGGTTGGTCTTTTGTGGATATGTTTACATTGGTGAATAAAGTCAGAGTACTTTAGATATTTTGCTACAAAAGTGTTTTTTTTGTGGGTTGGGCCCCATTAGTGGGTAATAAAATCAATTTAGCAAGTCATTGCTAACTTGTTTAATGAAAGTATACTTAAAAGAATAGAAAAAAGACTGGAATGAATTGAATAGAGTAATAAAGTAAAAAGAATAGTGTCCAGTGAAATAGAAAATATGCACATGTATAACACAAGTGTGGTTTTGTGAAACTTGTTTAGATTTAACATATGTGTATATATTACAGACTTTAAAAGCATACATTCATTATGAATCATGATCAAATAATTGCTGATTAGAATCTTTTACAATTTTTTCCACTATTGTGAGAATCATTAGTATGTAGACAGTTTTCCAAAGTGTTCTGAATTAAGCAGATTATACTTTAAGAGTTTGGTGTTACAGTGAACTTAAGTCTCCATGTTGATATAGACAATTACAGTGTCCTTTCTGACTAGCTGATGGTAGAAAACAAATTCAGTGTAACAGAATCTGTCTTTTCCTATAGATCTACACTGAAGGCAGATCCAACAGTTGCACTCTTTCAAATGTCAGATAGTAAATCACTATAATAGTGTTCAAATAGTAACCTCTGGATCCCCATACTTTGTAAGGCTGATGATTCATCTTAATACTGTAAACCTACTTGCCTATAACTGGAGTTAATAATTTGCCACCCAGTAAAGTCGCTTATAGTTTATTGTAATGACATATGCTGACTTTAAAATTTCACTATGACAGCTTGATAATAGAATAAGTTTCCACATATGTGAAACGAGTTCCTCCAATTCAGTGTAATTCAAACCTACGCTTTGCTTTGTATTTAACATTAAGTGGATACACAAAGGTGGGTAAGATGTAAGTAGTGATCCAACTCTATGTAACTAAGTGAAAACTAGGTATTTAGATACACATCTACAGATCATATTGGCATGTAATCCATTCAGCCAAATACACCTGTTCATTGGTACTTCACCCTTATAAAATGATAGAATAGTTGATGTCATAAATAAAAATAGCTCTAGGAAAGTCGTGAGCTGAGATGTTAGTTTCATCTGCCTAAGGCACTGTTTGAAAAGAACTTGGGTTGTGTTTGAGTTCAGCAATAATAAGGGGTTGTTGTATTTGATTAGTAGTGTCTGTGGGGGAGGAGCAGTTGGTAGCATGTTTGGTTTGTGCTTACCTGAACTTTTTAGGGGTCTTTGAAGCATTGTTCCTCATGCTGCAAAGGGAAGGGAAGGAATTACAACAGGTGGGTGTTACACAGAGTTAAGTCCTTCAGAATCTCTTGTTCCTGTTGTTCTTGTTCGTGTTCATCTAGATCAGATCTCATGAATGTTTGTATCTGTTTCTCATTTCCATTCCAATTGTCATTGTTGTGTTTTTGATCCTCATTAGAAGAATTATAGTAGACATGTTGCAATGTCTTTGTTGCTTCAAGGGCTTAAATTTTTTTTGATGGGGTCAGAGGTCATGGAGTCCATTGAAAACCATGAGAAATCTATGTACCATCTCTCCGGAAGCAGTGCTTGTACAAATGCCTGCAAATTAGTTAAGGAGGGTTGTGAATTCCCTGAGTTCTATGCTTAATTCATATTTCATGATCTAGTTTCTCTGTCTCTGCGTCTCTCTCTCTGTCTCTCTTTCTGTCTCTGTCTGTCCCTTTCTCTCTCTTTCTCTCTCTAGGTGTCTTTCTCTCTCCAATCTAGCCCTCAGTTTTCCATTAGAGTAATATTCCTGGTGCACAATTTGGATCATTTTATCTTTGCTCAGATCCCTTTTCTGTTGCCTTTGGAAAAAAAAACTCCAGTCTTCTTGGTTTAGAATCCCAAATTGTTCAGGTGTCTGACTCATTTCTGCCTTTGTAGCCTCAACACATTCTTCACCCCGGCGCCCTCCTCCTAAATACCAAATCTACAGCCAAGTTAAACCAAAATACCCATTATCCCCAGAAGTTTCTGCATTTTGTGACATAGCCACTGCCATTTTAGACCTCCTTCCGTTCCTCCCTTCCTAGTCAGACTCTTCCTCACCTCCAGGCCACTTTTTCCAGTTCTCACTTAGGTTTGTGGCTGTGCCACTTAGAACTTCGCAGCACCTTATGCAGGCTTTATACTTGGTGCTGGGTGTGTATCTGTCTGCCTTTAAATCCTCCCCCCTTCCTCTCCCTCCCCTGCTGTCCCCCTGAGGGCTGGCCTCCTGAGGTTTGTGCCTTCTCTGGGTTCAGAGAAAAGGCTTTAGGAAGAGAAAGTAGCACTGAAGGAAGGGGCAATGCAGGGTCTTCTCTCCTTCTGCCTCAGCCAGCCTCACTAGTGACACAGTCTTCTCTCTCCTGGGATTTCAGTAGCTTCTGGACAGGCCCACGGTGCTTTCAGTTGTTTTCTGGATCACTCTTGTGATAGGGCTGTAATAACCATACCTTCATTCTTATCTAGGTAGTTCAGAGGCTTTCCACATTTCTGAGTTCCTAGATGTCTCTTTCTCCTTTCTTTAACTACCTATCTTTTCCTTCACCTAACCAATTGCCTGCATTATATACTCCTATTTAAATACTTAGGTTACCCTATATTTCTTCTCAGCTAAATCTCCACCTATACAGCTGACATTTGATGGATATTTACTAAATTTTATGATAGGTCAAGTCCTATGTGAGTTATCTAGTGAATAACTAGCTAGCTAGTGAATAACTAATGGGGTAGTAACAAATCATCCTGAAACTCAGAAGTTTGACAACATTAGCATTTATTGGCTTAGGAATCTGAAGGTTGGCTGATTAGTTCTTACAATCCCTGAGTGGGTTCTATGGTCAGCTGTACACTGTACATCAGCAAGGTACTTCTCTCTGCCTGCTACGAGCCAGCTCCACCTTATGCCTCTCCCTGGTAGCAGGCCAGCTCAGGTATGCTGTTGTGGTAATCACAGAAGGACAGAGAAGCCCTTAAAACACAACAAGGACTTCTTCAAACTTCTATAAGCAGCATATCCAATAACACCCTGGTAATTAGGCAAAGTAAGTTACTGGACCGCAAACAGAACCAAAGACAGCAGGAAAATAGACTGAACCTCTTCAGGGAGGAGAACTGCAAAGTTACAGTGTAAAAGGACAAAATTACAGTAAAGAGAGACAGAGCACTGCACCTATTCTCAACAACCTCCTGTTATGCATTAAAAAAAAATTGTCAAGAGGGTAAGTCTCATGTTAAATATCTTACCACAACTTTTAAAAAGAAAGAAAGTGGTGCTGGTGGCTTATGTCTATAATCCTAGCTACTCAGGAGGCTGAGATCTGAGGAACATGATTCAAAGCCAGCCTAGGCAGGGAAGTCCTTGAGACTCATCTCCAATTAACCACAAAAAGCCTAAAGTGGAGCTGTGAGGTTCAAGTGGTTGGGCACTAGCCTTGCATAAAACTTCAAGGACAGGGCTGGGGATATGGCCTAGTGGCAAGAGTGCTTGCCTCATATACATGAGGCCCTGGGTTCAATTCCTCAGCACCACATATATACAGAAAACGGCCAGAAGTGGCGCTGTGGCTCAAGTGGCAGAGTGCTAGCCTTGAGCAAAAAGAAGCCAGAGACAGTGCTCAAGCCCTGAGTCCAAGCCCCAGTACTGGCAAAAACAACAACAACAACAACAAAACTTCAAGGACAGCACTCAGAAGCCCCAGGGCTAGAGAAAAAGGAAGGGAGGAAGGGAGGGAGGGAGGGAGGGAGGGAGGGAGGGAGGAAGGAAGGAAGGAAAGGAGGAAGGAAGGAAGGAAGGAAGGAAGGAAGGAAGGAAGGAAGGAAGGAAGGAAGGAAGGAAGGAAGGAAGGAAGGAAGGAAAAGCTAAATTAGAAAAAGAAATCTGAATTGACGAAATTTACAAAGGCAAAGCCAAAAGAACAGGAATTTGTTTCTGTAGAAGATACAAAGCATCCCTACATTGATAAGAAAGTGTTTAACTAGCAGAAAAAGAAATAGACAATTGGAAGGAAGAAAGAGAAGATGAGAACAGGAGAAAAGAAGGGATGGGAAGAGGAGGAGGAAAAATATCACAAAATAAGAATAAACCTTTCAAACATATTCAAAGAGTCTCAGTTTGATTCACCTGCATTAAAACAAAGGTTCCAAAAGTGGCATTGTGGCTCAAGTGGTAGAGCGCTAGCCTTGAGCAAAAAGAAGCTCAGGGACAGTGCTAAGGCCCTGAGTTCAAGTGGAGTTCAAGTCCTAAGACTGGCAAGAAAAAGAAAAACATGATTCAAATGTGGAAGTGGTGCTGTGGCTCAAAATGCTAGAGCACTAGCCTTGAGCTGAATAGCTCAGAGACAGTGCCCAGGCTCAGGGTTCAAAACCCACAACTGACAAAAAAAAAAAAAAAAGGTTCCGTTGATCTGCTATCAAATAAGTAAAGATAATATTTAGTAATTGATTATGTTAGCAAAGGCATAGGGAAATGGGACTTTGGGATATGAAATATAATTGGAACTACTCCTGAAGAGTATAATTTAAAATTATCAAACAAAATTTTAAAAAAATTCATTCTCCTTAAAGAGCTAATTGTCATATACATTAACTTACATTTGAGAACTGGTACTTATGCCATATTATGAATTAGAGTCCTTTGAAATAGTAGCAGAAAAGACTGTGCTGGCTTTCAATAAGTGTGATTATGGCTTAATGATATAAGAGGATACTCTGTAACTGTCAAAATAAAAATTTAAAAGACTGAGTAAGCCATTTAAATGCAAGCACAAAAGGAATGTAGGTTACTAATGCTATTCAAACAGTTTGAGACAGCTCCCTAGATAAATAGAATTAACTTTTGCCATGATATTAGCCTTTTAAAATTAAATTAAATATAAATTTAAGCCTTCTCAAAGTTTGTAGTAACATGCACATTATGTGTTTGCTAATTTGTTCTGTACAGTTACATTTGTAAAGAGCCATTTATAAATAACATACTAGTCAACCAAGGTAAAGATGCCTTTTATACCCTTTACCCTTCAATTTGCATTAATTGGGAGCAGCTATGGGAAGCTATGGGAAGCCAACCTCACCTGAGGTCGATGGCCGTAATAAAATGAACTGTTTCATGCCCAGAAATAAATGTATTCCAAATATAAATATGATTCAGTTACAAAACAGATTCTTATGAAACTACAAAATAACCGCACTGTTAATATATTGGAGCCCCAATTAAAAATGTGTAAAGAACACACATTCTGAGCTAAAGTTGTCCTAGGGAGGGATTCTCATTTTTGCTTTGAATCTTGTGTAAACAAAACTGGGCAGTCTCCTTTCAGCCCTAAACAAATCCACAGCTCTCTGTTTTCTAAAGAGAAGAATGCAAAATGGGTCTGTTTAAGTTGGAAGGATTTGAGCTTGGGCCTTGCTTCTTTAAATCGCCTTTACCATGGAGAAATTACTTTGAATTTTTCTGCTTGAAAGTTTGCTCTCCATTGGAGACATCATGAATGAGATGCTATGTGTCTGTTTTGTAGCAATGTTTGGAAGCTATCCTCAAAGAAAGTTTTTCAGTTTCTTTTCAGCTATTTAGAGCCCGGGCCTGTTCTCAGGTGTTCATAATAACTATAACCTCAGACTGTCCAAGGAAGATTCCTGGCCAGTCTCTTCTTTGTTGGTTGGACATTTCTCTCTTTTCCTTTTCCTCCTCTGGAAAATAGGATTGTTAAGACCTGCCTTATGTGGTCACTATGAGGATTAACTTATGTGAAACTAGGTGAAAAATTAACACAACCATGTCCATGGAGTGTGCTTAATGAATGTTACAAATAAAAACATGTATGGTTTATTATGTAAGAATTTTCAGATTATGTTCATGAGCCAACTTTATATATGTATGTATGTATATGTATGTATGCATATGTACACACACACATACACACACACGCAGTCCTCAAAGTCTAGGAATTAAACTCTCAAAAATATAAATTGAAAGGTAAATATTATGTATATGCAAAAGACACTGCTTATTTTTAGAAATTAATGTCAGAGATAATGATGTGCATTAACTCATAATTGCCATAAAGCTATAATGACGGTTACAACCACGAGCTGCTTCTTCCTGGTTTGTTGAGTTAATCTTTTTGAAGGCTTTAGGGCACTATGTGTTTCTAAATGTCTGGGTCTTCAGCCTCATACTCCCAGCGTCACTGGTGGTCTCGTGAACGGTGAGAGCAAAGCAAATGCTTGCATCAGAAGGTTTATAGCAAGAGCAGTGTACACAGATTTTGAAGGAAATAGATAAATACAATTCCAAAGTCTTCTTTTATGGTGCTTTGAGGAGGAATTAATAATAAGCAAGTCCATTTTTCCCAAATATGTGTTGCCTTTTTCTACATGGAAGAGCCCAAGTTTTGAGGAGCCAAGAGTGGAGTAGAAAAGACAATTTGCACACACACACACACACACGCACACGAGCATACACACACACATGCTTGCATGCATATGCAAACCCACACATAACCAGCAATCGCTTTAATGACATAACAAGCATTTTTATGGTACCATAAACGTTGGGTGTTGGGTGAAGAGACAATGACTGAGTATTTATCCGGTGTGGCGGTTGGAAGCAACGAGCTTCTGCAGATCCCCATAGCAGAGCTCCCACGAGTGATGCTGAGTACAGAGAGATGTGGGCACAGAGATTCCAGTCACAGCACACTGTTGCCCTGGTATGCAAATATGTATGCAAATGCAGCTTTTAAAAGTGGCAAGGAGAAATATAAACAAATGTATGTTCTGAGTTTAGGTTAGGGTTGTCAAAGAAATTGTACCTAGGTTGTATTCATATTTTTTAATTTAATTTTATTGTCAAGGTGATGTACAGAGGGGTTACAGTTACATACCTAAGGTAGTAAGTACATTTCTTGTCACACTTGTTACCCCCTCCCTCATTTTTCTCCTACTTTCCCTCCCCTCCAACCCCCCCAAGTTGTACAGTTCATTTCCAACATATTGTCTCATAAGTATTGCTGTTACATTGGTTCTCCCTTTGTCCTTTGTCTCACTATTTTGTTGTTCCCCTTCCCTTCCCTAATGCAGATAAACATACACACAATACCCAGGGAACCAAAAGAACAAACGTGACAAAAATATTAACAATTGTCAATTTAGGGTAGTGGGAACACAGACTTTATCTTTTACCAATCTCTGGTCTTCTGAGATTTCTAAGTTATGCATAGCCACAAACACTGTGGAATCATGCCGTGTTGTTTGCTACTTTTTTTAATTCCCTACTATTGGGACAATATGAAAAGGCTCTGAGACCAACAGTTCCCAGCTGCCTAACTGGGTATCACAGTTGAAAAGCACCTTTTCACTGGCAGTGCAGACAAGTTCTTAGAACATTGCAATAGGTGTGGGTTATTTGTCTGCCTGTCTAGTTGTGTTTGTATCTGTGCAGTATTTTCAGTTTGATAGCCCAGAGCAGAGTCTAGACCACACTACTGCATCATGCCAGGCCACATCCCCTGATGCCTCTCCCCCTCACCACCGGTGTCAACTAGCAGTGCCTCATGAGGCACAGACACACAGTTTATCTGTTAAGACCTCAACTGGGAGCTATCCTCTGACAGGAAGCTGGACTCTTTAGTATGAAATTTCCTATCACTTTGATGTTTATGCCTGTCTCTCAGCCAACTTACTGAAGCAAAATTCTTTAGATTTTGTTCCTGAAACTATGTAGAAAAGTAGATCTATGGAAGCCACCAAAGTCATTCCATTTCTGTACTGCTATGAAGTCCCTCCCCTGAAACCATCTTCTCCTCAAAAAGAGATTTTAATCTAGTCTGTTTGCATGTATTCAGAAATCAGAGACAGGTCAGAAACCAGATCCTATTCAAACATAGAAATTAGAGCAAGTATAGATTGATCAAATGTTGAGGAATTTTAAAAAATAAAACATATATTTATCTTGTGTTTATTTTCTTTTCCAGATCTGTGGATTCTTTTCCAGTTGGTTAACCTGCATGGATGCCAAGTTCTGCACATTATTTATGAATAAGAAGGTCAGATACCAAGCTTGACTTAACTATTTGCAAAATTATGATTTTTTTACTATTAACTGACACTTTTTAGCATTCTAGGAATTATCTTCCCATTACGGCATTGCTGCATTTTGATTTAACAATGTTTTGAACTGTGTAGGTATTCAAGAGAATGGTAAAATTTTATTCTGAAGAAGGAAAGTCATCATAACCTAGTGAGAGGGAAGAGCCCATTTCCCTAAGCAGGAAAACTGTGTCTCACAAAGATCCAGCCATCCTGTGTCATATATGTTTTCCTTGAGAGCCAAAATCATTCTTAAGAATTAGATAAGCATTGGTTAGAACAGCCAGAGAGAAAAGACATTCACTACACCTGGGTAGTAGAGCTCCATTTCTTTAGTGATAAACTTGGATTCCCCTTTCAGCTAGAGATATGTGGTAAAAAGAATCAAGCACCCTTTTTGGAACATTGGATTCTAATTTGGAGCTTGATTTATTTTCACTAGTAGAACAACAGTTTCAGTTTGTCTGCATTTAAGGTTGTGTCAGCACTTTCCTTTCTGTGTTTATTATTTTTAGCAGTTTATAACCTCACCACGAAAAAAAATATCCTTTTGGCACTGGAGTCGCATTCAGGTTTGGCCAGGGTCTGGTGGAGTCCATAGAAATGCTCACTGGCTGCAGGAGTTTGGGTCTTTTGAATGCTGTCTTTGTGCCTCCCCTCACCCATGGCCTCTGGCCTATTGTCTAGGCGCCTCAGTTGGGCTAGTGCTATCTGATTGTAACCAGTACTAATATTACAGTGCTCAGAGCCCAAGCCCTCCCTCAGGGGGCCCCAGTCTGGCTGCCTCTGTCTCCCAGCCCTCCAAACCAGTGGCCCAGTCCCAGTCCCAGCTCTCCTATCAGAAAATACCATTGGTAATACATGCAGTGTTCATGGAAAATGGGCTACTAAGAACCTTGGAAATCTGTGGGTCTCCAATGTGTGTGTATATAGCTTGTTACATATATTACACATAATATATTACATCTGTTACATATTACATATTTTGTGTGCCTTGCATACTGTATTTTACATTGATTACCTATTGCACATATTGTACATATTACATATATATTAAATAATTTTCTCCTTTCCCTAATGAAATCTTACAATTGGTAAAGCACAGAAAAGGACTGTTGTTCCCTCTCTTTGAAGTAGAAAGGCTTACCTTTTAAAGTCTCAACTCCTCAGCCTCTCCCCCTGTCCCAATCAAGGTGACCTCTGATAACCACCACCCCAATCTAGAACTCTAATGCCTGCACGTGTTCTTGCCAGACAGTCCCACCCTCATTTACAGATGACAAAACTAAGGAAAGATTTCTGTAAAGGCTCAAAACATGAGGGATTAAACTCAAGAGTGCACACTCTGTTAATCCGTTTTTGTCTAGTTTTGGAAAAGTCATAACTAATCCATAGTAGTAGCAATCAAAATCATCATTACCTCAGGAAAAAAAAAGATGATTAATGGGCCAAGGACAAGAGGGAATTTCCTGGAATGATAGAAATGTTGTGTGTTTTTATACACAACTATGGGCTACGTGGCATTTGTCAAAACTCATCAGCACATTTTAGTTTATGGAAATGATACTTCCATTGACAATCAAAATAAAGAAGGGAAATAATGCAAAAACTAAATTAGGCATATAACAAATGAGACTATGACAATTGCATATTGGAATTCAATCTGCTTTCTTCAAGTTGCATGAGCTATTCACTGATTTGGGTCAAACGGTCATTATAAAAAGCTTTTGAAGATCAGAGATCCTGTGATCTTCCTGTACTATTTTTGTTCAATAATCACCAATCAAAAATTCCATCAGAGCATTCTATGCAATGGAAGCACTGACTCTCATGAGAGTCTTTGAGCGTGGGATGGTTCAGTGTGCCCAAGGAGGCTCAGGTGTGGAGTCCCAGGTTCAATGTTTGATTCCACTGGCCAAGCATCACTGCCTTCCCATGGTGTCACAGACTGAGCACCACGCCCCTTAGAGAGAGAATGTTTTCTAAATAGGGGTCTTTTAAGCTTTAAAGGATGAGCACCACGGCCCTTAGAGAGAGAATGTTTTCTAAATAGGGGTCTTTTAAGCTTTAAGGGCTCCAAGAAACACCTTAAAAGTCTTTGAGGAAAGCAATGCTGGTAGGTGAAGATGATGCAGGTCACCCACCTAAGAAGCAGTTTGTTTCTCACCTATTGGCTACTGGACTTCTCTATCCAATTCCACATATATAATGGGATTCACCAGAGGAAAACATGTAACAAGCACAACACATACTTATCTCACTCTGATGCATCTTACTTCCTTAAACAGCCAGCTGATACAGAATGAGACAGTTTTAAAGCATCCCTTGTTTGTGCCTCCTTCACCTGTACAGATAGATAAGGGTCCAGGCCTGGCACATTCAGGACTATTCTACAAGTTCCTACTGACTCAAACTCAGCTCAAAAGTTAAGGATAGTGTTGGTGTCAACATCCTCTGAGTCTCTTTTCAGAATTTTGGCCCATGCAGAATATAGTAAAGATAAAATGAAGTAATAAAATAAAATAACAGGGATAGGACTTGTGCTTCTGGATGTTCTCAGCAAGTAACTCGCTATACAATGGCACGTTGATCTTTGATGGAGAAATGTTATGTCATAGTGAGACCTGGAACTTCAGGAGTTCCAGAAACGTTGGCTTTTTATTTGGGACTGTCTATTGTGCAGTAATGTCTGTTTCTTATTTTTTCCTGTACTCTTTTGACATGTACTATTCATAATAGGGAAATTTTCATGTTTAAAAGTGTTTACTCCTATGTATTTGAATACTTTTTCGGTGACCTGTAAAATGTAACATTCCCCTTCCTCATGCGTTGTAGCAAAATAGAACTTCTGGTGACTGAGCTCGAAAAACAGGCTTTCATGATACCCATAAATTAGGATGCTGGTAGATTCTGTGTTTTGCTTTCGGGAGTTACCAAGCACTGCCAAATACTTGCTCTTGGACCTACATTCTTGCTGAAGTCTTCTCACAAGCCCCTTCCTCTCATTTTGAAACAATCCTGTCCTTGAAAGCTTGTTGAAAAAAAATAAAATGAGAAGAGCAGGGAAAATGTTTCTGAAAAGGAAATTATGGCGATTTTGAGAAATGGCAAGAAAGGGTAATATGGAGCCAGAGCAGGAAGGGTTTGAAGATACTCAAATGTCCCAGTCTTTGTGGCTGTATTACTTTTCTTCCGAAAGAACAAACTGGCTACTCCTTGAGTGATTTCCCAGCAAAGGGCAAAAGTCTTGCTTAGCCCCAGTTCAGATCTACATTAACACAAATTTAGTTTGCTTACGAAGGAATGGTAAAACTGAGTCATCAGTAAAACAAATTTTTTAAATAACCAGGACATTTTTTTAGCCCACACATACCATGCTTTGCCTACACGTGACGCAAATTTCCTAATCAAACTAAATTTAATTTAGCAGGAGATTTTCTCCAACTAGTTTAGATTAATGTGCATGAGAGCAGAGATGAAATTACATAATGTAGGAGTTTGAGCAGAATTTGCTTCCCTTTTTGCAATTTCATTTAAACAGACTTGCTCCAAGACATTCAGAGTCAACATAACCCATTGGAAAATACCAAGACAGAAATTATATGTCTTCCTCATTCCAGGGACTTGTGGCAAGTGATTGTCCTAGAGCCAACGTTCTTGGAATTTTTTTCTTTTTATTTTTCTCCTTCTTTTTCCTCTTTCCTTCTTTCCTTCTCTTTCTCCAATAATGCAATCCCATAAGTGATTTCACAAATGAAAAATATCCTGGTTAGACTTATATCTCCTTTCTCCCTTTCAGAACTGTTTCCTACAGCAGTGCTATTGAAGTGACAGAAATGTAACCATTTCTCTTGTGTGCATAGAATTTCCATGGTCTGTATCCAGACAAGGAAAGCAAAGGGGAAATGGAGAAGTACCTGAAGACTCCATGGGGACAAGGCTAGACTTTGGCTGAGAACTGCCAGTCTGTAAGCCCCAATTTCTAGGAAAAGAAGCACTAGATTGGAATTAAATCAGCATCTTATGTTGAACAAATGTATCCTGTCAAGAGAATAAATACTATTTGGAACCTGTCACAACACAAAACCATTCATAATGATGAGGTAAACAAACAGAGATTTCTTCTTCTTTGCAGAGCCAGAGACATGTTTCCATGATTATCAGGCACTTGTGTTACCTTGCTTTTGTCTGCATCAATATTCCTAGTATACAACTTTATCCCTCATGTTTCCTGTCAGTTCAAGATAGCTGCTAGAACTCTAACCTTCCTGTACAAGTTCTAGACAATAAGAAAGATGAGTGGGGAGGATAAAAGACATCTTTAGCCAATCGTTTTTTTTCTATTTTAGAGGGCCTTACCAGAATTCCCATCTACCAATTACCTGCAATCTTATTCACTGACTCCTAGTTGCAAAGAAAGCTGGAACTTGTAGCCAGGTATCTTGATACCTTTATTCTGATAAAAGTGAGACACAGTTATGGAGGAATATTGTGGAGATACCTAACAGACCTGGTTCCAACAACTTTAGAGGCTCCTCTGGCATGAAAGCAAGCACCATCAGGGAAGAGATTAGAGGAGTTGATCTGGTAGCAGTACATCTTGGATAGAAAGGAAAGCAATGAATGACCCCAGTTTTTTAAAGACCCCAGTTTGTGGTAACAAGCTTTGTATTAATAAATAGCATCTAAGCCAGGAAATAATAAACATACCAAATAGTATTTATGAAGAATGAATTGGACACAGATAATGTGTTCATCAATTAGCTGTGTTCAAAACAATGTTCAAGGATGTTAAAAATAGGAGAAAATAGAACTGGGTTTAAACACACATGTGCACACATATGTATACTCATCCACTATGAATATATACCAGGGACCAGTCAGGACAGACATCAGCTATGGAGCTGGATAAACAAAAGAAGTACATGAATGTATTTCTCTGCAGAAAATGGCAGTACACTAAGGGTGCCATCTATCCACAATGTGTAAATAACACACCAATAAATATACACACGTGTACAATCAAAAGGTACCCTCCATGAGAATCACCTAGAGAAGGAAAGAAAAACAAAAAAGCAAGGAGTGAACAAACAGACTTTTAAAGGGAATAAAAGGAGGAGGAGTTGTAAAGATGGCTGGGAAGTCAGCTACAAGCTGTATGCTTGTCTGGAAGTAGAACAAGGAAACTTGTTAAAGATTGTTTTTAAATAGGGTGGGGGATAAGAAAGAGCAATAGAGGGGTAAATTGGATTAAAATACATGATACACATTGTAGAAATAATACAATGAAACCCCTTCCATTAATATATAATAAAAACATGAGGAAGAGGAGGAGAAGAGAAGAGAAGGAAATCAGAAGAAGGAGAAGCAGAAAAGGAAGAGAGGAGCAAAGGAGGAGAAGGGGGAGGAGAAGGAAGAGGATGAAGAAAAACTAAGCTGGAGGAAGAGGAAAAATTAGGCAGGATGGAGAAGGAATCAATTGCTTTTTTTTTCTATTTTCCTTGATTTTTCCTCCCTCTATCTATTCCTTCCTTCTTTCATCTTTGCATTTTAGGAGGAATAAGTGTATAGTTTAATAACCATATTTTCATAAACTTTCTGTTATGACTCCCAAATTGCAAAGCATTTAACCCCAAGTCCATTATTACATCTCTTTTATTAAGCCAGAAGGTGGCAGGTAGTGTCCAGACATTAACAGTTGACAAAATTGAAACCAATCTGTGTTGAGGAATGGTCAGGACCTGCCCTCTCACTGTGGCTGTTTTAGGGTACCACACACCCACAGTATGACATACTCACATAAGCATCCTTCCCCTGTGTATGTGATTTGCAAGTCTGGGCAAAATGACCAAGTTTATCCTCACAAACGTTATTGCTACTGTGTGTCTGACACACTTGACTTCAAGGCAAAGGCCTTCTTTTTTATTTTAGCTTTAAAATAAATCTCAGTTACAATAAATACATGTAACCCAGTGTGACTACACTTGATAAGGCCTATGTGATTTCTACGTGTTTTCACCAAATGTTGGTGAAGAGCAGATTGATAGATGTTGTTGGCTCTTGACTCCACAGCTTACTAAGGCAGGCAGGCATTGTGATTTCTTCAGGAATCTCCTGAACAACATCTATCGTTAAAGATAAATGCCTGCACTCTTATGTAGTCAAATATGGAAATAGGTATGGGAAGAACACACTCCAACTGTGAAATAGTGGTTAGCTTGATGAGAGAGCATGGAGAGAGGAAGAGAAAAGGTAGGTCATTAGTGGTTTATTCTGTTTTGTTTCTTGTTGGGAGATAAAGTGAATCGAAAAAATATAAATTGTTACCAAAGGGGGGGAGGGTCTACAATATTGTTTTGCACAGAGCAGAGCTGTGAACTCTTTCCTAACTTGAATTTTTTTAAACATTTAGCAAATGCACTTCTTATAGCATAAGTTGTATGTTTCCTTGCAATGATACGGCTGCTTTTAGTTTTGAGCAGTCTTACAGCAATGTTTCTCACTGTCAGGTATGCATTAGATCATCTGCAGTTAACTTGTTAAACTTGTTAAAACAGTTTTCAGGATGCCAGGTCCAGGGTTTTTTATTCAAGAGGCCCCAGGTGGGGTCTGAGAATCTGCATTTTAGCAATTTCCCCAGTGATGTAGATGTTGTGATCCACAGACCAGACTTTAGGAGCCACTGATCTCAGAGAATTTTTACTCGGAGACACAAGGGTGTAGATGATCACTCATTTCTTCACTCATCAAACAAACCACTGTTTGTACAGCAACATAATACAAGCTATGGTGTAAATATACCCTGTGTTCTTTAGGAAATGGGGACATAGGAGTAAGGAAAGGCTTGTTAAAGGATGGGATACCCTCATCTGAGTTTAGAAAGGTAACAGTAAGTTACATGGAGGAACAGCAAGGGTACAGGGAGGTATGAGATGTAATTTGTGCTCCAACTGTTCCAGATAGGGGCAAGAATTCAGGCTAGATGGACAAGAGAACTTCCCATCAGTGTCAGACCATGGAAGTCTGTCTATAGTGCCTAGATTTTAATCTGACAGCAGTGGAAAGCCACTTAAAAATAAGACAAACCAAGGATTTAATTCATTTTTATAGTTTAGAAAAGGTCCTGTGGCAAAGATGAGATATAAAAGGTGGAAGAGGTGAGACTGGCCACAGCAACCAGATAAGGAGGTACCCTAATGAAAAGGCTGCCTATGTGTAAAATGATGAGTGCAGTTCCAACTGTGAATGGAGAGGAAGGGGTAGATTTCAGGAACACAACAGAAGTAGAACTGGCAAAACACAGGGATTGATAGAATGCAGGAAGTAAGAGAGAAGCCATCAAAGACTAGTGCTGGGCTTATATCTTAAGATTTGGGTGTGTGTCGGTGCCATTCTCTGATCTAAGGAAAAGGAAGAGGAAGTGGAAGATGAGGAAGAGGGGGAGGAAGCAGAAGAAAAAGAATAGGAGGAAGTGGAGGAGGAAGATATTCAAAGGCTGGAGGAGGTATATCTGGCTTTAGGTATTTGAAATTTGAGGTATTTATATTTGATTTATGGGGAGGAGTCAAATTCTTAGAAAATGCACAAAAATTTATCCTAGACTTTGTAATTATAAAGAATAGACTTACACATAAATTTGCCTTAATTTCCAATCAGTTACATAAAGGGTATTTCTAAAATAAAAGCTGTTGATAGACATGGATTATTTTATAGCCTTTTGTAAGATAATTTGATGTAGTCTCCATTGTTTATATGATTGATTTAATCTATATTATTGATATAATTTGATAAAGGCTGTGTTGTTCATGCTTCCACAAACAGCATAGAAGACTGTTTCTCTCATATAAGGTCACCAGCATTACTTAATCTTCATGAGCTGGATAACACAATAGTGACACTGCTTTCATATGTACTTTTCATTACTTGTATGATTGGACACACTGCACTTTTTTGTGCACATTGTTCAAGATTTTTCTGTGCCATCAAGTATATTGAATGTTTTAAAATTGATTTTCACAAACTTGTTTTCTGCTGAGAATGCTATCATTTTTCCATCTTATTTGTTGACTGTGTTTCCCAGTCTTTTATTTGTCTTCAGTATTCTCACAAGGTATCTACTATGCTCATGTCTTCACCCCTTGCAAGCCCTGATTCAAGTTGTACTCAATCATTGATGTTCATCTGACAACTGTGTTTAAAACTTCAGCCTCCCTATATTCATTTTCTCCCTCTCCTCCTTCTTCTCTTTCCTTCTCCCTCCCTCTACTCTCAACATGAAATCTCACTATGTTGCCCAAGTATTCTTGAACTCCTGGCCTCAAGTGATCCTCTCACCTCAGCCTCCCAAGTAGCTATGACTACATTTCACATGACTGTGCCTGGGTTTGTTGTTAGGCTCCACTAAAATACAAGCCCCAAGAAAGCTGAGGTGCAGGAGCCTTTATCTGTTTTTTTACAGATCCATCCCAAGGACCTCGAATTAAGCCTTGCACCTGGTTGCCCAGCATATATCTTTTAAATAAATACTTTGTTTTTTGTATCTACCTGTCCTAGTGTTTCAAAAGTGAATCCATGTAATGTTATCCTTTTTTATTTCTCTCATTGTTTCATATTTTAAACTCTTTTTTTTTTCAGAGCTGAGGACTGAACTCAGGGCCCTACACTTCCACTGAGCTAAATCCCCAAATCTCAGGTTTTCTACTTTAAGCCTCAGCTTCATTTGCAGCTGGGATCTATGGTCTACAGATGATGGCCAGTTTACAGAATTCCATAGCTCATATTTTTATTTTATATGTTAATAAAAATGAATGTTCCCCATTAAAAATCAGAGAATAGAAATGGAAGGTAAAATGTTAACACCTGTGGTCTTTTCTCTGTATGCATTGTGTTTCTGAATAAAGAGATTAGAGAAGAAACAGCAATTGTTACAAGATGGCAGTGACATCTAGTGATACCTAGTAGCTTGAATTCTTCTAAAGAAATAAACTAGGAAATCATTGAGTGAGTTTGTTTGGAGGTAGAAAGATACATCTCCATGGGATCTGGTGAGACTACCACTGTTTTACTGGAGGCAGGGGGAAGCAAAGAAAAAGGGGGAAGGCAGAGAGAGAGAGAGAAGATAATAGGATGAATGATTCTAGACAAACCATCAGAGTACATCTCTCACCTCCGTGATCCACAGTAAAGAAGTTGACAGGGACATGAAAAGGACTTACCTTTGCCTTTTCTGTCTTTTTATTTTTCAATACTGGGAATTGATGCAGGGCCTCATGCCTGTACTCTACCACTTGAAATACACCCTGAACCATCTTGGTTTTTGTCTTTTGTTGTTATTAGTTTTTTCTGTTTTGTTGTGTTTTCTTGGTTGGTTGATATATGTGTGTGTGTGTGTGTGTATGTGCATTGTGTGTGTGTGCACACATGCCTGTCTGTCTTGGGGTTTGAATTCAGGGCCTAGGTGCTCACCCTGAGTTTTTTTGCTGAAGGCTAGTGCTCTATCCTTCGATCCACAGCTCTACTTTAAGGTTTGTTTGGTGATTCATTGAAGACAAGAGACTCACAGACATTCCTGACCAGGCTGCTTTGAACCCTACAGATCTCAGACTACTGAGTAGTTAGAATTGTAGACATGAGCCACCAGCACCCAGAGATGTCTTTCGTTTTTGATATAAGGTTTTGCTAATTTGGGTTGTCTGGCCTGGAATATACAATCCTCCTCCTCTACCTTGCAAATAGTTGGGCTTAAAGTTATACGCCACCACACCTGGCTTAAAAAAGACCCACCTTTGACCTAGGTCTACATGAGGAAAAACTGAGACAGGTAAGTTACCAAAGTAGCTCAAGAATTGTAGAAGCCTTTCAGATTGGGGGTTCCATCTAGGATAGAAGTAGAAGTCTCTTACCTCCTCTTTAGTAGATGTAACCTTCACTGGTGGTGCAGCCTTTGCTTCTCCAGTTTTAAATGCTCATGCAAGCACTAAGAAATCTTGCTGAAAATGCTCACTCTTAATCCAGAGGTCTGGTTGGAGGGCCTGAGCATCCATGTCCCTAGAAGAGCTCCCAGGCAATGCCCATGGTGCTGTCTACACACCATATGGCAGCAAAGTGACTCTAGGTTCAAATCCTATTGACTCCCAGTTCAGATCCTAATTTTGCCATAGGTTAGCTCTGGAGCTGTGAAGGGTCCGTTGAACTTGCCTTTATTGGTTTTCTCAGTTATAACACCATGTTGATATGTCAATAAATCATCATGAAGATGAAGTCAGTTAATGTATGCAAAATGCATAAAACAGTTTTGCCAGGCACATCCAAGAAATCATGTTAAGTGGTGGCTGCTGCTGTTTATTACTATTGTTATTTACCTATTTACTGGAAAATAGAGAATCCTATAACTGGCTGAACTTAGTTGAGACTCATTTGGACTTAGATATGAGCCATGAACTGATTCAAATTCCACCTCTGTGACCTTGAACTTCTCTAATCATTGAGATTAAATGACACCAGGTATGTCAGGCATGTGGCCTATACAGAAGACAGTCACTCCTTTACAGCACTTACTGTAAATTAACTTATATGTCAAAGCTTGCTAAAAAGCTACATGCATGGTTATATTTTCTCCAAATTTGGGACCATACTGGAGGTTGTATCTGGGCTCTGGGGCAAGCCTTGCCATTGATACAGTGATTCCATCTAGCCTGTATTCCACACTGTACTTCATGGCAGTCACTTAGGTGGTCGTCTGTTGCAAACTCATTGGAGCCAGGCTAGTGGACATCTCCTTCACCTTCTCCCCTCCCACCCAACATCCAGCATTTGCAACAGTTTGCCCTTAGCTCCCTGTTTATAGGGCAGAGACCTGCATCAATAAAAACTCACATATAAAAATTACACATAAGCCAGGCACTGATGGTTCATGTCTTGTAATTCTAGATTGCTTGATAGTCCAAAACCTAGAGGATCACTATTCAAAGCCAATCCAAGCAAAGAGTCCTCAAGACCCCATCTCCAATATAACTAGCCAAATCCAAGGTTGAAGGCATGGCTCATGTGGTAGATTATCAGCTGAACAAGCACAAAGTCCTGATTTCAAACCCCAGTACTGCCAAAAAAAATGTGTATAAGTTCACTGTGACTTCCACTTACTAAATTTCACATTCTTTTTAGAATTCAATGCTAACGTATTTGTATGCTATATTGAAGGATCCGATATTCAAGAAATTGAATATGAGCATCAAATACATGACAGTTGGTGTGTCTACTTGGAATTTGAAAGCAATTGGTATGATGGAAAAATCTGTAAATTTTTTAAGCTATTTTATTTGTGCTGGCACTGGGGCTTGAACTTAGGGCCTAGGCACTGTCCCTTAGCTTTTTTACTCCATGGGCTGTCAGAAATAAATCCTACCTTAAACAAGTCTTGCAGATAGCATTAGTATTTACAGAACAAATAAACTGAGCAGTAAATATTAATTTAGCAAAAGCCTTCCATTCAAAGGTAGCTACTTTATGTAACAAGTTAGGGAATCACTACCACCTGCTTCGCATGCAGTTTGCACCAAGCATTATCCAGCATACCACTCTGGTATGGAGGGTCTCCTTTGTACACATACTCTGGGAAGAAAGTAGCTAACTATATATTTAGATGAACTAGTACACAGCAACAATACTATCGCAGAATTCTAAAATAGTTTGAATATAGACTCCTAGACTTAATTTCTAAATCCTCCTAGTAAAATAATTTTCTAAGACTTCTAGAATCTTTTAACAGAGGCCATGGGGAGCTCTCCATCTGCTTATGCCAGCTACTGGTGCTTCTGGTCACATAGAAAGAGATTTCTAGAAATGAAAGGATTCTTAGAGATGATCTCCTTAGAAATAGCTGTCATCTTAAAGTACAGAAGTACCGCTTCTAGGAGCAAAGAGAGAAGAGGATCCTCAAAAAACATGTGCTTCAGAACTGTACTTGTCTGACATGTGGTTGCCTGGTACCTAATTCTGTTAGCAAATGTCAATTCATTGAGAAAACCAGGATGTTGACTTTATCTGTAAGCCACATAGAACTCATCTGAATGAATGAATGAATTTTTATGGAAACTCTTAACACCATTAGGCCTACCTTCCAAATGTCAGGAGAGTAAGGATTGGGGCAAGCAGGGAACAAGTGGACAAGAATGCAATGCTCTTTTTTTTAACTCCTGACTAAATCACTCCTGAGTTCTCTATCTGAGAGAGTTCCCAACCTGAGAGTGACCCATGGCATAGCACCCAGACAGTGTTTCTGTTGTGGAATGTGGCAGTATGTTGGGGAGGGAAGATGGAGCTAACGGCTTTGATCTTGTCTGTAAAAGATTAGACAAGGGAATGTAATAAAAATGAGCATAGGGCTCTCTACTCACATTATGGTTCAACCACAAGAAACACCAACTCCTATAACAAGAATGTTGTAGGTGAGTCAGACCCTTGATAATAACAACAGAAAAGGAAAAATGTTCCCAGTAATATCCCTTTGCAACTGTCCCCTAAAGCAAGCAGCTTTCAGCTCAAGAAGAAAAGCTGAAAAAATGTTGTGATGCCCCTAACCTGCAGACCCAAAGTCTGAAGCTGGGCCCTGGAACTTCAGGAGGGCCCTGAAAAACTTTATCCCCTTAATTACACTCAGAAGGCCATAAAATAGTAGAGAGAGCTGGGCCTGGCCCAGGGCAAATACAATAAACTCTGTTATTTGGTGGATGTAGATTAGATTCAGAAAAAAATGATACTATCCTCTTACCACTTTTCCCAGGAACTTCTTAAAAATGATTGTTTTTCTACCTCTATTTGAACCCATGGAAACATAGTTTTGATTTGAAAAGATAAAAGGGTTTAAGCTTCTCCTACTGGCTTAGTTTCCTGGCTAAGTGATTAAGAGGACAAAGTGAAATCTATACCTATATCATTGTTTCCCTACAGATTGGTATTTTATAATTTTTGTCTCCAAATTATTCTCTAATTTCTTGACAGAATACTTTAAAATATATTCACAGTCCTAGTTTCTTAGGCACTTTTGAGATTATTTTCTTTTCCTTGGCCATATGCTCCAATGTATTATTGTCCCAGTAAATATGTGAGCCACAAAGTCAAATCACATATGCAGTTTTCAAGGTTTTAGTTAACTACATTACAAAAATAACAAGTAGAGTTTAGTTTTAAATTACATTTTATATAACTTGGTATCCAAAAGGCCATTAGAAGTAACCAGTATTAAAAAGTATCAGTGAGGTGGTTTTTTTTTTAGCCTTCTCTTTTCTATGTCAAGACTTAGAAATGTGTATATACATTTTTTTAATGTTGACTATTTGGGCATAAATAAATTTTAAAAGGGAATTTTATATTCTTTCTGTAAATGAAAAATAAATATCTTTGCCAAAAGCAAAAGATGCCTATAAATAACTTTTAGTGTTAATTTCCTTACATTATCCAGAAACCTTCCTCCTAAATTTACCTTCAGAATGCCCAGGACTTTGGGCACCAGAGGCAGGGGCTGCACTAAGGCTTCCTGTGGAAGAGTGTAGGAATGAAATAGAGTCACCACAGAGCTACTATTAGGTCATTAGAGTAACACAACCGGTTCTTAAGCCTGTACAGTGAAGTGGGGATTGAAAGCATAAAACTGGACAGAGTCATTTCCTATGGCAGTGTTCGGAGAACTTTGCTTGTTTCTTTTCTTTGTACAGTGATTTTTCTTCCCTAGCTCTGTTTGCCAGAAGACACATCTGTGGTGGTACCCTGTGAGGATGGTGGCAGAGAGATGAGGGCTGAGGTGGAGGCTTCCATGAGCCGTCCTAGACTTTAGAGATGGCTCTTGCTCTCACCTGTTTGTGAGCTTCCTGCTTTCACAATCCAGTTGGCAAGACCTAATGAACCAAGGAATAAGAAAACAAATAACTAGTCACTTGATCCACCTGTCGCATAGACCTCAAGTCCACGAGTACAAACTCCAACTCAGCAAAGGCTAGACAGGTAATGAGTGACTCACTTCCTCAGGGGTGTGATCACTCTAAAAAATGCTGACTTGCCAGTGCTATTGCATTTAATATGTACATTTACTTGGTATTTAATATTATAAATACCCATGAGAAGATCAATTCTAGATTCTAACCCTGGGTAGATTCCACCAGCACATCGGCAGGGGCTCTTTAGACTAAGGAATGTGTCCAGGCACACTGTTGAGCTGACAGCAATGGGAGGGCTGGGCACTGCTGAGCTTCAGGACATTCCATCAAAGGGACAGGCCTACACATAACCATCTAGCCTTCCCCAGAGGCAGTCTTCTCCAGATGAAAACACAGAAAAGGCCACCACGGGTGTCATATGGTCAGGATCAGCCTGGCTCATGGCCAAAGTATCTTTGGCCTTTCCCTTATAAGTAAAACAGATGTGGCAGGCACTGTGAGGCTACAAGAATTGAGGTTTCCCGTCATCTCTAACTCCGCTTACATTTCTGTGGAGCTTTTCAGAAAGATTCTATTACCTCTCTTCTGATTTTAGAAAGATTACAGTTTTCACAGAGCTCTAACTTCATTCTTTTATGACATGACTTCCAAAGAGCACCCCCACCCCAAGGAAATAACTTGATACAAGGTAAGTGATTGAGAAAAGGGCTCTGTCTGTTGCTAAAATAGTATAAGAGCCAAGTTGAGATGCTCACCAGTAGCAACAAGAGAGTTAAGCTGCAGGTGTGGCCACCTGAGCAGGTGCTGTCCTTGCCCTTAGTTATGTGAACATGTTAAATTTACCACAGTGCTATGTTCCACACCTACACTGGTATAGCCCTGACGGGTCATTTCTCTGAGCCAGAGAAGATGTATAGGACCTTCCTCTCCCCAGATCTGAGCTGCATGTGAATAATGTATGGTTTGAGCCCTTCTGTTCATCTAGACTCTTACAATCTCTTGGTCTTAGCAAAAATTTTAGAGAGTGAGAACATGCATATCCTGCAATTTACAAAGCTTAAGGGCTTTGGTAGTACGTGCAGTTACAAAGCTTAAGAGCTTTGGTAATCCCAGCACTCAGGAGGCTGAGGCAGAAGCACTGTGTTTGAGACCAACCTGTGCTATATAGCATGACCCTGCCTCAAAACAAGGAAAAAATTCTCCATAAGACTTCATGGTACTCCATGGAACTCGACTCAGAAGAAGATATTGAATAGTTCCAGCTTCCTCATGCCCTGCCCTCCCCTTTATTTGGTATTTACTTGTCTCCTGACTTTCATCACCATTACTTAAAGGCTATGTTTTTCTTTTTTGTTTGTGTTGTTGTTGCTTTGGTTCTTTTACCTGTTCTTAAACTTCTTCTACATGATATGAACTCATACATACTTTTAGGAGCTTGCTGTTTTTTGCTCAGTATAAACTGTGAGACTCATACCTGATGGCAAAGATTCATATTTCATTCTTCTATATTGCTATGTTGTATCGATGATATAGATGTACCACAAATTGGTTTTTATTCTCCTTTTGAAAAATAGGAAACTGGAGTCTCATATGGGGCTGACAGCTAGGGGTAATAGGTATTTCTCTTGGCTATATATATAAGAATATATTTGACAGATTACCAGGTAGGTTTATGTCAACTATATTAGAAACTTTGAAACAGCTTTCCAGAAGTAGTTACACAAACTTACAACTTTGATATATGGGAATTATTTAGTTACTCTGTCCTCTCCAAAACTTGGTAGTGCCAGCGTTTTTTTCATTTGGACACCCTAATGGGTAAATGCTAGTAGCCTGCTCTGTATACAAGGTACATTTTCCTCTAAAAGAAAATAGACATAGTTGAAGTTAAGTTTTTTAATCCTTTTAAATTATTGGCTCTGACTATGAAGTTAACTAACCCTTTTAAGGAATCCTATTTTTCCTTCCTGATTGTACAATTGCTCTAGCTTCGTCAGATGGGAACATTCCTCAGCCACACACCTCAGTACACAGTATCCCTAAAGGGCCATGCATGAGGGAGAGAGCTTGCTGTCTGAGGCACTGTGAATTTGCCCCTATAGACCCAGGGCAGTCTGTTCATTCAGTAATACCCACTGTGTTCCAGGAAATGTGTATGGCCCTGAAAAAGCAACAAAGATTTAGGCTCACATTCTCATGAGAGAAACAAAAAGGCAGCATGCCATTGTCATGCAGGATGAGTGCTTAGAGAAGCAGATACATTCAAGAGACTTTGAAGAGAGTAGTGCTCGGGAACTGAGTTACAGTCAGGAGATGGAGAACATCCTGAGAGATACTGCATACAGGTAGGCCTCTGTCTTGGGGAAGGACTGTTAGGACAGCTGGAGTTTGAAGCCCTGTAGGAGGATACTTACAATAAAATGCACCAGGCTCGCTGGACCCTGGTGACTCACACCTGTGATTCCAACAACTCAGGATGCTGATATCTGAGGACTGAGGTTTGAAGCTAGCAAAGCAGAAAAGCCCTTATCACCAGATAACCAGCAAAAAAAGATGGAACTGCAACGGTAGCTTAAGTGGTAGAGTGCTAGCCTTGAGTAAGAAAGCTCAGGAACAGTACCTAGGCCTTGAGTTCAAGCCCCAGGACTAATACACACACACACACACACACACACACACACACACATACACACTCATACACACACACTGCACACAAGGATATATACCCACAAAGGACTAAACATGACGAGCATACGGAGGTGAAATTAAAATACATTTTGCAGAACTTCAGTCTAGTGAATGGCCTTTTTGGTTTACCTGCACACAAAGAAAATCCAGAATGCCATGACTCCTCAGTCTTTTATTCTTTTATCTTTTTAATTAAATTGCATGAAGGATTCACTTGAACTCCTTTTCTGGACATCAGACACCTTTTGTGTTAAATAGTTTGGAACTGATATATGCTTTCACACACATGATAGCCTAAGATAGGTTTCTTTGCTATATGCATCTTAGACCTAGCAGTTCAACCTGTGCAAAAGCCCTGAGTGTGATATAAGCCTACTCTAGCTCTCCTTTCAAATGGAGTTTTATTGTGTTTATGCCTTAGTTTGTCTTTTGAGGTAGGGTTTTACTATAATAAATTACAGGCTGGACTCCTGGCCTTCAACTGACAATCGTCTTGCCTCAGCATCCCAATTGCCAAGATAACAGTTGTCTACCACGATACTAGGCCTTAAAGTTTTATTCCTGGTGTTAACATCTATGCATGTTTTGCATGTGGTGGTGGGGCATTCCTGGGCTTTGAAGTCAGAGTCTTGCTGTTGCCAGGCAGGCAAGCACTCTGCCATTTGCCTCTTTTGCTTTAGTTATTTTTAGATAGAATCTTATACTTTTTGCCAGCCTTGGACCACAATCCAACCTCTACCTAACATAGCTGAGATTACAGGTGTCTATCCTTATGCCTAGATTGTTGAGATCTAGCCTAGATTTGTCTTAAACTTTGATCTTCTCTACCAATGAGCTGGCTGGTATCACACATATGAATAACCACTACTAGATCTAGTATCTATACATTTGATTGGAGTAATGGTATTCCTAATTAAGAATCTACTAAACTCAATGGAGCCACTTGTAATAACATCTAGAACCTTCTTCCTCAAGTATCTGGATACTAGCATATGGTATTAAATCACTCCTATTTTATTTAACAAACCCTCATATAGCATGAGCCTCTGTTTTCTAGGCCTCACTCTAACTTCATTTAGCCTTCATAAACACTTTATGATTTAGCAATGTTTCTTCATTCTCTTTTTCCAAATAAGGAAATGGAGGCACCTAAAGACTGTTTAACTTGTTCAAGTCCTGGAAGGGTCAGGATTTGACTCCACATAATCATATTCCTAAGCATCAGACTATGTTGCTTCTTATTTGTAAGGCGTCTAGGAGAAACTCAAAGAAACAAAGTTCATTCAGCACACATTTATTGAGCAACTGCCTAGTAGCAAGTCAGCAACAACTTTGTCCCAGGAACTCAACCTACATGGGGAGACTGATAGGAAGAATTATTTGCAATGCACCATTAACTACAGCAGGAAAGTATCTCTAGTTACTTTGCCTGAGGAAGTAAAGGAAGGACGTGGGCCTGTAAGGCTTACATGGAAAGGAACAAGTAGCTGCAGCAGTTCTGACCTGTAACAAGGTGAAGCTTGTTTGGGTGTCAGTGCACTTAGTGTCAAGGTACACTTCCAGGTATCCTAGATTCCAGGTACACTTTGAATGAATACAGGTGGCAGGACTGTGCAAGGCAGTGATTGTAGACATAGGTCAGAGGTCTTTGACATTTCTTTTATTTGTCCTTGCTAGGTGGGTGCTTGACCATTTGAGCCATACCTTCAGCTTTTTTCCCTCTGGTTATTTTTCAGATAGAATCTTACTTTCTGCCTGGGCAAATACCTGAACAGCAATTCTTCTATTTATGCTTTCTGTCATAGCTGGGATGAATGGCTTAAGCCACTGTACCCAGCTTTTTAAACTTAGATTAGGGTTTTCATAAACAATTTTTGGGGTGGCAGAGGGCTGGACTAGTGTGGAACCCTGATCATCTTAATCTCCATCTTCCAAGTAGCTTGGATTAAAGGGATAGGCCACGGACACCCGGCTCCTTGAAAAGCACTTTGTACCCATTGAAGCCATTAACAACTATTAAGTAGAAGGCTGAGGTGATAAACATCTTCTGGAAAGATCTAGCCTGGGTAACAGTTATCCACAAAATGATGCAGGATGTTTGGAATCTACAAGCTTCAGGTAAATTGAGAGTAAAATATAGAATCTCAATGATAGCTTATGAGAAGGGGACAGGGGACAGGAGTCAGGAGGGAGAAGTAAGTAAAGAGAGAAGAGAAAAGACAAAAATGCTACCCAAAGAAGAAGAAAAAAAGGAAGGAAAACAAGAAGAGAAGGGGTTGGGAAGAGGAGAGAAAATAAAGTATACCAGTACCTTAAAAGATCTTACAGTAAGATGTTACCAGCCCAGTACATATGTGTTTCTGGCTTTTACAAGTCAGTTCAACCAGCTACGGTGAGCTCTGGTAACTCACTAGCAGTTATTTTCATGGCTCTGCAATAGCAGAGATTACCTCTATCTAAAGATAATTTGTCAGGTTTATGTAAGACTTCATTTAGGGGGCATTGCCTTGGCACGTAGACAGCTTCCAGACCTTGCACACCAGCAGAAACATGTTCTCTGAACAGGGCAATAAAGCAAATTAAATTCATTGCTGGGTACCTTAGCAGTAAACAAGGCACATTTTCAGAAAGCTGCTTTAAAAAAAAAAGATACTTGGATTGCATTCTGACAATGATCAATCTGAAGTCTTGATGGCTTCAAACTCAAAGATACTTTCCATGTGAAGGGGGTGATGAAGCTTTATTTCAAGTCAAATTATTGTTTTATTCTCTGCAAGTTATAAGCAGCATAATTAGCAGAGAAAAGCATTGCTCTCTGCAATTATTATTATTACCAGGCTGAGTGGACATGCACCAGGACCAGCAGGGGAGGAAACATTGGAATGGTGGCAGTGCCTGTGCACGTGGCTAGGGTAGCGTGTCAGGTGTTAGCTGTCTGGGAGCCTCCTGATACTCCTGGAGTCTCATTTCATGGGGGTTTAGGTTACCACATGCCTTGCTCACCATCCTATCACAGCTGCAACACCAGCTTCCCACAGCAAGCCAGGGGGCATGGTGAGGAATCTCCAGCCAGAGAGCACAGTCTGGAGTTGAGAACAGTTTGTCTGGGAGGAGCGTTGTATGGCAGAACCCACATGGTCATGATGCCAGCCCAGCAGTGGTCAGCACAGGCATCTCTGATGCATCTCAGGAGCATGTAATTGGGATAGCTCAGCCGCTTTACATTCAGGATGTGGCTTTGAGTTCCAGCAGTTGATTTGCTTAGAGAGCCTCCATTCTGGACTTGGAGTAGGAGAAGCTCAGGCAGAACGTATGGCAATGTCTGCAGATCTTCAGAGCCCAGAGGACAGGTGAGTGTCACGCCACCTCAGAATACTCTCCATCTTGTTAATGTTTAAGTCAAGGTCTGGCCATAGTCCAGTTGTGGGTTTCCAATGGCCAAGTCCTCTTGAAATTCTTACATAGCCTTGCTAAGGGCAAGATTCCACAAATGTGTCTGCTATTGCCCATGTGTCTTGAAGTTAGAGAGGGAAAGGCTGAAATCTACATCCTAGGGGTCAAGCCTTTTCTGTCACAGATTAAGGGAAGTAGGAGAATCAAAGGATATGGATTAGAATTCTGTGTTTCCTAATCGTTAATTTTTTAAATTGTGTTTTTATCTTTATAGTCGTTGTACAAAGGGTTTAAATTCAACATGAGTATAGTGCATTTTGATCAATATAAACTTTAAAATTTTTTAGGAAGCGTGTCACCAGGGAAGAATTTTATCTTCCTATTTTGAAATCAAACACTGAATGAATAATTGAAGAGAAAATTGCAGTTGTTCCTAGTGCCATACTTGGAGTGCTATTCTAGTTGATTTAGGGGGGAAAAAACCTAAATATGTATCAGAGGATGGTTCCCAAGAGGCTGGCCCTGAGGAGTGTCCCATGATACCAAGAAAGAAGGAGGATGTGGAAGTGGACCCCAACAGAAGGAAAGGCTTGCCAGAGTGACTGCCCCTCATTTCAAGTATGGGAAACAATGGCTTGTCCAGGATTCCCAGGAAAAAGGGTTTGATACTTTGGGATGGGGTGAGGGGAAAGACTTCTTTGACTATCTAGTTTCAAGGGAAAAAAAAAGAGTGACCTACTGTGCAGAAAATAAATGTGAACTTGGCACATCATAGCAAATATTTCACGGACCCCTGTGAAATCCATGGACTTCTTAAAGAGTTTGGTGAGTGTGCCTGTGGAAATGGATTGTCTGAAGGTGATCTCCTCCCCTAGAATCTGAATGGACTATTTGTGTACAGAAAATCCCTGGGGCTTTGTTTGTTTACCAAGATCTGGCTTTGGATGAAGATGGTACTATTTCTACCATATGTCCTCCAACAAATTATTTTATCCTGATAAATATATGTTCACTGTGTGTGCTGTGCTGTGAAGGAGAGGTAAAATTTATCACATGTGAGAGGTATAAATGACAAAACATGGATAAAATATATATGTCAGTACTGGAGTAGACAGAACAAAAATAAACTTTCCTGACTACTTCTCAAAGGTCATAAGTAGAAAGGAAGAACAGAAAAAGCATAATTTCTGCCTGTGCATAAGTTCTTCATAATTATGTTCCTTTTTACTGTTAAGAATTATAGACACCATTCTAGCTTTGTGTGGGAAGTTACAATATAAGTCTGACTCCTAATATGTACCAGATTTGTGTCTTTCAAAAAAACTTGTAAAATCAAGTGAAAGATGATATTATGGTATCATATTTTTTAAAAGCATTCTAACCAAAATCTGAATGAACAGTGTAGAAAAAGAAATGCACTTGCAATAATTCAGTGTTTTTTATTAGAAGAAACCTATCCTCAGTTCCTAGTTAATCAAAGAGGAAAGGAAGTTACTTTTTACAGCAATACTTCCTAATGGGAAAGAAAAGTAAGTATATATAAAGTGAAAAGGAATAATTTTAAATAATAATAGAGTATATAATAGAAGTTAAACGCCTGGCTTTTTTTAGAGAAGAACATAGTTTTCAAAGGTAATGGGTTTTTTTTATTGAGTGTCCAATTCAGATAAGATCTGAAAGATGTGAACAGTCAGTGGGTGGCAAGGTATTTTAGCAGCTTTCAGAATGTTTGCTGTTGGTAAATTGTACGGAGGCTCTGACTCAGGTATTTCTAGGTGGGAAGATAGGCAAGAGACTCTCACCTTCAAGGAACACAAGCTAGGCTGGGGTATTCAGTGGTGTGGATAATGATTTCTCAAGTGGTGGAGAGGGAAAGAGAAGATTGTAAGTTGTAGCTGATGGCAACTTTCATTGCAGAAGTGAGAACATTAGTGGGGCTCAATGTCTTCCCATCTCAACAAACAGTAACATTCTTCACCCAACTGTTGAATCCAAAAACTCAGACACCATACTTCCTCTTCCCCTACCCCCAAATCCAAACTCACAGCAACTGGTACATGTTCTCTCTCCAAAATTCATGAAGAGTCTGCTCACTCTTTTTGTCTCCATTCCTGCCACCTAGGTCACATCACCCGACAGACACACTGGAATGTCCTAGTGGTCTGCCAATTGGTCTCTCTTTCCATCATTGGCACATCCTCTAATCCATCAACAAGAAATTCTGTCACTTTTTACTTAAACATTTTTTTTTTTTTTTGCCAGTCCTGGGCCTTGGACTCAGGGCCTGAGCACTGTCCCTGGCTTCTTCCCGCTCAAGGCTAGCACTCTGCCACTTGAGCCACAGCGCCGCTTCTGGCCGTTTTCTGTATATGTGGTGCTGGGGAATCGAACCTAGGGCCTCGTGTATCCGAGGCTGGCACTCTTGCCGCTAGGCTATATCCCCAGCCCTACTTAAACATTTTAAGGGCTGTTGGTAAGCTAAGAACAAAATCATTGCACCTGTCATGCCTACTAGACCCTGTGTGGTGCTGCCACACTGATCTCACCCCTCCTTCTTCTCACCTTGACTCCTCGTGGCTGAGCCATATTGGCTTCCTATGACTCGCTGATCTAGTTGGATGTACAATAGAGAAAAAAAGAATATAGAAAGGATGGGAGATCATAGGAGACCTGTCCTCAATATTATCACTGCAGCTTGGTCTGGTTCTATGGTTGTATGAGTTGGAAATATAGGACACATAGTTTGATTTCAAGGACTCCTGGGAATGATGCTTTAGTTTCTCACCACCAGCTTTGTTAAATTTGTTTGATTTCAAGGACTCCTGGGAATGATGCTTTAGTTTCTCACCACCAGCTTTGTTAAATTTGTTCTAAAATTGCCACCAAGAAGTCCAGCCATTATTTATTGTGTCCAGGTACAGAAATTCTGGTGACCACACAAATAGATGTGAGGATCCAATATTCTTAGTACTTTGCAGGCTGCTGGGGACCTAGACAATTACCATAGAGGATAATTGCAATGAGGAGTTTTACGAGGTGCCATGAGAACACAGGGGTGGGGCACCTAACTCTGTATTGGGAGGTAAAGGAAAGCTTCTCAGGACAAGTACCATCTTAGCTGAAGCCTAGGATAGTTGGAAGTAGGGAAGAAGACAGAGACAAGGGTTCAGCAGCTCTTGGCAGGGGACATAGCACACATATAAGGACAGTGTCTCCAAATGTCACATCTCTTGTATAAAATAATATCATATGTGCATCTAAACTACACATATTTCCCATTCTTTGAGGCATCTCTAGATTATTTATAACCTTTGATATAACATAAAATGTTATGTGAATAGTTGTTATATGTATTTTCAGGGAATAACGACAAGAAGAAAAAGTCTGTGCATGTTCATTATGAATGTGATTTTTTTTAATATTCCATCTATGATTGGTTGAATCTGTGACTGCTGAGTCCACAAACATGGAAAGCTAGCTATGCTAAGAGAGCACCAAAACACAACCCACAAAAGTTCAGACTAGTCACAATATAATGAGAAAATGAGAGTAAATGGAGAAAAATGGAACAAAATATGATTAGTACCAATCTATATGTACCTCTTAAAACACCATAAGGTCTTTAAATGTATCAGTAGGAAATGAGCAGTGAGATTACATGATCAAATGTGTCTTTTAAAGCATTTACTCTGGAAGCAGGATGAATAGGGGCTAAGTCTATAGGTTGTTAGGCCATCTGAAAAACTATTCTATAATAACCAAGGAGTCAGAATGTTGGTGTGAAACAAAGCTAAAATTGAAAGAATGATAAGTCTAGAAAGGGGGCATAAAAAGGAGAACCCTAAAGACTTAAAGATGAACTAAATAATTTGGATGGGGGAAAAGAGAAATAAGAATGACTCCTAAGTTTCGTCATCAGTAACTCTTACTAGGGGACCACTGGCTAAGACAGGAACTCAGAGTGAAAAGAAGCATATGGCAAGAAGAGAGGAAGTCACAACTGATAGTGAAATACCTTTCTCTTACATGAGAACAGGTTTCTTTGTGGCATAGTCTCTGGAAATTCTGGAACTAGATGGAGAGGAGGCTCTATGAAAGAGAGGAAGACAAAGAATGCATATGAAAAGAATAATTAAATTCCTCCTAGGTTTGTTTAAACTCTGCCCAACATACTAAGCAAAATCGTCTGCCATTAGTAAATAATATTGAAAAGAAATAATGAGTCTGTTAGGAAATAGCAATGTCCTCCCAACTCCATTATCCTGTGGGACCTGGTATTTACAAGTTCCAGAATCCTATCTGCTTTGGAGAAGGTGTTGCCAGCCCCTTGGGGGATGAATAAAGTTGTTTCCCAGTCCCAAGTGGCTTCACACCCCTCATCAACCATACATAGGCTTTCATTTCCATTTTGGATGAGTAAATGTCTGGGCTGTATGGTGTTTTATAAGCTTAATGGACATGTGAATGTGGGAAGAGACAGAGACACAGAGAAAGATGACAGTAGATAGCTGCTTGAGACACCACCCAATTAATTTAATGTCTGTGACATCATCCCATTTTAGTTGTAGGCTTCTAAAATGAGTAGCTCTTGTTTTACTTGTTATTTAAGCTCTTGTTAAACAGTGTGTTTCCATGAGAAAGGGAGTTTAGATGGAGCCATAACACCACTGGTATTTGGGGGTAGAAGATCTGTTGGGGGAGGGAGTTCTGTGCATCGTAGTTATCTATGTAGCAGCATCATTGGCCTGCATGTGCTAAATGCTGACAGAGAAAAAATACGTGTCCACACATTGTCCAGTGTCTATCAGAGAACAGAATCACCCCAGCTGAGAATTGTCGCTTTAAAGCAATGGTTCTCGAACTGTCCTGCTTGGAGCATCCGAATTGCCAGAAACTGTGATATCTGCAAATTCTGGGATTCCCAACTCAATCTGCTGAGAGGGAACTTGTAGAGGTAGGTCCTAGCAACCTCTTTAAGAAGCACTCCAGCCAATCCTGAGGCAAAGTAGTTTGAGAAGCCTTCAGAGCAGAGTAATAGTCATGAATGTCCCATGAAAGGTATTTATGTAAGGAATGGAGAAGGGAATCCTGTCTTTCTCTGCTCTTCCCTTTAACAAAAGGAAATGAAAATGAATTGAGTTTGTTTCAATTTTGGAGGCTGGGGATGGAACCCACAGATACGTGTGTGATAGACATGTGCTCTTGCAGTGAGCTACCCTACTAGTTTTCTGAGACAGGGTCTCCCAAAAGTTTAGGCTGACCTTGAACTTATTCTGTAGCCCAGGTTAGGCTCAGAACTTGTAATTTTCCTGGCTCTACCTCCTAAGTGCTGGGAGGACAGGCATGTACCATCACACCCTGCTACATCATCTTGTTTTAGAAAAGCAAAGACAATTGTCAGGTTCCCATCATAGAAAAGTATTAGGAATGGGCCACTATGTTTAAATCCCTTGAAATTTTTGTTACCCTGAATGGAATTTTTTTTTTATTTCTCCAGTCTCAAAGACCAATGATAGCATAATTGAGTATCTGATAGGATGAGACTAATGTTCTGCCTACTGAGCTAATTAAATAAACATAAGGAAGTAGAATAGAGACACTTTACATACTCTCCAGTGTGGTGTTCAGCTTCTCTTCAGATAAACCAGCCCACCTAACTGCCCATTATTCAAAAACCCAATGTGCTAGCAATGAAATCTTTCCTGGCTTTTGTCTTAGCTTCATGTCCTTTTGTTTTGTTTTGTTTTTTCATACCCAAAACAGGACTGAACAGGAGAGTGGAGTTTACTGGTTTATTTAAGCAGAAGTTTTGTATTGCATCCTACAAATCAAGTTAAAAGTTCTATTCTATTCCTCTAGTGTATCTTGCTAAAGAACTCAGTGATGTCAGTAGCTTCCATGCAAATGTCAGTATCTTCTTCAGCAAATGCTTTTGGGCACCCAAATGTTAAATTGAATTACAAAACTCACTTTATCAAAATAAGAAATCATAGTCCTCTTCAATAATTATTTTTACTTAAAATCTTGGACATGTCAAAATAAGGAAGAAAAATTTAGTGACATTTTATACGGGAATTTATTCATTTTTTGCCACATATTGATTTTTTTCAACTGTATGCAAGTAAACAGGACAAATATATATATTCTCTGACCTTATAGGCTTTTTTGTAGGCCAAGGGCAGGTAACTGGAGAGACAGAAAACAACCCAGTATTTCAAATATTATGTTATACTCTGTGAGTTATAAGATCAATTTAGTGGGCCACCAGCAGCCTTTATGATTGTAACTTTGTGATTGTTCCTAATAAAGTAGAATAAAGGAACCAGATTTCACTGCCAAACATTTTCAGTCTGTTATTTCAGCAAACTGTTGTTTCAGTTGTGTGAAAGAAGAAATCAATTCATGTAAATAATTTCTCATGGTGAAATTTAAAAGTTTGAAAAATACTAAAATTTTTTAAATGACTCAATAAATGAAATTACAATGCATACTATAGATGGACCACTGATCCATAATAGACCTCAGGAGGTGAGGAGATTGCCTGTGGATGAAGAGACCTGGCCAAAGAAGGAAAGGATAGGAGAGTCAGGGAGAGCTTTGTCAACAGGGTGACAAGCAAGTGCAGAGGTTCTACTTGAATAGCTGGCGTATGGCATCTGAATGTCCTAGAAAGTAGGTAGTTTCCTCCCTCAGAAAAAAAAAGATTCCATAACTTTAGGTTGATGGAGTCGCAAAGGCAAAAGCAAAGCATATGCCTGCTCCATTAATACCAGAAAGTTTCATTGAAAAGATATGGACAACCCCCACTTCAACCACGATAGAAGGGAGATATCTTCACCAAAAAAAAAAAAAATATATATATATATATATATATGTATCAGCCACTATTTATTGAGCTTTTACTATGAGCAAAAGTACTATCTAGGATGCATTTGAAAAGTTGATCAAGAATTTTAAGATAGGGCTGGGAAAAGAGTGCTTGCCTCGTATACATGAGGCCCTGGGTTCAATTCCTCAGCACCACATATACAGAAAATGGCCAGAAGTAGGCGCTGTGGCTCAAGTGGCAGAGTGCTAGCCTTGAGCAAAAAGAAGCCAGGGACAGTGCTCAGGCCCTGAGTTCACAGCCCAGGAATGGTTAAAAAAAAAAAAATTTTAAGATATAAGTACATAGTCCTAAGTATATGCAAAAGACCAAAGATCATTATTTATTTATTTTAAAAGATAATCATTTCTCTTTCCAAAAGTGTGTTCCAAACACCACAAATTTATTTTTTTCTTGGCTTTATAACAAAAGTTTCATTCATACTAGAATAGTTTCTGCCTCTTTAGCCACACACTCAAATGTAGATCTCATTAGAGAGAGATGTTCTATATCCACACTCTAGCTCTGCAGAGACATCAACCCTCCATGACACCCAAACCCCACACATGCTTCATAGAACCCCAAATTCCAAAGCCAGCAGCACTCCATCTCTTGGCTAGCTCACTCCCGATCTTTGGTAGTCTTACCTAGTATTCTTTTCCACAATTTTCTGCCACCTTGATGCCTGTACCTTCTTCAAACCTCAGCATCCTCTCTTTCCCCAGATAGGCAGATTTCAAAGGCCATTTCAAAGGCTGCCGATATGTACCCCAGCTTTGGTGACAATGGGCCATGAAAGCTCAGGCCATTGGCAAGAGGTCTGGAACCCATGCTTTACACTTCAGCTGAAGGCAACTGGAATTCAGGGTTTAAAAAACTGAGCATGGAGGGGCTGGGGATATAGCCTAGTGGCAAGAGTGCCTGCCTCGGATACACGAGGCCCTAGGTTCGATTCCCCAGCACCACATATACAGAAAACGGCCAGAAGCGGCGCTGTGGCTCAAGTGGCAGAGTGCTAGCCTTGAGCGGGAAGAAGCCAGGGACAGTGCTCAGGCCCTGAGTCCAAGGCCCAGGAATGGCCAAAAAAAAAAAAAAAACTGAGCATGGCGGGCTGGGGATATAGCCTAGTGGCAAGAGTGCCTGCCTCGGATACACGAGGCCCTAGGTTCGATTCCCCGGCACCACATATACAGAAAACGGCCAGAAGCGGTGCTGTGGCTCAAGTGGCAGAGTGCTAGCCTTGAGCGGGAAGAAGCCAGGGACAGTGCTCAGGCCCTGAGTCCAAGGCCCAGGACTGGCCAAAAAAAAAAAAAAAAAAAAAAAAAAAAAAAAAAAAAAACCCTGAGCATGGACAAAACAAAGACACAAGGAAATACTTGAATTTTTTTTTCAAATAAATAGTTGAGCATTGTGAATCTGAACAACCACAAATGCTGTCAGGGATGAGGGAATCTCAGGAATCCTGTAGCAATGTTGGTAGGAACTGGGAACGTAAACTGGACAGCAGTCTGGGGGTTCCTCAAAAACTTAAACAGGGATCTTCCCTACAACCTAGCCATACCACTCCTGGGAAACTACCCAGAACATCACAGCCAGGATATTGTAAAGACACTTGCACATCCATGTCTATTGCTGCATTATTCACAAGAGCCAAGTTATGGAAACAGCCCCAAATGCCTTCCAATAGATGAATGGATACAAAAAATGTGGTACTTGTACACAATAAAATTTTACACAGCCATTGGAGAGAATAATATTATGTTATTTGCAGGGAAATGGATGGACCTAGAACAAATAATATTAAGTGAAATAAGCCAAGCTTAGAGAGAGAAATGACACATGTTTTCTCTCCTATGTGAAAGTTAGAACTAAAATACCTCAAGACATGTTAAATTATAGAGCACTGTAGACACACACAGTGAGACCACAGAAGCATCCTCTTAGGGAAGAACACAAAGGCATTGCAAGGCCTATGTGCCTCTCATCATGTAAAGTTATTTTTGGAAATGAACTCCAAGAAATGGAAACAAAAGATTTTTTCTTTGTTGTTATTTTTTCTTCCTTTTCTTTTTGTCTTGTTTGTTTATCAGTCTTTGGTGAGAATAAGGGGGACACAGAAATGGAGGGACAAAGGATGAACAAACACAGAAGTAGTACTCAATAGACACTATGTTGAAAATGAACTGTGCAACTTGTTGATGGGGATAGTGGGGGGAAAAAAGAGAGAGAAGGGAAGGGGTGACATTTTCCAAAAATAAATGCATTCATTACCTGACTTACATAACTGTGATCCCTCTGTATATCACCTTTATAATAACAATAAAAAATTTAAATTCAAAAAAATGGTTGAGGATCACAACTTGCAAGGAGCCTACTAAATGTTCAAATTATTTTAAGCAACAGTTGTGGAATCTTCTTGGATATTTCTCAGGATTTTTTCTAAAGAAAGAACTCAGGATTCACAAGTAAACTTTGTTGCATATAGAAATGTTATCTTTGGCATTACTTGTATTTGGGAATCAGCCAAATATCTTTCAGTAGGATAATGTTAACTACATATGGTGGGTTAATTAAAATCATTTGAATCACTGTTTATGAAGAGATTATAGCGTGGGGAAATGGTTAAGTTTAATGTTAGGTGGAAAGGGATAAAAATAGAAATTTACAATGCAGTTTCAGCTATGAGTTGATAAGTCTAGATAGTTGTGTTCGCCCTCATTTTTTCAGATATCTTTTGATGTTTTAATCTTTTTAATCCCACAAACATATGTTCCAAACTTTTAACTTAAACAAGCTCATGTTATTCATCTTCAGTCAACATAGAAATAATCCATGGCTAGAGAGAATATTCAACATATACACGACTCTGTGAGATACTGAAATTTGCTGACTAACATTAGTGAGTATATACTTGTTTATTCTACTGCCAAATAATAAAGTAACACTAATATGTTACCGTTTACTTTGGAAGTGTTTGCAAATCAATCAAGAACTCTAATTTCATTGGGACTTCTTCCTTTAACTTGAAGGAAAAGGAGGGTCTGTAATACTAATTTGTTTTAAAGATGTGACTTTTTAAAGAATATGAATGATATGCTAATTTGCTCATACTTGACTTTGTCAATTAACTGTAAGAAAGTGAAAAAAAATTATTTTTGCCTAGAAATAGATTTTAGTTCTCGTTAAAAGTTACAGTGAATTCTCATACCCCCTCCATCGATTTATGTTGTTATAAGGTTATAAAATATGATCAGGCTGGATATAGAGTCACAGGTCTGCAATTCTGTCTACTTGAGAGACAGAAATGGTGGATCAAGATTCGAGGCCAGCCCAAGGCAAAGTTATGATACTCTATTTGAAAGACAAATTAAAAGGGCTGGGGCATTTGTTCATGTGGTAGAGGGTTTGCCTAGCAAATGAGAGTCCCCAATTCAAACAGCCAACTTAAGAACTTTGAGCAAGGGAAGCTGAGAGGGTAAATATAACAGCCAAACTGGTTATTTCTTCATCTAGTTGTCAAACTGCTGTGCCCTAGAAAGAAGAGGCCAGCTGTTCTGACCACCTTGAAAATTTGTTGGCGCAGAACCCCCTCCATTCCTAGAGGCATAGTTAGTTGACTCTAAGCAGACCAAAGGGGAGAATTTCTCCCTTGTTCTTCAGCTCTGTTTATATTTTCTCCTCTCAGGGAATCTATATTTATGACAACCCAGTGGTCTTGGGCAGTGCTCTGCATCTCCATGTGAGAAGCAGAGCCCTCTGTGGAAAGCTGCTTTATAGAAGAGACCACACTGTTGACAGAATTCAGCCTCCGCCCTGTGGGTGGTCAGACATGGGGAAATCTGAGCTTTCTAGAGCAGACCTGTCAGGTGCCAGGAAATTTAGATTCAGGGAGCTGTTATCTATTACAGTTATGAGCCTCCTGAAAACCAGAAGTACAGGTAACTAATATTCCTTCTGTGAGCCAAAACAAACTCCAAACCTTTAATCCCCAAATGACTGAACTATTAATATTGTAATGGTTTCTTTTTATATACCATGTGTAATGATTTGTCATTCTGGACCTAAGCAATAAAAACATCATTGAAGGGCTTTAACGTTGAAGCATTTCTAAATTGATAAATGGAGGAGTTGGGGGGGGGAGTATGTTATCTGCTGGAAAAGGCACTTTTTGAAGTCTGCTAGAGGAGGAGATAGACTCAGATTTCTTGGAAGTGAACTCAGGTTCAGAAAAAAATGGTCTAAGAGGCTTAGAGGAAGGCAGCAAGGTAGGATTAAGTGAAGGCAAACCTGATTTTGAATCCTGCATAGAACTGAATGCAAATTACTGAACTCTTCTGATCCTTCACCTTCTAAAATATGGAACTGTGAATAATTTCTCTTAATAGTAGATAGAGAAATTTGATAATGGATACAGTTGATATGCCTCTTTACCTCATTATTAAAATACATCAAAATGCTTCCAACTCATCATATCTGTCTGTCCTCATTTGGTAATTATGATGCAACCTGCAAAGTATCATGCCTAAATTAGATTTGGGTCCATTACCACTTATTATCTGAACCAGTATATGGGCAGATATTATCAATACATGCTCCACTCCCCTCTGACCCCATCCCATACACACAACTTCAGTTGCCAGCTCTACATCATCCATGCCTCCCAGCGTACAACCCAAACTCCATCTGCAGATTTGTCCTCCACACCCCTGGCACTCTATGGAAATGATGTTCCAGGAAGCAATAGAGGCCAGTGCACTGGTATATCTAGACATGAAAGAGATTCAATGTGCAAAAAATAATTTACGAGAGAGAAAAATGTATGGCAAGCTCAAAGTAATATATCTGCAAAATAGATTGAGATGCTGAGCAGGAAAACAGAAAGAGGGAGGAGCAAGTAAAATTGATAACCAAAGGGCTGGGAATATGGCCTAGTGGTAAAGTGCTCGCCTCCTATGCATGAAGCCCTGGGTTCGATTCCTCAGCACCACATATATAGAAAAAAGCTGGAAGTGGCGCTGTGGCTCAAGTGGTAGAGTGCCAGCCTAGAGCAAAAAGAATACAGGGACAGTGTTCAGGCCCTGAGTCCACACCCCAGGACTGGCAACAAAAAGAGTCTCATGGACTCAACTTCCTGTGCTGTCTAGTGAGTACCACTGTTGGATTGGCTCACCCCTTGTCCCTCCATTTCTGTGGCCCCCTTTACCCTTCCAAAGACAGATAAATGAATAAATATGACAAAAAGAAAGAAACAACAAAGAAAAAAATTGATAACCAAAGTCTACATGTTAAAGCTCTCAGACCCTTTGCAGTAAAATCAGGTATTAGAGCATATATGAATTGTCTCTTGTCATGATGATGCTCTATAACAGCTTCCAAACATAGCAGGTAACAGTAAATTAGCATGTAGCCCACGGTAGGTGGGGACCAAGGTTCAGGCTGGGCTAGTTTGCAAGTCCCTTGACTGGGTATACTCACATGTCAGGGGCTGGCTGGCCATGGGCTGATAGCATCTACAAGAACAATGGGAAAATTATACTCTCCATGTTATCCTTCTCCATCAAGCTAGCTCAGACATGCTGTCATGGTAGCAGTAGAGTCAAGAGCAAGTCCGGTGTCAGTGGCACTTTTCAAGCCTCTGCTTGTATCATGTCTGCCAGCAACCCTTTGGCCAAAGCTCTCATGTAGCTGAAATGAAACGTAGAGCTTAAAGTCTCTGCAAAGCTCCATAGCAAAGAACATGAAATCTGGAGAAAAGTAGTGAACTGAGAAGATCCTTACAATCTCCTCCAGCTAGGGGTCCTCCCTTCCACCAGTATCATTATCATTATGTCTGTGAGTTTGGTAGTATCGTAAGAAATGGGCATAAAGTCACAAAATGACTAACATCTTTTTCGTTGATGACAGGATTGTATGTACAAATAAAATACTCACACATTGTATCCAAAGGGTTTTAATTTTTTAAAAATTACAAGATGGTTGGGTTAAAAAATAAATGCACGAAAATCAATAAGTCTTCATTATAGTTAAGCACACAAAAAATATTTATTAGACACCAACTGGATGCTACATACTTGTCTGATCTCTGGAAAAATAGCAGTGAATGGAAGAGCCTAAATCTGCAGTGTCCATGAGGAAAAGAACATGTGAGTAACTGAGATCAGCATGTTTCTTTCTAGGCAAAGGGAGCCTCAAGCTCATAAGTCTTCAACTAAGATACATAGCATATTTTGTTTGTTAAGAACCATCAGTTATAAGTGCAGATGGAATTGTCTCTCTAACTAGACAAAGTATAAATATATATAAAATAATTATTTGAAGGACATAGATAAGATCCATTTTTTAAAAAACTATTCTAAAAACAAAACAGACTAACTTGTCCCACTAAATACTTAAACATATTGAAATGGCTGATATCAACACAATACATTGACAAAGAACTAAACAAATCGATCTGTATAACAGATTTGTGTTTCCCTACAACCCAGATTATTCTCACTTGCTAATATAAATTCAAAAGTTAATTACAGATGGCAATATGAAGATACATTTTTAACTAAGCAAACATAAGACCATGTATTGATCTCTATTGCTGCCCAACAAGTCACCACAAACCTAGCATCTTAACTAATACAAAGTCATTGTAACAGACAATTGCCCTTCAGCTCTCTAGGCAAGGTGTCTCATGCAGGTTTTACCTCCAGGGCTGCATTCCTCTCTGAGGGCTCAGTGAAGAGGGAGAGGCCCTTTGCTTGAAATTCCCAGAGCTTCACATCCCTTAGCATATAGCTTCTCCCCTCTATCTTTGAGGTCAACAGTGTGGACTCTTGCTGACCCACATTCTTAGCCACAACTCCTCACCACAGTAGCAAGTTTTCTCTCTCATGAAGACTCGGGTAACCAGGCTGGGTCCACTTGAATATGCTGAGATTGACTCCCAACTGAAAGGCTATACCCTTCGTCACATCTGCAGAGTCCTTTGGCCATGTGAGATAAACATGAGGGCAGGAACCTCTTTATTTTTAGAGACTATCTTTATTTTCACCAGAAATATTTTGGAGAAAAATCTAGGAGAATATCTTTACAACCCATGTCTCAGGGAAGTATTTAGAAACAATGGGCGATTAACCCATAAGGGATAGATAAGAGCTTCAGTGTACTGTGCCATGGGATTTTTTTTTAATTGTATAGTATGACCAAATACACCATAAACAAAGACAAAAACACAGGCTAGGTGTCTCACAACAGGTGGAAGACAAAGCGTTAGTGTCTGCATTTCCACAGCCATTGTAAGAACCGAGAAATAAAATTTAAAAAAAAAAAAGAAAACTGGAGAATGATATGAAGTCAGTTCACCAAAAATGCAAATCCATGTGAAAATACCTACAATCTCAGCAGTTTTCAGACAAACACCCAGGTTTATGGTGACAATGAATACATTTGGTTCCTAGCATTGCTATAACAAGTTGTCATAAACTTGATGGATTTAAATAATAGGAATGGATTTTTTCATGCTCCCCAAAGCAAGAAATCTAAAAATCAAGATCTGAGCAGGACCACAATTGCCCTGTGAGCCCTTGGAGAGTCCTTCCTTGAGTTTCCAGTAGCTGGTACATTATTCCAATCTCTGTCTTCTCTCTTCTCTTATCCCTGTGTGTCTTTCTCCTCCATGTCTCTTATAAAAACATTTGTCATTGAATTTAGGGTCTACCAGACAATCCAGAAGGATCTCAAATGGTGACCCATAATTATATCTGCAAAGACTCCCTTACCAAATCATGCATTCTGAAGACAGGTCCTGAACATCTTTTGGGGAGCTACCATTTAGCCACTACAATGAGATATTATCCCTCCCATAAAATCAGTAAGTATGTTAAAGGAGTGATAACATCCAGCACTATGGGAAATGAAGAAATGGGAAAAAGTATCTACCACATGCCTGTGATCTTATGAATTTTGGAAAAACAGTGTAGCACAGTCTACAAATAAAACACTCACACATATACATCATGTATTAAATGATTCAGCCTTCTGGAAACTAGCCTACAAAAGCAGAAACACCAGTATGCAGCATTCTCTATATAAAATTTTTGTTGCATCATTGTGGTGAGAGGAAATAAAAAGAATCTGGAAACTAAATGAATACACAGCAATTGCAGAATGATCAGAGGAAAAAATCACGATGCATCTCTATCATGAATATGTATATCTAAGAGACGAGTAATATTTGGAAAGAAAGATGAGTATCTTTCCTAAAGTATCTGATTTTCTCGTGTTCAGAGTGATTCTAGCTTGCTCCAGAATTCATGTTTGAGAGACTAAGTCGAAAAAATTTACTTTCTTTTGGGTCATAACTCATAGAACCATGAATTGAGTTGCCCTTGGTTTAATATAACAAGTACTGTCCCTTTTCACCAGCCACTCTGGTTCCCATTTTTCATCCTCAGGTGAGTAAATGGCACATGCTTGTCTTTCACGCTGATTGTTTGGGAACATATGCTAAATTCCAGAAGTCGCCAAAAGTTCTTTCCTCCCTGGGGCACCGTGAGAATATTGCTCTGTGATCTAACTGGACAGATCCAGAGATACAATCAGTTGTTTTTGACTGAGTCATTGCTGAGTAAGTGAGAAAATGCCGTGCATGTTAGGAGCCAGAGCCAAGGTGGAGGACATTTAGCCAAAGCTGTCTTGCTTCCGCCTCCTGTCACTCCCTGAGTACTTGAAGGAACAAGAACTCACTGAAAATGGCACACAGCTTCCTCCTCCAAGAAAAACCACATGCTTGAAAGGTATAAACTGTGGTGTGATTGCTTCGAAAGTAAATCAGAAAAAATGATTTTTTTAAGGTACACTTGCCTAGAATCCTCAAATTTCTTGGAATTTCTATTTAAAACCAGGATACAGTAAAGCCACCAGCACAACCATGTTTATTGAAGCACTATTCACCATAGCAAAGGTGAGGAATCTGCCTCAGTGCCCCTCAATGGACAAATGAATCAAGAAAAAAAATATATATATATACACACATATATATATGTGAATTTTACTCATTCATTAGAAAGAATGGTATTGTACCATTTGTAAAGAAATGGAAAAAACTAGGAAAAATTATGTTAATTGAAGCAAGTCAGGCCCAGAGAGACAAAGGATCCATGTTTTCCCTTATATGTGGAGTCTAGATTTAACTTACAAACTCCTAAGTACATATGTTTGGAATTAACTAAAATATGATAGATTCAAGGGAGGTCTCAAATAGTGTAATTCCTTAGAACACCAAAATTGAAGTTTAGCAAAATAAAACACCAGGAAGTGGGTACTCCAAAAAGATGGGATGGGATCAAGGAGAAAGGGTTACACACAAAAGAGGACAGGACAGAAGGAAAATGCAGACAGGAATACAATATATCTTCTACAAAATTAAGAAGAGTAAGGGAAGGAGTGGGTAGAGAAAGAATGTTGAAAGAGGTGACATTGATCGAGATATAGTATATACATAAACTGCTTTGTTAAATGGCAACTCCTTTGTACAACTACTTAAAGGTAATAATAAAAAATCTGTTATAAAAAGAATTTAGATATACACATGATAAATATCTAAATATTCTCATTTCAAACAGTACTTTTGATGAATACAAAAAAAGTAAGAAATGCTGTTCCTTCCATCATGGGAACTGTCTTAAAATGGTGAAGGAGAACATGGTCATACCTGGTAGTTTGGGAAAAACAAGACAGATAGAAGTAATTTCTGATTCAATTGTCTGCATGCTGTATGGATAGGGCATCAAGCTGACACAAGGCATAGTTTCAAGGCCTTACCTGAAATTTCTTGGAAAGTTTTCACAGATCTGCTAACAGAGTCTCCTTGCTCCCAGAAAGGCTAGTGATTAACCCAGCCTCCACTCTTGAAAGTCTTTCTTATTTTTAAAGAACCCTTAGGTATAAAGTGTGATTCTTAGTTTGTTCTATGTTTGTATTATTCTACAATGAGTATTCATTGCTCTTCTAATAAGGAAAGAACATGTTAATTCAAACACCTACCTGTGTGGTTTACAAATAGTGCATAAAGTGTCTTTTGAAAGAGTTTTTAAAGAAATATCCAACTTAACTGTTTCCGTGACCCTACTTAGGCAATTTACACACTGATTTATACAGGAGATTAACTCCTCAGTTGGTTATATGAGAGACACTACTGAAGCATAAAGAAGCCAAATCTTGGGGCTCTCTTCCTCTGTATTTTTTCATGATAGAGACAATGAAACATGAAGAGTATGAGTAGTCCCATTCAGTGTACAGCCCTGGAAGAAGCCATGTCCCTGGGCAAAAATGCACACCCATCATCTTTGAGGCTCTTGATCATCTTTTATGGAGGATCTTCCTTCTGGAACCTTCTCAGGCTCAACAAAAATGGAGCCAAGACTTTTTCTCTCCTTTTGTTTTTCCAACCGGTTGATGGTATGTCGTGTTCTGGTGAGTTTATACATATTTATCTTTTGACCAGGTGACCAGGTTCCTCCATTAGTCCAGCGTTCTTCTCAGCTTCTGAACTTTGTCCTCAGCCTAGGCATGCCAGAAACATTGCGCCAAGTAATTGCAGTAGACAGTGTTTGGAAACGAATTGCCCATCTTCTGCTACTTCCTGACCATTTATTAGTAGCAGCTTTGAACAGTGAAGCTTCTAACTGAAGCTACTATTATCCTAAAATAAGAAGCCACATCCAGGGCTGCCTTTTGACTCAAATGTCAGCTCTCATTCCTTGCAAACATATCCTGTCTCTCCAACTGGACTCTCTAATGGAAGATCAAAGAGCCTCTTAAGACCTGGCCCTTATTTTTTCTATTTCAAGAAGCAGGTTAATGCTGATGGTTATGTCTCAAGTCTTGACTACACTAGAGTGGCAATCGAGGTGTATCTGACCTTTAATTCTAAGTTAAATAAAAAGACAATGGAGAGTTATTGAAGAGGTAGGAAGAAGAAAAGGAAGTAGAAAGCTGGAGTATGAAGAGTCAATAGCATTTCCATGAGAAGAGACTTAGATTGCTTATCTCTACTGTCCAGTACTGTATCTGCTAACCCTAGCTGGCTGTTTAACATTCAATGTAAAATAAATTTAAATTTAAATACTCCAGTTAACTATCTAAATGTTCCATTTCTTGGAATCCATGTTTCATGCTCAGTAACCACCTGGGGTCAATGGCTCCCACACTGAATAGTGCAGATAGACATGATTATCACTGCGCATCCTGCTAGACAGCACGGACACAACCAGACAGAATACCAGACACCTGGGGAGCACACACAGTCATGGGCACAGAGAGGCACATTCAGCCTTAGAACCAAACTTAAGGCATTCAGGCTGGTCTCAAAACACTGTGCAGTGAAGTTTGCCTTTTCACTGCTCAGTTTTTCTAGGTAAATCACAGGAAGAGAAGAAGGCCAGCAGGTTCTAGCTGAATTCAGAAGTTCAAAGTAGCCATGAAGTCCAGTCATACTTACAAAAACTGAGGTGAAAATTTAAATTTAAAAAAATCATCGCAAGCCAGGCACAAGAGGCTCACACCTGTAATCCTAGCTACTCAAGAGGCTGAGATCTGTGGATCACAATTCAAACCCAGGCCAGGCAAGAAAGTTGGTGAGACTCTTATCTCAAATTAATTATCAAAAATCCATAAATGGAGGTATAACTCAAGTGGTAGAGTGCCATCCTTGAGTAAAAAAAGTTCAAAGACAATGCCAGGCCCCAGTACCAGCACTAAAAACAAAACAATAAACATTCTATATAGATTATCTTGAGTGGAAAATTTAACTTCTGAACAAACTTGTCTTTATACTTCAGATGAAATAAATACTCAGCTATGTCAGCGTAAGAAGCTCTTTCCAATTACTCAGCAAAATCATGTAGTGAACTTGCTGGCCAATCAATAGCATCAAAAGCACCTATTTAAATACTATTTCAATTATATACTAACCTGTAGTAAAATATTCCCCAAAGAAAAGGTGTTCCTTACATCTTCTGAGTGCACATGTTTGTGGATAGAGCATAGATGTAAGTGTCTTGGCTTTTCAAACATGGTTTATGCTCTCCATGTATTCACATTTCTTTCTCACTGATACCTTGGGGTACTTTCATTAATACTGTGCCCTACCTATATTTAATCTCCTATAAAGAATATCAGCTTCTTTTTATATGTTTAAATTAGACTTCCAGAAACGAATGTGGAAAGTTTTCAGACCTGGGACAACATTTGAACTATGATTATATGAGGAATTTGAGTTTCTGTCAACATATTTTTGGACATGGTAGTTCAGAAAGTTAACAGCAATTTTACGGAATTCATAGGTAATCTGTCTGCTTGCACTGGAGGGAAGACATCTCTTTCCTGCTCTTTTCGCACCTGGGATGACTGTGCCAGGAGCCAGTGTGTAATTAGAAAGCAACTTGCAGCTGGTATTTCAGGAAGTTTCTTCTTTTCCTTGGAATTCAATCCATAGCATTTGGTTATTTGACAGAAAAACAACAGAATTGAGAGGGGAAAAAATGACTTCAAGGTGTGTTGTTTCCCAAAGCAAGAACTCTGGAGATGGCTGGTTCTAGAGTGTGCTGGTGTGGCATGACAGGATGATCATGGTGCCCTGCTGTGTCACTCTGCCTTTCTTTCTCATGGTGACATTTGTCCTCAGGTCCCCTCAGAATGACACAGCATCATACCTCCAAGCCTGGAAAAATAGTCATTTCTCCCTACATGCGTTTCATTATAGGAACAAAATCTTCCTGGAACCCTCTCCATTGCAAACTGCCTAGCACATCATGTTTGGTCATGTGCTTACATCTTACAATGAAGGAGGTCACATGTTTCAATTACCCACTAACAAGTTACCCCCAAACTTAGTGGCTTTGAACACGTTCTTATGATTCTGGAGTCTGGAAAGGGTTTTTCTGGCTGATGTTTCTGTGGCATCTGCTGGGACTACAACATCCCATACTCTTCGGGCATCTGTTGTTCTTAATCCATGTGGTCTCTCAGGATGGTGGGCTTGGGCTTCCTCACAGCATGGTCACCTCAATGAGATCTGACTGTTTCCTCAGGGGCCAGCTTCAAAGGAGAGGTGAAATAAAGGTTTTGGAGCCTCTCAAAGTGTAGTATCAGAAGCCATAGAGCACCAGTTAAGCACTCTCTTGGTCAAAGTAAGCCAAAGGGCCAGCTGGATTCAGTCAGACCACTTGCCTTGATAAAAGGGGTGGCAAACTCACAGTGCCAAAGAAATGCAAGATGGGAAGAATTTCAGCCATTTGTGGAAACAATCCACTCTACAGAGAGCATGCATACCGGATGTTTCCAGTCTTCAGAGAAATGTGAATGGATGGTAGGAAAGAGTCTAAGCAGAGTGAGTGATAAACGGTGAGCCTAAACTAACTTTGATGGCCACAGACTTCACGGGGTAGCTGCCTTCCTGCACCAGTCATCACCTAGATACAGCCAGTTCCAGTGAAGTCCCTCAGGGGGCCCTTGGGAATATAGTACCAACAGTGTCACACTCAAGAAATGACGACCCATACCTGAGTTTTAGAGAGACCTAAACTAATCTGGCTTCATCTTCTGTAAAGTTTATTTAATGGAGGAATGTTACCATACATTTTCAGTAAACAAAATATGTGCATAGGAAATCAGCAGAATAACAAAACGATAAGATTTGATCAGATTATGATCAAAATAATAAATTATATTTATTTGTATAGCCCTCTATTTCTTTTTTGCATGTTTGACCTAGTATATAATTTTAAATGAAATTAAAGGCAGCCATAGTAAAGCTAGATTTTCTTAAGGAGGAGAAAGTCATTCACGCTCAATTCTCATTTCTTCCTCTATGTCTAAAGTTTCCCTGTTTCCAAGGCACAACACAAAAGGGGAGGTCTCTGCAGAGTGATTACACAGTCTTCCAAAGAAAGCACACTAGATTTGTTAACAACACATCTCAACATCCTCGGAGTCAGAGTATCTGGAAGCAATGAGACTTTTTCAGTTACAAAATAAGCTTCCCAGGACACTTTCAAGAGTAACCTGTCTAGGGCTGGGGATATGGCCTAGTGGCAAGAGTGCCTGCCTCATATACATGAGGCCCTGGGTTCGATTCCCCAGCACCACATATACAGAAAACGGCCAGAAGTGGCGCTGTGGCTCAAGTGGCAGAGTGCTAGCCTTGAGCAAAAAGGAAGCCAGGGACAGTGCTCAGGCCCTGAGTCCAAGGCCCAGGACTGGCCAAAAAAAAAAAAAAAGAAAAAGAAAAGAGTAACCTGTCTAGGTGTGTTGTACCCATAATTTAACTTGTTGGATGGAAACCCTTTTGCACAACTGCTTAAAATAACTTAAGAAATAATAAAATAAAACCAGTCTTATTTTTTATATAATCAGCTAATGTTTCATACTGGACTCTGTAATAGACCTTGAGTGCCATGAAGGTACCAAACCAGCACACAAAAACTTTGCAGCTCAGAAGTTCTGTCAAATGATACTTTGGACAAATCTGTAAAAAAAAATCTCTAAATTTAAAAAAAAGATTCCAAATTTATAGCTTTAGTCAAACTTCTCTTTTGGCATTCAAATGTTTTTATACAGTCTGACACAGATCAATGAGAGGGCTAGAATGTGGAAACCTAGCCTCTACTTTGCAGCTAAGTTCATGCTTTTGGAGCACACTGGCATTATCTTATCAAAAGGTATTGCACTAGGGGAGAGGGGGGAATGAGGGACGAGGTAACAAACAGTACAAGAAATGTATCCAATGCCTAATATATGAAACTGTAACCTCTCTGTAATTAAGTTTGATTATATATATATATATATGTGTATTGCACTGTTATTGACAAGAGCAAAATTAATTATAAAGCCTGGCAGTTACCATTAATGACATATTGTGCAAAATTTGTCAGATATCTTCTCCCTGAATCTTCACATTCCCTCAGTAAGATAGCATGATCAGAATTTCACTGGTAGAAAAATGGAAGTGGAGGGAAGTTAAGTACATTGCCTAAGAAGGCACCTCTCTAGGAAGTGATGGATCTGGATTTGAACCCAGGGTAACCTGACTTCAAAGCCATACAAGATATTGATTCCCAAAACAAGACCGAGGAGAGCCCCTAACCTGATCCAACAGACTAGGATTTCCAGACGCGTTTGGGCTTCTGGGTTGTGTCCCATACAGCATCTGTGGTCTTTAGCAGCCTGATCCCTCCTGCCTCACCTGCCTGCTCCAACACATCCCAAGAAGGGAATAATCTAACCAGCAGAGACCAGATTTTGCCAAAATTCTTTTTCTGTACAACAGCTAAGCACAGGTTTTGTTTAAAAAATAGTTTAAAAAAGAATTTATTTAATGAAGAGGAAGTAAAGGCCATGCAGAAGGTTGAGCAGTGGGAAACCAGTTGTCTCAGTAAGCACAGTTTTAAATTCCAATGGAATGCATGTTGGGGGACTGGCTGTCCTTTACTGCAAAAGGAAAAGACGGGTTTAATAACCTGGAAATTAAGAATGTGAAAGCAAGAGACTGGAAAGCCTTCCAAAGGGGTGGGGGGGACAGCACGCTCAGCTGTTTGGAGGTTATGCCCTGTAGTGTGATTTGCAGGCTTATGGACGACTTTGCTAAAATCGTTACAGCAAAATAGCCCCTTTTCCCTCAAAACTCTATTGTTCCATTATTATGCTAGAACTGTACTTGAGTTGAGTCATTGAGTTTTGTACGCATCAGCCTTTGTCCAGGCTCAGGACTGAGAACTGAAGATTTATTCCTGAGGGTAAGATAGATTCTGACCTCAAGCAAAGAGCTGATGACAGAGCTGGGACCCCGGGCACAGAACCAAGTGCTGCACATAGGTGATCAGTGCATGGGCAACTGCGGAGGGAGCCAGTTTAGCACTGCCTTTACGTCTCAATTCAGAACCTTACTTCACCACAACGCCAAAATCCAAGTGTTAGAATATGAACAGGCTCTAAACCCCACGGCTGAGAGGTGTGATTTCTGTAGTTCCTATGACCATAGATCATTTGAAAGACTCTTAACAAAAGCAATGCATGTTTATAGTAAAATCATAATGACAATGAGCAGTTGTAGATATAAATAGAAAAGTCCTCCATCATATCTCCGAGCCACACTACCAACAGGTGGCCACTAGTAATATTTTTTTTCCATTTTTATGCATCTTACTATAAATTCCATAGACACAGTACATATGCACTGTGGGGATATGTGCGTATTTATAGATTTTACACAGATGAGCTCTTTTTTCCTTAAAGAAAAGTCTCTCCATACTTCTCCATATAACTTTATTTCACTTTGTATGACTTCTTCATTCCCTTTAATAGCCACATCTAAATCCATGGAATTATTAGATGAACCAAAATGTATTTTCTGAATCTTCAGTTAATGGGCATTCAAGTTGTTTCTAGAGTGTAGTAATATCACACGTGCCACAATGAATTATCTGTGAATATATATTTCAACAAGTAGAAATACAGTGTCAAAATGCATGCTGACTATTCCTCATCCAAAATGCTTGAGACCATAAGTAATTTGGATTTCAGATATGTTTGGTTCCTGGAACATTTGCGTACATATTTATATAATGAAATATCTGGAGATCTTTGTTTAGACTTGGGTCTTATGATTAAACTTGGGTCTCTAGGTCTAAACACAGAATTCATTCATGTTCAGTATACACTTTTTGCATATAGCTTAAAGGTAATTTTATGTACTGTGTTTGTTCACTTTATTTCTTTTCTACCAGTCCTGGGTTTGAGCTAAGGGCCTGGTGCTTGTTTTGCTTGCTTACTTATTGATGCAACTTATGTTCTACCCCTTGAGCCATGCTTTCAGCCCAACCTTCTGTTGGTTAGATCATTTTTGAATGTGTTGTTATTTTACTGGGGCTAGAACTCAGAAACTCACTCTTGCTCAGCTTTTTTTTTTTCTCACAAATTGCACGCTGCCATTTAGGCAATGCCTCCAGTCCAGCTTTCTTTGTAGGTTGATTGGAGATACAATCTCAAAGACTTTGCTGCCCAGGCTAGAACCTTATTCCTCCAGTCTCAGCCTCCTGAGTAGCTAGGATTAGAGATGCAAGCCTGCAGCACTCAGTGTTAGATAGTACTTTTTAATGTACCTGTGTTTGAAATATGATCCATCACATGAGATACACTTGTACCATGCCACATTCAAGATTGCCAGTTTAGGATTTTAGATACAGAATGCCCATCCTCTGTTGTCAAAAGCTTAACTCATTTGCTCTCCAATGGACAACTGAAAGAAAATCTCTATTCTTTTACAACAAAGGTGCTTGAGAATAGGCCAGGGATTCAAAGGGTGACTGATGGCGCTGTGGAGTAGCTTGGATCTCAGATGGGAGGTAGCCAGGTCCACACAGAGCTCTGTAAGTGGAAGATAGTGAATGGAAAGGGTAGAGCTGAGGAGTCAAAGGCCTTCTAGTTTCTCAGTCTTCCTTCTAAAATCTTTTTTTTTAAGTTTTTATTATAAAACTGATGTACAGAGAGGTTACAGTTTCATACGTTAGGCATTGGATACATTTCTTGTACTGTTTGTTCCTTCTAAAATCTTAAAGCCGCTCAAGTATAGAAATTGTGTTTGAGTTTGCATGAGTTTGGGGGTTCGTGTTCAACTTTAATCTGTCGTTGGAGGAATGTAGCAGGATCCTCTTTTATAGATTAGGCAAGGTTCCCAGATGGTACCGTGTAAAAAGGTGAGAGACAGACAAGAAGGGGGAATCAGTTAGTGTCTTCTACTCAACACAACAGTCCTACAGAATCCAGAAGGCCAGGCTCTTTTTAAAGTGGATCTCCTGAACTACTCCTTTTGGTGTGGTGATTTTCATGATCAGGAAGCTTGGGGAGCTCCTGCCACCTGCACCACAGTGAGGTTAGTCAGAAAATGTTCAAGAATCATTTCAGTGTCTTTTATTTCATGTCTGGCAGATCTAAAAAGTAAAAGATTCAAGGTTAGTCATTGCTATGTAGGTCTTCTGCTGAGACTCTGATCCCCACCCAGGATAGAGCATTGCTAGACCCAAAGCAAGCTCCTCTAGTCACAGAAAAGCTGCTCCCCAATTTCTAATTAATTAGGGGTTCTGTTTTGTTTTGTTGTAAAGTACTGGTTTGTACTCAGGGCCATGTGTTTGCTAAGCAAAGTCCTCTACCACTTGAGCCACTGCTAATTAGGGTATTTGAGCCACTTAATTGGGCATCTTGTCTCAAAGTAAAAGCTGAATTGAGTTGTTGAGAATATTAAATCTTTGACATGAATCTTTAGAATTAATAAAAGGAGGAACTTCAATCCATATCTTTTTATTTCAAAAACCAGTTTGGAAGTTGATGGCAACAAGCATGGGGATTGTTGTTAGTTTGAAATAACATTTTGTTTCCAAGATGCCTCTTGTGTAAATTCAGACATTTCTGAAATGGCCCAATGAGGGATTCTGGTCCATGCCTCTCACAATTGTTTGTAGAATTGTGATAGACACCCATACTGAAAATTTTATGGCTCATGAAGAGTGAGCCACACACACTATATGTCTTTAAAGCAATTTACTGAAGAAGAAGAAGAAGAGCTATACCTCATCTTCATAACTAAAAAAGAAGCACAATTTTTTTTCTGCCAGTGTTCTGGCCTGGGGGGTATTTTTTTGGTTTGGTTTGGTTTTATTGTTTTGTTTTGGAGGGTTTTGTTTTATTTTGTTTCAGCTCTGAAATTATGGGCAACTTTGCAGGTATATCTTGAGTGGCTGAGAATATAAAAAGGAAGCACAGCTTCATTTCACTTCTTTTTCTGGAAGGAAATAGGAACCAAGATTCAAGGCTTTCTGCCACCAATAAAATAGGGGGAGAGATGGTTAATATTGCCCTTGGTAAATGATAAAGATGAAGGAAGGGATTTTTAGATTAGTCAGTATGCTAGAGGAAGGCCATACATACTAGTGTCTTGCTAGAAATGGGTAGGTTAATCTTACAGTAATGAAGTTTTTGCTGTGTCAATAAGAAGCGAGCTTGACTTCAGTCTCAGGGTTTTAAAAAAATATTTTAGAGGAATTTTGTGAAAGAAAAACTGTGACAAACTTCTCAGATATTTTAGCCTAGGCTGCAGTTAAGACCTTCTAACCAAGAAATAAACTTCTCATGACAAAGAGGGATTTTTTTTTCTTTATGTGACAGCTGTAACTGAAACACCAAGTGACATTTTAGCATTTTACTTCATTTCTTAAAGACAACTTGTACTTTAATTCGTAGTCTTCTCCCTCCAAACTAAGTAAATAAATAAGACTGATGGATAGATGGATGGTTATATATCAACACACTGGCTGTTTACTGAAGTAAACTTGGAATGCAGTTTCTTTGATGACAGAACCATATAAAAATGACATTTTCATAAGGTAAAATGACCACATGTTGACAGTTTGTCATGTTGTTTCCTAGTGGAATATGCATCTCTCACATTTGAACTTTTGTATGCCCTTAGAACTTTGCACAAACTGGCAACCACGCGTCTTTGAAGCATCTTTCTCCAGCCCCACCTGGGGATCTTGCCAGTGCTTTAAATCATATGTGCTTGAATTCTTTAGGAATTCCTCAGTCTTCATGCAGCTAATAATCTGAAGTAATGAAGCTCTTGTTTGTCCCATAGCCAGCTTTCGATTTGGCCAGCAGGCGCTGGCTTGAAATCCCACACTGGGCTCCTGTCCATTTTTTCGGAGGTCTCCTCTCCTCTCCTTTCCTTTTCTTAGCCAGCACTCTGGGCAACAGTCAGAAATCAGAAGGGCTTTATTTCTTTAAGCAAGTCACTTCTTTCACTGGTTCTGGCATTGCTCTGGTGCAGTGGCTTTCAAATTGATGGCCATAGCCCACAGCAAGAAAGACATTTTATGTAATGATCAAGAATACAAGGGATGTATGTTTGCAATGCAAACAAAAGTTTTACAAAACAATTCTTCCACTTAATAAAATAGTAAACTCTTCTTTTCCCCAACCTGCTCTGTCTTCTTTTTTCCTCTCTTTTTGTGTCTTGTTTGTCTTTCTTTTCATTTTTGAAAAGGTACTACTTGCAACCCAGTAAATTGATTTCATAAACCACTTGTATGGGTTAGGATCCATACTTTGAAAAACACTGCTTTTGTGTACTTCATTCTACCCAGGAACTTTCAGTCTTGGCAGGCTTGCTTATACTGGCAGAAAAAGGCAGAACTTATTGCTAGGAACCGGGTAAAAACATCCTTTTGAGGCTTTCAGGCGACTTTTTTTTTTTTTTACTGGCAATGGAAATAAACAGTTATTAAGTCTATTAATGGAGGATGGTCCCAGCACACGCTCTCAGAAGGCAGATGGAATCCCATAGAACCCCACTGTAGAACTTAGCATGAGTGAGCTCTCAGCTGATGATAATCCCGGGCTGGCCTCTTTTTCATGTATGTTGGAAGGTTTGCAGACAGCTGAACTCAGGATGTGGATTTAGACTCGAGCTAGGCAGCTGTCAATCATACCTCATTTCCTCTTGAGGCTGGGAACTGAGTCTCCTCTGGGTTTCCACCAGTACTTGGCTTTCTTAACTTGTGTCCTGGCCTCATACAGCCTAGCTTTTCCACCCCATGTCACATCTTGTCTTGCTGGGGAACATGGGAGTAAAGACATGCTTTCTAGATTTGGGAAAGACTTAAAGATGCTCTTAAATCTTAGCCCAGGGCCTTTTGATACCATGCTATATTAATACACAGACAGAATCCTATTCAGTACAGCTTCCAAGCTGCAGCTTTTGTGGAGCTACAACTGTAGAGAAAAGTGCCCAGTAAACCCAATACTTGACAATTTTCATGATTAAATGTTCTATCTCCTCTTGGCCTTTCCTCAAGGACCTGGAACGCTTGAGGAATCTCTCAGGCCATTTGCAAACTAGAAGATAGTAGCCTTGTAGAAGTTACACTTCTCTACCAGTGATTTCCTCAGTCAGGGCCAGGAAAAATCGTTACTCGCTTAACATGGTTCAGAGAGTAAAGGAAAGCATAAATAAGGTAACACATATGACAATACTAAGGCATCTAATGTTCATCTGCTCAGTCTTTGTCTGCTTCCAATCTATGCAGACTTAATGGACAGGAGGGCCCTTTAGTACCCATAGCCCCAGGAGATGGAAGTTTATGATGAATATGCAAGGATTAGGTAAAAGAAAAGAGTAAAACCAAGGGCACTTTGTAGGGGGAAGCCAGGCAGAACTGTCCAGTCGCAAAGAAAGGAATCTAAAAAGGAAGGGTACTCTGTTCGTGGACTCACCTAAATATAACTATCTCCCAAAGGCCTCAACTCCAAATATCATGTTGGGTAGGAAGTGTGGGATAGGATTTCAGTATATGAATCTGAGGAGAGCACAGACATTCAGTCATAATAAGTTTCTCTTTCCAATGATTAGTGTGACACAAAATCACTTTCACACTAAGGATGGATTCTAGATTAACCATTGTTTCTCTAACATATGATTGTGGAAGTACTATTTTCTGGGATATTTCCATCCCATTTGAGACCCAGGAAATAACCAGGCCCTTAGGACTGAATGGTCAGTATTCTGGGAAGGAAATAAGGTACATGAGTCATGAAAAAGTGGTGATAGCTCATGAAAGAACAGTAATAGGTAATCATCTTCCAGCCAAGGTGGCCTGATATTTGTATCAATTTTTGTGCCAAGGACTTCTTTGGCTCTTTGATCAAGTCTATGGACACTTCTTCAGGATAAAGCTCACAAAAGGTACAGAAATCAAAAACAGTGACAAAGGAGAAAAAGATAAACCAGAAGAAAAATAACATAAAACCTCTTGTTTCCATTCATTTCAATAAACATCATTTTATATGTATGACCATAGCCATTGAACCTTTGTCTTGTATGTAAGTTTATCTGTTTGGGGGAGAGAAAGGAGAGCACAGAAATTGTGGAACAAAAGGTAAACAAATGCAGCAGTGACACTTTCTAGACGCTATGTTGAAAATGAACTATATAACTTGTGGGGGATGGGCTCAGGAGGGAAAACCTGGGAGAAAATGAGGGAAGAGGTGACACTGTTCAAAAAGAAATGTACTCATTACCTGATTTATGTAACTCTAACCCCTCTGTACATGACCTTTCCAATAACAATAAAATAAATTCAGCCAATGTCATGGATAGAAAAAAAGAATAAAGCTTAAATGTGTGACATAAAATACACACAGGTTACAAAGGAAACGCGTTATATTGAAATGGGGTTTATCAGTAGAGCTTTAAGTTCCATACACTATACATTAAGAACCCTAAATTCATGAATCCTAGAGCAATGGAAAATGATAAAATTTTAAAAAGCAAAACTTTTCAGCGTGTTATAATTACTGTCTCACAAGGCATTCTGGAGATAAAATACAAAAATTCTGAATTGTTCAAATGTATTATAAAAGCTCTTTGATAGAAAGCTGAGAAAGACCAAACTAGGATTACGGAAATTATACCATCTTCTTCTTAAATCAATTCTCTTCTGACCTTGAGTTCTTTTTCTTTCAGTATTAGATATCTTTATTTTTCTCTTGGACATGTTCACTTTCCTGTTGTAAATATTTCCAGTTCTCCATTTACAGAATAAAGGTACCATCAAATTCATGTTATGTGAAATTGGAATGTTAAAAATGTAAATATAACAGGCGGCAGGTGCATATTTATGACCAAGCAGTTCTGAACACTTGCCACATGCACTGCCGGGCTACCTACTAGCATTGCAGGGAGTTGGAGATAAAGTTCCTGCCTGTAAGAACTTAAAAATCTGGAGGCAGTGATGGACAAATATGAAGACAGATGCAATGCAATGTGATTACTGGCTTTTTAAATTGTTTTCACCAATAGTGCAACTTTAATAGAGGGGTATAACAAAACTTGTCTTCCTTTATCGTAATTCTAGGTTCTTTTTAAATTAAAAATGTCATCCTTTTGTGAAAGTATGAATTCATGCTGCCCAGTCAAGAAGCAAACATGTTTTTCTTCCTGAAGTGTGCCAGAGGTCAAGCACCCTCCCATTCCCTAGATATGGACAAGACTGTCTCAGATCTCCATAGTAAAGCAAAATCTGCTTAGCTTTTTGCACACAACCTTTCGTGTGTGTGTGTGTGTGTGTGTGTGTGTGTGTGTGTGTGTGTGTGTGTGTGTGTGTTATTTTTGTTTTGGTTTTGTGCCAGTACTGAGCTCAAGGTCTTGGTACTCTACCACTTGAGCCACACCTCCACTTCCAGCCTTTTGCTGCTTTACTGGAGATAAGTGTCTCATGGGTGTTTCTGCCTGGGCTTGTTTTAAACCATATTCCTCAGATATTAGCCTCTTGTGTAGCTAGGTGTGAGCTACGGGTGCCTGTGTCTTAGCACAACCTTTCTTAGCAAGTCTTATTGGTGTTAGTATGACTCAAGCTATTTCTCATTTCTTTTCCATGGTTTTTTATGGTATACTTTATCTATCTGTTTTGAGGGAAGAGGTTAACCCAACTCTACAAGAACTTCTCTATCCAATACCATAACAGTGAATTAGCAAGAGTGTAAGTGTTTTTGCAGGGCAGGATGAATCTTCGTGTATTTTGTGTTCTGTGATTCTGATACCTTTTCGTTCTGCAGATTTTCAGTGCTCCAGCGTCATTATGGATTCCTTTAACCCATCCGAAACTTCTAAGTCCTTCTTAAGATGAAAATAAAAGAGAACTAGACTTCTATTTGGAAGGAAAAATAAACTTAATAATTATTGTCAAGTGAATAGATTATTAATGATGATACCCCTTAATTCAGAACATTGAGTATGTGGTAAATTGGTACAAGCTGACTCTTTGTAACCAATTTGAATACTAGAGAAAATGCTTTCTGCCTAAAACTTTAATATCATATTCCTTTTGGCCAAGAAATCCATGGAGATAAGACATTCAGAAGGGAGTAGCTGAGACTTGGGGCAGCATATTGGAGACTTCTAAATTAAATCTTTATAACTCATTGAATGGTTCTATTGGCAACTGACATAAATATAATGGGCAATTTACCCACCGCAAGTTTTGCATAAAGGAAAAAGTATAAAGAAATCATTGGTTTTTAGATTTGAGAGGTCAGGTAGTTCTCAAACTGTGATCTCTAGGCCAACAGCTTCAGCATCACCCTGGAACTTGTTAGCAATGCAGATTCCAGGTTCCTACCCAGGTTCCTGCCTGCTGAGTCCCAGATTCTGCAGTCAGGCTCAGCAATGCGACTTTTCATAAGCTCTGCACGTGATTCTAGTGCATGCTGTTGACACGCTGGGACTATGGGCGTTTTAAATCAGATAATTCTTCATTATAAGGGGCTGTCCTGTATATTATAGGATACTTAGCAGCATCCCTGGCTTCTCCTTATCCAATGCCAATAACATTCCTCCCCATGCCTCCAGAGAAACTTCCCACCCTATTCAGGCACCTCCTCTATGTCATCTTGGCAGTTCCTTCTGTGTTCTGTCCCTTCTCCCTTGGGAGTCATGGTATTACTAAAGTATTCTCTTCTTCAACCACCTACGGACAAATAAACAACAAAAGATTAGCAGAAACTGAAACATTTTAAATATATTTTCTTTGAAACTATGTCTTTGAACTAGCTTCCATAAATAGCATGCATATAATCATCTGAAACAAGAATGAATTCCTGTCTGATGTGGTTCACAGCTATCTTTCTTCAGAACTTGGCTTCAGCATTTCTCCCTTCCATCTTCCCTGAGCATCTACTGCTCTCCCTGGCAATAGGCATTGGGTCTGCTCAAATGTTCCCTGCACACTTACTTTGTGGATTTTTGTCAACATTGCTACTTGACACCTTATACTCAGTACAAGTCACCTCCCCACCACTCATAAGCTCATCTTATTATTCATTTTTGTGTCTTCAGGATCTAGCCCAGTGCCCTGCACATTAAGACAGTAATGATGGCAACATTTACTGCCTAGTTAACATGACCTATGCACTGTGCGGAGAATTTTTTAAACTTCACAATACAGGCAGCAAAGTAGACTCTATCACTTTCCTTCTTACAGATAACAGAACCAATTATAAAATTAGACTATTTGTTCAAAGCCAAAATGTTGGTCAATGATGTAGCCTGGATTTGAACTCAGGAATGTTGATCCTTACACTCAAGTAACTGAGCATAAATGCTGAATGCATTTAGTATGTATAAATGCTGAATGCACACTTTAGTAAAGATTAAATGAGTGAATAAATGTGAATAATTAACTTGATTCTCTGGACCTAATGGTGATACAAGAGTCCATTTATCAACCAACTGTAATATGAGTGTCCATTATTACAACTAACAATAACTAATAAGTAACTGTCCCAAGCAATCCTATTTAGTAACACAGTAGTGACATTTGAATTTGCAATAGGACAAGAATAGATCTAGAATAGTGGCTTTTCTCAGAAGGTTGCCTTGCAAGAAATTAACAGAAGCCTATGGGAGATTTTGCAAACTCAGTTCCTTTTTTTTTTTTCCCTTTTGCAGTCCCAGGACATTTCAGTACTTGGCAAGTGGTGGCTTATGAGTGAGTAAAGCTCACTGATGTTGGCTCCTTGTGTGCATCATAATTACATTCTTCACATGGAAAGGGCCGAGGATAACCTGACTGTGCACAAAGATCTCAAAAGGCAGAGCCTGGTCTCCCACCTGTGGGTTAAATCCCCCTCAGCCCTGCACAGAAACAAGGTTGAGTCACTCTCAATCAACCACTTTGCTAATGGCACCTCCCTGTGCAAATACTTAAAGATAGTTTAACAGATAAATAAATAAAAATCTCAAAAGAAACAATGGCAAATATAAGCAGGTGATATCAGCCTTAAGTTGCTCTTCTAAACCCAAACCAAAAAAATATATACATATATATTATATATATAATATATATTATATATAATATATATTCTCATTCATCTGTAGTAGGAGCCAAGTATAAAAGAGAAATGTCAACTCCTTATAAATAACAATGAAAAATAAATTAATAAAATAATAATAATGTAGCCAAAAAAAAAACAAACCCAGTGGCACCCAAGGACAACAGTAGAGCAGGACTATCAAAATCTTTGACATAGATGCCAAAAGAAAAAATGGAATGGAGGCATGGCTCAAGTGGTAGCACTCCTGGTAGGCAAGCATAAGGCAATGAGTTCAAAACCTCAATACTGGGGGCAATAAAACGAAACTATGAGCTCTTCACAGTAATGTTCCACATGATAATGCTGAATTGTAGTAGTTTTTCTTACTTTTCAAGAAATCAGAATTTAAAAAGTTAGCAGACAAATTTCCTCAGTTTCAGATGGAATAATAACATTCCCTCTGCCTTACTTAGTCTTTACACAAGAAAAATTAACCTGAAGTAACTTTCCTTTAACCAATCAGTTCTATTTCTGCTGTTGTGTCTCTCTATCTCCATCTTACGAGGAAAATGACTGTGAAATGAACAGTCTGCTTTCTGTTTGTGTCTGCTTTGCTTCAAGCCCTTGTCCATGAAACCCATCCTCTGCTGGCTCATGAGGATTCTCATTCTATTTTATGCAGCATAGGTTTTTCTGAATTGTAGAATCAAATTAAGCCGATAAAGATCTTCAAGCAAAATTAATAAACAAAATAAGATAAAGGTAGACTCACACTTCAGCCCAGAACCACTGATTCAGGATCTGCTCTTTTAACAAGATCCTCAGGTAAATCTTGTGTTTATCAAAGTTTGAGAACCATTGGTCCAAATTGTTGTTAAAGGAAAATAAATGCCAGGCTATCTTGGAGGTGTTGAGATCCAAGAATAACCACAACCATAGAAGGGAGGAAAATTCCAAGATGAGATTGGTCTATTTTAAAAAGACACAAGGAAGACTAGGAAGAATGTTGATTGGCTCTGCTTACTGACAGCCAAAGGAATCCAGTTGCTGAGGGGGAGCTGAGCTAGTGGACAGCAGGATAGAACCATGTGCTAGATAGTTTCATATGGACCAATAGGTATTCTTCTATTTCTGCTATATTCACCTTTCAACTCTTATTGATGGTAAATAATTCTGGATTTTCACTTTTTAGTAGTGATATTTTTTCTTTGTATAGTTTATTTTAGTTCTTTTTTAGGTGGGTCAGTGGAAGGAGGCATAATAACTAAACCATTTGTCAGATGGATTGAGGGAAGATCTGAGTAGCCACATGATCTATCAGTTGGTTAGGTTGGTATGGACCTGAATTTCCCATTCCACACATGAGTTACATACTTTACAAGAAATACAATATGGCCAATCTTTCTGCTTTGCCAAATATACAAAGGTATTTGAAAACATTTTTGCTGTCTGCTATCTTCACATGAATGAGAATATTTTATTATTTTTTATTGTCAAAGTAATGTACAGAGGAGTTACAGTTACATACATAAGGCAGTGAGTACATTTCTTATCAAACTTGTTATGTCCTCCTTCATTTTTCTTCTACCTTACCCTCTCCCCAGTTCCTTCCCCACCCTCCCCTGATGTAAAGTTGCTTTACAGCATATTGTCTTGTAAGTATTGCTGTTGTGTTGGTTCACCTTTTACCCTTCATCTCTCCATTTTGCTTTTCCCCTTCCCTAGTTCCAATAAACATACATACAATACCCAGGGTACCAAAGTCAGTTACAGTGACATCAGGGGTAAAAGCATGGGGAAGAAAGACAAAGGAAAAAGGCATAATTCTTTTTTTGTCTTTTCTTTTTTGGTACTGAGGATTGAACCCAGGACGTTGCACTTGCTAGGTAAGCACTTTGCCACGGAGGTACAACCCAGCCCGGAAAAGGCATAATTTTCTAGGGTACATTGGAAATAACAACTTCAAAGATAAACCACTTATTTCCAAATCTTGTAGTTCATTTCCCTTAGGATCATCTTATGTGATCATATATACATTGTTACTGAGCTATTGTGCTCCTCTGCTAGGACTATCCAAGACAAGTACTAATTGTTTCCAATGAGTAAAACCCATAGAATTTATGTTTCTTTGTGTCTGGCTCACTTCAGAGCTCCCTTACGACCTAGAAACCCTGCTTTTGGGAATTTACCCAAACGACTACAAGCACTCACACCAATGCTACCAGCGCAACTATGTTTATTGCAGCACAATTTACCATTGCTAAAACATGAAACCAACCCAGATGCCTTCAGTCGATGAATGGATCAAGAAAATGTGGTACATATACACAATGGAATACTATGCATCTATTAGAAGGAATGACTTGGCCCCATTCGTGAGGAAAGGAAAGACTTGGAATGAGAATATTTTTATACCTCCAAAGCAAGAAAAAAATCAAAAGAAAGAATTTTTAAAGGAAATATGGATTGCTTCCTCTAGTTCATTAAAAATGGGTTGGGATATTAATGGGTATTGCATTGAATTTGTAGATAGCCTTTGGCAGTATTGCCATTTTGACTATATTAATCCTCCCAATCCAGGAGCATGGGAGGTTTTTCCATTTCCTTAGTTCTGCCTTAATTTCATTTTTCATGTTTTTAAAGTTCTCATCATAGAGGTCTTTCACTTCTTTGGTTAAGGTTATTCCTAGGTATTTTATGTTTTTTGAGGCTATTGCAAAAGGAGTTGTTTTCCTGTTTTAGGCCTCAGTCTTCGGGTCATTAGCATATAGAAAGGTCATTGATTTTTGAGGGTTTATTTTATATCCTGCTACTTTGCCAAAGTTTTGGATCAGCTCTAGTAGCTTGGGAGGAGAGCCTATGGTGTTGTTTAGGTATAGGATCAGGTCATCTGCGTAGAGAGAATGTTTAACTTCATCTTTTCCTATTTGGATCCCCTTTATGTTTTCTTCTTGCCTAATTGCTCTGGCTAGGAATTGTAGTACTATGTTAAAGAGGAGAGGAGAGAGCGGACATCCCTGTCTTGCTCCTGATTTTAAAGGGAATGGCTTTAGCTTTTCACCATTTAGAATTATGCTTGCTGTTGGTTTGTCATAAACTGCCTTTTTTATATTCAGGAATGTTCCCTGGAATCCCAATTTTTCCAGGGCTTTTATCATAAATGGGTGCTTGATTTTATCGAACGCCTTTTCTGCATCCAGAGATATAACCATGTGATTCTTTACCTTGTTCCAGTTGATGAGGTGGATTACATTAATTGACTTGCGTATATTGAACCAACTTTGCATCCCTGGGATGAATCCAGTTTGATCGTGGTGTATGATTTTTTTGATGACCTATTGAAGTCAATTGGCCAGAATTTTGTTGAGAATTTTTGCATCAATGTTCATCAGGGAAATCGGTCTATAGTTCTCTTTCCGTTATGAGTCCCTGCCTGGTTTGGGGATGAGGGTTATACTGGCTTCATAGAATGTGTTTGGTAGTGAACTTTCTCTTTCAATTTCATTGAAGAGTTTGAGAAATATTGGTGTGAATTCTATTTTGAAGGCCTTGTAGAATTCTGCTGTGACTCTGTCTGGACCTGGGCTTTTCGTGGATGCGAGATCACTTATTGCCGTTTCTATTTCAATGCTGGATATGGGTCTGTTTAGAAGGTTTAAATCTTCATGGTTGAGTTTGGGGATATCAAATTTTTCTAGAAAATCATCCATTTCTTCAAGGTTCTCGAATTTGTTGGCATAAAGGTTTGCAAAATAGTCCCTTATTGTGTTCTGAATTTTGGTTTTCTGTGGTGATGTTACCTGTTTCATCTCTGATCTTGTTACAAGAACACAGTAAAGCCACCAGCACAACAATGTTCATCGCAGCACAATTTGTCATAGCTAAAATATGGAACCAACCCAGATGCCCCTCAGTACTGAATGGATCAGGAAAATGTGGTACATATACACAATGGGATTTTATGCCTCTATTAGAAAGAATGGCATTGCCCCATTCATAAGGAAATGGAAGGACTTGGAAAAAATTATACTGTGAAGTGAGCCAGACCCAAAGAAACATGGACTCTATGGTCTCCCTCATAGGGAATAATTAGCACAGGTTTAGGCTAGTCATAGCAGAGGATCACAAGAGCCTAATAGCTAATCCCCTATGAATGCATAAGATAATGCTAAGTGAGATGAACTCCATGTTATGGAAACGAGTGTTATATCACTGTTGTAATTACTTTCAACATGCCATGTGAAACCATAGCTTCTATTGTTGATGATCATCTTGTATCCCCTTCCTGTGGTTGTACCTGCACTATCACTGTATTTTATCTGTGTACATTGGAAACCGTATATACTGGTATTAGAACTAGGAAAGTGAAAGGGAATACCAAAATTGAGAGACACAGGATAAAAAGACAAATGACTCCAAAAGCAATACTTGCAAAACCATTTGGTGTAAACCAACTGAACAACTAATGGGGGGAGAGGGGAAGGGGGAGGGGGGAGAGGGGAATGAGGGGGGAGGTAACAAACAATACAAGAAATGTATCCAATGCCTAACATATGGAACTGTAACCTCTCTGTACATCACTTTGACAATGAATAAGAAAAAAATTTTTTCAATAAAAAAAAACATAAAGAAAATATGGTTGGTGACCTCACACACAGCCCATGATCCAAAATCCTTGCAGAGGATTTCAGGGATTTCAGTGGGGAAAGGATTTCAAGAAGGTATTACTGAGCATATGCTATATGCCAGTACAATACCCTAGTTTTCTGGAGGAATATATATCATAGTCAAACAAATATATGCAGTACAGCATATGACTACTTACACTAAGTCAGAACCATGAAGACTGTGGAACAGTGATATGAAATCAAGTCAGATTTTGCCACCAAACTAGTAATGAAGAATTGGGGATTTCAAAATTACATCTAGGAATTAGAGATATATGCAGTACCATCACTGCCACTGATAAGCAAGAGCTCTTAGCCTTGATGATGTACCAAGCATGTGTCTACTCTGAAATTCTGATCACAGAATTTCTTCTGATTCTCTAATTATACCCACAATGCTGTGGTAGTGAGACATACAAATTAATGTCACATTCAACCTGGATATTATTGGAGAGATTTTCAAATGGTAAACTGCAATGTCTATTTTGTTCACTGGAAATGACAGAAAGCAGTGGGAAAGACTGCTAGAGCCTCTGACGTATTACAGCTGCTGGGAGTTGGTTAGATAGTTAGGCAAAAGATCTGCAAGCTAACAACCTCCTGCAAATACAAAAATTATGATTGGCAGCTCATGGTGGAGAGAGATTGTAGTATACACATGGGTGTGTGAGTATAATTAGGAGTTACCTGTTACACTCCTCCTGTAAATGCATGTATTTGTGAGTTATTCGCACTAGCTCCTCGGTCATAAACACATTTGGATGAGGGAATTCCCAATGATGTCATACATTGAGTCATTGGAAACACAAACCAGGATTTGGTGCTATTTTTGCGACATAATGTTTTGTGTTATTTGCTATCTTGGATCCAAATAGTCTAAGAATAGATGTGAGGTCAATGAACTTTAGCAGGGGAAAGGAACCTAAGCACAACAAGACAGTTCAGAGGATGAACATGTGAAATCTTATACTGCATGAATTAATATACATTAATATACATACGCATGCATATGTTAATCTACATTAATACAACTCCAGTAAACCAATGTGATGGTGAAAAGAAACTAGTATAATCATGGCCTAAGCCTCCTAGAAATTCATTTCCTTGACTTACATGGTGTGGTTTTGACAAAAGTGTGATTCAATGAGAAGAAAAAGATTCTTTGCAGGGATATTTTATCTTCAACTAAGAGTAAGACAGAATCATTATCTTTTTGGTGAGTCAACAGGCGAGCTCATCACAAATCATTGACAGTCTTTTTCAGAACTAAGACGAGATCCTGCAGACTTTTACCAACCATGATAGATAGGAAAATGTAAATGATCCCAATAAGTATGGCGTCCAGTGATTCCCATTGCCTCTAAACATTGCCCTGGAAGCATCATAACCCCAACATTGCCATTTGTACATATTGGCCACTTTGAAATAAATACTACAATGCTGGTATCAATGCTTTCACTCCCACATCATCATCGAGGAAACTCGAATTCAGATAAGAGTAAGGGAGCTCAAACACTCCCTCTGAAGTTTCAGTACCTAAACCTGCTGAAGCAAATGAATAACAGGCAGGTGAACAGTAGGTAAGCCACACAGATCAACTACCACGCACGTGTGCATAGCAGACATGCAGAACAGGAAACTCAAAGTTAGAGCAGATGGTTGAGGCTGCCCTCTTTGCAGGAGCGGGGAAAGTATGGGTGTAGGCAATTTAAGAGGGGGTAGGAAATGTTATTTAGAAGACAAGATGAGCTTGTGGAACCTACAATGGCTCTGAGTGTGGAGTGTGATTTTCAGCCTTTTTACTCTGTACTGAGTTTAAGCTTCCTTGGTGAATGAAGTTTCAGTAAGAAATTTCAAGGCAACTATGTTCCTTTTGGGGGGGGGCGGGGCGGGAGGGGGGTCTGGAGGGTGGTAGTCCTTAGGTAGACAAAGGAACTTCAGGGAAGCCCTTCCCAACATTTGATGCTCCCCAAGTGCATAGGCTAAGGTATTGTTTTCTGAGCTCCATGAAGGTAAATCACTTTCCAAGTTATTTATATGTCACATTCATGGCAAAATGGAGTTTGAGATGCCGCCTATCTGACACGGGTTCTGTCCATGGAACCATAGTCCCTTTTTCCAACACATTAGTCCCATGGTTTCCTTTACAAATTACAATACCCAACAACAAAGACTTTCAATTGCTGTAACATCTTGTTGTCTTATGTCCTATTGAGTGTTGGAAAAATTACCAACAAATTTGTTTCACAATTCTATACTATAAGATTGTCTGAGATATTGTTGTCTGATACTTTGTACCCACTATAATTTTAATTATAAGCCATCTATCTCTAATGAGTTGAGGTGAAAGATAAAATGGACTAAGGTCTTTGTGTTAAGTCTGTATGTTGGACTTCTGTTTCTTTTCATAACATCTTTCAAATTTTATCTTCTATAATACATTCTTAATGCTAATTTTAACTAATCTAAATACAAGCCGAGCACCAATGGCTCACACCTGTAATCTTAGCTATTCAGGAGTCTGAGATCTGAGGATCATGTTCAGAGCCAGCCAGAGCAAGAAAGACTGTGAAATTCTTATCTACAATTAGTTACCAAAAGGCTGGAATTGATGCTGTGGCTCAAAGTGGTAATGTCCAGGCCCTGAGTTCAAGCCCCAGGACCAGTCCATAAAAAAACAAGTTTTGTGTCTTCACCCTTACCCAACCAATCTCCTACTTAGAATAATTCCCATTTTTCTCTTCTGACTTAGGGGTTGTCTGTTGGACAACTGAAGTTCCTGGTGTCTTCCAAGTTTGTACAATACTTTGTAAAGACTTGAAACGCCCAGATCCCAGAGTCTGGAAGTGCATTCTCCCTGTCTTTGGAGCATTCCCCCTTCTTTCCTTTTTCTGCTGCCTTGTAGATTTAGGTCCTTTGGCCTCATCTTTGTGTCTGCAGTTCCTTCATTTGCATTTTGTTTGTGCTCCTGACTTATCTCTCGAGATCAATTTTCCTTTGGCCTGTTCTCTTCCTTTCTCTTCTAAGCTGAGCTACAAACCTTGCTATTCTACACCTTCCTATAAACAAGTCCATTGGAACACTAGTATGGTCGAAATATATCTTTTTTTTTCAGGAACAAACATTCATTCTGGCCATAGGAAGGGGATTTAACAAGCAGACACTATCATATTCAACAAAAAGTGTGTTCCTAACTGCAGTTTTCTCCCTTTTGCTAAAAACAAATAGCTATACCTTTGATCCATGTGTGACAAACATACCTATGGTCCATGTTTGTAATTTACATTCTAGCTAGAAGTTGGTGTTACGTCTGGTGTACAAAGGTTGGTTGAGGTGGGTCCTTGGCATATGAGATGTGGGAGAAAGAGAATATAAGGCATTGCTTTGACCCTGTGTCTTGTCCATTGAACATAAACAACTGTCCACCAGCCAATGTCACTGGGAACCTTCCTTCTCCCAAGGACCACTTCTTCCTAAGCCACTCATGGGTTATGCTTTTCCTTAACACTTGTTACAAGTAGATTTACTGTGTTTTGTCAAACATATATTCAGAATGGCTGAGGATATCATTCATTGGTAAAACACCTGCCTGGCATCAGAAAGGCCCTGACTTCAATCCCAAACTTAAAGAAAAATTATAGATAGATAAATATCTAGGTTTAGAGAAATAAGATAGACAGGTAGGTAGGTAGGTAGGTAGATAGATAGATAGATAGATAGATAGATAGACTGATTGATTGCTTTTGATATAGACTTAGAAATATCTAAAGTTAGTGTTCTCTTTCTTACTAGTACAACAAATCACATACCTGATGTTTTCACAGAAAAAGTACAATCAATATAAAGTCATAGTTACTAGAATTAAAAGAGGCATTCCCTTATGTAACTGTAATTTCCCCTCTGATTTTTTTAAAGAGCAAATAACAGAAAAGTTTGAACTAAAATCCAACCCCATGATTCTGCACTATCTATATTTATTCACAAATAAGTGTACAATAGCCACTTTAATTCTAGTTAAAGAACTGAAAAAGGGCATGATAAAGGTTAAACATCACTTCTGGTTCTGATTCCTGAAAGTTTTAGTTCAATAAGTCCTAATGAATGGTTAAGAGCCTGATTCACCTAAAAAGACTGAATTTATTGTGCTAAGTGAAGGAACAGAGATTTACCAATCCTCTCCTGTTACGGACTTAGCATTTTATCTGGATCAACTCCAGAGCATTTATCAGCCTCCACCTTTTGTTATAGATATTTGTGGAGTCTCTCATCCACCCCAAGGAACTGACAACACCTCAGAGCAGGACTGATGAGCTTCACTTCCCAAACCCCTAGAGCCTTAGAGGAGATGAAAGATGAGTAGCTAGAGCAAACTGAAACTAAAGCTTTGTTCTGTTGTTCCCCATAGGTGAGGAAGAGAGGGAGGTAAGAGGCAGGAAGGGTGAGGGAGGCAAGGAGAGCTACTCAGGTAGGGAGAAGATGAGCGTCAAAGGAGAGACAAAACAATATATGATACTTGGACCAGAAGTATCCTCATCAACTTGAAGACTTGATAGAAATGGAAAAAAAAAAACCCACAAGCCAGACATAGTGATGTATGCCTATAATCCCAGCTATGTATGAAAAACAGAAGTAAAAGGATCATAATCTAAGACCAACCTGGGGAGAAAATGTGAGACCCACTTGATAAAAAAACAAAGCAAAAAGAGTGGAGAGCATTGTTCAAGTGGTGCAACACAATGCCTAGTAAATACAAGGCATTGAGTTTAATTCCTAGTACTGACAAAACAAATGAAACAGACTTAGGAAGAGAAGAAGAAAATATCCAGGAAGAATCATATAGTTAAATGGTGCTGAATTCTGGACATCTTTGTGATGATCTGTCATCTTGAAAAATTCCAATGTGGTATTGATTTATCTATGCTGGAGGATGTCTAAGGCTTGAGCACTTGTATTTCGAGGAATTCATCAGCTATCATCTGTGAATAGGATGATGCTACTAAAAGAAGCATAATAGTAACATCTACAAGGCATATGAAATCAAAAAGCACATATTATCTTTATTAGTTTGTCTTTGAATACATATTAGCTGCGTTCCAATGTATATCTTCATTGATTCTTTATTCTACATCACCTAAAAAGTGATAAATATATTTGCCTTCACCTTTAGTATCGCAAAAAACAGGCCTCGTAGAGACCACCTATCTCTCCTTTCCTAACTAAATTTGCCTCTTTCTCCAGGAAGAAAGGTATTGGTATCAGAGCATGTATCATGGGTACACATGTGACTGAGAAATGGCACTGTGAAGAACCATATGAAACCCCAGAAAGCTAGAAAATTACATTGGTGAAACTGGGAGGTTCTAGGACTGCTGAGGGTGCCTTCTCTTCTAATGAAAACCTCTCATTGGGAAAAAAAATTTTTTTTAAAGTGTTCTGTTTCTCCAAGGCCAAATTAAGAGTGATTTTTTTTTCTCATGAGAATCAGAAAAGCCCTCCCTCTGGCCTTATAAAAATCTTTCAGTAATCTTAGATCAGAGCACTGGTTCCCATTGCAATTGCTTTTCGAATTTAGCCACCCTCAAGGATAGACATTCTAGAATGAATCAGACTTGTCCTCAGCACTCTTTCCTCACCGTCCTAGAGCTGCATCATGGGAAGTTGGGAGGAGGGGGGCAGAGGAAGAACAGGCTACGATTTTCTCGGTGTTTTCAAAGCCACATTGCAACCAAGTTCAATCTAGAATACTCTGATTTTTTTTTCTAATGGTGCTTTGGCTGTGTAAGCATAAAAACCTTCTACAGGAAGGGAGTGAGACGCTGATTCCAGCACTAAATACACCCTTTGTATATAGAACTTTTCTTAATGACCACAGATCTGAGCTGCACACAGATAACTGAAATAGCCCATAAAAACTTGACTCTGAAGAAAGAACAAGTTATCCTTGTATATGCATTATTAGTACATATATGCAGTATATTAGTAAGAGGAAGGCCTCTGGTACCTGTGTATCAAAGGGAGAAGGAATTTGGGGGTGGCAAGAACCTGTTTCCCCTCACGAATCATTGAGATGAACTTTGTCAGGGGCACCAGGTAGATAGGCTGAATCTTTGACATCACCACTAAGATTAGATGAAAACTCGTGCCTGTGCTTATCAAAAAAAAAAAAAAAATGTTAGAGAAGGAAAGAACTTTAGCCAAATCTCCATGAGATCCAAAGGGCAAAGAGACTTGCCCAAGAGGCCAGGATGAACTGGAGAGAGAAGTGAAGCTGGCATTTCTTAATCCTTTGCAGTTTCCAGGACACTGTCTGACCAACATCTCCATGTCCTGCTAAACCCTGCCTCCTTCGCTGCGACCTTAGTTCTGGTGTGCACAGAGGCCGCACATGCGGCAGCCACAGCTGGAAGGGCTGAAGGATCTAATTTCTCGCCAGCCTGAGTAATGGCATTATACATAGAGGCTCATAATGTTAGCACCCAAGAGGGCAAGCTCACTTGATTAAATGGCAGCGTGGATCCCTTTACATTCTTGTTAGTTTTGATAATGAAAGGCATTTCCAGCTCGCCTCCAACCTGACACTTGTATTTCATGTTTAAAGTGAGCCGGGGAGGGAACATTCATGGTAGTTTTGCAGCACAAACTATACCCACAGCACATTAATATGTGTTTAAAGTTTAATAAAATCGTACCCACTCCAGTAATAAACCTGGCTACGTGTCTAGCACACCATGCACGTTTTCAATGGCCTGTTTGCCTTTCAAAGACAAGAAGACAGATTATTTAAAAAGCAAGATGCAATATTGTATTTGAATTGCTTTTTTAAAAAAATTTCGGTTTTCCATAGAACTGTTACCTTCCACGCTTCTTAAATACCTAGTTCTGCTGTTAAAAACAATTTTCCCTCATGAGAAAAAATTCAGAAAACAGTACAAACAAGGAAGAGCTGAGATTGTTCTTATATAAAACATAAATGTATTTACAAAAATCATTACACTTTGTTTCTTTTTTAAACCTTATTGTCAAAGTGATGTACAGAGGGGTAACAGTTTCATATGTAAGGCAGTGAGTACATTTCTTATCCAACTTATCTCCTCCCATTTCCCTCCCTCCCCCATGAGTTATACAGTTGGTTTACAGCATATAGTTGTATAAGTATTGCTGTTGCATTGGTTCATCCTTTATCCTTTGCCTTTCCATTTTGATGTTCCCCTTCCCTTCCCTAGTTCCATTAAGCATATATACAATACCCACAGTACCAAGATCAGTAACAGTGACATCAGGGGTAAAACCCTGGGCAAGAAAGACAAAAGAAAATGGCATAATTACACATGGTACATTGACAATGACAGTGGTAAATCACATATTTCCATAACTTGGAGTTCATTTCACTTAGCATCATCTTATGTGTTCGTATGTACTAGTTATTGAGCTCTTGCAACCTTCTACTAGGATTATCCTAGACATGTACTAATTATTCCCAATGAGGGAAACCATAGAGTCTATGTTTCTTTGGGTCTGGCTCACTTCACTTAATATGATTTTTTCTGAGGCTTTCCATTTCCTTATGAATGGGGCAGTGTCATTCTTTCTGATGGAAACATAGAATTCCATTGTGTATATGTACCACCTTTTCTTGATCCATTCATCTACTGAGGGGCATCTGGGTTAGTTCCATATTTTAGAGATAGTAAATTGTGCTGCGATGCACATAGTTGTGCTGGCGGCTTTAGTGTAGTCTTGCTTGTAATCTTTTGTGTAGATGCCCAAAAGCAGGGTTGCTAGGTCATAGGGGAGCTCTATGTTTAGCCTTTTCAGGAACCGCCACACTGCTTTCCAGAGTGGTTGAACAAGTTTACACTCCCACCAACAGTATAGTAGGGTTCCCTTTTGGCCATATCCCCTCTAGCCTCTGTTACTATTAGTTTTCTTGATAATGGACATTCTTACTGGTATGAGGTGGAATCTCAGTGCTGCTTTGATTTGCATTTCTTTTCTGTCCAGTGATATTGAACACTTCTTCATGTGTTCCTTGGTCATTCTCATTTCCTCTTCAGAGAAGTCTCTTTTTAGGTCTTTAGCCCATTTATTAAGGGAGCAGTTGTTTCTTTGAGGATTTGTTTTGGGGGATTTAATTTTTTGAGTTCTACATATATGAATCAAAGACCTCGAAGTAAAATCAGATACCCTGATAACATTGCAGGAAGGAACAGGAGAAACATTTGGGCGCCTTGGCACAGGTCAAAACTTTCTTATTAAAAGCCGAGAAACACAACAAATCAAAGAAAGGTTGGACAAATGTGACTACATCAAACTGCAGAGCTTCTGCATGGCAAAAGACATAGCTCACAAGATAAACAGAAAGCCCACAGATTGGTAGAAGATCTTCACTGGCCATACAATAGACAAAGGCCTCATATCTAAAATATACACTTTGTTTCTTACTGATAATGTGTGTGATCAAATTATTTATGGAAGGAATAAGCCAGTGACCGAACACAGAAGCTTATATCCTTGTTCTTAATCAAACATCATTTAAATATATCTATTTTTCATAGGCAACTGAAAACTTCTGTCCTTGGACCCTGGAGATAACATTGGTAAATCATTAAAACTCTAATCCTTCCTCTACTTGTACTACATGTTTTTGTTGCTTAATTAAACTCACAACATTCCTTTGCATACTTGAATGCTAGCAAAATATAAGAAATCACTCTATTTCATTGTTACTCTTAGTATACTACTCATAAAACATAAAGATTATATTGCCTCAGTAGTTATTTAGTAGGATTGACAAGTAAATTGAGTAGCATTTACTACTCAACTTTAAACACAACAGAAAAAAAAGTAAGAACTAAAGCAAGAAATAAATAGCCCAAAGCACTCAGAAATAACAAGCACCACCAACATTTGGAGAATCTTCTCCCTAGATTATTTCTCCATGAATATGAACAAAAATAGGAGAAAGGAAGTATGAGTAAATAGAAATAATTTTATAAATGTGGATTTACACTATGAATGCTACGTAGCAGGGCTCTTACATATTATAAATGTTTCTTGCTAAAGCTGGGCTATAAGAGGAAGTGTCCAAATGAGCCTAGAAATGTCAGGTGCCTGACCAAAGTGGAGTCCAGTACACAATCTTTGTCAACAGTCAGTGGTTCTTAATCCAGTTCTTCCTGGAATCTAGACTGTCCTTTTGACTTATCTTCATATTCTACTACCTCATCCACCTCTATTCACTTACCTGCTATAAACTCCATCATTTCCCTCTCTCCTCACTATTTTATAGTTTTCGTCTGAACATTTTAGCTCTATCTCTGTTTCTGTTGGTTTCCTTAATTCTGCCCTCTCGCTTTTCATCTCGTTATTTTAGAATCTTGCTCTCCTCTCTTGTCTTAGTAAAGTCTCAGAGGAATTTTCTTATTTTCCTTGGTTTGGTGCTCTTCATAAATTCACTACCCTTGTCCTCTGTCTCTCCTTTCCTTTCCTCCCCTCTCCTTTACTCTCCATTTCTGCCTTCCTTCCCCCCACACCACCACCACCGTAGATACATATTGTACGTCTTTAATCATCATGCTTAATGGAGAAACTTGGCCCAAACCTTCCATTCTATCAGTGATTGCTTCAATTTTGTTTTTTGTTTTTACATTTTCTTCATGTCATCTGTAAGCCCTAGATCTCCCTTTGTACATTTAACAGATAAAGCTAAGTGTTGGCTTGTAGCTTTCTTTCTAGAGCAATGGGAACACTAGAGCCTTTGCTGGGTACCTGAGCTGGGCTTCTTCCTCCAAATGCCATTAGAGGCCCCACATCCAGGTCCCCTCTGCCCACCACAAGGGACCCCACGGTGTGGGATTCAGCTCCCTCTGAAGTTACAACCTGAGCCTGCTTCTTCGTGACCTCATGATCACAAATATCTCTTTAAGCCCACAATTTATTTATTATTATTGTCTGTACTTGCTGCAAGGCAGGTTAATTTACCACTTCTAGCCATGCCTCCAGCTCATTTTATTTTAGTTATTTTTCAGAAAATGTTTTACATTTTTGCCCAGGCTGACCTGGAACATGATTTGTCTGACCTACACCTCCCAGGTATCTGGCATTTACAGGATAAGCCTCTATGATCAATACTTTTAAAGATGATGATTGCTAGAGCCAGCTGTGGTATAGACTTATACTCTTTTCTTTGTTTTGTGGCTGCTAGAAATATTTTTGCTTGATTTGTTTAATTCATTCATTAAATATTAAGTATTAAAAAGGAAGATTCATACATATATAAATATGAATAACATATATACATAAATATATATATATATGCCAGTCCTGGGGCTTGAACTCAGACCCTCGGCACTGTCCCTGAGCTTCTTTTGCTAGGCTAGCTCTCTAGTACTTGAGCCATAGCACCACTTCTGGTTTTTTCTGTTTATGTGGTGCTCAGGAATCAAACCCAGGGCATCATGCATGCTAGGCAAGCACTCTACCACTAAGCCACATTCCCAGCCCACATCAGTTTCTATCTATATAAAAGTCACACTGGACATATTTTTTAACAAAAATGAAATTTTCCAAACTAAATATTTAATCTCACTATTTTATGACTAAAAAATGAACTCTTTGAAAAGAATTCAATATAGAGAAGCATTATAAATGACATTCTGTCATTTTGATGTTTTTATTGCTTTCTGAATATAGTTTCTTTTAAAAACTGGGTTCACTCTTTACACATAGTTTTTATTTTGCTGCTTGTTTTTCCTCTAAAAATATGCTATCAATATTTAAGCTAAATTTAAATATTTAAAAGTAGATAACTTTAATAACTTGGAAACATGCCAATTTATTCAAGTAATTCCTAATTATTGGACATTAATGCTAATTTAAAATTTTTATTAACAATCATTCTCAATAAACATCTATATAAATCTGAAGATTAGTTTCCTACAGGTATGGCTTTTGAGTGAAAACATCAGACACTGAGTTCAAGTCCCAGTTCCAGAAAACAAAAAATATTAATGGTTTAAATAGTTTATGGTTCTGTTTGTTTGCTTGCTTGCTTTTCTGTTTGTTTTTGTTCTAGTACTGGAGCTGAAACTCAAGGCCTCAAAGTCTAAGCACACAGCTGTCATTCCATCACTTGAACCAAACCTCCTTCCTGGCTTCTTAATAATTGGAGATAACAGAGTTGGCTTTGTCTGCCTGGAGTTGGCTTTGAGCCAGGAACCTCAGATCTCAGCCTCTTACGTAGCTAGGTTTATAGGCATGAGCAACTACCACCTGGCAGTAATCGTTTTCAATGAAGATATTTCTCAATATTTTTCTTGGCATTAGAAAAATTAGTAATGGGTATTGTTAAGAACCTTAATTTTTACACAAAGTTATAAAAGTACAAAAGAGACATTCTGTACCACATTATGTCTTGGAACATAAAATTTGAGTAAATTTAGGTGAAGCTCTCTTCATGCTTTTTTAAAAATGAATTCAAGGTCTAAAACCCATGATTTCAGGCAAATTAGTCATTTTTGTTATCTCTTTTCACTATTTTTCAGCCACAGTGCTCTTCACTCTTCCTCTCAAGTAGACCAAGACTACTTCCAACATGGGTCCTATTCTTCCTTCAAAAGTTATTAATATTCTTCCCCATTCGCAAGACCAATCTTTTCTTCCCCAAAGCTTTGTGTTTCCATTTTCTCCTCACCATTCTCTCTCCAATTATTCTTTCATTTTCTGCATAACATACCTTAGCACCCAAAAGCATTATCTTACAGTATCACTTACTTCAGCACCCACAATACCCTTCTGCCTGCCCACAGCTCTAGTGCCCTGAGCTCTGAGGCCCACTGCCCTCTAGTGGACTATTAGGATATTGCTAATAAAATAACATGGGTTTTCTTGTTTGTTTTTGTTTTGCAACTACAGGATTATTGTGGGGGAGAGTTGTCCAAATGTCAAATAGTCGAGATATTAACTTTTAGGTAGCTGATGAATGGAGGGTTTAGTCTTCCTGGAACAGTAATGACTTAGAGCATGAAGTGCCCTTGGAATAATAGTTTATGGTAGTTACTGTTTAATGAGAGGTTACTATTTAATGAGCGGTTCCTCAGTACCAACCACTGGGCTAAGGAATTTCCATATAGTACCTCATTTAACATAGGCCTTGTCAGCTATAAAACCAAGGCAATTATTTGAGACATATAAAGAAAGTTGTCCTGAACTCCACACAATAATGCTGATTCTCTATGCCCAAGCTTTATCTGCAACTTCTCAGGGGAAAAGGGGCAGCGGGGTGGGGAGAATTCAAAACAAAATTTTTCTTTAGTGGCAAGGGCCCTTCGGTTCTTGACTCAACTCTAATGCTCATATGCTCTGTAGACCTATTCATTTCCTCAAAAGTGAGGCACTTTCAGGAAGGCCTAATGATCTGTGACTGTGTCTAACCAATGCAGGGAAGGGTTGGAAATGTCATTTCTTTTATTCTTCCTAGGTTCGGTGGCTCCAAAATCTTAAGTAAAACACTACTTTAAATGAAAACTTTGGACTGATATATTTTATTCCATTGGGTGCAGCTGTAGGTTAGCATTATACAAACACTTGCTTTTGTTTAATATAGTTAATCCTTCAAAGCTCTTCTCCTTAATTTGTGAATGGTAAATATGGTCTGAGAACAGTGAACTCTGGATATTAATTTTATCATCTGTGACTCTAACTTGGCAAACATTGTTTCATAAACATTTATCCAGAACCCCTTCCATCTAAGCCCTCATTCTTCTATGGAAGAAATGTCAGCATAATAATAAAAATAACAAAAATAATAAGAGTGGTGAGCCAATACAATCATAATACTCAATGCACGTATGTGAAAATGGAACTAGAAAACTTGAGGGTATGGATGAGGTTGGGATAGATGAAAGAGAAAGATGGAAGGGGTGATGTTGATCAAGGTGCATTGTACTCATAATTGCCATGTTGAACTGAAACCCTTTATACTACTATTTAAAAATCACTATTTTTGAGGAATATAAAAAAAACCATAATAGTAGCTATATCTCTAGTTACATGAATCATTCTATCTAATGGACCTTGAAGTCACTCCCAGGATTTTAAGTAATTATTCAGAAATAATTGCAAAGTAAATGTCAAACCTTAAGTGCTAAGAAATTGAGCCTATTGTATATTATGCATATCAGTGGGTTTTTAAGTATGGGCTTTAGGATCTGACAAATTCTCTTTCTGCCTCTTATTTAGCTGTGTGATCTTCAACAAGCCAACTTCCCTCTCCAGTCATGTCTCTTCCCTTGATAAGCAGAGATCGTGCGCCCCAATCCACAGTGGCTTTTGTAGGGTTAAATAAGACCGTGTGAAGATTCTGGCATGTGCACTCACTATGTGGCAGCTGTGGGGTGAAAAAGGCAAAAAGAGAAAATTGGAAGCAGTCCAGCACCAGAGCAAGGTTGGGCAGGATGCCAGAAGTGGCGAAACTTCTGAACATTACATATAAATGACTGAAAGGCATTTTTCAGCTATCAAAGCTGGCTGAAGTTTGTGTAGGGCTTGCTGGGTGTACCTACAAGTCATAGAATAATTTAGGAGGTGGGAAAAGAATCCTTTATTCATGATGTTTACAACTAGTAGGGAGTAGGCAGTAAATGATATACATAAATAAGCCATGAAGAATATTTGAAGTTGAGAATGCTCACTGAAGAGAAAATAAGAAAGTGATCAGGAAATGGGAAGTGGATAAAATTTTATTGAAAAGGTTAACTGTTGGGCTGTAACTTAGAGAAGATGGTGGCGGGAGAAAGCGTGGATTTGCAGAGAAAGCAAATCCAAAGCCCTTGAGGCAAAAGTGACAGCAATGTGTCCAGGCAGCAAGCCTGGAGTGGAGTGAGGAAGAAAGGCAGGAGGTGATATTCGAAGGGAAGCAGACTTTGATTTGAATCCTGAGTGGGACTGGAAACCAGTGGATGGTTTGGTGGGGAAAAATTGGAATGAGCTGACTTCTCATTTGGCCCATGGAGACACAGAACACAATTAGCTGTAAAAGAATCACCTCTGACTGCTGCATTGAGAAAAAAATGCTGAGAAATGGGTGAAAGACTAGCTATCATAATAATTCAGGTGGGAAGTGATGGTAGTAATGAGGGAAGTAGGAGGAAGTTTTTTATTATGTAGAATAATTATCCCTGGTGATTACAGAAGAGAGAGTGGGGAAATTTTGTCAGGAGTTTCTAAGGTATGAGAAAGGTCTGTCCTCTAGCTTTGGATGTGTCAAGGTTTTGATGACAGATAATTGAGGGATGGTTGCATAGTGTAGTGGAGACCATGGCTGATGGGAAAGGTCAGAGAAGAAGAAGGGAGAGAAACTGGAGTCAGTCTTAAGGACAAACTTGTTCTGTAAAGAGGAAGAGATTGCTGGCAGAAGCTGGAAAGTAGTTTGATCCAACAGGACACAGCTAAGAAATAGCATACTTGCCAGTCCATGGGACAACCCAATAAAGTAATAAGTGGGGACAAAGAAGGACAGGATTGCTGGTATAGTATCCCCCCATGAGAGAGCCTGGCATCCAAGGCCCACATAGGGATAACCTCAGAACCACTGCCACCTCATCTGCCACAGCGCTTCTCGAAGTGAGTCCTTGGGCAGACACACTACCACACCGGGAATTACTAGCAATGCAAATTTTCACACCCTCCCAGGCCTAATGATTCAGGGCCCTACCTTCGGTTTTAAGCATTACTATTTAACCTTTTCTGGTACTGGAGGGCGGGGGGGAGGGGTGGTGAAGTCCTGGTCTGTAGTGTCTGACTATTTAGCTATTGATAATGATTGGAGAGTAGCTGCTGTGGTCCTGGAAGCCCAGGCAATTGCATGCTGATCATCTTTATTTTCATTGTGAAATAGGGAGAGACATTAGCTGAGAATGGAGGTAAAGAGCAACTGCTGGAAGGTTGAAAGCACAGAAACATGTGAAATCATTAGCTAGGTTAACAGTGGATGAGTGATCTGGGGGATGGGGAGTGAGTGCCTGCGATTCAGTGTCTACAGGAAGTACATGATCACATATCCAGGGACCTGATATGATTAGGGAGAATGTGTAAAAATGATCAATGCCTTGTAAAAGTGACCTTCACGGAGAAGCCTAGCTTTCTCCCAAGGACATTTGTTTTCTTTTCTAAAGACTAACTGACCTCTTTCTCTTGAAGTCCAAACCCCAGGCCTGTCCTGTCTTGCTTCCCTCTGCTGAAAGCATGGGGTCTAGTCCCCCCCCTCACTGTCTCACGGTCCATGAGTCCCTGGTGGCTTCAATACAGTGCTCCCAGAAAAGAAAAACACAAACGAATTTCTTCTGTTCATGCTGTCTTCTTTGAATCAAATTATTTAAACAAAAACTTGCAGACACAAAAGACCACGATCTCATATAATTTTCTTCCTAGGAAATGAAGTTGTCTAGTGGGTTACCTCAGCTTAAGGCCTGGGAGCTGAAGGGTCTGGAACTTTCCTGAGCCGAGATGTTCCAAAGTTGACTCTGGCCTTGATTGTGCAACTCTGTGGATGTGCTATGAGCCACTGAATTATATACTTTATAATAATTATACACTTGCTATGTGGTTGAACTGCAGGATATGAGAGTTATGTCTCAATAAAGCCACTTTAAAAAAAAACTTGCACACCCACACATTGAAGCAACCTATTTGTATAGATGAAAATTAAATACTTGTTAATGAAAATAAACCAAATCATTTAAGCCTATATCTGGATTCTTATCTATAAGTAGAGATAAAGCTTCCTTTCAGTGCTTTGGGTTTTCCGACGTATCCAAAACAGACTTCTAGACTGCACTAAGAAAACAACTTTTAGGAGTTAGGAGGAGGTGGGAAGTAAAAGGAAAACCAATTTCCAACTCTGTAGTTTTGTTTTGAGAACTTTGGCATCAAATCTATTGTTAATGCTACTTTTCAAATCTGGATTCTTTCTGGCTCTTAAAAACAAATGCCGCCCTCCGAGTCTTCTGGCAAATGAGCCAGAAGCATGAAGCACGCACTCAACACACTGGTTTCCGCTGCCATTAGTCCTGTGGCTGAGCACTGACAATGGCCTTGCTGTACATTTACAGCACCGTCTACCCACAGCTTAGGGAGGCATCTCTGTTGTGCCAGAACTGAAATGAGCAACTTGCCCATGTTCAAAATCACACTGACAGGGCTGGGAATATGGCCTAGTGGCAAAAGTGCTTGCCTTGAATACATGAAGCCCAGGGTTCAATTCCCTAGCACCACATATATAGAAAATGGCCAGAAGTGGCGCTGTGGCTCAAGTGGCAGAGTGCTAGCCTTGAGCAAAAAAAGCCAGGGACAGTGCTCAGGCCCTGAGTTCAAGGCCCAGGACTGGCAAAAAAAAAAAAAAATCACATTGACACTTCCTTACTGGGCATGCCGAGTGACCACCAGTGATTTCTAAATCATTCAGTTCCGCCAATTTGTCTTAGCGTGGGGAGCTTCTGTGGACCATGTGCAATCATAAGATCATATAGACTCTTGCTTCATACTGCTAGAAAGCCACCTCTACCCAGCCTCATCCTCTGCTCTTTCTTTGGCCTTTATGGAGGAGTGATCGGATACTCCCAGAGCGATGTGAAGGAGAAGTATCCACTAGCCCAGTTAGCTTTGCCACGAGTGGCTCTCTGCGACCTTGGGCAAGCCATTTCATTTTCCACTTCTACATCTAAAAATAAGGAGTGAAATCAAGCCATCTCTAATGTTCTTTCCAACTTGGAACTCTAGAAAAGGCAATCTACTTCTGAGAGGTGACAAGCTGGGGCCCAGTGACCTGATTGCACTATTTACGATAACCTCCTGCCTCTGTGTGCCTCAGTAACTTCTGGTTGAGAAAGGGAACGACAGTGCTGGCTACTCACCCAAGTACAGCCTATAAAGTAGTCACATGGAGGGATTGGTCCACACTAAGCCTATATTCAATGCACCAGATCTTCATTCGTGTATCTGGCCTTGACACAGAAGCAAATGGCCTTCAGACTTCTAGCCTAGCTGGGCCAGCATAGAGGCAGTGATTAACCAAGTCGTGCTAAGTACAAAGCAACAGCCCAGCACAGGAGGGCGAGAGTTCCCAGCAGCTAGGCACAGGGCTGGACAGTTGGCTGGGAGAAGGCCTAAGCTGCAGCTTCACTTGTTTGTTTGTTTCTCTCCTACCTCCCTTCTTGTTCTCTCAAGTTTATTTTGTTTTTGAAACTAGGCCCACCCATGGGAGCTCACTAAGAGCAGCCAACCAGGCCTCTTCTTCCTGTCTCTGGGCCTCAGCTTGGCGCAGCGCGCCCACCCCTGGGTTCTCAGGCGTCACTTGCATTGCTGGATGTCCTTTTGAAAGTTTTCCCTCTTTCTTCAGTGATGACTGGGCCCCAGGCACTGGTCCTCATTCTGCTCCTCGCCTGCTTCTTTTGCCATCTCTCCTTCCTTGCCGATCCATGCAAGGTATGCCTCTCCAGCCTGGTGACAGATAAATGAACGAAGTTGAAGGCTTTGATTTATTACACCAATTTGATCCCCAAAAGCTTCAGACCGTGATTCTCCACTCAGTGGATTTGGAAGGGTGAGTACAAATGTGCAGAGCCAAACCACACAACCGCTCTCCTGATTGCAGAGTTCCAAGAGCTGAAGTGAATGACAGGCCACCCAGTGTTCAGCTCTAGGCAACTCTGAGTTGGGGCAGCAACCCAGGGAAGCTATGGTTGTGTTGACAAGAGTGCACATACCTGCTATCGTAGGTGATTAGTGCAGATTATAATTCATTGCATGGAAACTATGCAAATGGCTTACTAACTCTATGTCTATCACTGCCTTTGAACTACACAGATGATTGAGTAATTGAAGGGGGACAGCGGGGGAAGGACTATATAGCACTCAAAGCCCAGGATACTTATTATCTGGCCTACTCATGGTAAAGTTTGACAGCCCTAATTTAGATACCTCAATTCCATATATTGTACATCTATATGTTATCTATTGAGTAGAGCTATATAAATTACCTAAATGTCTTTTTAGGTAAATTATATAGTATTGTGAAACATATATTTGTCTATAGATCTTAGAAGAAACTAAGATCTCCTGGACTGAAGAACTAAATTCTCCTGGGCTTCTTTGTACCCTCAGCTCCCATAAACTCTCAGACTCACTTTTTTCTTTCTTTTTTCTTAACTGTACACCTGTCTCCATCTTCTCACATGTTGCGTATTTCTTCTTGGTCCATTCAAAATATCCTCCCGCAAAAACTTAAAAACTAAAGAGATCAATAGAACAATCCAGATATGCTGAAAGGGTCTGCCATGATGGTTGAGGTCATCCCTGGATAGGTAGACATCATCTAAGTTCATGAATCTAGGAACCAGAGAACGAGGTGTCCCAAATCCCATGACAAATTATGGTCATCATAACTGATAACCCAGGGCTCCTAAATTCTTTTATAAAAATTATAATTTATTTAATGATTTTTGTTATTTTGTTTATGTGGTACCAAGGAATCAAACCGAGGGCCTCATTTATGTTAGGCAAACACTCTCTACCAATAAGCCACATTCCCAGTCCTAGAAGGCTCCTCTCTCTAGTAAATTATCAACGAGCCAGAAGTAGAGCTGTGGCTTAAGTGATAGAGAACTAACTTTGAGCAAAAAATTCAGGGTCAGCACCCAAGCCCTGAGGTCAAGGCCTAGAATTGGCACACCCACAGAAACATCTAATCTTTCTATTTTCTTAACTTAAGATACTTTAACCTATTCTAACTTTGGATAAATATAAAATCCTATCTATGGCCTAAAAATCTCCACCTGGCTAGACCACGGTAGCCTCATCTCCTCTTGTTCCTCGCTCTCCTCCAGTTCTAGCAGCTTCCTGTCACCTCTTATGTGGGCTAGGCTACCCATGTCCATGGAGCCTAATTGGTATTGTTTGACCTTTTCTTTTCACCTAGGCATCTCTTATGTGTCTGTTGATCTTGTCCTTGTTGGTACTTCTGGGAATCTCATCCCACTCACTGCTTTTTCTTGGAAGGGCTACCTACCCTAAGTCAAATCCCACATTTTAATCATTCCTTTATAATACTTAACATAGCCCATCATTTTACATTGACTTCCAGAGTTGACTTGTTTATTATCTGTTCTCACCAAAAGGACAGTTAAGCTTTTTAGTAGTAGATATTGTGTATTGCTTTGCCTCATACTTCATTCCTACTATCATAATAGTTGACCAAAAGTAGGCTCAAAAATGTATTTTATAAAAGGATGTATAGAGGGAAGAAGGATGAATGGATGTACAGTTATGATATACTTAATCTAAGATAAAGTCCTAACAACATACTTCAAGATAGATACCAGAATGATGGAATGAGATGAATATTGTACACTTTTCATTAACGATGAGCAACAAAGACTTAAACATTTGACCACATGGGATTGTTAGAGTCTACATCTTAGTGGACAGCTCCATGCTTCCTTTATACCCTTCGTAAGGACACCTTATTTCTATGGGAATCTAACAATAACAAGTACAGTGTGTGTTTCCTAACTACCATAAATATTTCTAAAATGCAAACTCGTGTCCTCTGATTCATGCATGTTGTTAGGGAGGAAAATCCAAGCTGCCAAGCCCCCCCCCCCAAAAAAAAACCACAATTATTCTTCACTTTGAGTCGACATGACTAATGTCATCAACTGACCACACTAACTAAGCCAATGATCTTAGGAGAATGGTGTGTGTGCTGGTTGTGATTGGCACAAGGCCCTTGTTTGTACAGATGTGCATGCCAAGGATCCCCAAAATGAATCAGATCCAAAGAACTGAACAATTTCTAAGGAGGGAGGAGAAAAGGGAGGGTGGAAAGGAAGGCGGGAGGGAAGGAAGACTCTCTAATGGCAATCATCCCGATTCAGTATACTGAGCATTTTACCAAATGCCTGCAAGGCCAATAGCCTGGCATTGCTTCCTACACATTTAAATGCAAACCTCTTCGGCAGTAACAAGCATGCATGAATATTGATTCTAGTTACCCGATTCTAAATACTTGCAACTCCTCTTTTGGGACTTCCTTCAAGGCCAAGAGGATTTTATTAAACACATCCTAGGTCTTTTGAGGGTAAATTTGAATTTTCAGAAAAACCCAAACGTTATAAGGGAATCAGATCTAGTAAATAAAATCAGGATCCAAACAAGCTTGAAGTCCCCATGATACAGGATTTCTGATGTGGTGAAGGGGGAGGGGGGAGATGGCTTTGAAGAGCCACTCTTAGTTCTAAGTGAGAAGTTCCAGAAATGCTTGAGGAAATGGAAAACATGCTTGGCTTCCTAAGATGACAGGGCTTACAGTTCCTATGTGTTTGTTTTAAAACCCAAGCTCACTTCTTTGGAGATTTGAACTGGCAATCCGCTGGGCCAGCATCGGCTGACAAGATGTGTTTTATTTGGCAAAGTAGTGGTTTTCTTTATTTTACAAGTGCGTTAGGAGTTAAACACCAGATTTCAAGGACAAATTTGGATTTCTATTTTCTCTTGAAAAAATCCAAAGAGCTGGCAAGGCCGTTGACCTTCTTGCCATTCTGTCTGCTCAAACCCATATTTAAAAGTGCACTCCCACCCCCAGGCCAGTGGCTCACGCCTGTCATCCGAGCTACTCAAGAGGCTGAGAACTGAGGATCATGGTCCAAAGCCAGCCTGGGCAGAAAAGTCCATGAGACTCTTATTCAATTTTCCATCAGTACCATTTACAATGGATAAAATAGAAAGCACTCAGGCAAGGGACTGTGAGAAATAGTTGTCAAATCTCTGTCCCAGAATCACAGAGTGTGGAAAGGTGAGTTTGTAGCAAACAGGCACTTTGTTCTTGCTGTAGGAAACCAGTGATTTGGAAGTGGCAGCCATCCCCTTCCTCCTTCGTGCTTTCTCAGATCTTTCCTCTAAACAGCTATTGATATCCTCCATCTCCAACTATTTTTTTATTTTAATTTTTATTGTCAAGGTGAAATACAGAGCGGTTATAGTTACATATATTAGGTAGTGAGTACATTTCTTTTTTTTCTTTTTTTTTGCCAGTCCTGGGCCTTGGACTCAGGGCCTGAGCACTGTCCCTGGCTTCTTCCCGCTCAAAGCTAGCACTCTGCCACCTGAGCCACAGCGCCCCTTCTGGCCATTTTCTGTATATGTGGTGCTGGGGAATTGAACCCAGGGCTTCATGTATGCAAGGCAAGCACTCTTGCCACTAGGCCATATTCCCAGCCCGTGAGTACATTTCTTGTCCAACTTGTAACCTCCTCCCTCATTTTTCTCCCACCTTCCCTCCTCCCCCACCCCACCTCCAAGTTGTACAGTTAGCTTACAGTATATTGTCTTGTAAGTATTTCTATTTCTTATTTTTTCAGAAAAGAACTTTTCTCCCATTAGAGCAATACTCACTAGCAATCCCTTTATACATATCTCTAACAGCATCAGTACGGAATTAGCTAGGTAGCAATGTGGGTTAGGACTTAAGGGCAGGTCATTTTCACCTACTCCTACACAGCTAGTACACTGATAAGGTTTTATTCTCATGAACCTGACTCCAAACCAATAAGAATAATATCCTCAATCAAATGGAGCAGTGATTATTAATAGAACTTCTAATTTTCTGAAAACTCCATCACCTTTCCTGAACTCAGAAATGTCTCACATCTAATAAGAAATGTTTTCCTGCCACTTAAGTAATAAGTGTCTTGCCGGCACAAAGTTTGCTGTATGAGAAGCTTTCAGACTCATAGAGAGTGAAATTTGAAAGGAATTTGTGTCATCCTGGCCAAATCTTGTACTCTATACATTAAAATTTTAGTTGCTTCCTAGTATGAGCTGGAAACTTCACTTTTAAAAATAAATTTAGGCATGGTTGACCCTTGACTTTTGTCTTCACAGGTAGGAACATAAAAATCATTTGTCCAAACCTCCCATTCAGGAAAGATTTCAGCTTAGATACTGCAGGAAGAAGCATGGGTTCAAGATCAGAATACATCATTTTGAGCACTGACTTTTCCACATGCCAGTTTTTACATGAAGTTTTAGACATTAAGCTTTTCAACCCCAGCTTGTTCATCTGTAGACAATAATAATCAGCTTATAAGCACCCAGTGGGATTACAAATGTAAGAGGTAATGTGAATGCATGCCAACATTGTTATTCTTGCAAGAGTGCTCAAGTGTGTGGTCCAGAGCATTGAATCTGGATACGCAAATCTTCAGACCTCTGGAACTGATTCCTGACTATTCTGTTTATAAACCTTTCCAATCTTGGTCAAGGAAGCCATGTCTCTCACCTTGAGTCTCCCCAATTGTAAAATGGGTTGGCATTACCTACAAGCTAGGTTGCTGTAAGGAGTAATGGAGACAGAAGTGTAGGACACTTAAGAGAATTTCCCAGTGCTGCACATTCCCATACACAGTAGCAGCTATTGCTGTTATTCCCTTTATTTTCCTCATTGTTATTATCTTCACATGTATGGTGATTCACATTTAAGGTGTCATTATCTTTTTGTTTTTCTCCACATGATTTCATGGAACACAACAACCAGAAACTCTTTAGACTTGTAGATTTTTTATTACAAAGCCAGGCAACACAATTTGTCTAATTGGCCCTCAGGTTCAGAATAGGGAGCTCCAGATATTTACTCATGCATTTCATGGGGATCCACCTTGGAGGTGGATTGACTTTTTGTTGTTGTTGTTTGGTATCTTAGAAATTAACTGATTCCTATTTCTCTGGATATCCTTGCTTTCAGATCAAGTAACTGTTTTCTTTCTTGGAAAATCAAAATGTGTTGATGGCAGTGTAAAAATCTACAACATAGACTGTGGGCCAGGGCCCATTGTCTTTCCTTTTATGTAATAAAATGGATCAGGAAAGAGACCTGTAACACCTCTTGACTCCAGAACTGTCACAATTGAAGCTTTGCAAATGATATCCCTAAAAGGTGCCATCTTGAGAGCTAAACTATATTCTTTAAGAAAAAGCAGAAGGGAATCTAAAGGTTCTCCCACTGAAAGCAGTAATGAAAGTCTACACAGAGACTTCAAACAGTACCCATTAATCACACAAGCTGCTGTCCCAATAAGTAGGATTCCCCACATGCACCCCCACATTTGATCTCTGTTACATTGTATCATGCTAAAGGATTGGCTACACTACTCTTTCCTAAGATTACCAGATCTTTTTAAAAACCAGTTCACCACGACCACATACTGTGCCCTTTTCAAAAACCACCACCCTACAGTCACCACTTGAAGTAAACCCCATTCTCACTCCTGCCTTGCTGCCTTGTGATGAAACTACAGCTTCCCATGCCAGCCTGCCCCTCTCTCTCTGTCTCTCTCTGTCTCTGTCTCTGTCTCTGCCTGTCTCTCTCTGTCTCTCTCTGTCTCTGTCTCTCTCTCTCTCTCTCTCTCTCTCTCTCTCTCTCTCTCTCTCTCTCTGCCACCAAGTAACTAGGACCTTATGGAATTCTTCTCCACTGCCCAATGCCCAGTGCCCCATAACAAACATTAATACTCCACATTTACCGAACACTTACTATGTGGAAGGCACGGTCCTAAATGCTGTCTCTGTCTACACTCATTTCATCCACACCACATCTCTGTTGGGAACAAGACAGATGATATGAAAACAAGCTCGTGGAGATATTCTATCAAAGGGTCCAGAGAGCATGATCAAAGTGACTTCAGTCCAATTACCTGTAGTTTACACATTCCTGCATTCTGAGGGACGCTCCATCCACAGCCTGCTCTTGACCAAGGAGGTTGGCATGGCCTCTGTGTAGGGAGCTCCAGGGATTTTCAGAGCATCTGTGTTTGTAGCATTTTGTTTTGATGTCATTGTTGGCATTATTTGGTTATTTCTGGTTATTCGTTCCCTTGTACACATTCCCATGGGCTATCTGAATTTTTGATAAAGTTACCAAATACAGCCTCCTTTAATTTGAATTATTTGTAGATGTTCCAACATCTTCACAAAGCAGTGCTTGCCAGGAGAGAAGGCAGTGCCCAGCACAGCACCTGGCTGAGTAGTGCACACATGGTGGGTGGAAAGCAGGATGGCTCTGTGGTTAGGAGCACTTGGCTCAGGTGGTTATTCTGACTTCTCAGTTGTGGGGAGAAAATCAAGGTTCTCGGTCCATCCCACCCTCTGTTTCATGAATAGCAGAAAAGAACTGTGAGCATCACTTTCTTTTAAACATCTTGAGTCTTGGTGAGCATTGTAGCTGCATATCCTTAGCACCACTGGACAATCCCAGGAGTCTTCCTATGGCACAGCACTGCACCCTTCTTAGGACTCTCCTGATGAGAATTTTGAGGCAGATAGCTCCGGCCTCTTCTCATTAACAAGACCCCCTATCTGATGGCAGGAATGGGATGAGATTCTGAACAGCGAAGGAAGCAGAAGAACAAAAAGAGAGTTTTCCTTCCCTCCCAGAGATTGAGAATGGTCTTCATGGGGTTGTAATTTTCCATGATCACAATGGCAGCATGCTGTTATTACACCATACGTGTGGACAGATCTAACGGTGCTGTCAGTGAAGTATGGGGTGCTCACAGCGCTGCCAGACAAGCAGTATTTGGCTTCCAACAGACTCGCTGATGTGCAGGACAAGGGGCCATCCATAGAGAGTCTTAGAGGTCTTCCTGGCATTATAAATTCAAAGGTATCAAGTGTACACAAAATTTGATTTCACTTAAACTGGCTGCCCAAAGTCCCGAGAAGACCTCAGACTTTGAAAGGTGTGAAAGGTATTAGGGAAACCATTTTGTTCAAACCATTGAGACTCCTGGGTTACCTTTGCTTAGGAAGGAATGGCTGTCACTGGCAGCAAATTGTGCTAAAGAAAACCCAGGGTGTGGTAAGAAACAATATTAGCTGGGGCTTTTTTCCCACTTTAGTTTTCATATGCTGTGGGATGCTTCATTGAAGGGTCCATTCTGAACAATTCATCTAAGAAGTTCATCCATTGGAAGTGTACAGTTTCGTGGACCTGAGTAAATTTTCAGAAATGGGCACCCATCACCATACTCTCCTAGGAGGATGTTTGCTCACTCCAAATGGAAACTTTACACCCATCAATGGTTACTTTCTACCCCTAAACCAGTCCCCAGCCCCCCACTGGACTATAGCTAAATACTCTGCAGCTTTCTCTCTCAAAAAAAGGATGCATTTCTGTCCCCTAGACATGGCCTAGTGATTAGAATCATGCAAAATTAGAATAATCAAAATTGGTAATTTTTTGAGAAAATTAATTCTCTTCCTGTGTCACTGAGTCTCCACTCCTCCACCCAGCACCTTTCAAAGATGGCCACTGTTATCCTTTTAACGAGCATTTATTAAGAGCTTCTGTGTGCCACCCACTGTCTTAGCTCTTGGGGACAGAACAATAAGGAACAATGACAAGGGGAAGGAAGTTACCTGTAGGACATGCTAAACACCGTGGGATGGCGAGCCAGGCGAGCGGTGGAGGATTGTGAGGCGGGAGGGTTGCGGCAGAGATTGGATATCTGGATGGACGTTCCCAAACACTAAGGTGTTGAAGACTTAAATGGAGGCAAGGGTAGGACCTGAAGTGGTGTCTAGGAGATGAGCATTGTAGGAAATGCACAGAAAATGTCCTGGGCAAAGGCCCTGTGGCAAAGGCATAAGTGATATATTGGAGGAATAGTGAGGCGGTTGGCAAAGCTGAAACTGAGAGACTGGGGGGACAAGAGGATGTCACAACCAGTAGAGAGGCCACACAAGTTGAATCCTGTTCGAGCAGGATTACAGTGGTAGCTCTCCTGAGGAGGAACAAGAAGGGATGCAGGGAGCCTCCCACATCCCATTTTGAAGCCACAGTAGGGCCCAGATTCTCAACCTTGGCTGGGCAGCAGAATCACTGGGCAGCTCTCCAGAAGTGGCCTGAGTTCAGAGCTCTAATTGGTCTGGGTCGCAGCCCAGGCACTGGGATTTTGCAGAGCTGCCTGGGTGAGTTTGATGCGCAGCCCAGCCTGACCACTAGAGCATGCACAGCACTAAGTCATCCCACTGCTTTTGACGCTGCAGCTGGGAAACAAAACCCCGCAGTGACCCCAAGTACTTACTGGCAACACTGTGCCCAGAAACTTCCAGAGAGCTCACTGCTACAGAATGAACAGGGCTGCGACTACAGACTGCAAACCTGGAGCTGCCTGGATCATCAGCCCTTAAGGTTAATCCCATATTTGGCTGGATCTAAACACAAGCTTCTGCATATTAGCAAGGCTTTGTCCTTGAACGTAAGACAGGGCTCGTTGGCCTATTCTGGTGCACAATATTGAAGGAGGTGACTTGAACTTCAGCGAGTGAGCCAAGTGGCTCAAAGCAAAGGCCATATAATATTTCAAAATGTGTTATTTGTGGGAAGGCTTTAAATAAGCCAAGGGGAGGGGGATCCTTTGCCTGCCTATCTGAGCTGTTGGCATTGCTAATTCAGAAGGATGAATAGAGCATTATTGTGTTGTATCGGCACAAGTACAGCAGGGGGGAAAAAGACGCTTGGAGCCACAAACTGAACATGAATCAGCAATCTCGTTCTATTGTGCAGAAAAATAATCAGCAGGCGGGAGGATGGAATTTAAGAATCATGCAGAAATGCCCTTCCCCCAGAAGAAACAGACACTGGCTAAAACATGGCATCTGGTTTTCTGGCTTCGGGAGTTGCAAGGAATGTAAGAGTCTTGGAGACAATGCTGGGAATGCTGATTTGTAAATATGGAAAATGCAAGCCTAAGAAGCAGGAGATGGCTTTGAATGTGCTGGCAACTCTGAGAGGTGGCACACCACCTGAGTGCTTAGTCACTCTCATGGGCAAACAGCGGAGCTGTCCTAACATCAATAGCCAAGGCCCCCTGTTCCTATTACATGTTTATCCGTGCCAGGGGAAGAAAGGCAGGACAGCGATCCTACCTTGCAAAGACCTTCCCATCCGTGTCTGTGGGCGGGGGAGCACCAGCGCTGCCATGCAGTACCCATTCCCCACGTGGGGGGTGTGGCCTGCAGAAGTGGGGACCCTGGGTCCTTGGGCAGAGGCTGAACACTTGCACTGTGTGATACTGGAGCTGCTGATCTGAGGACCCCCACTCTGCTAACTCTGCTCTAAGGTAATTAATATTGAGGCAGGTGAGGAAAATGGATGGTCGAGCACCAAAGTCCACTGGAAAGGGGCGACTGAGCTGTCGGTGCCCCTTTGTACACCTGTCCTCCAGCACATAGCTCCAGGTTTTCATCCTTAGCAATGAGTATGTTATGTTCCATAAACCCTGCTGGTTGTGATTTTTGCCAGCACTCAGGGGATGGTTAAAAGAGGCAGGGAAGGAGTGTTCGTGACTAAGAGGATGCAGCAGGACACCATACTGGACATTCCCAGTCACCGCCACACAGCGCAGGTCTCTAGAGATCTGTGGGACATGCTCATGCCCACACGCCTCTCACAGGAGAAGTTTTCAACAGGGCCCTGGAGAGGCCTCTTCTAAGCACTCATGAGTGAGTCCAGGGCCATAGCTCGCTGCAGCCCGCAGGACAGCTGCTCCATGTTTCCTAAGTGGTTAAGGCTGGTGGCTGTCAGCTTGTAGGCCTGGGAAGTAAAGTCGGATTCCCCAGGCATGTGTGTTAGGACGCAGACTTCCCAGAGGCCCCCAAACTAAGTGCATCAGCAACTGGCAGAGGGTGGGAGGGAACCCGGAAATCTGTTTTCAAGTCTTTCGAGTAATCAGATGGTGCTAGAGAATGCTACAGGGAACTCACGCTATTTACCGCTGGAAACTGCACCGACAGGAGATGCCCGCTGGGGTTCTCACACTGCCATTCCACATGCTTACGGCCTCACCCTCATTGGTCAGAGTCTCACCAAAGAACTCCAAGGCTCTGCTACTGGGCCAGCTCCTCAGCTGTCTTTAGCAGGTTGCAGTTTCCACTGGCACTGGGTCTTTCCCCATCCCCTCGCTTCTCCACCCTCAAGGCTGGGTTCTTTTTGTATTTTAGAGTCTTCAGCACATCTTGCCCATGTGTTAGGGCTCTGGGAACTTTGGAAGGCTTGCCAGAGCGGATTGGTTTTCAAGACTGCCTTTTAAACCTTGTTAAGCTTCCCTTCATGTCCCTTCTTCCTGTTTTTCCTCACTCCCTTCTTTCCTTCCTTCCTTCCTTCTCCCTTTCTTTCTTTCGGAAGTAAAAATGATAGAAAATTTTATTAGAAGAGATATATGACAGAAAAAAGAGCGTGTGTGGCACTACCATGCACCCAGGAAGACCTTGTTCTTGGTTCTTTACCCTATGGTTTTAAGCCAGACAGACTGCCTACCAGGATGAAGCTGAAAGGTCAACTGAGGGGGCGATGGTGGGACAGACAGTGCTCCAGAGCGAGGAGAATGAAGATGGGCAAATCATACCCCTGTACTTTTCACTAGTGATAGCCGTGATTCCCAAACTCTGCTCAGGCACCCCAGCCAGATCACTGCAACCCCACAGGAACATTTCATTTTTTAGGGCAACACAGAAACAACTGTTAGACACCCTGGAAATACTATTACCAAGCTGTTGGAATCTAATTACTGGATAAACAGTGCATTAAAATATTTGTTTCAACCTGGGGTCACCAGGTAAGAAAACATTGAGAGTTGAATGCCATGCACTGGGATGAGGGCATCTCTGTGTGGTGGCTCCTCTGCTGCCCCCCCCCCCCCGTGGATTCTGACTAGATCATACATCAAGGCAGTACGTGAGCACGTGTGTGTACTAAATTTAAACTAACTGTCAGGGGGAAAACGTAATAGCAAAGTATGACCATGCGCCTCTTTGAAAGACTCCCATGCTTTTAATATTCCCACCCAGATCCTACCATCTCAGCTCCCTGACTGGGATATAATAATAATAATAGTAAGTAACCTAATTTCCCATCAAGGGTCCCAGCCTTTTCTTCATGACTTAACCATAATATATTCATACAAAGTTGACCTAGTAATTGCTCTGATGCACTACTGAAAACCACCTAGTAACAGATCGTTCAGAGATAAAATCCAGGCTGCGTTCCATTCTGTGTGTGCAACACTCACAGAAAAACCATTGAAAGTGCTGACAATTAACCCAAAGAATGTTCACCAAGCAGCACAAACCTAACTGCATATACTGCTGAAATCTATTTGTCATTTTTATTGTTTATTCTGGGCTGGAGATTAAACTCAGGGCCTTGTGTGGCTAGGCAACCACCATACCACTGAGCTTCCCCTCCTGCTTTTGATCTCAATTGTTTTTTGTCCACGGGATCTCCATATGTATCTCAGAGTAGCCTTGAGCTTTAATCCTCCTGTTTTAGCCTTCTGGGTGCTTGAATTGCAGGCATGCATGACCATGCTCTGTCTCTGAAGTCTCTTTCTGTAAGAACATTGACGTGCAGTTCCCTCCTCCGCCCACCATTGGGCATTTAAAAAGTAGTCAATAATTACACTTATTAGGAGAGGCTTGGGGCTTATTTTCTTCTTCGGGGAATGTAAGTGCAAAGCTCTCTTCATGACAGAGATGAGTGGTAATCCCAGTGCTAAAACTGTAAGGAGCCCCCTGCAGATTCCAGTTACAGCAGCAGAGCACAAGCACAGACCGGGTGGCGCCATCTCCCTGGGACATGAGTGGATTTTTATTTATTTACTTCTGTTTCCTGTGGATGATACTTCTACCAACTAGTTATGGACTGGATTCTATCCTCCTGAAGCGGCCCCAGGGGAGGGTGGGAGTGGACTGTTTGTTGCTGTCTAGTTCATCATCAAATACGTTTTAGAAATCAATAATAAATCATTTGCTTCAATGCAAATGTTTTGTTTTCACATTCTTGTTTGTTGTTTTTCATGCCTGTGTCTCAGTGAGTCATCTAACCACAATTACACTTTCAGGCATCTGGTGGTTCTGTGTGGTACCCTCAGGAATTATTTATTTCCTCTGGACACGATGAGTATGTTTCCAGACCATCAGCACACACATACACACACACACACACACACACACACACGTATACACACAAGTGCACAAACACTACTAAGCTTTCCAGTTGCTACAGACAAGCTGTCCTTCTGTCCACCAGGTGGCAGTAGAGGCAGTTTGAAAGGCTGGCTTCTGCCAACTGGGCTCTGCTGAAGTCCTTGCTCCTGCTGAGTCAGACAGTTCCCAAGCCACCTGTCTGCTCTGTGTCTGCAAGGCTACTCTCATTGTTTAGAAGCTGCCGAGATAATTGCCCACCTGTAGAGACAGGCAGCTGGAACCAAGCAACACTACCAACTCAACAGGAGGCAAGATGACCATTTCCAAGTTGGCTAGTCTAGCTAGTTTCTCCTTCACTTGTCTAGCACTGAATTATTTGACTAAAAGGTACTCCAGGTTTCACTGGGTGTGATGTAGCAGGTGGTCTTAGATGTGCAGGAGTTATCTGACCACCAAGAATCTTACCTGAACCACAGTTGACCCAGTCCTCAAAGTAGCAGTAAACGTTGGCTCCCCCAGCACAAGATGGAAGAGCCACCGTGCATCTGATTTAGTCTCCATACTGCCCTCTGGAATAGTCTTGTTCCATAGTCAGATTGTATCTCTAGATTCTTAACACCCCATGTGTCATTCTTTTGCTAAGTATTCAAGCCCATGCTCTATGAAGCGGGCCCTGGTGACCTTGCCTGGGAGAGAAATGGAAAAGGAGAAGGAAAAGAAAGGGGGGAGTGGAGGGACACACAGTCTCCAGCACAGGTGCAGACCAAAATGAAGAGTGAAGATGAGCCCAAGAAGGAGAGGGTTGGGCACATATTAAGAGAGGATAAAGTAGTAGAAGTAAAGGATGTCCATTGTGCTAAGAACAAAATAATTAGTCACAGCAAATTCATTGTATTGTCTCCTTTCCTGAAGGAAAAACACTTAACAGTGACTTGCTGAAAATCTGAAATGAAAAATAAAGTTTAGCCTTTGAAGAGCTATTTACTAATGTCTGTTTCAGAGGGCTAGAGTCTCCAGCCTTCACCCAGCAGAGGAATAGGACCCTGTCCTCCCTCAGAGAGATGATCCATTCACATTAATACGCAGGCCTCCAGGGCTAGGCTGGGCTAGTAATTGACTTTGAGTCGCCCAGGGCCTGAGGTAGCATCTGATAGAATGAACAGGGCACTAATGTATGAAACTGTAACCTCTCTGTACATCAGTTTGATAATAAAAATTTGAAGAAAAAAAAAAGAATGAGCAGGGCAGTCCTAGACTAAAGTTATGGGTTGGCAAAGTCCTCATAAACCTCCAAGTTTGCCTCTCAGAAACCCATCTTTCTTCTGCCTGTCACTTGAAACTTGCCTTCTTTGTGCTCCAGATCAAAACATAGTTCTCATATTCCCTTTCATTTTAGCCTCTAGAGCATATTTACATTAACTTGTATCTCTACAAGAAGGACTTGAATCCTAATAGAGACCAAAGTCTATAGCCAAAGGGTCATCTGGCATCTGAGTGGATTTTGTTTTGTGGGGTGTCTGAGCACCCCTGAAAATGTATTTCAAGAGTATGGAGCTTGTAACTCATTCTTTGAGGAGGCATCTCTAATCGTTGCAATCCACTAAGCTAACACATGAAGCATTAGAGGAGAATCTGGAGGGGGCATGAGCTAGCCTAGAACCATATCCCACACTGATCCGTTATTTTAGCCCAAGACATTAGTCTCAAAGGATGTCTGAGATGCTCTGAGAACAAGAAGCAGCCTGGGAAGGGAGGGTACTCCTCTTCTGAAGCAGCCCCCAGTATGAGATTCTGCATTTTCTGTGTCTAAGATTGAACAGAGAAGGTGCTGTAGCCGTCTCCAGCAGCGTCTCCCCACCCCCATCTGTCCTCAATGAACTTGACATGTTTCAAATTCTCACCCTCTGACAGCCTGTCGAATATTCAAAGCCCACCATCTAACCTTCCTGTGACTCTTCCCTTTCCTAGATTTCCTTCAGACTTTCTTAGATAGCTTTGCCATCTCCGCAGACATTCAACACGAGAAGCCTCTGTTAAAATGGAGCTGCTACATATGCCCTGGCCCCTGTCTGTAGGCAGTACTCCCACACATGCTCACAGTGAGACCCAAGATACCTGATCTACTTCCAGTATTGATAGTTAATCTCATTTACTTCTCAGCTTTTAAGGATGCAATAGCAACTTTCCCATAGCTGACATTTTTAAACATAAATATGTTTTACACATTTGAAAGGTGACTGCTCACTTTGCACACTTCCAGGGAGAACAAGTTTTGTTGTTGTTTTTTTTTTTCCTACAGAACATGCCACAGGCCTTGAAAGTGGGAAGAATGGACTGAGACATCTTAGCCCTGTGGGAATCTCCTCACAGTTCCCTTGTCACCTCACACACACACACACACACACACACACACACACACACACACACACACACACACGACCCCATCAAAGTGCTAAAGAATACTGAAGAATTAGTGTAACAGCAGTAATAGTATGCCTTTTAATGCTCTAGCCATAGTCATTGTTGTTATACGACAGTAACAATAGTACCAAATCACACTACACATCAAGGAGAATTGTACTAAATACTGAATGATGAAAATAATACTACATGTTTTGGTGCTGTCCGTAAGGTTGAAGTGTTCATAAGATTGCTATTCCTGTTCTTGGACAGTTTCTATTTTTGACACCTTGACATTAAATGTGTTGTGTTCTAATCTAGGTGAGGTCAGTCAGGACTCTTTGGGGTGGGGATGAAAGATACCTGACTTGAAGCAGCTTAGGTCAAAGGTCAGAAGGAGTTGACAAGTGGCCAGACCCTTAGAGGAGAAGGGATGCCACTGGGCCTCAGGAAGAGCTAAGCCAGATATAAGGCCCCAGCTTTCTCTTCACTTTGGGCTCTCTTTAAATGTCAGATCTATCTTCTCTCTCATCTTCAAATGGGCTTTGTCCAGGTAGCGGAGATATATGGCCTAAAACAGTGAATTCTTCTCATGAATTCTTCTAGAAAGGAAATAAACAAAATCTCTCCCTGTCTTTCCCTCCTCCTTTCTTTCCTTTCTCTTCAATTATCCTGGAAGAGGCAGGCACCTTATCAGCTCACTTCAGATTCTTGAACTGCTTGGTCAGAGAGGGCGCATTGTGGTTGACCCAGCCTGAGCCAGGCTCCTTCCCCCTCCAGAACATTTGTGGGGTCAGTAGAGAGGGGAGTGTATCATGTAAAAACATGGCAGCTATGGACTGGAAGCAGAGATTCATGGGAGCATAGTGTTTGAAAAGAGCGATAGAGTCAGACATTCACTATTGTAAATACCACTTGTGTTCTTGTCTGATCCTGATCCCTCTCACTTCGAATGCAGTTAAACTGTTGAATGAAGATAGAGCAGGGGCTAGTGGCTGGTATCCATTGAAAAGCTGGCATCAAGAACACATTTCTCTAGTAGTTAACATGCATCTCTCTATCAGTTGTCAATTCAGATTATTTCTATCATATCATAAACTTCATCCATTATATTACATTATTCAACCTGTATTTACATAGCTCATACTCTACTTGATGTGGAAGATAGAAGGATGAGACAGACAGGTCCTGCCCTAAAGAGATTAAAGTCTAGTGGGAAAGATGACCATGTAAGCCTATAATTTCCACTGAGTGTGACAAGAACTATGATCAAGGTATGAGTTCATCACTGTAGCATTAACGTAGAGCCAGAGACTGGCTATATATTAAGCCTGTGTTGTAAACACAGTTTCTCATCCATGTGCTTCCTCTTCTCTTACATTATTATGGTCCCTCCTTGTCCAGTGGCTTTCCTGTGCACAGTACGTTAATAGTTCACTCAGCACAACCTGGAGAACAAAGGAAGCCTGTCTTCATTTCCTTGCTTCACACTGACATGAAACAGGGCTTGGAAATTACTTCTCAGGACACCCTCCAGAAAACAGAGCCCAAGCCCCGTCTGTCCCACAATATGGCGAAGAACCCTGACCTCTATTCACCAGCCTGTGTCCATCTCTGTGCATCCCAGCACTCTGCTCTCCGTCAACGTGCTTGTGGCTGTTGGCACACTGAGACACCCCTGCCCCACACACACCAGCCAGAGGCAGTCTGACGGCCACTCTCTGTTGCTATGGATCTCATTAATATTGTGGTAAAGGGGAGGAAGTCAGCTCTGACTGAAGAAAAGCCCTAAGTGTGCAGATAAAGGATTCAGTTCTTTAGAGCCGAATATCTAAGACTTCAAAGTACACATCAGTAACCTGAGATTTTGTCCAAATGTGAGTCTCATTGAGATGGGACTCAAATTTTTTATTTGTGACAAGCTAGCAGCTGTGGCTAAAGCTACTGGTCCACAGATCACATTTTAACAAGCAAAGACCTGGATGGGAGATGATAATTCATTTTAAGATCTCTGGAGGAAAAAAAATAACCAATTAATAGGCTGGTTGCTTTCTTCTGAGATGGAAGAATGTGACCTTGAAAAAAATCCTTTTGAAAACTTGTGTATAGTAGGAACCCTTAGATCAAAGTAAAGAGGCCTTGTAATCTTACACAACTATATTTAAAATGTCTGTTCTGACTGGGTGCTGGTGGCTCATGCCCAAAATCCTAGCTACCTAGCAGGCTGAGATTTGAGGATCATAGTTTGAAGCCAGGCTGCACAGGAAAGCATTATGAGGCTTTTATCTCCAATTAAGTACCACAACAGCCATTGGTAGAGCACAAGCCTTGAGCCCAAAAGCTCAGGGATAGAGCCCAGGCTTTAAGTTCAAATCCCAAAACGCACAAAGAAAAAAAAATTCTCAGTTCTATTCAACAGACAAAGGCCTCATCTCTAAAATATATGCAGAACTAAAAAAATTACCTTCTTCCAAAACAAAACCGCAAAGAACCAATAGGCCCCTCATCAAGTGGGCTAAAGACTTACAAAGAGACTTCTCTGATGAGGAAATGAGAATGACCAAGAGACATATGAAAAAATGCTCTACATCACTGGCCATAAAGGAAATGCAAATCAAAACAACATTGAGATTCCATCTCACCCCAGTAAGAATGTCATATATCAAGAAAACTAACAATAACAATTGTTGGAGGGGATGTGGCCAAAAGGGAACCCTACTGTTGGTGGGAATGTAAACTGGTTCAGCCACTCTGGCAAGCAGTATGGAGATTCCTCAGACGGCTAAATATAGAACTCCCCTATGACCCAGCAGTCCCACTTTTGGGTATCTATCCAAAAGACCACAAACAAAATCACAGTATAGCCACAATGTTCATCGCAGCACAATTTGTTATAGCGAGAATCTGGAACCAACCCAGATGCCCCTCAGTAGACGAATGGATCAGGAAAATGTGGTACATATACACAATGGAATTTTATGCCTCTATCAGAAAGAATGACATTGTCCCATTTGTAAGGAAATGGAAGGACTTGGAAAAAATTATACTAAGTGAAGTGAGCCAGACCCAAAGAAACATGGACTCTATGGTCTCCCTTATTGGGAATAATTAGTACAGGTTTAGGCAAGTCATAGCAGAGCATCACAAGGCCCAATAGCTATACCCTTATGAACACATAAGATGATGCTAAGTGAAATGAACTCCATGTTATGGAAACAATTGTTATATCACACTTGTAACTACTTTCAACGTCCCATGTGTATCTGTAGCTTCTATTATTGATGATGTTCTTGTATTACCTTCCTGTGGTTGTACCTACACTATCTCTGTAATCTTTTTTTTTTTTTTTTTTTTAATTTTTGGCCAGTCCTGGGCCTTGGACTCAGGGCCTGAGCACTGTCCCTGGCTTCCTTTTGCTCAAGGCTAGCACTCTGCCACTTGCACCACAGCGCCACTTCTGGCCATTTTCTGTAAATGTGGTGCTGGGGAATCAAACCCAGGGCCTCATGTATAGGAGGCAAGCTCTCTTGCCACTAGGCCATATCCCCAGCCCTCTGTAATCTTATCTGAGTATATTGGAAACCGTGTATACTGGTATTGGAAGTAGGAAATTGAAAGGGAATACCAAATTTGAGAGACACAGGGTAAAAAAAGACAAACAACTACAAAAGCAATACTTGCAGAACTGTTTGGTGTAAGTGAACTGAACACCTCCGGGGGGAGGTGGGGAAGGGAAAGGGGGAGGAGGGAGGGGGGTATGAGGGACAAGGTAACAAACAGTACAAGAAATGTATCCAATGCCTAACGTATGAAACTGTAACCTCTCTGTACATCAGTTTGATAATAAAAAATTTTTTTTAAATTCTCAGTTCTGAGTTGTAACAAATCTCACTTCAAGCTAATTAATTCATATGTTATTAGAACAAAAAATTAAGTAAAATGCATTTTCCTTAATTAAAATGTATGTAATGTAATTTAAAAAATGTATTTTTGTCTTGTATTTTCTCTCTGTAGGCAATGTCAGTGAAAAAAAGGATCCAGAATGATTACTAACCTATGACGCCCAACAGTATGACAGGTATCTATATATTCCCTTGATTTTCTTTGTGTCTCCTTTTGTGTTCCACCTGAAGTGTTCAGATCCTAAAGGCCAATCTGATGGTCTTAGCAACCATTATTATTCCTGTGAATATATCCCTGCAATGTGTTCTATAATCTTCAGAAACTATGAGGCATATCATATAATGAGGATGGTAATGGAGGGGCAATGTTAGTCTGTAGACTTCCAAAGATCACCCTTGCACACTGAATGTTACTCGTTGTGGTCCCTCACATCCATGTAACAGATGGCTTTAGATCCTGACCAAGTCTGTGGACCTTCCCCAAGGTAGGCTGCTCATCCCACTCAACAGAAAAGTCTAATGGCATCCAGTGGAACACTATGAGATTTGTTAGCAAGGATTATAGCAGAGAGTGAACAAACCCCAGAAGGATGTAACATTCCCACAGCACGCATTCCTTGTACACCTAGAGCAGAAGTTGCACACTCATAGGCCCCTGCGGGGCCAGGCAAATAAAAGGAATGACTGAAATGGTGGGGTGTAAGGACAAATAAGAGTACTCAGCACACACACAACAATCACTGGGAAGCAGGAACAAAGCCCAGTGTATCCAGATAGTGCTCATTGTCAATAGAAGTAAGAAATCCACATTTTATCTTGTAAAAATATCAAAGACTGGTGGGCCAGTCAGAATGTGTTGCCTGCTGTTGATTCATGAGCTCTGATGTACACCCTTCAGCCTAGTACCAAGCCCTGTTCTTCTGATTCCCATGGCATTAGGAAGGATACCCATAAACCTCTAAATGCTCTGGTGCCTTCCAGGAAGGCTGAGCTGGAAGCCCAGCTGCTTCCTAGTGGGAGGAGCCACCTGTCCAGCATTTGCTTCCTAACATAGAAAGTAACTGTAGGTAGTCGTGTTTTCATAAGAAACAACTCCATTAAACGTATGTGCTAGTGCATGATAAAGGGCTCAATAAGAAATCATTACTTTGGAAGCTCATTTTATTTGTGAAAGGAAAGTGTCCCTTCCTCTTTCTATCCCCCCCCATATATACACACACACTTTCTCTCACTCACTGTGGGATTATAGCTACATATTTATTTTATAAAACCTAAAGGAAAACCACAATAAACTTGTAAACTGTTAGGACTAACTGCTTGCTCCAGGAGCAAAATTTGAAAGCCAAGTATTCATATTTTTTCTTTCTATTTTTCTAAAAGCAAGCAGGCCAACATTTTCATATCTGTCAGTCCCATACACATCTTTGGTACATAGGTTCTTTCCATTCCAATGCCTACTGCATTGCTTTAACCCACTTAATTTAAAATTAGGACTTCATAAAGTTGCTCTTCAAAAAAAAAAACACTGATACCTAGAGAGGAAATAAGAAAGTACCTTAACATGACATCTGAATAGTCTGGAATTAGGTCTCACTTCCTAGGTAATCTGAGGAGAGCTCTGCTCACATGTATGACATGTGATGAGCTCTGTTTTGAATAAAATCATGATTTACGGCATCAGGGAATTTTTTTTCAAATCTAAGAAGACCTAACATTTTTCAATACCAAAGTTAAACGCTCTGGGACTTTTTTGAAAAGAAAAGCAGCAAGTCAGACTGCTGTGCCAGTGTAAGCAGGCAGAGGTAAGGGTCTGTCGTGTGTGTGTGTGTGTGTGTGTGTGTGTGTGTGTATAACCTGGCAGCAGGAAACTAGGTGGTGGCATTATGTCATCAATGTTGCCTTTGAAACCAGATCCAGTAAGTAAAATTAACTCTTAAATAGAGAGCAGAAGGGGTTGGGGATATAGCCTAGTGATAAAGTGCACACCTTGTATACATGAAGCCCTGGGTTTGATTCCTCAGCACCACATATACAGAAAAAGCTGGAAGTGGCGCTGTGGCTCAAGAGGTAGAGTGCTAGCCAGTGCTCAGGCCCTGAGTCTAAGCCCCAGGACTGGCAACAAAAACAAAACAAATAAACAAAATAGACAACAAGAGGCCTTAAATATAGGCACCAGCTACCTAGACAGGAAAAAAAAAAAAAAAGAATGAGCAAGACAACAAACAGTATGTACTTGAAATCCAAGGGCGAACCACATATCCCTCATTCCTTGGCACTTCCTGTGAGGCCCTTGATTATTTAACCTCCCTGTGGGGTTCCTCTTCTTTTCAGCTATGGAGGCATCAGCACTGGGTGTAACAGGGAGGTGGTTGCTCCTATGTAGCTCTCTGTACTTATCCCTGTTTCCCTCTCTTGCATTCCCTCTCCCTCCCTTTGCATTTCCCTGTATTCACTTGTTTTATTAGCAGGTATTCTGTTAAGCATAATTCAGTATTTGCATTTTCTCTATTACTTCTGGGTTTGAGTATCTTTACACACACACACACACACACACACACACACATTGTCTACTTGGATTTCACCTGTAACTTGATATTCATAGTTATTGTCCATTTGCCTATTGTGAACTTTGTCTCTCTTATTTATTATTTTTGCTTTACTTAATGAAGTTTGTGTACTAATGATATCAATTAAGGAAGACAGTCTCTCTAAATCTTGTATTCCTTATGAATTGAGAGTGTATGACTAGCTCATTCCTAACTCTCCTCTGCTTTGAAGAACCTATAATTTACATTTTAAAACTGAATATTTATTAAATTTTCATAATGTAAAGCATTGATGGTTGAACATAAACCAAAGGTAATCCCTGGAGCAAAGTATTTTGTGTTTTGAGACTATTCTACGAAACCAGCTTTGCAAAGCCAAACAAAATTCAGAACTCAGAAAGAGTGGAGAACTCAGGGTTTTGTTATGAAGCCTATGGCATTTTCCAAGGGTAGGTGTTTAAGTGTTCCTTTTCATCAGATGCTCTTCAACAGCCATTCATTCCTCCAGAAACAGAATCACAGTGTGTGCATGTCATATCAGTAAGTAGAGAGCTTTGTGTGGTTACTGACAAAAGGTTACTACTGACAGCAAACTAATGACATACTTCAAAATGAACTAATGACCTCCCACTTGCTAGGCAGCTGCTCTACCACTTGAGCCACACCCCCAGCCCAAAGATAGCTAGTGTTACCAATAAACATAATGTTAATGTTTCCTGTTGTCAATAAGCAATCTTCAGCCAAAGGCTGTTACTCATAGAGACTGAGTTACTCATAATAGTGATATCGTTCCTTCTTGTTAGCCTGTTAACACTGCATTACCAGAATGAGTGTATAGTTGTTGGAAAATGGAATATATATTTATAATTACCTGCTTAGTACATAATTTTGCACCTGGTTTTCTTCTCCCTCTCGTTAAGTTCTAAGTAAAAGGAAAGGCTAGATTGAAGACTCGAACATCATTAAAAATGTTTTCTATTGCCAAATTATAACTATATTATTTGGAAGCACCCAATAGCAATGCAAATTTCATTCAACTTTCATTCAAATTTTACCCTCCAACTACAGAATTTTGGGGAACTTAGTCTATTTGTGTTGGAGGAGGTAGTTTATTAAGCAAAAGTCTCATTATTTTGGTTTGGCTTTTGTGCCAGTACTAGAATTTGAACTCCCAGCCTGCGTGATGTCCCTTAGCTTTTTCACTTAGGGCTGATACTTTATCACGGAGTCGCAGCTACAGTTCTAGTTCGTTCTTGTTAATTGGAGATAACACTCTCATGGACTTTCCTGTCCAGCCTGGCTTAGAGCCAGGATCCTCACACCTCTGCTTCCTGGGTAACTTTAAGCTTTAAGCAAAGTTTTACAAGTTTTGAAAACTATACATTTTCCTTATTGAGAATTAACTTGGTTATACATACACACAAATGGATCAGTTACAAAAACTTTATTGTTTTCAAAACTTATGTTTTACGGCCAGAAGCGGCGCTGTGGCTCAAGTGGCAGAGTGCTAGCCTTGAGCGGGAAGAAGCCAGGGACAGTGCTCAGCCCCTGAGTCCAAGGCCCAGGACTGGCAAAAAAAAACAAAAAAAAAAAACCATGTTTTAGTTGTCTATTGTTGTGTTTGTCTTTTTAAGCTTTATGTGCCAAAAAAAATTCCTTACCTATCATAAATGTTAAAAATTAGTAGATGCTTCTTTTTTTTATTTATGACATTTTACTTTTATAACCTTTTTTTTTTTTCTGATCCTAGGGCTTATACTCAGGGCCTGAGCACTGTCCCTGAGCTTCTTTCTGCTCAAAGCTAACGCTCCACCTCTTGAGCTGCAGCATCCTTTCTGGCTTTTTCTGAGTAGTTTATTGGAGATAAAAGTCTCACTGACTTACCTGCTCAGGCTGGGCTGGCTTTGAACTGTCATCTTCAGATCTCAGCTTCCTAAGTAGCTATGATTACAGTTGTGAGCCATTGGCACCAGGCTTAAAACCTCTTCTACTTCATGATTACTGAGAAGGTGCAAACAAATATCGAGAGTTCCCAGCTGCCCTTCACCCAGAACTCTTATGTTAACATCTTATCACATTTGATTTATTCTTCTCCCTCTATCTGTATCTAATTTTTATTTTGGCTTTTTTAAATATTTTTATTATCTTTAAGTAGTTGTACCAAGGAGTTGCCATTCAGCAACGCAGTTTATGAATACAATGTATCTTGCTCAGTCACAGCTTTCAACATTCTCACCCATTCCTCTCAATTCACCCCTTCCCTCTTTTTCCTTAATTTTGTAGAATATATTGGATGTTTTTGCTATTTTAACAAAGCAGTTTATGAATATGATGCATCTTGATCTGTGTTTATTTTTATTTTGAACTGTTTACATGTACTTTCAAAACTGTGGCATTGGGGGACACACAAACTGTTTTAGTTTATGTATGATAGTCTCTGTTGGGGTATCATGTTATGATTTACTGCTTGTGAAACTTAAAAAAATTCGGTGAGAATGGAGAGCCAAAGCTCAAGGGCTCGTTGGAGTAAGTTAGTTCTTCTATTTCAACATATGGTTCTTTTATAGTCAGATACAAAAATATCTATGAGGATACAATATGCAGTTCTCAACCATGTCTTCTCATTGTTACTCTTTCTTCATCCTCCATCCATCTTCCTGTCCCTTCTTCACTAGTCAGCAGGACGGGGTCGGGGGGGGGGGGGGGCAGGGTACGCAGGACTTTAGGCTGATCACCTTTTTAAAAGAAGGAATAATAGAAACCCAGGGAAGCCAGTATGTCACAGTGTCAATGTTTTACTCTGCCTTCTTTCCCTCCTGACACCAGAGAAAGCAGTCTCGCGACTAATTTGCCTACTTATTCCAAATTCTAATTATTCTAAAGCATCTGGAGGCTTATTTCCCTTTCTTCTGGATTCCTATTAACCTGACTGTGACCAAAAAAATAAAAAAGCAGTTAAATATTTCCTAGGCTTTTATAGAGCCAACCGTATACATTACCAACATTGCCATGAATCATTTTACAGAGAAGAGAAAAGGCATGCCTGAATAGGTAGCTCCACTGTTGTTTGAGCCAATTACAAAAAACAAGACTTGAATTTTATATCTTGGGTATGTAGCCACATGATACAGCAGCACCTTGAGGATTTCCTCCTCAGCACAGTATCATTTCTGAAAGAAATGAAGATCTCATTGCAAATAGACTAGGAAGGAAACATCAGTGATCTCTGCAGTGTGTGGAGGACGTGAAGGAGACTGTGGCCCACACATCACACAGCATGCCTTTAATTCACCCTCAGACAGCTCCCCCACAGAACACTACTCTGAACCGCTCAAACCTCACGTTTTCTCTTCCCTCTCTCCCTGGAGGATCACAACCTGTGTGTTTCTATACATACGCTGCCTCCTAGTCTCCTCTTTCCCTGCTCCCACCCCAGAACTCCACCTGCTCATTTCCTGTGAGCATCGTGGCCCCTTCTTAGCACATCCCCCATCTGCATCTCCTCTTCAAACCCCAAAGTAGACAGATCTTCCAGGAAACCCACTCACCCGGAAAGAAAGGGAAGGGAAAATCATAAATGTGTATCACTTTGCATGGTGCCCTGTCACACAGAAATTAGTAGAAGACAGTGAATATCCCTCCAGGGGCCCATGCAGTCTGAGGAAGAGAGCTGACCTGCATCTCAGCTCAAGGTCTTCTGTAATTTCTTACCATAGCAAAGGAAAAAATTAATAAATGAACCACATAAAGATACCAGAAGTATAGCTCTGTGGTAGAGCTCAGGCCTAGCATGAGAGGCTCTGGGATCCATCTCCAGCACTGGCAAAAATGAACCAACAAACAAGCAAAAGCATGTGGGTAGGGGGAAGAGAGAGAGAGTGAGAGAGAAAGAGAGAGAGAGAGAGAGAGAGAGAGAGAGAGAGAGAGAGAGAGAGACCATGTGCAGTTACCCTCAGCCTTTTTTTTCTTTTTCAAATTAAAAAAAAAACAATGTTTTCCTTGGCTATAAAGAAGGAACACTAACACTTCATATGATTCAAGGATGCTGGACTTTGCCATAGGGTATTGTAGAGCTGAACTGGCTCTCCTGTGTTTACCTGTCCCTTCCTTCTTTAACTTCCCTGAACTTCTGGAGAAGATACTGCCAAACGGAAGGGGATTTCTGAAAGAGACCATTCATGAACTGTTACCATTCCCTTCTCTCACACTGCTGAATCTAGAACTTCTGTTGCCAAGTCTGAGCTGCAGCTAGGCGATCAGGAAGTTGAAAACATCCACCAGTTAAAGCTTTACAGAGAATAAAGAAATAAATGGGGAAAAATAAGTTGCTTCTTCCTCGACAACTTCTATATTCTTTCTGAAGCCAGCCTTTCCAATGTCTGGGTTTGCCTTCTCTCACCCCAACCCCTAGCTCACAGTCCCTGGTCCCCAACCCACCTCTGGCATCATCTCCTTCACTACAATCACTACCCTCCACTGCCATCATCTCACTATCTCCACGTCTCCACCATCTGCACCCCAATAAACCCATCTCAATTAACAGTGGCAGGGCAGATCTGAACTTCTGCTGTTGTAAATGATGCCCAGAAGGTATCAAGGTTCTTTTACGGTGGGAGCTCTTTTCCTGTCTGTTCTCCAAGATGCCACCCAAGCCCCCAGTGGTGGTATGTATGAAGATGCAAGTTCCTTCAAAAGAATGGAAAATAATCTTGGCGCATAATGAAATATATGGTGTTGCTTTGTTTACAGTGAGTAGAGTTATTTTTACATGCCACCGCCACCTGTCATCAGCCCTAGCTGGGAAGTCCTAGGCTCCTGTTTATAAAACTCTGCTCTTCTCACAAGTTTCCATTATGATACCATCCTAACTCTGAGATTTGGTCATGCTGCAGTTCCCTGCACCCACCGACTGCACATGTCCTGGCATGGAGCTGACTTGAGTCATTTTCTCCAAGCTTCTCAAATTACCTGTTACAGGCCAAGGCCAGCGTGATCTTAGCCCACTGAACAAATGATTTGCCCAGTCTTACCCCAGTGACTACCAAATTTCTGGACCACTGATTCCCAAACGTTCAGGAACTGGGTTAAAGGAATCCAATTAGTGATTGTTTTTGTTTTGCTTTAGTCTTTGTCCTTTACTGACATTTCTGTCTTCATCATGTTAACATGCATTGTGAATTCCCAAAGGTAGGTATGCTTAGCAATCTTTCCTAGACTTATTGAAGTAGAAGCCTGTTGTCCAGGACCCAACCTCATCCTGCTCAAAGTTGGCATACAAGAATCACCCCAGGAGCTCAGCAAATCCTAACATCCTTCTCAAACGGTTAAACTGGAAGCTGTAGGTAGAACCCAAGACTCAGCACTTCTTTCAAACTCAGCAGACATTCTGAGCACAACCCAGTCTAAGAACCATGGTCTATCCCCTGTGTTTCTCTACTCTGGCTTCTCACGAAAGTCAACTGGGGAGCAATTTAAACTACCAATGCCTGTGTTCTACCCCTAAGATTCCATGGAGTAGTACTGGGGGACTCCTTAAATGATTCCCAACTGCTTCCAGTACTAAGAAAAGAGCAGTTGTATTCAAACGTGGTGATGGATATCAGAATCACTGGGAAGTTCGGTGAAAATGAAAGCAGCAGCACTCCTGTACTACCATCTTAGCTAGTGCTGAGAGCCAGGGTCGTGATGCATGAAATTAACCCTCTATGTAACTCAGATACACATAGAAGTTTGAGAACCATTGATACACATGGGTTCCCCTCACTAGCAGCCATGTTTTAGAAAATGTTAGTTTAGACATCTATGCAGATGCCTAACAACACCACCAAAAATACCTCAACTAGGCCTAAGGTGGCTACAGGTGACAAACTGAAATGTAATTGCTGGTGCTTTAGTCCCAAGGACTGCCTGTTGTTACTCTGTGATTACCAAATGTGTAACAGACCCATAATTTTAATTTTAAAGCCCTGTGTTTGCTCAACAGACAACAGCATCGAAATGGCCCATCCGAGTAGTAAACTCCTCAAAAAGATTTTTTTTAATGTACTCACTACCTTATTATGTAACTGTAGCTCCTCTGTACATCATCTTGTCAATAAAATTTTAATTTTAAAAAAAGCTGAAAAAAATTCCCTTAGATTACTCTACCAGGGCAGATTTCTCGAAAAAAATAAGCTAGTCATGAGAAAACTTGGTTCTCTCCCACAAATTCTTTGTGATTCTGTAGTCATGGACTTAGAAAACCATCTGTGTTATTTTTTGCTTTTTTTTTTTTTTTGGTGTGTGTGTGTTTTCCTGGGGATTAACCTCGGAGCCTCATGTTAGTAAGCAAATCTACCACTTGAACCATTCCTGAAGTCCTTTCACTTTTGTTTTTCAGATAAGATGTCATGTTAACTCTACCTGAGTTCATCTCTAGCCATGACCCTTCTAGCTCTCTACCTGCTTGCACCACAATGTCTGACCCTTCTAATGATTCTTTGTTTAAAAAAATTTATTGTCAAAGTAATGTTCAGAGGGGTTACAATTACATAAGTAAAGCACTAAGTACATTTCTTATCAAACTTGTTACCTCCTCCTTCACTTTATCAAAGTGTTTTCACTTATATAACATTCAGTTATAGGAGAACTTTTTTAATGTATGTATTTTAACAAATTAAATAACCTCATTTAAAGCCTCACGAGAGTGTAGTTCCCTGGTGTGCAATCTTCTTGTTCTTAGCCAGGCATACATATGTAACTCATTTGGGGAGGGTTTAAAAAAAAAAAACTCTCTGCTAAAAATGCTGAGCTTTTTCTTAAAGAAATGTTGTGAACTTGTATATAAATCACTTAACCTTAAGTCCAAAGAATTGAGGCACAGCATAGGACAGTCATTATGAACCTAACCTGTACACTTAAGTGTTCATTTAACTGTAAAAGAAACAGCCAATAGAATTAATACTCTATAATAAGGTGTGGGAGATGTATGTGGGAATTTGTATTTTTTTAAGAAGTCTATTTTTCAGATAAGCTTTTTTAAAAAAAAAAAAAATCTATGTTTAGCCCATCCCCACAACACCCATTTTCTTTGCAGTGGATCATTTAAATTTAGACCCAAGTAAATATTTCCTATATTTTCTGAATAGCTGAAGGCTTTTTCTTTCTCTAAAAAGTAAGAGATAAGAAATACCTTTGTTATTCTTTATTCTATTTTTAAAAAACATGTTTTAGTGAAGTCATAATCTAAAGCATTGAAGCAAATAATTCATGCAGAAGGAGGTAATTTTTAATACAGTCTTTCCTTGATGCAATACCTAATAAAATACACATCTTAAAAATTGCTGGTATTATTATTATTATTGCTTCAGCTTTAATAGGCATCAGTTCCCATGGTAGCCAAAGCAAAGGAATTATCTTCAGTATTCTGCTGGAGGCTCAGGCCTTCCCAAGATGCAGAACCTAGGATACCATAGGCACAGGATGGGGGAAGTGAAAGCAGGAAGTGGCAGGGAATACACATTTCCCTTCTGCAACAACACCAACAAAAGAAGTTAATTTCCCATAACTGGATTCTATTTTATTTGTAGTGTTGAATTGTGGTTCCCAGCATTTTTCTGTCAAGATTCTTAGTATTTACCCCCACCACTCACAACTCCCCTGTCCCTGTGCTTTCAAATGGTTTACTGACCAAGCTACATTTTATTAAGTAGTAAGTACATTTCATTAAGGAATAAAATGGGCTCTATTTTAGTAAAGGAAAAAAAAGGAAATTACTAATCTGATTCTCTTTGTGTGCCAAATGAAATGACCAATGTTTCCTATACTACACAGATAAATAGAAAATTATCTATTTCAAAAACATAGAGATTTTTCATGAGAAAGGGTATCAGATGCATCCTGTCATCATATAATTTCCTTTAAAATTTTCCAAACTCTTGAAATTTGCCATAGCTTCTCCCAATTCTGTTTGTATGGGCCTCACTAATAGATATTTAAAGAGAAAATTCTGAGTAATCTGAATTTCTCATCTCAAAGTAGGAATTATACTCCAGTATTATAGAACTATAAATGATGCCATCAGAATACTAATTACTGCTCACATTACCTTTAATCAACAACTCTTTACAGTAGTATTAAAAAAAATCAAGATTAAGTCTATGTAAATGAATATAAAATATACTATCATAGTAATGCATATTGAAAATATTCATGAGAATTTTGATTTCTTCATGTCATGCTCCAAATTAGATCAAGAAATTACCGGTATAAATTAGAACATTAGTAAATTCTCTGAGGTTTTCACATAAAATGCTAATTAAATTGAACACTTTTTAAGCATCTAAGATATTGGATATGGGGAGTATAAACATGACAGACTAATAGTCTTTTCCTTTCAAGAGTTCAGTCAAAGGATCACAGTTTCTGAGCATGAGAATGTGTGTGCTTTTAATCTCTGAGAAGGCTTATCGCAGCTTCATTGGGAGAATTCTTAAAGACCATTTGGCCCAACATCCAAAATTATAGGAAGAAAAGCTAAGCTCATGAATACAGAGAAACCTGTGTATGGCTAAATAGCCAGGCTGAGTACAGATGTTTTGGTTCTTATAGACAGTTCTTCATACTTCTCACTTCTTAAGCTCCTACTGACTCTAAATGAATTTGTAAAAATATTTAGTGATATAGTAGGAAGGAAAGCTATTTGGAATCATGCACCAGCTACTAGTGAAATAATTCTCTCTGCTACAGTAGATAAACACTCAAATCCCTGTGACTTCATTCAACAGAAAAAGGGAAAGGAGGAAGAAAATAGAAGGAAACACATGGACTGTATCATAAGCGAAACCCAATGCTATCATTCATTCTGTTGGGTAGAACTTGTTCACCTGACCATGATTTACTGCGAGGAACCTAGAAACCACAGTCTGGGTATGCACTAGGAAATATGGCATATGCTTTTGATTGGAGCTACAAAATGCATAGTAAAATTATGAAGGTGAGCAGGCTTAGAAAGGATTTGCTCCTTCTAATGGAGTCATCTTTTTTGTTTAGAAACCATGTTTCCATGGTCTGACCCTGTGTCAAGCAATGTCAGCATTTCTACAGCAGGTGAGGGTAGTCAGTTTTGACCACCTTTAGAAGTAATAGAACCAAGCAACTAGTGCTACTTCTGGAGTGTGCATGATATTGTGCAAAGAACATAGACTTTGGAGTCATGTATCTTTGGGTTCAAATCCCTGGTTTGTCACTTATTAACCTTGTGACTTTGAACTGAATTCAACTTCCTAATTGTCAAATAGGGGCAGAAAGAATCCTAGACTTGTGTGAAAATTTATTTAAACCTATCAGTACACATTTATTGAGCACTTCTTATTTGTCAGACCCTACAGTATACTCTGGGGAAAGCAGAGCTGGGAAAAAAGCTCAGGGAAGCCTGGGTCAATCTAGGAACTGTGTATAGTCATTATCACTAGTAGGTGCCCAAGAAGTGTTAATATCCATGCTTCCTGAGACACCTTCTACTGCCCGCTCTGCAACTGGATAGGATTTCTTCGTTATTTTTTTCTTTTTTCCTTTTTCCTTTACAGACCTATCTAGAAAAGCCCTTTATCCCTATATATTTTAGATGAAGCAAGCTAGTAAATACTTGTGTTTTTGTTAAGATGTGTTAGGCCAAGTACAAATTGTTCCTATTGTTTGAAAGTAGAATTACAGGGTGAGAATGTTTGTTTGTATCTATGAAAGAAAGCCCTTAAACTTGCAAGGGCTTCTAACATAAATTGCAAGCTACATATAAATATTTGTTCAGTAGCAGAGAAACAGCAAGAGCCCTCTTTAAGGCTGGAGGCCTTCACATTGCTCAGACTTTGGGATAAATCAGAGGAAGATCTTCAGAGGTAGCGAATGGCTTCCTGAAAGCTGAAAGGTCAATGAGGTCACAGAGGCGCTCTCACTTGTTGATACCTCAGAAAGAGCCAGCATGAACCCCAAGAGAAGAAAGGCCACAACATGGCTACCTTCCCATCTGGGAAAACTCTCACTTTTGGCTCTCAACTTTTTTTTCTTTCAGTTCTTGTTTTACTATTTCCTATGGTTTTGTTCTGCTTGATGATCTACACTTTACTTTCTTGCTTTATTCCTACCACAAAGCTATTTTATTTCCCTGTATTCTTTTATCTTTCTATCTTAAATGCAAATAGGATGGAGGAAAGGAAAGCACATCATGAATATACCAAGAGGATACATATCATCTGAACTCCAATCATGTTTTTATGCTCCAAACCATTGCCAACTTCTTCAGGCAACAAAGTGGCTGAATGCACAGGCCTAAGGTCAAGTCTTCCCAGAGTCTAGTATGACACAACATCTCTCCATGTGACCTCTCCCAGTTTTCCCTTCCTCAAAATTAGTCTCTTCCTTTGTGAAATGGAGATGATTGTTATTTATTTCCATACTAGTCACGGTTAAAAGAAATAGTGCAACCCAGCATCAGTGGCTTAGACCTGTAATCCTACATACTCAGGAGGCTGAGTTCTGAGTATCATGCTTCAAAGCCAGTCTTGGCAGAAAAGTCCATGAGACTCTAATTAATCACTTGAAGGCCAAAAGTGGAGCTCTTGCTGAAGTGGTAGAGAACTAGCCTTGAGCACAAAAGCTCAGACAGTACCCAGGCCCGGAGTTCAAGCCCCAGGACCAGCTAGCACAGAAAAAGAAAAGAAACAATGCAATATGCTTAGCAATTTGGCTAGAACATAGTGAACCCCAAATAATGAATGGTACATGCTGTCATTGTGGTCCATCATCACCATAGGTGCAGGCCAAGGGCACCAGCCCTCCCAGGAAAGCTTAGGGGAAGTTGTCTTGTTATCTTGCTTCAAACACATTAGAGGGTGAATTTATGCTCCCCATTACCCAAATGCCATCACAACCCACTCCATGGTCCAAGGGTAACATACCAATACAGTGTCACAGGGCTGACTGAGAAATGGGCCTTTTCATTCCAACTTCTGGCTGATGCTTGAGAATTATCCATTACTTTTAAATATCCCTTGGTGTGTTTACGTAGAAAGCCAATGGGTAAAGTTTCTGGGAGTCTTTGCTGTTGCCCTGCCTCCACAGTTCCCGCATTTCATTGCTCCTGCTCTTAGGAGTTCAGACTGGGACTGGCTGGTTAATCTGTGTTTTCAGGCAGGGAAGTGTATCCATGGTAGGCTGTACCCCTTTCCAAGCAGGTGGGCAAAGCATATTTATTTAGTAGAAGCCTGGGTTAGAGTCCAGGTTTCCAAGATTAAGAATTCTCTGCTTCCTGACCTTGTCAAACCCCATCACTTCACAAGAATTTTCCGTGTGCCACAAATCAGTTGAATAAAGGTCTTTGGTCTTGATATGCACGAGACCAGAGGACAAAACATAAATTGGCTACCCATGGGGCTCCTGGACCTGGACAGCTTGGCTGGCTCTGCTGATTACGTCATCAAACTCACTTCCTGATCTGCTCTTCTCTCGCTATCTCTCTCTTCCTCTCCTCCTCTCTCTCTCACTCTTCCTCTTTCTCACACCTCCCCTCCTTTCCCTTTGTCTCCCTTTTCTCCTTCTCTCCCCTCCCCTCCTCTCTTCTCCCCCTTCCCGTGTCTCTTCTTCTCTCTTCTCTCCTCCCCACATTCAGGCCACAACCCATCGCCAGAGTTGCCCATCCTCTTACAGAATGCCTGTGTTACTCCCAGGGGCACACTATAAAGTCTGACCACTAATAAGATTGGCACAGGAATCCTCTGAGTATTTCAGCCCAGTATTATTTGATTCTGATTAGCCAATTGCTGCCTTAATTCTGAAAACAAATTAGAAACATGGAGGACATGAGCTGCTAATTCCAAAACAAAGAAGTCTAGAAGATTCTCTGCCTCTGCCCAGGTTCACTTAGACAGCTCACACTCCCAGCCCATGTGTGATATCCAAGCTTGATTTTTCTTATAGCTGGCCTAGTGGCTTTGATCGAACCTTCTTGACCCTCTATTTCTTTTTCTATAGATGAGGTGGTTGAACTGGTATAGCACCAGTGTTCCTGTTAGTCCTCACTGTTCTCTAAATTTTACCCCTCAGAGCCCATTGCCCCAGTACCAAAGGAGCTAATTTGCCTCTGGCAGTGGGCATGGAATAGTTCTGAGCATCAGTTTTCCACACATGTCCTTAGCTGGCAGTCAGAAAAAGAAAGTATGGTGAATGAGGTGAAGTGATTCATAAAGTCACGTGGTATGGGTTAGCCGAGGTCACTCCCTTTGTTTGCATCATCATGAGCTGGCATGAGGAAGGCCAAAACTGTAGTCTAAATCTTGAAATGGGAAGAATTTATTCTGTAGCCCTTCCTGGTTTTTGGTTGAGGTTTTTTGTTTTGCTTTGTTCTTTCTTTTGGGGCTTTTATTTTGTTTTGCTTTGCTTTTGCTTCTGCTTGTATCCTTTTTCTGACATGCATGTCCCCCAAACATGTGTCTTAGCAGCTGAGAAAGACCATAGCCTAAGATTTAGGATGATTGATAGCACATACATGGCTTTTAGCAAATATTTGCAATAAAGGGAAATTAAAGTAAGGCTTATTTAACATGCATGAAGAAGTGTTATTTTTTCAAACCCCAGGTTGGTCCTGGGGCTTGAACACAGGGCCTGGGTGCTGTCCCTGAGCTATTTCACTCAAGGCTAGCACTCTACTACTTTGAGTCACAGTACTACTAACAGTTTTCTGGTGGTTAATTGGGGCTAGGAGTCTTACAGACTTTCCTGTCTGGGCTGGCTTTGAACCTCAATCCTCAGAGCTCAGCCTCCTGAGTAGCTAGGATTACAGGTGTGAGTACCAGGTGCCAGGCATGCATGGTTTCATATCGTGTTTGTTTCCTTGCAGGAAATTAAACGCAATCTATACCAAGTGCAAGTCATTGTTGGCAACAAGAAAAGCATCCATGATTATATTCTACTGGTACCATAGCCCATATAGATTATATATATTATGATTTTTGAAGCCAGCCATGCCTTACAAATCCCTCCGTTTCTCCCACCTACTCAAAAAAATGTCCATATTATTATGATTCCCTCACTAAAAAATCCATTCAGCAGAGCTGACTTGAGATCACAAATTATTTCAAATATAAATGTTCCTGCTAGCACCGAATCCACCACATCCATACCTCATTTGTATTAATCCTATAAGACTTTCCCTCCTAGCATCAGGCATGCTGATTGGTAGGAAGAAAAAGATAGCAAGCACAGAGAGGAAACAGCTCCAGGGAAGAGAAAAGGCCTTTAAATCAGAACCATGAAAAATTCACCTCACAATTTTTGCCCAAGTCAGGCTTTCTCAATATCAACTGTCCTACACCCCCTCAGTGTCAGCTTCACACCAATGCCTGCCAAGTGATGACCCCCAAAGCCATCTTCCAACACAGCTAACATCTCCAAGGAGGACAGAAAACTTGGCAAGGACCCTCACCAAGGGGCAGCCCCATGGAACACATGGTAACATCCATCTCATCTCTATATCTCTCTTTAAACCAATACACAAGTATCTGCCAAATCATCCTCCCAGGGTTGGGGATATGGCCTAGTGGCAAGAGTGCTTGCCTCGTATACATGAGGCCCTGCGTTCAATTCCCCAGCACTACATATACAGAAAATGGCCAGAAGGGGTGCTGTGGCTCAAGTGGCAGAGTGCTATCCTTGAGCAAAAAGAAGCCAGGGACAGTGCTCAGACCCTGAGTCCAAGCCCCAGGACTGCCCCCCCCCCAAAAAAAAATCATTCTTCCATGGAGACAATTGGCAGAAATGAGATCGTTCTTCCAGAGTGGCATCATCCTTCCTCATTGCTCATTCTTCAAGCCAATACACTTTCCCCCCACTCCCTACTCCCCACCCCCTAAATTGGCACAGCTGTTGATAGGCTTCCCCAGGAGACACACAGCCCATTCTGCACCGTGGCAAAAATTGAGTGATTTTCAGTACCTTCCAATACCTCCCACTTGTTCCACCATCCTAAGTAAACCCAGCAGGGAGATGACACAAGGCAAATGTGCCACCGTGTGGCTGGAGAGCATGTGGTGGTTCAGTTATCTCTGCAGAAGCCATCATCTGTAGATGTCATGTAGACATACGCCACAGCAAACAGGATAATTGCTGGCAGCATAATGTTTCTTCTTTAGGCTAAAATTTGCACAGAAAATATTTCAGGCCAGAATTTCAGAGAGCTAGAATGTTTGTTATCCAAAGCTGAGCTTTCCCGCCCCCCCCCCACCCCCGTAAAAATCAGGTCCTTCAAGTTCCTAAGCATCCATGTTCGATTCATTCTGTTGGTATCCATTTGGACGTAAGGTTTTAAATACATGTCTAAAGAAATAGGATCCTTGACTCCATTCTTTTTTTGTACAGATTGTCTTTCCTGAAGAGATGGATAAACCCCTCACATAGCTTATCTGGGTTACAGGAAGTTCCCATTGCTTTCAGACACATGCTCTGTCCTGAGAAGGATCTGGCACAGCTCTGGCCCTTACTAGCTTGGGGACTGATGTGGATGCTTGCTTCTGTAGGCTTCAGCTGCACCCCCTGTGGAGTGGAGTGAGGAAAGCAGCTTCCCATTGCTGCAGGTCACTTTGAGAACCATCTTTACTTTTCTCACACGTCATCTGGGTCTAGCAATAGCCTCTCCCTCAAGTCACTGGAACTGGAAGTTAAGACAACATGGTCTACATCAGATCTGGCCCAGGGCAGGCACTCTATGAGGGTTAGCTCCCAACATCCTAATCACAAATGGAATTATCCTTCTTTCAGTGCTAAATTACTTTGTGACTTTTTAACTTCCAAATAAGCAGCTAGAAAACAAATCAGTGCTCCATTATGTGGGCTGGTTGTTTGTGTTTGTTGTTGTTTTCCCAAGTTCTTTGGATACTTGAAGGCAGAGCCCACCGTAAACATACCACACACAGCCGCAGTGGCAGCAACAGCCAGTGGGAGATGCATTCTCTCCAGACACAGCCGTCTCTTGTTCAGTAAATTTACTGGAATAAAAAAAATTAAATGCTTTTATTTTTTTTAGAAAAACAACTCTTACTATTTGAGGTACAGAGTGAAAAAGGTCAGAATTTGTAAAACCATGGAAACTGAGCAATAAACCCTTCTTTTTTTCTTATTTATTGTCAAAGTGATGTACAGAGAGGTTATAGTTTCATATGTTAGGCCTTGGGTACATGTCTTGTACTGTTTGTTACCTCCTCCCTCATTCCCCCTTCCCCCTCCCCCTTTTCCTGTCCCCCCATAAGTTGTTCAGTTGGTTTACACCAAATGGTTTTGCAGGTGTTACTTTTGGAGTCATTTGTCTTTTTATTCTTTGTCTCTCCCCTTTTACTTCCCTACTTCTAATACCAGTATATACAGTATCCAGTGTACTCAGATAAGATACAGTGATGGTGCGGTACAACCACAGGAAGGGGATACAAGAGAATCATCAAGAATAGAAGCTACGGGCTGGGGATATGGCCTAGTGGCAAGAGTGCTTGCCTCCTATACGTGAAGCCCTGGGTTCGATTCCCCAGCACCACATATACAGAAAATGGCCAGAAGTGGCGCTGTGACTCAAGTGGCAGAGTGCTAGCCTTGAGCAAAGAGAAGCCAGGGACAGTGCTCAGGCCCTGTGTCCAAGGCCCAGGACTGGCAAAAAAAAAAAAAAAAAGAATAGAAGCTACGGTTTCACAAGGCATGTTGAAAGTAATTACAACAGTGATATAGCACTCGTTTCCAGAACATGGAGTTCATTTCACTTAGCATCATCTTATGCATTCATAAGGGCATAGCTATTAGGCTCTTGTGATCCTGTGCTGTGACTAGCCTAAACCTGTGCTAATTATTCCCTATGAGGGAGACCATAGAGTCCATGTTTCTTTGGGTCTGGCTCACTTCACAGTATAATTTTTTCCAAGTCCTTCCATTTCCTTATGAATGGGGCAATGTCATTCTTTCTGATAGAGGCATAAAATTCCATTGTGTATATGTACCACATTTTCCTAATCCATTCGTCTACTGAGGGGCATCTGGGTTGGTTCCATATTCTAGCTATGATAAATTGTGCTGTGATGAACATTGTTGTGCTGGTAGCTTTAGTATGTTCTTGTTTGTGGTCTTTTGGGTAGATGCCCAAAAGTGGGGCTGCTGGGTCAGAGGGGAGCTCTATGTTTAACCTTCTGAAGAATCTCCATACCATTTTCCAGAGTGGCTAGGCCAGTTTACATTCCCACCAACAATGAAGTAGGGTTCCCTTTTGGCCACATCCCCTCCAACATTTATTATTGTTAGTTTTCTTTTTTTTGTTTTTTTGTTTTTTTTGGCCAGTCCTGGGCCTTGGACTCCGGGCCTGAGCACTGTCCCTGGCTTCTTCCCGCTCAAGGCTAGCACTCTGCCACTTGAGCCACAGCGCCGCTTCTGGCCGTTTTCTGTATATGTGGTGCTGGGGAATCGAACCTAGGGCCTCGTGTATCCGAGGCAGGCACTCTTGCCACTAGGCTATATCCCCAGCCCCTTGTTAGTTTTCTTGATAAAGGACATTCTTACTGGGGTGAGGTGGAATCTCAATTTTTTTTTTTTTTTTTTTTGTCCAGTCCTGGGCCTTGGACTCAGGGCCTGAGCACTGTCCCTGGCTTCTTTTTGCTCAAGGCTAGCACTCTGCCACTTGAGCCACAGCACCGCTTCTGGCCGTTTTCTGTATATGTGGTGCTGGGGAATCGAACCTAGGGCCTCGTGTATCCGAGGCAGGCACTCTTGCCACTAGGCCATATCCCCAGCCCCTCAATGTTGTTTTGATTTGCATTTCTTTCATGGCCAGTGATGTAGAGCACTTTTTCATGTCTCTTGGCCATTCTCATTTCTTCATCAGAGAAGCCTCTTTGTAAGTCTTTAGCCCACTTGTTGAGGGGGCTATTGGTTCTTTGCGGTTTTGTTTTGGAGAAATTTAATTTGTTTAATTCTACATATATTTTAGATATGAGGCCTTTGTTCGTTGTATGGCTGGTAAAGATCTTTTCCCAGTCTGTGGGCTTTCTGTTTATCTTGCAAGCTATGTCCTTTGCCCTACAGAAGCTCTGCAGCTTGATGCAGTCCCATTTGTCCATCCTTTCTTTGATTTGTAGCATTTCTGGGTCTTTGTTAAGGAAGTTTCATCCTGTGCCAAGGAGCCCAAGTGTTTCTCCTACTCCTTCATTCCCTTTAAAATCAGGAGCAAGACAAGGATGTCCACTCTCTCCCCTGCTCTTCAACATAGTACTAGAATTCCTAGCCAGAGCAATTAGGCAAGAAGAAAACATAAAGTGGATCCAAATAGGAAAAGATGTAGTTAAACTTGCTCTCTTCACAGATGACATGATCCTATACCTAAAGAAACCCATAGACTCTACTCCCAAGCTACTAGAGCTTATTCAAAACTTTGGCAAAGTAGCAGGATATAAAATAAACCCTCAAAAATCAGTGACTTTCTATATGCTAATACCTGAAGACCAAGGCCAAAATCAGGAAAGCAACTCCTTTTGTAATAGCCTCAAGAAACATAAAATACCTAAGAATAACCTTAACCAAAGAAGTGAAAGACCTCTGTGATGAGAACTTTAAAAACATGAAAAACGAAATTAAGGCAGAACTCTGGGCCTGGGTGCTATCCCTGAGCTCTGAGCTCCTTTTGCTCAAGGCTGTCTCTCTACCACTTCAGCCCTGGCACTACTTCAGCTTTTTCTAAGTAGTTTATTGGAGATAAGAGTCTCATGGACTTTTCTGCCCAGGCTGGTTTGAAACCACAATCTTTAGATCTCAGCCTCCTGAGTAGCCTAGGATTGCAAGCATGAGCTCAGGTGCTCGGCCTGCATTTGGATCTTGACCTTGCCATTTATTTACTGTGTGACCTCTAGCAGTGGTTGAACCTGCCAGTGCTCCCAATATCTTTATAAAAATGAGGATAATCATTCTAGAATTACTGTAAAGATGAAGCGGGAAACGCTCCGACTAAGTGCCAGGCATAGTCATCTTACATAAAATATTAGCTGCTGCTTTTTATTATTTTGCTGAATGTCTCTGGCAAGGGAAACCTACCAAAAAAAAGATTATAATAAAAAATCTTGGTGTTTGGATTTTCCCATCTCATGAATGAAATTAACCATTTGGGAAATAAAGACCTTTAAAGCACCTCCTTTTTAATATCTCATCAAATACTATGTTCCCCTCCAAACAAGAAAATTCACAGGTCTTATCTCTATATTAGATATGATATTATAATAAGTAATGGTAAATACTAAGTCTCACCACCAAAGTTTAAATTAAGAAAACAGCACAATTAACAAATTCAGTCTGCTTGGTATAGAAACTACCAAACAGATCTGAGACTCAGGTATGCCCGCAAGTGACTTGGAGATCTTATTAAAATGACAGGCTGGCTCTGGACCAAACTTGTTTTGAACAAGCTCCCAGGTTACGCTGATGCTGTAAGTCTTGGAATACTTTGAGTGCTAAGGGCTTAGATATTTGCCACCTTTTGAGGAAGCTAGGGGCAGCTGAACCTGGTTGGAGGTGGACAGGTTGGAGGGGGGCAGGCTGCAGGAACTCATCACCCCGCCCCTCTCCAGCCTCAGGCTCACCAACTCTATTTAAGGCGATTGAAAAGCATAAAAAAAGGCCTGCAAAGGACTGTCCCTGAACTGTAAAAGAATCACAGAACTGCAACTGGGCCCACCTAGAGTAATACAATACCTTTCACAACACAGGTAGGTCAAAACAATTTGGTTTTCCCTCTAGGCCCTTTTATTTTTCTGTCTGTTGCGTTGTGTTTTATTTTTGGTAGGGTTTGAATTCAGAGCCTCACATTTACTTGGCTTGCCAGCTCCCCTGGCGCTCTCTCACTTGTCCTGACTCCAGCTTGGATTTATTCTGGTTATTTAGGAGACGACGTCTTGTAGATTTTTCTGCCCAGGCTGGCTTCAAACTTTGCTGTTTTGGATCTCGGCCTCCTGAGTAGCTAGAATTATAGGCATGAACCACTAGCTCCTGGCTATTTTGTTTCTTGGGATTGCGTTTTTTTGTGTGTTATTTTTTAACCAGTCATGGGGCTTGGGCTTGAGGCCTAAGCACCGCCCCTGGCTTCTTTTAGCACTCTACCACTTGAGCCACAGCTTCACTTCCAGCTTTTTCTGTTTATGTGGTGCTGAGGAATAGAACCCAGAGCTTCATGGCAAGCACTCTATTGCTAAGCCACATTCCCAGCCCCAGGACTACATCTTTGTATGTGCCCTTGGAGGCTTTGAATTTGATTATAGGCCTGTACCACAATGCAGAACCTCTTCCCTCTAGTCCTACTATTTGGATAATGTATGGGAGGTGCAGACTGTAAGGAAGATGGCTTAGGGGACAATAGATACCCAGTGATGGTTATTACCACTAAGGCCCACTTAGTGAAATGCATATATATAGTATTATTTTGAGGTCTTGAAAACTTCCCCCCAAAGTCTCTACTTACAAAAGTCTTCAGATCTAAAAGTCTTGCCTGAAGTTATAGCCTAGAATAAGACAAATGCTTAACATGGTAGAACCCCTTCCCAAACAAAACTTCCCTGAGTCCAAATGTTCCCGAAATGAAGAGAACATCTGCCTTGATCTTGATCCTAGATAATTCTTTTTAGAAACAGAAAAATATAGTGATATACTATGAAAACCCCAGGGGTGGACAGCAACTGGTAGAGCTATTTGTCATACTGTTCACACCACAAATACTTTTGTCCATTTGCTAATCCCTAAGTGTAGCATATTAAATGAATCTGTTCTGTTACCAAGTGCTGAGACTCCCTCTTCCAGGGGGATGGAGAAAATGAATCTGATTACTCAACAGTCACACTCATGCAGTTTACTTGAAAAATTCTAAATGTTTGTTCTTTATCCACAAATTATATCCCAGCCCATTTTCCACAGTTAGTAAAGATTCACATGCATTTCCTGCTTTGGGAAGGGGCAGTCCACATTTGGGAACTCAAGAAGAGCCAGCATCAGAGCCTACCTTACACTTTCAAAAATGCTGGTTGCAATTTGTGGGCAGGGGTGGGAGGAAGAAATTTGGGGAAAGCAAAATGAAAAACAATGTACTCATTACCTGGCTTATGAAATGGTAGCCCCTCTGTACAACATATTAATAGTAATAATAAACTTATTTTTTAAATGCTGCTTGCAACCAAAAGGATAAGCATTATGCTTTGAACCTCCACACAGGAGAACCTATCTAATCCTGGAAGGAAACATCTGTTCCCTTGTATATGCATTGGTGGCTCTTTAATATGAATGTTGTTGAACAGCTGTAGCTTTTCTAATCTCCTAAATGGAATCTCTGTGGCCTTTAGAGTAATTACCTCAAAAGGTTGAGTCATTTAACCTGAGGATTCTCCAATAAAATCCAGTATAAATTATAGAAAACCAAATGACCATTCTACTCTGTGCTCCAGAAAGAATTTGGTCTGCCTTTGAAGCCCCTGGCCAATGCTCCAGCAGCCAGGTAGTTATCCTATAGTTAAATAACTACAAAGTGTTGCTTATAATCCTCATCACCACCAATGAAGGTATTGCCGCCATCTCTGAACATGTGTTATGGTTTACTTGGTTTTACTTTTTTTATTTCAGGCTCCCTGTTAAAATATGTTGATGTATACCATTGAAATGTTCTAAACACAAACTTTTTAAAACTGTTCATGGGTTTCACTTATTATCAAGAGATTATCATTGTAGTTTCTGGTTTCAGAATAATTATTTGAGGTTTCTATGCCCATGGTGATTGTTTTTCATTGGAAAGTGATTGCCTAATGGAATACACAGAAAAACCAGAGAACTGGAAACAGCCAGATAAGGAAAAGATTCCTTTGTCTCTTAGCAGCCCCCAAGTCTCACTCACTTAATGGACTTGGAGTCCCTGCCAGTGAAATAAGAGAAACCCTCTGTGATAGCAAACTAAAATTCACTGCACATACACACAGAAAAGTCCAGTCTCAAAAGGAGGGAAAATTAATAGGCAGGTGCTCAGTAAAAGAAAGACAAAACCATATGACAATGGAAAGCAACCTACCTGAAACAAAGACCATAAATTGTAAGACTTATCCACAAGAAGATATTTTGAGGATACCTTCAGCAAAGGGTAACCAACCACTAGCCTCCATCAACTCTCATTGCTGAAGGGCAGCTGCAGACATATTGTTGAGATGGAATGTTTGAGCATATTATTAGCCTCCAGCACTCAATCCCTTCATTCTATAATATTTTTCTAATCTCTAGTTGTACAATGAAGCTGCCATTTATCAAAGCAGTTTATGAATACAATGCCTCTCGATCAGTGTCCCCCCTTTCAACATTCTCACCCAGCCTCCAAGCTACCCTTGGCCTTTTCTTGATTTTGTAGTATATATGATGAATTCTTGACTGCATTCTCCCCCCACCACCTCCTCTTCATCTGTGTACCCATCTCCTTTGGCCCCACCCACCTCCTCGCAACTACCCATTCCTGGGTGCCTATTCTGTTGGGCTTTGAGTTTCTAAGGAATTACACTATTAGAGTTCTCCCCAGAGTCTACCATATTTCAGTCAATAACCTTTGTAAGCACTTGGATCTACCCAACTATTAATAGATTCATGGGCTAGTTCTAGCCACATTGTATCATAAATTCTACACTATTAATGAAGCTGAACTTTAAAAAAATTCAATGCAAATGTAAGTAGAACTTTTTCTTCACGTTTTTTTTTTCTTTTTTGCCTGTCCTGGGGCTTGAACTCAGGGCCTGAGCACAGTCCCTGGCTTCTTTTTGCTCAAGGCTCACACTCTACCACTTGAGCCACAGTACTACTTCCAGCTGTTTCTGTTTATATGGTGCTGAGGAATCAAACCAGGCTGGATAGCTGGAACCTTGCCTTTGTTTTGAGCTGAGCACTAACACAGAACCTGGTACATTCAAGAAAGCTCATTGCCTGAGTGTATAGCACAAAGTGGAGATTTTTAGTATTAATACCAGTATTTATTAAAGTAATTTATATACAATAATATGGTTTCCTTCTTCATCTTTGTACGAATTCTTTTAGAAGTAGCCTCCTCTCAAGTTGTGACCTGAACTATAGAATGTGCTTTAGAATAGCCAGAACTTTCTACTCCATTGCTCGAGTCTAAATTACAGAGAATGCCAAAGTAGTATTTTGTCCCAATCTCAAGGTCCAAGGTTTCTACCCTTGAGATACTAGCATACCTACATACACAAGGAAGATCTTAGAAACTATACACAGTTGTGTGTTGTTGGAACAAATAAATGGTTTCCAAATGCAGGAAAAACATCACAGATTTACATAGTTAGGGGTGGCTGTGTGGGTTGTACCTAAAACTAATCTGAATAATGAGAATGATTAAATTCTTGTCTCTCCCTTTCTCAACAATGTTTGGCTATGTGTCACAAGCTGGTATCAAACTTACAATATTTCGAATTCACACTCCTACGTGCTGGGATTATCAGTTGTATGCCACCATGCACTGCTGACACTTATTATAATGAGGGGCCAGGGAATCCCAACTTAATCAGCTCACCCTTGCTAACCAGTTTATAAGGTGCTGACTCCCTTTGTGTCCTGAAATACTTGAACAATTTTGGTATAATTTTCCCTCCTTGATGGACAGATTTCTATCATCTTTAGTGAAATCTCCAGAGTTATACATAGGCAGTTAGACTAATGAAGTTTGGGGGGGGGGTTCCTTTGCAAAAGATGTTTTAGATCAGTGTTGTGACATTCAAAGCCATTAGTGATGGTTATCAAATGCAAAATTCAACCCTTTCTGTCTAAATTCCCTGAAACATACAGCTTGATCGGTAACTAATTTAGCAGCAGACCACATATCCATGTAGTTATTTTCTACTTAACAAATTTTCATCATAACTGGCATGAAATTGATCATCCTGGTGGCTAGAATATGAAGTATTAAAAGCCAAATGTTAGCCAAATACCAGTAGTGCATGCCTGTAATCCTAGCTTTTAAGGAGGCTATTCCGGAGAATTGCAGGTTCAAAGAAGCATGATTAAGAGATTGTGTGGCTAAGAAAATGATTATTTCTATAGTCCCCCCATTAAAAAAAATCTTATATTTCTATTCTGTACAATATTTCCTAGATAATGCTCTCAAAACAGACTTCTTGAATAAATAGTTGTTTACATCCTACCTGGAACCCACAAGATAACATTCACACCTGACTTTTAATGTGTCAGTTAGAAAACCCCCAAAACAACTGATGGATTTTTGAACAACAATGCAAATTTACTCTGAGGCTATTTAAAACATGAAAATCTGATGAGGTTACTTACATATCTAACACCTAGTAATCATTTTCTTAAATTTATCTTACCCTGTGAATCTCAAACTGTTGGTTTTCAAAGTCACATGGGGTTATCAATCAATGTTGCCTGGAGAACACATACCGAGCCTAATTCAGAAGTTGGGTCTTCTGTGTGTTTAATAGCTCCTCAGGAGATCCTGATAGACACCAACATTTGAAAATCACTGGTTGAATCTTCAGGATCTTTTCTAAAAGGAAACATCCTATTGCTCTGAGCATTATGGGAGGCAATTATATTGGCACTGGACATGGTAATAGAAAACATTCTTGAGAATAATTATTGCCAGCCCTATGAACATGGTAGTCTTGGACTTCTTGTTATTGATAGCCCACCCACTAGGTAGATACTACGGGGCCTGGTGTAATGGCTGTCTCATCCTTCCTTAGGAATGGAATAGCAATTGCTTGTCTCTACCAACCTCCTGTTGTTAAGGATCAAAAATCCTTTTAAAAACAAATTCCTGTTAGGATTTCCCATAACCCAATGAGGACTTTTCAGTCTCCATTTCCCTGCATTGCCCCAACCAATAAGCCTGCTAGTTAAGCAAATGAATGTTATTGTGAAGGTAATTGCAGACAGTAATTATGAGCTCACAAATGCCTCCTGAGAATGCAGCCCTTTTCCCAATCCATCTCAAGTGCTCAGGAAAGTGGCAGGCAGTCTTATCCTTTGCCCCACCCTGAACATAGCCTCATAAGAAACCCCTTCTTGCTGGTCCAATGGACATGCTGAGCGAACTTTAACAGGCTGTGCTATATGCCAGTATTCCTTGGGTGCCATGCCTTTCACTTTTCATCAAAGCCCTGTTTCACCAGGGAGTGGCAACTACCCAGTTTGGCTACCTTTCTTCCTTTCTGTTGGCACTAGGGAATTAGTATTATTTTTTTTAGAATCTCTGTAGAGAAAAAAAATTGAAACTATCGAAGGCTTTCTAAAATACCATGAGAACTTTAACATTTAAATTGAACTTTACAGGATACAATTTGCTGGTGATTGCTTCTGAAAATCTAATCGGTACTGTGGAAATGTGCATGGGTGATTTTTTTTCTGTAGAAATAAAATGTAGCTCTTCAGGCCCCGAATTAACATTTGCATTCAGCTACTTTTTATTTAGTTCATGAAAACCTTAAATTCTCATTGATAATACTTGAATAGATTCTACTTAGATATGATTGGTCTGAAATACAAGGCAGTCTCCCAAGGCCTCCAACCATTGTTTCCTTTTCATGGAGAGAATAAATGGTAGTAATTGCATTAGTGGCTGGCATGTTTGAACCTTAGAACTGAGGCCAGATCTTTCTGGTTCACCATGCAATCAATAATGTTCTATAAACACCGAGAAGAAAGTACCCATATTTATTTAACTTACCTGATAACAAGACCTCACAAGGCCCTTTCCATACAGTGCATCTTCAGAGCTCTTCTCTGAACAAGATCAAAGGTTATATCCCCAAAGTAGCACACTGTTGATTTTTGTAAAGGAGACTTTGCTTATGAGCCAAATTAAAACTACTTCCAGCCCTAGCATTTCTATTTACAAAGAAATTTCTACTTCACAAAAAAGCATGTACTAATTAGCATTTTGTTGTTGTTCAGTCTTCCCAAAAGTGGAAGTAGAAAGCACGTGAGTCTCACAAGTAACAAGAGGACTCTGAAGTGTAAGCATAACCTCCAAAAGTAACAGACAGTAGTTTACACCTTTAGAGAAACCATACAGCCAACCTCAGCTGAAAATGTCTGACTTCAGAGAGGGAGTTTCTATAAAGCTAAACTAGATAGCTAGTGTTCCTCATTTGATACTCCTTTTAAATGTCTGCAAATTCCCTGGGCTACACCCAGGTCAGCGATGACTTGACTATGAGCATCAGGATACGGTTATTCATAGCATTTTGGTGATTTTAATATAAAGAAATCCACATTGATTATAGTCTTTCCACTATTGTATGGCCACTTGACTAGGAAGACTCTATAAGTTTTCCCAGTGTTGACAGACAGTTGCTTAAGAACTTCAGGGAATAAGGATAGCCAGATATTTAGATTTTTAAATGTCTGTGAATTAGCATATAGACACATATGTACTGCTTATTTTTTTCTTTCTGCTTTATTTCCTGTAAAGACATAAAGAAGTATTTGCCACCAAGGAGATAGATGGAAATTTTTTTTCATGTTCTTGATACTTCCCCCATTTCCTAAAGGACAGGCCTTCACATTTCTATAAACTGAATAGAAAGAATATAATATGCATAAAGAAGTTACTGATACCCAAGCCAAAGAGATTTGGAGCTCCTTCATGCTGTTACCCATTTCTTACTTTGCCATCCAGCTAAAGTATTCCCTGCTTCCCTTGTCTCACCTCAGTGCCAGCTTGAGGCTACATTGAAATCCTTTATAAAATTCATTTTTCAGATTTCGTTCCTTGGGTTTAGAGGAGGGGTGTTTGTTTGGTTTTGTGTATATTTTGTATTTGGGTATAAGGTAGTGATAACAAATATCACTAGCAGTGTGGCCATGTGAGTGTATTCTACTTAAGTACCTGAGTGTCTTTCAGGTCAGCCTGTGATAAAACCCAAGTCAAACAAGGCTGAATCCCAGATGTTTTATGTCCTGAGAATCTAACCTAAGGTCATGGCCAGCCTTGCCTCCCAAAGACCTCACATGGACATCTAAGCAGTGACATAAAGCAGTGTCAACTTGCTCTTGGGCCATTGCTGTAGGCAGGGTACGGGTGAAATATAGCCATGGAAGAGCAAAAATCTTTCTAGGGATTGAAAGTAAAGAGAGTGTTTTGATGACTCCAATATTAGCAGTCTATCTACTGTGACTAAATGGCCCCAGGCTGACGGAGCCTGCATCTCATCACTGCTGTCAGACAGAGGGCAGGGGAGTGCTGTCAGCCCCAAAGAACCAAGCAACAGCCTGCCTTTCAGAACTTGGCATCTCTGCAAAACCTTGACAATGCCAGCAGCTCATCACCTCATGTTTTTCAACCCATCCAGAAAATGGCCTTCCAGCCTGGGACAAACCGAAGCACTGTCCAGAGCGGGGGGAGGATTGGAAGCTAGTAGGAATGTCTGAAGCCTGCCTGCATAGGAAGAGCCATGCAGAGAGGCGCAGCACACTGAAGAATGAGCAATCACCACACCTCATCCAATCCACTTGGACGAACTCAATCTTCCATCTGGACCACGACGATGTGAACGATCAGAGTGTCTCCAGCGCCCAGGCCTTCCAAACAGAGGAGAAGAAATGTAAAGGTAACCAGATTTTTTTTTTTATTATCACCTTGCACAAGGTTAAAAAAAAGTATCTATTCCAACTATATACTCTATTTCTTTAGTGCATAGCATCCATCCATGTGTTTTCCTCAACTCTTCTGTCAGGTTTATCTTCAACTTCTCTTTTAAATATAAACAAGTAGGATCCAGAAGAGAGCAATTAATTTTAGTTTCACATTGTGTTGGGACACTTGGAGCAAAAACATGTTTATTTCTTTAATTAGCAGAAGGCCTGTAAGTTTTGGCTTTAATTCTATTTTTAGATCTGAGTGGAAACAGAGTTGGTTTTTTATTTTGCTACTTGCTCAGAATGGAGTATGTAAATATATCCACGTGTTCATTTTTACACTTGTGCCAGCAGCTAGACAGATTACCCTGCCTTTTACCTAAATAGAAAATGGATATTCAGAAGAGAAGTTTTAAGTTGTCTTTTACTCATTAAATTCTTGTGTCATTATACTGAATGGGGGAGATTATGGTGTTAGAAGGTTATCACCTCATAAGAAGAAAAAAAGTTGAACTGGTCTAAATTCCTGGTTGTCTTGAGACTTAGTGGTTCCTCACCTCAAATCACCTCCACCCCAACAGATGGCTCGGTGCTGATCGCTTTATGGTTTTAGGGCTTCCCAAAATGTGTTTCTCAAATCGATTTGTGTCTTTCAGCATCTAGGATCCTGTCACTTCCCATGTTTTCTGATTTAGAGTATAAAAACTAAAAAGTGTCATTTTGGTTTTTGTTGAGGACTTTTACTCATGGAAGAGTTTAAATTGTATACTCTACAAATCACATGATCATATACCTAAGAATCACATGGTCATATACCAATGTATAATAATGAAAATTTGTAGACTTCCAAATGTGACTTATACCAACTTTAACCTTGAACATAAATGCAAAATTGTTTGTCATTCTTGCAAAAGGGCATTCTTGTTTTTCTGAAAATAGTTTTAAAGCCCGTTGTATCCCATTTACCAGGAAAATTAAGTATACTGATGGTTTGAATTGAAAATAGTGTATCCAAATGTTATGATTAACAAGGGATCTGAGCAGCAAAACTAGACATGGTCCCTTTGAGAAGGTTTGTGTTTGAACCGCCATGTTTATTGTTTAAGAGATTTGAAATTTTGAAAGGAATAATAAAAAGAGCAAATAGTGTCTCAAAGGAATCACAATGTAGGATGGGTTTCTGTGTGTGTGAGTGTACCTACCTTTGTTTAAAAATCATTGAGATTGGGCTGGGGATTTGGCCTAGTGGCAAGAGTGCCTGCCTTGGATACACGAAGCCCTAGGTTCGATTCCCCAGCACCACATATACAGAAAACGGCCAGAAGCGGCGCTGTGGCTCAAGTGGCAGAGTGCTAGCCTTGAGCGGGAAGAAGCCAGGGACAGTGCTCAGGCCCTGAGTCCAAGGCCCAGGACTGGCCAAAAAAAAAAAAAAAATCATTGAGATTTAACACTAGTGAACAAATTTTAGCAGATTTTTATCTTCAAATTTTATAGGCAGTCTTAAAACCTCATTTGTCTTTGGTTCATAGTAAAATGCCAACAACACACTCCAAATGCTCCTGTGATTTAAGAAGTACTCTCACAGGGCTGGGAATGTGGCTTAGTAGTAGAGTGCTTGCCTAGCATGCATGAAGCCCTGGGTTTGATTCTTCAGTACCATATTAACAGAAAAAGGTAGAAGTGGTGCTGTGGCTCAAGTGATAGAGTGTTAGCCTTGAGCAAAAGGAAGCCAGGGACAGTGGTTGAGCTCTGAGTTCAAGCCCCAGGACTGGCAAAAAAAGAAAAAGAAATGTAACCATGGATACTATATATACTGGTATTAGGACTAGGAAAGTGAAAGAGAATATCAAAATCGAGAGACAAAGGATAAAAAGACAAACGACTCCAAAAGAAATACTTGCAAAACCATTTGCTGTAAACCAACTGAACAACTCATGGAGGTAGAGGGAAAGGGGGAGGGGGGAGGGGGGAATGAGGGAGGAGGTAACAAATAGTACAAGAAATGTACCCATGGCCTAACGTATGAAACTGTAACCTCTCTGTACATCACTTTGACAATAAATAAGTAATTATTTTTTAAAAAAGAAATGTACTCATTACCTGACTTGTATAGCTGTAATACCTCTGTGCATTACCTTTACAGTAATAAAAATGTTTTTTAAGTACTTTCATGAATTAAGGTTGATTCAATCACAATTGATACCCACATTCATTCATTCATAACATCTATTCTCATTAATAAGAAGTACTGGCCTAGAGTTCCTAGAGTTACCAACACTATGCTTTTCAGTTTGTTGGTGTGCCTTTAAAATGAGAGGAAACTGGCATGGTTCCTACAAGGCCCCAGTACTTAAGAGGCTAAAGTCAGAAAGTTTCTAGCTCAAGGCCAACCTAGGTGACATAGCAAGATCCTGTCTAAAAATAAAGGGATAGTGGGGAGGGAGAGGGAAAAGTCTCTGGATGCAAAACCTAGACATATAGAACAGAAGCTAAGACCACAGCTTTTAGAGATTGACATATTATGGGTAGAATCCTAGCCCTTTTTCTTTTCTATCTTTGAGCAAAGTTACAAGATGGCTGATAAAACTAAATCAACTACTGTATTTGAGCATTTGACATGATTTCTAACATGTAGTGTCCTCTAAATAGCAACTGGCACTTTCTGTGATTATTACGATTCTGCTATGTATCCTTAAATTGTGTATCTCCTTCTGTCCATGTGTTCCTGGCAAGAAATGGAGGGGAGAATAGCAGGGGTGTGCTGAGTGGGGTGGGGCATTTCTTGGAAGCCTGCACATTCTCCCAGCCCTTTTCCACGGAAGGTCAGAGATTATGCAAAAGGAAGATATAATTGGTCAAGTGCATGATTCTAGTGGAAAGGAAACTAAGATAAATTTCCCTGTGATTTTCAGAGGTACCACCAGGATTCACCTTAATCTGTTCACAAGACAGTGCACTCATTAAACATGAAAATGTTACCAGGAGCCTATATCAGCAGGGCCCAAAAATCTTAACTCAATTTGACTCCTTCAGAAGGGACACCTGTATTTATTTAGAGAAGCACCAGAGAGGCCAGGAAAATACAGTGGGTAATCTGCCTTTCCTCTTTGGAATTCTTACCCATCCACTTACCTGTTATATCTATTGTCACTCTGGACTATCTGACATGATATATTTGGAGCTCAAAGTGTGGTAGTCCAGCAAGTTGCACTAACAGCTCATTGCACAAATTCAGGCAGTTAATTTAGTACTTGGAATTCTGTAATGTAGACCTGTATGATGACCTTTGAGCCCTTGGAAAGGGACTAGTTGGATATCCTTTTGTCCGATGCTTTTTCCTCATGCTTGGACATCAAGAAGAACATCCTGCACACAGTAGGCACTCATATAAATATACTGAAGGATGAGTGCCTGAAAATGTAGCCCAGATCTGAGATAGCCAGCCCGGAAGTAAGTGCGCAGCATGAATGGATATCAGACAGCACTTAACAGCATTTCTAATCATTGCTTGTTAGAAATGAGAACCTGGCCAGATGCTGGTGACTCACACCTGTAATCCTAGCTACTGACGAAGCTGAGATCAGAGGATCACAGTTCAAAGCCAGCCTGGGTGAAAAAGTCCATGCAACTTTTTAGCTCAACTAACCAGCACAAAGCTTTGGAAGTAAAGGCAATGACTCAAGTGGTAGAACACCAGCTTTGAGGGAAAAAGCCTAGTGAGAGTAGGAAGCCTTGAGTTTAAGCCCATGTACATGTATGTGTGCACATACACACACATACACACATGTTCACACATACACACGTGAGAGAGAGTAGAGAGAATCTGAGCTATAATTCCAGCTACTTAAAAGGCTGTAACCGGAGGGATTATGAATTCAAAGCAAAGCCTGGTCTACACAGAGAGCATATCTAAAAGGGAAGGAGAGAAGGGAAAGAACTAAGAATCTGAGGCCCCACCTAGGCTACTGAATCTTGGGAGAGGGGCCCAGGAATCTGCCGGCTAATCAGAAGGCCATTGAGAATACTTTTAAACTCTCAAACTAGGAATTGGTCTGCCACCTAGTGGGTACTCTGGGGTGTATACTTTTCCTCTCTTCTGTGGCCCCTATTTTGGAGCCGCTTGACTCTGAACTTATATTTGGGCCTTCCTTAGGCCTGGCTAAAGATAATGGTCAGTTGAAGGTCTGCTCTCTCTGGCCGCCTGGCAGCACATCCCTCTTGGCTTCGAGTCCTTCTGGGAAGTCCGCACTGTTTTCCTGGGGCCTGATCCTCCTCAGTTCTGCCAGGGCTGGTATAGACCCCTGGAGCAGGACAGCCAGCGAGGCCTCCATACTTCATGTTTGCCCTTGGAGACTCAGAATTTCTTGAAACACTGAACCCCAGAGGACAAGAACACTAGGACACTCCCTTCCCTGGTTTTAGGGTCACTACACTCTGATACCACTGACGTCTCTCTGTAGATCTCTGCTGTCTTAACTTTAAAAAACAACTGAATCTTAGATACCCAGGAAGGCAAGTCATAATTTCTTAAGTTATTTTTTTCTCATTATAAAAATTCCTTGTCCTCTGCAGAAAAAAACAAATTTCTCTTAGTTTTCAAATCACAAGTAACTTTTAAAAGTCACTTAGAATCCCATTTCCCAGGGACAAGAACTGTTACCATTTTTATTTCAGCCCTTCTTTCTGTATATATTTATTTTTACCAACTTGGAATAAGGCATACCATCTTTTTATATTTTTGAGCTAACACACTAAGCATACAATTTTTAACCAGTTTTTAATGCTTAGTAATATATCATGAACATTTCCCATATCATTAAATATTCTTCCAAATCTTGACTTTTATTACCTATAGATTATTCTTGGTTGTAGATGGGCCATAATTTATTAAACCAGTCTCCAAGATTTAGACAAGGTAAAGTAATTTTTAAAACAATGTGTCAGCTTCAGGGCAGACTATTAACTCCATGCTCTTCATAAAGAGAAGAAAATGAATCAAATCTATGATGACATTTTTAAATGATGTACATTTCTTCATTTACCAAAATAACGAAGTGTTCTAAAAAATGGAGACATTGATGCAAGTCACTGTGTGCATTATAATCCTTCAAGTTAGACATCCACATTTTCAGCCAGGTGATCACTATCTTTGTCCTTAAGTAAAACACAAGGACATACTCGGGTAAATGAGTATTTTAGAAGGTAGAAGATTAAGACGCTGTGCCCAGTACAAGTGTACCATCAGCTCTATCCATCTCTGCTCTCTACTCTGCCCTGCATACCATGAATCAGTCTTCAGGCTCTGCTAAGAGAAGACAGTTCATTCACTTCACAGGCACTCCAAAGAGCCTCCCTTATCCACACCAGAGTGAAGGCTCTCTATCTGCTCTGGTATGTGAAAGATAGTTGGGGGATCATATACTTCAAAGACAGGGACAAGTACCCCATAAGTAGGCCAGGGAAGAAAGAAATAGCTTATCTTTCCTTGCTTGTCCTATCAGCAAGGGGTGGGGTGAGGGTAAAATCGGAAATAAGGCAATGTCAAAGACAGAAAAACAACAAATTCAAGATTCTGTTCTATCTTGCTTTGGTCCTTTGGTTCTTGTGGAGAATGGCCATGAGCTTTGCAAGGTCAATGTGGCAGTGTCTGCCATTTTGTGAAATGCAGTTCTGATTGCAAATTCCCCTCTTCACATCTTGTCCCACAGAAATGCTCACACAGAAGCCTAAAGATCTGTGTTCAAGGGGATGGGAATATGGCCTAGTGGTAAAGTGCCCACCTCATATACATGAAGCCCTGGGTTCGATTCCTCAGCACCACATATATAGAAAAAGGCGGAAGTGGTGCTGTAGATCAAGTGGCAGAGTACTAGCCTTGAGCAAAAAGAAGCCAGGGACAGTGCTTAGGCCCTGAGTTCAAGCCCCAGGACTGGCAAAAAAAAAAAAAAAAAAAGATTTGTGTTCAAAAGTGTTCTTTGTACCTTTGTATTGGTTACCAATAAATTGGAGGCCATATAGCTACATGTCAATCCACATGGACATATTCAAATAAATGATGCTATAATCACTAGAAAAGTCTCTAAAAGATATGATCTTAGGAATACATAATAAAAGCAAGCATGTATTAAGAATAATATCCCATTCAAACTCTTAATAGGCTAAAAAGTTGTATGAGCGCAAATATGTGGCTGGGAGTGGGAGAGTTCACACACCTGTATAGTCTGGCCTCCTGTTTTGGTGTTCCTGCTTATTAGCCATTGAGCCATGAATGTATCACTTAGCCCTGCTCGGCATTGGTTTTCTCATCTGTGAGATGGATAAGAAAACACATTTCATAGAAATGTGTAACTCCCACAGGGCAGAGTAAGCACCCAATAGATGGGAAATGTTCCTGCTGTACCAGAGCTGGGAAAGATGCTGAGGAGCACTAGATATCCAGGGTTCTTGCTATATGTCAACTAAGCCAACACTGACAGGACTAGAGTTTCTTCAGCCAGGAATATTCTGGATAGAAAGGAAACTGGTGCAATAGTCATATCCCCTGACACTTGGCAACAGCTCACTTTCAGACCAAATTGGGGCAAGCAAGTGACGACTAAACCTTTCATTGGAGTTCAAAGGTTACCACTGGGAAGGTCAACAGTTAGTTGTAGGTGATGCTAGAAAGCAAGGCCTCCCCTCCCCCAGGAGATCTCTTACACATTCCCCTGAATATCCCAAATTCTGTCACTGCCCTTTCTCTAAGGCCTTTCCAGATGTAAACTTCCTGCCTGGATATCTGACCACGTAGGTAGCATCTCCAAATGAATGGGTTGGATAGAATTCCTTTCTCCAATTGCAGGATTCAGTAAAAGCAATGGGATAAATGGGAATGCAAGGAGACCAGGAGAAGATTGGAGATGGTAGGGGAAGAGAGACAGAATAAGGAACAGGACTACTAAGTAACCACTATGCAGGGTCAGGTTGTAAACCATTTAACAGGAGTAGCATTAACCTCAAAGTAGAGGCTGGGGCACACTGATTTGAAGACAGATGCCACCTACCACTCCTTCCAAAGGACTGACTTTGAGTACAGATTGAAACTACAAAATGTACTGAAGTTAAACAAATATGTGAATAACATTTTGTTCACCTGCTGTCCAGAAATAACTCCAGAATCTCCCAGTTATGTTGCTGGCCTACTGGATTAAATTCTAGGGATCTTGTCTAACACTTCATAGATACAGAGAATGTTTAGATCACTTGGCTACAATTTGGTTCTCGGCTCTGACACTTTTAAAAAATAATTTTGTTATTAACATGTTATACACAGTGGTTTATAATGAGTACATTTTTGACAATTTCGTCACTTCCTTTGTTTTCCCCTCCAATCCCTACCCAAAAGTTACATAGGTCATTTTCCACATAGTGTATACTGAATAGCATGATTGCATTTGTTCATCCTTCCTCCCTCCCACTGTGGTTAAGTCCCTTACCCATTGCAAAGAAAAAAAAAGGCAAATGAAAAACAAACACCAACAATAACAAACAAACCCTTATTTCCATTTCCTGGAGTTTGATTCCATAAATACAATTTTAAATGTTCAGAGAAGTTGCAGCATTGTGTTCCTCCCTAAGAATATTCTCCTGTAGTCTGTTTGTGTGTGATTGCCTAAAACCCTATATATGTTATGACCAGTTATATTTTAGATCTAGCTTCCACATGTGAGAAATGTGCTGTCTCTCTGAGCTTGACTTACTTTGCCTAACTTCTTTTTTTTTTTTTTTTTTTTTTGGCCAGTCCTGGGCCTTGGACTCAGGGCCTGAGCACTGTCCCTGGCTTCTTCCCGCTCAAGGCTAGCACTCTGCCACTTGAGCCACAGCGCCACTTCTGGCCGTTTTCTGTATATGTGGTGCTGGGGAATCGAACCTAGGGCCTCGTGTATCCGAGGCAGGCACTCTTGCCACTAGGCTATATCCCCAGCCCTTGCCTAACTTCTTAACACTAGATAAATCACTGAATTTTCTCCAACAAAGAACATAGTCAGAGATTAATAAACCACAAAGAAAAAAGTCAGCACTCCATTGTTACATTAGCTCTTCAGTATATATTTCCCCTTTTAAGGAAAAACAGGATAAAGTATGCTAAATCAGTACTAGCTCCCAAAACCTATGTGATAATCAATCCAATGAAAACAGTATCAACTCCAGGATGCACAGGGAAATTATTCCCTCTACTGTCTCTTTCAGCAGCCTCTTTTTCCTCTCATGATGCTTCTCTAACTCATCCCTCCATAAGGGTCTAGACCCCGTGCAGTTCCCTAGGGAAGACCCTGGTGACATGTTCACATTCTGTGATGAGCTCACTCCTCTGATACAGTTGGTGACACAACTGATTATGTCCTCATCTCCCCAGGGTAAAAGGTTTAAGTGACATGCCCAGGTGATACAACAATGTTGGTGACATCCTGGAGACCCTTTCACCTGCACCAACCACCTACCTTGATGCAGGGCTGTTTGCTCTCTCTGATTATCCTCTTTGTGGCTGATTCTGATGGTGGCTGTATTTACAGCTTAGTCTTTTAAATCTGGATCATTCAGTCTCCTTGATTAAATTGGGATAGACATGAGCCTCTTTTGTTTTGGGGGATAGGAAGGGTACCAGAAATCCAGAACCAGGTGAGCTTTGGAAATAAGATGAGAGACAGAAAGCCTGCATAGTCCAGGGACTTCTCCATGACATGGGCCTGACACAGGATTTTGGTCTCTGGTGGAACTCTGTCCTGTGATATTTGTGAAAATTGTCTTATACACGGGCCTCTTAAAATATAGAACTGTATCAAAAATAAAACTGTTAGACTCGGTTCTTTGTTATGAAGTCACTTGGCATTTGAGTTAGAATATTGTGTGTGGGTGGATGGTTTATTAGTCTAAATGGCAATATACTGTGAGTGGCATATTTTACTGCCACTGCCCAGAACCATCCATGATGTGCAACTAGAAAGGCCATATACTATTTTAAGTCAACCCTCAGAACTAATGAAAAGATAACTTTGGACTGGGCTCTTTGTTTGACTAGCTCTGGAGAGAACTTATAATAAAGCCCAAGATATAAAACTAAAGGTCAAAAACTGTGTAAGTAAAAGGAGCTACTGCCCTTTTAGGAGGGGGAAAAATGCATGTTAATTTTTACAGCAGTTTCAATTAAATGGGTTTCCAAGGGAACCAGTATCTACAAGAAGTTCTTAATATTTATGAGAAGACATAGGAAACAGTGCTTTGTTATCCCTTCCTAGTCACTTGTGATAGGCCCATCGGTAAACTGTGTCTGCTGAGTCCTACCTCCTTCCTCCCAAATGGAAATTAATACCATCCCATGATTCTTTTCTAAGACTTCGCAATATCAAGAATATCACATTGAAAATCTCACTGATTTTTCTCAAATCAAACAAATACTTATTTTTGATCATTGTTTTTGTAAATCCATTTGCTTTTTGACTTGGTTTCTGTTTCTGAGTTGAACTGGAAAAACAAAATTGGTCAACAGTGATCACTCTTGAAGTTTGAATAAGTTACATGTTTTCTTGGAAGATCTCTTAGGAAGACCCATAGATTCCTTTTAACATTTTTACTTTAAAGTAGTCTCAAGCGTAACTAGAAGCTGCAATAGCATGAAAAGTTTCCATATGCCCTTTAACCTGGATGTCACCCACTGTTAACATTTTACCCCAATGGTCTTATCCTCTGTCCATGTGACAGGATGTATGGGTTTGTATATGCACCAAACCTCATGCCATTGACAATAAGCTCCAAATATCATCTCCCTCAACTCTAAATACTTAAATATGTCTCCTCAAAACATAGAAATTCTCTAAGCCATGGTATAATGATCAGAAATGAAGAAATTTATCATTGACACATAGTATCTTCTGATATACAGGTTTTATTTAAATTCCATGCATTCTTGTACCCATCCCCCTTGAGAAAGGATAACATGGGATGAGGACCATGGCTGGAGTGAGGACTTGACCTTGATGAATGATTTTCATGGGTTTCATTCCTCTGGGCAGGGCCAGGTGAGGCTACTACCAATTATCTTTTATACTGATTATTTTTCTGCTCCAGGCTCCAGAATTATGTATTTTGTTGAGCTCATGTGTATCTCTAGTCTGCTTCTTCCCTCCCACAACTTTATTAATATATATATATATATATATATTTTTTTTTTTTTTTTTTTTTTTTGCCAGTCCTGGGGCTTGGACTCAGGGCCTGAGCACTGTCCCTGGCTTCTTTTTGCTCAAGGCTAGCACTCTGCCACTTGAGCCACAGCGCCACTTCTGGCCGTTTTCTATATATGTGGTGCTGGGGAACCAAACCCAGGGCTTCATGTATACGAGGCAAGCACTCTTGCCACTAGGCCATATCCCCAGCCCTTAAAATATACTTTAAACATTGAATACACTTATAGTATATAGTGCATTACTTTGATATATGTATACATTGTTAAATTATTAAGTCAAGCTAAATGATATAACAAACTCATCGCCCCAATCCTTATAATTTTTTCCATGGTGAGAGCATGTAAGATCTATTGATACTTTGCAAAACTATATTATTGTTAAGTATTTTCACCACACTATGTAATCTCCAAAAACTATAGAATAGAGCTGGTTGCTGGTTAGCTTACACCTGTAATCCTAGCTACCCAGGAGGCTGAGATATGATCATCATGGTTTAAAGCCAGCCAAGGCAGGAAAAGTCCTGGAGACTCTTATCTCTACTAAAAAGGTGGAAGTAGAGCTGTGGCTCAAGTTGTAGAGCGCAAGCTTTGAGTGAAAAAGCTAAGGGATAGCCTCCCCTGCAACCGGCCGCGGCCTCCCAGGGAGTTTGAATATGTTGGGGATCACCCTCAGCAGACTCGCCCAGGAGAGAAAGGCGCAGAGGAAAGACCATCCGTTTGGCTTTAGTGGCTATCCCAACCAAGAATCTGGATGGCACAATGAACCTGATGAACTGGGAGTGGGCCATCCCAGGGAAGAAGGGGACTCCATGGGAAGGAGGCTTGTTCAAACTGCGGATGCTTTTCAAGGATGATTACCCATCTTCTCCACCAAAATGTAAATTTGAGCCACCGCTGTTCCACCCAAATATGTACTCTTCTGGTACAGTGTGCCTGTCCATCCTGGAGGAAGACAAGGACTGGAGTCCTGCCATCACGATCAAGCAGATCTTATTAGGAATACAGGAACTTATAAATGAACTAAATATCCAAGACCCAACTCAAGCAGATGCCTATACAATTTACTGCCAAAACAGAATGGAGTATGAGAAAAGGGTTCGGGCACAAGCCAAGAAGTTCGCACCCTCTTAAGCAGCGCCCTTGGCACTGTGAAAGAAAGGGATTGGTTTGGCAAGAACTTGTTTACAACATTTTGCTAATCTAAGACGCTCCATACAATTACTAGTTGCCTGGGAGGGTTGGGCAGGCGCCATTTTCCATTTCGCCACTTGCATACACTTCTCCATTTCGCTGAATTGCCCCAGTTTTTCATACAGGGTCTCTTCAGTCTTTTGTATTTTTGATTGTTATGTAAAACTTGCTTTTATTTTAATATTGATGTCAGTATTTCAACTGCTATAAAATGATAAACGTTTACACTTGGGAAAGCCCCTAGGAGCTAGTTCCTTTGCTCTCAGATGCAGGCATGCTTCACACCGTTTAAGAGATCTGTAGACACACACACACACACACACACCGCTCCCTCCCTCCCACACATTCTCTTCACAACCTGGGCTGTTGCTTATGAGCCTCAGATCCAAAGTCAGCCAGGGTCTCCATTATGCACCACTTCCTTTGTGTTTATATAGCCTTTTGTCTGTGCTGCTGTTTAGAGTAAATAAACTGTTTATATTTAAAAAAAAAAAAAAAAAGCTAAGGGACAACATCTAGGCCCTGAGTTCCTGGGGCTTGAAGTCAAGGCCTGAGCACTGTCCCTGAGCTTTTGTAGGCAGGGCTACCACTTGAGCCACAAATACATTTCAGGCTTTTTTGAAAGAAATGAGAGTCTCAAAGGCTTTCCTGCCCAGGCTAGCTTCAAACTGCAATCCTCAGGTGTCAGCCTCCAGAGTAGCTAGTGAGCCACCAGCTGGGAATGGCATTTCTAAGTGCAGGCTGACTGCTTTGCAGCATGTCCCACAAGTTAGGTTTGACTGACTTTTCCCTGTGATTAGAATCAGATTATAATTTTTTGGCAGAAGTATTAAAAAGTAGCTGTGGCACATGTTTGTTCCTGTAAGAATTTGAATTTCATTATGTGACTCAGAAATAGTTTGGATCTTTATATGCTAAGGCCCCCACATAGTTCAGCTCTTCATCGGTGGGCTGGTTCATTATCTCCTTGAATTAGAGGGAAGTGTATGTCCCAAAAGCTCTGTTCAGAAGCTCCATTCAGTGTTCTGAGGGTGAATCTGGAGAGTCAAGGTTACTTGTTTCTCTGTCACCCCTGGCATAGTTCATTCAGGAAGGAAAGACAAGATGACACTGGCAAAACTACTGGGCTTGGTAGATGCCCTGACGATCACAAGCAGATGCCACCGCTTACAGTCATTTCACATTTTCACTGGACATTCTTTTCTTTGTGCAATCAGATTACATTATTTAAAAAAAAAAAAAACAGTGTCACTGCATATTTTCTGTGAATCTTTGTAGAACGTCTTGATGTGTTGAAATAAAATTAAGAATGTAAGCTCACCATTTCTAGATTTGGATCTGAGGAGTGGCAACAGCAAGTTAACTTTAAAATTAAAAGAAAAGTTGATCCTATTTCAAAAACTCTTAAATTCTCTTCCATCCCCAGTTCAAATATGTCTTCCTCTCTTGCTCATTCTCCATCAGGGTGACTTGTGTTTGTTTGTGTTGTTTTTCCCCTCTTTACAGGGGTCACAAAATGTTATTTAAATGCTTTCCTGTGTTCTCATTAATTTATTTGGGCTCATAACAATGCCAGTTTGGTTCACCAGACACTGTGAATTCATCTTGGTGCTTACTAAAAATGTTTTCATTCAAGTATGTTCTATGTATCCAATAATGTACTATGTGCTGAGAATCGAAAGCATACCCCTTTTCCTTCCTGGGATGTGTGTGTGTGTGTGTGTGTGTGTGTGTGTGTGTGTGTGTGTGTGTTAGTATCAGGACTTGAATTCAGGATCCCACGCTGTTGCTTGACAATCTTGCTATTGCTTAAGCCATAAAGCCTCCAGTCTGGCATTTTGTTCATTAGAGATGGAGTCTCACAGATTTTTCTGCCCAAGTTGGCTTTGAACTGTGATCCTCTAAGCGAAAAGTATAGGCATGATCCCTTGAGCCTCAAACCCCTCCCCAACATGCATGTGTACCAGTCCTGAGACTTGAACTCGGGGCCTGGACACTGTTCCTGAGTTTTTGGGCTCAAGGCTAGCCTTCTACCACATGAGCCACAGCTGCACTTTTGCCTTTTTGCTGGTTAATTGGAAATAAGAATCTCATGAACTTTCCTCCCTGGCCTAGCTTTGAATGGTGACCCTCTGATCTCAGCTTCCTGAGAAGCTAGGATTACAGGTGTGAGCCACCAGTACCCAGGTCTTCCTGCGATTTTTAAACAGACATGTTAGCGGAACATTGAGGCTAAGCTTTGAAATAATCAGTAAATCTATTAACAATCTAGTAATGATGGAAATTCTATTGTCTGGCTGGTATTAGTTACCCAGGGGCTGAGCTCATTGTTACATCACCATACATAGTTTATACTCTATTACAATCAGTCTCGCCCCTCTTCCATACTGTCTGCCTCATTTTCATCCCCTCTGCAAATCATCATCTCCAACAAGTTTCCTTGTTTCATTTTTATACTTGCAAATAATCTATTTTGACAGTATAAAACTTCATTTATCCTCCCCACCAGCACAGGCTAGTTCCCAACCAACAAGAGTCTATTTCTCCTTTCTGTTCCCCCTATTTTTTTATATAATTTTGTTGTTACTATTAAGGTGTTGTACAGAGGAGTTACCATTTCATAAGCCAGGTAATGAGTACATTTCTTCTTTTTTTTTTTTTTTTGCCAATCCTGGGCCTTGGACTCAGGGCCTGAGCACTGTCCCTGGCTTCTTCCCGCTCAAGGCTAGCACTCTGCCACTTGAGCCACAGCACCACTTATGGCCGTTTTCTGTATACGTGGTGCTGGGGAATCGAACATAGGGCTTCATGTATATGAGGCAAGCACTCTTGCCACTAGGCCATATCCCCAGCCCCTGTCCCCCCTATTGATCATCTGCTTATGTTGAATTTACTCTAGGCTGTATTAGTATGTACTTGCAATGTTTTGTAAAGTTAGTCACCCTCCATTTCCCCTCCTTCTCCTGAGTAGTCTCTCATCTTGATTCATGGTCTATGTTCAATTGTATAAGTAATCATGAATATGAATATATACATATATACTTACATATAGGTTTATAACTATGTGTGTCTTTTAGGTCAAGCTTCTACATATGAGTGAAAACATGGTTTTTCGCTTCTTTGAGCCTGGCTTGTGTTGCTCAGTATGAGGTCCTCTAGTTGTGTCCATTTTCCTGCAAGTGACATGGTTTCATTTTTCTATATGGCTGTGTAATATTCCATAGTATGAGCGCACACACACACACCACCACCACCACCACCACCACACCTTCTTTATTCCAACATCTGGCTACTGCAGGCAGTGTTGCAATAAACATGGATATGCAAGTGTCCCTCTGTGTATTGGTTTATGTTCCTTTAGATATATGAATAAGGACTGGGATGTAGCTCGGTGGCAAAGTGCTTGCCTAGCAAGTGCAGTGTCCTAGGTTTGATCCCAAGTACCAATAAACAAAAACAAAAACAGATATATGACTAATGATAAGTTCATTATCATTATATTGTAAGTTCATAAGGAGAATTTATTTTTGGTCTTTGGGAGAAACTCCATACTGACATCCACAGAGGCTGCAAGACTTTGCATTCCCACAAACAATGTATGAAGGTTCTTCTTAATCCCCATCCTGTCCAGCATTTATTGTTTGTTTTCTGGATGACTGCCTCTATGACTAGAATGAGTTAAAATTTTAATGTGGCTTTAGCTTGCATTTTCATAATGGCTAACGATATCAAATACTATTAGCCATTTGTATTTCTTTTTGTGAGAATTATCTATTCAGTTTCCTTGCCAATTTGTTGCTAGGATTGCTTGTTCCCTTATGTTACCTGTGTATTCTAGATACTAATACTTTATCTGCTGAATAGCTAGTGAAGATTTTCACCTATTCTGTGGTTTGTCATGTGATTCTAATGATTTTTCTTTTGTTGTGCAGAAACTCTTTAATTTGATGTAGTCCCATTTGTCAATTCTTACTACCATCCACTGAGCATCTAGAGTCCAATTTGGGGAAAAATTTACACCTGTGCCAATATCTTTCAGTATTTTTTTCCTGTCTTTTTCCATGGTAAACCTAAAATTTCTTACTTTGAGGTCTTTGATCTAACTAGGTTGACTTTTATACAGGGTAAGAGAGGTCCAATTTCAGTCTCCTGAAAATGCATTGTTTTCTAAGCACCATTTGTTTAAAATACTGTCACTTCTCCATTGTATGTGTCAAAAAGTAGGTATAGGTGTGTGGTCTTATTTCTGAACCTTCTATGCAATTCCATTGGTCATCAGGTCTGTTTTTATATGAGTATCATGTTGATTTCATTACCATAGTTCTGTAGTATACTTTGAAGACTGGTATTTTGATACCTCCAGCAGTGGTCTTATTACTCAGAATTGCAATTGCAATTTAGGGTCTTACTTTGCCTCCATACTGACTTTTGCACCATAATTCTGTGAAGAATGGGATTTTTATAAATATAGATTGCATTGTATTTTATACTTCTTTTGGTAGTATGGCCATTTTCACAATATTAAATCTGCCAATCCATGACTATAGGATTTTTTCAACCTACTGATACTTTCTTCAATTTCTTCAAGGACTTGTAGTTTTCATTATAAAGGTATTTCACTTCATTAGGTTGGTGCCTAGGTATCATTGTTTTGGAGGCTATTGTAAATAGAATTGTTCTCCTAATTTCTTTCTCAGCCGTTTTGTTGTTGGTATATAGAAAGGCTGCTGGTTTTTTGAGTATTGATTTTTTTTTGTTTTCCTTTTTTGAGTATTGATTTTTATATTCTACTTTTCCAAAATATCAGTTCTTGAACTTTTTGGTGGAGTCTGTAGTTTCTGTTAAATACAGGATCATATCATTAACAAATACAGAGGATCTGATTTCTTCATTCCCTACTTGAATCCCTTTTATTTCTCCTGCGTAATTGCTCTGCTTAGGAATTCTAGTACAATGTTGAAAAAGAGCGAGGAAAATGGACATCTTTGTCCTGTTCTTGACTTTGGGGAAACAGTTTGTTTCTCCCCCCCCCCCATTTAATATGATATTTACTATGTTTGTTATTTATACCCTTTATTCATTTTTTTCTTCATTTTTATTGTAAAAGTGGTAAACAGATGAGTTACAGTTACCTAAGTCAGGTGTTGACTACATTTCTTTTGAACAGTTTCATCCCCTCACTCATTCCTCTCCCAGTATTTTCCCTCCTGGCCCCCTGACCCCCCAAGTTGTATAGTTTATTTCCAAGATAGCCCTTTATTAATTTCAAGTACATCTTTTCTATTCCTATTTTCTTCACCTTTTATTATAAACATGTGGAATGCTTCACAAATTTGCACTTAATCCTTATGTAGGGGCCAAGCTCATCTTCCCTATATCGTGCCATATATTTTAGTGTATGTCCTGCGCCAAAGTGAGCATCCACTTCTACTTTTATAAAACATAATTGTCATATAACTTATGTAGTATCAGATTCTCCTGCTTTAGATGGACAGGTGATGGATAGTGTATTTACAGAGGCTTGCAACCATCACCACAGTCTTTAGAACATTCCCATCACCCCAAAACAACTTCCAGCTACTCCCATTCCTTTGGCCACCACTCACCCACTTTCTCTTCCTGTAGCTTTTCCTTTTCTGGATACTGCACAAAAATGCAACACCACGATATGAGGTCTTTTATGAGAGGGATCTGCACATAGCACATTGTTCTTACAGCTCACCTACACATTGTTCTTACAGCTCACCTATGTGGTGCTCTGTTCCATACCTTGAACTTTTTACCTGCCATTCTTCCTAACATTTTTCAAGTGTAAGTGGAAGACTGAAGCCTTTAGTGAACAAAGAATCTTTTGAAAATTACATCAATTGTGGTAGTCTAGATCTTTGCACTCGTTATTCTGAAAGGTAGAAAGGCAAAGTAAATGTAAATGACTCAATCACTCATTCATTATTCCTATTATGATGGAAATTTATTTTAAAGTTAATCTCTGAGACATTGCCCTGGGATAAAGTACACTATATCTTTTAAATGTCAAAAACATTCCCCTCACAAAGCCATTCAACTTTTCAACTCGATTTCATCAGTGTGAATTACAAAGAAATCATTATCTTAACACATCAAACTAAGGGAAAATATATTGCTATAGATAACTAAAAATCACATAAAATGAGGTACACAAATGACATCCATAAACAACAAAATACAGAAGAGTGCATTTTTTCTAGAGAGAGGGAAATATATTAACCATAATGAATATGAGGTGGAATTAAACTATGCACATTCTTGTAAAAATCAATCACAAAGTGATCTTGGAATGTATTGAAACATGTAAATCAGTGAACTTTCAAAACATTTAAATAAATTTCTACTTAACAGAAGCAGTACAAGTGAGTGAAATAAGAGCCTAACTTTCACTACCAACCTCTTCCTGCTTAGTTGCTATTCAAGTGTGCCAAAAAAAAAAAAAAAAAAAAAAAGAAAAGAAAACCTCTCTCTCTCTCCATGATCTACTGGGGAAGATGAATGAAAACACCTACACCCACCTCACTTTTAGCCATGCAGTACACCTCATTAGTATATTAAACCAGTATTTCAACTCAAGTTATTTCCAAACCAAAATTTCATTGTTCTTTCTGGACTATGATGCTCTACAAGAGACCATATTGGATCATTACAGACTTGGTTTTGAATTTGAGCTAAATGTTTATTCATGAAAGTAACACAGATATTCTGCTGCTGGCTTAGAAAACAGAAGAATTCTGAGATAATAACAGTGGTCTAAAACATTTCCAAAGTCATCCTTGCAACTCCAACTGTGTGGATCTTGTGTCCTCTTTGGATAGTGTTTAATTCTCTCATAGCACGAGGAAACTTTACAGTTTGCCTTTGGTCTTAGAAAATATCAATCAGAATAAAACCCTGAATCTTCATCCTAAGGATGGAGATATATATATATATATATATATATATATATATATATATATACATATATATGAATGATACTGTTCTAGAACTTGAGTCCTTAATTTGCATCTGAAATGGCACAAATGTATCTGGAAATAATGGGCCCTGTAGTTCATTACTTGAAAATTTGAATGGGACAAAGAGAATAAATCCTTATGCTGAAAGCAGACTGCCATTTCTCAATATGCAAAAGAGAATTTCATAGGCTAAGCATCCAACAAGGAATGTGTAGCCTTGTTTTATTTTGTGCTGGTCCTGAGGCTTGAACTCAGAGCCTGAGCACTGTCCCTGAACTTTTTTGCTCAAGATTAGTGCTCTACCCCTTGAACAACAGCTACACTCCCAGATTTTTGGTAGTTAATTGGAGATAAATTTCACAGATTTTTCCTGCTTGCTTGGCCTGACTTCGAGCCATCTCATCCTCCTGAGTAGCTAGGAAAACAGGTGTGAGCCACCAGTACCTAAGCTGTCTAGGAGTATAAATTCCCTTGTCTAAAACTGATTACATTTCTGGATATCTCAAAGAGGACCAATGGACAACTATAAAGAATTACTGTAGATTTGATCCTCACAGCCTGATAGAACCCTAGACCCTAGGGTAAGCTACCAATGAATGCATCAACAGAACAACACAAGCATACTGTCTGTCTCGGCCATACACTCTAGTGTGCATTCGGGTTGCCACATATCAGCCCTATGACCTTTGACAAGTTATATAACCTCTCTTAATGTATTGCCTTGCCTCCAAAGAAGGATAATAGATACTGGTGAGGCAGCTAAAAAGTTTATAGGCTATAGTCTACATAAAAGTGGTTACCACAGTGCTTGGATCATTGCATAAACTGGAAGTCAGGAAACATTGTAGAACTAAGTTGATGAAGCTGAACGAGGCCACCTAATAACCGTACAAATGGTTAGAATGTAGTTGAAGATAGAATCAAAATAGAGTACACTTTTAAAAATCAAGCAACTACTCTTGAAGAAAAAAAAAGAACTAATTAGAGATAGAAGAGGCCTATAAAAATATACAACATGATGTGGAAGTTTTTTGTGCATCCTAAGGCTATGGCTATGATGACAGGGTGCAGGCAAAGCTTATGATAACGTTGTGTTCACAAAAGCAAAGATGTCAAAAGTCAGCTAAGCACAGTGGCTTAAGTCTGTTCTCTCCTTAGACGGTAGAGATCCATGGATTGTGGCTTAAGGCCAGCCTAGGCCTTGAGACTCCATCTCAAGCAATAGCTGGGCAATGTGGCACACACCTGTTATTCTAGCTATGAGGGAAGGATAATGGCACACTTCTCTCATCCCTAGTGACTCAGAAAAGAACAAGGTGGAAGGTCACAGCCCAAACAAACCCCAGCATTAAGCAAGACACTAAAAATAACCACCGAATATAACCAGTGACAAAAGGGTTAGAGACATGGCTCAATTGGTAGAGCACCTACCTAGCAAGTATAAGACCAAGTTCAAACTCCACTACTACCAAAACCAGTTTTAAAGATGTCAAAATTCACTGTACCTTATAGAGTCCTGAAGATCTCTGATAGAGTTTGCCAAGTACTGGGACTATAAGGTCATCTAAATTAACCAAATTAGAGGCCAGGAGAGTTATGCTAAATTGACCACATAGAGCATGCTGTTTTTCTAGATTAATTAAGTCTAAAAGCTTCACAGCAAAAAACAGTATACCAGGCATACTATTCCTATTTCTTTAAAAATCACAAGAACTTGAGATCTGCAATTAAAAAAAAAAAAACATTCCAAGGGGTTTCAACCAAAGGAAAGTTTCATAAAGTAGCCATTTGAGCCATACCCCGACGTTAGGCTATTTTCTGGTTATTTGGAGGTAAGAGTCTCAGATTTGTCTTCTGAGGTTGCCTTCAAATCTCAGTCCTCCAATCTCATCCTCCTGAGTTGGCTAGGATTATAGCTCAGAGCCATAAGCACCCGGCTACAAGGTGGCCATTAAATAGGGATTCATTTTAGTTCACCAGGATAAAGTATGGAAGAATAGGAAAGAGAAGGGAAAACTTTCTGCTCCAATCATTAGAAGTGAAGACTTCCCACATTGGGAGTACAGACTCCAAATGAGGGTTCTTGTCTTTAGCCTTTCTTAGCTGGGTGATTACGAGTAGTTAGGTCAGCTACCAACCCCTAATTATTATCAGAGACAGTGTGTTCTGGATGACTCAAAGCAACTTCCACTTCCATACATGTCCTCCAGTTTTCTCTCTGCTCATTTAAAAAGTTGCCAGCTTCTTAGCATCTCAGAGGAGACAGATGCAGACAGCACTGTATTTCCATTGTCTACTAACTGAACATCTAAACATGGAAGGTGATGGAAGAAAAGAATGATGCTCTAATTTTTCAGTTTTTACTTCCTGTTTTGTAAATATTTTATTGGTATGAAGGTGTTGTACAGAGGGGCTACTATTTCATAAGTCAGGTAATGAATACATTTCTTTTTGTCACCCCTTCCTTCACTTTCCTCCAGTTTCTCTCTCCCATCCCTGCCCACAAGTTACATAGGTCATTTTTCACATAGTGTACACTAAATAGCATGATTCCATTTTGTTCACCCCTCCTTCTCTCCATCTCTGTGTCCCCCTTGACAATGTCCAAATAAACAATAAACAATAAACAATGTCCAAAGCAAAAGCAAACACCACCAACAACACAATAAAAACCACCAAAAAAAAAACCCAAAAACCTATGTTTCCATTTCCTGGAGTTCATTGCAATAAATAATATTTTAAAAGCTCAGAGAAGTTACACCGTTGTGTTCCTCCCCTAAGCTATCCTCCTTTGGTCTGTGTGTGAATGCCTGCAGTCCTGTGTAGATTATCATGTCCACTTACATTTTAGATCTAGCTTCCATATATGAGAAACATGAGTTGGTTCTTTCTCTGAGCTTGGCTTTCCTCATTTAGCATATTTTGTTCTAGGTCCATCCATTTCCCTACAAATGACATATTATTGTTTGTAGTGGATAAGTAAAATTCCATTGTGTATATATACCACATTTTATTGATCTACTCATCTGTTACAGGATTCCAATTCCTGTTTTAGCTTGAGTCTGGTCCTTGTAATATTATTTTTAGCTGGCATCAGTGGGCGCATCTATAATCCTATATACTTAGAAGGCTGAGATCTGAGGATTCTGGTTCAAAGTCAGCCCAGGCAAACAAAGCCGAGAGACTTTTTTATCTCCAACTAACCACCGAAAAGTTGGAAGTGGTGCTATAACTCAAGTGGTAGAGTGCCAAATGGAGCTAATAAACTAAGCCAGAGAGTGAAGCCTTTAAGTTCAAGTCTTTCTACCAGCACACATTTTAAAAAATGTAATCTCCTTGTCCATCTCTTCTATGGTGTCCTGCCTCCAGACCAGGGGTAAACAGAAACAGAAGGAAAAGAGAAAGGAAAAAAGTTTTAAGAATCCAGAGCTCCCAAAACAGCCAGAGCAGATGAACATTGGAGGTAGACCATCCTAAGGGCCACCTGGCCACCTGACAGGGTGGTGACTATCAAACTTGAGCTGCATTTCAGTGGAGTGCATTGGATGCCGTGATGAACACGAACTGTACAACTAGTGAGTAGAGACGGGAGGGAGGGACTGGAGAAGGGAGGGGAGGGAAGACACTGTCCAAAGGGAAAAGTACTCAATACCTAGCTCTGAACAGCACCTTTATAATAACAATAAAGTAGATAGATTTAAAAAAAAAAAAACTTTAGGTGCATCAGAAACCCCAGCAAGCCAACTCCCTCCAGAGTTTCTGATCCAGTCGTCCAAGGGTAGAGCTGAAAATTTTGCATTTGTAAGAAGAGCTTGAAGAGGCTGGGAATATGGCCTAGTGGCAAGAGTGCCAGCCTCGTATACATGAGGCCCTGGGTTCAATTCCCCAGTACCACATATACAGAAAACGGCCAGAAGTGGCGCTGTGGCTCAAGTGGCAGAGTGCTAGCCTTGAGCAAAAAGAAGCCAGGGACAGTGCTCAGGCCCTGAGTTCAAGGCACAGGACTGGCCAAAAAAAAAAAAAAAGAAAAAAAAAGAGCTTGAAGATGCTAAAGCTAGGGGTTGCAGAACTGCTTTCTGAGGATTCAGGTACTTTAGGGCATATTCTAAAACCTTTCTAGACACACCGAGGCTGCTCCTCCACTCACTAATTCTAAACATTGACTGCTCTTCACCCAGTGGAAGGCTGCTGCCCTGGGGGCAGTCTTTTGTGAATATGCCAGGACAACCAGCCCACCTTATGGAAATAAAACACTCCATAAACCTCAGACCCAGATAGCATCTGGTGGAGAAGGCCACCAGGACTTCCCTTGCCAACTTCATTCGTCAGCGGGCCCCCAAAGTGTCTTGACCCCACTCCATTTGTTCCACTATGCCAGATCAGAAACCATTCCCTCTGTAGTAAGCTGTGCTGTCATTTTTCTTTCAAGCACATTTCTGTGAAAGTACGTTTCACTTTATGGTGAGTTGTAAGCCAGAGGCTCCCCTTGCTAGCCTTTTGTGGAGCTATAACCAGCTGGCACTGTCAAAAAGCTTTTATTAAATACCAAAAGAGAAAAATTAGAAACAAATACAGAGTACAATGGGTTTTGAAAGAGAAGAGCTCTGAGTCCTGTTCTGTGGAACCCCTGGTGATTTATACGTCCATGTGTCCAGCTTGTGGCTTTCCTCCTAAAGACAAAATAAAACACTCACCCTCGGAACCTGCTCAGCCTCTTTAGGTGTATAGCTTGAGAAAGGGTACTGCTTTTCCAGGTGAGACCCTATCCCTGCATGTGGCCTCAGAACCTGTGTACATACCAAGCAGAGCAGATCTGATCATGCCTGAATGCATTCTCAAAGTCTGTTTCACCAGGTATTTGTAATGTTCCAAGACATGGAGTTCTCTGACAGGACTTTAGAGAAATGCTGCTACACAAAGCCAACAAAAACACACAGCAGGGTGTGTGTGTGTGTGTGTGTGTGTGTGTGTGTGTGTGTGTGTGTGTGTATGTGTGTGGTGTATCACTAAGAGGAAGTGCATCATTTCCCAGACTCATTTGATTATTGAACTTTTTATTGTTTTGTCTTTAATGTATCTCTTGTGTCTATTTTACAATCTTAATCTATAAAAGTGGTGAGTCAGAAGATTCTAGACATCAAGAGACCACAAAAGCACGCATATATCTGACAGTCAAATATATGACCTAACATCCAGGTGTCTTTTAGCATTTGGATGGTGAAACTGAGGGCCCTACCCCTTTACATTTAGGAAGGAAACTTGCCTCAATTTGGGTAGTTCCTTCAGAGAGAAAGAAATGTTTTGGCCTTTGATATATAACCTCTTTAGGAGCAGAGATCTTTGGCAGTGATAACGAATCACAATTCTATAAACTCAGTTGAGGTAGACTAAAAAAGGTAAATGGATCTATCTTTGTTCTCTACTGCCAGACATATAAAAGAGAAAGCTGGATGGATTTTATACCATTCCTCTCTATCAGGAATGCTCAGAGAGTAAGATAATATATTTATTGCCATATATAAAGTATAATCATTAATTCTACAAGGAAAATTCACTAAAATGTTTCTATCCATGTATATAATTCACTTTGTCATACTCGCCACCCTCACATTTCATTCTTCTCCCTCCCACTGGCTATCTCCCCAAAACAGTTCCCCTATTAAACTCATGACATTTTTGTGTTTTAAAATGGTATCATGTTATTTATTGCATTAATCATGTTATTAAGTAGCTTAACAAAGAAGTTACAATTCCATAAGTCAAGTTATGAGTACAATGCATATTGGCCAATATTACCCCTTCCATCATTCCCTCCCATCTTTCCCCCTCTCATCACTACCCTCAAGTTATATAGTTCAATTTTTACATAATGTACATTGAATATAATTACTACGTTTGCTCACCCTTCCTCCATTCTCATGGCCTCCCAATTTACCACTCCCTGAACATGATTTCACTTCCTAGTAGTCATTTTCTTAAGCAGTTAACTAGTTCAGAGGAGTTACACCATTGGTCTCTCCCCCTACATATACCACCCTTTACTCGATTTGTTTGTGTGTATATGTGTAAAATCCTATGTATGTTATTGTGCATGTTTGTATTTTAGATCCAGCTCCCATATGAGAGAAAATATGCATGTTTTGTCTCTGAATCTGACTTATTTTAGAACATAATTTTTCTCAAGAAAATGGTATCTTTCTTTATAATGCACTTAGTCCTCTATATTTTATATATGGATTATATATTGCCGGGCTAAGCTCTACCTCCGTCCACGTGGAGGTCCTGGGCCTGTCCGCCCTTACCGTGTGGTCTCCTATCGCCCTCAACGCATCTCCTCTGGCCAGAAGGAACTGACTGAAGGAGCAAGGTCCACGGATAGCCTCGGTCAGTGTGTGGTTGCAGGACGCCCTGCCCCCTTCCCCATACTTGCCAAGGAAGACAGGGGCGCGTGGGGTCTCGGAGAAGCCTCAAGGGACGTTCTGGTTTATTCGAGGGAGGTGCTAACAGTCTTATACCAGTAATGACACGTGAAGGAGAGGGATTGGCCAGGTGCTAATGATAGGCTAATGAGCGTGTCCATCACGGTGATGTCATGGAACTTCCCGCAGAGGCGGAGACCTCTTGGCTCCGCCTCTGGCTCAGCGGGCGCCATCACAACACACGTGCTTGCCACCAAGAGGTGGTGGTGGTTTGGCTTCTCTTCTGGTTTCGGAACTGGAAGGAGGTGGGAGGGGCCAGCTAGCAGCTGCCCCAGGTCTTAAAGGAATAGCCATCCCCTACCTCTCCCTCTCTTTCGTTTTTTAAATAAGCAGGGGATGCTGTAAACATATGGCATATGAAGGCATAAGGCAAATGTTGACATAAGATACATATGGGGCCTCTTCCACAAAAGGAAGGGGTAGGTGAAGAGGCCATCCATTTGGCTCAGTCCAGAGAAGTTGGAGTCCTTAGCCCATTTCCACGCCACTCAGGATAAATGCAGACATCATTCCTCTTTTGGCAGTGAGGTAGAAGCAGGTTTAAGTTCTGGCGACTCTGGTAGTTCACAGCAGCTGACTTAACATATGTAGTTAGTAAAACATTTTTTTCATAAACATTAAAGGCAAGGCACTAAACCCTTGTGCCTACCTTTTTTAAACATCATCAAAAACATTGAAGTAAGGTGTCAAAACCCTCAGCTCCTATTTCCCTCCAATGGGACCCCCTAAGATAAGCAGCAGGGAGAGAGCAAAAGGAGAAACAACAGTACAAATTTTCTCTAGTTTTCATGCAAAGCTGCAGGTGACACTGCCACAGCAAAACATTGCGCCACGGGAGACGCTCAAGGAAGAGTCTAGAAAGCAAGCAAGGAAGGGAAGCTGGCTGCCTTTGGTGTCATTTACTGCTATTGTATGCAGAGGCTTTCCATATTCCCATGGAAGCGCAGAAGAAATCCGGCATGGTCCTTGTTTTCCCAGAGAAAGCAAGAAGGAGACATTTCTCCAGAGTGAGTGCTCTGGGCTTAATTTCCCAATCTGGAAAGGCATATACAAGGCTCCTTCCCGTACTGATTTGGGAAGATTTAAAATTCTTAAGATATTTCTTAAGATATTTAATGTAAGCATGACTGTCCTTAACTAGTCATGGGGGCTGCTCCCCCCCTCTTTTGTTTTTTTAAATTATGACACAGGAGGGCACCAGGCTGGGAGTATGGGCGAAGGTCATTTCTTCTGAAACTACTTCCTGCTGAAAGGGGGCAAAGTAGTCAAGGGCCCCTGATTTGCCATATGGCCTGGTACCGTCCAGTGTGGTTGGCAAAAGTCCCCATCATTACACGAGAATGGCCATCAGGGAAAGGGTGTCATGGTCTCCTCTGGCCAGCCTCTGTAGCTTGGCACAGCAGTGTGGAAGATGATGGCCTTGAACCGCAAGTTCCCAGGTGATTACCTCATCGAGAGATGTTATTCTGTTAAAAGAGACTTTTGAAAAGATCAAGCAAAAGACTGGCAAGTTTTCAGAGCTAGTTAACATGAATGGCATAGAACATACCCTGGGCATAAGCCAGAAAAGTTCCGTTTGGAGCATAAACCCAATTGTGGTAAATTACAAAGAAGGAGGAATAACGGAAGGAAGTGTTTAGTGCTAGTAAACCGGCTTGGAGTAGCCAGGCAGAGGCTAAGATAGATATGTACACATATATATAACTGGCAGAAAAAAGGAAAATGGACAGGTACTATTCCTTTTGACCTCTCAGCTCTGATCAGTTTTGAAAGGGCGAGACAAGGCAACTCCATTTAGGATATGACACCATTCTCCTCTCACTCCTCTCCATATCCCTGTTTTCCTGGACTGGCTGAGTCCCAAGAGTTCTGGCGCTTGTTGCTGGGATGGCATGCTCCCATCTGCATTCATGGGGTTTGAACTCAGGACCTGAGCACTGTCCCTGAGTACTTCTGCTCAAGGCTAGTGCTCTACCACTTGAGCCACGGTGTTGCTTTCAGCATTTTGCTGGTTCTCTTGAGTCAAGCTCTCAGTCTGGCTCTTTATTGTTTAATTGGGAGATGGAGTTTTAGAGAGATTTTCTTTTGCCCGGGCTGGCTTTGAACTGTGATCCAAGGAGTCTCAGATATAAAAGCCCTTTTTTATGTCCAATTAGCAACAAGGAAAGCAACAGGAATAACCCATCTGTAACTTGTTGAGAATTGACCACAAACCACTTGTCAAAGTTTTGGATGTAACCCTTAGAGAACATGAGATCTATGTGCCATCAATCTGAATCATACCGTTTGATCTTACCGGCAGGTGGAAGAGAACACAGATAAATGAACATCGAGGGCAAAGGGTTAAAACAGTGTGGAAGTCTCAGCTTTAGCAGTGGCTGTGTCTTCCATCCCAAATTAGCAGGCCTTATGCCATGTGATGGAGTCAGGCAGGAGAGATGAGTTGGATCTAGGTGAGGCTGTAGTGGCATCTCTCAGAGTCCTCTGGATAGACTGTCACCTCCTGCTGGGTCGCCTGCAAAATTCTGCACAGACTGGTTAAAGACATCTAAACTCCCCCAGCAATTTTTGGTTGGTTGCTCTGAGTATTTTTTTTTTCTTTTGGCTTTTGTAGGCTGATGCCCTTTTGGCTCAAGCAGGGTGATGACTTTAAGAGATTTTCCTAGTCACAAAATCCCAAGATAACTCTGTGGCTTCCAACAGCTATGGTACCTTTGACTTGGCAAAATGTTAGCACTCTGGTTGTTTAAATTTTCATCTAGGAATGTAATTTAATCCTTGCCTCAGCCTTGTTTGCATCCGAAAGACTCTGAACTTAAATGACAATTTTTTTCCTAATGTAGTAATCACAATTACAAATTTAGAAACACTTATACATTTAGCTTCCCAATAAATTAGTGAGAACCATTAGCTTGCTTTGCCATATTTTTTCTACATACAGGGTGAATGAGAATTTACTTTTATCCTCACCAGTTAATTATACATACTTTAAAACGCTTGCCTGATTATATGTAACTTAAGATAGGAGTCTCACACAGAATTTAGCACCGAATCATTAGAATAATATCCAAGACAATTGTGACAAAAGTACCTTTAACCGTGTTTACCAGAATTATAAAGCACAAGAGATTTGGCCTCAGCACCTGGCTTTTTCAATATCTCCACATTGTAAGAGTAGCACAGGGATCAAATCACATCAGACAAACTTTTTTAACCATCAAGAAAAACTCCTCCAATTTTTAGTATCTTTGAACTGGTAATTTTAGGAACTCCAACCAAATTATTTATTGTTGCATCAGAACCATTTGTTTGCCCCCCAAATACTCCGTTTTAGTTGGGAACCTGGGGCTTTTTCTTGTTTTAACTCCGCCTGTAAGCTGCAAGTTTAACAGGATGGACTGCAGGGTCACAGCGGGACGCCTTTCTCACAGACCATCCGAGGGGCTGCAGACAAGCTGTTAGCCCCACCCAGCCTCCAGGAATTTGGCACCTGGGGCTGTTTGTTAGAATCTCTTTTATCTGTTAACCAATCTTAGAATTTAGCCCACAACATCAGAGCTTAACGAATCTCCAACTAGCGAACATTGACAGAAACTGAGAACCCTTTTGTCTCCTTTAAAGCAGATTAGCCAGCCTTAGATGGTAGGTAGGTGAGCCTGGTGAGTTCCAAGGCCTCAGAGGCAGGGGGAGGGAGCCGGCGCAAAGGCAGTTTCAGCCCCAAAAATCCTGCGCTCCAGGGCGCCATCCCCGGTGGGCCTCAGAAGCAGAAAGGAAAGCAGGGGGCCAGCGCAAGGTAGAGAGGGCGCAGGCCAGCCCTAAAACCGTGTGCACTAAGCTCCGTGGGTCCCACAGCCTCCTGCACCGCGCTCCAAGCACCACCGCGGAACTTACGCCGCCCACCCTGGGCCCCAAGCATCGCTGGGGCCGTGACCCCTGCAGCACCCGCCACGGAACTCGCACTACCTGCCTTGGGCCCCGCGTCCCCGGAGCCCAGCGTGTGCAGCCGCCGCCTCGCTCGCAAATCGTGGCCCAGAAATCACGGGGTGGGGGGGGGGGGGAGTGTCCTGGCCCAGACTGCTGCTGCAACCGCCCCGCGCACCCTCTGCGCTTCTCTACTGCGCAGCCACCATGGCGGGTTTCCTGCAGGACATGCAAAGCCACGCCGTCCCTCCCTGCCCGGCGCCAGGAGACCCACGAAACCGCGCCCTCGGCCCTTGGCCCGAATGTCCCAAAAGTCCAATCCAGTTCCTTGGAACACAAATCGATTCTGCCCCACCGTCTCAGCTGCCTGATGGGGGAACCTAGACGCCCCAGAGAACCCACTCCAATTTCCTGAGGGCTACTGATAGCTCGGGACTTTGCTTGTGGGCTTTCCGCCCCACCCCATGTCTGGGCCGCCATTTGCCAGGCTAAGCTCTACCTCCATCCACGTGGAGGTCCTGGGCCTGTCCACCCTTACCGTGTGGTCCCCTATCGCTCTCAATGCATCTCCTCTGGCCAGAAGGAATTGACTGCGGGAGCGAGGTCCACGGATAGCCTCAGTCAGCGTGTGGTTGCGGGATGCCCTGCCCCCTTCCCCATACTTGCCAAGGAAGACATGGGTGCGTGGGGTCTCGGAGAAGCCTCAGGGGCAGTCTGGTTTATTCGAGGGAGGGGCTAACAGTCTTATACCAGTAATGACACGCGAAGGAGAAGGACTGGCCAGGTGCTAATGATAGGCTAATGAGTGTGTCCATAACAGTGATGTCACAAAACTTCCCACAGAGGCAGAGACCTCTTGGCTCCGCCTCTGGCTCACCACCGAGAGGCGGGGGTGGTTTGGCTTCTCTTCTGGTTTTGGAACCCGGAAGGAGGTGGGAGGGGCCAGCTAGCAGCTGCCCCAGGTCTTAAAGGAATAGCCATCCCCTGCATATATGTATTATTTTATATTGTTGTTATACATGTGATGATTGTCACAGGCCTCCAGACCTATAATGGAATCAAGAGGCTCCTGAAATACAGAGCAAATGACATTTAATCTCAGTCCTGAGAGATGAAAAGGCTTTCTTCTGGAAAGATCTCAAGGAAAGGACATTTCAGACAGAAAGGAAAATATGTGAGGTACGTTGAGGTGGATAAGACCTTGAGTGTTCACAGAACAACAAGGACACTATTTGGGCTGGAGTCAAGTATACAAGAAGAGAAGGAGTTGATGGGAACTGGAGATAGATTGCCTTTTGGTAGAGTGGATGTGATTCCAAATGCACTGAGAAGCCATGATTTTACATGGCCTTCTTGGCTGTTCATAAGCATCTCTCTTTTGTAGGGATGTCCAGAAAGAGCCAAGGAGTGGCCAGACTAATGGGAAGGCTATTTTGGAAGTCCTGTTGGTAATGATGGAATTGGAGCAGCAGTGATAGCAGCACTTAAATCTATAGACAGGATAAGTCCACCTAGAGAAACAAACTTTTGTCCAAAGTGCCAGACAGTAAGTATTTTCAGCAGGCCATATAATCTCTCTTGAAAATACTTAACTTTTCCATTGGAGCACAAAAAACAACTATACACAGTGTTAGCAAATGAACATAGCTTTGTGCCAATAAAACTTTATTTATGAAACAGATGCTTTTGACACACAGGCTATAGTTTGTAGGCCTGTGACCTAGAGTGAAATGTAGTCTGAGAAGAGAAAGTACACCTTTTAGTAATAGTGATTATATGTGTATGTAGTTATGTCACCTACATCAGTCACTGTTACAAGAGCTCTATTTAAAGTCCTTTAACCTTCACAATAAACTGGGTAGTGCTCTAGTTTATCAAAAAAATGAAACTACAGTGTAAATACATTTTAGTTATTTCTTGGGTTTTCCCAAGCTTGGCAGTCTAGTTAGTATGGCAGTCCTGTGGGTTTCAGCAAGCTAGTCTCATAGCTCACTCACACACTATCTAGGAGTATGGCTCTTGTCTTCATGGACCAAAATGGTGGGTAGAGCCCCAGCTATCATATTCTCATTGCAAGTAGAAGTTAGAACAAAATGGTATGCACTAGTTATCTTTTATGTTGTTTTGTAAGTTTCCCATAAACTGCCTTATACCACTTCCTTTATTACAACTCATTGGGTAGAAGTCACATAGACACATCTGGGTACAAGAAGATTAGCAAATAAGAAGCTTTTCCAAAGGGGCATGAACTCAACTCAAATTTAGATATTCTATTACTAAAGCAAAGTGAAGACAATAATTAGAATAGAAGCTACAAGTCTCTGCAGTTGCCCTAAGATTCATTGTCTTTGCTACCTGTTTGCAAGTACATTGGATAGGCCCTCCCTAAAGCACTGCTTCTGAAGTCCAATGTACTCTCCAAAAAGCAATGACAAGAATCACATGATCATCTCAATAGATACAGAAAAAATACTTTTACAAGATCCAACATCTTTTTTATGATAAAAGCTCTGGAGAAGTGAGGAATACATGGAGCATTTCTCACTATAATAAAGACATTCTAACAAACCCACAGCAACATTATACTTACTGTCAGAACACTAAAAATGTTTCCTCTAAAATGAAATGCAAGACAAGGATGTCCACTCTCTTCACTCCTCTTCAGTATATTACTGGAATTCCTAGCAAGAGTAATAAGACAGAGAAAAACATAAAAGGGATCCATAGGGAAGGAAAAAATAAAACTATCCTTTTTTGCAAATGACATGATCCTTTATGTAAAGGACCTATAGACTCCTCCATAAAGCTATTAGAGCTGATTTAAAATATTGGTGAAGGAGCAGGGTATAAAACCAACCCACAAAAGTCAGTAGCTTTTCTGTATGCCAACAATGAGAAGATTGAGACTAAAATCAAGAAAGCAATCTATTTTCTATAACTTCAAAAAATATAGAAAGTAACCAAGGATGTGAAGGACATCTACAGTGAAAACTTTAAAATTTAAAGAATGAAACTGAAGACATAAGGCAATAGAAAAGACCTTGCATTCTGAATTGGCAGAATTAACACCATGAAAATGGCAATACTGCCCAAAGCAATCTACAAATTCAATGTGCAATACCTATCAAAATCCCAACATCATTCTTCAATAAGAGAGAGAAAGCAGTCCAAAATTTCATATGGAACCACAAAAGATCCAAAAGCATACCAAACTTCAAATTCTACTACAGAGCTATTACAACAAAAACAGTTTGGTAGTGGCACAAAAACAGCCCTGTAGACCAATGGAACAGAAGGCCCAGAAAATAACCCACAGACCTATATAGTCATCTAATATTCAGGAGCCAGAAACATAGACTGGAAGAAAGAGAGGCTCTTCAACAAATGGTGCTGAGAAAACTAGATGTCCACATACAGAAAACCAACACTAGATCCTTATAAATCGTGATCCTTCTATATCATCTTGCACTAGCATCAATTCAGAATGGATCAAAGGCCTTAGCTTTGTAACTATGAAACTTTTACAGAAAGGAAATGAAACATTAGAGCTCCTCAGCATAGGCAGGAACTTTGAATAAAGATTCAGAATCACAATAAATCCAAGAAGACTTAATGGCATTTTATCAACAATGAAATTCTACTCATCCATTAGAAAGAATGACATTGAATTATTCATAAGGAAATGGAAAGACTTGGAGAGGTTATGTTAAGTGAAGTAAGCCAGACCCAGATAAGCACAGGTTGCATGGTTTCCCTCATTAGTGAGAACTAGAAACTTCCTAAAATCTAGAAGTAATCACAGTGGGTGGCACCCAAGAAGTTACAAATGAATTAACTGAAGAATAATAGAAGCTATGGAAAACACAAATAATATAATTCTTTAGAAAGAATTAAGTCAGAGACCAACAAAATGAGTACTAAGAAATTGATACTTGCAGGGGATGTAGGAGGGGATCAAGAGGAGAATAGCATAAGAAGAAATGTGGAAAATGAGCCACAAAACTAAGATAAGTGAAGGGATGGATAGAAGGGTGGGGGAGAAATGTATCAAAGGGATGACACAGATCAAGATGAATTGGATACATAAATTGCTTTTTTAAATGCAAAAAATCCAATATATAATCTAGAAAAGTGAGGGAAGGGGTGGGCTAGAGGGGTGGGTAAGAATGTTAAAAGTGGTGACATTGATCAATAAGCACTGTATTCCTTAACTGCTCTGTTGAATGGCAACTCTTTTGTACAACTGCCTAAAGAAAATTCTAAAGTTTCTTTATAGCAGAGGATATAGCCAACATGCTAAAAAGAAAGCCTACAGAATGGGAAAATCTTTGCCAGCTATTTATCAGAGAAGAGTCTAATATCCAAAATAGACTTAGAGCTCAAAAAATTAAATCTTCAAAAAGTAAACTCTCAAAGAACGAACAATCCAATTAGGCTAATGACCTAAAGAGAGACAGCTCAGAAGAAGTAAAACTAGCCAATAAACACCTGAAAAACTGCTCAACATCTCTAGCTATAAAGGAAATTTAAATCAAAACAACCCTGAGATTCTACCTCATCCTATTTAGAATGGCCAAGATCAAGAAAATGATAACAGATACTGGCAAAGATATAGCCAAAAGAGAATTCTGTTTTACTGTTGGTGGGATTATAAGCTTGTTCAACCACTCAGGGAATCAATGTGGAGGTTCCAAAATACTAAACATAGAACTACCTATCCTATGATCCACTCCTGGGCATTTATCCAAAAGATCACAAACCAGGATATAGTAAGGCCACTGCACAACCATATTTATTGCATCACTATTCACCAAAGCCAAGGTATGGAATCAGCCCAGATGCCCCTCAATGGACGAATGGCAATAAAATGTGGTATATATATATACATAATGGAATTTTACTCATCCAATAGAATCAATAATACTATATCATTTGTAAATAAATGGAAAAACTTGGGGAAAAATGAGTGAAGTAAGTCAGGCCCAGAGAGTTGCATGTTTTCCCTTATGTGGAGGCTAAACTATAAAAGTTTAGCCTATAAACCTGTAAGAAAACACATAGGGTGACATGCAACTGGTTACAAATGTATTAACTGAAATATGGTAGATTGAAAGAACTCAAAGAATGTAATTCCTTAGAAAGGTAAAGTCAAAGCCCAAGAAACAGATACTTGCAAGAGGTAGGGAGGGTCTAAAGAGAGAGGTTAAATTAATGCAGAGGAAAAGGGTAAGAGAATGCAGTCAAGAATTCAGTGTATATGCTACAAAATTAAGAGGGAAGGAATGGGTGGGATGGGATCGGTGAGAATGTTGAAAGGAGTGGCATTGATCAAGATACATTGCATGCATAAACTGTTTTGTTACATGGCCACTTCTTTGTATAACTATTTAAAGGTAATTAAAGCACACTGTACAATTTATGAAGCATTCTTGCTAAAAATTTAAGCCCAAATCAAACTGAACATGTAGACATTATTGACAGAAAACAATAAAGGAAGCTGTTAGCATATAGGAAAATCAGCAAAATTTACAGTAAAAACTCATATGATAAAGCTTTCTATCCAAAACCATTTCAAGGAAAACATAGAAAGGGAGAAGACTTCATATTACCACTATTTTTAAAAATTATTTCAACATATATATTTAATCTGGATCTTGATTTGAAGAACTAAACGTGAAATTAATTTATAAAGTATATTTAATTATTTAAGAAACTGGCTGTTGGGGCTGGGAATGTGGCTTTGTGATACAGTACTTTCCTAGCATGCATGAAGGCCTGGTTTCAATTCCTCAGCACCACATAAACAGAAAAAAATGGAAATGGCGCTGGGGCTCAAGTAGTAGAGTGCTAGCCTTGAGCAAAAAGAAGGCACAGACAGTGCTCAGGCCCTGAGTCCAAGGCCCAGGACAGGAAAAAAAAAAAAAAAAAAAACCAGGGGCTGGGGATATGGCCTAGTGGCAAGAGTGCTTGCCTCATATACATGAAGCCCTGGGTTCGATTCCCCAGCACCACATATATGGAAAACGGCCAGAAGTGGCGCTGTAGTTCAAGTGGCAGAGTGTTAGCCTTGAGCAAAAAGAAACCAGGGACATTGCTCAGGCCCTGAGTTCAAGCTCCAGGACTGGCCAAAAAAAAAAAAAAATCAAATTAAAAATTAAAAAAACTAAAAGGAAGTGGTGCTGTGGCTCAAGTGGTAGAGCACTAGCCTTGAGTAAAAGTAGCTCAAGCACAGCACATAGGCTCTGAGTTCAAGATCCAGGAGTGGCACAAAAATAAATATAAAATAAAGGAAATAACCAAAGGCATAAAATTTCTGGATGTTCTGGCTGAAGGTCATACAGTGGTTTTTCAAATTCCACTGCTTATGCAAATAACATGAACTTCAAAAATCTCAATGGCAGACAGACAAAGTAACTCAAGCCTATAATCCTAAATTCTTGGTAGGCAGAGATATAAGGAAAGTGCCACACCAGCTTGGACATAACAATTTGAGGCTTTGGGCACCAGTGGCTCATGCCTGTACTCTTAGCTAGTCACAGGCTGAGATCTGAGGATCATGATTTGAAGCCAGCCTGGGCAGAAAAGTTCCTGAGACTCTTTAAAGCTGGAAGTAGAGCTGTGGCTCAAGTGGTATAGAGCACTAGCCTAGAACAACAACAACAACAACAAAAAGCTTATAGACAGCACTTAGGCCCTGAGTTCAATCCCCAGGACTGGGGAAAGCATGCACAGCCAGTCTCAGGTATAAGTGTAATTGCTTCCATGGGGGACACACTTGGCTCTGTTTCTCATGTAAGCACTGAGCTCCATTTTCAGTTAACAGCAACAAGAGTTCCATGGATTCATTACAAGTAGAGTATTCCAGCTTGGGGTGAGAGCTTTGTTCTGTTTTTTCCAAAAGATAAAAGTGAAATAGAATGCTAGTCAAACATTTTGGAGGAAATTCACCCTTTCCTAAACACAATAACCAGTGACAAAAAGTGAGAGGAAGAAAGTTTTCAGGAGTTGTCCTCACCCTTTTTCATGACAGTGTGTATGTTCTTTCCAGAGGGAGGATAACAGTGGGATTTCCCAAGCACACACTAGGGACTCCTGAAAATGGTTTTCAAGTGTTCCTTTGGAGTGTCCCTTCGTAGTCTGGCTTTAGTTGGCATTGTTAGTGATGGAAACAGGACAGGCTTAGATTTGGGCCTTTAGCAAATAGAGAGGACACCAGAAAGTGCTCTGGGAAAAACTATAAGTACAGATGGGTTCCACATCCAGCTCCCAACCAGAAAAAGAGGACTTAGAGTGCATAGTTGCCAGGAAAGATGACTGCTTTATTGAAAGGTTGATTTTTTTTTCAGATTCATTTTGTGAAAATTGAGATAAATGATATCAAACCAACAAAAAAAACCAATAAGGCTTAGATCTTTTTTCTGGGATTTGCAGAAAATAGTCATTGCTTCCAATACAATGTATTGACATTTTCAATAGGGAGGAAATACTAATTATAGAGACATTCCTTCACTTATAGGTCAATTGTAGTTTTCTAGTCAATTCCTCCTTCCCTCCTTTTATTCCTTCCTTCTTTCTCTCCCTCGCCTTCTTCCTTCTTTCCCTTCCTCTCACTTTCCTTCCCTTTCTGCTCTTCCTCTTCCTTTTTTGACATGATCTTGCTGTGTACCCTAGAGAACTGGAACTCACAATCCTCTCACCTCTGCCTGGCTACTGTAAAGTCATATTGCCAAACATACACATGGGTCAGCTTGGGTCTCTTTCATTTTAATTTGTCTCTTGGTTATTTTTTAAGTCGATTAACCTTTAGGAGATTTATAAAGTACCATACAAGTATGGTCCACTTTAATCTATCAGGAGAAAGAGAATGAGCCCCTGGCATACAGTAAAGCCTCCCACCTCATTGATGTCATGATCTAGGAACCATGTGCATCTGTGGACAACACTGGCTACCATCCACAGAAAGAAAGCCACTCAATCACCTTGCAAGCATTTCCAGTCTAATTGGATAATTCCTTAGTTAAAAAGGCATGGCGATTCTTGAGGAAATACATTTCCTCTTAGATCACTATCTTCAAATGACAAGTCCACGAATTCTTCTACTTCAATTACACTGAAGTTGAAAATAATTACAAAGGCAGATGTAACTGGAAATAAGAAGGTGCACAGATTTCCACACACTGCTAATCAGTATTGTTGAGCACAAAGAAACTGGAAAACTGCTACAATACAGGTCTGTTCTTCATAGTGGCTCTTTGGTATGCTCTCACCCTTATAAAAAAGTCATGAAGACAAGTGTTTTAAGTCTTATGTAGATCCGTGCTAACAATATTAAAATGCCCAGGCACAAGGAAGGGGATAGAACACATGATATCACTGCTTTCCAAGGTGGCCAATGGGACTCAAGGATCATGGAAGGATGGCTGGAACCAGCTATTAAAAGCCAAATGGTAGTATTCAATGACAGAATCATCCACTAATGGTCATACTAGATTAAAGCCTCCCAGTCAGTTGTTGGGCTCATTACTCCTAGATGTTCTCTGGCTGATGCTAATAAACTAGATTATTGATTTTAGGATTGTCTGTGTATCCAAGGATATTATCTTAAGATGTCTTCAAAAACATTTCACGCTTAAGTTGTCAACTATAATGACATAACAATGACTAATCATTTTCTAATCAAGTTGAAAAGGGTTAAACCCCATGTATAAAATGAATCTTTCCCAGCCTCACAGTAAAAGGGACATTCTTGCTATCGCTCCCCTATCTGGGTAAGGCCATTTGCACCTGCCTGCCATCTTCCCCAGGAATTAGCTGCATGTACAGCTTAAGACCTTTATAGTCATAAATCTGCTTTCCACTGTGTGTGTGGATGGCAGGAGAGCTCTCAAGACACCTCCATCTGGGTAGGATATTAGCACATCAGGTGCTATTCCCAAGTGAAGCAAGCTGGCTTGCTGGACTGGTCGTGGTTATTCATCTTGCCCTGTCCTTTCATGTGTATGTATATGTGCTTCTCTGCGTATAGGCCCTGCTCATAGGGTGGAGGGGGCTGGTGACTGTGTGCGTAGAGTGGATGTATATGTAAAGTAGAAACTGAGCCAGGATAACAAAATGAACTACTGTATGCAAGAAATGTATGAAGTGTGCCCAGCAGCCGGCAGCAACTGCTACATGCAGGCCACTGATTATTACACGTACCTGGAGGATAGCAGGGGCTTCGGTGGTGGTGCTGCTCAGACGGTGCCCAGGAACAGCGTATATATGGAACAGGCCTGGGCAGTGAACCAGCCGTATACCTGTAGTTACCCTGGAAACATGTTGAAAAGCAAGAACTCTGACTTGGACCTGGCCCTGCATCAATACAGCCAGCCTGCATATCTCCCTGAAGAAAAGCCTACTTTTCCTCAAGTGCAGTCACCATCGTACTCTCATAAAAAAGGTAGGGACCCTTTCTGCTTACATTTGTGGTTTCTGTTTCCTTTTGAAGTTAGTGTGCATCTCTTTTGTCACATTTTTTTGTATATGAACGCTGAGAATTCAAAGTTAAAAGGCAGCAGAAAGAGAGGTTGCTAGGTGATTGAAGGACTGTTGGCCACAATGATTTCCAAGCACCTTCTTTCTTCAGGTGTGAGAGCTGGAGAGAGTTGGTTTTCTAGGATGTATGTACCTGTGGGTCTGTCTGTCTTTATTCACCAACAGAGTGGTAGCGATTTCTTTGCTAAGGAAAATAGGCATGAGGTTTCCTCTTGGACAGACGTGGTACAATTTGAAGTGAGATAATTCTCCTCAGTTCATATTCAGACCACAATTACATTTTGACTTTTTTTTGGTACTTCATCATTGAAAGTTTGTTTTAGTTATCTGGAGAAATAGTTGAAGGATTTCTTTGACAGTGCAATCGTGTGATTATGTGAGATTTGTAAATGTTCTTTTTTATACATTTATTTATTAGTGTGAACTGTTAGCAAAGCTATTTGTAACCAAATCAAACAGGATATAAAACTTAAACAAAAACATATATACTATACTTTGACATTTGTGCACCTAAAATCTAAGTTTACAATAAGAAATGAGCTCGTTATAGAAAATCAAGTGAAATAACTTTCGAAATAATCCAATATTACAACAAGTGTTAACATACATGTATCTTAACAGAACAATTCTTAATTTCCAATCAGCAGAACATTTCTTGTATTACAAAAAGATAAAAGAGGTAAACAAATAGTGCTACAGGAAGGCTTTTAATAGATTTAAATTCTACCACAAATATGCCTCAAATTCACCTTGTACATCCTGAGTATGACCTACAACTCTTTGTATAGAGAACCAAATTAACAGGTTTCTGTAATTTGCAAGAATGTGATGCTTTTCAATCTTTGAAGGAAAATTTCTCTGTGAAATTAATGAAGTGCATCTTTAAAAAATCATATGGCTTATTTAGTTGACAGTTTCTATAAAAATTTTCTTAATGTGACTCTTGATTAAAAGTATCCTGTTATAAAAACAAAATTTTTAAAAACCCTAAAATCCCTACTTAGTTTTTACTATAAGTAAAATGGTATGTATTTCTATTCATAAGGAATTTACCTTTGAAAGGAATCAATATTACCTCGTTAAACATGCTTGACTATGCCTTTTGTAGCATGCAGAATTATAATAACCGCTGTCTTTTACACCACTATCTTTAAAAATTCCTGCACAACTTTTCAGGGTCTTCCCTTTTGTCCTTTTCACTCTGTTTTTCTTCAACCGGCACTAGGGAATACTTGCTTATGAAGCCAGGGATTATTTACTAATTAATCTGATGCATGAGCTAGAAGAAAAGACACATTGTATGCATATATTTATGTAATTTCTCAAAACCATTGAAAAGCCACTGCCACCTGCCAAACCTACTAAATCAAATTAGACAAATATTCTTAAATGCACTATTATTTACTGTTACAGTTCTTCAAGTAAATCCCAGAAAAATGAAACCCAGCTGTTAACTGGGTCTTAAGACAAAAGGTCATACCCAACTTGTTTATCCCTATTGATCCACTATTGATTCTTGCTATTGTTGAAAGACATAAGTAGTGTCTCATTAAGGCAAAATTAAGACTGCAAACAGGTGTTCAGTGGGGGCAGGCCTCATTTTCCAATTGGATTTTTACCTATTTTCATGAGGTTCATAACTGCTGTGTTTTGTTGTTACTGTGGCTGTCGACTTTAAGGATGCTTTATTCTCTAGCCTTTAATAGGAGTTTTCCACTGTGCAGAGAGCTTCCATAATGTTTCATATAAAATGTACCTTAATTAGATGTACACATTGATGGGCGGGGGGAGGCAAGGGGAGCAGTAACAACAATAGATTTAACCAGAACTGGAGAATATATGAAAACAAAGACTCCTTAATTGGTAGGCTTTAGAATGACCTTTAGTTCTCTGTGTTTTTGCACTTGTAGCCAGGAAGGAAAATGTTATCAAACCCTGAAGAACATGCACCAAGGAGGAGTTATGCTTTATTTAGCCCAATGAATCTGATTTAAAATGAAACTAGAAGAATTTTGAGAACGAGGATAGATATAATTGTCACATTCAGAGTGCTGAAATACAAGATACATAGTCTTATTTTTCCCAAAGCAATATAAGAAAACAAACTTTCATCTTTTTAACACATTGATAACTTTATAGTCAAGGCTGGCCTCAAACTCACAGCCTCCTACCTCAGCCTCCTGAATTCTAGAATTACAAATGCGCACCACTACATGTGGCAAGAAAACAAATTTTTAACAAGTCACGGACACACAAAATCCCTTACAGTACTTATCCCTGTAATCCTAGCTACTCGGGAGACTGATAGCTGAGGATCACAGTTCAAAGACAGCTCAGACAGGAAAATCTATGAGATTCTTATGTCCAACCACCAAAAAGCTAGAAACAGAGCTATGGCTCAAAGTAATACAATGATGGCAGTAAGCAGAAAAGTTCAGGGACAGCACCTAGACCCTGAGTTCAAGCCCCATGACTAGTTACAACAACAAAAATCTCATACCTACTAGACATTCCTAGGACATTTCTTTTTTGTACATTTTATTGTAAAGGTGATGATATACAGAGGGGTTACAGTTACATGTGTAAGGTAATGAGTACATTTCTTATTGCACATTGCCACCTCTCCCTTGTTTTCTTCCACTTTCCCTCCCTCCTACTCCCCTCCCCCCCAACTTGTAAAGTTCATTTCCAACATAGTGTCTTATGAGTACTGCTGTTGCACTGGTTCACTCTTTGTCCTTTGCCTCACCGTTTTGTTATTCCCTTTCCCTTCCCCAAATCAGATAAACATATATAGAAGACACAAGGTACCAAAATCAAAAATAGTGACAACAGGGGATAAACCAAGGTGGAGAAAAAAGAAGCAAAGAAGAAATAACTTCACACAGTACATTTATAAAAAAAAAAACTCTGGTTTCTATATCTTGGAGTTGATTTCAATTAGCATAATTTTACATGGTCATATGTACATAGCTATTGAGCTATTGTGATCCTCTGCTAGGAATATCTTAGTCATATACCAATCATTACAAATGAGGGAATCCATGGAGCCTGTGTTTCTGTGGGTCTGGCTCAGTTCACTTAATATGACTTTTTACAAGTCATTCTGTTTCCTTACAAATGGAGCAATGTCATTCTTTCTGATGGAAGCATAGAATTCCATTGTGCATATATGCCAAATTTTCTTGATCCACTCATCTACATCTACTAAGGGGCATCTGGGTTGGTTCTATATCTTAGCTATGGTAAATAATGCTGCAATGAACATAGTTGTGTTGGTAGTTTTCATGTGGCCTTGTTTGTAATCATTTGGATAAATGCCCAGGAGTGGGATTGCTGGATCATAGGAGAGCTCTATGTTTAGTCTTTTGAGGAACCTCCATACTGCTCTCCAGAGTGGTTGAACCAGTTTATGTTTCCACCAATAGTGTAGGAGAGTTCCCTTTGGCCACATCCCCACAAGCATCTACTATTATTTGTTTTCTTGATAATGACTGAAATCAACTCCAAATGGATCGAAAACCTTGAGGTAAGAGCAGATACCCAGAAAATATTACAGGAAGGGATAGGGGATACACTATGGTTCCTTTGCACAGGTCGAAACTTCCTAAATAAAAAAACAGAAACAACAAACCCAAGAAAGGCTGGATAAATAGAATTGCATTAGACTGCAGTTTCTGCATGGCAAAGCACATAGCAAGATAAATACAAAGCCCTCAGATTGGGAGAAGGTCTTCACTAGCTATACAACAGACAAGGGCCCTCATATCAAATGTATACTAGAACTCAAACAATTAAACTCCCCAATAACAAATCCTCAAAGAAATAACTACCCATTAATAGGTGGGCTAATGAATTAAAAAGAGACTTCTCTGGGGAGCAAATAAGAATAGCCATCAGACACATGAAGAAATTTCAACATCTCTGGCCATAAAAGAAATGTAAATCAAAACCACATTGAGATTCTCCCTCATCCTAGTTAGAATGGACATGATCTCTTTGTCTTTCGTGTTTTATTCAAATCAGTCATGCTGGCTAGTTGTGATTAAACACTTTTGCCCCCTACCACCACCACTTGTTCAAGAGAAAAGAGAGAGAATGAATTTTAAAATGAGATGGAGAATTGGCAGCCAGGACTTGGGGGCCTTCTGCTTTGTGATCATAGTTAAAAATGGACACATCCTCTGTTGTTGTTTTTTCCCCCATCTTTTCTGCTTTGGCTAGCTGGTTTCATGCAAAATTTTAATCAGATTCCAGAGTCCTCCAAATGCTTGCATCTGGCTGCTGTGAAGGGAGCTCATGCCAGCAGCCTCAAAGTCCACCTACCCAGAATCCTTCCCTGGAGTCTACCCTGGGCAGCTGTCCTCCACGTGGTTCTTAGGTGACCCTCTCTACCCCGTCTTTATAGGAACCCATGTCCAAAAATTGCTGGAATGTTTCCAACAGAACTGCCATCCATCTAAGAGATTGAGAATTCTCTAGTTTTGAAGCATCATCAAGGAGAGAGTTGTTAATTTTGCTTCTGATGAGATGTGCTCTTGCTCCATACTCTGTTTTAGTTCTGCAGAAAGCAAACTGAAGTAAAGCAGAACTGTACTTTTTGAGTCTGTTCTTATTGCCTCTTTCTTCTAAACAGGACTTAGTCCTTTTTTGTGTTCTGTAACTCAGTGGGATGGCTCCATGTGATGTTAGAAATAGGAATTAAATGGCAAGGTGAGGATATTTGAAGTAACCCACACCAAGAGACATGGATTACAAAGAAGAGTTAAGCCCCAAAGAGAAACAATCTCCAGTTAGAACTCCTTTGGCCACTTTTTAAATTAGAGAAGGATTACCATAGAGTAGCATTGGGAATGGAGAATGTTAGACTCCCCCATTTCCAAACCCCTCCCCCAAATAAAACCTGTTATGTGACAAACAGTACTGTCAAGCCTCAGAGTCATACCTAGTCATGTGAAAAGCAGGCAGGCAGAATGATTCAAAAATTTCTTCATGGAATCCTTTGCAACCCATAAACGTGAACGTAAGGTAATTAAGCAGTCTTCCCAACTTCTCTCTTTCTCTCTCTCTCTCTCTCTCTCTCCTCTCTCTCACTCTCCTTCTCTCTCTCTCTTTCTCCCCCCCCATTACTTCCCCTTACATTGCTTTTCTCTTCCATCCTTCCTTTTCCCTCCAATTGAACTTGTTTAGATTAAATCCAGAGGATTCAGTCCCAGTGAGCTATGATTGGAAGTTTTGTCTACAAAGTGTGCCATTGGGATACTGATTAGCCTTTTAAATTATGCACTTCCACCTATATACTATAAAAAGATAACATTGCTCCAGAAAACACTACTACTTGGTATGGGGGGAGAGGTGTCCTGGGGCTTGGACTTGGGGCCTATGCACTGTCCCTGAGCATTTTTTCTCAAGGCTAGTGCTCTACCACTTGAGCCACAGATCTACTTCTTGTTTTCCTGGTTACTTGGGAGATAAGAGTCTCACAGACATACCTGGCCAGACTGGGTTTGAATCACAGTTCTAAGATCTCAGCCTCCTGAGTAGCTAGGATTATATGTGTGAGTCATTGATGCCCAGCAAATGCTACTTTTTAAAATACTGAACACTTTTGCTGCTTACAGAAATGAAAGCAAAGTGAAGAACAATTTTTTAAAATTCCCAAACCAATTTCTAGTGCAGATAAATGAGTGGGCTCTGATTCCTTTTCTTTCCTGAGAACTAGGCATCTGTCTTATCAAAGCAATGTCCTTCAGTGATCACACTGGATGCCTAACCTCATCCTGAAACACGTATTGTCACTCCTTATGATGAGAGCTACTGGTAGAAATCCAAGGCATAATGAGCAGTTGAAGTAGTCAGATGCCTGGCAAGCTTGGGAAGGAATAGTGGCACTGCTGATTTCCTGCATAGAGGGTGCACGTTCATCAACTTCCTCCATCATCCCTCCATGGACAATGTCAGCAGCCAAGGACAAAGCCCTTTGTTTAGTTCCCAGCCTTCAGGCACTTAGCCTGAGGTCAGGCTCCCCTCCCTTCTACCATTATGCTGGCCCAGCTTTAGGACCCATCTTCAGCATCCTTTCTTGGTCAGTACTCACTTGATTCTATATCCTTCCTGTCTCCACAACATCCAGAGATGCTGAGCTGTCCTGCACTGTCCTTGGTACCAGCCTTTCCTAGCTCCCTCAGCAGGCTGCTTTAAGGCTCTGGGCTCTCCTGGAAACTCCTGCCAGCACTGTGTCCTGTGCTCCTCCATCTTTCAGCCACACACTGCAGTTTTTCCATGTCCTCTGTCCCAATACAGGACTCTGACTCATGGCTTCAAGTCCTCCTCCATGGCCAGTTAAAGAGCACAAATTTAGGCAACTTTTCTTGGCTGCAAGACACTCCATTTTGATCTAGGTCAGTACTTATAGCCTCTGCTCTAAAACTCTTGGCCCATCTCTGCATGAGTTCCTTTGTCTGCCAACTAGCCCCAGCCCAGAACCAATGAGGCTTCCTTCCAGCTAGACCTGCTGCAGATACAGCCTGCTGTGATGACCTGCTGTCCTCGGCCTGCATCACCTTAGTTACAGCCTGTGCCACCTCCATTTAGCCAAAGCCATATTCCTGCCATCATCCTGGTAGCTTCTTTCAAAATCAAGTATCCCGTGTTTTACACAATATCCTTGAATCACACATACTTCACTTGTTTTGGGGGTTGTTTTTTTTTTTTTTTTTTAAGGTCCTGGTGCTTGAACTCTGGACCTAGGATCTGTCCCTGGGCTTCTTTTTGCTCAAGGATCACTCTCTACCATTTGAGCCACACACCACTTCTGGCTTTTTCTGAGTGGTTTATTGGAGATAAGAGTTTCAGGGACTTTCCTGCCCAGGCTGGCTTTGAACTGTAGTCCTCAGATCTCAGCCTCCTGAGTAGCTAGATTTATAGGCAGGAGCCACCAGCACTGGGTTGTCACTTTTAATTTTAAAAATTAAGTAACCTAAGTGATTTAAGGTGTTTCAGACTAGGGCTTCTCAACTTTGGCACCATTGACATGGAAGCTCGGGTAACTGTTATGGTTGCTGTCTAGGCGCTGCAAGAAGACTGGGAAGCACTGACCTCTGACCATTGCATGCCAGTAGCACACAGGTGCACACACATATACACACTGGTTGTGAGAACAAAAATATGTCCAGCCACTGCCAAATGGTGCACTGCACAGCAAAATCACCCCCTAGTGGTGGTAAACTATTGCCTTGATAGTGAAGAATTCAATATTTCCAAACACTGGAAGTAAAGTACATTTTGTAAAGGAACTTTTTTGTATGTGACAGGAAAATTCCCTTCTCAGTTCTCCAAGTGATTCAACTGTTGTGGAATACATCTGAACAAACATCCACATAGATGCATGCAACTTGATACTTGCATGTGAGTTGTAGGCTATTTGGTAACCTGTGGAATATACCTGAACATATATCTACATGTCTTCATGTGACTCAATGCTTACATGCATGCAACAGGCCATGTATATTTGTTTATATGACATCTTCCTAGCTCCTAAGTATAGGAAGGCACTAAGTAAGTCCTTTTACTGCACACTCTGTGCAGGAAGTGCAGTTGGACCATGAGATCAATGCAATGAACTCAGCAACAGTGACATTACCCAAACTCCACCTTACACAGTGTACCACTGAATAATTGATAGCCTACATTTTGAGAGCTATGTAGCCTTAAATCTTATTTGGAATAGATTTTCAGATGCATTTTTTTCAAGTATGCAAGACAAGAAGTAGCGGTAAGAACAAGTATGTGTGCCTTAAAAGTCATACACTGACTCTCAAAGCAAAATGAGAAGCACCTACCATCCATTTCTGGTAAGCCTCCCTTTCTCTGTCTACTCCCTAGTCCATTTGACCTCCATAACTCCTTTCAAAGCAGGAAACTATCTCAGTAGTACCTACCAACCATCTAAAATGTCAGTGTCCATGAGCACCAGAGCTATTGGTGATATATTAATGACAGTAATATTTCATAACAGCTGCCAATTCCCAAGCATAACATACAATGTTTATGTTATATCATAAGAGCCTTTCTCATTTTGACATGGAAATATGTTCTCTTTCATTTCCCTTAGACTACTTTTGTCTTCCTACTTGTGATTAAGTATCTGTGAAATATTTTCATTTATTTTTAAAGCAACAAGATATAAAAGTAAACATAAATGGGGGCTGGGAATATGGCCTAGTGGCAAGAGTGTTTGCCCAGCACCACATATATAGAAAATGGCCAGAAGTGGTGCTGTGGCTCAAGTGGCAGAGTGCTAGCCTTGAACAAAAAGAAGCCAGGGACGGTGCTCAGGTCCTGAGTTCAAGCCCCAGGACTGGAAAAAAAAAAAACCATAAATGATGCCAAGGTTGGACATTGGAGTTGGGGCATAGTAGGGCATGATGAAGAATGCAGAGAGCTAACATAGATGTTTCTTTCTTGGGGGGCAGGGGAGGTTGGACTGCCTTCTCAGTTTAGCTAACCATTGCCCCATGAGACTTTGAGCTCAGATTGTCAGATATCCCATTCTTTCACATGAAGTAAGAATGCTGGATTTTGTGTGTAATCTCTTAGTTTTAAATCTTGGCTATGACTTTTTAAAAAGACTAAGGCAAACCCAGTAGAATGCCAGTGAATGTGCCCTTTTGATTAAAATTTCATTATGCCAGTCTGTTTCCTCTCAGTAAAATTGCACTGTTTTTGAATTGCAGATTGGAAGATTATGTCAGCTACTAAGAATGTGAGTCTACAGAGACAGGAAGAAGGAAGTTTTAACTGGGACTTCTTGTGCATAAACTATGTTATACCAAAGCCTAGGACTAAACATCAATATGGTTTAGTTTCAGGAAAGATAATACAATGCCTGCTTCGCCCTTTTCACTATCCTGGGACCTCAGATGGGAATCCAGAATCCCTGTCATTTTGTCCGTACCCCTCTTCTGAAATTAGTCCCTGTCCTGGTCCACCCACCACCCCTCCCTACTCTACTCCCAATGCATGAGAGGTTGAAGCCTTAGACTCCAGTGTTTGCTGTCACTCAGGCAGCCTGAGAGCAAAGTATGAAAGGCTCAGCATTCCCAGGAAGGCAGAAGGGAAGGCTGGCAGTGGCTATTCTGAAGAGTTAGTGAAATGGGACTCACCCACCCCTCTATACACACATACACACACACATACACACACGTGCGCATGCATGCACATGCACACATGCACAGCTCTGCTGGGGTTCTTGGACAGCAGTAAAAGACCTCTCTACATTAATGCCATTTCAAGTCCATGGCCCGGTGACTTGCACACAGAAAGCTCTTAGATGTTTGCTAAATAAATGGATGGATACATGGTTTAATTAATTGCTATAGTGTTTTGTCAGAGAGTTAATGATGAGTGTGAAGCAAAGCGTTGTTCCTAGTATCAAGAATTAAATGCAAGCGGGATCATGATTCATATGTTAGAAAAGGCTAAACACTCAAGGTTTTTTAAGTATGTAAAGAATTAAGGAAGAAGATTCCAGTGGTGGGGGTGGGGCAGGGGAGAAGCTTAAATTGAAAGGATCTTCAGCATGAGATGGACTGAGGAAATTCAGTATAAAATTGGAAGCAAAAGTACATGTGCTAATAGGTTAGCTTTCTTGTGCGTGTTAAAATGCAATCTCAACTTAACTTGGGGTTCTTGATGGCTCAAATCTGAGAGTCTGCGAGATAGGTCAGAGTCCATCAGATCTGTTCTCCAGGATTATTCCTCAGGTGAACAACGTATCATCCAGGTACACTTTGGCCTGCTTAGAGGATTTCCATCCACCTGGGATCACAGCTGCTACCTTAAGGAGCCAGGATTGGTTTGGCTAGGCAAATGGTCTATACCCAAAGTAAGATTACACATGGGGGAAAGGGTTTCCTTTCCCAACTTGGATTTCTCTTTTCTGGTGGCAGCTTTTACTTTGGATCTTCCACCAAGATTGATCAGCTTTATATTCAGTTTACCTAGAGCCATGTGTCAGTCAGGGTACCAGGTTTCTCCTCCTAGTGCTTTCCATGCTGTTATAATTTACTCAAAAGAACTAACCAGCTTTCTGATTTTTTTCTTTTTTTCATTTCTTTATTGTCAGAGTTATGTACAGAGGGGTTACAGTTTCATATGTAGGGTAGTGCATACATTTCTTACCCACCTTGTTACCTCCTCCCTCATTTCCTCCCCCCCCCCATGAATTGTACAGTTGGTTTACACATATAGTTTTGTAAGTATTGCTGTTGCATTGGTCTTTTTATCCTTTGTCTCTTGATTTTGATATTCTCTTTCCCTTCCCTAGTTCCATTACATGTATATACAATATCCAGGGTACCAAAATCAGGTACAGTGATATCAGGGGTAAAACCACAGAAAAGAAAGTCAAAAGAAAAAGGGCATAATTTCACGTTATGTTGAAAATAACTGTGATAAACCACTATTTTCCATAACTTGGAGTTCATTTCACTTAGCACCATCTTTTGTGTTCATATATGTACATAGCTATTGAGCTATTGTGATCTTCTGCTAGGGCAGTCCTAGATGTGTACTAATTATTCCTGATGAGGGAAACCATACAGTCTATGTTTCTTTGGGTCTGACTCACTTCACTTAGTATGATTTTGTTCCAAGTCCTTCCATTTCCTTACAAATGGGGCAGTGTCATTCTATCTGATGGAAGCATAGAATTCCATGTGTATACGTATACACATATACACATTTTCTTGATCCACTCATCTACTGAGGAGCATCTGGGTTGGTTCCATATTCTAGTGATGACAAATTGTGCTGTGACAAACTAAGTTGTGCTGGTCAACTTTCTGATTTTACTCTAACAGAAAGCATGGAATCTAGTGGAACCCACAAAGCCAATCTTACTGTTGTACATTTGTAGTGCAATTGCACAAATTTCCTCTTACATCCCATGTCCCATGACAATATTCTGCTATCCAGACACAGTGGCGCATGCCTGTAATCCCAGTTTCTCAGCAAGTAGAGACAGGAAGATCCCATGTAGAGGTCAGCTTGGGTAAAAGTTAGTAAGACCCCTCCTTAAACTAAGTGATGAACCAGTAACAAAGGATCACATATTGTGTGATGACATTTTTATGAATAGACAAATTTTTACAGAGAGTAGATTAGTGATTGTCTAAGACAGAAGTAGTAGGCAAGATGAGAAGAATCAGGGAGTGAGTCCTAAAGCTGTGCAGTATCTTTGGAGATGATAAAAATGTTCTAAGACTGATAGTGGTCATGATTAATCAGCTCTGTGGGTATATTGAAAGCTATTTAGTTGTCCATTATATGAATTATAAAGTTCTTACTAAAAATATTGTTTTGAAGTGAGCTGGACATGGTTGTTCTCAACTACTTGAGAGACACAGGTGAGAAAAATCAGAAGACCTGTCTAAACACAAACTACAGCAAAAAGGGACTTGGTGGTGTGGCTCGAGCAGTAGAGTACTTGCCTAGCAAGCTTTAGGCTCTGAGTTCAAAACCCCTGCACCACCACCAACAATAACAAAGTTAATGTTTTATTTTGTCAACCTATTATTTTATGCAAGATAAGACTTAATTAATGTGGCATTTCCAAATGTCAGTTAAAAACAACATCTCTAGGTTCTTTGCTGGACAAGCAGAATGTTTACTTTCGTAAAAATATGCTTGATAAAGTGGCAGCAGAGTTCAGTGGTATGAAAAATGCATTTGAGCAAGTAGAAGCTGGCAAAGATGCAGCAACCTTGAATCACCACATATTGTCATGGGCCTCCACTGTTTTCCTGAAGGTGTGTGGGGGTGGGGGGGTGTAGATTAGCTAGGCATTCCTAGCAGTCCCTTGGGACATGTGGAGGTAGTTTCTCACATGAGCAGTGTAGCTTCATGTCTGTCCTGTTTCAAGACAGACCACCTTTGATGGGATGACACTCATCAGAATCCACACTTGGCAATGGAAGTGTTATACTTTCCTTTGTGAAGCCTACTGGCCGGCATGTGACTTGTCTGTGAATAGGAAGACCCTGAATTAGAACTGCAGAATGTGGCGATCTTCTATGATGCTGTCAGGTGCACCTAGTTCCTGAAAAGAATCCCCAACTAACCTAGCCATGATGGGGGAGGGAGATGTTATTGCTTGCCAAAAGTTATTTCACAGTGAATAATGGACTGAGGCATGATGATTGATGTATCATTGCGTGCACCGACTGTTTTAGTTAAATACAATGAATGTGTCTGTGTTAATATTGTAGGGGAAAGAAAGTGGTGGGCTGAGAGCGCTAGTGTGATCGTGTAAGCAACTGCCACCGACTCAAGTTGTTAAAAGTAGGCAGCTCTATAGAAGGTGGGATGATTAAAGACATTTAATCACCTCCATCCACCAAGAAAATAATTTAGAAAAAACAACAGAGAAAAGCAAACCATTGATCCCCTAACTGTCAAAATATGAAAAGAGCTCATTCCATTTTCTGAATTAGCATTGGGTTCCAAGTTTGCCAGAACCTTTCGGAACCTTGAATTATGTGACCACCTAAATGAATTATTGAACCACAGAGAGAGGGAAAATTTCAGTGTTCTACCACCAACTCTAAAAGCTAAAGCCATCAAGAGTGGTAAGGATGAGGATGGGCAGGTGAATTTCCTGTGCTACCCCAACTCCAACTCTCATGAAGGTCCCCCCAAATACCTGCTGTGACTCTTCCTACAGCAGCTCCCACTAGCACTCTGTGCAGCTACTGCAACAAAGACTTTGGAGTTATCAAATGCGGAGTACAGAGGTAAGGGAGAAAGGGGTGTAAGTTATTTCTCTCTAAGCAGGAAGGAGCTGGAGAAACAGAACTCGATTTTCATATACTTCTCAAAGACCATGTCTCATTCATTTTTATATTCTCTCTGTCTCCCAAAGTGCTTAGCACATATCATATGCTAAATAGATGTTTGTTGACTTCTTGAATAGTGAGTGATTGAACACACAAACGATTACAGTTCCTTGTTTTTCCTCCCAGAATTCTCATTTTTGAAATGTCTGATGGAAGTTTTGGAAACTTTGAAGTAAACTCAACAGATGAATCATGGTTTGCCTGATGCAAAAGTAAACTAAGAAAAGCTGTGATATTTAAAAATGTAATCCTGCACATTACCAAATCTCCTGCTGAAGTCATTTATCTGCCATGCGGGAAGTAACACTTCTCTAAACGGGAGCCTCAGCAAAGTAGTTCCTAAGAAATCATGGAAACAATTCCTTCTCTTCTGTTTTCTTTATAGCTTTTGTTTCCTGAAAAGTGAGCCTTCTGTGAGCTAGTTTAATAAAAGTTCTTGGAAAATGTCATGGTAAAGAAGTCATCAGTCATTTCAACCTAACCAGTCTGCTCAAACTAGGAAAAATCTCCTGAGGCAAAGAACTTCCTAAGCACATGATGGGGAAAAGAAAAGACTCATTTTTCTCAGCCTCCCCTCACTCACATCCCAACAAATCATGTCCTGCTTTGATTTTTAGGATTTAATCTAAAGCCTGCTTTTGTAGTAAAGTATTGGCACCTGTGAACCCAACTGGCCCTCTGACAGGTACTTCCGGGTGTCAGATCCTCTCTACATGTAAGGAAGAAAACAACAGGTGGAAAACAGGCACTTCACATTTTTGTTTTTAAACGTCAGCATCCTGGGTACAAAGGGAGTTGTGATTCCATACTTTGGACTACCCTGGTGTTGGACTATATATTATAATATCTCAAGTTGACCAAAAGTTTTTAGATGGCCTGGGGTATTCTGCTTTAAACATTGAAGTTTAGAAAAAGGTTAGCATAACTGGACACTAGAAATTAAGAATCTAGGTTTCAGACTGCTTGGTAGTTTTCAGTAGTACCTTAGAGGCCAACCTCCACCCAATGCCAGAGTTTTGTTTTTTTTTAATTATTAAGTTATTGTACCAGGGGCTACCATTTCATAAATCGAGTAATGAATATATTTCTTGTTTTGAACAATGTCACCCCTTCCTTTACTTTCCCCAGTTTTCTCAAGGCCAGTTTTTTTATTATTGTTTTTTGTTTGTGTTGTTTTATTTTTTTACTTGAGAAATGCTTAAAAGCTCTTTCAGGACCTTTCCAGCTATGAAGGTTTCTGAGTTCATTGCATGGAGTGACTCAACTCTAGCATTGAGAGTCTTTTAAAAAACAAGTTCTGAAACTAGCCTTATGACTGAGATGGTGTCATTCAGGATTTAGGGCACGGCAGCAGTTTCAAATCACTGTGATTCCTGAGACCCAACAAACAATCTTCCTGGCTGTTCCCACCGCACAGTGCACAGATTCCACCTGGGGCTCCAGCACTCTGAGATCGAGGACTGACAAGATTGTGTGGTTTCATTAAGTCTTTTCTGTCTTCACACCCCTCTTAGCAAACCATCATCCTGACCAAGCGATGAGAGAGGTGTGGCGTGTCTTTCCACATGATATTTTCTCACTGTTCTCTCTGTGCTTCTCTCACAGGGTACATCCCCAGCTACTTGGACAAAGACGAGCTTTGTGTCGTGTGTGGGGACAAGGCTACAGGGTACCACTACCGCTGCATCACCTGTGAAGGCTGCAAGGTGAGTGCCCAGGTGCCCAGCACGCAGACCTCTGCCCAGCTCCGATCCCCTAACAGGGCTCCTCTAGAACTTGACGTTAAACCAAATGTCAACGTTCATGGCCTGCGACCACTCAGGTGCCTGATGTTCGTGAGATCTAAATTTTCTTTATCCCAAATCATAAACGATGATATGAAACTTCGCTAGAATGTGATGTTTGGGTTCTTCACCTTTCCAAGTGGCTTTTATACACAGAATATAATGAAATTAGACTTACGGTTTAGGTTTGAAAAGGCCTATATCTTCATCATTGCAATAAATCTTTCCTTCTCCTGATTTCATCTATAGAGGGGCCAGTGTCTGATCTCTTGCAAGCTGTTTCCATTGCAAATCTGCATGAACTGGCCCATCAGGGCTCCACTAGGAAATCTCCTTCAGGTTATTTAGGTTCAATTACATTCTGAAATTTACTCAATGTGGCTTTTTCACAGTCTGCTTTAAATATATCCTGGTCATCCATTCTGTTCTCTACAGACCTTTCTTGAGGAGAGAGAACGTGACAGGAAATGCCAGTCCAGTCGTTTCCAAAGAAAGTCTAAATATATCTACTTACAATCCTACTGACAACATTATGCTTTATGAAATGTATCTTTTACCCCATGAACCTAGCCAAGAAAAATTTTAATCTCATGTTATATTCAGCATTCAGGTAATGGTTTGCTAATGGGGATGTACTTAAAGTTGGGGAAATTATTTTCTTGTGGAATATTGCATTTACCTCTTATATTGAAATTTTACTTATCGGAGCCATACTATAATCTCAGTGCTTGGGAGGTTGAGCAGGAGGATTGTAAGTTAGAGGCCAGCCTGAACTATACTGCATTCAAAGACAGTCTGTTCTACAGAGTTGAGACAATCGCAAAAAAAACAACGGCCAGCCAGGTGCTGGTGGCTCACGCCTTTATAAGCCTAGCTACTCAGGAGGTTAAGATCTGTGGATTGCAGTTCAAAGCGAGCCCAGGCAGGAAAGTCCATGAGACTCTTATCTCCAGTAAACTACTCAGAAAAAGCCAAAAATGGTACTGTGGCTCAAGTGGTAGAGCACTAGCCTTGAGCACAAAGATGCTCAAGAACAGTGACCAAGCCCTGAGATCAAGCCCTAGGAGTGGCAAAAAAAAAAAAAAAAAGGGACTGAGGATATAACTCCATGGTAGAGCTCTTGTCTAGCATGTTCAAGGTTCTGCATTTAACACTTCTGGAGTTCCAAGGCCTTTTCTCTGTAGTACTGTTATTTGCAATGTGATGAAACCTGCCCTCTTTCATCTAGATCCCTTAGATCTGCAATTTGCAGTTCCAAAACAAAGACTAGACTGAAGGTTGCTTGCTATGATGGCTCTGAAAATAATGTCTTTAGGGGTTTTTACAAGCTAATTACAAGTATATCTTGCCTATTTATTCATTAGGAGACTAGTAGACTCTGTTGAACTGCACATGCAGTTTATTGGTTTGATGTGAGATTAATAAAATTCTGGGGCTGGGAATGTAGCTTAGCGGTAGAGTGCTTGCCTAGCATGTATGATGCCCTGGGTTTGATTCCTCAGCACCACATAAGCAGAAAATGCTGGAAGTGGCACTGTGGCTCAAGAGGTAGAGTGCTACCCTTGAGCAAAAGGAAGCTGGGGACAGTGCTCAGGCCCTGAGTTCAAGCCCCAGGACTGGCAAAAATAATAATAATAATTCTGTAACTTTAGGTACATTTCTGTAATTCCCAAAGCCCAGTACTTGAAACTGGCCTTTTCCTTTTTTTTTTTCTAAGCACATATTTATAAGTCTTTACCTACCTGGTCAGGCAACATTAAAATTATTTTAAATCAGTTTCTTAGGACAAATTATGAATTCTGGGAGAGAACCTAGTGAAAATTCCATTTTATACTTATCTCCTCGAATGGCTCTACAGGCTGACTAAATGCATTACCAACAACTACCCTTAACAAAGGGAGCAATGAGCCTCTTATCCATGCTTAACTAAAGTCAGCACACCTCTCTGCTAAGACTGCCAGATATCTGGGGACCTGATGCAGCTGAGATTTATTTTCCTTATCTCTCTCCCCCACTTCTCTTTTATTCCTTGGTGGTTAGAGGGATTGAACTCAAGGCCTCATAGCTGATGCACGGTAACTCCACCATTTGAGCCTCGATCCCTTGGTTTTAGTTTGTCCTTAGATAAGGTCTCACACTTTTGCTTAGGCCAGCCTTGGACTGTGATTACCTTACCTCTACTTTTGGAATGGCCAGGATTACAGGCTTATACCACTGCATGTGGTCCCTCAGCTGAGGGCTGGATTTTTCTACCTCTGTGCCTTTGTCTGTGATCAGAATCCGGTTTCTAGACTGCCTCCAACATAAAACAAGAAAGGGACATGGCCAGAAGCAGATTATACTTACTTAGTGTAAAAACAGAGCCTCTTGCCTGGCACCAGTGGCTCATTCCCATAATCCTAGCTACTCAGGAGGCTGAGATCTGAGGATTATGGTTCAAAACCAGCTCAGGCAGCTCAGGAAGGAGAGTCTATAAGACTCTTATTTCCAGTTAACCACCCAAAAGCTGGAAGTGGAACTGTGGCTCAATTTAATAGAGTACTGACCTTGAACAGTGCCCAGGCCCTGAGTTTAAGCCCCAGAACTAGCACCAAAAACAAAAACAGAGAATACTAGGAAGAGATAAAAGTTTTCAAATGAAATTGAGAGTGGCAAAAAAATAAAGTAAAATGAAACACATAAGGTATGCTTCATGTACTGTCTATTTAACCTACAACTTAAAAATCCATCTACTTCAAACAATATGTATGGGTAGAATCTTTGCCCAGTGAAATCTTTGGGAGATATTTTCTGTGTTGTGATGTGCCAGTTTTTATGCATTTTTTGTAGGAAGAAAGGCTTCTTATTCTTTCCTAAGAAAGACTCAAAACTTAAAATGTTGCACACATACTGAGCTAGGTGGGTAGTACTTAGCTCCCTGTCCTTCCAGTTAGTGGTGTGTCTCAACCACTGAGAAATGGACTCAGCTCCTCAGAAACCCAAAAGATATTGATGTATAAATGCAATCTGCTCATCAAGTCAGTGGCATATATATCCTCATTTATTTGTTGAAGACATCTGAGCCTCATTCATGCTCTATCACTAAGTTCTCAACCCCTGAAAGGATTTAAGTAGACTGAGATTTACTCCTCTTTGTTTAAAATCAAGGGACCAAGCATTTTTACATTTACTCAGATGAAGTGATCCCTTATTATATCAAAATAGGCTCTATGATAGTTTTTTGTTTGTTTGGCCAGTCCTGGGGCTTGGACTCTGGGCCTGAGCACTGTCCCTGGCTTCCTTTTGCTCAAGGCTAGCACTCTGCCACTTGAGCCACAGCACCACTTCTGGCTTTTTCTATATATGTGGTGCTGAGGTATCGAACCCAGGGTTTCATGTATGCAAGGCAAGTACTCTATGACTAGGCCACATTCCTGGCTCCTCTATGATAGTTTACACGAGGGCAATGGCATAAAGAGACTCAAGCCCATGAAGTAGTCAAGAAAAGTCATCAGAGAGGTAGGACACAGAAATCAAACACTCTCATTTCAATCATTCCAGTAAAAAAGTGCACAGACTATTATTCTAGCATGTTCCTTCAGTAGTCTCTGTGGTCCTGGGGGCCTGCTCCCATCACCACACAAAACCCAGGTCAGGCTCACAGTGAGGGAGATTCCCAGTATCACCTCTTAGGGAGTCAAAACTCCTTCACAAGAGGGTTCTGTCCTGCCCCCACCCAGTCCACCTCCCAGTCTGAGCCTGGGCTTAGTATTTTAGTCCTTTGTTTTACTGAATATATCATTGAGTTATCTCCTTCATATGGCTGTCTGGAAGATAGAAGGATGCAATTGGGATTGCAGCACTCTGTACTGTGCACCTCACAAGAAGTACTCACTGCCATTATTAATTCCTGTTCCTACAATTCAGAGTGCAGTTGCTTGGCCTGGTGATCATGTCCAGAAAGATCCAGGATAACACCCCTGAGAACATTAATGTAAGTGGCTCAGGTCTAGGACCAAAAAGCATCAGAAGGAAAAAAGAGAAGCATTAAGCTTGTAGGTAGGTCTATAGATACGGGGAGATAAGACAGAGGAAGAAAATCCCGATGCAGTCAGCTAAGGTTTTGGGTAGAAAACAGAGAATCCCATCCTGCCCCAAGTTCTATCGTTGGAAAGAAGCTGGTCTGGTCACAGCCATCTCCAGAGTCAAAAAAAAAATTAAAATCTCTAAATGCAAGACTTTTTAAACTGTTTAATTACTGGTTAAGTTATTAAAGTATTTGTGCCCACAGCTCAATTTAGCAACATAATTATGAAACTCAATATATCACTCAATGTATAATATATAAATACACCCTCAGTTCTTCCTTTAGCTGCATTTCCTTGAATAAATGTCAAAAAGATATAGACTCTACAGTCCTAAGACAGCTCCTTAAGTTTACATTGGGCTTACTGTCCTATGTTTGAGGATATAATTGAGGTCTCAACATAAGTTAAAATCCAAGACCATTGGACCTCAGTTATGTAGACACCAAACTGCAGAATCACTTATTTGTTAGAAAATATGAAACTATTGTTTTGGGCCTTTCTTTCCCCTATAGGGTTTCTTTAGAAGAACCATTCAGAAAAATCTCCATCCATCCTATTCCTGCAAATATGAAGGAAAATGTGTCATAGACAAAGTCACTCGAAATCAGTGCCAGGAATGTCGCTTTAAGAAATGCATCTATGTTGGCATGGCAACGGATTGTAAGTAGCTTTCATTTGCTTCATATTCAAGGAGTGTTGATTGGGGAAGGGTTTGGTTCAAGATCAACCAGGCAGGAAAAGAATCAGGAATGGGAGGATCGTGTAGGGAATACTTGGCTTTCTCACTACCCCTCGCCTCCTGCAGGGTGTTTCCATATCATCTTCTAACTCTCAAAGATTCTAAGGGATGACTGCAGGGCAGAATGTTAGCAACACAAGGTTATACTTTCACCAGGCTTCTTTTGGTGAGGGCCTCATGGAGCAGTCCTTATATTTTCTCAAAAGCAGAATCAGAAATTGATTTTATGGACTTTTTTTTAAGATGGCTAGTGGCAAAAAACATCATGTTCAGCAATGCCTGAAGAATTCGGGGTTGAATGTTTTTACATGAGTCATCCTTCAAATGGCTGCTTGTTATATTTTTAGCCCAAAACACTGGAGCTAAAGGTCTACCCACTTTTCAAAGTACCACATATTGGGGTGAGTTTAGCCCTTAGGGGTCTCTCCTCTCCCACACTGCAGGAGAGATTTATAACAGTCACTTCAATTAAACATAATTATGTCCCTAGAAAGGTATGGCCTCTCTCTTGCCAGGCCAACAGTATTGATTACTATTGCCATAAATTTTGCACACAATTAGGGATTCCAATTATGAGTTAATTTTTTTAAAGGAAAGGTAAAAAATGCAAGGAGTATTTTTTTTCCAGATGTAAGAGAAATACGCGTGACTGCCATTTGTGTGATAAGTAGGATTTTCTTGGAGAGGACAAAAACATCCATGGAATGTCCTCCTTTGCCCAAATAGGAAAATAGAATGGAGAGACTTGGAAGAGGCTTGTGTTATTATTAGGATGTTAGGCTGGAAACCTCAGCCTACGTCTGGCTGAGGGTGTTCTTTATCTTTAGAGACTGCAGCTCTTGCCAACAGTGTTCCTGATAAGGATATGCAATTGTGCGACTCAGGACCAAATGCTTAGATATGTCACTAAGAATGAGTCATTATTATTGGACATCCATTAAGATCTGAGTGTTTGAGGTTAAACAAGTGGCAGTGTTCATCTACTGTGTATAAAGAGTGCGGGTGCCTTTACTTCTTCAGGAGGTGAAGAGCTCAACGTTTATAGGCAGAAAAACTTCTGAGTCTCACATTTACCAGCTGTGTGACCTCGAGAATGAAGCTGTAGGTGGTTGTGTTCAGGACTAAGTTGGATAACATGTCAAGTGTGATAGCCTCTGGTACAATGGAAGTGGTTGAAGAAATGAGACTGTGGCTACAATTATCCTTCTGGAAAAGAGCCCAGATGGAACAGTGTTCACTTGTATTTCCCACATTTGTAAATGCTTACACAGGTCTCACCATCCAACTCAGGTTAGCTTCTCTAGGGTCTAATATTCTATTTGCGGGACAGCTGAGGAGACCTGGTCACCAACAAAATGGCCATAGGACAATGACAGTGAAGAACTAGAGTCCTGAGCCTTGCTGTGCAACTTTAGGCAAGTTCTGACCTTTCTGGATCAATGTGAAAGGAAGGAGATGGACTGGGTAATAGCGAAGCTCCCTTCTTACTCTAAAACACGATGACTGTGTAACATGAAGCCCAAGCCTTTCTGTTGCAGTTACAAGTCTAGTGGAATGGTTTTCTTTGGGAAATTAACCACAGAAGTATAGGTTTCTTGTTACCTGCTCTCCTCCTTTCCCTTTTGTACAAATGATAAATGTGTCCTTAGAATACATTATCACATTGCATACTGTGTGAAATGGGTAATATTGATCTCATTCCATAGAGGAAGATGGGAGTGTCAGGATTCAATTCCAAGTCTTTCCAGATTCCAATTGTGACCCTTTACCTGTCATTGGCAACTATCCAGGTATAAAGAGTAACACAAAGATGGTACCTGTGCTGCCCAGCCACATCACAGTCAGCTAGGGAAAGCCATAAAAAGGTGACATTTCCTGACTGAACCATTCTAACGAGAGTACAACTCTTGTGAATTCAGATGATGAGTAGTAGACATGTCTACCTGTGATCATGTGAATGGAACAGACTTTAATCCTACCTCTCTGCGTCACTGTTTTTTGTAGCCACCTTCTGTGGAGTTGAGGGCACCCAGTATCCAAGTCCCCTCAGAGCTTTTGTCTTAAAAGCTGGCTGGGCATTGGGAACTTGGCACTAGGCTCCCATTGGACAGGGGCTAGCCAGAGGGGAAATAAAATGACCCTCTGAACTCCCCTGCCTCGGTGCCACCCAGGCTGGGGGACATGCGATGCTTCAGGTGTCTTGCAAGCCGATATCAGTGTGTGCATCTCACCTCTCCTTCTCCAGTGGTGCTGGATGACAGCAAGAGGCTGGCCAAGAGGAAGCTGATTGAAGAGAACCGGGAGAAGAGGCGGCGGGAGGAGTTGCAGAAGTCCATCGGGCATAAGCCAGAGCCCACAGATGAGGAGTGGGAGCTCATCAAGACCGTGACTGAAGCACATGTGGCCACCAATGCCCAGGGCAGCCACTGGAAGCAGAAACGGAAATTTCTGGTAAGGCTTTCCTGTAGAGCTCAGCATTGACTCCATGATCAGGTGGATCTCACTCAACTCCGATTGGCCTCCTACCCCTGGGCTTCTGGGCTCTCTGCTCCATTTTAGCCATAGATAAACTGTAGGTCAGAGGGAGGGAGTAAGAGGAGAAGAAAGGCAGAGAGGGAGGAGAGGTAAGAGGAAGAAAACACCTTACAGTGCTGTGATTGGAAGTGATCTGTGGGAGACAGAACAGCCACTCCTATTTGCTCTGTGATTCACTGACTTTCCCAAGGGTAACATACGCTTACAACTGCTGTTGGGAAAGCCTTCAAGACCAACGACTTGGCAGAATTCATTACCTGCTAGCTTTCCCTTTTACAGTTATTTCCTCCCTCCTGTGACTGTATGATGCCTTACCTTCCGTGCTCCCAGGGTCTCATGGCCCTTCAGGACCACCTCTAGGATGAGGCCCAGACCTCAGGTGAATTTTTATGTCACCAAAATCCAAATGTTCATTCAGTTTGGAATAATGAGTCTGAATCCAGGAAGACAATGGGCATGGGTGTGGGGAGGGGTGGCAGCCAGTGGAGAAAACAGACCTTTCCACACCTGTGGACCACTGGTACTTTATACAGTGCTGTGTACTAGGGAAGTGCTCCCCATTCCTTTAAAGCACTATGGAGTCTAAATGATAAGAGAGAAGCAAGCCCAGCCCAAGACTCGAAAGCCAAGTGAGTTCTCCTGAGTGCAGGCTTTCTGTTCACCTCATTAGCTGGACCATTTGCCCAGCCAGGGCTGAGACTGATCCTCCCCCAGAGAATACGAAGCCCTTTGGGAGCATGTGAATGGGACCTCACCGAGCCCTGCTCCAGTGGTCTGATTTCGTCCACTGCCAGGACACATCAGAGCTCCTCCCCATCTTAAGGAGATAGGGTAATATGTCAAAATGACTTGAAAGGGAGATATTGGAAAGAATAAAAAGCCTGTGCCCTAATTCACTTCCCCTAAAACTATTAACCTTCATTTTTGTGGTACTGAAAAGACAACGCTAACCATCTGCTGATAGCCTTCCCTTGCAGCAAAACCTTAGCACAGTGAAGTGCAGTCCATCCATGAACTCTCTCCACCAACCCTATGATAAATACATCAATGTCTCTACATTACAGCAGAACTTCCATGCTTGTGTGTGGCGGTGGTGGCTGCAGCCACCTCCAGTCTGAGCTCCACATACTTCTCTAGGCAGCCTCACCACCTATCCAAGCCAAGACACAATGATGTCCTCTGAACGTCTTCACCTTGCATCCCTGCCAGAAAACTCAAAAACATTCATTCTAGACCAATAGACCCATCCTAACCCAACATATTTAGGACTTAGCAAGACAAAGTCCTATAGCCAGCCACTAGCCTAAATCCATTCCATCCTCAAAAAAAAAAAAAATCATATCCAGCCTGATGTCTCCTTCTGGTTTCACATGACATCCCAGAGGTAGAATCCAAGCTGAGTCCCATGCGGGAAAAGCAGTCAGAACACACCCCAGGCCTCTCCCAGGGAATTTTACACCTATTTTCTTTACTCACATAGACAGAATTACAAGTCTAAAATTAGTTTTGGTAGTCACTAAAATGGTGCTTCTTTCCAGACTAAAACATTTACTAAGGAGCTACCAGGTGCCAGGAAGGAAGTCAGCCACATCCCAGTGAAGGGAGACAGATGACTAGGATTAAATGAGATAAATGAAGAGAGATTCACTTCTGATAATCAAGTAGTCTAGAGAAATAAAGGGACCTCTGAGATGACATCTGAGCTGTAGATAGGGAAGCTGAGGCTCCAAATTCATAACAAAATGTGCACAAATTTCTCCATGTCTCTTGGTCTCGGCAGAGACAGCACAATGTCAAGTAGTGAGAACCAGCCTCTAGGTCTACAGTTTTAAAGCCCTTTGCCACTGGTCCAACACCTAAAGAACCAATTGCTCTGTAGCTCACAGAGCAATTTGCCCTGCTTTGTGCCAGAGCCATGACAAGAATTTTCATCAGGAAGATGAACAAGTACCTGTCCCATCTCCTTCCACCCATGGAGCTGACATGAAATTCTAACTCTTGGATCAAAATATAACTGTTTAACAGCTTGCAATCTATGTATGCTTAGAGGCATGCTGGGGGGACCAGTACTCCATGGTCCCATCTGTCTCCACAGTGTATTTCCTTTCCAGTGGTCATTCACTCTTTCAGCCTACATCACTCTTGCATCTCCTCGGGGAGACTTCATTCCATCAGTGCCAGCCCTGCATGGTGTGTCACATCAGAGGTGGCTGCCATCCCATTCTCTCCCACAGAGGATTCCTGTCACTCTTTCTCCTTGGATCTGGGCAAGTCTGATTCCTTCAAACAATGGGTTTGGGCAGGGAAGATGCCTGAGTGACTTCTCAGACTAAGGTTTGCTGTTCCCACAGGGGTATCTTAGAATTTTATTTGACTTCCCCTCCTTTTACGTGGTCTGAGCCCACCCAGAGGAAGCGTAAGCTGACCCTGTGGAAGGAGAGATCCCCAACCAACCCAGACACCAGAAAAGCCTTTGGGATACCAGCCTGTGCTGCCATCTGATGGCAGCTATCTAGGAAACTCCAGGAAGAGCCCCACTTCCGGCTGTGTCATAAGTCACTAAAACTCTGAGAGGTAACTTTCTAAAACTGTAGCCAGTGCCACAGGCCCATTCTCAGAGACAGTACACAAGCTAGTTTGCATATTTACAGGTCCTCCATGCAGAGGGTGGCTCTGGTTGTATATTTATGCCAAGAATGAACATTGCACACTTTTGAGGAGTTATTCCTGTGAGGAAATTCAGAATCCTTACCTATGCTCTATGGTGTCTGTGTACCACAAGGTAAGGATGGACAGAACAGGCTGCTTATACATATTTCCTTCATTTTTATGTGATGTCCCAACCTGTTCTCAAAGAAATTTTTTGAAAAGGCTTATTATGTTAATAACATAGTAATATGTCACAAGAGATTAAAAATAATATGCTGTCATAAAAGCTAGGAGTACACATTAATGGGTAAGTAGTTTTTTTCCCCAAAGAAGCTACTCCATCATTTTTCCTCCTAAGGCAAAGATTCAAATCAGAAAAAGACTGGTAAGTTGAACCTCAGTTTCAAATCTTATATTTGAGAAAATGATACTTTGGCAAAAAAAAAAATGAGGAACTTTTGCAAAAGCCATATGGAGTTTCATAATAAATCTAAAGCCATAGTATAGAAATCATTCCCCCAAACCTTTAAATCATGTCATATTCTAGTGTTTTACTCCAGTCTCTGGACTTGACAGAAATGCCCAGTTTTACCAACAATTTCTGTATATAGACAGTGATGAAGAAAAGTAGAAGTAGGCTAAGGAGGAAGCAAGTAGCTCTAATGCCAAACAAGGGAAAGCCATCCTGCTCGTTTGGGGGAAGGGGCACTTGCTGTCTTCCAAAGGCTCCAAAGCATAAGCCACAACCTTGTCTGTGGACCCTGTCATTCTACCCAAGGAAGAAATCACTGCCTAATTCTCTTAATTCTGATCAGAGAGTGGCACACACAGAAGGGTGGATCAGGATGAGTGATTCAGCCACACATGGTTTGTGTGGACAGGTCACAGGACAAATGCAATCAAGTAATGATTTCAGAGAATGCAGAGGAGTCCAGATCATAGGATGGACATTAGAACCAGACATCCTGGGTCAGCAGTTGCTTTTTTTTAATTGTGTGCCCATGAGCAAGTGACTTCACCTGTCTAAATAAGGCTCAATTGCCTTGTGCCCTTACCAAATGGTATCAGAGTAAAAGAAAGGAAAAGTGGGCATCTACAGCCATGTCTGAAGGCCCAGAACTTGGAATCCCCATTTGTCTGGGCCCTCTGCCCAAGTGCAAGAAGACACCTAGTGAACAAGCAGGGGAAAGACAGAGTCCATCTGGCCCCAGCCCACTCTGCCTGTGCCAGAGAGCTACCAGGTCAAGCCAAGAAGCCCATGGCACTGAGCCAGTCACTTGATCCAAGGCCAGCCGGCAGCAGTTCCTACTTCTCTAGAACAACTAAAGGAGAAATCCCTCTGCCTTACATGCTCCTCCTCCATCCCCACTAGCCAGAGAAGCCACTCAGGATTCCTTAGTCCACATCCATGGCATCTCCTTCCATTTCTGTCCATCTGAACTGCCAACCCCACAGTCCAACCCACTCTAGCCAAGCAAGGCAGAACGACCTCCAAAAGCACTTAAATCATGTCATTGTATAATTTTCTCCCAAGTTTTTTTTTCCCCCAAGCTACTGATACTGTCAGATTCTTTCTTTGGCATATCACTTCCCCCCCACCCCCCACCCCCACACACACACAATAATCGTAAGTCTCCCAATGCCTCTCTCATTTGCAGATCTTCGGTGGACCCCTTCTGCATTGAAGTTTATCTCCAAATCCATACATAGTCCACAGGGCCCAAGTTGATGAGCTCCCACCTCAATCTCATGCCATTGTTGGCCTCTACCTGTTCTGTCCTCCTTCCTGGCCTTGAGACTTTGTGAGAATTTTCCCCCACTGCCTTACATGCTCCTCCTGCAGCTCTTTGCTTGGCTTCCCCTTTATTGTTCCAGTCAAAGACCACACATTATTTCTCAGAGGACTTGACCTTAACCCAGCTCTTTACTCAGGTCACTTTCATTCTTAAACTGAAATGCTTCAGTGAATGTATGTATTGCCTGTCTTTTCTCACTCCACTGCAAGTTCCTTGATGCCATAATCTTATCATCTAGATCTACACCTGGCCCCATAATACTGGCTCAGGAAATACAAGCCGAATAAACAAACATTGATTTCCCCACTCAATAAGCTTTGTGTCCCCTGCTACAACACCTTGTACACAGTAGCAAACACTTTAGTCTTTTTCTCCTCCCTTTGGAAAGTTCATCTTGGATGTATAACTACCTACATATAAAAAGTGATATTTTTTTAACACCATGGGAGAGATACACGTGTTCAATGAGGTAAACATTTTCAGCTGAAGTCGTCTGACTAGGTATCTACAACACAGGATGTAAACTGGATCTAGATGAATGATGTAGGTTCCAGGATGAAGAGATAGGATAGACTAAAGTGGGGGTTTCAGAAAAAGGCTAAGTATGATGAGAAAAGTCAACAGCAAAGTGGAAACATGTAAGGCAAATTGTGGAAGCAATGTGGTGGGGTCAGCTGGGCTGGCCTAGGACATGCATCTATGGTACAGGAAAGAAGTTAGGGTGAGAATTGTTAAGAGCTTCACAGGGAGATGGCTAACAGATCAAGGGGAATCAAGTTATGTGTTGTCCTTATAAATGGAAACTGGGGGAGGTAGTCACAACAAGGCTTCCCATACCTGTTACTAAACTCTGTTGATTCATAGATGTCCCTTTTCTTCTATTCCCGAGAACCACTATGGAAAGAAACCTTAATGATACAAAAGGTCTTACTCTGTACATAGCCACTATATTTGCCACTTAAGATTCATACTAGTAAACATTAATCCTGTCCTGACAAATATTTATCAACAGAAAAGTACATCTGAGATGTTACTTGGATGATGTTGCCTTATTTCCTTGCATTATTTTCACTCCTTTCAAATCTTTGGAGGGGTCATAGGTCATGACTGAAATACCATATGTACCCACAGATTGAAGAGAAATGATTACAGATCCATATTAACTCTTGAGCATTTCAAAGGACAGTGTGTTTACCACTCAAATACAATCAGATTGGACCTAACAATATTCCACCAGGAAACGTTTGGATCAGCTAAGCCAAAACCATTCTTTAGAAATGTTCCTAACATATATATTAGTGAGTTTCTTGTATAATTCTCTACCTTTTAGAATGTGCCCATGTTCCTCACACCAGCCTTGTGAAGTAGATGAGGGAAGCGAACTTCATGCACATGGTAACAGGATGCAGAGAACAGCATCACCCAAAGAGGGAATGATGTCCCTTGCCCCTTAGCTTCACCAGTGGCAGAGAAGATGTGTCCATGATTTTTCCAGTCATTTGATCTGCATGCAGAAAATCCCCAAACCTAGCCTGGCAAAGTATGCCAACCCTTGCCCCAGGCCATTACCAGTCACTTAATTACCCAAACAAGACAGAACCCAAGTTCTGTCCACTCAGCATGACCAATACAAACAATACAGAGGACCACCTAGATATTGTAAAGTGTTTGCTAGCATAACAAGGCATGATTCCTGGGCAGCTGAGGCAGGCTGTTCCCACAGCCATGCAGGGCCTGGCAACTCTAGTCTACTCTGGTATGTTGGCAGCTGAACAGTGAGACTTATCTGCTTTCCTCCCTGCTGCAAGCTAATAGGATATGGGGGAAGAAAGATGGCTGCTGATCGTTCTGAGCTGGATTTGGTTACAGCCAAATCAGTGCCCTCAGTGTGGCCCCAGACCAGCAGCAGCAGCCATTGTGTCCTGCATACTTGTCAGAAATGCAGTTTCTCTGGCCCTTCCCTGGATGAAGGGCCTGGAAATCTGCTACTTCTCAAGCACAGGAAGTTTGGGGCCTGGGTCTTGCCACAGGTGAGTGAGAAGCAACGTCCTGGCATCAGTTCCTCCTCCCCCCCACCCCCCAGCTCCATGGGTGTCTGAAAGAGACCAGGTCTTGTTCCTGTCTACTCACTGTAGCTCAAGGCAAAGATGGCCACCAAAGAGCAGGCTGTGAGTCTCAGTGATCTCTCTGGTCACCACTTGGAGGAAAGCTGGAGAGGCTGGCAAGAACAGTGTAAAGAATAGGGGAAAGTGTGCTGTCAGGAGTTGCAGGAGGAGTGGTAGGAGGAGTGACAATCCCTTGAAAGGCTGCTGTGTAGGGTAGGGGTTCCCAGACCCTGCAAGGTGTGCTCACCTGCCCACCTGAGCTTCAATGAAGGCCACTTGAGATTATGTACAGGGGCAGCTCACAAATCACAAGTAAGCGGTGGCTATCTCAGACAAGAAAGATCAAGAGCCACAGAGATGCCAATTTCCACAAGCAGTAAAGCAGGAAACAGGAAATGCTGATGGTACACCATCAGGCCCAGGGAGGGCCTGAGAGTTTCCCCAGCTGATATCCACCCTGCCCATCTCCTTTTACCAGAAAGGCCATAGATTCTGCTTGAACAAGTAAATAGCAGAGACCAGTAACATTCCCATTCTTCTCTAAGGCTTGCACAACTCACTGCCCAGCCTTGAGATTCTCCCCTTGGTGTTCCACTGACACCGTTTCAAATAGGGTCTGTAACGACAGAGTTCAAGGCCCAGTCACTGGAACAGAAGCAAGAACAGCACAGGGTGCTGTTTGCTAGGCACACCCAACTTCTACCCCAACCTTAATCTATACTCTGCCTTCCTCCTATCTACTAACACACTACTGTGCAGTGCACTGAAAATGTCACCCCAGAGCCCTCAGAATGCATATCACACATGCCCAAAGCCAACACTCTTGGCTAAGAGAACTAGAACCTCCTAGTGTCTGCCATCCCTTTTCCTACATTCATTCCCCCATATCTCTCTCTCTCTCTCTCTCTCTCTCTCACACACACACACACACACCATTTTTAACTCAGGACTTTATACTTGTTAGGCAAGTGTTCTACTTGAGCTATGCCTTAATAATTTTTTTTTTGCCAGTCCTGGGCTTAAACTCAGGGCCTGAGCACTGTCCCTGGCTTCTTTTTGCTCAAGGCTAGCACTCTACCACTTGACCCACAGCACCACTTCTGGCTCTTTCTATATATGTGATGCTGAGGAATCAAACCCAGGACTTCAGGTATACGAGGCAAGCACTCTACCACTAGGCCATATTCCCAGTCCCTTTAATAATATTTTTTGTGTGCCAGTTCTGTGGCATGAACTTAGGGCGTGGGTGCTCTCCCTGAGCTTTTTGTTCAAAGCTAGCACTCTGCCTTTTTGGTGCTTAATTGGAGATAGTCTCACAGACTTTCCTGTCTGGGCTGGCTTTGAACTATTTTGGCCTCCTGAGTAGCTAGAATTACAGGTGCGACCCACTGGCACCTGGCTTAGTTTTCAGATGGAGTCTTGCTTTGTTTTTTGTTTTGTTTTGTTTTTTGAGCAGGTGAGCCTCAGATCATGACCGTCCACCCCCAGCCTCCCTCACAGCTGGGGTTACAGATAGGCTACCACCATACCTGGCTCCTCCATATCTCCTCCTCTTCACCCCCACCCCTCTCTCCCCACACCAATCCTGTGAACATTATCAGCAAGGCCTACTCAAGCAATGGCCAGGACATATAACTTGGCTCAATAATGAATGCTGTGCAAACTATTCCATTTGTTAATGGACAAAGCAGAAATCAGAAGCCATAGCTGGATGTCAACTCAGAAGATATTTTCTGCCATGTGAGAACGGCAGCAAGCCAGGCTTCTCTCTGCATCTGAAATCACTTTTGCTTCTCCCCACAGCCAGAAGACATTGGACAAGCACCAATAGTAAATGCCCCAGAAGGTGGGAAGGTTGACCTGGAAGCCTTCAGCCATTTCACAAAAATCATCACACCAGCGATCACCAGAGTGGTGGATTTTGCCAAAAAGTTGCCTATGTTTTGTGAGGTGAGGACATTGTTTTTCCTTCTGCTTTATCGTTCATCATAGTCCCATCAGTTTCCAGGAATAGTGGATATTGTCTATAATAATATTGTTATTAACTAGCAAGGCTCAGTCATTTGAAAGCACTGTCAGGACATCGTGAAAATACACTTCATTTGTGTTTCTCACCTTCTCTACTCAGTCAGCACTCATTATTTTGTCCATGTGGCAAGCACCCTCCAAATGCCCACCAGAAATATTGATTAAAAATGTAAAGCTTAGGGGCTGGGAATATGGCCTAATGGCAGAGTGCTTGCCTGGCATACATGAAGCCCGGGGTTTGATTCCTCAGCACCACATATGTAGAAAAAGCCAGAAGTGGTGCTGTGACTCAAGTAGTAGAGTACTGGCCTTGAGCAAAAAGAAGCCAGGAATAGTGCTCAGGCCCTGAGTTCAAGCCCCAGGACTGGCAAAAAAAAAAAAAGTTAAAAAAATTGTAAAGCTTAAACTGGATGCCTGTAATCCTAGCTACTTAGGAGGCTGAGGTCTGAGAATTGTAGTTCAAAGCCAGCCCAGGCAGAAGAGAAGTCTATGAGACTGTAATCTCCAATTAACTACCAAAAAAGAAAAAGAAAAAGCTGGAAGTAGAGCTATAAGTCAAGTAGTAGAACACTAGCCTTGAGCAAAAACAGAACTCAAGTACAGCACCAGGCCCTGAGTTCAAGCAAATAATAATTATAGTAAAGGTCTAGCATAAAATAATAATAAAGTTTATGTAAACCAACCACTGAAAAGGAAAATTCAGTGAGAGGAGGGGGAGACAGAGGATGAAGAAAAGGACATTACCCTAACGTAACAGACACCGTGCTCACGTCTGTGGCATGGGTGACAGTGGACTGAGGCCTTCCCCAGCCTGAGTTATGGTGAGCTTCTCCCTCCAAGTTTCCCCTGGAAATGTAAGATGCCTTACTGCCATGATTCCCTCTTTCAACCCTTCCTTGTTTATGGAAATTTAGCCAACTTATCGTATCCATGATACTTCACTATCTCCAATTCACAAAAGTGTGGGAGGCACTATCACAGCAAAGACACATGTTTCCAATCCTAGACTCCTGAGCATCTGCCAGCCTTATAATCTTATGATCTTATATACCCACCAGAGGGTCACGAACTATTCATGGCCCTGAGCAACCTGTGGGAGGGAGATACAGGTGGTCTTGGAGCTGGTAGACTCTTACCAAATGCAGTCTAGTGCATTTGCAGTTCAAACTATGTCTGTGTGTAATTACCCAGATAAGATTCTGCCCACCTAGCAAAGGCCGATGTGATATGGAGCCTTTGTGAGAGCTACAGCCGTTGCCAGTAGAGAGGCCAAAGCAACACTTGAGAACCACCCCCAGAGTGCACTGTGTATGCCCATCAGCCTGAGTGATTCTCTCCTAAGGAGACAGGAAGGCTGTGGAAGGCCCCCTGCTTCTCCCTTCTGCCTGTCAGGCTCTTATTGGACTGATCTCACAATGAAGGCGTGTGGCAGGTGCCACAGAGATTATTCGACATGTGTTGAAACAAATCTCATCAGGACCCTGTAAACCCTTTAAGGAAAAAGCATTTGGCCCAGTTACTAAGCCCCTAGTGAACTTTGCAAATACTTACTCAGCTTTTATTTAAATATGAACTCATCGTCAATAGTTAGGTTTTTCAAAAGAAGACATCTACTTACTTCATCAAGAAGAAGACCTAATTTCAAAGGTGGGGCCTGCCTGAGTTAGCATTCTTTGTGACAGATAAAGTAGTTTGATACAATGAGGAATTTTCATTGCTCTTATATTCCAGGGGTCGTCAAGAGTGCAGTCCAGTTCGGGGCGGGGGGGGGGGGGCGGGGAGGTAGCAGGAGCTCACACCTATAATCCCAAGCTACTTGGGCAGCAAAGACAGGAAGATCACCATTCTAGGCTAGCCGAGACAAAAGAAAAAAAGTTAGCAAAACCCCATCTCAAACAAACAAGCTGGGCATGGTAATAAACACTTGTTAGCTATGCTAGAAGAGGAGGTAAGAGCCTCACTCAAGCAAAAAGTACAAGACCCTTTCTGGGAAATAAAATGAGTAAAATCACTAAATTCAAAGGACTATAGATGCACTCAAACAACAGAGCACCTGCCTTGGGAGCTCAGAGCCCTCAGTTCAAATATCTCACACACACACACACACACACACACACACACACACACGCACACGCACACACACCTGCAGCAGAAGTATTACCAGAGCGCCTGGAGAAGTGCAGACATTTGTGGGTAGGGCAGAGATCTTCAAAAGCCCTCAGATGATCCTAAAGGGGCTAAAATGGGGAGCCTGGGCCTTGAGTGGTCAGCCTCGTCTCTCACCTGCACAGGCCTTCACCAAGCACAGGATTCCCGCTGTGCTGTTGAGCAGACACCTAAGGCTATAATTGATGAGTTCACGTTAAAACCTAAACAAAAGCAAAACCCAGTCATTTCTCAAAGTGAGTAGAATGAGAGAATTTGTGTGCATAACCCAGAACCAAATGACTTTTATTCTGTAGGAAAATATAAGCAATATGAAACAGTAAGGTGACTCTGCTGGAGCTAGTAAAAACTTGAAAATGGCCAGAACTGTAAAGGAGATTGGGCTTTGGCTCATCTACATGATAACCTATTGGAATAGCTCAAAATTGGCAAGAAGAATTTCCAGAAAGAAATTGTTAGCACCTTTAATGAAGAGGAAGATGTTAGGTGTAATTTACATAAATGAAGTTTATCAAAACTTAGTCACATCCATGATACTTTTTTCAAAAAGTGTTTTCTCTTCTCTGGGGCTTGAATTCTGACAGAGCTAGTTTCAAATTCTAATTTCATCCTACAAAATCTTCATGTAGCTGGGTGCTGGTGGCTCACGCCTGTAATCCTAGCTACTCAGGAGGCTGAGATGAGGATCAAGGTTCAAAGCCAGCCAGGACAGGAAAGTCCATGAGACTCTTATCTCCAATTAACCACCAGAAAAGAAGACCAGAAGTGGCGCTGTGGCTCAAGTGGTAGAGCCTTGAGCTGAAGAGCTCAGGGACAGCACCCAGGCTGAGTTCAAGCCCCACAACTTACACTCAAAAAAAACAAAAAAACTTCAAACTCTAGCACACTACCCTCTCAGGGCCTGACCTATAAGTAAATTGGAATTAGAATATTTACCTTACTGTAACTCAGGCACCAATGGCTCACACCTATAATCCTAGCTACTCAAGAGACTGAGATCTGAGTATCACAGTTCAAAGCCAGCCTAGACAAGAAAGAAGTGTGTGACTCTTGTCATAATACCCAGTACATGAAAAGTGAGTTTGACAATGACATTTAGTTAAAACTTTTGCCCTCTCCAGAAAACACATTTCTTTTTTTTATTTTTCTTAGCAACATTCTCTTTTAATTTTTATTATTAATGTTATCTCATTATCACAAATCCTAATTAACAGAGTAAGCCAATGAGCTCATGGAGAGATTGTGACACTAGCAAAAGATCTTATGGTGCTAAGCAATTCTAGTGTCTGAGTTACTCTAAAGAACATAACCTTAGAAGAACTATGAAGTCTGAATTCTGGTCCTATGTCTGCCCTTCACTCACCAGGCAACATTGGGAGATCTTTTCTACCTCTGGGCCTTGTTTCTAAACTGTATCTGTCAGGAATCTCCTAGCTCTGTGCCTTTGAAGAGACTCAAGAAAGAAACCTGCTCCAAAAACTGAAGCACTGTCGCTAGCTAAGCAGTGAGTCAGCTGTTAACTGTAGGTGCCACGGGACAAAAATTGGTGAGTTTCACACAAACCCTGCTCCCAGGCAGTTAGTTACATGTAGGGCAAACTCCAAACCCCCAAAGGAAGGGCTTTGTCACTGGTTCAGCAAGACACTACTATTTGTCATAAAAAGAATGCAAACTAAGATTTAAGTTAGTGAAAAGCACAACCAAGCTTCAGATTTCAAAAGTGGTGGTCACAAGCCTACCACCAGGTAGGGAAAGGAGAGGCTTGGGCTCCAAGAAATGCAGGCCGCATGTGATTGTCTGTGACTGGACCTGTCCTGTGCTTTGCTGATGCGGCTGCTTCTTTCCAGCTGCCATGCGAAGACCAGATCATCCTCCTCAAAGGCTGCTGCATGGAGATCATGTCCCTCCGAGCCGCTGTGCGCTATGACCCAGAAAGCGAGACTTTGACCTTGAATGGGGAAATGGCAGTGACAAGGGGCCAGCTGAAAAATGGAGGTCTTGGGGTAGTGTCGGATGCCATCTTCGACCTGGGCATGTCTCTGTCGTCTTTCAACCTGGATGACACGGAAGTTGCCCTCCTGCAGGCCGTGCTGCTGATGTCCTCAGGTAAGTGTGCCCAGGCTCACTGGAGACAGGCTTTTGTTTGTCCAGCACTAATTCAAATCACTCAAGGAGCTTTCCATCCCTGCTTATTCTCCTTCAGCAAGAAAGGAAGGGGTCTGCTAGGGGGCTGGAAACTGGACAAGGGCATCAGGTATCTGATGCTTTTTGCAATTCCCCCAAGGTTGTGGGAAGAAACCAAAGAAGGTAACTGGAGCTCCATGAAATGACCCGTTTCCAGCACCCATGACCCAGCCTGTTTTGTAGCCAGCTCTGCTGCCTTCTGGTTTTGCATATACAAGATAGACATATGAGTGGACACACCATTGCCTGTTAAATCAGAACTGTGGTTTCCACATGCAGAACTTAAGTTTTTCTACTGCAATACAACACTGAAGTGCAGGAAACATCGAAGATGGCTGAAGTTGGAGATGGGCCTTAGAACACAGTTTCACACTCCTCTCTACTCAGCCTTTCATCTTAGTAGGCCGTCAGACTTCTTCCCCAGCTGTTGGCTTTTGCGAGGGAGTATATGGTAAGCACATGAGTTGCAGGCCCAGTCCTAAATCATATCAGCCATATTCACCTGGGCCAACCAGTCCTAGCTCCTGCCCTGATTCAGTAGCCTACCTCTATATGGAACATCTTATCAAAACTGTAAGGGGTGGATGACTGATTGATATTGATGATGATGATGATGATGATGATGACACTTCTTTGTTGTTCATGTCATAAGAAACACAAAACACACCACAGGGTGTAAAGGGAGCTGCTCTTTAATTAGAGATGATTTCTGATCACTATCAACATTCTCTTTGGCTATCAACATATATAATTTATATAAGCTTCTATACTCCTATAAGCTTCTATAACTCCTGCTTGTCTATCTCCCATGGAAAGAGCTGTCTTCTGTCTAATTCCACTGGCCTATCCTAGGGCAGTGTTTCATAAGATTCAATCCGTGATTATTGGCTGATTATAGGAATAAAATAGCAGCCACAAGTATGCTGGCTTTATAGACTTGAGACACCAGAGTTCTTCAGATAATCTAGGAATGTATTTACTACAGGAAAACTTGTTATAGCAGACTTTTTTAGAGAAGTGTTTTTTTTCAATTATTTTTTATGAAAAATCTCAAATATGAATAGATGGCCTGGCACAATGGACCATCTTAGAGACTGGTGGGCAGACCCTCTGAAGGACCCCTTTTCCCACCTTCAAGTTCACACCCTCTTATAAACCTCATCTTCTGTGTACACAGAACATGTGGCTTACAAGTTCGCTGCCATCTCACCTTTTACCTTTCATAAGGTTTATTATTTTAAAAGGGTTTTGTCCATTTGCATGATTGTCTTCCGTTCATGGCAAAGGAATGTGTATTACTGAGTTAACAGTGTTTTCTCTGTTGTGAGTCAGTTCAACAGATGGTTAAGAAAATGATCGCCTTTTTAGTAAGGGTGATAAAGGGAAGAAGTGGTCATGGCCAATGTGTTAGCTTTCTGCCTCTGTGACAAATGCCTGAGAGAATCAACTCTACCAAAAAAAGCTAGGTATGGCAATATATGACTAAATTCCCAGCTTCACAGGAAGCTGAGGCAGAAGAATGTCAAGTTCAAAGCCAATAAGTTCAGTAACATATCAAGACAGTGTCAGGAATGAAGGGAGAAAGAGAGAGAGTGAGAGGAAAAAAAAGGAAGGAAAGGGAGAGAAAGGGGAAGGGAAGAAGAAGGGGGAGGGAGAACAAGGGGCATGGATATTTTGCTCAGTGATAGAGTGAGTACTTGTTCAGATGCAGGAGGTCCTGAGTTCAACCCCAGCACCACTTAGAAAAGGGGAGAGGAGTATTGTGACTCATGGCTTCCAAGGTTTCAGCCACAGTACTGGTGTGAAAGATGCCATTTCAGGGCAGTTTCCTGCATTCCTCCCGCCTACAAGGAGGCCCCCCCTCCTGACATTCCCACCACCTCCCAGCAGACCCTATGCTATGAATCCATGCATGGACTGATCTTGATCTTATTATACTCCTTCAATAACCCTTCCCTGTATAACGACATTTGTCAGTAGCACTGATAGTCCAGAAATGAATCACAAGCAAGATATCGTACACTTGACAAAGCCTAGAAGTTAGACTACAAATGGTCCTAACACCCCCAGCCTTGTCTTCTAAGCTGATAGTCTGTGTAGCATTTTAGTTACACGGTATCTTTTAAAAAAATTTAAGTTCTAGAATGCTGAGCTCAATATCTTACACTTGCTAGACCAGCACTTATTTAACTGAGATTACAGAATATGTGCAACTACTTCTGGTTCATTTGCTGAAATGGATCTCACTAAACACACACACACACACACACACACACACACACACACACACACACACACGGTGGCACTGTGCCTCACGGTGGTAGAGAGCAAGTCTTAAGCGAAAAAGCTCATAGACTGAGCACCCAGACCCTGAGTTCAAGCCCTATGATTAACAACAATAAACGATAATTTCCCTTAGCAAGTGCCCCCGAAGCACAAGAGTGTTGATGATGGCAATTTGTATATGCAAAATTTAGTAGAAAATCATTATATTTGAAAAGGTACGGTAAGGTTATTTGGGAAAAGAAAAACCAGTTTTTATGATAGTATGTTGTTATAACTGTTCATTACAATTGTTTGTTACCATTATTGTGGTTAGTCTTTTCCTTTCCCCAATTTGTAAATTAAACTTTATCAGAGGTGTGTATGTATCAGAAGAAAAAAAAATAGTACACTGGGCCCATGTCCTCAAGCTATCTGCAGATTCAACCAACCACAGTTTGAAAATATTTGCCCTCTGGTCACTTCCTCAGCAGGGGTGTAAAACAGCCTTTTCCAAAACATTGCTTTAGTGATCATAAGTAATCGAGAAATAACTTAGGAAAGATGTTGTAGGTTATATGCAGAGCCCCACACCACTTGAGGGACTTGATTATCTTCAGATTTGATACCTGGAACCAATACCATGGATACCAGGGGACAATTTATACACTGAGGTGCTTTAGGTACAGGGGTGTTGGGGCTTGATATGCATGGCTAAAACAGGACTGCTGAATGAAAAAGAATAAGGGTGAGTCACTGAGCTTGGCAAATGACCAAAACCTTCTTACTGTCCAGAATTCTTTGTTGAGTCTCCAGGCCTCCTGTGATGCCTCCAGTCTCTTCTCACCCCTCCCACTACCTCTGCATAGCCAAGTCTGTCCATCTTCTCTTCCAGGCAGACAGTGGAAATTCAGAATCTTGTCCCTTGCTATATAACTCGTACCAAACTATGTTAACCTAGGAGGGGGCAGCCCCTTTCCAATTGAAGAAGGCAATCGGCATAAACTAGAAACACTCACCTGACCAAGCACTGCTACTCCCTGTAACTTGGTCCCCACATGCCCAGTGTATAGTGTGTCCTGCCCATTCCTAGGGGTCACAAAGTCCCCAGATCTGCTCACCACCCTCTAAATGACTGGACCTGGACCATTTCCACCTCTGAATTCATACCCTTCTTCTTCCTTCCCCTCAGATCGCCCAGGGCTGGCCTGTGTTGAAAGAATAGAGAAATACCAAGACAGTTTCCTGCTGGCCTTTGAACACTATATCAATTACCGAAAACACCACGTGACACACTTTTGGCCAAAACTCCTGATGAAAGTGACAGACCTGCGGATGATTGGAGCCTGCCACGCCAGCCGCTTCCTCCACATGAAGGTGGAATGCCCCACAGAGCTCTTCCCCCCTTTGTTCTTGGAAGTGTTCGAGGATTAGACTGGATTCGTTCTCATAATTCCTACAGCACTGCTGGGTGTCATTTCATTCCATTGCCTAAGCTCTCTGTTTGTTTCCTTGTCTCTTTGTGTCTGGAGGGAGTGTGTGAGGGGAAGGGAGGAAGTCTTGGCCTAGACATGGATGAAATTGCCCCTCAAGTGCGGGTACTTGTCACTATTGCGTTTAGTTCCCTTGTCCTGGGATGTGAATGCTTTGAAGGTTTCACAGCAGTGGAGGTAGAGGTGGGGTGGGGAACCACCATTTCACCAGCACCAAGCCATCACCAGCTCCCACCTGTCCCTAGCCAGAGACTTGAGCAAACCAAATGGCACTGCAGAAGACTAAAGAAGCCTTAAAACCAAGACAATCTAGTTAGCCTGGTGTGATCCTGATTCTTTTCAGGGCTCAAGTTAATGGAACAAAGATCACCCACCTGTCGTTAAATGTGACTTGTAGCTTTTTAGGGAAAGATTCAAACTAACTTTCACTTGTCGGGAGCATGTTGTTTTCGGCATTCTTCCTCCCTCCTAGCAGCATAACTTGGAATGTACAAGAATATTCGCGTCCTAACATAGCAACCGTCCTTTTGATATTGTTTTGTAACTTTATGATTCAAGTTGCACAAGGGAGTGGCTCCAAGGTGTGCAAGAATTTGACTGGTTGGGGCCACAGCAAAGTATTTTTTTTTCAGTGAGCCCCTCCCCCAAATTAGGAATCTTCAATGTTAATGTAGTTTCCAAAAATTCTCCTCACAGCAGGACAACTTCAAGAAGGCTTGTCCTGTGGGTTTAAGCTCCCAGGACATTCCCACAGAAATCAGACCTATTGACAGGGAGGTATCACTTCTCAATCGCATCTGATCTGTCTTCTGCCAAGGCCCTGAAGTTACTTACACAAGCTGCATTGTTGCTGGACTAACAGAAGATTTGTGTGTAGATTGAGTCTTCTAATCAAGGAGCAATGCAAAGTTGAACTCTTGATTAGTGTAGTTGCATCTGAAGTTGAAGGAAATGCAGGGTTCCTGTACAGTAGTTGGAAGATACTGCCTTCTGTTCTTAGACCCTCAAGCTCTTTGCTGTATTCACAAATATTTCCTAGTCCCCTTTTCCATCAGATTCTGAGGCACTAAATAGCTCAACTCTCTGAGCCTGGCCCTGCCAATGAACCTCCCATCCTTTCAATAACATTACCCTGGCAGATAACTCAACAGAAAACTCCTGTGGACCACTTATGGGAACACTCTCTTACCTTTCACACCCAACTCGTCCCTCTAATGACCAATGAGAGTAGCTGTGCCCAGAAAACAAATGGTGACATATCACTTTAACACCAGAAAATAAGCAGAGAATGTACCCATAAAATTGAATGTATCTCATTCTTCACCGGCAGAGTAGATATGAACTATTCCTTGCCTGCCTTCTACTGCCTTATCCTGCAAATATTGGGGAAAATAAGCCATATCAGTGAGATTTACCTACAAAGGAATGAAAGTCACTGTGAAAACCAAGTGAAAAATTTAATTTCAGGTTTGGTGGAGCATAACTGGATAAGTCAGAGTGCCTGAGTTCTAGTTTATGCTCTGTCAACTGGTAGATTCCAGACTTTAGGTCTTGGGTTTTTGGTTTGTTTGGTTTTTATAATCTGAATAAGTTATGATCTCCAAAATCCTCCTGATCCTCAATATTGTATGAAATTATGTAAGGTACATATGGTTCTTTTGATTATTTCTTTCCTTTTCAAACTTCTAGCTTATTACACAAAAAAGCATGGCCCATTAGCAGTTAAGAAATATATTTATCTGATATTGATTCAAAGTAAGAATGACAATACTAGTTCACTCTTTATCCGAAGGCAGGGTGGCCTTGTAAAAAAAGAACAGCACTGAAAATCCCAAGTATGATTGAAAACCATTGGGAGGATGGGGTGGGGAGGGGATATGTTTGATGCACTAAAACCACTAAACTAGCTTCTGGAGGAAATGAAATAAGAAAATCAGTGTGAAGGGATTAAAATGGTAATCATGAAGTTCGTCGGCAGAGTGCCTGCTTTGAGTACCTACAGACCGCTGGCTTCATTTTTGTCTGGCAGTCTCCTTACTTGCTCTGAGATGGCCTTTGCTGCCTCTGATCAATCTCCTTAGGGAACTCTACAAAACAAACACTCATCACTCTCTAAGGAATCAAACATGTTTGCTGTGGGAGACACATTTTCCTCCCAAAGGGAAATGGGGGAGAGGCAAGCAGGTGAGTTGCTGAGCAAGCTCTGAACCTCCTAGAACATCAGAGTTTCTGGGGGGAAGTTGCTTCATTGGTTTGGCAGGTCCCTTGGAACATCCGGCACCCAGGTCAGTGCAGAGCCTGACCTCAAGCAACATCCCACTGCTGGCCCCTGGCCAGATGGTTGGCACATTAGCTCTACAACCATCCAGCCAGCCCCAGGCAAAGTTTGATCCTCAGCTCCTTAAGTGACTGTCTTAAATGACAAACCACTGGTCTAGAAACCTTGTTGAGGGCGGAATACTTCATGCTGGGTAGAACAAGCCTAAGAGTGCTTCAAATCGAAAAGAAAATAGAAGTGTTATAAGGACTCAAAGAATCCTGACTCTGATGCATGGAGGGACTGAACTCATTCCTTCTGAAGCTGACTGAGATACTTAGTGCATCTTAAGACTCCATCTTATAAAAGGTAATCCAATTGAGGGGTTCATTCTGACTTATTTAACTTTTTTCTCCTTACCACTGTTCCGACTTTCAAATCAAGTGTGGACCACAGTGGGGAGACATTCCTTCTCATTGAGGGGAACACAGCCATGGCTCTGGGGTTCTTCTTTAGAAATCACTCATTTTTAGGGATGAATGGGGTGGGTGCACACACAGTGCCCGTGTGCACGCGCACGAACATGCGTGAACAGGTGTATTTGTACACTCAGGTGTACCTTGCTCTTCAACTTCGATGTGAAGAACTTCTAGAATCTAAAACAAGATCTTTCCTTTATGATTCTGCTGAAAAACACCACATGCTGCCTCACAGCTTTTTCTAGTCACAGTCCTCAATGATGTGCTTGACGTGTTGACGCCTCAGCTCAGCCCAGCGCTGCCACCACCTGTGCCCCAAGTGTCACCACCTTGGTCTGCAGCTCAATCCTGAGAGAGGGCTGCCTGGCCCAGCTCTGCTCTGTGACAGGTGTATTGGCCTTGGCCTCCTCTCCACACAGCCTCCCCCGACCCCATCCTAGACTCAGCCTCCTGGCCCTGCTGAGCCTCCTCAGAGCATGACATTGTCGTGAGACATCTTTATTCTGTGGAACTCTAACCTGTTTTGTGTCATATTGACCATTTGCTGCATGAGTCATAAATTATGAAATCAGTCTTATCATGGTTTTTGAAATGTAGCCAGCGTTTGTAAGGCTAAACCTTTTTTTCATGAACTTAATTTAAGTAAAAAACCAAGCCACAGTTCCTCCTTACAAGGAGAGTGCTGGCAGACATTTGAATCTCTGCCCTTTCCAATGGTGATGGCATCAGGTTCTAAAATAAGCTCATAATTTTCCTGTTATTTTAATAATATGGAAATATTAGCATTAGTGCTTCTTTTAATAGTGACAGGCTATAATCCATATGTAAATTTTATAGAGAAGAAATTTTATTGTACTGTGATGTAGATATTTATTATCCAGGTAAGGATTTGCCCGGTGTGTATTTTTTACGATTGAAATGTTTCACTTTAATCTTTCAAAAAATACATTAAAAACACACACATTTAAAAAAAAAACAGACTAGGGAGGGGGAAAAAAGGTTTGGCCTTATCACAGAATTTTTACTGTGCTGTATAAATATTTGCAGATGCAAAAACTGTGCATTTCTAGTGTGTTTCCACATTAATTAATGCTGCCTTCAAGAGCAATACTGTGCAGGTAAAATGCTGTCTGTGGCTTTCTGTTGCTCAGCTCAAACTGACTCCCCTATGCACAAGACAATCAGAAGCAAGCCTGTGCTCCTCGAGGCACAGGCAGCTCTCACACAGGCTATGGAGCACAACGTAAGACAGGAGACACTGTTTGCATGCATTCTGGATACAGACACTATCCGGGCATGGTGAGCTGGCATGATTTACGCCATCTCTTTCTTTTGGATCTTTCTTATGAACCCAACGTCTTTCATGTGATCATAGAGCCAAATTAGTTCTCCATAGATTTTAGTCTGAAGAAAGTGAGACATTCCTCCACCCCGTAATGTTTTCATGCCCTGAAAAAATCCGAAAAATGCTACAGAATAGAGAGGTTTACGATCTTTGGAAGATGTGTGTTTTGCAAACAGTGTCAAGTGATACTGCTAGATTGGTTATATATTTTTTTCAGCCTAAAACTCTGTTGAAATCTGTGATCAAATGTTTTAAACTATCCAAAAAAGAAAATTTGTATATTTGGGGAAAAATGGATTTTTACCTAGCTTTTGTATGCAGATATTAAATTGTAATTATGAACATAGTGGGCATAGATAAACTCATAAGCTTCAATTCTACAAAAGAGAAAAAGAAAAAAAAAAGAAAAATCATATATGGATCTACTTTCCTGCCTCTTTCTTTAAATATTGTTGCTCTCTACATAAGCACAGAATTGCCTGCTCTTCCCACCTCTGCTGCTGCCACAGGCTGCAATGAGGTAAGGCACAGTCATTCACATCTATTAGGACAAGTAGATTAACTTGGGAGGGAGGAAGGGGCAGGGGCAGGGCTGCTTGGAGAAGATCCCTTTGGAAGGCTGGGGAGAGGTAGGTTTTAGCAACTCAAGGACTACATTCATTTTCTTATATCAGAATGTTCCAGAATACTGCTCATAGAATTATGCCAGCAGCAGCTACCAACATATATCTCAATCTCCATGTCTTGAATGTATTATGTAGGACTCCTTCCAAGACAAGTGATAAAAAAAAAAGCCATGTCAAGCCAGCTTAAAGAAGAAAGGGAATTTTTGACTTTAGTATCTAGAAAATCTGGGGCTGTGCTATCTTGAGGCATAGCTAGGGACTCACTTGATATTTCAGAAAGCTTTCTGCTTGGCCTTCCCTTCATGTTCACATAGCCTTTCCATTTAGGTGGCTACCAGTAGAAGCAGGATTTGCTTTACAACTCCAAATAAAATAGACAAGAAAGGGGCTTTTTGTCCCCAGCAATTCCATTAAAAGTCCTGGGCCCCAAATCAAATCAAGAACCCATTCCCAAGACAATTGCTCTGAGTAGAGAACCAGTATGCTAATTAAGATAGTTGGAACTAGTTAGCTAAATCCTTTGAAATTTTTGGACTGGTAAGTAGGGAAAAGGGATAATTAGCCCCATATATGCTATGGACTGAGAATTAGGGCAGAGATGACTGTGGAATATTGTAAGCCTTGCTGCTGCAGTAAGGAGTGAGGAAGAATCAGGCACAATGACACATACCTGTAATCCGAGCTACTCACAAAGCAGAGATGAGGAGGATCATGACTCAAGGCCAGCCCAAGCAAAAAGTTAGCAAGACTCCATCTAGGTCAATTAGCTGGACATGGGGCATGGCAGTATGTTCCTATCATCCAGCTATATGAGAGGCCACACCTAGGAAGATCAATATCTGAGACTGTACCCCCAAAATGCAAGCTCACGCCTAGAAAATGCCTAAAGCAAAAAAGAGCTGAGGGCATGGCTCCAGTAGTAGAGAAAGCTAGAAAGCCCAATGCCTTGTGTTCAAAACACAGTTCCACAGAGGATAAAAGAATGGTGAGCAGGCAAAGGCAAAAATTAGCTACATGGGAAATTAAGGCAGAAGCAAACCCTCAACATACAGGACACTCAGGAAGATCTGGCTAGGACATGAGCCAAAAACACTTCAAAAAAAATGTTGGATCCCATCCTCCCTGGCTCATGGAATAGGTCAGCCCGTGCACAATACAGTAAACTAGAGTAAACATCCATTTCCCAAGGTTACAGCAGTACCGAAAGCTAATTCTCTAATCAGACACCTGAGAATGAGTGTAACCTTTACATTGTCTCTTGTACATTATGTGCCTCCCTACTTCACAGCCAATGTTTTTATATATTCCCAAAGTCAACTAATTTGTTTTAACTTTGGAGAGTACATAGATATTCCAGTGAAATTTATAACCCCTTTACATAGGCAAAGCAAACCTCAAACTCTTGTCATTGGCTACTAACTTGATATGGGGAATGGTTCTGGCATCATATCACAGACTTCTAGATCATTCCAGTAATCTAAAATGAAAAGGATTTTTCCAAAATCACACAGTTGATAAATGTCAGAGTCCATGGAGTTAGTCTCTAAAAACAAGAGAAAAGGCAGCTTAGCTTTAGAAATATTCTCCCATTCTAAAAGGCCCATCTAACCTAATGGGAAAATTGGGGATGGGGGGGTGAGTTCAGGTGTCTCATGCCTATAGTTCTAGCTATTCTGGAAGCTTAGCTCTAAGGATCACCACTCAAAGCCAGCCCAGGAAGGAAAGTCCAGGAGACTCATCTCCAAAAGCCACCAAAAAGCCAGAAGTGGAGCTGTCATTCAAGAGCTCAGGGTAGAGCACTAGCCTTGAGTGAAAGAAATCTCAGGTGTAGCACCCAGGCTCTGAGCTCAAGTCCCCAGACAGGAGAAAAAGGAGGAAGGAAGGGAGGGAGGGAGGGAGGAGGGGAGGAAGGGAGAGAGGAAATCAAATTGTTGGCAAATGCATGGAGCAGGACAATTTCTTGGAGAAGTAAATGAAAAGTGACAACCAGGTGTCATGTTACCATGGAACTGGAGAGTCCCAAAGCAAGGGGGAACTCAATAGCAATGTAAGTTTCCTATAGTGATGTTATTTCCTATAGGGGTTAATTTCTCTGGTTTCCAACGAGCTGAATAGGTTCAAAGCAGTATCACTTGGCTGAAAAGGAAGGGCTCTTAGTTGACATCTGGTGGATACATTTCTATACACTGCACACAGACAGTGGGATAAATTAGTAAATTGAAGGCCCTTCTGGAATTTTCCACAGAAAAGTAATAACAGCCTCTCTTACTCAACGTTCACCCTCATCTGCAATGAGAGACAGCAAAAACCTCAGTCTTAGCAAACCAAACCCAGATGTATTAGAGAGGAAATGTTTATGGTATTTGCATTATCTGAAATGCCATGGGATGAATATCAGGAACATACAGGTAGAAATCAACTAGAAAAAGATACAAAATGCCATAGCAACAGACTAGTCATAGGAAGGGAAGTCTAAATGGCTAACAGTGCTATGAGTCGAGTCCCTACCTCACAAGGAATCAGAAACATGAAAATTTATACCACTTCATACCTGCAAAATAAGCAGATAGAAAATATATCTAGAAAGGAGCCCATCTTTTGTTCAAAAAAGAGTGAACAGGTTCTGCTCATCGCTAGTGATTTTATAGAGGTAACCAAGCCTCTCATACAGAGAGCATCCTCCAAACCCCAGGAGGACCATAGCATTATAGATGAAAATATCAGGGCCACTGAGTTCAGGATAAGAAAAAGTGTGAATGTAGGCTAGGAAAGAAAAGGAGGCAAAATACCAGGTGGAAAGCGCCTCCCATGGGAATTTCTGAAAGCAACCTGCATCCTGAACTATGGAAGAAATCAACCAAGACCCATAAAACAATACTATTTATGAAAGACTTCAAACAAAATGCAACAGAAGCACCATGTGCTTTATATGAAATCATACAGAACCAAGCACATGTTTTAAGTACATTACACTAGATCTCTCTGCAAAAGAGATAAAGGGGGGAAAATGAAATAAATAGAAGGACCCTGACAGGCTATTGTAATGCTTTCAGGAGTCATGACAGGAGAAGGATTATCTCAAGTTCCTCCACCTGAGGCATCCCTGACTCCCCCCCCAAACTGCCACATTTCAACCATATTCTACCTCCTCTGGCATGGGTGGCTCATGCTTGTAATACTAGCTACTCAGAAGGCTGAGATCTGAGGATTAACATTTGAAACCAGTCCAGATAAGAAAGTCTATGAGACTCTTATCTCCAATTAACTACCAAAAAGCCAGAAGTGAAGCTGTGGCTCAAGTGACAGAGCACCAGCCTGTGTAAAACAGCTCTGTGACAGCACCCAGGGCCCTGAGTTCAAGCCCGAATGAACAAGAAGACAATGATGCAGGAGGAGGTGGAGGAGGAGGAGGAGGAGGAGGAGGAGGAGGAGGAGGAGGAGGAGGAGGAGGAGGAGGAGAGGAGGAAATAAAGTCATAATGACTGTGTATCTGGAGATTAAAGTTCCCCATTATAACTCAAAGTGCTAAAGCAAAGCCTAGGCTATCAGCTGAGAATAAGGTCAGAAGACTAGGATACTGCAGGAATGACCCAGATCACATCATGACTGTGTTTTCAGGGGTCTCTCCCAGCCTTGCTCTCCCTGCTACTGTATCTTAGGTTCTCCACGAAGAAATATATGTGAGGTAGACTTCAGGAGGATCTGACTTCTGGAGCCTCTTATTTTGAATGTATAATTATTCCCTACAAAAGCAGATGATCCAGAAAAATAAAGTCTACCATCTGTCACTCCAGGCTTGTTATTCCTTTTAACAACCATCCAACCAGCTCCTGTGAAAACCTTCCCTGTAGCCATGAATCAGACTGGCTGATATGAACCATTAGCAGAGACAAGGAGGTGCCAGAATCAAAGAGCACAAATCTGAGGCAAAATATAGCAAATAAATTCTGGGACAGTCTGACACAATGGGGACATTATGGTGTCTTTGGTTTATCAGAATGATGTTGAATATCACAGTAGTTATTAAGAGTCTCCATCATAAAATGAATCTCAATTTAATTGCCTCTGCACATTGGTTGTTTGCCCAGGCATAAACTTATTTTGACCAAAATTAGGCTTAATCAGCTTGACTGAGTAATGGTACAGCCAAAAAGCATAGCCAGCAGGCACTGTGAGTTGCTTCTCCAACAACTCATTGTTTAGAGATGAACTTCTAAAAACTGTCCTGCAATGAATTAATCCCTCTCCTGCATTTCAGAATGCTTTTATTCAATGCCATGGTCATGTACTGCAGAAATGTCTCTGGGCACTGAAGAGTGTACTGCAATATAAACAGGTACCTTAAAATAGGCAAAAATCCCCCGGGAAGATCTCAGCAACTGGGCTGGGAGTATGGGCTAGTGGTAGAATGCTTGCCGAGCATGCGTGAAGCCCTGGGTTTGACTCCTCAGCACCACATATACAGAAACAGCCAGAAGTGGTGCTGTGGCTTAAGTGGTAGAGTGCTAGCCTTCAGCAAAAAGAAGCCAGGGACAGTGCTTCAGGCCCTGAGTCTAAGCCCCAGAACTTGGAAAAAAAAATCTCAGCAACTTCTGCATGGTTGCCTCGTGAAGCTTTCCAGATAAGATGACAGCCTATTTTAAATGTCACTCAAAAGTGGGCATAATTAGATTCTGACCACTCTAAATTACTATGGATTACAAGCAGAACTAAAAAAATGTGCTGGTGCAACTTTTTTCTCTAAAATAGTGATCACAAATCACATAGTTACAAGAATTTATGATACCCAGCTTGTCATAAATTTTTTTTATAAAATCGTCTAATCATCTCCAGGAATCTCTCCATCACATTTTCTAGTACATTTTCTTTCTTTCCAAAAATAAGAGCCTAAGCTTTCTTTGGAGGGAAAGAAAGGCATAAGTAAATCTTATATATACAGGGATACTGAGGCAGAGGGGATAGAGAGAGGAATATACTTAGAAGTGTTCTGTCCATGGCATAACTTCAGCATTTCAAAGAAAGCGCATTTTTTCCTTTCTTTCCTGCAAATATGAATGCCTGGGCATTGTCCTTAAGCTTAAGCCACAACTCCACTTCTGGCTCTATAATGGTTATTTAGAGATAAGACTCTCGTGGACTTTCCAACCCAAGCTGGATTCGAACCTCAATTCTCAGATCTCAGCCTCCTGAGCAGCTAGGATTACAGGAGTAAGCCATCAGCACCCAGCTAGAAAGTGCATTCTTAAATACAACTAGCCCTAGTATCCAATGAGATAGTCACAGAAGTCAAAAATCTTTATTAAAATATTTTTAACTTTTAGTTTCATTCCAAAGACCATTTTCAACTTAAAGTATAAATAAACTTCCAATTAATCATACCTATCAACTCAAAACCACTTAGGCTGGCCACCAGTGGCTCACACCTGTAATCTTAGCTACTTGAGGCTGAGACCTGAGGAGCAAGGTTCAAAGTCAGGGCAGGAAAGTCTGTGAGACACTTTAATTAACCACCAAATGTTGGTAGTGCTCAAGTGGTACAGCACCAGCATTGAGTGGAAAAGCTAAGAAGCAGTACCTGGGTCCTAAATCCAGCCCTAGTATCAGTACACATACATACACAACAACTTAATCATTTAGATTGGCATCAATAAGATGGTCAAATGGGTGACTGAATAGAATTGTCTGTGACTCATTCTTCCAAAAAGGGAGACCACAAAAGAACTAGAGGGATGGAGGGAGTATGCGAGAGAGCTGTAGGGAAGAGAGCACATCCTGCTAGAGCGTAAATTCCTGGGTAAGAACCACAGAAAGGAAAGAAACAGCCTCACCCACACTGTCTCCTGTGACTGGATTTCTTCCAGGGGAAAGGTAATCTAGAACCCAAGAGTGCACTGAAGATTTGTGGGGCCCTCATCGGCTCTTAAAGACTTTAGAGAGCTGCCAGAGTTCATGCACTTACTACTTTTAGAGTAAAAGTTCATGTTATGCAACCTTCCTCCCATAACCTAAATTGCTATGGCTCAGCACCACACTGACAGCAGACTCACTGCCAAGCTCTAGCTCATCCCCGGGGCTAGTAGCCATGGCATATCTCAGCTCCTGAGATTCAGCCATCAGTCCACCATGCTCACAACTCACAAGTATAGCTGCAACACCAGGAACTTCATTCTTCAGTAAGCAGGTCCACCAAAAAGGCCAAGCTCCCAGCTTCCAAATCCACATGGTACCCCAGCACACAGGAAAAGGGTGAATGACATGAAGGTGAAGCTGACACACAACAAGGGCACAACCAACCAGCCCAGAGCACCACCTGCACCTGCAATGGCCCACCACTGTGTCCCCACCCCAAAGTCAGGTGACCTACAACCTCCACATACACCTGCATCTGTGGAATAACTAGCAAAATTGGGCACATTACTGAAGTCACAAACATCTACAGCCTGAGCCATTTGCACAGACACTGCTGAGGAGAATCACATTCCCAAGTACATGCAAATTAAAGTGAACACACCATATCCAGCCAACAGCCTAGTTCTCATTCACAGAAAAATGTCTCTCCTATGAAGAGATAAACACTCCATAAATGTGGAAAAGGTGACTGTTATACTAGACAGGTAAATATCAACATAGGGATGGCCAGAAAGTAAGGAAACATGACACTCTCAAGAAAACACAGTGTTTCCAGTAATATGTAAAATGAAAAGGAAATTCAGAAATATCTGAGAAGTCAAAATAATCATCTTTTCAAAGTTCATTTCATTACAAAATGATATAGGCAAACAATTCATGAATCAGGAAACAAATCATGACTTAACAGAGAAATTCAACAAAGATATAGATACTACTAAAAAGAACCAAACAGAAATCTTTACACTGAAGAATTCAATGAATGGTATAAAAAATATAATTGAGAGCCAGGTGCCAGTGCTCACGCCTGTAATCCTATCTACTAGGAAATCTGAGGATCTTGGGGCAATCAAATCCATGAGACTCACATCTCCAATTAAGTACCAAAAAAGCCAGAAATGAAACTGTGGCTCAAGTGGAGAATGCTAGGTTTGAGCTACAAAGCTTAGACACATCACCCAGACCCTGAAATTCAAGCTCCAGGATCAACAACACCACAAAAATGTATATGTACATACATATATATGTATTCATATATGTGTATATACACATGCATATGTACATATACATATGTATGTGTAATCATATATATGGACATACACATGTAAGTATATATACATGCATATGTATATATACATATATGTACATGTGTATACATATGAGATTTACAGCAGACTACATCAAGCAAAAGAATTTCTAAACTTGACAAGTCTTTTGATTTAACTTAAACTAGGGGTGGGGAAGGGAGAGAAGAATTAAGAGCAAAGAACGCCTACAGAAACTACAGGAAACTATTAAGTGAACATATACTTACTTTAGGGGAGTGCCAGAGGGAAAAGACATGGAGAAAAGTAAAGAGAGTATAGTTAATGAAATAATAGCTCAAAACTTCCCAAGTCCTATGAGAGATATGGCTTTCTGTATGCATAAGGCTCAAAAGACAGCACCTAGACACAATCCCTTCTCCAAAGCACATAATAATCATGTCAAAAATTAAAGTCACAGAATGGTCTAAAATAAGAGAAACACATTGAGTTGGGTATAAAAGGAATTCCCAATTAGAATAACAGGATATTTCTCAACAGAAACCTTGACAATTAGGAGAGAAGGAAATGATATATTCAGAATGTTAAATGCTGCCAGCCAAGAATACAAGTGAACAGAGCTGTCCTTCAGAAATAAAGAAGAAACAAGTCCTTTCCAAGATAAACAAAGGAAAACTGAGGGAATTCATGACCAGCAGACAAAAATGTACAAAGATGCTTAAAGGAATCCTATAACCAGAAATGAAAGATAGTTACCATTAGAGCAGCATACGAAACTAAAAATTCCACTAAAAATAGATATATAAGAAAAACAGAAAAGGAATATCTGCAATATGATGATCCATCAAACCACAAAGGTGGAACAAGAAAGGGAAGAACCAATATTCCAAACAACTAGATCAACAAAATAATAATGTCAATAATAATAATCTCAAATGTAAATAAGCTAAATTCTCCAATTTAAAAAAAGAAAAGGAACCAGGTATGGTGGCGTATACCTGTAATCCTCAGGAAGCTCTATGACTATAAGGCAAGATGATCATGAGTTTGATGTCAGCCTAGAATATATGTGTGTGTGTGTGTGTGTGTGTGTGTGTATAACAACAGAAGATGCCAACTGGTTGAGTAGATTTAAAAGAAAATCATCATGATCAACATCCCTGGGTTTCATCCCAAGAATGCAAGGTGGTAATGTATGCAAAGTAGTAAATACATCATATGGACATAGTGAAGGATAAAAATCATATAAATCATCTCAATAGATACATAAAAAGAATTTGATATAAAAAACAATGTCCTTCGAGGTAACAAACAGTACAAGAAATATATCCAATGCCTAATGTATGAAACTGTAACCTCTCTGTAATTCAGCTTGATAATAAAAAATATATATATAATTAAAAAAACAATGTCCTTTCATGATAAAAGCCCAAATTTGGTACAGAAAGGTTTTACCTTAACATAATAAAGGTCATATATTATGTGCATGTGCCTGTGTGTATGCATATACATAAATAGCAAACTCAACATGACACTGAATGAGAAAAAATGAAAGCATTTTCTCTAAGACAAGTAACACATTGCTGTCTACTCTCACTGCTTTTATTCAGTATACTACTAGAAGTTTTAACCACAGCAAAGAGACAGACCAAAGAAACAAAAAGCATATAAAGAAAGGAAGAATTTGAATTATCCATGTTTGCAGAAAGCATGATTTTATGTGTATAGTTATATATTATATAAATACATATGATCATATAAATATATATATATATATTTAAAACTAAAGACTCCAAGAAAAGAAAGACTACAGGCCAGACTACTGCTTATAGAGTAAAATAGTAATGTGGCAGAATAAAAAAAAATTTATGAAAATCAATAGTTTTTCTATACTTGGATAATGAACTTCCCAAGAAATAGAGAAGGCAATTCCACTCCTAATACTACCAAAAAAAAAAAGAGGACAAATTTAGCCTAGGCAGTAGAAGATTTCTACAACGAAAACTAGAAAGCACTGATGAAAGAAATTGAAGACACAAGAAGATAGCAAGACTTTCCAAGATTATGGATTGGAAGAACTAATACTGTTAAAATGTCCATGCAACCCAAAAGTGAACTACAAACCCCAATGAAATACTTCATAGAGATATTCTCAGAGTTGAAAAAAGCTTCTAAAATTGACACAGAAGGACCAAAAAAACCTAACTAGCCAAAGCAAACTTGCACAAAACGAATAGAACTGTAGACACCACAATACCTGACTTTTTAAGACATAGGATAAAAATCACAGCATTGGCATAAGAACAGACACACAAACCAGAATAAATGATACCATAAATAAACCCATCATGAACCCATAAACAAACACATTCTCACACTTATTCATAACAAACATACTAAAACCAAACTCTATACTACTGTTCCATATTGTCAATCACAGGTCTTGCACACAAAGCCCACTGCATATTTCACATCACATAACATCTACTAGTTTTACCCATGTTATCCCAAAGGTCAGAAGTTACTTCTTGTCTTAAGTTTGTACATTATTCCACTGTGTACATTTTGTATGTGTGTGGGTGAGTGTGTGTATGTGTGTGTGTGTGTGCATTTTCTTTATGCATTGATCCACTGATGGATATTCTGTATCTTGGCTACTGTGAGAAATGCTGCAATTAATATGGAAGTAATACCTCGATTATTATGTCAAAATAAATAAAATAATGTCCATTGCTCAAAAAAAATAAAAAAATAAAACCAAACTCTATAAAGAGGACAGATTCTTCAGTGAATGTATGAAAATGTTTGATAGATAGATAGATAAGCAGAACACTAAAACTAGACCCCTGGGTCAAAGATCCAAATATAAAACCTAAAATTCTGGAAGTACTACAAGAAAATCTAGAGGAAGTACTTTGAGACATTCATACAGGTAATGACTTTTTTAAAAATAGGACCCTCAAAGCACAGGAAATAAAAGCAAATTTGACAAATAGGATTACATCAAACTAAAAGCTTCTGCACAGCAAAGGAAATAATCAACAATGCAAACACAACCTACATCATGAGAGAAAATAATAGCCAATTACCCCTCTGACAGAGGATAATACACAGAATATATAAAGGAATGCAAAAAAACTTAACCACAGAAGCACATGTAACTCAATTTAAAATTGGACAAGTGATCTGAATAGCACTTCTAGAAAGAAGAATTACAAATGAATATATGAATATAAATGAATAAGTGAAAAATGTTCAATACCGTTAACCATCATGGAGATGCAAATAAAACATAAGAAGCCATTTCACCCTAGTTAGAATAGCTGTCATTTTTTAAATGTTTTCACACCATATGGGGAAAAAAAGGGTTTAGACACCATTAGTGGAGATGTAAATCACTCCAGCACTATCAAGAACAGCAGAAAAGTTAAATAAATCTAGCTAACTCACGCCTAAGTAAATAAAGGGGATGGAATCAGCATACCCAGGAAGTTAACTTTATTTTCATGTTTATTAGAGCACTTTGCACATACCTAAGATACAGAATCATCCCAGATGCCTATCTATAGATGAATGGATGTAGAAAATAAAGTATTTCTACATGATGGGTTTACAGCCATAAGATATAAACAAAATCCTGTCATTGGCAGCAAATGGAAAATAATATTTAGTTAAATAAGATAGACACAGAGAATACAGACACATGTTCCTCCCACACATATATCTGTGTGTATCTGTAGAGAGAGACACATGATCCGTCTCCTCTGTTCAAGGTTTTAAAAAGTCAACTTGATAGTTGATTGGAATAGTGATTAGTAGAGTAGAAGGGTCTAGGAAAAATAAAGTAGAAAAAGGAAGGTTGTATTTGATCTGTGCATGATATTTACATGTATGGAAAAATTACACTGAAGGTATTAGTATAGGCAATTAATACAGCTTAATAAATTAAAAAATAAGGGCTGGGAATATGGCCTAGTGGTAGAGTGCTTGTCTCTCATATACATGAAGCCCTGGGTTTGATTCCTCAGCACTACATATACAGAAAAAGCCAGAAGCAGTGCTGTGGCTCAAGTGGTAGAGTGCTGGAGGAGGGAGGAGGAGGAGGAGGAGGAGGAGGAGGAGGAGGAAGAGGAGGAGGAGGAGGAGGAGGAGGAGGAGGAGGAGGAGGCGGCAGCCAGGGACAGTGCTCAGGCCCTGAGTTCAAGCCCCAGGACTGGCAAAAGAAATAATTTAAAAAAATAATATTTAGGGCTGGGAATATGGCCTAGTGGTAAAGTGCTCGCCTCATATACATGAAGCCCTGGGTTCAATTCCTCAGCACCACATATATAGAAAAAGCCAGAAGTGGTACTGTGGTTCAAGTGGCAGAGTGCTAGCCTTGAGCAAAAAGAAGCCAGGGACAGTGCTCAGGCCCTGAGATCAAGCCCCAGGCCTGGCAAAAATAAATAAAATAAATAAAAATAATAATTTTTAGAACTGTATAAAGATCCAAGTGCCAGTGGCTCACACCTATAATCCTAGCTGCTCAGAAGGCTAAGCTCTGAGGATCACAATCTGAAGCCAACCCAGGCTGGAAAGTATGTGAGACTCTTATCTCCAATTAACCACCACAAAGCCACAAGTGGACTGTGGCTCAAGTGGCAGAGCACTAACCTTGAGCAAAAAAGCTCAGGGTCACTCAGGTTCTGAGTTCAAACTCCAGGACCATTACAAAACAAACAAACAAACAAAAAGCCAACTATACAAAGAGACAATGATATTATATAATGACAAATAATCAGTTCAATAAAAATTATAAATAAATTTAAACCAAACTCTGGACCACCAAATATATAAATCAAATATTATTTTTAAAGAGGGAGAGACTCCAGCAATAAAATTTGAGGACTTTCAACAGCTGATGAATGGATAAAGAAAACATGGTACATATAGATAATTACTTAACCACAATGAAAGTTGAAATTGTACCCTTTACAGGAAAATGGAGGCACTAGAGGTCATCATGCTGAACAAACAAAGCCAAGCTGAAAATCCAAATATCACGTTTTCACTTATGCTATGCCACCACGTAGACCTAATATATGATACACATAATATATATATATATATAATAAACATCTATAAAATATTTCATCCAGGGGCTGCGAATATGGCCTAGTGGTAGAGTGCTTGCCTAGCATGCATGAAGCCCTGGGTTCAATTCCTCAACACCACATATACAAAAAAAAACCAGAAGTGGCGCTGTGGCTCAAGTGGTAGAGTGCTAGCCTTAAGCAAAAAGAAGCCAGGGACAGTGCTCAGGCCCTGAGTCCAAGGCCCAGGACTGGGGAAAACACACACACACACACACACACACACACACACACACACACACACACACAAACACACAATTTTTTTTTGGTCCAACAGCTGCAAAATATACATTGTTTCATTGGCAAATGATATTCTCCAGGACAGATATGTTAGTCAATGATACAAATCTCAGCAGTATTTTCTAAATTGAAATATTATAATTTATCTTATCTGATCCTAATGGAATACAATTAGAAATCAATAACAAGAATAATTGTGGAAAATTTGCAAATGCATAGGAAACAAACAACATGCTCTTTTAAAAAAAAAAAAAAAGGGCTGGGGATATAGCCTAGTGGCAAGAGTGCCTGCCTCGGATACACGAGGCCCTAGGTTCGATTCCCCAGCACCACATATACAGAAAACGGCCAGAAGCAGCGCTGTGGCTCAAGTGGCAGAGTGCTAGCCTTGAGCGGGAAGAAGCCAGGGACAGTGCTCAGGCCCTGAGTCCAAGGCCCAGGACTGGCCAAAAAAAAAAAAAAAGGGGCTGGGGATATGGCCTAGCAGCAAGAGTGCCTGCCTCATATACATGAGGCCCTGGGTTCGATTCCCCAGTACCACATATACAGAAAATGGCCAGAAGTGGCGCTGTGGCTCAAGTGGCAGAGTGCTAGCCTTGAGCAAAAAGAAGCCAGGGACAGTGCTCGGGCCCTGAGTCCAAGCCCCAGGACTGGCAAAAAAAATAAAAAATTAAAAAAAATTAAAAAATAAAAAAAAACAATGAATGGGGAATGAGAATATGGCTTAGTGGTAAGACTGCTTGTCTCGTACACATGAAGCCCTGGGTTCAATTCCTCAGCACCACATAAACAGAAAAAGCCAGAAGTGGCACTGTGGCTCAAGTGGTAGAGTGCTGGTCTTGAGCAAAAAGAAGCCAGAGACAGTGCTCAGGCCCTGAGTTCCCCACCCAGGACTGGCAAAAAAATATTAAAAACCAATGAATGAAGCTGAGCACCAGTGGCTCAGGACTGTAATCCTAGTTACTTAGGAGGCTGAGATCTGAGGATCACAGTTTGAAGCGAGCTCTGGCAGTAAAATTCATGAGACTCTCAGTTCCAATTAACCACCAAAAAAGCTGGAAGGAGATCTGTGACTCAAGTGGAGAGCACTATTCTTGAGCACAAAAGCTCAGGGACAGCAACCGGGCCTAGAGTTCAAGCCCCAGGAATGGAGCTGTGCCTCAAGTGCTAGACTTGAGCAAAACTAGAAAGCTCAGGGACAGCACACTGGCCATGAATTTAAGCCCCGGGGGAAAAAAAAAGTAAAACGGGCTGGGAATGTGGCTTAGTGGTAGAGTGCTTGCCTAGCATGCATGAAGCCCTGGGTTAAAATCCTAAGCACCATATAAACAGAAAAAGGCAGAAGTGGTGCTGTGGCTCAAGTGGTAGAATGCTAGCCCTGAGCAAAAGCAGCTCGAGGACAGTGCCCAGGCCCAGAATTCAAGCCCCAGACTGGCAAAAAAAAAAAAAGTAAAACAAGATTTTATAAAAATACAAATAAAACCTATAGGCACACTAAAAAGAGAGTCAATTTAAGTAAAATCAGTGATGAAAAAGACAATATTACAACCATGACACAAAAACACAAAGACTATAGTATATTATGCGGCGAGCATTTTACCACTACGCCATATTCCCATCCTGTCTACAGTATATTATGATTAACTATATTCCACTAAGTCAGAAACTCTAGATGAAATGGATACATTCTTAGACATATATAATTTTGATCCATTGAAAAAAGGAACCTAGGGCTGGGAATATAGCTTAGCGGTAGAGAGCTTGCCTTGCATGCATGAAGCCCTGGGTTTGATTTCCTTAGTTCCATACCAACAGAAAAATCTGGAAATGGCACTGTGGCCCAAATGGTAGAGTGCTAGCTTTGAGCAAAAAGAAGCCAGGGACAGTACTCAGGCCCTGAGTCCAAGACCCAGGACTGGCACAAAAGAAAGAAAGGAAAGAAAAGAAAAGAAAAGAAAAGAAAAGAAAAGAAAAGAAAGAAAGAAAGAAAGAAAGAAAAAGAAAGAAAGAAAGAAAGAAAGAAAGAAAGAAAGAAAGAAAGAAAGAAAGAAAGAGGGAGGGAGGGAGGGAGGGAGGGAGGGAGAGAGGAAGAAAGAAAGAAAGAAAGAAAGAAAGAAAGAAAGAAAGAAAGAAAGAAAGAAAGAAAGAAAGAAAGAAAGAAAGAGTAACCTAAACGGACTGAATTGATTGACTTGGCAATAAAGCCTGTTAAAGAAAAGCTAAGGAGGCAGTGGCTTTGCAGGTGAATTGTACTAAACTTTTAAACCCTTCTCAACCCTTCTCAAACTATTTCCAAAACACTGAAATGGAGAGAATTCTTTTGGACCCATTCTCCAAATTCTCTTACTATGACACCAGTTAAAGGCAGTGAAAAATAAAATAAAATGATACACAAATATCCTTGGGTGAATGAATATTCATGTAGAAGTTCTCAACAAAAAAGCTAGCAAGGCTAACCCAACAACACATCCAAAAGACTATGTACCTAGGCGATCATGTTATCTCTTATCAAAAGAATAAAGGACAACAACCCTATGATCATCTCAGTTGCTATAGAAAAGGTATCTGTTAAGATTCAACATCTCTGCATGATAAATACTCTTAACAAACAAGGCACAAATGAAGCCATTTATGAGAAACCCACAACTAGTGTCATATCCAACAGAGAAAAGGTTGCAAAGGCTCCTCCAAGATCCAACAGATAAGGATCCTCCTTGGTTAGTATTATAAATCCTAACCACAGTAAGTGAGCCAAAGAAAGAAAGAAAGGGTACTGAAGTTTAAAGGAGGATATCAAACTATTCCTATTTTCAGACAATGTAGTCTTTTTTATTGTTATTTTAAGGTGTTGTACAGAGAGGTTATCATCTCATAAGTCAGGTAATGAGTTCATTTCTTTTTTATTCTTTTTATGTTTGCCAGTCCTAGGGCTTGAACTCAGGGCCTGAGCACTGTCCCTGGCTTCTTTTTGTTCGAGGAAAACACTCTACCACTTGAGACACAGCGCCACTTCCACCTTTTTCTGTTTATTTGGTGCTGAGGAACCAAACCCAGGGCTTCATGCATGCTAGGCAAGCACGCTACCGCTAAGCCAGATTCCCAGCCCAACAACATGGTCTTAAACACAGCCTAAAGACTCTATGTAGCAATACACAAAGTTTTTTTAAGTGCAAATAATTTGAGGCAAAGACCTCTGCAATGAAAGCTACAAAATACTAAAAGAGAAATTTAAGAGGACATTTAAAAACAGAAAGACATCCTGTATTCATGAATGGATTTAAAATTTTTCTATTAGCTAAAGCAGTCTATAAATTCAATGCAATCTTTAACAAAATACCAGTACATTCTTCACAGAAATAGAAAAGATACACAGAATTCATATAGTACTAAAAAAGATTATAAATACCAGAAGGATCCTGAACAAAAGAACAAAGCTGACAAAAAAAATACTTGACCTCAAAACATACTTCAAAGCTATTGTAGCTGAACTAGCATGGTACTGAAATAAAAATATACACATAGACAGTAGAAGAGAAAATAAAATCCAGAAAGACAACTGCCAACTGATTTTTGAAAAACTACTAAGAACATCCATTGGGAAAAGGACAGTCACTTCAATAAATGCTGCTAAGAAAACTGATGTGCATATACAGAAGAATGAAACTAGACCCCTGTCTCTTACCATTAAAAAAAATGATTGCACTAGAATAAAACAGGGAAAACACTTCAGAATACAGATGTGGGCCAAGAACTTTTTAGCTTTCTCACAGGCAGCCAGAAGAAAAAACTGACAAATGGGATTATATCAAACTAAAAAGTTATTGCTCAGCAAAGGAAAAAATAAAGTTAACAGCCAATCTACAGAATGGAAAAAAAATATTCGCAAACTACTCATCTATATCCAGAATGTAAGATTTTCAAACAACTCAACACAATAATAATAGCAATAATAATACTTAACTTAAAAAGTGTACATAGTCTAGTTAGACACTTTGCAGATACACAAATGATCGAAAATGTATGGAAACAATATTTTTAACACCATAAATCATCTAGGAAATGCAAATCAAAACCATAATGAGGTATCATCTGACCTCATTCTGAAAGAGAATTACCAAAAAGACAAAGTATGACAAATTTGTCTAGAATGTGGAGCAAGAACTCTTCTATGTTTTTGAGTATGTAAATTACTACAGCTATGATGAGAAAACTAGCAATGCTAGCACACTAGCCAACAATCCATTAGTGGATGTTTCCAAATAAAGTGAAATGAAAGAAATTTCTGCATTCCCATGCTCAATTTAATGAAGTACTATCCACAATAGTCAAGATAGGGAATCTAGCTAGGTGTTCATGGATGGATGACTGCACAAAGAAATGTATACATACACATTATATACACATACATACACACACACGACTATAATTCAACCATAAAAAGGAATAAAATGCTGTCAATTGCAATGGGGTGAATAGATAAGCCTGTAGGATATGATTAAGTCAGACAAAGAACACCAAATACTCGATATTCTCACATGGCTAAAACTACTGATTACATAGAAGTTAGGGACAGAATAGTAGTCCCTAGAGACTGGGAAAAGGGCACAAAATTGGAAGATACAACTTCTAAGTGTGGATGGCAGCAATTAATTGCATATGTCACAATGGCAAGGAAGAGGGAAGGGATGAATGTTCCCCATGCTTAAGGTAAGAGACATACTAATTGCCCTGTTCCAATTATTACACATAGTACACATGTATTTAAATATTGTACTGTATTTCATATATATATATATATCTTAAATAAAATTAAAATTTTTTCAACCCATTCATGTGCCTTTATGTTTATAATGCTTTTATGTCAGGTAATACATTTTATCTGTTTCAAACTACTAAGGATTAAATATGTAAATAAATATAATTATATTAATTTACATATAATCATATTAAATCTAAATACATTAAATATATAAATAAAGGTAGTTCACAACAAAACCCACAGCCTTTCACTCACTGGCCCCACAAATGGTTTGTCAGCAGCCAGTGAGATAACCTTGAGTTATCACAACTGAGGATATACTTCAGGGCTTTTCAGATCGCATTTAAGAATCGCCAGAGAAATCTGGCACCTGTAGCTCATTCCTGTAATCATAGCTACTCAAGAGGCTGAGATCTGAGGATCATGGTTCAAAGCGAGCCGGATCAATAAAGTCCATGAGACTCACATCTCCAATTGAGCACCCAGAAAGCCAGAAGTAGAGCTGTAGCTCAAGTGGTAAAACACCAGCCTCAAGCTCAGGGACAGTGCCCAGACTGTATATCAAGTGAGTTAGTAAGCCATACCCAAAGAAACATAGATTACATGGTTTCCCCCATTTGTGGTAACTAGGATGTGCCTATAAATCTCCAAGTAAACACACTGAATGTTGTTTTTTTCTTATTTATTGTCAAAGTGATGTACAGAGAGGTTACAGTTTCATACGTTAGGCCTTGGGTACATTTCTTGTACTGTGTGTTACCTCCTCCCTCATTCTCCCCTCCTCCCTCCCCCTTTCCTTCTCCCCCCATGAGTTGTTCAGTTGGTTTACACCAAATGGTTTTGCAAGTATTGCTTTTGGAGTTGTCTGTCTTTTTATCTGGTTTTTAAAAAAATACACTGAGACTTGATAAATTATACAGGTCTTTGAGACCATAGGAACAGATCACAAAGGCCCAAATCTATGTGCATATAATCATAAATAAAATATTTTTTAGGAAATGAACTCCAAGAAATGGAAACAAGAGATTTTTGTTGTTTGCTGTTGTTATTTTTGTTGTCTTTTCCTTTTGTCATTTTAGTTTATTTGTCTTTAGGAAGGTAAGGGGGAGCACAGAAAAGATGGGATAAAGGGTGAACAAATTCAGCTGTGGTACTCACTAGACACTGGAAAATGAACTATATACATCTTGGGGGTGGGAACAGGAGGGGAAAACTGGGAGAGAGGGAGGGAAGGGGTAACATGGTTCAAAAGAAATGTACTCATTACTTGACTTATGTAACTGTAACTCCTCTGTATATCATTTCTATAATAACAATAAAATATACACTTTTAAAAAGAATCACTAGAGAGAAATTTGGCACAAATAGAGATAAATTTCCTAAAAGGTATTACACTCATAATGTTTTTCAGTTAATAATTTAAAGCAACATTTTGTTGGTAAGAGAAGAGAAAATAATATTGGCAATCTTTTCCCCCAAAGTGTTTTTTTGTCTGCTTTAATAATGGCTGGTCTTGCCTTGCACAAGAAAACATCTCCCAAATGGGCTCTGACATAAGCTCAGACTCTGGTGACTCCTAAGGGAAAAAAGAAATTTCAACCTGTAACACCCAGAAGCCCAATGTGGGAACAGAAACAAATTTCTGGGAGCAGAGGGCTGGGCGCTGTCATTCTTGGTTGAGATTAGAAAGAGATCAGGCCCTTATTTAAATTTAAAAAAAAAACAAACACATAGCATAAGATACCGTAAGTTCCTCATGTCTATAATTCCAAAGAAAAAGTAACAAGAATTCAGACCCATAGCTCACTTTGCTACAAGAGCAGTAGAAAACTGTGTGCAGAGTGCACGTAAGAACTAAGAATGGCTCGGAAGACAGTAGAGAGAAGAGACCCAGACAGGAAGGGGTTTTCCATCAGAAAGGAGGGGCAGGGCTGGCTCAGCAGGAACAAAGAGGTCTCAAAGAGCTCCTGGGAATGGTTTGATGACAACATAGCCCAGCCATCAAGAACCTGCCAAGGACTTAAGGAAATAATTTCCTAAGTTTAATAATGTCCATCACATCACCCTGGGTCCTGGACCCCCTCCCCAGGGGATGTGAGATGTGAGGATCTGCTTTGCCAACAACTTCTCAGTGTGATGATGTCGCTGCTGGGGCAGAGCCTGCTGCTCAGATGTACTCAAACCCCCTATAGGAAATCTGGGCAGAAGGAGGAACTCCAGGACAGGGAGGGTGTGCTGGGATTATCTGGATGGAAACATACTTGCATTCTTCACAGTATACACACAGGAACTAAGATTTGTGCCCACTATGGAGATACAGCCAAATGCCTTCCTCAATCTGTTTGCTTAGTTTCTCTCCCAGAAAGCATCACTTCCTAGTCAAGTACAGTGCTGGATGGAGTTCTTAAGTACACCCCTGAATATTAGTGACATATTCCTCCAACACTTCATGGGAAAAAGTCACTAAGTGCTAGAGTCCCTTTGCAAGTATAAAGTATGGTGAATAAATTAGATACAAGATAAATAATGATATTTTCCCAAAGTATATCAGATTTAGTAGGGACCATTACCCTGTGATCTACAAGACTGCATATAACGGGCTCCGAGCTCCCTCTCCAACACTGTTGGCTCATTCAGGTCACTCACCATCCCCAGACCACCTGCCATCCTTTGAAAAGCCCAAAGTCACAGGCACACAGATGGACAGATGAATACACATACACATACGCATGCTCATGCACACGCGCGCGCACGCACGCACGCACGCACACACACACACATATACACACCTTGAGGGAACCTCTGTGCTGTTCCCTTCACCACTGACAATGACCTAGCAAATTTTATATATAGGAGTGTGAGTGTGCATGTGTGTGTGTGATTTCTTCAGAAATTAAGCCACAAGGGCTGGGAATATGGCCTGGTAGTAGAGTGCTTGCCTCATATACGTGAAGCCCTGGGTTCGATTCCTCAGCACCACATATATAGAAAAAGCCAGAAATGGCACTGTGGCTCAAGTGGTAGGTAGAGTGCTAGCCTTGAGCAAAAAAAGAAGCCAGGGACGGTGCTCAGGCCCTGAGTTCAATCCCCAGGACTGGCAAAAAAAAAAAAAAAAAAAGGAGGTGGTGGGGAGGGAGGAGGAGAAAGAAGAAGTGAGAGGAGGAGGAGAGGAAGAGGAGGCAGAGGAGGAAGAGAAATAATTAAGCCATAAGTCATAGAAAATCGCATGACTGAATCAGTCCCAGGAGAAACAGGTATGAGAACCCAAAAGAGATGATATTTTCCCTAGGCCATCCAGAAGGTCTACGGTCTTCAGCCATAATTGCTTTGGATATGTGATATGACTGCATAAATAATGTCAAAAGGGCTTTTTTTTAAAGTCCTCATTTTTTTATCCAAACATAGGAGTGCCACAATCTCATAATGCTTTGCACTATCACCATCTTTCTTGGAGACCTTGGAGAGCTTCATGTCACATGCTTCCACCTGAGCAAAGTTTGAATTTCAATTACGTCTTCCAAAAGATCTCATTAAATTTTATTCTAAGTATCCTTTCACATTAGGATCTTTAACAATGCGAGAGAGAGAGAGAGAGAGAGAGAGAGACTCTTTCTAAATCAAAATGTACCCCAGTCTTCAGTGCAGTGATAACCCCCCCTTCTCCACCCCTCAGCCATCCTATGTTCTACTTCAGTGAAACCAAAGAGCTAGAGAAACTACAGAAAGGAGTGAAAGTGGCTTCCAATGTAAAGTGATAAGTAGTTCAGGAAAAACAACTTTTCTTAACATCAAAGTCTACAAACTCTCAGGTACTGAGTTTGGAAATTTACCATACTGCTGTATTAAATGGCATGGAGACATTCCACCTACCAGCATACTCTTCTTTTTTTCCCCAACTGACTTTTATTTCTGTTTTTGGTATCATCAGCAAAGATGCAAGGGTAATTCAGGGAAATACATCACTTTAAATCCAGGAGGGGAAAATGTACTATGTCAGGCACACCTTGTGCTCCAGCAGATGAATAAAAGCAGAACAAAGTCAGCAGCATTAAATAAGTGCTTTTGGCCACGCTCATTAGAAGCAGTCTCTCCTTCTTCAGTGATATAAATTTAATTTCTCTGTTGTATGAAGCTCAAATTTTCATTCATTCCCTAAAGGCTACACCAAATAAAATCATGTTTATTCTAAATGATGTTTTTCAAAAAGAACATAAAATTCACTGAGGCTTGACATTGCTTTCTGACACACTGAGAGATGATGCCTCCCTCACCCCTGCCCGGCCACCCAGGCTGACAAACTGCCCCAAACATCACCTTGGCCCAAACCACCACTTTGTGTCAAATAAGGGTCTGTAGGACAAGGTTTAAGGACTGAACTGTGCAATCACAGCACTTCATTTCCCCCAGTTCTGGGATGGCTAGTTAAATCCTCCCTCTGCGGAGCCTACTCCACGGCCTCAGAGGCAAGCTGCTGGCTTATCTTAAGACACCCTCTGAACAAAGGCTGGAGTTTTTTAGGTTTTCTTTAAGATCCCAAACTGGGGCGTGAACTCTGTGCCTGAAGCTTCTGCTCATTAGCTAGACCAGCTCTACCAACTGAGACACGCCTCCAACCCCTACCAGTTTTGTAGTTTTTTTTTCCAGACAGTGAACACTTACCAGTAACAATCCCAAACTCAACAACACAAGACATTTTCTCAGTGTCACAGTGGTATCTGGAATCAGGAAAGGTGAGAGAACAGGCATTAGGTTGCCTGTTCTGTAAGGTGACCAACTGCAGTCACTGGCACAAGGAACAGTCCAGAGAGCTGGTGGCCAAGGGCAGCTTGAAGTGAGGCAAGGGGTACGATCAAGCTGGTGGTATGGGGGAGCCCTGGAGCCCCCCACAGAAAGTCCGATTGAGGACTCTATTCTGCACCAACTACATTCTCCACCATCCTAGGCAGGAATCCTTCCCCGAGTCTGACACCAACACCCCAATCTCCCACCATCCGTCCTTCTACAGCTCTTGCCAGTAAGAATCCAAGACTATCCACAGTCCATCTAAGAAAAAAAAAAATAGAACTTGATGGCCTCCTTTAAGTCAGCAGACAGTGTATCACAGTTCAATTCATCGGTGTACAAGTACAGTGCTTGCCACGCAGGTGCTCCACCACATGAGCCATACCTCCAGCCCTTTCCATTTTCATTTTAAGATAGTCTTAAACTGTTTCCCATGATGGCCTCAGACCTTGATCCTCTCCCTTTTTCCTCCTGAGAATCTACCTGAGAACACAGATGTGCACTATCAAGCCTACTTGTCAGTTGAAATGGGGCTCTCACTCATGGTTTGCCTAGCTAACCTCAAACCCACATTTCTCCCAGTCTGAGACTGTGAATACAGCTGTGTAGCTGAGATTACAGCTGTGAAGTATGGTGCCCAACCATCAGGATTATTGAAAGGTTGAAGGAAGCAGCCTAATAAAGCATTTGGCACAGAGCAGACACCAAACACAAATTACATTTTCCTCTTACTTAAATCATCTTGAGTATTTAGGAAAATAAGTCTCAACAAAATCATGCTGACAGTAAGAGTAAGGTTGCACTGCCCATCGAAATTCCCATGCAGCCTACCTCACACCTATCCCACAAGCAGAACAAGGAAATCAACTTCTAGAAGCCGTGCAAGAGTGCTCCCTGGAGATTTAAGTGCTTATAATGGAGGAAGAGTCTTGAAGATGAAACTCATGGATCTGTAATACTGGAATTTCAGATCTAGGTTAGAGGTAGGTAGTTGCAGGAAGACTTTATCTCTACCATCTGAATCCTAACACTGCCAGTCACTTGCACCTCTCTTCCTCCCCTGCAATGGAATCCTCTAAACTCCCTTGGCATCAGGGAAGAAAATAACTAGAGACAGAATACCAAAAAAAAAAAAAGCATTTTCTGCTAAATAAAATTTATGAGCCTGGTGCCAGTGGCTCACGCCTGTAATCCTAGCTTCCCAGGAGACTGAGATCAGAGGATCGTAACTTGAGGCCAGCAGAGCAGGAAAGTGACTCTTATCTCCAATTAACCACCAAAAGAATCAGGAAGTGGAGGTGTGGCTCAAGTGGTAGCATGCTAGCCTTGAGCAAAAAAAAAAAACTCAGAGACAACACCCAGGCCCTGAGTTCAAGCTCCAGGTCAAGTATGTGTACGTATACGTACACATACACACACACATGAATACAATGCAAAGAAATGTAACAGAATATAACTCTATGTATGGTTAAAACCTGATCTCCAAGGAAATCTAGAAACAAACAAACAAAAACAAAGAGACCACACACACCATCTAGGAATGATGGAGAGGAGTGTTCTTACAAGCCTCCTATTTTCCCTTATGAAATGGATTGAATGTACTCAATATATGTTTTTCCCCTGAAAAATGCATGTGTTGAAAAATCCAGAGCAATCAATGTGCAAAAATTAGATTAGTAGAATAGTAAAGGCTAGGATTGGGAGATAAATCATTGTTCTATTTATATGTCTCAGAAAATAATATTTTCCTTTCTGTAATTGGAGATTCAGTTATTTAGTTGACATAAGGTATCTAAAATAAATCATGTTTAATGTCCAAAAAAACCATGCCTTGTGTAAGTTTCCTATTTCTGCTGTGACAAATAGCCAAAATTTGGCACCTTAATACAAATTTGTCATCACATAATTCTGTAAACTGAAAGTCCAACACAGAACTTATGTGTCTAAAATCAGTGTCAGCAGAGTGATGACTTTCTGAAAGCTCCAGACAGAATCTGCTAGCATGTCTTTTCTTGGCTCCTGGCCTCTTTGCCCCCATTCTTGGCAAGACAAGCTCTTCTCACACCACCATCAATCTGACTCGGCTTTTAGGGACTCACGGTGATTACACTTGGATAATCCAAGATCATCTCCCAATCTCAAAGTGCTTAACCTCCATCATATCAGCAAAGACCCTTCTGCTAGAGAAGGTAGGATATTCACATGCTCAAAGGAGAATGGGAAGATTAAGGCCATTAGAATGATGAAGATTAATTAGGACTTGCATAGAGGGGCATCTAGAAGCTTCCTGAGAGTCGCCAGTTCTCAGTTGTTCAAAGGGACCATTTCAGAGAAGAGTTCACTTTTCTCTAAAGGCAAAACCATTTTAGCATGGCAAAGGGAATATACAGTGCCAAATGATAGGATGGTTTTGATTTTTATATTAATCACTACACATGATCCGAAAATGATAATTATAGGAATGCTCTTAAGATTCTAAGGAAAGCCACTCACCACTGGTAACCATGGGGATGGTAATTTTGAAAACTGTGCTAACTTCCTTTATGTGAGAGCAGATGAGACTGAAGCCTTGGTCCGCACAGTTTGTTCTAGAAGAATGGGGCCTGAAATGTCCACGTTGCTTTTTCCTGAAATAGCAGGAATATATGAAATGACTGTGACCATTAGATTTTTTTAATGCTGTGGTATCTGTGCAGCAGGATAGATAGATGAGGAGACAGGGAAATTATTTTAACAGTATCAAAAGAGCCAGATTCAGAAGGTAAACCCACAAGGTAAACTGAAAAAGCAAATAAACTCCCCTCCCAACATATGTTAATGTGTTTAATGTTAACTTGCAAGATCAGGAGATATAAGAGGAAGCTATGCACATCTGCCTTCTCTTTTGAGACAGAGAAGAAACTAACTCTGTCTTATCCTTAAAAATTGTTTCACAAGGGCTGGGGATATGGCCTAGTGGCAAGAGTGCTTGCCTCGTATACATGAGGCCCTGGGTTCAATTCCCCAGCACCACATATACAGAAAATTGCCAGAAGTGGCGCTGTCAGAGTGCTAGCCTTGAGCAAAAAGAAGCCAGGGACAGTGTTCAGGCCCTGAGTCCAAGCCCCAGCACTGGCCAAACAAAAAAAAAAAATTGTTTCACAAACTCAAGGAACTCTACATGGATGAGTAAAGACAGAAAAACATGAAAGGCATGTCTAGCAAAAGAAAGTCCTGCAGGCTACCAGTGGTTGGAGTGGGCCTCACTGTCTTATCCATTCAGAATCACTGTAAAAGGATTGAGAGTCACTGCCCTGCTCAACACGTATAAAAGCTGCAGATAGGAATCACCATTTTGAGTCTTTATCTCTCTTTTCCTACATGGAGAGAAGGAAAAACTTCCCTTTGTCCATTTCTCTCTACTTAACCCTTTTCTACTGAAATAAATCCTTGCCAAAACTTTCACTTTGTGAGACCCCATGAAACACTTTCCACGAGGGAATCTCAAGGGAAGGCTAAGGGAAAAAGCCCTTATCCATTCTCTAGTGACAATTTGAAGTATTGAAAGCGATTATGAAGCCAGACCACTGGTGGCTCATGCCTGTAATCCTAGCTACACAGGAGGCTGACATCTAAGGATCAAAGTTCAAAGCCATCCTAGGCAAGAAAAGTCCATAAGGTCTTTATCTTCAATTAGCCCCCAAAAAGCAAGAAGTGAAGCTATGGCTCAAGTGGTAGAGTGCTAGCCTTGAGCAGAAAAGCTGAGGGATAGTACCCAGGATTGGGTTCAAGCCTCAGGACCTGCATGCACACACACACACACACACACACACGCACGCACGCACGCGCACGGGCACACACACACACACACACACACCTTGCATTAGTATCCTTTGAACTGAGGCATTCCCTCCCACTGTCACTTTACAAACACCTTCAGCACCTGGAAAGACTAAATTCATGGATAAACAATAAACATACAGTGACCAAAAAAAAAAAAAAAAGACCCTCAAACAGGCCATGCAATGTCCTTATCTTGTGACAAAAGGCAAAAGTGCTCCTCTCTTCATTGGAAGTGTTAACTTCTCAAACTCTTCTGGAGACAAAGACCAAGATAAGGGTCAACCAGGCCACACCTGTGACTTGAATTGGTTGCAACTGTTTTAACTTTCTCACTTCCCTGCCTTCAATTATCCTTATTCCACCTGAAACCAAGGTCTTTTGACCCTCTAACAAATGTCAGAAGACAGCTAAAAATGCACCATCTTTTCATGGTTGTCTCTGCCCTTCACAGTACCGTATCTGTACTTGGCATATGAGGCGAGAATGGCCAGACCTAACGTTGTATTCCTGAACTCTGAGCCTGGCGTCTAAAACCAGTAGCAGGACGCACAGCAGGTAAGGGAAAGAGAGAAGTACAAACATATGATATAGAAAATAATCACAGGAGAGGCTGGGAATATGGCCTAGTGGTAGAGTGCTTACCTCCTATACATGAAGCCCCAGGTTCGATTCCTCAGCACCACATATACAGAAAATGGCCAGAAGGGGTACTGTGGTTCAAGTGGCAGAGTGCTAGCCTTGAGCAAAAAAAGAAGCCAGGGACAGTGCTCAGGCCCTGAGTTCAAGGCCCAGGACTGGCAAAAAAAGAAAGGAAGGAGGAAGGAAGGAAGGAAGGAAGGAAGGAAGGAAGGAAGGAAGGAAGGAAGGAAGGAAGGAAGAAAGAAAGAAAGAAAGAAAGAAAGAAAGAAAGAAAGAAAGAAAGAAAGAAAGAAAGAAAAGAATCACAGGAAAATCTAAATCATCAAAAATATTGAGCACCTCTCCATTAATAATAAAAGCACTGTTCCTGGTGACTGTGCTTAGGGATGAGGGATGAGTTAGTACTGGAGGCCAGAACTAAAGCATGTTCTTTAGTTTTGTTTTTAGTGGCCATACCTGGGCACTGTTCCTGGGCTCTTCTGCTCAAGGTTAGCACTCTACCACTTTGCTCCACAGTGCTTCTTCCAGTTTTCTGGTGGTTAATTTGAGATAAGAGTCTCACACATTTTCCTGCCCAAGCTGGCTTCAAACCATGATCCTCAAATCTCAGCATCCTGAGTAGCTAGGATTAGAGGCATGAACTGCCAGCAACTGGCCTAAACCATGTTTTGAACTAGGCAGAATAGCTCTAGAGCAGTGCATCTCAAATTTCCACATGCCTGTGTGCCTCTTACCAGAAAATTCAGAAAGCACAGAAGGAGCCCAAGATCTGCAAGTCTAACATGCTTCCAAGAGATGGAGAAACCAATGTTGCTAATCCAGAAACCACATTTGGAGTAGCAAAGACCTAAGACAGTATTTCTAAACAAGCTCACTGTGCTTAAAACTCACCTGGGAGCCAGGATATGGTGGCTATAATCTTAGTTACTTAGAAGAGTGAGGTCCAAGGATATAGGCTCAAAGCCAGCCTAGGCAGAAAACTCAGAGAGGATTCTTATCTCTACTTAACTAGCAAAAAAGTAGGAAACTGAGGTGTGGCTCAAGTGGTAGAGTGCCAGTTGTAAACATGAGAAGCCTGGATGGATTCTAGCTCCCAGTATCAGCACAAACACACATACACACCCTCACCTGGGGAAATTTTATAAACAAAAGCAGCAGAGGCCTTTCCCATAACTGATTACAATTAGCTACAACAATACTTACGGAACAGTATTTTTTTTTATTAAAGTTCCCATTGTAATCTTAATGTGCAGCTATCACTGAGTACATACCATTCAAGATTTATTGTTACAACTCTTGAAAAAATCTCAAGCAATGGCTCTCCAAGTGTGAATGCTAAGCCAGAAATACCAGCATCACCAGGGAACTGGTCAGAAAATAACAGATACACACCCCAAGCTAGTTGAGTCAGAAACTCAGGCAAGGCCTCAAAGTGAGGTTTTTAACCAACTTCCCAGGTGGTGATGATGCACTAGCCCAGAGCATCTGATCCCAATCAGAGATGCACATTCGAATTACCTGGAAAGTGTTTCAGAATCACAGTTGCCCTGGCCTCACCCAAGTTTCTGAATCAGTTGGTGAGGGCATAGTCCTTCTTCCAATAGGACTAAAAATATCTATAGGTATCTCAGACCTGTTTCCAGACCAAGAAACAGGAGTGCCCCTCTCTTCTTATTTATTCATTTCTTTCGCATATTTTAGAGTACTTGCCATGCCCCAGTTGGTGTCACATCCTTAGAGGAAACAGAAAGGAGACCACCAATAAGCAAGCCATCCCATTCTCACAATTTAACACAAGGCCAAGCTGTGTAAGGAAGAAGTCAACCAAGATGGCGGAGATGGACTGAAATAGTGTCTATGCCAGTTGCTGTCTTTCTCTGCTGTTTTCCCCTTCTAATAAACTTTTCTATCACTAATACTACGTTCACATCTTGCTGCGATTCTTGATGGATGCAAGGAGTGGGGTTGTTTAGCTGCTCTAAACTGTCTAGTAACATAATTAGGGCTTTGGCTGGGAAGTTGGGAATTAAGCATGTCTTTTGCTCACTTGGACTGAATGAAAGGTTACATATTTTGGTGCCATGACTTGGACATGCTATTCCTGATATGGATATGGCATTTTCAGAATCAAATATCTTCTCATGTGTCCTCGGTATCTTGGGTCCAACCAGTCTGTCTCTGTAGGTGATAGAACCATCCTCCCCACCTCTGTCTAGGTCGAGGACATTCCTGCCTGATCCATTCGGCAAGTGCTTTTCTGCTACTTGAAGTCTGACTGCTTTCTTTCCCACATCCAGTAGTCTGAGGTGGCTCAACGAGGCTGAGTTTTCTTTCTGGTTCTTCAGGATTTTTTTCTGCCTTCCTTCCAGGTGACTAAGTGGCAGGTGCTTCTTCTGCCAGGTTCTCAGCCTCCCCACTAGTGAGGATTATATTCATAAGCCACTAGCACTTAGCTTATAAGAAGAGAGAGAAGCCAGGCAGCAGTAGCTCACACCTTTAATCCTAGCTACTCAGGAGGCTGAGATCCAAGGACTGCAATTCAAAGCCAGCCAGAGCAGCAAACTCCCCATGAGACTCATCTCTCCAATTTACCACTCAAAAACTGGAATTGGAACTGTGGCTCAAAGTGGTTAGAATGCTAGCCTTGAGCAAAAGAACTCAGCAACAGAGCGCAGGCCCTGAGTTCAAGCCTCATGATTGACCAAAAAACAACAACAACAAAAACAAACAGAAGTCAAAGCAATGTGCACTGATTGGCAAATATCATGCTACTGGACAATCCTATACATGGATGAATCTAAAATATATTAGTCTGAGAAAATGATGGCAAGTACTGTCTGTGTGCACATAATAATCCAAAAATGCGAAAGCAACGCCCCACGAACTCACATACACAGTGTCATGGTCTGCCACCGGCCTGTGCCCCCTGATGAGTGGGAGGGGACCATAGTCCTACACCCCTCTTTATGCCAACCTTATAGGAAAGAGTTTATAACTTCAGCTACTAAAAGGGTCAGAATCGTTCTTCATCATCTCAATGGTATCTATCCGTTTTCCTAGGCAAACTGTGATGTAATCCAAGCATCTCTTCAAACTCCTCTCCACTGGCAGAGTGGTGTTTTCTGTTTGTTTATGTCATCAACCTGCAGAAGAGAGAAGCTTAAGATCAAAGTCATGCTCACTGTCCATCACATGGTTGAGAGTTGCAAGAACTGCAATAACCAGGATAAATCTAGGAATTTGCCACTGAAGACAGCAGCATTACGCCGAGGGAACTGTGAGATCCAGCAACATACTCTAGTAAGAGAACCTGAGGGTTCTGAGGAGCATGCGCCTTCAGATGCCACTTGAAGAAAAAGAGATAAATCCATCTTTCCCAGGTTTCCTTCCCCCAAAACAAAAATCTACTTACAAGCCCTGTCACCATAGCACTGGAGCACGATCCATCGACTTTGGAATCTTTATATTTTTTTCTTCCAATGGCAGTGTGTAGAGAGACTATTGTGCAGATATTTTTTTCCCTCATGTTTACATGTAGAGGCAGAAGAGTATATCTGCAGCTACATGGTAAGCTAAGTAAGGGGGAAACATTGAAAAGGTCAGTTTGAATGGAGATATGTCAGGAGCATGGTTTTAAAACTTAGTATGACTTCATGTAATTTGTTTATACATCCTATCATTTCACTTGATTTTTCCAGCTTCAGAGAAGAAATCCAAATCTTTGCCCAGCACTGAAGGTTCAGTGTCAGCCTGGCCTGTGCTATCTGCCCTGCCAAATTCTTGCTGGAGATAGATTGGGACACCAAAGCCCATTCTTCTTTGTCAAGCTTGGCCCAATGATACCTTCATTCCTCGTTACTTGTCACCACATAATTGATACTGTTGGTGAACTTTTTTCTGAAATGGGACAAAACTCTTATGGTTGTCTTTTGCTATGTCACTTAGGCATAATAATACAAATCAAGTGATTGTTGGGGAAAAGAAAGACAAAACTACAAAGACAGAAAAACAGGTCACTGGGGCTGGGAATATGGCCTAGTAGCAAGAGTGCTTGCCTCATATACATGAAGCCCTGGGTTCAATTCCCCAGCACCACATATATAGAAAATGGCCAGAAGTGGCGCTGTGGCTCAAGTGGCAGAGTGCTAGCCTTGAGCAAAAAGAAGCAAGGAACAGTGCCCAGGCTCTGAGTCCAAGCCCAGGACTGGCAAATATGTGTGTGTGTGTGTATGTATATATATATATATATGTGTGTGTGTATATATATATACATTTTCTTGTTTAATAATAAAGATTAAAAACATAGCAGCAAAGTTTTTACCTATTAAAAACAGCCAGAGTTAAGGAAAATAATGAAACCTAAGTGAAGAAAATGAAATGATTAAAGATCAAGTCAAGAAGAGTTAATTCTTCAAAAATAATAAAGTTGAATAAGTGCCCCAATTAACAAAAAGAGAGAACTAGCAAATTTCTTAAAACATATTAAAATGTAGGTAAAAACGATTCCAATAATACAAACAACTGTTTTAAAATAGGTATGCTATTCTAAACTATGTAATAATTCTCATTATCAGTATTCTATGAGCTATCTATAAAGATTCTGAGCTGCCACAGTATGCAATCATATACTGAAACAAGCAAAATATAAATAGAGCAATGAAGTGACAAGAGGATAAAAACAGCTATAAAAATGTTATGTCCTCAAAAAACAAATGGTACTAACAGAGTCACCAAAGCATTTCCTTAAGCTTCAAAAAAAAAGCAAAACCAATTTGCTTCTTTGCTGTTATCAAAACTATTCATAAATGAGAACAGCATGTAACAGATTTGTTTTTATGAGCTAAATGTGGTTTTGATCATAAAACTTAAAGACATCACCAAAAGAGAAAAAAAAGAAATGATAATCTCACTTTTGAACTTAAATCTAAAAATTAAAAATGACACCTACGCTACAAAGTATGAGCTTAGAGGACAAACTTTCTGGTAGGAGCCAGTCCAGTAAGGAACAAAAATACCCCAGAGGGGTCAGCCAACAGCACATGGTGGCAAAACCCCAGACCAATGGGGCTTGGTGGGAAATGCCAAGCCCTGTGTCAGGCATGGGACTACAAAACCAAGCCCACCAGATCACCCCCAGCACAAGACAGCTTACATTCTACTGGAGACATTAATCACAAGCATTTTTGAAATAAGGCAAAAAGGTAACTACGAGTCTTTACAAAGTCATATGGCTTTATTTAACAGACCTTGCCCTTGCCCAAGGGACTATTCTTGATTTAGGCAGAATGCAAATGTATTTGATTATTTCCCATTGGCAGGGCAGAGCCACTGTGAAGTCATGCATTGGTTTGCAGATTTTTATGCAAGGGAGATGCCAATGATTTTTTTCCTAGTCCAAAAGACAAGGTTATAGCTTTATTAGCCTATAGAACATTAACCTGTCATCTGTAAGGTAATGCACAAATATTCTCTCTGCCTCTCTCTCTGTATCTCATGCTTTTTCCCTTCTGACCTTCTTTCCTTCCTTCCATTTGTTTTGCCCTTCCTCCTTCCTTCCTTCCTTTGTGTGTGTCTGTGTATCTGTGTATTGTTTTTCACTAATGCTCTTTGAACTAGCCTAATCATGCTAGTTTCCTAAGTTAGATAACTAATAATTGGTGGTAGACAAAAAAAATCATATTTAACTTTTTGAAAAGTACACAGTTGATATATTCAACTAATACAACCGACTAATTTCAATTGCGATCAGGCCTGTGAAAGCAAAGGGCACCCTCTCCTGGCCCAGGGCACAGAGCTTAAGCCTGGAGGACTGTGTACAGAAATGAGGTAAAGGCGTGTGAGAGAGCCTGAGGTGACTCAGTGCCCCTTAGGGTAATCTTCCACCAGACCTCCCAAATCACAGAGTAAGAGAAACAAGAAGTGGTCCCCATAATTGCTAAAGGAAAGCTATCTTGTACTTCTATACCAAAGTAATCTTTAAAATAAAAATATTAATGACAGTGTCTGTTTTGTTCCAGGCCTTGACTACACACTTGAAAGTGAATTATCCTTTTGTTACTAGAAATTTAGGACAGCTAAGTTGACCTTGAGTTCTTGCACCTGGCAAGATGCAAGCATAGCAAAAGTGATAGGAAAGTTTATTTACTTTTTTTTTGGCATATCTATGCCACTTGCTCTCTTTCCCTGCCATATTTCTCGTGTGTGTGTGTGTGTGTGTGTGTGTGTGTGTGTGTGTGAGAGAGAGAGAGAGAGAGAGAGAGAGAGAGAGAGAGAGAGAGAGCGAGCATGCTAGTAGTACTGGGGATTAAACTCAAGGCCTGGGTGCTGTCCCTTAGCTGTTTGGCTCAAAGCTGGTGCTCTACCACTTGAGCCACAGCTCTACTTCTGGCATGTTGGTGGCTAATTAGAGAGAAGACTTTTAGACTTTTTTGCCCAGACTGGCTGTGAACCATGATTCTTAGATCTCAGCCTCCTGGGTAGCTAGGATTACAGATATGAACCGTAGGTCCCAGGTGAGAAAAGTTTTATTAGAAGAGAAACAAGCAGAAAAAGAGAGCACATGACATAGACATTCCACCAAGAGACATCACTTCTCCCCCTCTCAACCTTCTTGCACTGCCTGCAGTGTTACAGAATTTGTCCTTGGTTAAATTAAACAGAGGAAATTGGGAGTCCTTAAGGAGAATTAGAGTCCTTGAAGACTGCTTTCTGATTGGTGGAGATCTCCTTGTTTGCTATAAGGTTACTTAAATGGCGTTGCACCTCCTCATTCTTTTGTAGCCCCCTGCCCCCATTACCTTGTCAAGCAGGTTTTGATTTATCAGGTTTTCCTGCCAACTGCAAATTGCATGGACCTCAATTCCCTGATTACCTGCTTTTCTACTATCTCCTAACACTGGTTGATATTTAAGACAACCCTGAAGGTAGGTACCATTATGATCTGCATATTACAGAAGCAGGCTCTATTTCATGCCCAATGTCACATACTAGGTAGGCCTTCTCTCATTTTAATCCTTATTTCTTTTGCTATCCTGTCACTCTCCCGGAGATATTTCTTCTAGTTTGTGCCATTTTATATTGAAGAAGTATATTATCTTCATTTTAACCATATCCCTAGCAGAGTAAAACATGCATGGTACAAAGGGATTGAGAGGCTGATATAAGTTGGAGGTTCACTAGAAGTGTCTAAAGTTTCTGAAGCCTCCCAGTACAGTGGGAAGCAGGGATTGCTCCAAGGGGCTCTTCAACAATCAAGACTGTCTGGCTGCAACCTGCCTGCTCCTTGTCTTTGCTTTTTACTGCTCCCAGAACAGCTCTCTCTGTGATTTTTGTCTCATCCACAAGCCTTGGATGGAGCACTTGGCAGAAGCTTTTAGCTCAGACAAGTGGGAAAAGGCCTGTCCACAAGTTTACCTTGCAACTGGTTCTGAGCTCCTCCCAAATCGTCTGACTTTGAGCCAAGAACTGAAATCCCATTATAAGCATAGCCCTCTGCTCTGATTGCCTGTACGTTTTCAAGACTCTGCTAATTGGTTTTCCAGTCCTCCTTTTCTTTTGCTATTGCTACTTCCTTCTCTTAAGCTGAAGAAGAGTCTATTAGAAAATCATTATTCAGCTACGTGTGTGTGTGTGTGTGTGTCAGTCCTGGGGCTTTTACTAGGGGCCTGGGTGCTGTCCTTGAGCTTTTTTGCTCAAAGTTAGTGCTGTATCACTTGAGCCACAGCTCCACTTTTGGCTTTGTTTTTTGTGTTTGTTTGTTTTGGGGGGTGGTAATTAGTTCGAAATAATGTCACAAGTCAAGTGCCCGTGACTCATGCCTGTAATCCTAACTACTCAAGAGGATGAGATCTGAGGATCATGGTTCAAAGTCAGCCTGGACTAGAAAGCCTGTGAGACTCTTACCTCCAATGAACCACCAGAAGTGGCACTGTGTCTCAAAGTGGTAGAGTGCTAGCCTTGAGCAAAAAAAGCTCAGGAACAGCACCCAGGCTCTGAGTTGAAGCTCCATGACAAAAAAAAAAAAAAAAAAAATTCACAGACTTTCCTGCCCAGGCTGGCTTTCAACTGAAATCCTGAGATCTCAGCCTTCCTGAATAGCTAACTAGAAGTGTAACTGTGAGCACCATTGCCTGGTTTCAGCCACCTTCCTCAATCTTACCTTCAAAGATAATACGTATTTCATCTATATTACAGGAGTTTTTATGGAGGTGGAGCAGTGCCAGGGATTAAACTCCGGGCCTTGTGGTTGCTTAGGCAGGTATTCTCTCTTTGAGCCACACTTCTGGTCCTTTTTAGTTTTCAGATAAGTGTCTTGTACTTGCTTGCCTAGGTTTGGGGACCTACTTCCCAAATAGCTGAGACAACAGGCATATTCTACAATTCCTGGCTTGTTTTTGAGATAGGATTTCATTAACTTTTGCCTCAAACTGTGATCCTCATATTTCTACCTTTTTCTAATGCCTTTTTCCCTTACAGCTTAGAGTCCATTTCCAGTAATGGCTCTGGTGACTTCCTTTATAATCTTAACCAGTCTACAATGTTATTTAATTATCCTTTATAATCTTAACGAGTCTACAATGTTATTTAATTATCAGAATATTCAAACTAAGGCCCCTCAGAGACCATCTAGACAATGTTTACATTTCACAGTGATAACCTCCACCAAGTTTTTTCATCAGACCTTCCCAGCTGCACGTTCTTTGAGAACCAAGACACCTAAACTTCTTTTGTACTTCATTTGCTATATTTAATAGATATTCTGTAGACCTTCTGTCCAAGAGCCTTTACTCTAAGTTGAATGGGGTTAGAAGTTGTTGGGGTCAGCTGCACCTTTAAGGGGCCACAGCTGACCTCGGCCTGTCCCTCCCCTTCCTGTCTTTAACAGGAAGAGAAGCCCCTGTCCCTGGGGCTAGCACGTGTGCTATGGTGGAGGGGTACCCCAGGGGCCCATCCATAGGGGGCTGGACCTCTGCCAACAAAGGAAGTCTTCTGGCATCATTTGAGGGACAGCTCCTTGGGACCAATCAGGGGCCCCTCTCTTGTGCCCGCCTTTGGGGTATATCTGGGAGGCTCCTCATTTGAATAAACAGAAGCCCTAGAGGTTTTCTCCAGGGGCCCACGCATCCGTGTCGTTCTTGGCGGTTTTGGGGCACCCTGCGACCACACGCCACCGAGGCTACCTGTGGCCATCGCTCCCGCATGAGCGATAATGGACCACCCAGGAAGGGGCGGACAAGCCCCTTCCCCCCCCCCAAGCGAGGGGAAGTCGAGAGAGAGAGAGAGAGCCCACAGAAGTGACAGATCAGGACACACAACGTGTGTGTGTGCGCGCACACCAGTCCTGGGGCTTGAACTTAGGGCTTGGGTGCTGTCCCTGAGCTGCTCTACCATGAGCCACAGCCCCACTTTTTGGTGGTTAATTGGAGATAAGAAGCTCACAGACTTTCTTGCCCAGGGTTGGCTTCAAATCACAATCCTCAGATCTCAGCCTCCTGAGTACCTAGATTACAAGCATGAGTCACCAGCACCCAGCAACACAAGGTTTTAAGTGATATCTAAGGTTTTAAGCAGATATCTAAGGAAGTTTCATCCCAGCTCAGTGGAGTCCTTTGAGGTATTTCTAGTTTCTTCTGTTTGCTTATATTATGTAAGTAGTATATGGATGTGGCTACATCTACACTCTTGTAAAAGACTCAGACCATCTGCTAGGACTATCTTAGACATACACTATTACCATTGAGAGAATCCAGAGAGTCTATGTTTCTTTGAGTCTGGCTTACTTCACTTAGTATGATTTTTTTTCCCAAGGCTTTCCATTTCCTTTCAAATGGGGTAATGTCATTCTTTCTGAGAGAAGCATAGTAATCCATTGTGTATATATACCACATTTTCTTGATCCATTCATTTACTGAGGGGCATCTGGGTTGGTTCCATATTTTAGCTATGATAAATAATTCTGCAGTGAACATGGTTGTGCTGGTAGCTTTAGTGTGGTCTTGTTTGTGAACCTTTGGGTAAATGATCACAATAGCTCAATAGCTATGTACATATGATCACATAAGATGATGTTAAGTGAAATGAACTCCAAGTTATAGAAACAAGTGGTTTAACATTGTTGTTGTTATTTTTAATGTACTATGTGAAATTATTTCTTTTTTCTTTTGTTTATCTTCCCTATGGTTTAGTCCCTGTTGTCACTGTATTTGAGTTTGGTATCCTGGATTATATTATATATATATATATGTTTATATATATATATATATGTTTATATATATGTTTATATATATGTTTATCAAAATCAGGGAGGAAGGGGAACATTAAAATGGTGAGGCAAAGGGTAAAAGGCAAACAAATGCAACAGCAATACTTACAAGACAATATGTTGTAAACCAACTGTACAACTTAGGGTGGGAGGAATTGGAGAGTAGGGAAGGTGTGAGAAAAATGAGGGAGGAGGTAACAAGTTTAGCAAGAAATGCACTCACTACCTTAAGTATGTAACTGTAACCCCTCTGTACATCATCTTGACAATAAAAAAAAATACTCAGGCTATACAGAGTAAAATAGACAGAACCTCCAAATTTTCTTCTTTTGCTTCTTTTCACCAACATTGACCACTACTTAAATTATTTTGGTCTTTCTTTTTAAATATATTTCCTCTTCCATATGTAGGTTTTTCTTTTACATAAATGAAATGATTCACTGTTTGACAAATTATTTTCCCACCTCAAATCACATAGTAAGACCTTTTCCTGCAAGGTGCTGGTGGCTCACTCCTGTAATTCTACCTACTCAGGAGGCTGGGATCTGAGGATTGTGGTTTAAAGCCATCCCAAGCAGGAAAGTCCAGGACACTCTTATCTCCAATTAACCACCAGAAAACCAGAAGTGAAGCTTTGATTCAAAATGGTAGAGTGCTAGCTTTGAGCAAAAGCGCTCAGGAACAGAGCCCAGGCCCTGAATTCAAGCCCCACAACTGACAAAAAAAAAAATTTCCTCTCAGTACACATATTTAGTGATCTAGCATGTGGATGTCCTAGAAATTACTTAGCCATTCTTCAACTGTTGACCCTTGAAGATTTTTGCTACAGTGAATAATGTAGCACCTATGTGACTACTGACTTGGAATACAGTCCTGGAATGGCATTGATAGATGTTTATTTCCTCTGAGCAACTAGATCAAAGGTAGAAAGGATAGGCAAATCATTCTACCTCCTTTGAGCCCACATTCCTGGCTTCCTGACCTCACACATAGAATTATTCAACTTTAAATGAGATAAAGTTATGCAAAGTGTGTGGAAGCCATGAACTGCTCAGAAATGCAAGGAACTACAACTCAGAGTGATACAGGTTATTCTTTTAATTAATCATATCTATGAGGGTTTTTCTCTATTTGTTTGGGGGTTTGTTTTGTTTTGTTTTGTTTTTGCTGGTCCTGGGGCTAGCACTCTGGGTTTGGGCATTGTCCCGGAGCTCCTTTTTACTCAAAGCTCATGCTCTATCACTTGAACCACAATGCCACTTCCAGCCTTTTCTGTAATTGGAGATAAGAGTCTCACAGACTTTCCTACCCAGGCTGGCTTTGAACCGTGATCCTCAGATCTCAGCCTCTTGAGTAGCTAGGATTACAGGCATGAGCCACCAACACCGGGCCCCATGATTCTTTAGCATTCATGGAGGAGTCTTTATGACTCCTCCTTTCTATTAGGAAGTTTTTCTGTTCCCAACTCTAATCATGTGGCTCTAAGGAAGGCTGCTAATCACAGCACATAATGATTAGTCCAAAGTAGACATGTGACATCTACAGGTCCAATAAAGACTTTTCTCTCCAAAGCCTTTCTCCAAGTATGCCAAAAGAAAAAATGCATTTCTCACTAGACCTTAAATTGTGAGATTCAGTATGGTATAACACTACCAGTGTCCCTGTGGAAAGATGCAGAAATGCATGGCTTGGTGAAAGATGTAGAGCCTAGTCCAGGTTCCTGAGCCATGGCTTTATCCCTACTCTTCTTCAGGACATGTATGCTCCTAATAGACTTCCTGTTGCCTAACTAGATTGGATTAGGCACACATATACTATGGTTCCATTTCTGCAAACTTTCACCTAATCTCTCCATGGATCTTCTTTTCACAGGCATTCTGCTCACTGGCCAGCATTCAAAAAGATTATTTTTAGTGAAAGGATGGTTTTGCTTTGCTTCCTTTCTTTGAGTAAGATAATCACATATGAATTCCAACAGAGTATTTTGACAGGAAAAGCATGAAACTCCTTTAGGTAAGACAGACTCAGGTTCAAATTTCTAATCATTTACAATAGCCTGATTACTGTCCAGGAAGAAAACACATCCTTTGCAATGTACATAGTTACTATTAGGATCAAAATCAAAACAGTACTAAAATGTGACAAATTATTACCAGTTAATAATAACACTTATAATTTATTGAACACATAATATGCTAGAGGTCCTGGGCTGATATGCTAATTTATAAAGAAACTATATCCAGCTTTACTTAATCACTACAGTATTCAAATTAGCTGAACTTTCTTTAATTCTATGTAAAAGGATATGATAGCAACCAAGTTTCTTCAGCTTGGTAACAACTAAGATATCCATATTTTCCAAACATTGAAATCTACCTGGATACTTAAAATCTACTTGAAGTCTTACAAAATGCATAAAATTTTTTACCAGAGACTATTTCTTGGTAGAGAAATAACTGTGTCCTTTAATTTCCTTCTATCCTGGCTATCAGATATGTTTAAAAATGGTCTAATAAAAATGTACTCAAAAGAAGATTTGTCACCATTTCCTCTTTGACCTCTTCTTAAGTCTTCAGAGCTCAGTCAGGAAGCAGAGAATAAAGCCTGTACTAGACTTGAATTGTTTTTAGTTGAAGTGCACTTAAGCAACAGCAGGGCATCCTAGCTAGGGAAAACATGCATGACTTACAGAACTGCAGAGACTTTAATCATTCTATCCACATCACATAAAGCTCTGGAAAGTTAACCGATCCTGAGGTAAAGTCCTTGATCGGCTACTTACTCTATCAGGGCCCTTGGGCACCCTCCTTTTGCCTCTCCCCTCCCCTCCTCTCCATCCTTGTTTTTTCAACTGTAAAATTAAAAAGAAAAACAAAAGCTCAGCACATATGGTTATTGTGATGATCAAACAAAATTTTACATCTATGCTTGGGAAATGAACCAATCAGCACTGTGCCTGTGATATGTTGTGTTCAATAAGTGATTAGTATTACATCGACTTTTAGTAAGAACACTTCACACTTGAATGGCCATTTTGTTTTGCTCTTAGTAACAGTACAAGGAACAAGTGTTCTCCCCACTTCAGAGATGAACAAATTGAGATTCAGAAAGAGGGGAGAATGTTGCCAGCTAGTAACTAGAAAGTCTCAAAGCAAGTCACTATGAACCAGTGTGGCTTCTTTCACTCTTTGCAATACTCCCTCCATGAAGAAACAATATTTTTTTTAATTATAGAACACCTCTGAAGTGCCCAGCATGATTCTAAGTACTGAGATTAACTATTAACAGTTCTAACTATTGACACTAAATCAAACCACACAAAAATCTCTGCTCATTCTTGAAGATATCAAAGAAAGAGTAAATAGGCACAAGATTTGATATGTGAAAGGGAGAACAGCATTACAGAGAAAATCGAAGCAAGGAAATGGGAGTAGGCCTAGGAGTAAAGATGAAAATTAGATGGGATGATCTGAGCTGGCCTCCTGTAGAAAATGACATTTGAGTGACATCTAGGGAAATAGAGAACCCACAAAGACAGTGATGGCTGGTGGGAGGAGATTCTATCTGAAAACAACAAGAGCATACAACCAAAATCATCTGTTTAATGAGCATAAAGCCCTGAGCTCAAACCCCAGTGAAGCCAAAAAAGAAAAATACATAAATGCTTCCTTGATCCATTATCATTATTTTTTAAATTTTTATTGAAAATAATTCCCTTGCCAGGTACCAATGGTTCATGCCAATAATCTTAGGAGGCTAATTAGGAAGCTGAGATGTGAGGACTGAGTTTCAAAGCCAGCCCAGCCAGGAAAATCCATGAGACTTTTATCTCCAGTTAATCACACACAAAAAAAAGCTGGAAGTGGAGCTGTGGGCTCAAGTAGTAGAGCACTAACCTTGGGTACAAAAGCTTAGGGAAAGTGCCCAGGCTCTGAGTTCAAGCACCTATACATGAGGCCCTGGGTTCAATTTCCCAGCACCACATATACAGAAAATGGCCAGAAGTGGCGCTGTGGCTCAAGCGGCAGAGTGCTAGCCTTGAGCAAAAAGAAGCCAGGGACAGTGCTCAGGCCCTGAGTCCAAGCCCCAGGACTGGCCAAAAAATAAGGAAAGAAAGAAAGAAAAAGAAAGAAAGAAAGAAAAAAGAAAGAAAGAAAGAAAGAAAGAAAGAAAGAAAGAAAGAAAGAAAGAAAGAAAGAAAGAAAGAAAGAAAGAAAGAGAAAGAAAGAAAGAAAGAAAGAAAGAAAGAAAGAAAGAAAGAAAGAAAGAAAGAAAAAGAAAGAAAGAGAAAGAAAGAAAGAAAGAAAGAAAGAAAGAAAGAAAGAAAGAAAGAAAGAAAGAAAGGTGTTGGTGTTGTAACTACTTTCAGTGTGCTATGTGTGACCTTAGCTTCTATTATTGATGATCTTCTTGTATCCCCTTCCTGTGGTGTACCTGCACTATCTCTGTATCTTATCTGAGTACACTGGGAACTGTGTAAACTGGTATTAGAACTAGGAAACTGAAAGGGAATACCAAAATCAAGAGACACAGGGTAAAAAAGACAAACGACTACAAAAGCAATACTTGCAAAACTGTTTGGTGTAAATGAACTGAACAACTCATGGGGGGGAAGGAAAAGGGGGAGGGGGAGGGGGGAATGAGGGAGGAGGTAACAATACAAGAAATGTATCCAATGCCTAACATATGAAACTAACCTCTCTGTACATCAGTTTGACAATAAAAAATTTAAAAAAGAATGGTGTTGGGAAATCAATGGGTACTGCCTTGAATTTGTAGATAGCCTTTGGCAATATTGCCATTTTAACAATGTTAATCCTCCCAATCCAGGAGCATGGGAGGTTTTTTCTATTTCCTTAGTTCTATCTTAATTTTCTTTTTCAGGTTTTTAAAGTTATCATCATGGAGGTCTTTTATTTCTTTGGTTAAGGTTATTCCTAAGTATTTTATGTTTTTTGAGGTTATTGCAAAAGGAGTTGCTTTCCTGATTTCAGCCTCGCTCTTCGGGTCATTGGCATATAGAAAAGCCATTTATTTTTGAGGCTTTATTTTATATCCTGCTACTTTGCCAAAATTTTGGATCAGCTCAAGTAAGGAGTAGAGTCTATGGGGTTCTTTAGATAGAGGAACATATCGTCTGCAAAGAGAAAAAGTTTAACTTCATCTTTTCCTATTTGGATCCCCTTTATGTCTTCCTCTTGCCTTATTGCTCTGGCTAGGAATTCTAGTACTATGTTGGAGAGGAAAGGAGAGAAAAGACAATCTTGTCTTGCTCCTGATTTTAGAGGAAATGGCTTTAACTTCTCACCATTAAGAATAATGCTCAGTGTGGGTTTGTCGTAGACAGCCTTAATTATATTCAGGAATGTTCACTGGAATCCTAGTTTCTCCAAAGCTTTTATCATAAATGGGTGCTGGATTTTATCAAACACTTTTTCCATATCTAGCAAAATAATCATGTGATTCTTGACCTTGCTCTGGTTGATGTGGTGGATTACATTGAATGACTTGCATTATTGAACCAGCTTTGCATACCATGAATGAATCCAGTTTGGACATAGTGTATAATTTTTTTTTGATGATCTGTTGGAAGTCGATTGGCCAGAATTTGGGCATCAATGTTCATCAAGGAAATCATTCTATAGTTCTCTTTACTTCATGAGTCCCTGTCTGATTTTGGGATAAGGGTTATACTGGCATCATAGAATGTGTTTGGTAGTACATTTCAATAAATATTATTTTATATGATCAGATACACATAGCTATTGTGCCTTTGTATTCTCCTCCTAAGAATATCCTCCTTTGGTCTGTATGTGAATGCCTACAGTCCTGTATAATTTATCATGTCCCAGTGTATTTTATTTTCTTTTACTATCCAGTGTGTTTACTTGTAGATTTACAGGCACATTCTAGTTAGCACAAATGAGGGAAAAACCACGCAACCTATGTTTCTTTGGGTCTGGCTTACTTCACTTAATATAATTTTTTCCACGTCTTAACATTTCCTTACCAGTGGTACAATATTATTCTTTCTGATGGAAGAATAGAATTCATATATATATATATATGGGTTGATTCCATATCTTGGCTATGGTAAACTATACTGCAATGAGCATGGTTGTACTAGTAGCTTTAGTACCACACTATTTTAATACAATAGTTTCCATACATATTCTTATCAGATAGGATAAATCTCTCCTTAGCTCCAACATCTTTGAAATTTTCTTGTTTAGTTTGTACCTTTTATTTTCATATGCATTTTAGATGAATTCTGATTTAAAAGTTAGGAAACTAAGGTTTAGAAAGTCTTGGTTACTTTATCAAGGCTCCATGATAACACAGTAGATAAATCTATCTATATAGCCAGTCAAAGCCCAGATTCTAAGCCAGTATATCCTCAATTTTAACTTGTGAAGTGGTGAAAGGAACTGAATGAAATGTCAGTAAAACTTGAACTATAGACTTGCATCACCATCAGCAATTCCTAGAGTAACCTCCTAGACCTAGTTTCCTCACCTACAAAAGTAGCTCATCTCAAGACTGATAAGGAGTAGTTACTACAAACTGTGAAGTATTGGGGCTATAAATGCCCATCTTGATGTTTAACTCTTTGTATCATTTTGATAGATCCCTATTTTGCCAAGACATTTAGCCAAGAATTATTCCACTAAGAAGGGGGGAAGGGGATACAGTCAAGAATCCAATGTATATCCTAAAAACTTAAGAAAAGTGAGGGAAAAGATTGGTAGGCGAGGGCTAGGTAAGAATGTTGAAAGGGATGATATTGATCAAAATATATTGCATTTATAAACCACTTGGTTAAATGGCAACTCCTTTATACAACTACTTAAAGATGATAATAAAAGTAAAAGAAATTTTAAAGAATTATTCCACTGTGACTATGAAAATAACTGAATGACAGAATAAATTACTCCCTACCTTTCCCCTGCCCACATGGTTGGGCCTGGTCTAGTCCATTACAGACCCTCAGTAGAACAAAACAGTAAAGCAAGAAGAAACTATTACTGTCTAACTGCTTTGGGCCTTCTTGAATCTCAAGCCTGACAGCTTTCAGAATGGTTCTTATACTGTTAGTTTTACATCATCAGCTTTGAGTGTCCAGTTGAACATAATCGCATATATTATCTCTTTATAATATATACTGTTAATCTCCAAGCATCACAAAGGGATTTGTGACCTTTTATCCGTATAGCTGAGCACTGGATAAAGAAATACTATGCTCTTTCAAGGGCCACTGGGAATAGTCTCTGAATTGAGTTAATTTTAGGAATTAAATGCCTCTCTGTGCACCACCAGTCAGCAAAAGGACTTACAGAGACCAGGTCATTAGTGGTCTTATTTCAGATCTGTCTCATGGTGGGCCTGGTAGTTAACCACCTTGTGGCTCTTTCCTCAGTTCCAAAACAAACATTTAGAATAAACATATTCAGCATCTGGCAGCATCCTCATGTTGGTTCCCTTATTTGGGGAACTAAACCTGGGTGGAGGGAAAAGCCAATAGAAAACACTAGAACTGTTCTTTGTAGGTAAATAGTAAATCAAAACAGTACCATATTTCTGAAGGGGTTGCAGAAATTACTGCCACCACCAAAGACCTGAAAGATACAGGGCAGTCATTTTCACCACATTAGTCATTTTCACCATATCTCTAGTCAACCCTCATATTTGGTCCATGCATAGACCAGATGTTCCTGATGAAGGCCAGTGGATTCTCATAAGCAGTGACTTCAGCTGCAGCTGCTACATGAGATATGGCTTTTACTGCTTAAGCAAATTACCATGTCCCCTGGTGTCTGATGCACAGCTGTAAGTCAGGAAAATGCCTCTCTCCTCAGCCTCATCAATAAGGACCACAGAAGCAGCTTGCTGTCAGCTGGCCAAGGCCCTTCATACACCTGCAGCTGCAGAAGATGAGTGCTCCAATTATGTGTCATAGTTTGGTTTTGTCATAACTTCATCTAGGCAGGCATCTTGATCAACTCTTCCTTCTGTAAGGTCTGACACAGGTCTCTTATATTGATATTTGTTGATTATACCTAGTAGCAAGAAGTAGCATCTGCTCTGGACACATTGCAATCTTAAGGATAGGCTGATTTTTCCTACAGCACAAAAGAGATGTAACGTCTAGTGATCTGTTCAGATTTTGAAGGCAGCATATTCTTCCTTTTGGGTGTGTTATACTAGCCCACTTACTGACTTTAAAGAAGGTGCTAAATAACAATGAAATCTTCCTTTGTGTAACTAATGTTATCTCCTGCCCTGTTTCTTGGAGGTTTTTTGTTTTGTTATTTAATAATGAGAATATCATGGACTTTCCTGCCTTGGCTTTGAACTGGATCTCAGCCCCTGCTAAGTAACTAGGATTATAGGCGTGAGCCACCAGCATCCAACTGGATCCTCGGGATATTGGAACCAAGCCCTGCCATGCCCCATGGATAACTCATCACCTTCAGAGAAACAGCTCTTGGCCTATCCCTAGGCCTTGGCTAAGATGAATGCTTAACCGCAGACCACCAAATTACCGTGTGACCTGAACTAACCATCAGAACTGGATGTCATCTGACCCACCAACACAGCATGCATGGAAACACTCTGTCATCACATGGAAGTAAGACACAGGAGAACGCCCCCACACTGTTACACGAGCTTCTCCCACATGTGAGGACACAGTGAGAAGGCATAGCTGCAAGTCAGGGAAGAAACCCTGAAAGGCAGAACGTAGTCAGGCCAGTTCCCCAATCTTAGATTTCCAACCACTGAACTCTGAGAAAACACAGACTCCTTGTTGTTGAAGTAATCTAGTCTATGATATTTGTTATGGTGGACAAATACATCATCCAAACAAGATTTTTAGATAAGAAACCAGTTCCTATGTCCTTAAATATCTTCTGTTGAATGTAGATTTGAATGTGTGCAATGAAAACCATTTTGACTGTTTCTAGGCCAAAATGGAAGTGGAAGAGAAACTGTCACTAAGATCAAGGTAACTTTGTCTCTAAGAGAAATACTGAACATATTAGATCTCTAGTATAACTTCAAGATCATGCTTAGTCTGTCCCACAGTCTGCCCAGGAAGCCCGCATAAAAAATAATAATAATAACCTGATGGAAAAGCAAATTCCAGATGTGCATAGTAGGTTAGAAAGTCTTAGAACTTTGAGTGCTTTGGAGTTGTTCTCTTTACAACAACACCTGGACAGAAAACCTTAGCCACAGCTTCCACCAAAATTATGCCAAGCCAAACAGAAATCAAAATGCCTCACATGTATCTAAGTCTGCCTTTCTTCCTTAGTCCTTTCCCAACTGCTTCACTGCCAGAAATAAATGGACAACTAGAAAATAAATCATAAAAAAATGACATAAAATAATGCTTTGTTTCTCATGGTCCTCAAGATGGAATATTTTCATAAGCTACTTTTGGCCTGCATAAAATAGGGAAAGGGTTTTCATATTCATCCCTGAGCTATGCTTTTGTCTTCTGTCTGTCCATCTAATTTTGCTTTATTGATAGATGTTGTCTTAGATCAGGTTTTCCCAGAAGCAGAAGCTAAGTCAAGAACTCAAGTGCAACTTATTTATAAAGGACATTGTTCCATGAGAAACCTGTGAGGAAATAGGAGGAAACACATGATCAGCAAAATAAAAAACCAGGGAAGATTAATAGGGAGTTTATAGCCATTAAGTAATTCTGATAAACATCTTCAGATTTAAACAGGAGTTCTAAATCATTGCAAAGTAAGATAAAATTAGACTTAAGCAGACTAGGCCATACAAAAATTAAAACCCACAGAAGGTACTAGTGGCTCATACTTGTAATCCTAGCTACTCAGGAGGCTGAGATCTGAGGGTGGCAGTTCAAAGCCATCCTGGGCAAGAAAGTCCAGGATTCCTAACAACCAAAAAGCATTAAGTGGAACTGTAGTTCACGTGGTAGAGTGATAGCCTTGAGCAAAAAAGCTCAGAAACAGTATCCACTCCCTGAGTTTAATCCCAAAACTGGCATATCACACACACACATAACACACACACATGCGCGCACACACACACACACACAAATACCCAAAAACTCAATTTCAAATCAAATCAACCCAGAGGTTGAATTAAGCAGTCTGTCCCTCCATTAACTGACTGAAATTAACTAAAGAATTCTTCTCTTGACAAAGATGACATCACCCAAGCAGCTATAATTTCTCAGTACAATGCCTGGCATTCAATCAAAACTATCCTATATGCCAAGAGACAAGCCCAAAAGAAGAAGAAATAATAAAACAGATAGTCAACCCAGACAACAGGTGATCTAGGCATTGGAGTTCTCAAGCCTGGACTTAAAAATAAACAATAAAAGCAAAGAAGGAGATTTGATCTCACTCCTCTCGTCTTTTATTCCTGTACTCCAAAGCAAGACTTTAAGCTCTTTTTGCTTTCCTGCCATTTACCTGCATGGTTCTGAAATATTAAGTGCATGTTGCTATCTGTGGAGTCATCCACTTTAGACATTATCTCCTGACTTCCTGGTGTGGTTGGTGGCACTTCAGGCCTTACGGCTCTCCTGCCTCACACATACCTCTTGTACTGTATACCCTATTTTCCCTCTCGCCTTACCCTATCAGCACAAGCCAAGCATGGGTAATCCAAATTTCTCCATACATTTCTAAAACCCCTAGCAAAATTATTTTCTGAATGTCAAACACACATGGGTGACAGTAGGTCCCATTTTGTTTTCTCTTGTAACATCCATCCTAAAGTTATCCATGCCCTCCTGCTCCCAAATGAACTTATGTTAGCCGATCTCTAAGCTTGTGCACACTATCATCTTGGGACCTCACTGTTTGGAAAATGAGGATTTTTTTGTTATTAATCTGCCTTGCTTAATGCTTAACCTTGCATTTCCTGGGTTGTCTTCTTCTTTTGCTTTTTGAAGAAAGCACATGTTAGAAATAAAATGTTGGAACTCTGCTAGTCTTAGCATGGCCATACTTCCATCTCACACTTGATTGGCTTTCCAACGCACAGAATTTTCCAGCTAGAAAATTATTTCCCTCTAAATTGTAAATGGCCTCCTCTATTGTCTTCTCATTTCTAGTGTGTCATTTGGAATGTCTGAAATCTAATGGCTGATCTTTTACATATGCCCTACCATTTTTAATCTTTGAAGCCTTCCAGAATCTTCTTTCCATATCCAAAATTTCAAATTAAGTGAAATTTTTCTAATTTGTATGGAGATATAAACTCCATAGGGAAACATGAGCCCCCTGCCCCAGGGATTGTCTTGAATTATTTATTTTGAAACTCTTGAATTCTTTGAAATGCTTGTTAAATGGCTGCTATCATTTCTGTATCTCCTGTAATGATGTTTCCATTTTTACCTATGGGAAAACTCAACTTGATTCTTCTACATTCAATAAGATGGAGTTTGTACATCCACTTCTAATTCTCCTTGTTGCTTTGATGTTTGGGGACAAGCTTAAATTGAAACATTTTACTCTTCCTTCTTTAACCAAAGTATCTCTACATTGCTTTTTTATTTAAAGAGTCATAAAAGGTATCAATATCAACATATATATATATTTATCAATATAGATGTCTATATCTATAGACAGACAGAAAGACAGATAGATGGATAGTTTAAACTTCTCTAGGCAGACATTACAAGGAAAACTAGCACCACATATCAGCAGCTAAAGAAATTCTGTTCAGCTGAGTATCGTTTAATCTTTCAAAAGTCTTCCCATTTCTCGACTTCAGGAGAAAATCTAGGAGTTTTTAAGAAAATATGAGTTCCTTTTCTGAACTAGAAGAGTAGATACTATTTTTAGGATAGTACAACACTAAGTTCAGAGCTACTTATCAAAAATTATAGAGCACACTCAAGAAAGTACAGGGGTTGAGAGCTGCCGGAAGTCCATTAGATGGATCTGTGGAAAGCGAGGGCAAGGGGTGGGGGGAGAAGGTTTTCACACAAGTACACTAAAGCATTCCAGGCACAACCACTTCACCATATACAATGCCCTACAAAGCCACAATCTGGACACCAGATTTTATCTATTTTAAAATTGTTTCAGAAGTCTGGAAGAAATTTTCTTAATTACTAAGCATTGGAACCTCACATTCTTTTTACTTCATTTTCTAACTTCCAACTTGCTTGGACAGTATTATGAAAAGAATCCTCAAAAGTTTACAATGTTGATGTGTCTTTAAGCTTCAGCTCTTAAGGCTTTTTACTCTGTACACATGTTTCAAGCCAGGCACTGGTGGCTCATGCCTGTAATCTTAAGCTAATCAGGAGGCTGAGATCTGAAGACTGCAGTTCAAAGCCTGCCCAGGCAGTGAAGTCCATGAGATTCTATTTCCAATTAACCAGCAAAAAGCCAGAAATTGAGGCATGTCTCAAGTAAAACACTGGCCTTGAGCAAAAGAGCTAAGGAACAGCGCCCAAACCCTAAGTTTAAGCCCCAGTACGGGCAGGCATGTACACATTCATGCACATGTGCATGTGCACACACATACATACACAAAGTGTGTGTACACATAAAAGAAGACAATGAGAGAGAAAGAGAAGAAAGGGAAGGAAAGAGAAAGGAGAGGGGGGAGGGGAGGAGAGGACAGGGGAAGGGAGGGGAGGACAGGGGAGGAGAGAACAGGGGAGGACAGGGGAGGGGAGAGGAGGGGAGGGGGGAGGACGGAGGACAGGGGAGGACAGGGGAGGGGAGGGGAGGGGAAGACAGGGGAGGACAGGGGAGGGGAGGGGAGGGGAGGACAGGGGAGGACAGGGGAGGGGAGGGGAGGGGAGGACAGGGGAGGACAGGGGAGGACAGGGGAGGGGAGGGGAGGGGAGGGGAGGGGAGGTATGTGAGGATTCCATGTAAGTTAGAAGTCCAAAGAACACTGCTTTAGTTCCCTATGCTCAACCCCTCCAAGTCTTAATCCTTCTGATGAAAGGCTTTGGAGCAGAGGGTCTGGCGGGAACCAATGCTATTGCTTAGCACAGGCTGGAACTCACAGGCAGAGGGCAGGAAAACATCTGTTTATCATTCACTCAACAATGATCCAGCAGGAGTCTGAGCTCCAAGATGTGGCTCCAAACCTTCAGTGTTTCCCTTCTGTAGAGGAAGTATGATGTTGTTTCATAATGGGAACAAATAGAATTGGGTGCCACCTTCTCTGGAAAATGCCCACATCACCAGCTGCTCAGCAGCCTGGAGACCCAATGGGAAATGGTGTTTGCACCCAGAGACTCTCAGTGAAAGTAAGACCCAGAGGTATAAGGCCAAGCAGATTCTCTCCCTCAGGAAAACGCTTGCCTCTGTAGTCGTGTGTGTGTGTGTGTGTGTGTGTGTGTGTGTGTGTGTGTGTGTGTGTGTGTGTGTGTGTGTGTGTGTGTGTGTGTGTGTGTGTCCTACTCTTCTTATACTGTAGGTTATGCCTTTGGAGTTTTGTTCTTTTTTTGTACTTTCTTGTATCACTTCTAGTTCTTAGGCTGTCAGATCTCACTCCCTAGCCTCTAATCCGCTAATTATCAAGAGCTGTGAGACTGTGTGTAAAGAACAACTGGCTCTTTATGAGGACTATGTGAAAATCACTTCCTAATAAAGGACACAAAATGTTGTTTCAAATAATATTCCTCTAGACCAGTGGTCCTTAGAGGGGGTTCAGGGTCCCCGAGGGATTCCACAATGTCACAAATACCAAGACATCCTATTTCCACCTTCATTCACTCACGAAAGTAGAATGAAGCTTTCCAAATCACATGTAATATCACAAGAGACTAAATATAAATCCAAGCATCAGAATCAAGCTATTTTCTATTAAAGAGATTTGTGAAAATGTGAAACAATGCCATTCTCTTCATTAGACATTTTCTGCTCAGAAGAGTTGATTTTATAACTAAAGTTATTTCTATTTCTATTACATACTATTTATGACATGTCATAGGTTTATGATTGTTATTTCAATGAATTATACAGAAATCTTTTTTGTAGTGTTCAAGTATAGGACATATTGATAGTACAACCTGTATAAACCAATTGAATTCTATTTTTTAAGAGAAAGAAGGATGCCCGTGAGCCACAAGTGGTACTTTAAGAGTGGTTGTAAGTAGCCTCCTTTGAGAAACACAACCTACTCTGCCATTCTGCAACATCCTGACAGCAACACACAAAATCTAGGCTTGGCAACACACTGAGCTTTCCTAACAAGTACTTTCATTAAGTTAGCTTTTACAATATAATAAACAGAGAGACATGGTTGAGTATTGCATACTTAAAAAAAGAGATCAGATATACAATACATAAATGCCTGTAAATTATTTTTCCAAGCTGTTCAGAATATTCTAAAGCTATAAAATGCAGTCACCTTGGAAAGAGACTCTAACAATATCAAAATCTTACTTTAAGTGGACTTACAGGGTGGTCACACACAGAGTATAAGCTATTAGCTTTAAAAAAAAAAACTTAGTGCTATTGTCTATATAATGAGAATAACTGTAAATACCCTTTCCTGTGTGGCTGTCACTTAACCTCCAGTTCCCCTCTCTCCATCACCACTAGCAAAGGGCCCATTCCAGCAGGCACAACTTTCATTTCAGTAATTGAATTTGAAACATGGAATTATTTCATCAACCAATTGATTTTTTCCCCCTAAGAAGTATTCCAAATATAGATTTTCTTTTCACAAACAAAGAACTTTAAATTTTCATATAGAAAATAACAATAATAGAAAGGTGTTGTGGCAACCTGAAACAGAAATAATGGCAAGCACCTTTCTCACATTCGGGCTACAAATACACTAAAGTAACTCATTACATGAGTGAAAAGGTTTCTTATAAAATATTCTACTAGATAAAAAGCAGAGGCACGCAGCATAAAGCATATTCCTATCTTAGAGACATATAACTAAACAAAATATCTAACTACTTAGAACAAGAAAGGCATCAGAAATTCAATCCTGAACATCACATGCTAGAACTGCAGACAAAACTCTAAATTCTCATTTAGAATCTATTTAGGCTTAGGTAGTGATTATCAAACTAGGACCTGCGCACAAATCTAAATGGTACCTCACTTTTTTGTAAATAAAGTTCTATTGAAACACACAATACTTACCTTTTTGTCTGTTGTTCAACTGTTAGTGCACTATACCCACAGAGTTGAATAACTGTGACAAAGACAGTGATGTAAGGCCTTAAATATTTAGCAGCAAGCCTTTCCATTAACTTTGCTGTTCTCCAACTTAGACTAAATTCTAAGAAGATGAGAAATTGTTGTTTTTCTTTCAACCTACAATCAATGAAAATCTGCAAAAGCGTGATAAGATGGGAATCCTAACAACCCGAATGTTAGAAACAATTAGTCATGGCAACTATTAGCCTAATATCTCAAGGAAAGTTTGGAAGAATTCTAAAAGGAGTCCCTATAACTGAACTCAATGAACTGTTTCAATGGCAAACCACTCTGAAGGGACAAACCTGCTCCAAAACCCCAAAGAATTGGCTGACTTGTTGTAGCCATGTTCAGGTCAGTTTCTCTCTGCCCCATCTTATTTTCCTCATTTCCTCTCAGGTGCCTATCTCCAAAGGAAACCTTTGCATGTCCCTGCCTACTTCCATGTCTATTTCCAAGGAACCCAATCTCAGACTGCATGCAAAGAAACATGGCAACTGGTGTTGTCCTCAGGCTATGTGCAGAACCCCAAACTACTCAATAAATTCTCACAGAATCCCGAGACGGTGCTAGGCACTGGAGGAAACAATGGGTAAGATGTAATCCCTGCCCTCAAGGATCTGATGATGATTATGGCTGCCTTTGTGCTTTCCTGGGTGACTCAAGCTACCTAAGGAGAAGATAGATTACAAAGGTGTTTGAGGATGAGGTTCGTTGTCACCACCCTGTGGACAGCATGGGAAAAGGAGCTTAAAATGGAGGTGGAGTCAGCTGCCAGCATCCAATGTGGGAAACAGACAGGTGTCACGGAAGTGGTGCTTGGTAGGGAGCTTCAAAGATGCTTCAAAGGAGTTTAAGATGAGTAAAGAGAACAACAAACCTAGAAAACAACATCAGGAAGAAACTAAATGCAGAACAGGAAAGCAAAGGTTGTACTTTGGAGATTCGACTGAACATAATTTGTCTGCATTTTGGAATAGGGTAGGAAGGAACTTTGTTTGAAATATAAGTTAAAACCAGCTCATGGAGTTTCTTGAACACTATGTCAAAAAGTTATTTTAATGCAATAGACATCAGTGGCTCGGGCCTATAATCCTAAGAACTCAGAAGCCTGAGATCTGAGGATCCCAATTTGAAGCCAGCCCAGGCAGACAAATTGAAGAAAGTCTTATCTCCACCTAACCTGAAAAAAGCCAGAAATGAACAAAACAGCCAAGAAAGAGTACAAAGCCCTGAGTTCAAGCCTCAGTACTGACAAACACAAACACAAACACATACACACACACACACACACACACACACACACAAATTATAGACTTGTTTATGAACAGAAGTAGAATGACTACTGGATTTGTCATCCAAACAATTCTGAGTCCAAATGGGCACTATGAATTACAACTCCAGGACAACATATATAAACCAGACTATCCAAAGAAACCAAGATGATCACCCATGCAAGAAGACAGTATGATTAGAGCTGGTCTCTAATGTGATTGACAAGGCCGTGTTATCAATTGCCTCCTGCTCTGTAACACAACACTCCAAAATAACAATGTTTCACCAGCCCTAAAAGCAGTGAGTTCACAGTTGGGACTGTAATGGGTTCAGCAATGCTGCCGGCTCACACAGGTCAGCTATAGTCTCTAGTTAGTCTGGTTAGCTCAGCTGACATCTGATGGTTGGTACAACCAAATGGTACTAAATGTCTACTGACCAATATGTCTCCAGTACTCTAACCAAGCTTTTCTCTGGAGCAGCAAAAAGGGAAGGTCCCCATGAGCAAAGACATTACAAGCCTCTCTAGTGGCACATTTACTACCATTTCATTGACCAGAGCAAGCAGGGGCAAGCCCAGAGTCTGGGCAGGAAAAGCACAACTCGAGTGAAGATCAGGACCTGGAGTTTCATTGCCAAGTTTGTACACACACCACCACACATCGTGGCATCTGATTTGAACTGAAGGAGTACGACTAACCATGGAGATAGCAATGCTCAGGTAATTCTGATGGGAATCATACTCCCTAATGTTGAGTCTTGACTACCATCAAGGCATTCCACAGCTATTACCACAGGCACTTCTCACCCCTCCCTAGGAAATAGTTATCATCCTCCTTTGCCAAGTGAAAACACTGAGGCTTAGAGAAGCTCAGTAACTTTAGCCAAGGTCACTCAGCTAATAAATAGCAGAATGGAACTTCAAAACCAACCCAGCCATGCTGCCACCTCCTCCAAGCCAGTGTGATTATGACAGTCTGCTGACTGCAATGGCAGTGCATGGAAAGAGGACCTGGGGCATGTGAGGGGTTGAATCAGTAGACTTACTACTAACTGGGTGTGGGAGGCAAGAAAGAAGGATGACTCAAAGATGACTCAGACCACAAACCAGCATGGCAAGGAAAAGTATGTGAAACTAGATGTTATGTTAGGGATTTTGACTAAGGCCTCCAGCTAGCAGAGGTACTAGATACCACAGGCGATGTGTGAGACAGACACCAGATTAAGTGCAAAACAAATTAACTTCACTAAAGTCAAACAGTATTTCAAGAGAGATACCAGGCAATTGTATAACTGTTGGGGACCCTCACTCATATCAGGAATATAGAAGATTGAAGAGAAGCTGGGCACCATTGGTTCATGCGTATAACCCTAACTATCTAGGAGGCAGAGATTAGAACGGTCATAGTTCTAGATCAGCCCTGACAAAAAGTCCTTAAGACTCTGTCTCAGTGGAAGAGGTTGAGCAGAGTGGTAGACACCTGTCATTCCAGCTGCTATGGAAAGCCAAATAGGAGGACTGTGGTGCAGGCATTGGTCCAGGCAGGAAGCAAGACATAATCACAATAATAAGCACAGCAAAATAGGGCTGAAGGCATGGCTCAGCAGCACAGCACCTACCTAGCAAGAGCAGGACCCTGAGTTCAAACCAGAGTATCAACAAAATGAAAAAGGAAGCTGGAGATCTAAGGATCATGGTTTGAAGCCAGCCAGGGTCCAAAAGTCTGTGAGCCTCTTTTCTCCACTAAACTACCAAAGAAGCCAGAGAGAGTTGTAGCTCAAGTAGTAGAGTACTAACCTCGAGGAAAAGAAGCTCAAAACAGCACCTAGGCTCTGAGTTCAAGCCCCAGGACTGGTACAAATAATGACGATGATGAATGATGATGATGATAATATAGAGTTGACAGTTGAGAACAATTTATTTGACAGACTCTAATAAGAACAGTAGAGATAGACATTGGGAACTTGTAGCAGGTCCTTTCCCTTCACCCTAAGCCAGTGCGAGGGCTTCATGGGCATCACCTCAGTGTGGCCTGTGCTCCTGGCAGGGGCAGGACCCATGTGGCAATAGCACAAAGAGCTGCCATCAGATGTGGAACCCAATGTAGGGAAGTGATCCTGGGTCATGATGAAGGGGAGCCTGCTCTAGAAAACAGGGCCTTCCATGTCGAGGGGGCCCAGCAATAAACTGGAGGGTGCACTGTGGAGGCAGAGGCCAAGAAGGGATCTGAAGCTGCCTGCTGATGCAGAGGTACAGCTCCCATCCTGGTCACAAAGCTGCTTGGGATGAACTTTCCAAAGAACCCTCACAAAGGTGCAGGAGAAAGAGCCCAAGGTAAACATGGCCACAACCCAGATGGCAGGGAGTCATCTCAGAGCAAAGAGCTACTCAATCATACACCTGTTCCTTCTCCTTCCCAACCTCCAATCCAGTAGCTAGAGAGTCCAGTAAGGAAATGAAAGCTGTAAAGAAGTGTTTACATGAAAGCTGATGCATAACTAGCTTGGAGTGGACATTCAGTTTTTATGTTGAGACTCTATTTTGTGACCTGACTTCCTATTATGTAACAACGAATACAAGAAGTTTCAACCTGCCCTAATCACTCACAGAAAATGAGGCCCTCCCTGGAAAGGACTTAAAATAAATAGTAAGCTGGGTCCCCATGGCTCATGCCTATAACCCTAGCTACTTAGGAGGCAGGGAACAAGAGAATTTTTTAAAGGATAGTTTCATTATCTTTAATTGTACAAAGGAGTGGACATTCAAAAAAGCAGTTTATAGATACAATATCAATACAGTGTATCTTGATCAATATTACCCCTTTCATTATTCTCCCTCGTCCCTCCCAACCCCACCCCTTCCCTCTATCTTCCCAGTTTCATAAGACATGCATTGAATATTATATCTACAGCTTATCTCCTAGCTTCCTCTCCTCATTAATTAGCCTCCCCCACACCTTTCAAGTACCATTTTCCTGGTATGAGAACAAGAGGAGTGCAGTTCATGGCTAGCCTTGGAAGTAAAATTCGTGGGACCTCATCTCAACCCACAAATCCCATGAGATCCCTTCTCAGCCCATAGCAGGGCAAAGTGGCATGTACCTAGGTGGGATCTCTCAAGTCACACAGGAGGCTCTGATTGGGAGGATTATGCTTCCAGGCCAGTCTAGGCAGAAAAGTCTACAAGACCCCATCTTCACAGAAGGGAAGCTGGACATGGTAGTACATGCCTATGACCAAAGTGATGATAGAAAGCCTAAAGTAGGTACACTGAGGCTCAGATGTATTCCTGGGTGGGAATCAAGCCACTCTCTTAAAAAATATATATGCATATATATGTATATATACATATCGTATATGTATCATATGATATATGTATGTATAACATAAGTGTATATACTATGTGTGTATAATATGTATTACATATATTATATATATATGACTATAGCCATAGCTTAGCAGTGTCAAGCCATCCTACCAAGCTTGAGGCTCTGAATTCAAGTAGTAATAAAAAAAAATCATAAATCCTACAAGTTTGTTTGCATCAAACATATCAGTCTAAAAAAACTGGGAAGAAAAAGTAGCTGATTTGAAGGGTTAAGAAAGATACCGGAGACTTTGCATCTTGGAAGAGAGATTGAGTCCAAAGAAGGAGAACACAGAAATGGTGTTTGACACTAGGACTCATAACTACTGGCGGGAGAAGGTCAAGACAAAGGGGTCAGGACGAAGCTCTGATCGTGGTTATAGAAATTAAACAAGCCACCAAAGACAGTGCAATAGGACATCAAGATGTTGGAATGCTGCTAAACACCAGCAAGCTTAACCTGAACACAGAAAGCAGATGTTTATAGTACAACCCATTTGGGCTTTGGCAGCAGAAGGGGACAGCCAGGCCTGGGCACTGTCAGCTGAGTGGCATGGCTGGCATGATATGATTGCAGAAAAGGCAAAGAACAGAAACAGGTCACAAAGTTATAATAAGGATACAAAGAAAAGCCAGCAGTAGAATGGACATAGAAACATGACAAATAGGCCATGGTTAAGGGCAAAAGCTCATGTTCCTGATCCTCAGGTGGTTTTACTTCCAGCCACAAAAAAAAAAAAAACTTGGGTTTCACTTTTGAAGAAAAGTTGTGGGGGAAAAAAAAAACAGGGGTATCACTGAAGACTATAGCAGATGGCTGCAGAAGGAAAAATACCTGGAACCTTGGTTTTCAGTCAACCTATGTGTCTACAGCTTCACACAATCAGCTTAATAGCCAGGTGCTTGTGGCTCATGCCTATAATCCTAACAATTTAGGAAACTGAGATCTGAGAATAGTAGTTCAAAGCCAGCCCAGGAAAAATAGTCTGTAAGACTTTTTCTCCTTTGTTTTCCTTCATTTGTGTGTGCCAGTCCAAGAGCTTGAACTCCGGGTCTGGGCCTGATAGCTCAAGGCTATCACTCTATCACTTGAGCCACAGCTCTATTTCTGGCTTTTTGGAGGTTAATTGGAGGCAAGAGTTTCATGGACTTTCCTCCCTTAGCTGGCTTTGAACCACAGTCCTCAGATCTTAGCTTCTTAAGTAGCTAGGATTATAGGCATGAGCCACTGGCACCCAGCAGTCTGTAAGACTTTTTTCTCCAATTGACCAGCACAAATCCAGAAATAGAGGTGTGGCCCAAGCACCAGCATTGAGTAAAAAAAAAAAAAATGAAGAGCATGAGGCCTTGTGTTCAAGCCCTAGTACTGGCATAAGCACAAAGAGAGAAAAAGAAAGAGAGAGAGAGGGAGACAGAGAACATGGAAATACATGACCTCTCAGTTCAATTTGAACTCAGATAAACAATAAAAAAAAATCCCCAATAGTAGAAAGAACATGCAAATATTTTTAAAGTGGTTTATCTGAAATTCAAATTTAACTAGGTATCCTTTTCTTTCTGGAAACCCTAATCTGTGTGTGTGTGTGTGTGTGTGAGAGAGAGAGAGAGAGGGGGGGGGGGGAGTTAAGAGGACTAAAGCTAGAGACATTCTGAAAGCAAACAGAGAATTGATTCCAACTATGCTTTGCTTATTTTACCAATGGTTTCTGTTGGTTTCCATCACAGAGGATAGAGCCTGCTCCTCCCTGGTTCTCCTGGCATGCTAAGCCTCCTCACAGGGACCCGGCTGTATGGGTTTGGGGTAAGAACTCATCTGTCCTAATTACAGTGGAATAACTCCCTTCCTTTTGTCTAAGGTGTCTGCCATTTACCTGCCTGATTGAAAGGAGGAGGAAAAGATAAGGGGAACTAGTTTTCACATTAAGAATGGGACCAGGAAGAAATACATGGCTGCTTTCAGCCCAAATTACCTGGTATGTATGGCTGTGCTAGCTACAAAGGAGGCTGGGAAGTGAACTCACCAGCCACATCCGAGCTCCTACTCCAGGAGGCTCTCTCCATGGAAAGGAGTTGAGGATGGCAATTTCAAGTCTCTGCACAAACTATCCCATGCTAGTTAGGACATTATTTGGGTGATTATAAATGATTCTTCGCCTTAGCAAGGGGTAAGGACCTCTAGCTAGTTCAACTAGCCTTCTCCAGGGTCTAGGACATTTGTATAAATACTCCCTAAAAAGAGAGAAAAGAATCAGAGAAGAATGGGGGGAGGAGGGCTCTCCTCTAAGTTCTGTTCCTGTCTTTGCTTCCCCCAGCTAGGTCTCCATTCGGGCCTCCTGGTCGCTGCTTTCTTCATTGAGCACCGCTCCACTCTCCTCTGTGCCTAGCTCTGCCTCCTGGCTTGGGTGATGACAGCCGTGTCTACGCCCAGACACATGGGCCCCAAATACTCTGTGTGGTTCCATCTGTCTACATGGGCACTCAGCACAGCCAAACTGCCTGGCCAATGACCAGATCACGCCTTTGCTGTGGGAGGCTCCTCCTAACGTGATCCATCTGTTCTCATCTATTCCACCTCACGGGAGCCACCAGGACCCCTGAGTATCACGCAGTTCTTTTTTGCCACAGTCTACTCCTGAGTGGCACTAGCCCAGATTCCATCCCCAGAGAAGGGGGCTTCGTAAGTAAAGGCAAATGCATGGGCAAATGCATACACCTGGTTAGGAAGGTGGGGACAGTGTACACTGTGGTTACTTCAGGAGTGAATGTTCTGTAACAAGCAGAATTATCTAAAATATCCAGAACAAATTGCAATGGTTGAGACTGAAGTAGAATTCTGGCCTGTAGCTTAAGCCAGGTGCTGATGGCTCACCCTTGTAATCCTAGCTACTCAGGAGGCAGAGATCTGATTGTGGTTCGAAGCCAGCCCAGGCAGGAAAATCAATGAGACTCTTATCTCCAATTCATCATCAAAAAGCTGGAGTGTAGCTCAAGTGATAGAGCACTAGCTTTGAACAAAAAGCTCAGGGACAGCACCCAGGACCAGAGTTAATGCCTCAGGACTGGCCAAAATATAAAAACAAAAATAAAAAACACTGCAGCTTAGCATAGGTTGTAGATATTTAGAGACAATTACAGGTTCATATACCATCTCAGCCACCTGTTAGCTGTGTTAACCAAGGCAAATTCTTAACTTTTCTGAATCTAGGTTTCTTCATTTATAAAGCAGGAATAATAGCGCACTTATAGGGTTTATGAGATTAAGGGAGCTATGTATTATATGAGTATACTAGAGTTTGAGGGGGGAGGTATTGACAGTAGGGGTTAAACACAATACCTTACACTTGCTAGGCAGGTATTCTACCTTTACAGCCTCACTTCTAGCCCCATTTTGCATTGTTTTTTAGGTACATACCTGTTTCCTTATGCCCAGGCAAGCCTAGCTTCAGATCTTCCTTATGTGTGCTTCTCCAAGTGATTTGGGATGACAAGTATGCCCTTGCTCCCAGCCATTGTGCTTCTCCCCATGCCTGGGATAACAAGCATATACTATTCCACTTGTCTATTAATGGAGATGAAGTCTTACAATCTTTAATGCCCAGCCTGGCCTAGAACCACAATCCTCTCATCTTGGCCACTCATGTAGTTAGAATTACATACAAACAAGCCACCATGTTCAGGTGTGGGTTTTGGTTTTTATTTGGTGTTTTGTTTTGCTGGTCCTGGGCTTGAACTCAGAGTCTGGGCACTATCCCTAAGCTTCTTTAGCTCAAGGATAGCACTCTACCAATTGAACCACAGCTCCACTTCTACTTTTTTATTGGAGATAAGAGTCTCCTGGACTTTCCTACTTGGGCTGACTTCAAACCATGATCTCAGCCCTCAGTCTCCTGAGTAGCTAGGATTACAGGTGTGAGCCACCGGCACTCAGCTGTGTTTGTGTTTATTTTAATGACCATAATTCCTTCACCCTAGCCCCACTGAGAAATAGCGTATGACTTCTCCCTTGGAGAATAGGAGGCTGGTGACTGTTGCAGCCAACAAGGTATTGAGACATGATCACAAGGCATTCTGGGTCAAAAATGGCATTCTGGGTCCTTCCTGGTATGTTGGGAAGCTTATTCCAACAGTAGTCATGCTACCTCTTCCTAACCAGAGAGGACTTTGCTGAGGAAGCCATGAGGAGGAGTCACAGCCCCAGTGCAGCCCTAGCAGACAGGGAGCATATGCCTGACCCATGAGAGGCTAGCTAGGACATACAGCCCAGCAAGCCCAGAAGTGGTGAGCTTCTGACTACAACCCCTGCAGGAGCCGCTTACCTGAGCCCTTTCCAGATTCCTCACTCTCAAAATCACCAGCCAGCACCGCGGCATATCCCATGACACATGGAGGTGGCTGGTTGCACAGCAACAGAAAACAGAGCCATGAGCAGTCAACATAGTAGCAAATATTAAATATTAATGAACTTTCTCTGTGTGTCCATTTTTTGCATTTTTGAGACCAGGTCTCAATAGCCCAGACTGATCTACAACCACTCTCACAACAAGATAGGCTTAGAACTTGTGTTCCTCCTACCTCTGCCTCCAGAGCACTTGAATTGTAGGCATAGTTCATCACAATGCCTGGATAATAGTAATCATATACTGTTGAACCAGGCTTTTTGCTCCTGAGGAGTGTCAGACCCTGCTTTCTTTCCATCTTCTGCTAGGTTTCCTGTCTAACTTTTAGATCAAGCAAGCCTGGATAAACTTCTGATGAACAGTTTAGTTATTTCCTGGAAGCTCACCAGCCCAAGCATGTGAATCCTCGGCTGTCTGCACAATTGAAAACAAGTTATATAATTCTCGTTTCTCAGGGCGGAAAGGGCCGGGCAAGACAGAGAACACTGGGACTGTTGCCTGCTGTCTGGAATCACATTTTAAATAAATAGACAAAGTGAACTACGCATGCATAATAAAATGGTAGAACAGGAATTAGAGAGCCACGGGGACTACAGAAGCTATTTCTGTCTCTCACTGAAAATTCCTAATGGCTTAGGTTAGATGTTTATTTCTAAGGAAGTGGATTATTTTCAGTGTCTTAGAACATAACGTCTCCATGGCACCCTTTATTTCCAAAAGATCTAAACTCCACCGAAGGGCTGAGGAACAGCTTGAGGCTCTGAACTGGGTGTGTACGCTTTCCTTGCAGCTATGTGCTTCAGCGGCTATCAACGTTATTTATGAAACTCACTCTCTAGTGAGGAAGCTGTTATCTATAGTGACAGGAATTCATTTCCCTCCTTTTCTGCTTTAGCTTCCTGTCAACATGCTCTAATCCATCCATTGAGGAAACTATTCTCTTGGGTAACAGGAGACAAGGAGCTGAGCATGATAGGGCATTCCCATCATCTCAGCCCTTGGGAGGCTAAACCTGGAGGCTCATGAGTTTGAGGCCAGCCTGGACTGCAAAATAAGTTCCAGATCAGACCTTACCTAAAAAAATTAATTCTGAAAACAGAAAATAAACACAGAGCCCCAGAAATAATATGATTGTGACTATTTCTTTTCTCCCTACTTCATATCTGCAGGACTATTATGTTATATTTACAGGTTTTAAGTTTTGGGTTTTGCTTTTGTTTTTAGTGCCAGTCTTGGTGCTTGAACTCAGGGCCTGAGTGTTGTACCTGAGCTTTTGTGCTCAAGGCTAATGCTCTACCACTTTGGGCCACAGCTCCATTTCTGGCTTTTTGGTAGTTAAGTGGAAAAAAGTGTCTCACAGACTTCCCTGCCCAGGCTGGATTTGAATCTCCACACTCAAATCTGAGCCTCCTGAGAGTAGCTAGGATTATAGGTGTGAGTCACCAGTGCCCAGCAGATTTTTAAATATTTTTAAAACATACAGGATCCTGACATTTTCATGGCCTTTGTTTTGTGCCAGTACTGGCAGTTCTTGAACTGAAGGCCTGGGCACTGTCTCTGAACTTCTTTTTTTGTTTTTTTTCTTTTGTGCCAGTTGTGGGGCTTGAACTCATGGTCTAGACACTGTCTCTGGGTCTTTTCTTTCCCCAACTCTAGTGATCTACCACCTGAGCCACAGCTTCACTTCTGGCCTTTCAGTGGTTAACTGGAGATGAAAGTCTCACAGACTTTCCTGCCCAGGCTGGCCTCAAACTGTGATCCTCAGACCTCAGCCTCCTGTGTAGTTCATAGTGACAGAGCAGTAGCCTTGAGGGAAAGCTCAGGTCAGTGCCCAGGCCCTCAGTTCAAGCCCCACAACCAAAAAAAGAAAAAAGACATCTAGATCTAAAATACAATGGACGTGATAGTTTATATAGAGCTCCAGGCATTCACACAGAAACAAACAAACTTAAGTAGGGTACCTTTAGGGGAGGAACCCAAAGGCCTAACTCCTCTGGACATCTAAAATACTATTTATCAAAACAAATTCCAGGAAATGGAAACAGTTTTCATTGTTGGTTGTGGTGGTATTGCTCTTGCTGTTTTTGTTTCAGGTTTGGGGAAGATGTTTTTGTCTTTTTAAGGAGGGCAAAGGGAGAACATAGAAATGGAGGGAGGAAGGATGAGCAAATACAGTCATATACATTATGTGAGATGAATTTTGCAACTTATAGGTAGGGACAGGAGAGAGAAACTGGAGGGAAAGTGAAGAAAGGGGTGATGACACATTGCCAAGAGTAATGGTACTCATTACCTAATTTACAGAATTGTAACTTCTGGGTACAACACCTTAATAATAACAATGACGTTATTTTTTAAGTCACTTCCTTAGCTGGGCACCTGTAATCCTAGCTATTCAGGAGGCTTAGATCTGAGAATCATGCTTCAAAGCCAATCCAGGCAGGAAAGTCTGTGAGACTCTTAATCTCCAATCAACCACCAGAAAACTAGACGTGGAGCTGTGGCTCAAATTGTTAGAGCACCAATCCTGAGAGAAAGTGCTCAGAGGCAGTGCCCAGACCCTGAGTTCAAGCCCCACAACCTAAAAAAAAAAAGGCACTTCCCTGAGAAGTGCCTTGGAGGTTTCTATCAATACCCCTCCTCACAAACAACTAGAACTTGAAAATGTAAATATCCAGAAAATTGGGGGAAAAAACTGACAAACTTGTCAGCAGACTGAGGAAAAAAATTCTCTAAGTAATTTGCAAATCAAGCTAATCAAAAGGAAGTCAAGCAAAGGACTATGGAAGACTTGAAAAGAATAACTGACAAATAAAATCTCGAGCATGTAATGAATACATTGAACACAATAAACAAAAAATGTACATTCTCTTCAAGAACACAGTGAATAACTTCCTTTCCTCCTGCATTCCCTTCTCCCTTTGCTTTATGAAAATTGATTCAATGCTGGGCCCAAAGCTAGAACATACAGCTTTTGTTTTCATGTGTTGTTTAAAGATATTTAATATTAAAAGCATCTGGCAACATATAGTCCTCAATCTTTAAGAACTACTAAGTTAGAAGTCATTATGAAGAGAGATAACTAGAAAAACCAACACGTAACACTAGTTAACATTCTTCTAAGCTGTACACACAAAGATATTTAGAATTGAAATCTGTGTAAGAACTTTGAGGGAAATCCTACATATTAATACTTATTTTTAAAAACCAACGCTAAAATTTTGGGCTTAGCATAAAAATGAAAACCTAAGACTGCATCACTCTCCTCTTTCTCCCAAACTCTCCACTGGTTCCTGTCTCACTTGGTTTAAATACCAGTCCTGAGCTGGCCTAAGGTTCTGATTGCTACTGGGTCCACACTTCTGCAGCCAAGCCTGCTGACTTCCTGACTGAGATCTGCAGGATCACAGTTCATAACTTCTCCCACACCCTCAAAATTTGCCTTCTCAGCCCTCTCCTTCCCCCGACACCTTCCAGCCTGTGTCTCCACCTACCACCAACTCCACAAAAACAGAAACTCCAAAAGTGCAGAAGGTTGTTCCTGCCATGGAGACTTAGTAAGAAGTGACTGGAGTATTATTTTTATATACAGGGCCAAAAGAACTGGGCAATATATTATAGTTAGTCGATTTGCAGAAAACAGAATTCTGAGCTGGCAGCCAATGGTCTGTTATTCACCAAGATAAAGAAAGCAGAAGCGATACTGGAAAATTGGGGGGAGAGGGAATATATTACTTATCCTACTTTGCTTTTCCCTGAGGCCACACCCCTTCTCATATGAATGTAGTTTCTCTCTTGAAAGACCCTGGACACCAATCAGATGACCTGCTTTGGCCAAAAGCTTGTTAACAGAAGTGATACAAGCAGAGTTTTGAATATTTGAAGCTGGATATATACAGGACTTGATCTTGTCTATCTCTTCCATCCATCTGAGGTTAGCCTGTGGCTTTCAGTATGAGTGGGGCAGACATGGAACAGAGTTATATATAGGCTGATCTGTATCAAACAGCCTTTGCTGCTTACAAGGTCATGCATATAGGAATATTGTTGCAAACCACTGATTTTGAGGGTAGCTTAGGCTGCATTTTAATTGTAGTAACCAATAGATACACGTCATATTAGATGTGAGACATCTAACTGGATATCTACATGCAGTTCTCAAGGAGGATGGATATAGGGATGTGGCTCAAAAAAGCCACAATTGACATGTACATCTCTACTTTTAATATTCACATGTAAGTATTCAGTCTGGTTATTTTCTGAAAAATGTTTACACACTTATATATGAGCAAAAGTGAAAATCTCATTACTTGGTGAAAACCCCATTCATATTTTTGTCTAACCTACAGACTTTTTCCTATGTGCATGGAAAATATACACATATGTAACTATGTATTTTTACACCAGTGGAACCAACTGTACATATTACCTTATAATCTGATCTTTTGATTTCATAATATCTGCTGAAATGATAGATGTGTATATTAACTGAGTTGTCATTTTATTCCCAGTAATTTCTCTCTACCATAGTACATTCCACTTTGAAGTTAAACTAGGAGACACTTTTTTGATGGCCTGAATAGAAAATCAACACAGAGACCAAAAATTCAAAAATACTTGGCTTTTTCATTGTCAGACTATCTAGACAAAAATCAGCAAGGAAACATCAGACTTAAACTACAATTTTGATCAAATATGCCTAACAGAAATATACAAAACATTCCATCCAATAATAACATAATACATGTTCTCTAGTGTACCCAGAACATTCTCTAGGGTAGATCATATGTTAGGCTACAAAACAAATCCTCACAAATTTAAGAAGATTGAAATCATATTAAGTATCTTTTCTAACCACAATGGTATGAAACTAGAAATAAATAACAAAAAGAATTTTGGAAAATTCACAACTGCATGAAAATTAAGCAACATACTCCTAAACAACCAATAGGCAAAAAGAAATTAAAAGTCTAAGTTTTTAATGTCTTAAAACAATGGTAACACAATAAACAAAATTTACAAGAGGCAGAAAAACTAGCTCTAAGAAGGAAATTTATAGCAATAAATGTCTACATGAAAAAAATCTCAAATAAACCATCTAATATTATACCTTAAGGAGTTAGAAAAAGAAGAACAAACTAAACCCAAAGTTAGTAGAAAAGAGGAAATAATAAATAACATGCAGTAAGAAATTAAACAAAGCATATAAAAACTATAGAAAAAAATGAAAGTAAGAATTATTTTTGCTTTTGAAACCCAAAGGTATTGCCAAACCCAAGGTATTGCTTATGCTAGAAAAGCCTTCTACTACTGAGCTACATTTACATCCCTACTCTTTGGGGGGGTTTTGTGGGGTTTTTTTAATCCCACTTATAAAACTTTATCTACATTTAAAAAAAGACAGAAGTGGCAAATAAATGGAATTGGAAATATAAGAAGTGACATTGCAACTGATGACACAGAAATACGAAGGATCATGATACTACTATGAATGATCATACACACACAAAAAATGACTTAAAAGAAATGGAAAATTGGTAGACACCTGCTGATTATGAAAAATCCGAGCAAACCCATCATGAGTAAGAAAATTAAGTAAAAGTATCTCCCAGGAACTGGTAGTTTCAAATATTTAGAAAAAGTAACACCAACTCTAAACTTCTCCCCCACCAAAACAAAAACAAAAATAAAACAAAAATTGAAGAGAAGAAGCCCAGGGACATGGTTCAGTGGTAGTAAATGAGGCTCTGGTTTTGATCATAGCAAAAAAATGTAAACTTTGAACAAGGAATAATGCCAATTTCATTTCAGAAAGCCTTACTATGATAACAAAATCAGGTAATAATATTACTAAAAAAAGGAAAATAATCAGATATCTATGATGAGCATAGATGCCAAAATTCCTGACAAAATACTAGCAAACCAATTTTAATACCAAATTAAAAAGATCAGTCACCAGGACCAAGTAGGATTTATCAGTCCATTTATCAGTATTTATAAGTAGGATTGACAAGGATCGTTCAACATACACAAATGTGATACACCACAGTAACTGAATGAAGAATAAAGCCATATGCTTAACAGCAAAAACATTTGACAAAACTCAAAATCCTTTCACGATAAAAATTCTTAAACTCTGGAGGGAAGATGGCACCGTGACAATAGGGAAGCACCCCAACTCGCTCCAACCAAATAGTGAGCCGGGAACTCCAAGGCCAACGCCCCATCAAGAGACCGGCAGACCCAACAACCAGAACAGAGAAACACAGGAAATGAAAAAGAACAAAGAAAGAAAAGCCTATAACCTGCATGGAGCCGGAAAATCTCCGGGGTACCCACACACACACACCAACCCTGGCCCGAACAGGGCCAGGCTGGGAAAGCGGCCCCGGTGCCGGTAAACGAGACTGCAGACCATCAGCAACCAGAGAAGCAACAGCCAAAAAGTCCTGCCACGAGTGCAGATTCCAGACAGCAGGAGCTCCACGGGCCACAGACTGCGCACAGACCGGACTGAGACAGACGGTGGCACGGGACCCGGAGGCATGGGACCGAACAGCCAGGACCAGACAACAACAGCAGGGGAACCGGGCGGTGCAGATGGGGAGAACAGGATGGGGAGAGCCAGCACTGCCACCACCAAATGATCGATTGCCATACCCCAGCCCAGAAAAGCCCACAGCAGGGTGGGACTCACACACACACACATACACACACACACACGATCCAGGACCAGTAAGTTCCCCATTGCCCCCCCCCCCATGGGAGATCAGCTCTAGCAGAGACCCAAAACCTCTTGTAGACCTCATCACAAGCAGACAAAGAAGCTAGAGCTCCCTCCCTCTCCCTCCCTACCCCGAGGGAACAAAAGAGCCCCAAATCTGGCGGCTCTAGGTCCCTGCACATAGGTGGGCAGGGCCCCCCAGTGGGCAACGCCTGCTCTGACAGGTGCACTCCACACAGGTGGGCGGACCAACCATCAAGAGCAACACCTGCTCTGACAGGAACACTCTGCACAGGTGGACAAGCAGCCCCTCAGTGGCAATTCTCAATCTGAGAGGTGAGCTCTCTTGACCCACAACAACTAGCGGGGAAAGAATCAAAGAAGACAAAAGTCTCCATGCCACACTGAATCAGTGACCCACGAACCCCAACAGGAGCCCACAAGGGTCAGCACAACACAGCCGCAGAGCACAGTCCTGCAGAGAAAGGCACAGAACCTACCCACCCCTAACTGCAATGAGGGTGACCGCCTCGGCAACAACCAAGACGGTCACACTCACCCATTGGGCAGTAAGGTTCAACAGCCAAACTCAAACCCAGAGCCAGGACACAAACAAGTCCCCACTGACAGACCAGAGGGAACCAGCACAAAACCAAGCCAAAGTCGCCATCTACAGGTGCAGCTCTCCAGATGCATAAATCACAAAGAAATATCACAAATTTCATGAAAGGTCAAGCCAACTCGCCAGCTCCAAAAAGTAGTACGACCAAGGAGGAGGTGGAGAATAAAAAGACAACTGAGACTAAGATAGAAGAAATGATCGAAAGCCTCAGGACCAAATTCAGAAAACAGTTCCAGGAGCTTAGAATGGAAGTCTCGAAGGGCCTTCAGGAAGTCAAGAAAGAAATGGAAGCAAAAATGGAAATAGTCTACTCCACTCACATCCTGAGAAACGAAATGCATGAAAAGATTCAAAACACAATTAAAAGAAGAAATTACCACAATGAGAGCTGATCTAGCAACCATACACAGCTCACTGGCCTCCATGAAAACCACACTAGAAGCCATATCACAAAGAATTGATCATATTGAAATCTCGAATCTCTCTTTTGGACCAAGATGCAGCTGAAAAGGACCAGAAGATTACCACACTCCAAGAAACTGTCAAACCCCAGGGCAGACTAATCCAGGAAATAGTAGACAGGGAGAAGAGGTATACTCTGCGTATAATCGGAATAGATGAAGAAGAGAAGTACCAGAGCAGAGGTATTCAACACATATTCAATAGAGTTATTGCGGAAAACTTCCCCAATCTCACAAGGGACCTCACCCAAATAACGGAAGCTTACAGGACACCAGGAAGACCAGACCCTAGAAAATCCTCGCCTAGGCACATAATTATCAAGACCTCAGATCTCAAGAATTAAGAGCAAATTTTGAACGCACCCAAAACAAAGATAGAGCTGTATTACAATGAAAAACAAGATCAGAATCATGGCAGATCTCTCCACACAAACCTACAATGCATGAAGAGCCTGGAAGAACACATCCAAGTCCTCCAGGCCAACAATGCCAACCCAGAATTAGATATCCAGCAAAATTAGAATTCACCTTCGAGGGAAAAGCCAGATCTTTCCATAGCAAAGAGGATCTAAAGGATTATGTAAATAAAAAACCAGCCTTACAGCAAATTCTAAGAGGGGAACCCCACCCAACAGAAAACGTACAGGACCCCCCAGACAGAAACAGAAAGAAACTACAATAGCCAGAGCCCAACAGGAAGAACAGCTCAATAAAGAAAAAAAAAGGGGGGGGAGAGAAAAACAACCTAACCGGAAAATGGAAAAAAACACACTTATCCATGATCTCTTTGAATATAAATGGTTGGGGGGTTTTTTTGTTTGTTTGTTTGTTTTGCCTCCTGGGCCTTGGACTCAGAGCCTGAGAACTGTCCCTGGCTTCTTTTTTGCTCAAGGCAAGGACTCTGCAAATTGAGCCATAGCACCACTTCTGGCCATTTTCTATATATGTGGTGCTGGGGAATCGAGCCCAGGGCTTTATGTATACAAGGCAAGCACTCTTGCCACTAGACCATATTCCCAGCCCTTGAATATAAATGGTATAAACTCTCCAATAAAGAGGAACAGACTGACAGAGTGGATCCATAAACAAAAAGTTGCTATCTGTTGTCTTCAAGAGACCCATCTTACAGCAAGGGACAAAAACAGGCTCCAAATGAAAGGATGGAGCAAGATCTTCCAAGCAAACGTACCTACCAAAATGGCAGGGGTAGCCATCCTGATTTCAGACAAGCTAGACTTCTCATTAAAATCAGCTCAAAAAGACAAAGGGCACTACACTACATTTTAATACAAGGAAAAATCCAGAATCAAGACATCATGGTGATAAATTTATACTCACCAAACAAAAGAGGCCCTAATTATATCAAACAAATTCTCACAGAACTACAGAACAAGATAGACCCAAACACAATCATAGTGGGAGACTTTAATATTCGACTCTCTCCAAGAGACAGATAAAACACACAGAAGATTAGCAAGGGAGCCGAAGACCTAAGTAACACCATATCCCAAATGGATCTGACAAATCTGTACAGAGTTTTTCACCCTACAGAGAACCAATACACATTCTTCTCAGCAGCTCATGGAACATACTGCAAATTAGATCATGTCATAGTCCACACAAAGAACCTCAGCAAATACAAGAGTATTGACGCCATCCCATGTATCATATCTGATCACAGTGGAATCAAGGTAACCCAATAACAAAGGATACCACAGAGGCTACACAAATACTTGGAGGCTAAACCCCTCACTGTTATCTAACACTTGGGTCACAGACCAAATTAAGGATGAATTCATAAGCCACAACAACAATGAAAATACATCACAAAGAAACCTATGGGATACAGCTAAGGCAGTGCTGAGGGGCAAGATCATTGCCCTCAGCACTCACATTAAAAGAATGGAAGCAGAGCAGGTGAATAACCTCACGTTGAAACTAAAACATTTGGAGAAACAAGAAATAATCAAATCTAAAACGACTAGGAAGAGAGAGATCACAAAGATTAAAGAAGAGATAAATCTGATTGAAAATAGAAAGACCACTCAACAAATAAATAAAACTAAAAGCTTGTTCTTTGAAAAAATAAATAAAATTGACAGACCCTTGCAAGACTTACAAAAAAAGAGAAGAGACTCATATCCGTAAAATCAGGAACTCCAACGGAAAAATTACAACAAATACACATGATATTCAAACAATCATAAGGAACTAAAAGTGGGCAGCCATATGTAGAAAACTCAAAGTAGACCCTAGCCTATCACCATGCACCAAGATAAACTCAAAATGAATCAAGGACCTCAACATCAGACCTGAATCCTTGAAACTACTGAAGGACAGAGTAGGAAAGACGCTACAACTTATAGGCACAGATAGGAACTTCCTGAATAGAGTCCCAGGGGCACAACAGTTAGGGGAGAGACTCGACAAATGGGACTACTACAAAATAAAAAGTTTCTGCACAGCTAAGGACATAGCCACCAAAATAGAAAGACAGCCAACCATATGGGAAAGGATCTTTACCAGCACAGCAACAAAGGCCTAATATCTGTCATCTACAGAGAACTCAAAAAACTAAGCCCCTCCAAGCCCAGTAAACCAATTAGGAAGTGGGCAAGGGAGCTAAAGAGAGACTTCACAAGAGAAGAGATAAAAATGGCAAAGAAACATATGAGGAAATGTTCAACATCCCTGGCAGTAAAGGAAATGCAAATAAAAACAACCCTGAAATACCACCTCACTCCAGTTAGAATGGCCTATACTCTGAACTCAGCCAACAACAAATGCTGGAGGAGGTGCGGGGAAAGAGGAACCCTTCTCCATTGTTGGTGGGAGTGCAAATTAGTACAACCACTTTGGAGAACAGTATGGAGGTTCCTCAAAAAACTCAACATAGACCTAACCTATGACCCAACCATACCACTCCTAGGCATCTATCCTGAACAACAGGTCTCAGGATATCAAAAAGACATTTGCACTTCCATGTTTATCACTGCACAATTCACAATAGGCAAAATATGGAAACTACCCAAATGTCCCTCCACAATGGAATACTACATAGTGATTAGAAATGGTGAAATATTGTTATTCGCAGGGAAATGGTCAGAACTTGAACAAATAATGTTGAGCGAGTGAAGCCTAGAACACAGAAAACAAAGGGGCATGATCTCCTTGATATATGACTGTTAAGGAAGGTGGAGGGGGAGACAGTAGAGACCAGGTCTGTGAAACCAAAAACTTCTTGTCAAATGGTATATCCTACAGGTTTGGGTCAGCGACCCTATATTATGTAACTAAAACCAAACAATTACTCAACATAAAAAGGTCAAAAATAGACCTTTCAGTGGATCACAATAGCTCAAAAGCTATCTATGTACGTTCATATAAGACTATTGTCAATATATTGTCTATTGTAGACATTACATTTAAAGTCCTAGGCGAATTTTCTTTGGCATAGGCCATGTGGCTACTGTTTATGTTCTTGGTACACTGTGTATTGTATATATGTCTACCTGACCTAGGGAAGGGAAAGAAAAACAGGGTGTAAGATATCACAAGAAATGTACACACTGCCCTACTATGTAACTGTACCCATTTTGCACAACACCTTGTCAAAAAAATTTTGTTTAATTAATAATTATAAAAAAACACAGAAGCAAACCTGCAGTGGCCTGCAGTTTGGCCATGTGACCTCTCTCCTCCCACTTCCCCCACCACCTCTCTTTTGTGCTCCTACAATAATACCAGTAGGCCCTCATCAAAGGCCTAGCCAGTAAGAGCTACTCAATCCTGGACTTTTAACCTCCCAAACCATGAGCTCAATAAATGTCTTTGCTAAGTTATCCTGCCTCAGTTCTTTCACTACAGCAATGAAAAATGCACTAATGGGGTATATATCCAAAAGAAATGAAATCAGTATATATGGAAGAGATAACCGCACTCTATTCTTCATTTCCACATTGTTCCCAATGGCCAAATTACAAATCCATCTAAGTGCCATCAGCTATTGAACAGATAAATTAAAATAGAGTATATGTAATATATCATACATTTTACATATATATCATATATACACAAAATTATTATTCAGCGAAGGGGAAGAAGATGGCACCGTCACAATAGGGAGGCACCCCAACTCACTCCAACCGAATAGTGAGCTGGGAACTCCAACACCCAACACCCCATCAAGAGTCCAGCAAACCCAACAACCAGAAGCAACAGAGAAAGACAGGAAACGAAAAAGAACAAAAAAAGAAGAGCCTATAACCTGCATGGTTTTTGGTACACTGTGTAATGTATATATGTCTACCTGATCTAGGGAAGGGAAAGAAAAACAGGGTGTAAGATATCACAAGAAATGTACACACTGCCCTATTATGTAACTGTACCCCTTTTGCACAACACCTTGTCAAATTTTTTTAATTAATAAAATTACTCAGCACCCTCAAAAGAAGGAAATTCTAATATTTGTGAACATGTGAATGAATTTGGAAGACATTATGCTTAGTGGAATTAGCCATGCACAGAGAGACATATGCATGGCACTGATATTGAAGTGCCCAGAATTCAAGACCCCCATGACGACCCTCAGAGTATCGAGACCCAATGCACAGGCAAAGGGACTTTATTGAAAGCCAGCTCAAGCTCAGGCCCTCTGCCAGCACTCTGGCGCAGTGGGTGTGGACAAACGGCCCCTAGCTCTCAAAACGGGGAATTTTTTTTTTTTTTTTTTTGGCCACTCCTGGGGCTTGGACTCAGGGCCTAAGCACTGTCCCTGGCTTCTTTTTGCTCAAGGCTAGCACTCTGCCACTTGAGCCACAGCGCCACTTCTGGCCATTTTCTGTGTATGTGGTGCTGGGGAATCGAACCCAGAGCCTCATGTATATGAGGCAGGCACTCTTGCCACTAGGCCATATCCCCAGCCCCAAAACGGGGGATATTTTTTAATTTTTTTTTAATTTTTTGTTTAATTTTTTTTTGCCAGTCCTGGGCTTGGACTCGGGGCCTGAGCACTGTCCCTGGCTTCCTTTTGCTCAAGGCTAGCACTCTGCCACTTGAGCCACAGCACCACTTCTGGCCATTTTCTATAATGTGGTGCTGGGGAATTGAATCCAGGGCTTCATGTATATGAGGTAAGCATTCTTGCCACTAGGCCATATTCCCAGCTCTTTTTAAAAAAAATTTTATTGTCAAACTCAAGTTTCAGATCAATGAGTCTTACAAGAGGCCACTTTACTCCAATTAAAAGCAACAAGGTGGTCCACACAGAAGTAGTTTTTAAGCATGATCTTACCTGAAACTTATTAAGGGCCAACATTACATCTGACAAATTTGTAGGAATCATCTCTCCTTTTCCGTGGGCCTGTTGAAAACTGTTACAAAAAAAAAAACCTACACACTCTGCTTTAACACCTTCACCTCAGCCTTTATTTGCATCCAGAAAAACTCTGAAGCCCAGGGGCACATTGCCTTTTTTTCAAAGAAAATATTTTTTTAATTGTCAAACTGATATACAGAGAGGTTACAGTTTCATACGTTAAGCATTGGATACATTTCTTGTACTGTTTGTTACCTCCTCCTTCATTCCCCCCTCCCCCCTTCTCCTTCCCCTTCCCCCCATAAGTTGTTCAGTAGATTTACACCAAACAGTTTTGCAAGTATTGCTTTTGTTATTATTTGTCTTTTTTACCCTGTGTCTCTCGATTTTGGTATTCCCTTTCAGTTTCCTAGTTGTAATACCTGTACACACAGTTTCCAATGTACTCAGATAAGATACAGAGATAGTTCAGGTACAACCACAGGAAGAGGATACAAGAGGATCATCAATAATAGCCATTGTTTTCTTCAGTCCCAGTTACTGCATGAAAACCTTTAAACTCAAATGACAATTTTGCCTTAATGCAAGAATTACAATTACAAAATTAGAAATACTTATCCATTCAGCTTTCCAATAAATTAGTGAGAAACATTAGGCCCATTTTGCCATTTCTTCCTACATACAGAGAGTTAATGAGAGTTTATGTCTATCCCCATTAGTTTAATATATATATATTAAAATACTTGCCTGATTATATGTAACTTAAGATAGTTAAGAGTCTTACTATTGCATCACAGTATACACATCAAATCATTAAACTGATACCCAAAACAATTGTGACAAAAGTACATTCAGCAGTGTACACCAGGACAAGCACAAGAATCCAGACTTAGCTTTTTTTTTTTTAATACATCCCAATTGCAAAATACAAATAAACCTTTTAATCCTCCTTTAAGGTTTTCCAATACTAATACTCCATCCTAAGGGGCAGTTTTAGAAATTCCAGTCAAATCATTCATTTTTACCACCAGGTTTCCAATGTTCACGTGAAAACAAAAGAGACAAAAGAAAGGCCTCCATTGACCTGTCCTACACAACGGCCTATCTCCATCCTACTCCTCAGAGCTTGATGAACTGTCTTGGTGCCCGCTTGTCCTCTTCCACCATGAATGGATGCCCCCTTATGGCTGTCCCACCACGTGGATTCCCTCCAGGGCCTGTGCCACCACGTGGGTTGGTTAAGCTGCACCTTTGCTAGATCACCCCTCACTCCTGTGGATAGGCACACAGGCCCGTCCTAGGTTTTTCCTGTCCTTTCCTATTCGTCTATGACTGAGAAACCCAAGCAGTTTTTTTTTTTAACAGTGATAAACCTTTACATCCAAATTTCTGACACTTAGCCCCGATTTTTTTTAATTAAAGAAACATTTTTGACTATAGTTCCTCTTTAAAACAATGCAATATCCTTTAAAGCATTTAGTAACGCCCAAACTTGATGACCATTTGAATTTAAACTTAAAACTCACTCAATTTTACATCATACTAACAGTCTTGAACATGTTCACACTCACACATGCACACACACATATACATATTCAAAAGATCTTAAAGCACACAAAATAAACAGTGGCCGTACATTTTCCAGTGGCAGGAGGTATTTTTGCCAATCTTACTCCTGCAACACCCAAATTTTAAGACAAAACTTTTAACAAATGATTTTAGCATTCTCCAGCCTCATTTTCCAGGGCTTAATAGTTTTAGCAAAACATTTTAGCACACCAAATACTTTATTGCTGAAGGCTGGGTGGGGGTCCCCCAGAGTTCTTTTTGCAGATGCTCACACTCTGATTATGAGCTGTCGCCTGCACATCTTTCCAATGAGCTTAAAGCACCGTCCGTTACCGAGTTGCTTACCAGAACCAGAACCAGTTGGTGTGCCCCAGGAAAGTGAAAGTACAGAAAGACAATACATAGACAAGATGAACAGTGGCCACAGAAAAACTCACCGGTGTGTTGAAAGCCCCTCGGATCCGAGTCTGGGGGTCGTGGGGGGTATCTCAATTGAGCCCCCAGGCTGAAGTGCCCAGAATTCAAGACCCCCGTTACGACCCTCAGAGTATCGAGACCCGATGCACAGGCAAAGGGACTTTACTGAAAGCAAGCTCGAGCGGTCCACCAGCACTCTGGCCCAGCGGGTGTGGACCAGCGGCCCCTAGCTCTCAAAGCGGGGGATTGTTTTTTTAATTTTAATTTTTTCTCTTTTTGTTTTAATTGTCAAACTGATGTACAGAGAGGTTACAGTTTCATACATTAGGCTTTGGATACATTTCTCATACTGTTTGTTACCTCCTTCCTCATTTCCCCTTCCCCCTTCTCCTTTCCCTTTCCCCCGATAAGTTGTTCAGTAGATTTACACCAAACAGTTTTGCAAGTATTGCAAGTATTGTAATCGTTTGTCTTTTTTACCCTGTGTCTCTCGATTTTGGTATTCCCTCCCACTTTCCTATTTCTAATACCAGTATACACAGTTTCCAATGTACTCAGATAAGATACAGTGATAGTGCAGGTACAACCACAGGAAGGGGATACAAGAAGATCATCAATAATAGAAGCTACAGTTTCACATGGCATGTTGAAAGTAGTTACAACAGTGATATGACAGTCGTTTCCATAACATGGAGTTCATTTCACTTAGCATCATCTTATGTGTTCATAAGGGCATTGCTATTGGGCTCTTGTGACCTCTGCTGTGAGTAGCCTAAACCTGTGCTAATTATTCCCTATGAGGGAGACCACAGAGTCCATGTTTCTTTGGGTCTGGCTCACTTCACTTAATATAATTTGTTCTAAGTCCTTCCATTTCCTTACTAATGGGGCAATGTCATTCTTTCTGATAGAGGCATAAAATTCCATTGTGTATATGTACCACCTTTTCCTGATCTATTTGTCTACTGAGGGGCATCTGGTTTGGTTCCATATTTTAGCTATGACAAATTGTGCTGTAATGATGATTTTTTTTTTTTTTTTTGGCCAGTCCTGGGGCTTGGACTCAGGGCCTGAGCACTGTCCCCGGCTTCTTTTTGCTCAAGGCTAGCACTCTGCCACTTGAGCCACAGTGCCACTTCTGGCCATTTTCTGTATGTGTGGTGCTGAGGAATTGAACCCAGGGCCTCATGTATACAAGGCAAGCACTCTTGCTACTAGGCCATATCCCCAGCCCAATTTTTTTTTTTTTTTTTGCCAGTCCTGGGCCTTGGACTCAGGGCCTGAGCACTGTTCCTGGCTTCTCTTTGCTCAAGGCTAGCACTCTGCCACTTGAGCCACAGCGCCACTTCTGGCTGTTTTCTACATATGTGGTGCTGGGGAATCGAACCCAGGGCTTCATGTATACGAAGCAAGCACTCTTGCCACTAGGCCATATTCCCAGCCCTGTGATGATGATTTTTAAAGACAGAAAATCATAAGCAGGGGTCACATGAGTTCATATGCATTTGGCATTACAAGATTGGTTACTGGAGAATGCTGTCTTACATGATTAGTTAGGAAGTCTAAGGGGGTCTCTTGGTTCTGTATCTTGACTCACATCTATGTTTGCCGATATCTGGTTTTTCCTAACTACCTGTTATCTTAGGATTTGGGCGACCTGATAGCATTCCAGAATGCTCCCCTGGGGTGGGGTAGTTCTTGGAACTAGGCCAGAGGCTCTTTCTGGAAGGGTTTCTATTGTCTTTCTCACCCAGCTGCTGGAACCGTATTATTTGCTTTTAGGGAAAAGGGGAAAGCGGGTGGGGGGGGTGGAGCGAGGGGACAGCAAGTAGCAAGCAGGTTTACAGAAGCAGAATATGCGGTTAATATCAGTTAATACATTTTTTACTCCTTCAATATGTGGAAGCTAGAAAATTGACTTGATAGTAGTAGAGAACAGAATGACAATTCCCAGGTGCTTAAAGAGGGTCAAAGGAGGAAGGGTCAAAGAATACAAAATTTTAGTTAGGCAGAATAAACTCAAGAAATCTCTTGGAGGATATAACAACTGTAACTAATAAAAATGTGTTCAGATTCTTGAATGTCTTCAAGAGTATTTCTTAAGTCATCTCACTATAAAAGTGAGCTAACACATGTTAACTAGCTCAATTTAGATATTCCATGGTATACACAGATTTCAAGAATTCTGGTGTACATGATAAATATATGCATCTTTATCAAATTTTTAAGTAAAATAAAGAATGACTTTTTAATTTCCAAATTGGCTTTTGAAAAAAAAAATCGCCAAGACAACAGTCTTGAAAGGAAAAACTTGAGGATTTTGTTTTATTTTTGAAAAAGAAAAGCATAATTTTAAACCAAATGCTCAAATTTGAATATCAAACACTAAAGTTTTATAGGGAATCTACATTTGAGAATATGAATTCTTTACCATAAAGAAGCACCTAGAAAAGAGAAGTTACAGAGATGGAGACCAGAGCCAGATAAACCAGCAGCAGCAGGTGGCTCTAGGTGGTAGTCTAGGGAAGGAGAGAGACGTGTCTGTCCAGCTCCCCAGATGTCCTGCCAAGTTTCCACTGATTCTCAAAGTATAGCTCAGCGCCTAAACCAGTAGTGTCAGCAGCCTCTGGAACTCTTTAGAAATACAAACTCTTCAACCCCTCCTCAGAACTCAAGAATGAGAAACTGCATTTTTCACAAGCCCTCCAAGTGGAGAAGCCTGTTCCAGACCAGATTTGGACAGATTTGGGAACCAGGATTCCTGAATGAAAATCTAGACATTGATTGCAAAGCCTACAGAGAAGTCTCTCCCACTTCAGCTTGAGACATCATCCGAGGTCTACACCCACGGCCAGTGAGCAGGACTCAGAAGAACCAGTCCCGGGTTTAGAAGCCTAATGGAATTTGTTCTGTTCAATTCCAAAATTGCTTGAGGCTAGTGAGTGACCCCTCTTAACTTTATTCTTTTCTCCTGGAGCACAGGACTGTCTATTACACTAACCTCTGCCTGTCTTGCCATAGTATTTTGGTAGAGGATGCTTTATTTTCTGTGTCACCGGTCCATAGGTAGAGAAGAGAAACAGCACTGCCTTTTAACATGTGTGTTGCCCTACTGGCCACAATTATACATAAGCATCCAAAATGGAAGGCTACCCTGGGGAGAAAGGGACTGAAGGGGGTAGGTAAAGGAACTCAGAATTTGCCACCTTTGATTCTGAAATGTATGAAGAAGCATCAACGTTTGTGCATAAATTAATCAGGTGGAGTTTGAGACAGGGTCTCAAAGCGGAGAGAACTTTGAGTTATGAAATCTTAAAAGTTGTGTGTTTTCACCTTCCTGAGTGTTTGGCTGAATATTTGTAATAGCTAAAACAGAACTGCTAATTTCTTTACATGTCAATAAATATAGGTATCCAAAGCATTTACATGGTTTCCCAGTGTCCTATTATATGCACAAAACACATTACTGAGTGATCTTCACATATTAAAAATGTAGACTGTTACCATTCATTATAAAAATATGTTATATGCATACATATGTATTGTATGTGTACTTGCATCCAATATCTGTTTGATAAACATACATATATCTTCCTATCTTTCTGTTTTTGTTTAAATACCTGCTTAGGATCAATTCCTAAAGGTGGAATGCCAGGGCCAAGAGGAATGTACTTGGGGCTGGGAATATGGCCTAGTGGCAAGAGTGCTTGCCTCGTATACATGAGGCCCTGGGTTTGATTCCTCAGCACCACATATACAGAAAATGGCAGGAAGTAGCGCTGTGGCTCAAGTGGCAGAGTGCTAGCCTTGAGCAAAAAAGAAGCCAGGGACAGTGCTCAGGCCCTGAGTTCACAGCCTAGGACTGGCCAAAAAAAAAAGAGGAATGTACTTATCAATACACAGCTAAGCTCCAGAAATAGCTGTCAAGATCTGTATTTCACTAGGTGCAATAGCATGCCTACCCCCCCCCCCCCCGCCATTAACATGGAGAAGCACAAATAGGAAGATCACAATCCAGGACATTCTGGTATGAAACAAGATCCTACCTCAAAAATAACCAATACCAAAAGGTCTGGGAGTATGCATTGTTCAAGTAGTAGAGCACTTGAGTTGATACCCCCCAAACAAGGAAATTAGGAAAGAGGATGATAGGTAGTAGGCAGGTAGGTAGGCACGAAGGAAGAATGGAAGGGAGGAGGGAATATTTCTACATGCTATGTGCAAAAAGGTGACTCCACATCCTTACACATTTTCTTACCCTTTTATCTCAAATAATTTTTTTCATAATAGCCCCCCAATTTATTACCTTCCTGAAAGCCATTTCTGAACTGAATGCCAATAAACTTCTAGCTCTGAGGCCAGCTGTGAAAAGACACTCTAGGCTGAGCTGCACTCCCAAAAGAGAACCATCTCCTGACCTCAGCTGTCCTACCTCCTAGACCCTAGGCACCTACTGACAGACCTCCAACCACAAGCACAGCTGTGCACTTAACACTGCCATTCCCAGAGGTGACTTCTCTCATCTATATGGGGACAGGAAAGGTGGGGATTGGATAGAATACTGGAGATCACCTAATAGTGGAAAGGATTCATCCAATTTAAGTAAGCAAGTATTCGTTCTATGCTATTATGGGCCTAGATTCTGGGCCCTGGGCCCTTACAGGGTTGATTCCTTTTACAAATATGTTAATTATCAAAAAATTCTGTATCTTAGAAATAAAAGATATAGGGCTGGGGATGTGGCTTAGCAGTAGAGTGCTTGCCTAACATGCATGAAGCCCTAGGTTCAATTCCTCAGCACCACATGAACAGAAAAGGCCGCAAGTGGCATTGTGGCTCAAGTGGTAAAGTGCTAGCCTTGAGCAAAAGGAAGCCAAGGACAGTGCTCAGGCCCTGAGTTCAAGTGCCAGGACTGGCAGAAGAAAAAAGAAATGCAGAACTAGAAGATATAGATAAATGAGGCAATAAAGTCTGGATAAGCTTACAGGGGAATTAGAAAATATACCCAAACCTAAGCCCAGTTCAGGAACTGAGACATAACTAGGAAATAAGGATGACAGAAGTCACTAATACAGACAGCAAAGAAACTCAATCAAGTGTTCAAGAATGTGCAGACCTGCATTCTTTCCATTCTTCCCTTCTCTTTTAGATGTCCAATTAGATACACTGCCCCTAGAGGAGGAGGAGTTTGGTCCAGGAATAGAACATGCCTGGTTTTTATAAATCTGAGACTAGGGAAAATATCCAAAAAGGATCATAAAGAACAGGCTGCTATATCACAAACCCTTTGATTTTCAGACTAACCCAGACCCTTTGTCTCCAGACTTGAACAACAGCATCCCAACAGGATAAGTGAGAAGTTGCTAAGTAACCATACACCAAATGACCAATTCTGAACTGGAATCTGGAGGATCAGCTCAGTCAGAGCACCTCAATACCCTGGGATGCTGTCTGTCCATAAAGCCCTCTGCTCTGTCTCCTGGCAGCCTTGTCAGAGGAGCTGCTGGCCTTGTCCCTTCTTCCCTTGTATGCTCCCTGGTCCTCCTATGTGAAAGAAATCTCTGAGGACTGCTCCCCTATGCACCTCCTCAGAGATCATGTCAAAACTCATGTCATCATTATTCCAAGTGCCTTGGTGAGCTTGTAAAATGGAATTAAGAGTCCTCTTCTATCAGGAAAATCTCTCTTCCAAATACCCTCCTAGAGCCATCATCAAACACCATCTGCCATATATTTAGTGCTGACTCTGTGCCAGGCCCTGTATAAGGAACTCGACAGTCATCCCCTCTAATCCTGAAAACCGAGCCTTTGATGCAGGCCTTAGGGGCCCCACATGGCAAATGAGTACAGCAAGACACAGGGGCTTAGTTATCCTCTGAGATCACACTGCTAACTGCTAATCCAACACAGAACTGACATTTGACCCCCGAGCCTGCTTACGACAAAATCACTTTGAGAGGTAAAGAAAGTGTGGGTTTGGTTCCCCAGAGCTCTGGGGAGATTTTCAAAGGTCCAAGAATAATTTCTTCAGCTCAGTTGTTGCCTTGTTTGTTAAAAGTTTATTAAGCTCAAAAGCCCAGTGCCAATGGTTTATGCCTGTAACAGGCTGAAATCTGAGGACTGCAGTTCAAAGCCAGCCCAGGCAAGAAAGTCCATAAACCTCTTTTCTCTAACTAACCACCAAAAAGCTGGACATGGATCTGTGGCTCAAGTTGAAGAGCACTAACCTTGAGCAGTGCCCTAGGACCAACACATATAAAAATAAATTATTAAGCTCAAGATAGTATAAACACTACTTGGCTTATGAAGCCATGGCTTAGAAGCCAGTATTATGATTTATAAAGCCAGTAGTCATGTCCTGGGACCAAATTAAAAGTTCCCAGTAAGGAACATTAATACTATCCCTCTATCAATGCAAAGGTGCCATTCTGAAAACAACACACTTTCAAAATCATTTCCATCAATCCCACAGGTATCTTATTCAATTGTAAAAAATGTGCCTCAGACAAAGTTTAAAACAACAGAAGTCAGCTTAAATATCAACTGAGCAAACAACACTCAGTTTCCACTTTGTGAATTCATAAGACAACATTCAATCTGCCCTTTAACTTCTAAGAAACAAAACTCAACAAAATGATTACTATGAAAACAACATAAAAATTCTAACTAGGCAAAAATGAACTTATTCTTAGTTCAAAATGTGCTTTTTCTATGCCTTGTCTAACTCAAGTTGAAATCCAGTTTTCTTCCTCTCCTTCCTTGTCTGCTTTTATCAAGTGGGTGCCCTCCCTCCTAATCTATTGTCAGTCATGGAGCTTGAACTCAGGGGCCTGGGCACTGTCCTTAACCTTTTTCACTCAAGGCTAGTGCTCTACCACTTGGAGCTACAGCTCCACTTCTGATTTTCTGGTGGTTAACTGGAGATAAGAGTCTCACTGACTTTCTTACCAGGGCTGGCTTCAAACCTTAATGAGATCCTAGCCTCCTGAGTAGCTAGGATTATAGGCATGAGATACCAGCGCCCAGCTCAGAATTGTATTTCTAAATGCATATAATAAAATACAGAAGATGAGAAAGGAAATCAATTGTTTTTGAAACACAGTTCTGGACTAGGAACATGGCTTAGTGGTAGAGTGCTTACCTAGCATGCATGAAGCCCTGGGTTCAATTCCTCAGTACCACATAAACAGAAAAAGCCGGAAGTAGAGCTGTGGCTCAAGTGGTAGAGTACTAGCCTTGAGCAAAAAGGAACTCAGGGACAGCGCCACAGGCCTGATTTCAAGCCCCAAGACTGGCGAAAAGAAAAGGAAAGGAAAAAGAAACACAGTTATATTCATAGACTCTAGCATAAAGGACCAGGTAACAAATTTGTAGGTAGAGAGTGGAATGTTCCAGTGCAAAGGAAGTATCTAGAACTGGACGTGCCATTTGTTCTCAGTTTCCCAGCTGTGTGCAGACATGCACAGGACAGCAAGTACCCTGGGCTAGCTGGTGATATTTGCCCTTACCACACAGGTAAAGGCAAGGAAATATGGCTATGAGAATCCAGAGGTAAGGATGACAAAGAACACCCTGCCTCCTTGGCCAAACCTCAAGTAAGCCAAGGACTTAAAATCTCTAAGGTCACAGCATAGAGGAGGAGGCTCCATGAGAGAGGATCTAGAGCAGGAAAGGGAGGACTGCTTGCTGGGACCTACCTAGGGAGGAGCTAGGTGCTCAAAGCTATTTAACTTATAAAACAATTCCTGCCACCCATGAAACATAGGTCAACAAGAGATAACCAGGTACCTCCATGTTGGGGTAACAAAAAACTAAGGGTAAGTAACTCTGAAAGATTAATTTGAAAAAGCAATGAACAAAATGAGATCCTGAGGATAGTGCCCACACTTGCAGCCCACTGCCATACAGCTAGACGACTTCGGAAAGCCAAGCTCTCCAATGGCAACAGGCGTGGAACATAACCCATTCTCATCTCACTGCTCAAAATATTTTTCCTCTTAAACTATGGCATATGGACATCTCCCTGTAAAACTCTGTCTGAGAGAATTATAAACTCTTTCAGAAGAACGACCAGAGAAAAGAGGTCTGTGTTTGAAAATAACCCAAAATAAGAAATAAACCAACACAGGAAGGGTCGGGTTGCTTGTCATGGTCTGGGAAAAACTTCAGGCTTTCAGATTATCTCTGGGTTAAAAAGTGAGGCCTTGAAAGAAGCCAATGAGGCTGATAGTGCAGAGCCAGGACAGCAGGGCTGAAAGGGCAAATTCCACTCAGCAGCTGTGTTTGGTGCCTCACAGACAAAAGCGAGGACATCTTTTTGCCTTAGCAACCAGTTTCTAAGAGTAAACGTATTCTGTACCTACTCCACACCAAGGCCAAAGCCAAGTTCAGCCAGCAGGAGCACTTCCTTTGTGACCATGGGTTAACAACTATTCTGTTTGTGCTTTGTTTTTTCCTGTGCTCCTAATCCAGCCAAGACGAATATTGTGATCTTGTTTACACTCAGGGCCAATATCTGCACAATGTACATGCTTCTGTGTACATTTATTTCAAAGATATATTGAGGTCTCTTTAGATTCTGTCACAGGGAAGCCCCTAAACATCAACACTAGATTGGTACTACAGACTGACCAGAAGGGTTCAGATGAGTGGGATCTAAAGAACCAACCCCTTGCATACCACCCACATGTAGAGATGCAAAACCACATACAGGTGTGCTCTACGTGTTGTGTATGTAAGGGCCGTATATATAATCAATATATAGCTTGCTCAGCATGGCTGCCCGCTTCCTCCCTTCAGTCATCTACCCTTCTCCTCCTGACCACTCCCCCCTTTTCCAGTACCAGTTTCCTGGTGTTTATTTTGTTGGAGTGCGAGCTAGCCTTTCTAAGGAATTGTACCGTTTTGAGTTCTCTGCCAATTCTACCATATTTCCAGCTAATACACCAGGTACACTTGGATACCATACCAAAGTTTTTATTTACGTATTTATAAATTAATTCTAGGTTCCATGGATGAGAGAAAACATGCAATCTTTGTCTCTCTGGGTCTGACTTACTTCACTTAGCATTTTTTTTTCATATTTTTATAGGTCAGTTAAATGATTTAGTTGTTTTTGGTTGGGAGGTGGATTTTTGGTTGTCGTTTTTTGTTTTTATTTTTATTTTTTTGCCAGTCCTGGGGCTTGAACTCTGGGCCTGAGCACTGTCCCTGGCTTCTTTTTGCTCAAAGCTAGCACTCTGCCACTTGAGCCACAGTGCCACTTCTGGCCTTTTCTATATATGTGGTGCTGAGGACTCAAACCTGGGGCTTCATGTATACAAGCACTCTTGCCACTAGGCCATATTCCCAGCCCCTGATTTAGTTTTTTTAATTTAAAATAAAGTGGAAGTAGAGAGAAAAATATGGGGGAAATTTTATAATTCTAGAAGAGAAAGACTTCTTTATATCCACAGATTTGACTACACATCAAAATGTTAAGTAATTAATAGGCAAAAGTTGTCATAAGTGAAATTTTGGCTCACAAACTAAGAAAACAATATATACAATATAGGACAGTTAAGAAAAGCCATGTATACAAAGCTCTTACAAATCAACCAAAAAGAGATTAATTCCAATATTTCAATATAATAATGGTAGAAGATATAGAAAGCTATTTTTCAATGAGACACACAAATCAATGTCATTAAACACCTTTTTCAATAATCATATCATATATCTTATATCTTTGCACAAACCAATAGACTTTTGTTTTCATGAGTTACTAATAAGTTGGTTTTTTTCCATTCTATGCTGGTGTAATTTTTCTTCTTTTTTTTTTTCCATGCCATCCTGAGGCTTGAACTCAGGGCATGGGTCGTGTCCCTGTTTTTTTTCTTCATTCTAGGCTAGTACTCTACCACTTAAGCCACAGCTCCATTTCTGACTCTTTGGTAATTAATTGAAGGTAAATGCCTCACAGACTTTCCTGCCCAGGCTGGCTTCTAACCACCATCCTCAGATCTCCACTTCTTGAGAAGCTAGGGTTACAAGCATAAACCACTGGTGCCTGGCTATTAATTTTTCCTTAAAACTAATTTCCGGGTCCTGCATTTATTTCAATTACACATAAATTCCAAAATATTCTTATTAGGTCTAAATTCTGGACTGAAATAAACAATCAAAATTTTCTATTTGTCATGCCATCTTTCAAAGCTAAATCTTTATCTTCAGTTCTTCTATCTCAAAAACAAAGGTAGGAAGCAGACCCAATCCCACCAATGGGGATGTTCAGAACAATTCATGCATAAGAACTGTGGTTTATGACATAAACAAACAGCATCACTGAAGGCCAGCAAGGAACCCTCAGCTGTTCACATGAGCACAGAAGCAATGATGTAACATTCACAGGAAGCAACATCAGGAAACAGAACTACTAAATTCAACACCCAGGGAACAGAGCTAATGGCACAGAGAGAAACTTTAAAAGAAAGACTAAGGACAGTATGGTAGAAGTATTTTTTAGCAAACATAAAAACAGAATGGACCTAGCTGGGATAGAATCAGTGAAAGCAAGAAATGCCCTCAGAATGCAGTACAAATGAACAGAGCTTAAAAACAAACTATCACAGTGTAATGTCTACTGGATTCTCTTTGCAAGATATTCACTAATATCTCAGAACTAGCTACTCAAGAGGCTGAGATCTGAGGTCACAGTTCAGTGCCAGCCCAGGCAGAGAAGTCTGTGAGACTCTTATCTTCAATTACCCACCAGAAAGCTAGAGGTGGAGCTAAGTATCAAGTGGTAGAGCACTACCCTTTAGCAAAAAACGTTCAGGGACAGCACCAAGACCCTAAATCCAAGCTTCAGAATGGACAAAAAAAAAAAAAAAAAGGAACACTAATGACAATAAGAGCTTTTTTTTAGGGGAGCAGTGAATGGCAGACCAGGCCAGGTTCAAGGAGAAGGGTTACAAAAGACTCGGAGGGATGGTTTACTGCAGATTGTACTGTGACAGACCACAATACTCTCCATCCTCCATACTCTCCCTTTACATTGTATTGCCTTTAGCACCACCACATGGTGTTATCATTTGTTCTGTGTCTGTCTCCCCATTGGAAAGAGCTGCACAAGGCCAAGAACTATCTCAGATCTTCCAGTGACTAGCTCAGTGCCTAGAACAAAGCAAATGCTCACTGAAGGCTGATGGGGTTCACTTACTCTTGCTGATGTCATTCAGCCTACACAGAGACAGAGTAGCTGTTTCTATAGGTGATGCTAGACCGTCTGAGCTACATCTCAAGAAAATAATGTTGTCAGTGTAAAGGTAAACACCATGAGAACATAAACAGAACACTTATAGGAGGAAAAGAAATAAAGTATAATCAATTCAACAAGAGCTATTGGTAGGCTTTCCTAGAAATCTATAAGCAATAGAGACAAAACATAATTAGTAATAAATGGCACCAGCATATTTTGCTAAAGAAAATCGCAACTAATTTTTAATCAAGAACACACAAGGAGGAGGAGAAAGATGGCGCCGAGACAATAGGGAGGCACCCCGACTCGCACCAACTGAATAGCGAGCTGGGAACTCCAACACCCAACACTCCACCAAGAACCCAGCAAAACCAGCATCCAGAAGCAGTGGAGAAACGCAGGAAAACAAAAAGGAGCAAAAAAGAAGAACCGAAAACCTACACGGAGCCGGAGATTAATCGGGGCACCCTCCCCCCACCAGCCGGCCCTGGCCCAAACAGGGTCAGGCTGGGAAAGGGAAACCCGGCGATCGGCAGACAGGTTGCCAGGAGCGCAGAATCCATATAGCGGGAGACCCCACGGACACAAAGCAGGGTGCGGACCAAGACACACCCAGCAGCGACGAGAAGTTCGGGTCCACACCGGATTCGGACAAGGGAACCCAGCGCGGCAGAAAGAGGGAACGGGGGAGCCACCACGACACTTCGCCAACCCCTGAAGGGCCAACGGCGGTGCGGGACACGCACACAAAGCAGCAAAAGTGAGTCCCCCATAATCCCTTCCCCCAACGGGAGACCCAAGCCCGACAAAGACGATATATCTCCCTCCCTCCCCCTCCCCACTCCCGTGGGAACAAAGATTCCCCAAATCAGGCGGGAAGCTCCCAGCAGGCACTGGGAAGCCAGTCTAGCAGGGGAAGGGCGGAACAGCCCCAAGCCCCCAAAGGTTCCTGAACTGGCAGAACCGGCCCCGTCCCCTTCCCAACAGGGGCCAGGGACGGCCGGCAGGGCAAGCCCCACCCGAGGCGCCTAGACCTTGCGGACTCTTACAACTAAAATCACAGGCGCTGGTGGGCAATACCAGCCCAGCAGGGTCACCTGAGCCTGATCTCGTTCCCCCTCCTCGAAGCGGAGGCGAGGTCTGAGGGTGCCAAGCCACACCCGGACAGTCGATCCCACTGGGCCCCACACATACTGCTTCCCCCCCCCAACGGACTCGCGGGAGGGCGCAAGCACAACCCAACAACCCAGGGCTCGCTCTGGGAGGCAGACCCCACTTAAGTGCCTGTTGTAGGGGACTCACAGTGCACAGGAGGGCGGGGCCCCGGCGAAAGCGCCCGCTCTGATAGGCGTGCCCTGCACTGGTGGGCGGGGCCACAGCGACAGCACCTGCTGACGCAGACACGCCTACACAGAAGGGAGGGAAGAACTACACAGACTTCCAGATGCGCAAATCACAAAGAAACATAACTCAGTTCATCAAAGGACAAGCCAACTCGCCAGCTCCAAAAAGCAGCACGACTGGAGAGGAGATGGAGAATAAAAAAGCAAATGAGGACATGTTAACAGGAATGATCGAAACCGTCAGAAATGAAATCAGAAAACAATTCCAGGAGTTTAGAGCGGAAATCTGGAAGGACACCCAGGAAGCCAAGAAAGAAATGGAAGCAAAACTGGATACAATGCAAGCCTCGTTTAAAGAAATGGAAGCAAAAATGGATATAATGCAAGCCGCCTTTAAAGAAAATCTCCACACCCTGAGAATTGAAATGCATGAAAAAATAGATTTAAAATACAACTCTTTAAAGGAAGAAATTTCCACGATCAGAGCTGATATGACAACCATGAATAGCTCTCTGACATCCATAAACTCCGCAATTGAAACCATAACACAAAGAGTGGACCATATGGAATCCAGAATCTCTCGCCTGGACGATGAAGCAGCTGACAACAACCAGAAAATGACCACACTCCAAGAAAAGGTGAAGCTTCAGGGAAGATTACTCCAGGAACTAATGGACAAAGACAAGAGATATAATCTGCGTATAATTGGAATAGAAGAAGGAGCCGAATATCAGAGCAGAGGGCTTAATCATGTTCTCAATAAAGTTATTGCAGAAAACTTCCCCAATCTCACAGGGGACCCCATCCAGGTAACCGAAGCCTATAGGACACCTGGCAGGCCAGACCCCAGGAAAACCACCCCAAGGCACATAATATTCAAGACTACAGACCTCAAGATTAAAGAGCAAATTCTGAATTCAGCCAAAGCGAAGAAGGAAACTTTTTTCAATGGGAAGAGGATTCGAATAACATCCGACTTATCCACACAAACTTACCAAGCTCGAAGTGAGTGGAAGAACACCATCCAAGTACTTCAGAATAACAATTTACAACCTCGGATCAAATATCCAGCGAAACTGGAGTTCACATTCGAAGGGAGAACCAGATCTTTCCACACCAAAGAGGAGCTAAAGGAGTATGTGAATAAAAAACCAGCCCTACAGCGAATATTAAGAGGGGAAGCCCACCCAACAGAGATCGTAAAAGACACACAGACAGATTCAGAAAGAAACTTCAATAGCCAAAGTCCAGCAGAAACACAAGCTCACTAAAGACAAGAAGAAAAAAAAAAAAACAACAGGAAAAAACAGCCCAACAAGAAAATGGAAGGAGAAAAAACACCCTTATCCTTGATCTCTTTAAATATAAATGGCTTAAACTCCCCGATCAAGAGGAGCAGACTGGCAGAATGGATCCGCAAGCAAAAAGTTGACATCTGTTGTCTACAAGAGACCCACCTTACAGCAAGGGACAAAAACAGGCTTCGAATGAAAGGATGGAGCAAGATCTACCAAGCAAATGCACCCACCAAAACGGCAGGTGTAGCCATCCTGATCTCAGACAAGCTGGATTTCTCTTTAAAGTCCACTCAAAAAGACAAAGAAGGACACTACATATTGATACAAGGAAAAATCCAGAATCAAGACATCACGGTGATAAATGTATACTCACCGAACAAAAGAGGCCCGACATATGTCAAGCAAATTCTCACAGAATTACAGAGCAAGATAGATGCAAACACAATCATAGTGGGTGACTTTAATACTCCTCTCTCTCCAAGAGACAGATCCAACACCCAGAGGATTAGTAAGGGAGCTGAGGACCTAAATAACACCATTGCCCAAATGGATCTAACAGACCTATATAGAACCTTCCACCCTACAGAGACCCAATACACCTTCTTTTCAGCAGCCCATGGATCATATTCCAAAATAGACCACGTCATAGCCCACACAAAGAACCTCAGCAAATACAAAAGAATTGACATCATCCCATGTATTATATCTGATCACAGTGGATTAAAGGTAACCCTCAACAACAAAGGATACCACAGAGCCTATACACACTCTTGGAGGCTAAACCCCACGCTGCTATCCAACACTTGGGCCACAGATCAAATTAAAGATGAAATCAACGAATTCATAAGCCACAATGACAAAGAAAACACATCACAAAGAAACCTATGGGACACAGCTAAGGCAGTACTGAGGGGCAAGATCATTGCACTCAGTACCCACATTAAAAGAATGGAAGCAGAGCAGGTGAATACCCTCACGATGAAACTAAAACAACTGGAGAAACAAGAAATGACAGAATCTAAAACGACTAGGAGGGGAGAGATTACAAAGATTAAAGAAGAGATAAATCTGATTGAAAATAGAAAGACCATTCAACAAATAAATAAGACTAAAAGCTGGTTCTTTGAGAAAATAAACAAAATTGACAGACCCCTTGCAAGACTCACAAAAAAAAGAAGAGAAGAGACTCATATACGTAAAATCAGGGACTCCACAGGAAAAATTACAACAAATACACACGATATTCAAACAATCATAAGGAGCTATTTCCAAAACCTCTACTCAACAAAAAACAATAATTTTACAGAAATGGATCAATTCTTAGAGAAGTACAAACTGCCCAAACTGAACCAAGAAGAAATAAATCAACTAAATAAACCAATAACTTACGGTGAGATACAGGAGGTAATCAAGAACCTCCCTACTAAGAAAAGCCCAGGCCCAGATGGATTCACCAATGAATTCTACAAAACCTTTAGTGAGGAGCTAATTCCAATACTCCTCAAACTCTTCCGCGAAATAGAAACGGAGGGAAAAATCCCGAACTCATTCTACGAAGCTAATATCATACTCATCCCCAAACCAGGCAAAGATCCAACAAAAAAAGAGAACTACAGACCAATATCACTAATGAACACAGATGCAAAGCTCCTCAATAAAATATTAGCTAACAGGATCCAGAAAGTGATCAAGAATATCATACATCATGACCAAGTAGGCTTCATCCCTCAGTCACAAGGATGGTTCAACATCCGTAAATCAATCAATGTAATTCACCACATAAACAGAACTAAAATCAAGAATCACATTGTTATCTCAGTCGATGCCCAAAAAGCCTTTGACAAAATACAACATCCATACTTATTAAAAGCTTTGGAGAGAACAGGAATAGATGGAACATTCCTCAAAACAATAAAAGCCATATACAACAGACCAACTGCTAATATCATATTAAATGGAGAGAAACTTAAATCATTCCCCCTAAACACAGGAACAAGACAAGGATGCCCACTCTCCCCACTTCTGTTCAACATAGTACTGGAATCCCTAGCCATAGCAATAAGGCAAGAGGAGGACATCAAAGGGATCCACATCGGCAAGGAAGAAATCAAGTTATCCCTATTCGCAGACGACATGATCTTATATCTCAAGGACCCAAAAAACTCAGTACCCAAACTCCTACATCTAATAAACCAATTTGGCAAAGTAGCAGGATACAAAATCAATCCACAAAAGTCAGCAGCTTTTCTGTACACCAGCAATAGACAAACAGAAAAGGAAATTATGGAAACGATTCCATTTACAGTAGCCAAAAAAAGAATAAAGTACCTAGGGATCAACTTAACCAAGGACGTGACGGACCTATTCAATGAAAACTACAAAAATCTAATAAGGGAAATCAAAGAAGACACAAGGAGATGGAAAGACCTCCCATGCTCATGGGTAGGCAGAATCAATATAGTGAAAATGGCCATACTGCCCAAATTGTTATACAAATTCAATGCAATACCTATCAAAATCCCAGCCACATTCTTCACTGAAATAGAGAAACCAATCCATAAGTTCATATGGAACAGCAAAAAACCTAGAATAGCCAAAGCAATTCTAGGCAAAAAACATAGTGCAGGAGGTATCACCATACCAGACTTCAAGCTCTACTACAAGGCCATCATAACAAAAACAGCATGGTATTGGTATAAAAACAGATCGGAAGACCAGTGGATTAGAATTGAAGACCCAGAAATAAAACCGCACTCTTACAGCCAACTGATATTCGACAAAGGAGCTAAAGACATACAATGGAATAAACATAGCCTCTTCAACTACTGGTGCTGGGAGAACTGGGCAGCCATATGCAGAAAACTCAAAGTAGACCCAAGCCTATCACCATGCACCAAGATCAACTCAAAATGGATCAAGGACCTCAACATCAGACCTGAATCCTTGAAACTACTGAAGGACAGAGTAGGAAAGACACTAGAACTTATAGGCACAGGAAGGAACTTCCTGAATAGAGTCCCAGGCGCACAACAAATAGGGGAAAGACTCAACAAATGGGACTACTACAAATTAAAAAGTTTCTGCACAGCTAAGGTCATAGCCACCAAAATAGAAAGACAGCCAACGATATGGGAAAGGATATTTACCAGCACAGCAACAGACAAAGGCCTGATATCTGTCATCTACAGAGAACTCAAAAAACTAAGCCCCTCCAAGCCCAATAAACCTATTAGGAAATGGGCAAAAGAGCTAAAGAGAGACTTCACAAGAGAAGATATAAAAATGGCAAAGAAACACATGAGGAAATGCTCAACATCCCTGCTAGTAAAGGAAATGCAAATAAAAACAACCCTGAGATACCACCTCACCCCAGTTAGAATGGCCTATACTCTGAACTCAGGAAACAACAAATGCTGGAGGGGCTGTGGGGAAAGAGGAACCCTTCTCCATTGTTGGTGGGAGTGCAAATTAGTACAGCCACTTTGGAGAACAGTATGGAGGTTTCTCAAAAAGCTCAATATAGACCTACCCTATGACCCAGCCATACCACTCCTAGGCATCTATCCTAAACAGCAAAACCCAAGATATCAAAAGAACATTTGTACTTCCATGTTTATCGCAGCACAATTCACAATAGCCAAAATTTGGAAACAACCCAGATGCCCCTCCACAGATGAATGGATCCAAAAAATATGGTACTTATACACAATGGAATACTACATAGCGATTAGGAATGGTGAAATATTGTTATTTGCAGGGAAATGGTCAGAACTCGAACAAATAATGTTGAGTGAGACAAGCCTAGAACACAGAAAACAAAGGGGCATGATCTCCCTGATATATGACTGTTAACAAAGGGAGATGGAGAGACAGTAGAGACCAAGTCTGTGAACACTGTATATGTGCTTGATACATTGTATACTGCATATGGGTCTACCTGACCTAGACAAGGGATGGGAAAACAGGTTGTAAGATATCACAAGAAATGTACACAATGCCCTACTATGTAACTGCACCCTCTTTGCACAGCACCTTGTAAAAAAAAAAAAATTTATGTTCAATTGATAATTAAAAAAAAAATAAATAAATAAAAAAAAAAAATAATAATAATAAAAAAAAAAAAAAAAAAAAAAAAAAAAAAGAACACACAACACATTAACAAAAACTATATATCATGCCACAAAGACCTCAAGACTCCAAAAAGAAGAACAAATCATGCTGGCCATACTGTAAAATAATTTAAAACTCATTTTAAAAAACTATATCCTTCTCCAAAAAAAATCTATCCGCATAAGAACTCCTAAATTGAAAAATAATCACACACAAAAAAAAACCTAAAGGTAATAAAAGGTTTCCTCCTTGAAACATCATGAGATACATGTAATGTCACATGTTGATTCTGCCAAACCTTTAAGGTTACAATTTCCATGTTATAGAAAGAAGTCCAAATCACAGATAAACATAAAATGCTTTTTAATTCATGTGAGGTTCTCAAAATGCCAATATTAAAACCAGAAAAGGATTATGCAAGAAAAAAATACTCCCACAAAGAAAAACAGAAAAAATTGAGAAATTTTTATTGCATAAAAGCAGTCTTCAATATACCTCCCAAAAATTAGCTAATAAATTCAAATAAATCTTAATCAAAAAATCCAAAAAATTTTTAGTGGACTAGAATGCACTATTTTTTTTTTGCCAGTCCTGGGCCTTGAACTCAGGGCCTGAGCACTGTCCCTGGCTTCTTTTTGCTCAAGGCTAGCACTCTGCCACTTTAGCCACAGCACCACTTCTGGCCATTTTCTATATATGTGGTGCTGAGGAATCAAACCCAGGACTTCATGATTACAAGGCAAGCACTCTTGCCCCTAGGCCATATTCTCAGCCCCTTGCACTGATATTAAATAAATGCATTGGGTGAGAAAATATATTTAGTAAATACAACATAGCAATAGAGAAGGAACAGACAATTAGATAAATGATGCAGAAAAAGAAAAACCTTAGGGCTGGGAATATGGCCTAGTGGCAAGAGTGCTTGCCTCCTACACATGAAGCTCTCCGTTCGATTCCCCAGCACCACATATATGGAAAATGGCCAGAAGGGGCACTGTGGCTCAGGTGGCAGAGTGCTAGCCTTGAGCGGGAAGAAGCCAGGGACAGTGCTCAGGCCCTGAGTCCAAGGCCCGGGACTGGGCCAAAAAAAAAAACCCTAACAATACCTACATGATGACATTTAGGATATGGTTTTTTAAAATATGGTAGATTGAATCATTGGAAAAAATAGTAATTTCATAACTATCAATTTGAAGGGAAGTAATTAAATTTCCTGCCATTTAGAAAAATAAATTCTAGACAGATTAGATATTTGAAGTTAAAAAACCATACAAATCTTGGAAGAAATTATGCTTGAAATCTAAATTCCTTTTAAACAAGATTTTTTAGGTTAGTTATAAAATGTAGAAATTAAAACATTTTAAAATTTGACATCTGAATTTGAAGTTTCCATTTCACAGAAACACCATAATTAGGCTTAAAAGGATACAGATTATAGGAACTTTAACATATGTTTATGACAAAAGATGGCTTTCCAGGATAAACAAAGCACTTCGGATAAACAACTAAATACAAAATATCAATCACAAGATTAGAGAAGCAAATAAGAAATAAACACAGGCAGATTCATATCATTTCACTAGTCATCAATAAAATGTAAATTAAATGGCAATGAGAAGGTGCATTTGATTCACATCATTTAGAAAGTTTTAGACACAGCCAAAGCAAGAAGTCCATCATTATAGTGACTGTAGATTTCTCAGGAGCCCATTTTGCTAATAATTGAAATTTAACAGTATTTTTCTGTCCAGCAATTACATTATTCAGAATCAATACCAGAGAAACCCTGGCACATGTCCACAAGAGGACCAGAATGTGGAGACGCACCAGAACAATGTATACAGAGAGAATTTTACAGAGAAAATCCCCCTATTGCTGTCCTTAACAGAACCAATGTTGGTAGGGGTGGGGGAGAAGGACAGGAAAGTGATTAAGTAAATAGATGCAAAAAAAAAATTAAAACATGATGTTGACCTAAGAGACTACATCAATTAGAACAGATAAATGCAATAAAAATAAATAAATAAAAAGGAATGCCATATTTATAAAAGCAAAAATCCATGTTTCTGTGTTCTACAAATGCATTTTAGAAGAGCCTTAAAGAAACACACCAAACTGGTGTGTTGAGATGGTAAACAAAAGGCTTCAGTCGTTGACATTATATTTAAAGTCCTAGGTGAATTTCCTTTGGTGTAGGCCACATGGCTACTGTATATGTTTTTGGTACACTGTGTATTGTATATATGTCTACCTGATCTAGGGAAGGGAAAGAAAAACAGGGTGTAAGATATCACAGGAAATATACACACTGCCCTATTATGTAACCCTTTTGCACAACACCTTGTCAAAAAAAAATTTTTTAAAGCTTCAGTTCAAGCCGGGCACTGGTGACTCACACCTGTAATCCTAGCTACTCAGGAGGCTGAGATTTGAAGATAGCAGTTCAAAGCCAACCCAAGCAGAAAAGTCCTGTGAGACTCTTAGCTCCAATAAACCACTCAAGAACCAGAAGTGGCACTGTGGCTCAAGTGGTAGAGTACTAGCTTTGATCACAAAGAGGCTCAGGACAGAGCCCAGGCATTGCGTTCAAGTGCCACAACTGCCAAAAAAATAAGAAAAAAAGAAAAAAGAAAAATTCAGATCAGCTGGGCTCTGGTGGCTTACAGTTGTAATCCTAGCTATTCAGGAAGCTGAGATCTGAGAATTGTTATTTGAAGCCAGGCTGAGCAAGACATTCTTATTGCCAATAAACTACTCAGAATAGCTGGAAGTATTATTGTGGCCCACGTGGTAGAGTGCTGGCCTTGAGCAAAAGAAGCTCACAGACAGTGCCCAGGCCCAGAGTTCAAGACCCAGGACCAGTAAAACAACAACAACTTCAGTTCTATTTGTTTGAATACATCACTACTCATAGTGATTCATGCCTGTAATCCTAGGCTGAGATCTGGAGGATCAAGGTAAATGACAGTTCAGGTGAAAAATTCGGGAGACCTTTTCTCAAGCAGTAGCTAGGCATAGAGATTATTCACCTGTCATCCCAGCTACCTGGGAGGCTCCAGGCTAGTCTGGGCAAAAAGTTCAAGAACCTCCATCTTGAGGAAGAACTAGATATGGTAGTGTGCACTGTCATTCCAGCTTTGGCAGAAAGCATAAAATAGGAAGATCACTGTTCAAGCCTGCACCTGGGCAAATACCAAAACCCTGTCTCAAAATAACCAGCCCACAAAAGGGCTGGAGGCATGGCTCCACAGTAGAGTATCTACCAAGTATGAGCCCGAGTACTGGAGGGAAAAAAAAGTCTTCCAGTGCTTGTGTAACTCAAAAAGAAATTTAAGAAAAAAATATTTTAGGGACAAAGATCAAGCTCTGTAGCACAGCACAAGAAACCTTCAGATAAATTGTCCAGGGAATTTTTCATATGATGATCAATATGACACCATTCTCCTATTTCATGTAGGTAGGATCTAGAACCATAGCTTTCTTTTTTTGGAAAAAAAAAAAAAAAAAAGAAAGAAAGCTGGGCAAGAAAGTCCACAAGACTTTTATCTCCAATTAATCATCAAAAAGCCAGAACTGGAGCTGTAGCTCAGTGATACAGTGCTATCCATAAGAAAGAAAAGAGGAAAAAAAGCAAAAAACAAAACTCAAGGAACTTCCCAGGCCCGGAGTTCAAGCCCCAGTATGAGAGGAGAGTGAGAGGAAAGGAGAAAGGAGAGAGGGGACAAAAGACATGTAGTACCAGGCACTGTTCTTAGGAACATTTCCTGAATGACATTCTCACAAAAGCAGGAAGACATGAATGCTAATTTGTACATTTCATGAATGAAATCTAAAAAGACAGGAAAACCTTGTGTAACTCCATGCTTAAGAAAGTGGCCCATTGATGATGCAAGTCAGTCTACATGGATGTGTATATATGTGTGCATGTGTATGCACGTGTGCACACACATTGGGCTTCTCCTGGCTGAAACCATGTCTCACAGCAGGAACACGGTGTGCTCTTCCTTCTAGACACCCCAGCCAGGACAGCCAGCGCCTGGGTTGCTAGGGCTCCTCCACAGGCCCGGCTTTGGCTGCCAAGGGAGGAGACAAGGCCGGAGCTGTTGCCTCTCCAGTTAGCAGAGTCCGCGATGGAATTTGGTGAGCATGACACACAGATTACAGAACAGCCCTGGGACCAACACCCATGAAAGGGAGGCGCCAAGGCAGAGCTAGAAATCGGGTCCATACAGAGCCAAGCAGGGCCCCTCCGCATTGTGCCTGGTGGGTGAGCATTGGCCAAGGCTTGTACCCAGCCTCCAGCATTGTCTAAGGACCACTGTGGAAGGGTATCAACCTAGTCCCAGACTCCCCTTGAAGGGGGACACGGAGTGGAGGGGGGGGCGACACAGCGACACATGATCATGAAAATCATGCACAAAAAAGGGGTACGATCTCAGCAGCCTGCCCCACTCTGCTCCCTCAAAGAATGTTCTATCCTCTAGAGGCATATAGGAAGGAGGCTCCAGACTCTGGAGGACCAGGGAAGTGGAAAGTTTGGGGCGGAGAGGATGACAGGATTGAGGGACAATCTGCCTCCTGAGTGAGAATCCTTCCAAATCTCCTTTCCCAGCCCATCTCCCAGAAACCCCAAAGCCAAGTTACAGAACCCCCAAGCAGAAGATGGAAGATCTTTGTCAGGAGAAATTGAGCAACCCTAGAGATGGAAATGTTAATTACCTGATCTGATCATTACACGTTGTACACACGTATCCGATTGCCACACTATTCCTCATAAATATGTACAAAATTGTGTCATGCCAATTGAAAATTTTTTTAATCATACATACAGTCACAAGGGACTCTGTCACACTCACAAACCAAAGGCATGCTGCTACTTTTTTTAAAAAATCACAGAACAAACAGAAGAGTTGTTAGAAAGTAAAACTACAGTATTATAATTCAAAATACTTCAAGAAAGTTAGAGACATAAATCAAGGAGATCTTCCCAAGTGATAAATAGAACAAAGGAGAACAGAGGAGGTAAAAAGGACAGAAAAGCAACAGAAGCCAGGTGCTAGGGGCTCACACATTATAATCCTAGATGCTCAGGAGGCTGAGATTTCCAGAAGTAACAGCTATATAAGTAAAAAATGCATCCCAGATGGGTGCTGGTGGCTCACGCCTATAATCCTAGCTATTCAGAAGGCTGAGATCTGAGGATCATGGTTCAAAAGCAGCCTGGGCAAGAAAATCTGAGATTCTGCTCTAATTAAGCAGCAAAAAAGCCAAAAATGGAACTGTGATTCAAGAGGTAGAACACTAGCCTTGAGTACACAAAGCTCAAGGACAGCACCCTGGCCTTGAGTTCAAGCCAGGACCAGCACAAAAATAAAATAAAAATTGAGTGCCTCCCAAGAATGGATCTGAGAGGCTGGATAGGGCAGAGGACATATTGATAACAAAATAAATTTAAATAGCCCCACTGTTCCAGTTGCCTCTAATGAGGCCTATACATCAATCCAATCTGGTGATGATGATCTATTATTTCCTGAACTGATTTAAAAATCAACATTTTTCCCTGTAAATATCGCCAGTGTGGATTAACAATTGTGCCTTCCAGCGATTCCTTCAGCTTCAGTCTCCAAGCAATGAATGACAGTCCCCATTGCCCTAGAGTTTATCTTTCCCAATTATTTAGTTTATCTTCTCTGGACAAAGTTTACTCCTTGGCTCTCAATATACTTATAGAAATTTATTCCTACCCTGACAGGAAGCAGAAAGGAAGGGATTTGTCAGCTCATGTGAAGCCACAAGGTGAAGGCCCCATCTGTCTAAATCATACTTTGGTTAACAGGAAGCAGACAAGCTAGAATGGGCATATCAGTGAACTATTTTCCTGTGTCCTGTTTTTAGAGGAAATTTCATACACACACAAGAAGACTTGATATTATGGATCTTGGTTAATGCACAGATACCTCCAGTGCCCCAACTCCTGTCTCCCTTGTTCCTTTGCTGTCTTCACGGATGTCAACCACCTCACCTGGAGCAAGTGCTATGCATGCTTCAAAGCTCTCATCACCTGACTGTATCTACACTCATATGGAGGTGACTGTAGATAACAATGATGTACTATACATTTCAATAAGAGAAAGGATTTTAACTATCTCGCCATATAGAAATAATAAATGGAGCCTGGACAAAGATTTCGTCTTTGGCTCTTATGTCCAATAAGCTACCAAAAGAGCTGGGGAGGGGGTGGGGGGAGGGTGTGATGTTGTTCTCTCACCTACTATGATCTTTCTCATTAGTAGAGGGCTAAGTTGAAAACACAAAGAACAGATGGCAGAAATGGCACCAAGTGGTAGCAACAGCTAGGTGATGGCAGTAGCTAGGGCAGCTGGAGCTACCATTCCAGCTGTGGCAGCAAAGAGCGGCAGTAAAGGACTAGAGGGCAGCCGAAGAGATCCAGAGAGCAGCTGGAATAGAACATCAGGGAGCAGAGACACACTGTCTCCATCACAGAGATAGTGAGGGCTAGGAAGAACTAAAGAAAAACAAACAAAACAAAAAAAAAACTACAAGGCCTGGATGCTGGGAGAGTGCCAAAGAGATGCCAAGCCTTAAGGGCCAATGTCTCAGTGCCCTAGGTCCAAGAGCTACAATACTCCTCACTGCAGGACAGAAGGTCGCTGGGCCCCAGGCCTGTGAATACAACAACACTAGAAGGAGCCACTTACTGTTTGCAGCTGTCCCAGTGCCACCACCCAATGCTGCTGAGAGCCAAGGAATACAATAGCTGCCAAGGGCCAGACGGCTAGTGATTAAAATCCATGAGTCTCTGCTTTGTAAAGCCTGAGTCGATTCCCCCTACTGACAAGCTAGCCCCTGGGCCTTGAGCACTCAAACCCTGGACTGCCAATACTGGAAGAGCTTCTCCTCCTCCCCCCCCCCCCCCATTATTCCAATATAGTTAAGGATCACAACTGGCTGGTAGCAATTTGATACGGAAAGACAAATGTAGAAAGGTCCTTCTGGAGAAAAAACACTTTTTTTTTCAAGCCTTGGTGCCAGGGCTTGAACTCAAGGCCTCACACTTGGCTGATACTCTGCCACTTGAGCCACCCCTCCAGCCTAGGTTTGTGCCAGTTATTTTGGAAATGAAATCCACAGACCTCAATGGCTGGCTGGTTTCAAACTACAGTCCTCCAGACCTCAGCCTCCAGAGCACCTAGGACTACCATCATGAGTCATCAGCATCTAGCTGAAAAAAAAGTTATTTTAATGGCCAAATAGAGGAAGGGAAGCTCAATTTGGGAGCAACCATCCTAACCCCATCACAAGTGATGCTTCCAAAAATCCCATGATTTCCGCTGTACCATACTTTCTCCTTTGACTACTTTTTCCTTTTACAACTCCTACCCTTACTCCCTTTAACTAAAACTTAATTCCTATTTCAGCTGTCCCAATGCTGCTAAATTTTACTTTCTAGGGAAACATTTTTTTTTAATCTAGAAATCTGGAACTTGTCATAGGTGCTGAAAACCTCAAACTACAGACATTTACAAAACTGTAGGAGGGCTGGAGCGGAGTCCACCTGAGCCTGGTGCCTGGAATGAGCGAGCAGAAATCTGAATGCTAAGAGGGTCTCCAAACCTATTTCTGTTGTTCTTTTTCCAATTTCCACAACATTCCTCACATCCCTCTCCAAGGCTGAACAGCCGCAGCCTTATTTGAGAATGATTTCAATTTGTCTTCTCTCTTCTTAATTGTCCCTTTCATTTCTGGTGTTTCTTTTTCTCCTCATTCATGTTGTTTTTTTTTAAACGAGGCATAGATCTTGTATTTCTACAGATGCAGAGATTTTCCTTCCTGTCCTTGAAGCGACAGCTTGTCTTTCCCCTCAAATGTCTTTGTCACAATGCCTGATAAACTGTTTATTTTTCCTAACAGCTTTCCTTCTTATCCCGGAAAACAAACATTAACCAAAAACTGTCCTTGTTTTGCTGTTACTGCTGGTACAATCCCTGGTGCTACAGCACCGCCTGCTGGGCAAGTGAGACTTAGCAGGTCATGCTGCCTTTGGCTTGGCAGCTGGTAGAATAATTGGGTTTGTGGGCCATAGTCTTACCAATAGATTCTTCAGAAATGACTGGTGTAACATTCCTATGTGTGCCTGTGTGTGTCTGTGTGTCGGTGTGTATGTCTGTGTGTCTGTGTCTGTGTGTGCCAATAATGAGACTTGAACTCAGGTCCTTGCTCACACTCTTGTCTGGCTTTTTCTCTCAAGGCTAGCTCTCTACCACTTGAACCGCATTTCCACTTCTGGCTTTTTGCTGGTTACTTGGAGATAAGAGTCCCACAAAATTTCTAGTCTGGGCTGATTTCAAACCATGATCCTCCGAACTCAGCCTTTTGAGTAGCTAGAGTTACAGATATGAGCCACCAATGCCCAGCTTGGTGTAACATTCTTGCTACCATTCCTCAACCAGACATCCTTCGTTATCACTAAGAACCACACTACAGTATAATACAAATGTTTTAGCATCTATCAATTACTTATCAAAATGCCTTGCATAGAATGAGCATTCAATAAATATTTTAGATAGTAGCCTGGCATGGCACACGGATTTATAATTCTAGCACTGAAGAGGCTGGGGGCGGGGGCGGTGTCATTGGGACATCTGGCCCATAGGTAAAGCGTACAGACCATGAGTGGAGTCAGCAAGTCCTCGGAGCTGGCTGTTCGTGAGCTTGCCCACTGTTTGGCTGATAACCAGCTTGCAGTATACCCATGACCAGCTCCTAGGTTGTGAGCATGTCAATAGGCCTTGAGTTCAATCTTCAGCATCACAAAAACAAGCCAGAAATGACAACTGTTCAGGAAATCAGAGCAAGAATTGACAAATGGAGCAGGATGCAGTGGTTCACACCAGTAATCCCAGCTACTCAGGCACAAGTAAGTTGATGGCAGGCCATGCCAGCTCGAGTGAAAAAAGCACACAGAGTTGGGAGCATGGCTCAAGTGGTAGAAAACCTGCCTAGCAAGCATGAGGCCTGAGTTCAAACTCAAACCCCAAACTACTAAATGAAATTGACAAATGGGACTACATCAAATTAAAAGTTTCTACACATGAAAAGAAGCAATGATCAGAATGAAGAGAGAGCCTACAGAATGGGATAAAATCTTTGACATCTATTCATCAGAATATATAAAGAGCTCAGAAAAAAAAGTAAACCAAATGAGCAAATGATCTAGTTAAGGGGCAAATGAACAGATGACTCTTGAAAGAAGTATAAGTAGCAAATCAGTACATGAGGAAATGTTCACTATCCTTAGCCAGGAGGGAAATGCAACTGGAGATTGCACTAAGATTCCATCTCACTTTAGGATGGCTATCATCACAGAAACAAAGCCAGCACAGTGGCTCAAACCTGTAATCCTAGCTACTTTGAAGGTGACAAATCAGGGGATCGCAGTTTGAAGTCAGCCAAGACAGGGCAAGTTTGTGAGACCATCAGAATGGACGAGTGAAGTGAGCCTATTATCCCAGCCATAAGGGAAGCACAATGGCGGGATGCGATGGCGTATGCCTGTCATCTCCAGTGACATGGGGAGGCAGCCCAGCATAAAAGAAAAACCCTACCTACCAAAGCAAGCCTGACACAGGGGGCTCATGCCTGTAATCCTAGCTGCTCAGGTTGTTGCCATCTGGAGGATCAAAGTTTGAAACCAACCTGGGCAGAAAAGTTCATGAGATTCCATCCCCAAATAGCCAACAAAAAGCAGGAGGTATCACTGAAGTGATAAGAGCACCAGCTGAGCAAACAAGCAAAGCAAGCATGCCAAGCATGTTGGAGGCCCTGATTACAAACCCCAGGAACAACAAGAAAAGAAAAGAAACAAGTAAATAAGCAAGCTGTGGCTCAGTGACTCAAGATCTTTGGATCTCAGTTCAGAGCAAACCTGAGGAGAAAAGATGGAGAGACTCTTACCTTTAACCAGCAAAAGACTGAAACTGGAAGTGTGTCTCAAGTGGTAGAGCAACAGTCAGAAGTGCAAGTTGAGCAATAGTATGAGGTCCTGAGTTTAAGCCCCAGAACCTACCCCCACAAAAATTTATAATAAAACACCACCACATTGGTGAAAATGAACTGAACACCTCAGGGGGGGAAAGGGAAAGGGGGAGGAGGGAAGGGGGTATGAGGGACAAGGTAACAAACAGTACAAGAAATGTATCCAATGCCTAACGTATGAAACTGTAACCTCTCTGTACATCAGTTTGATAATAAAAATTTGAAAAAAAATTAATTAAAAATAAATAAAACACCACATGGCTGGGAATGTGGCTTAGTGGCTTATAGTGCTTGCCTAGCATGGATGAAGCCCTGGGATCCATTCCTCAGCACCACATAGACAGAAAAGGCCAGAAGTGGCGCTATGGCTCAAGTGGCAGAGTGCTAGCCTTGAGCAAAAAGAAGCCAGAGACAGTGCTCAGGCCCTGAGTTCAAGCCCCGATACTGGCAAAAAAAAAAAAACCTGAAAATAGAACTATTATGTAACAAATCTCACAGCTTCTCTCATATGGATTCTAGACCTAAAAAGGGGGGAAAAACCCACAAATGTAAAAGGGGAACTATTGAGGACACATGTCCATTCATTCATTGTATTGCATCTCATGACACTGGTAACCAGTAAGGTGGAGAGAATAAGGTGATGGGGATGATGGGGGATGGATATGACAGGTATTTTATATGCATGTATGAAAACAGAATGATAAAGCTCATTAAAATTGTTTTTAAAGGGGAGAGTAGAAATAAGTAATAGAAGGGATGAATTTGATCAAAGGTCACTATATGCATCTATGGAAATACCACAATGAAACTCTTTGTACAGTACTCCAAAACTTAAGCCACACTCTCAGCCCCTGTATGTTTCAGTTATCCTACAGATAAAATTTCTACCTATACCTCATACCTCACTGAGATCATGGCCTAAACCACCATGCATAGCTTATTGAATGAGATGGGGTCCCAATCTAAGATGGCTTCAAACCATGATCCTCTGATCTCTGCTTCTCAAGTAGTTAGGATTGTAGGCATGAGCCATTGTACTTACCAACATTCTCTTTTATAGATTTTTCATAGTTCAAATTATTATGAGGCTAGATTCATAAACAACTTTCTCTTCCTAGACTCTCAAAAAGCCCTAAAATTTGCAAAACGTAACTCTCCACCTAGAATACTAGGTTCTTAATTTATTTTTTAGTGCAAGCAGGGTCAGTGACTCAACTCTCTTATCCTAGCCACTTGGAAAATAGAGATCAGGATAATTCAAAGACAAGGCTATTCAAGAACAGCCCAGGCAAAGGAACTTCATGACAGTCCATCTCAATCGACGTCTGGGTACAGTGATGCGCATCTATCATCCCAATAACAAAAGGAAGCACAAATCAGAGGATTAGCCCAGGCCAACTCTGACATTAAGCAAGATTCTACCTTAAAAGAACCAATGCAAAAAGGAGCTGGAGGAGGAACTAAGGTAGCAGAGCCTGCCTAGTAAGCACAAGGCCCTGAGTTCAATCTCTAGGATCATGAAGGAAAAAAAAAACAGTGCAAACAAGTCATATGATGGAAAGATTAGAGAGACAAGTCCTCTCCCTCTCTCTCATCCCTGATACTCACCACTGTGGATGAATGGGAGTGGATGGTATCTTTATGAAGCAGCTGTCGTACTGTTATGCCCATGTCGCGAGAAGACCACCGAGAGCCAGACGTTCCAAAATGCAAAAGCAAGTCTTTATTCAGGCGAGCTGCAACTCGGGCCTCGTCCTACCCACCAACACAGCGGAGGTTAGGAAGAAGGCCCTGAGCTGAGATTTCACAGAGCTTATAAAGGCAAAAACCCAAAGTTACAGCATTCAGGTGTTCACGCAAGATTAGGATACGGGTACAAATCTGATTGGCTCAGGGCTCGAGGTATCCCGGGGCAGTTAGAGTTAAGCATTCCCAGGCGGTTAGAGTTAAGCAGGGAGTTTCCTGACCAGCTGGACCCTAATAAGCTTGTCCTGCTAGCTGGGATAATTGGTGGCCTGGGTTACTCATAGTTTAAACAGACAACAAAACGGGGGCTTCCTGAAAATGGGGTTTACTTTACCTCTTCACTACAATCCTTCAATCTACTCAGGAACTGAGGGGAATGGCATAACACTAGAGAGTTCCACAGTACAGAAATAAAGGGCACCAGAGTAAATATAAGGTACTACCAGTTTCTCCACTAAGCCCTCTTTCACATCTGAGGTCACCTGTATGCACAGCAGACTGTTCCTATGACTGCTGGCAGCTTTGACCTTAGGTGCCCAGGTGGAGGGCCCTCCAGCTACCCTCCACACTTTTGTTTAGACCATGACCCAGGTAGCTGCAGGTTCTGCCCTGCAGGCTTAAGGCTGGGGCCTTGAATATTTCTAGATAATGATAAATTGTTAAGACTGTGGCCTAAAACACTGGAAGATGCCTATGTTGTTAAACATATAGACACTAGCCTAAACTCTCCTAAATTTCATATCCACCCTCCATTATGGTTGTACTACAGGGCACACTATATATAAGCCTCTCTGTACTTAAGCTCCCCTATTCAGACTGACTACCCCTGTATGTACTACTTTTCATGACTCCCACTGCCCTCATTTGGGGACAATCTGAGACAGTTCCTTGCAGGAACTCCCTTGTTGTAGATTTGGGGCAAATCTAACCTCAGGTACAGCCAAGGGGAACATCAGGTCTGTGTTTCTCAGCCTGGGGGTTTTCTCTGGTGTTGGATACTAACCCAGCTCTTAGGCTAACCCTTAACCAATAAGAGATGGAGCCAGTAGATAAGTTACCAACTCCCTGTCCCATGGTGAAACAGTTCTGAGCACAAGCAAATTGACCAGCAATATGGCTGGATCCAAAGTTTGCCTAGTGGCTGCCAGCTCAATACACACTCTGTATTGGCTTTTCCTGCGTGACTTCTCCTTCCTGGGGTCACTTTCTAGCACCCCACATCTTGTCCCCAAGTCTGTTTTGGAAGGACCTAAACTAAAACACCCATCACCTTTGTCCTGGTAAGAGAAAAAATTCAGTAGCTTTGTGTGTATGTGTTTTGCTGTTTGCTTGTTATTGTTTTGGTGCTGGTCCATGGTCTCGAACTCAAGGCCTGAATGCAGTCTCTAAGCTTTTTTGCTCAAGGCTAGTACTCTATCACTTGAGCCATAGCTCCCCTTCCAGCCTTTTGGTGTTTCATTGGAGACAAGAGTTTCCCAGACTTTCCTGCCTGGGCTTTGAACCACAATCCTCAGATCTCAGTCTCCTGAGGCCCTGCAATTACAGGTAAGAGCCACCAGTGCCTGGCTAAGTCTGAATTGTTTTGCAGTCTATAGTGGGGAACCATTTTCCTACTAAGAGCCATTGGATTTTTACTACATTATTCAAGAATCATTCAAAATTATCAATACAAGCAGACAGCCACAGGCAACTGACAAGAAATATAGATGTCTGCCTTCTATATCCATAGCCTGCCGGCTGGACATTCTCAATTGTGCTTCCTAGTCTAAATTCTGGTTCTTGCTATCCATTTCATGCATGTGCTTATCTGCGAAATGCTGAGACAAGTGGTGGCCCTTAGTTCTCCAGAAATCACAGAGTACAAACTTACCCCAACTAGGACACATAACTGATGCTTTTAAGTAACTGACCCCACCTTCCAAACAAAACAAAAGCATTCCTTACACCAAAAAAAGAAGGCTCTTCCACACACCCCTTTGAAACAACCATAAAAATCATTATAAAGTAGCCTGAAGCCTAAACTAAATTGAGACAAGATATATTTCAGTAAAACTAAACTCTCATAGCCAGCAAGCTTGAGAAAAATCCTAATTTCTAAGCTGAGGGAAGTTTTGTTTCACATAACCTTCCAAGCTCACCAGGTTCAATATGTGCTCTGCATCAGCCCAGCAGATACGTCATCCTTCCTGAGATCTTTTATATTTACTTCATAACAAAATTCTAGCTGTGGGCAAAGGTCAGAGTGATAAAAATCATTTAGAGCAGATGCCAGAAGGCCAGAATTTCCCAGCTTCAGTTTACGGACTCGACTGGTTAGCCTAACTCAGCATGGACCCTCAGATCTGCAGGCCTTCCTGGATCTCTGAAGTTTAAAATTCAAGTTAGAATTCAGCTTCTTTTTGCTGTATATTTGGACATGAGAGTCTTATGGTCTTTCCTTCCCAGGCTGTCTTTGAACCATGATCCTCAGTTCTTAGCCTCCTGAATAGCTAGGATTACAGGCATGAGCCACCAGCTCAGCAGTCAACATTCTTGACTTCCAAAGGACAAATTGCTTTGCCCTTGGTTTCTGAAAAGGTTTCTAACAAAGGTATAACTTATAGAAGATGAATAATTTTAGTGTTGTAAGGTGTTTATAATTATTGTTATTGTAGAAGTGATAGAGAGGAGTTAGTTATGTAAGTAATTACTACAATTCATTTTGAACCATGTCTCCCCTTCCCTCACTCTCTCCCAGCTTTTCCCTCTTGTCCCCACCCACAAGTTTTATAGTTCATTTTTCACATAGTGTCCAGTTTCATTTGTTCACCCTTTGTCCCACCTTTTCTGCATTCCCCCTTGCCCTCCCAAAGAAAAATATACTAACAAACAAAAGTAAAGGAAAAGACAACAAAAACAGCAACAACAACAACAAAAAACCTGGAAGTAGAGGTGTAACTTAAATGGTACAAAGCCAGCCTTGAGGGAAAAACAAACAAGAAAGAGCACTAGATCCTAAATTGAAGCCCCAATACCAGCATAAAAAGAAAAAAAAATATGTTCAGGCATTTCAATTCAATGACTTGATGAACATTTGACATTATGGATTATTGGCTTTTGTTTCTACTGTATTTTGAAGAATGTATTAATTTTATGTGTTTTTCTAAGCATTTGAATTTGAATAGGAAGATTGTAAGTTACACAGCAGATTTCCTAGAAGGCTGCAATGTAATGTTTTCTATTTGTTTTTTGAACATGTTTAAAGCTTTAGCAAGGAAATAAAATGCCAGAGATAGATTAAAAGACACATGACATAGTTCTTCCATTGAAGTACATTATATATCTAATACAGTGTTATGGAATGAAGTCTTAGGAGTCATAAATAAATGGCACTGTTAAATTTCTTAATTTACCTAAACTCTGTATACTTTGCCTTCTCAGGAATCATTGTGGATGAATTGATGCCTCTTTTCAAAGACTGAGATAAACACTGGCTTTCAGTAATAACAGTGGTTTGTCAGTCCTAGTCTGCTAAGAGGTTAAATGATTAAGATATGTAAGGTCCTTACTCACCACAATGCCTGATAAGTCTGGTCTGTTATTTCCTGGCAGGCTAGTGATAATGGTAAGGTCCTGCAGATTAGGAAAACCTAGAAGGAAGGACTTTGAGTTCCTCCACAAAGAAGCAATATATGTTTGAGGAGGCAGAGAGGTTTAAGCAGATTTGAAACTCATTACATTTATGCATGTATTACATTGTACCCTGTAAGCTTATAGAATGCCCCCGGCCCAGACGTAAGATCTGCTCTTTGGCAATGTGACTCTGCCCTTGGCTGATGATACCTGAGAGGCAGGCAGAGCACCTCCCACCTTAGTTGCATGAAGGTATAAAGACCCCACTGAGAGAGAGAGCTCCCGCGTCATTTTCCTTTACTCCTCTGTGGGAACTTGGCCTTGCTGGCCCTGCTGGCAATAAACTCTTTTGCTCTACGTGACTTTGTCTATGGTCTGTGGTTTTTCTGGGATAATTTTCCATTCCCACTAATATGTACAGTTTTTTTGTTTCATGAATCAGTCAAAAACTTAAGAAATTTTCAATTTTTTGAAGCCCTCTGATGTTTCAAGTTAAATGAATGAAATGTGGTCCCAGAAACAAAACCCAAACTTTGCATTTGGAGTTGAAGGTCATTAACTACATAGGCCCCATAGTGGCAAAGCTTCTTAACTCTCCAGCGAAAGTGACAAACTTAAATGGGAGACCGCAATGCAGTTGTTTTCTTGAAAGAATTCCAGAGACCAAATACTGGCCTATTCAGGAGTCTAGTGAACAGATAACATGCAGGAAATGAAGGGTAAAGAGACCAGTACAGCACTCACTTTTCTATGTGCTGTTTTATGACAATGTCAGCTCTCTGAGAGAAAAGCAAATGTGGTTTCTGTGTCTTTAAGGCCCAGGCAGCATTGGTAATGGTTAGGTTTCTATAACAACTCAGAATTCATTGTCTGTTGAATGGAAAAGCAACCAAGGAAAGTCCCTAGCAAAGAGAGCTACCTCTTGATAACAATTATCTGCTTTTATATGGTCTAGCTTTGAGTGCCTGAAACTATAAACACCCAGAATCCTTTCCTATTCTGGAATAAAACGGCTACTTTTAAAAGCCCTCAGAAAGAAAGAGAAACAAGTTTCTGAGGGAGTTCAATTTCAAGCCTCCTCAGTGGCCCCTGAATTCTCGCACTTGCTACACATCTCACAAAGCAGCAAGGAAGAGCAAGCAATTCCAAACTGTACTGTAGCAAGTGGATGAGCAAGTGTCCCACACCAAACTTGCTTGGCAAAGGCCTATGACCATAGTAAGTTTAGAAATATGGAGTTGGTCCACATACACTAAGCATTTAAGATTATAATCCCAATAAAATACCCATCAATTTGAATGATATTCAAGTTCACTCATTCAAATTATATTTATTTCGGAAGATACCAGACGAGGACCAGGAAGACCAGTCTTTGGCCTCTATATGCTCCCAAATAGAAGGGAAGCTGCCCAGTATGCATGCCCCACAGGGAACACAGCCTTCAAAGCTGCATCCTGCAGACACACAACTGTAAGGCACAGTAACTTTGTCTACTCCTGAATCGTGGTCCTTGAATGAGCATGGGATTTGTCCAATTAGATCAGAGGCTCTCCTTCTCTGAGAAGTTAGGCAGTGACCAGAGGTAAAGGTATTCGCTTGTAACCAGTCAGAGATGTGGGACCAAGGACCTCCCACTTTACCCTCCTCCAACCACTCAGCCTTCTGGGCCCTGTCTAGGGCCACATTTTATGAGGCTGATATACTAACAACTGGGTGAAAACATCAACTCTAACCTTGTTCTGGCTGTCCCCTCTCCTTATTCCAGAAGAACACGCCAGTCCAGAACCTCCAAGATCAAGCTCTGGATATTCAAATGCCTGCTTAAGCCATGCTTGTAGTCCCAGTTCTCAGGAGGCTGAGCAGGACGACCTTGAGTTCTCAGCCTGCTTGGGCAACATGCGACTTTGTCTCAAAAAAAAAAAACTGCCTAAGTAAAGGAAATGCAAATAAAAACAACCCTGAAATACCACCTCACTCCAGTTAGAATGGCCTATACTCTGAACTCAGCCAACAACAAATGCTGGAGGGGATTCAGGGAAAGAGGAACCCTTCTCCACTGTTGGTGGGAGTGCAAATTAGTACAACCACTTTGGAGAACAGTATGGAGGTTCCTCAAAAAGCTCAATATAGACCTACCCTATGACCCAGCCATACCACTCCTAGGCATCTATCCTGAACAACAGGTCCCAAGATATCAAAAAGACATCTGCACTTCCATGTTTATCACTGCACAATTCACAATAGCCCAAATATGGAAACAACCCAGATGCCCCTCCACAGATGAATGGATCCAAAAAATATGGTACCTATACACAATGGAATACTACATAGCGATTAGAAATGGTGAAATATTGTTATTCGCAGGGAAATGGTCAGAACTTGAACAAATAATGTTGAGTGAGACAAGCCTAGAACACAGAAAACAAAGGGGCATGATCTCCTTGATATATGACTGTTAAGGTGGGGGAAGGAGGAGACAGTAGAGACCAGGTCTGCAAAACCAAAAACTTCTTGTCAGATGGTATTTCCCACAGGTTTGGGTCAGCAACCCTATATTATGTAACTAAAACCAAACAATTACTCAACATATAAAGGTCAAAAATAGACCTCTCAGTGTATCACAAAAGCTCAAAAGCTATGTATGTACGTTCATATAAGACAAGGATAAGCAAACCCTATTGCTGACATTACATTTAAAGTCCTAGGCGAATTTCCTTTGGCGTAGGCCATGTGGCTACTGTATATGTTTTTGGTTCACTGTGTATTGTATATATGTCTACCTGATCTAGGGAAAGGAAAGAAAAACAGGGTGTAAGATATCACAAGAAATATACACACTGCCCTACTATGTAACTGTACCCCTTTTGCACAACAACTTGTCAAAAAGTTGTTTAATTAATAAATTATTTTTTAAAAAAAAGAAGGGATTCTGAAAGCACAGATTCCTTGTTTTCAACTCTGAGATTTTACTGATGTGATGCTAATGGCTATGGTCCACAAACCATTTGGAGCATCTTTGCCAAAAGGCACTGATTTACATCCAAGGGTGGCTTTGTGCTCTCATTCCTCCAAGGAACGTTCTTTGAGATGTTCCTGAAGGTCTTCCTTTTTTTATTTTTTATTTTCAAGGTTATGTACAGAGGGGTTACAGTTACATAGGTACGGTAGTGAGTACATTTCTTGTCAAAATTGTTATATCCTCCCTCATTTTTCTCCCACCTTCCCTTCTTCCCAATTCCCCCGCTCTCTTGAGTTTTACAGTTAATTTACAACATATTGTCTTGTAAGTATTGCTGTTGCATTGCATTTCCTTTTACCGTTTGTCTCACCATTTTGATGTTCTCCGTCCCTTGCCTAATTCAGACAAACATATATACAACACCCTGGGTATTAAAATCAAATACAGTGAAACCAGGGGCTAAACCACAGGGAAGATAAACAAAAGAAACAAAAAATAATTTCACGTAGTACGTTAAAAATAACAGCAATGATAAACCTCTTGTTTCCATAAGGTGCTTTCTTTTGTCACACTTGGAATGGAGACAGTACCTAGCATCTTGTAAATAGCAACCAGAGACACTGCCTTGCATCTAACATAGGATAGACCCACAACAAGTATTATCCAGCCCTAAATGGCAGTTCCACCCAGAAAAATGTTTCTCAAATATCATAAGGTATCAAGACCTGGAGGATTTATTCATGTTTTATTTATTGTCAGGCTAAATCCCTAGAAGATTTGTTAGGTGGGTCACAATGTGGAACATTCCTACTGAGTAAAGGACATACTATTGGCCCAAGAATCACATTTGACCAATAACTGTGGTGGGACAGAACCTCCAAAAGGCAAGGACTGTGTCTCTTTGTTCATTCTTCTTTCACAATGATCAAACATGGCAGAGTACAATCACTTATATTTCTAATGTGTTTTTTTAATACCAATGATGCCTCAATAGTGATTCCAATACCAAAGAACTCAGGATGATCCACAGGACTTAAGAGTTAAATGGGGGGAAGGATCTGCTGTTTTGGAAACAAATTTGAGGTTTCTTCTATCCCTGTTGACCCTTTAGCTCATCTACTGCCAAGAAGAGAAATCTGTTTGTGAGTTCCCATTTTTGCCAATAAGTAAGCACCTAACATTTTTCTTGGGATAGATGGATGCTCACATTACATACCCACAATGAGATATATCACATGCAAACCCCCACATTTGACATTTATTTACTCTCACATAATCCTCATTTTCCAAAAGTATGGGTAGAGGATTAATTCCCATCCCCAGGCTCTTCTCTATCTCAGCTCTTCAGTCTGATGTCTAAGTGAGGTCCCAGCATTTCACACAACTGGGAATTGGTATGTCTTAGATGTACATGTGTTTCTATAACCACAGATCTGGCTCTTGTTCTCAGCCAGACATTAACTTCCAGGTGCTGCCAATTACCTTTCTTTACATCATTTTCTGGGGCAATATTAAAGTCAGTTCCTTTTATCCTATGCCTAAGGCCAGCAATAAGACACTTGATCTCCATAATTCAAACATGTCTGCTATCTTAGATTCAATTGCCCTGTTTAAGAAAGTGTTTAATGAAGAACTGGTGAATGACAAATTTAATGGCTAAAGTGAAGATACTCCATCTTACAAATCTCTTTTTACTCTTGTGCAGTCATCAGCTAATATTATTGATTTGCATTTACTGACTGGATCTCTATTGTTTTCAGATGTTAGAATCCTCTTCCTGTGCCTACAGATGGTAAGTTTTAGTGTTAAGTTTGCTGTCCTGAAAACAACTGATTTCTTCAAAAATGGAAAAAGCTGAGGCACCCATGATAGCTTCAAGCACCCAACACATTTCAGAAATCTAGACAGAGCACCTCAATAATTGGTATCTATCTATCTATTGATCTATCTATCTATCTATCTTCTATCATCTATCTTTATTTTTATTTTCCTTCTGGGACTTGAACTCAAAGAAGGCCTGGGTAGTGTTCCTTACCTTTTGCACTCAAGCCTTAGTGTTCTATCACTTCAACCACAGCTGAACAGAGAGGGAGAAAGGGGGGAAAAGGGAGAGAGAGCTTAGGTTTTACAAAGAAATGATGGGGGGTGAGAAAATATGCAGAGTTAAAATAGTCTCAAGTCACAGGTGTTGCGAGCTAGTCAAAGGCAGAATCAGAGGGTCCGACAATCTAGTGTGTAAAGATGCGTCAGGTGAGTCTTATAAATCACTGATGATTGGCAGGTGGTCTTCTCCTTCTTGAGTTAAGAGATGGCTGCAAAGAGATGGCTGTTTTGCTCAAGGCACATAGATACAAAACAGAGGAGTCTGTGATGCCTACCTATCCTTCATCCTGCTCCTAGTTAACTGATGAGCCCAAGTAAGGAGTCAATGTTGTTGTTGTTGTTGTTGTTGGGGGGGCGCAAATTTTAAGCACTTCTTGTACCAACGCTATCTAGATTAGCTCCTCGGCTTTCCTCACAATTTTATTTTACAAATGAACAACAACATAAAAAAAAACTGATAAAGCCCCAGGACTGGCCAAAAAAAAAAAAAAACTGATACTCAGATATCAACAAATAGGGTATTGATAAATAAGTAAACCATTCGTCTATTCCTTGAAAATCTTATTAAATAAAACAGCTTTCAAAAGGAGCAACCAGAGCCAAGATGGCCTATTAGAAATGATTGCAACACGGAGAAATGAGCACCTCTGCAAGGTGATAACTGAGAGGGCACAGTGAAGTTTGATATTGGACAGACAGACAACAGACTTGGAGAGCCTCAGAGAATCTAGTTATGGAACCAAAAGAGGAGAAACAGCACAGAGGCCTAGCCCGCGTGGCATAGCAGAGACAGAATGAGGCTAACAGGAAGGAAGAGATAGAGTGGGCAAAACTGGCACAGGACAGATACAGAACAGGCTGTCTGACCTTTGGCTTCTCTGTTCGCTGCATTGCCCGCTGGAGCTTGTGCATTCCTCAAATGTGTAAGAAAGCCATCTTGAGTTCACTGGGCCCAGACTGCTGCTTTGGGGAACATACTTCCATTTTCCTTTCCTGAAGACTCACAGCATGCATTGCTGCGGTGTCCTCGCCAGAGTCCACCTCCTGGCCCAGTGGAACGAATGCCACTGAAGCGAGCAGACTGAACGTGGAGCAGACTTGAAGGAGCAGGGCTCACTTCCTCTCTTAAGACTGAGGGCCAGCAGCCGATGAGGTGGAGCAGGAGCAAGTGGCTGGGTGCAGGGCCTGCACCCCAGAAACGGCAGACGCAGTGGGACACATGGGCCCAGAGGCGTTCTCCACCCAGCTCAGGTGGCTGGCGGCCCTAGTGCTTGAGGCCCAGGTGGAGCTTGGTGCTAATTGGGCCTGCAGGTCCATCCAGCTAATCTGCCCAGGGAAAACAGGAGACCTAATTTTGGTTCTGTGCCACCTTGCGCTAGGAAGTAGGAAATAAAAAGCTTTCCAACCAGCTAGATCCGAAGAACCTCTATCCCTCAGACTTTGCTGTGTACCAAGAAGACCCAGCAGCAAGTGCAGACTGGCCAGGTGCTGGTGACTCATGCCTGTAATCCTAGATACTCACGAGGCTGCGATTTGAGGATTGTGGTTCAAAGCCAGCCTGGAAAGTCTGTGAGACTCTTGTCTCAAATTAACTACCAAAAGCCAGAAGTGGAGCTGTGGAACAAATGGTAGAGTGCTAACCTTGAGCAAAAGAAGCTCAGGGACAGCACCCAAGCCCTGAGTTCAAGCTCCAGGACTGGCACCAAAAAGAAAAGTACAGACTGGCAGTAGTGAACAAGTGCACTCTTGCCCCACACCCACATAGTGGAGAAAATACATTGTTAAAAAGACTTGTACTTGGGGCTGGGAATATGGTCTAGTGGTAAGAGTGCTTGTCTTGTATACATGAAGCCCTGGGTTCAATTCCTCAGCACCACATATATAGAAAACGGCCAGAAATGGCACTGTGGCTCAAGTGGTAGAGTGCTAGCCTTGAGCAAAGAGAAGCCAGGGACAGTGCTCAGGCCCTGAGTCCAAGGCCCAGGACTAGCCAAAAAAAAAAAAAAAAAGACATATTTGCTGTCTGGTTCCTATATATATATTTCCCCCTTTCATTTTTCTTTTGGGGAAAGGTTATATGTTTGTTTTCTCAGAATCAAATGCAGTTGTTGTTCTTTGGGCTTGGGAGACAAGATCCCACTATGTAACCCAGGCTTGACCTCAAACTCACAATCATCCATTCTCAGCCTCCTGAGTGCTAATATTAGAAGCATGTTCTATGATTTGGGGGGGGGGAAGGGGGGCAGTTCTGGGGCTTGAACTCAGGGCCTGAGCACTGTCCCTAGCTGCTGCTTTTTTTTTTTTTTTTTTTGCTCAAGAATAGCACTCTACCCCTTGAGCCACAGTGCCACTTCCTGCTTTTTCTGTTTATGTGGTGCTGAGGAATCGAACCCAGGGCTTCATTCATGCTAGGCAAGCACTCTACCACTAAGCCACATTCCCAGCCCCTGTATGCTTTTGAGAGGTTTTGTTGCTGCTGGTGGTGCTGCTGTTCTTCCTCCCCTTCTGATAGATTCTATTCATCTCTACTTTTAATTACAGCCATCATGTTCCACTTTTCTTCTACATTCTCCCTACTTACTTGACTAATCTGTTTGTTGCTTTCCATTTCTTGTCATTTTTTTTAGTCTTTCAAAAAAATTGATTTATATTATTTCTAGCCCCCCTCTTCCTGTTGTAATTGCTAAGCATTGTGGATACGTAGTTGGTACTTGGTCTTCACTTCACTTCCGTATCGTTTGTTGGTATTTATTGTAGTTACTGTTTGTTTCCCACCTTTCTGTTCTGAGCTAGGGATCAAGTACAACACCTTGAATTGTATAGATACTTTGTCACTAAGCTATATTCCCAGTGTAGCTAACAGCACATCTTGCACAATCCATCTTCACATAAACTTCAGCAAATTCTTTAACTCAAAAAAGAGATGAGTTGGGAGCGATGGCGACCGGGCAGGGCGGGTGGCTTGGGCCGGCGTTTGGGTTGAGGTTGCTGTTGGTGACTGTGCTTCATTCAAGCGGTGTCTGCTTTGGGGGCAGAGTTCTCATCAGAGGCATCTAGAGAGTTGGGCTTCTCTAGCAACTTACTCTGCAGCTCTTGTGATCTACTTGGACAATTCAGCCTACTTCAGCGGGCTCCTGATTGCAGAGGGTGCTGTAAGGAAGAAGCACAATTTGAAACCAAAAAGCTTTATGCAGGAGCTATTCCTGAAGTTTGTGGATGAAAATTGGGGAAGTTCCCTCAAGTCCAAGCTTTTGTCAGAAGTGATAAGCACAAACTGTTCCGAGGACTACAAAACAAGTATGCTCGTGGTTCAGATCCTGTACTAAAGCTTTTGGATGACAACGGGAACATTGCTGAAGAGCTAAGCATCCTCAAATGAAACACGGATAGTGTGGAAGAATTTCTCAGTGAAAAATTGGAGCGCATATAAACCTTGCTTAAATTTTATCTTATCGTTTTGTTGCCTTTATCAAATGAAATATTACAGCACATAGAAAATTGTTTTGCATACTTCCATTGATCAGCCTTTCACTGTGAGGCATTAAACATCTAGTAAGAAATTGAGGTGGCAGCAAAGCCCATAATATGTAAGAGTGAGCAAGCTTCACAAAACCTACTTTTTCTAAATTTCGGTCTATTTGCATTTGTTGATACCTCTAATGAAGTGCTTTGTGTAACAGGCCTGTGGTTAAATGCAAATGGTAGTTTGATAGTTGGTCAAGTTTTATGAACAACAGATTTCTAAATGAGGAAGAGGTAATGGAGATGACTATGCCTATTGTGCTATGTGTTCTTTCAAAAATGACAGAAAACTATAGAGCAAGTAAGATAAACTGAACCTCAACAAATTACCTTCTCAGAACCTCTGGTGTTTTGTGTTCCACAACTTTCTTTTTAGTAGAAATATTATTTAGATTGTAATGAGTGTCCTTGAGAATAACTTTGTAGCTTCACTATTGTGAAAACAGCGTGGAGATCTACAGTTAAGAATGGGTCATACACAAAGATTTGCATCTATGAAGATTACACAGAAAACCTTTCTTAAGGATTTGTGCAGATCAGATATTTGGCAAATTTTTGTGCTTTACAGTCTTAGAGAAAATGTTCATTTAAAAGATGATCACTTGTAATACCAAAATATAAATAAAAACATTCAAAAGTCAAAGTTAAAAAAAAGAGATAGGAAAAATAAAAATAAATTTTAAAAAGCAAACAGCCAGTGACCTGGATCCACATAGGCACAGCCAGGAGGCCTTGAAGAACCATTCCCAGTTATTCAAGCTTACAGCAACAGCAGAGAGAAACAACCAAGACTGGATTCTGTGCCCTTGAAGGGACAAGCTATAGGTTTCTTCCATAGCCCTTTCAGACCACACATTGTGGACAGAGGAATAGAGTGTATGCCCTAATATATTATCATCAACAATACTGCCAACCAAAATGACCATATCCGGTAAAACAAGCATAAACTAAAGGAACTTAAGCCAGCAGCAGAAACCTTAGAAGAGGGAGCTAAACACACCACAAGAACATAGGAAGAAATAAATCCCTCTAGAATAGAGAAATAAATTAGAATTGAAAAATAATCAAGTATTAGAAAAACAACAAAATGATGGGGATCAATTTATATCGTTCAATTATAACCCTGAATATAAACGGTCTTAATTCTTCAGTTAAAAGAAACAGACTAGCAAAGAAAATAATACAATAATTATACATATATATATACACAATTACTGCAAATATATGTGCACTGAGCATCAGCACATACAAGTTCATAAAATATATACTATTAGACATAAAGTGTAAGACAGGTATCTCTACACATGGGTGACTGTTGGGGTTCTGGACCCCCTTTCTCCCCCCACGGGGAGAATGGTAACCACAAACTCTATGAAAGAGCACCCAGCCTGGCCCTCCGCCAGCGGAAGGCCAAAGGCGTGCTCACATGGGCAAACGCTAAGTAGAGGACGGGTTGCTGAAGCTTCCCCTCCCCCCAGTTCCCCCCACATGTTACCGAGGGCGGAGGCGAAAGGAAGGCATCAGGGACACGCTGCGGTGGTGGAATGCGTCTCAAAGACTTTAATATGGAAGGGCACTTATATAGAAGTGATGGCGGGAAAGAAAGGGGGCTGGCCAAAGGGTCAGTCATAGGCTAGGGGTCACGTTCATCAAGTGACATCACGAAACTTCCCTTTGTGGGAGGGACAACCCCATCATGGTGGCACACACACGTGTTCACCTCCCAAGGGGTAGAGGTCAAAAGGTGGGAGGGGCTTCTATTGTCCCAAGGCTGGTGGAAGGGCAGTCTTTCCCAGGCCATAATAATCCCCAACATCTCCCCCTTTTGTTTTTTCAATAAGCAGGGGATGCTGCAAACACATGGCATGTGTGGGCATAAGGCAAATGCTGACATAAGATCTGTGGGGCCCCTTCCACAAAACTGGGGTGAGGGGTAGGTAAGGGTCCATCCATCTGGCTATGTCCAGAAGTCAGAATCCTCAGCTGGTTTCTGCCAAGTGCAGGAAGGTGCAGACAGCAGCCCTCTTTTGTTGGTGAGGTAGAAGCTGAAACTCTGGCATTCCCGGCAGTTCACAGTAGCTGATAACTCAAACATAAGTGATTAGTAAAACATTCTTTTATATAAACATTGAAGCCAAGGTGTTAAACCTTTGCATTTACCCTTTTAAACATTTCTATCATAAAACATTGGGGTTGAGTGTCAATACCCTCAGCTTCTATTTTCTTTCCAACGGGACTCCCCAAGTCTAGCAGCAGGGGGAGAGGAAAGGAGAAGCACGGTGCAAAATTCCTTTGGTTTCTTTGTGTGACGCTGTAGGCAGTATTGCCACAGCAAAACATTGAGCCATGAGATGCTCAAGAAGGAATCTAGAAAGCAAACAAGGAAAGGAAGCTTGGTTGCTTCCTACCGTAGGCAGTCCTACTTTCCATGAGCCATGAGATGCTCAAGAAGGAATCTAGAAAGCAGACAAGGAAAGGAAGCTTGGTTGCCTCCTACCGTAGGCAGTCCTACTTTCCATATTTTCATGGGAGAGCAGAAGTCCAACATGGTCCTCCTTTTCCTGGAGAAAACAAGAAAACATTTCTCCAGAGTGGGTGCTCTGGGTTTAATTTTCCAATCTGGAACAACACATATACTGTACTCCATCCCACACTGATTCGGGATGATTTAAATTTTCTGGATAATTAACATAAGCATAACTAATCCTTAATTAATCCTAGGGAATCCTTAATTAATCCTGGGGAATACCTCCCCCTTTTGTTTTTTAAAATTATGACACCGGCGGCCACCAGGCAGGGAGTATGGATGGAGGTCTTCTGTAGCTACTTCCTGCTGTCAAGGGGGCGACGTAAATCAAGGGCCCCTGGTCAGCCTGGCAGTCCGGTGTAGCTGGCAAAAAGTCCCCATCATTACCATGAGTATGGTCACTAGGGCCAGAGAGCGCTATGGTTTTCTCCAGCCCCCCCTGAGTCTTTGGGCATACCCAGAAATTTCCAAGGCTGGTGCCTCCAGGGTTCAGGCCTGTGTTAGGGTGACGACTGTGAACGGCAAATTCCCCATTGGTGATCTCAGCAAGAGATGTTATTCTGTCAAAAGACACTTGTGAAAAGGTCAGGCAAAGTATCGACAAGTTCTCAGAGCTGGTTGGCATGAATGGCATAGAACACACCCTGGGCATAAGCCAGGAACAGTTCCCTTTTTGGAGCATAAACCCAATTGTAAAGTGAACGAGTAAGGAGAAACGACTGAAAGAAGTGGTTAATGATAGAAAACTGGTTTGGCATAGCCAGTCAGAGGCAAAATAAATAAATATATATATACACCTATATACAACTGGCAAAAAAGAAGAAAATGGACAGGAATTATCTCTCTCGATTTCCCGGCTCTGATCCATTTTGAAAGGGTGAAACAAGGCAGCTCCCTTTAGGATAATATGGCACCATTCTCCTCTCACTCCACTCCACCTTTCCGTCTCCTGGACTGGCTAAGTCCCAGGAATTTTAACGTTTGTGGCTGGAATTGCATTTTCCCATCCGCGTTTGAACTCGGGGCCTGAGCACTGTCCATGAGCACTTTCGCTCAAGGCTAGTGCTCTACCACTTGAGTCATGGTGCTGCTTCAGCCTTTTGCTCGCTCTCTGTGGTTGAGCTCTCAATCTGGCTCTTTGCTGTTTAACTGGGAGGTGGGATTTTGGAGAAATTTTTCCTTTTGCCCGGGCTGGCTTTGAACTATCCAGGGAGTCATAGTCCTACAAGCCCTTTTTATTCCCAATTGAGCAACAAGGAAAAAACACAGAGATAATCCATTTGTAACCCGTTGAGAACTGACCAAAAACTGCTTGTGAAGGTTTGGCTATAACACTTAGAAAACATGAGATTTACATGCCATCAACTTGAATCACGCCATTGAATCCCACTGGCAGGTGAAAGAGAACACAGATAAATGACAACCAAGGGCAAAGGGTTAAAGCATTGTGGAATCCTCAGTTTTGGAAGTGGCTGCGTCCCTCATCCCCATTTGGCAAGTTCCATGCCATGCGATGGGGAACTCGAGGCAAAGCTGTAGTGGCTTCTCTTGTTCACATCTTGCTCTGGGTTGCCTGCAAAATTTCTATATAGATTGGTTAGGGTGTTCAAAATTTTTTCAGCACTTCTGGCTCTGGTATATCGATGCCCTTCTGGTTTAAGCAGGGTGAAAAGACTTTCTTAATCACAAAATTCAAAGACTTTCTTAATCACAAAATTTTACCTGGCCAGCTGTGACCACTAACATAACTATGGTGATTTAACCTGGAGTAACTGTTAGGATGGAACTATTTACATCCTACTCAAGGCTCATAAATCATTCGAGCAGCTTCCAATGGGAGAGAGAGCAAAGAATCATTAGTAGTGAAACAAGGCAGTTCGGGAACAGACTGTGGTGGCATCTTCCTATATCCAGCAGCCGTCCATGCGGCTAGCACATCTGTCCACCTGTATCCTATAAAGCAGTATATTAATCCTGGGTCAGGAAAATTGAGGTTAATAGTCACATTTGTATGAAGCAATCTCAATTTCTTGATCTTGAGAGTTTATGAGAACACAGGAGAGAATATGGGAAGGTAAAATCTTAATTTATGCCAAAGAGTTGTTAAGGCTACATGCACACTTAACTTTTAACACACTGAGTATAAAATAACATGCTGATTTCATACCATTGTGCTTTTACTACATGTTGCATATTTGAACCTTATGGAAACACACTGAATATAAAATAACATACTGGTGAACTTTTACCACATGTTGCATATTTGAACCTTATGGAAATTTTTATAGGCACCTTTATCTCCATCGAACACCGGGATGGAAACCTATTGTTATGCCTTTAAATCTTACCAACAACCACACGCGTGCGCGCGCACACACACACACACACACACAAATACCTGAGCGCTCTTTAAAATTGCTTTGATTGGCCATTTAAATTTTCTGGAATTCCAGCGGCAAATGATATTAATTTGCCCATAATAGAACCACGTGGTTGAATAAAAAACAAAAGGGAAACCTGTTAATTACACACTCCCAACATGACAATTTTTAAATCACAGTGGACAAGCAAACCCTTTTATCCATCTAGAAAAACTCCAGTTGATTTTATATCTTTGAACTGGTAAACATGGAAGTTCAATCAAATTACCTATTGCTGTATCAAAACTCTTTGTTTTCCTTTTAATATTCCATTTTAGTTTATAATTTGAGGCTTTCCTGTCTCCAACCCCGTCTGCAGCTGACACAGAGAGAAAAGTGCAGGCAAGCACAGCGGGGTGCTTGCCTCTCTCACCTGCAGAGAGATCGGCCAGCCCAGGCGAGCCTGGCACGCCCCTCACCTGGGGGGAATGGGTGGGGCCCCGCCTCCAATATGGCGCGCCCCATTATGCTCCACGTGTGTGTTAAGTCAGAGAAATCAGGATTCAACCAACTCACCCGAATTTCTGAGCTTAACGACCATCGGCGGGCATAAAGCAGTTTGCCGGGCTGCAGCCGCCGCTGCTGCCCGCGCACCCCAGCGGGACACCGTCCCATGGTCTAAACTGCACGCCACGCCTTTTTTTTTTTTTTTTTTTTTTTTTTTTTTTTTTTTTTCCATCCGCGGGCTGGGGCCGCACTGGCTCCAGCCCAGCCATTGTAAATACAAGTCTGGCCAAAGCAGCAGCCATCCCCAACGCTCTGCCGCCGCCATGCCACAGCTTCCCACATGGCGGAACCGCGCTTCCGCCACGCCGTGCTCGGCCGCCGAAATGTTACCGCAAAAGACGCCTGGTGCCACGCGGGCCCCAGCGCACGCAGCTCGCGAACCCGGGCCGCGCAGAGCCCAGTGTACTCAGCTCAGCCCGCGCAAGCCAAACCGCTCCGGCGCTCGGCCACCCACTGCTTCTCAAGCGCCACTGCGGGTGCCGGGACCGCCGTCTGGCCCGGGGCGCACAGAGCAGAACTAACCGACCCCAGCCCGGGGTCGCATTCCTCTTGCTCCGGCCCCACTGCTCCACTGACATGCTTCCGCGGGAAGCGCGCCCCGCTCCCTCCGCCGCCCGGCGCCAAATCGCCACGGCGGGGCAACTCTCTGGCGCCGCGTCCCGCGAGCCTGTCTTGTCTCCATGCTTCTGCCCCATCTGGATGGGCAGGACCCTCCTCTAAAACCCTACTTAGCAAAATCTGTGGGGATACTGTACCCCGAACTTCTCGGCCGTACAATTCGGTCCCCGTTCGGGCGCCATTTATGTTGGGGTTCTGGACCCCCTTTCTCCCCCCACGGGGAGAATGGTAACCACAAACTCTATGAAAGAGCACCCAGCCTGGCCCTCCGCCAGCGGAAGGCCAAAGGCGTGCTCACATGGGCAAACGCTAAGTAGAGGACGGGTTGCTGAAGCTTCCCCTCCCCCCAGTTCCCCCCACATGTTACCGAGGGCGGAGGCGAAAGGAAGGCATCAGGGACACGCTGCGGTGGTGGAATGCGTCTCAAAGACTTTAATATGGAAGGGCACTTATATAGAAGTGATGGCGGGAAAGAAAGGGGGCTGGCCAAAGGGTCAGTCATAGGCTAGGGGTCACGTTCATCAAGTGACATCACGAAACTTCCCTTTGTGGGAGGGACAACCCCATCATGGTGGCACACACACGTGTTCACCTCCCAAGGGGTAGAGGTCAAAAGGTGGGAGGGGCTTCTATTGTCCCAAGGCTGGTGGAAGGGCAGTCTTTCCCAGGCCATAATAATCCCCAACAGGTGACTTAAATACCACAAATAGGCAGGCCATCTAACCCCCAGATGAAACAAATAGAGTTAAAATACATGATGTGTAAAATGAACTTAATACACATCTATAGAATATTCCAATAACTGCAAAATGCACACTGTTGAGCAGTTCATGAAACATTCTCCAAAGGAGAGATCATATTATAGGCCACAAAGTCTTAACAAACACAAAAGCAATTTAACTAATTTATTGCATCCTATGATATTCCAATGAGCTGAATTAGAAATCAACAGCAAGAGTAAACACAGAAACCATACACACACACACACACACACACACACACACACGATTATATTTTAGAATGATTAGTGGGCTATTGAATAAGGAGGGGATTTTTTAAATTATAAGAAAATGAAAACAGAAACACAACATACAGGGCTGGATGTGTGGCTCAAATAGTATAGAGTACTTGCCTGTCAAGTTCCAGGCCATGAGTTTAAACCCCAGTAAAAAACAGATAATAGAACACACACACACACACACACACACACACACACACACACACACACACACACACACCAAACCTGTGGGATACGGGATACAATTAAAGCATTTAGGGAAGGAAACTCTACAGCTAGAAATTTCTAAATTGAAAACACTTAGAAGCCATGGAGCTCACTGGACACAGAAGAAAGTGAACTATACAACCTGTGGGTGGAGATGGGAGGGAGGGAATGGGAGAGAGTGAGGGAACAGAAGACACTCATTACCTGACTCATGTAATTGTAATCCGTCTGTATATCACCTTTAAAATAACAGTAAATTACTTATTTTTAAAATTTAGAGATCTACTGATGCCTGTAAATGACTATCTTAGAAAAATAAGACCTAAAATCAGTAGACAGAAATAACAAAGTTTGAGGCAGGAATTAAGTGAAATGGAGACCATAAAAGAAAAATAAAACTATAAAAGAACAATACAAATAACAGAAAAGTTGGTTCTTTCAAAATATAAACATGACTGATTAGCCAAACTTAGAGAAGACCCCCAAATTAATAAAATTAGAGGGAAAAGGGGGGAATAGCAGAACACATACCATTGGGACTCAAAGGATCAATCACTAGAATATATTTTGCAAACTTACAAGGAAGCTGGAATACCTAGAAATGGGTAAATATCTAGACAGATGACCTAGAAAACTTGAACCAAGAGGCGATAAATAACCCAAACAGGCACAGGGGCAGGGTTGCTAAAGTAGCATAGCATTTGCATAGTACATGCAAGACCCTGATTTCAATCCCCAATACCATAAAAAATAAACAACCTACATGGATCATGAGTAATGAGACTGAAATACTAAGTCTCCCAACAAAGAAAAGCACAGATCCAGATGGATTCCCTGCTGAATTCCACCAGACCATTAAAAAAGAACTAACCTCAATAATCCTCTATTCCATTAAACAAGAATGAGAATGTGGCTTAATGGTAGGGTAAGCATGCATGAAGCCCTGGGTTTGATTCCTCAGTACCACATACAAAGAAAAAGCCAGAAGTGGGTGCTGTGGCTCAAGTGGTAGAGTGCTAGCCTTGAGCAAAACAGAAGCCAGGGACAGTGCTCAGGCCCTGAGTCCAGTATGTAGGACTGTCAGGGTTTTTAGCACACACACACACACCCCGCGCTCCCCACCTTGCCCGTCCGCCACATGTAGAATCTTAACCTAACACCTAACTTGAGGGGGGAGATGGGGTTAAAAACCCTGACACAGGACTAGCAAAAAAACAAAAAAAAAAAGGCAAAGAATGCTTCCAAACACATTCTATGAAGCAAATATTTCCTGATATCAAAACTAGATAGGGGGGCTGGGAATATGGCCTAGTGGCAAGAGTGCTTGCCTTGTATACATGAAGCCCTGGGTTCAATTCTCCAGCACCACATATATAGAAAATGGCCAGAAGTGGCGCTGTGGCTCAAGAGGTAGAGTGCTATAGCCTTGAGCAAAAAGAAGCCAGAGACAGTGCTCAGGCCCTGACTCCAAGGCCCAGGACTGGCCAAAAAAAAAAAAAAATCAAGATAGGGACACAACCATTTGTAAAGGGAAACTACAGACCTTGATGAGCACAGACACAAAAACCCTCAAATTCAATAACATATTAAGGAGATAATTTATGACCATGTTGGTTCCATTCCAGGTACACAAAGATGGTTCAACATAGGCAAATCAATACATATGATATAGCACATAAATAGAATTAAGGACAAAAATCAAATGGTCACCCAATCTATGTAAGAAAAACTCTGGACAAAATTCAGTTTCCCTTCATGATTAAAAAAAAAAAAAGAAATTAGATAAAGCCTAGGAATGACAAATCCATAGCCAACACACTGAATGGAGAAAAAAAGTGAAAGTACTGTAATATCAGGAACAAGGACATCCATTCTCACTGCTCTTATAATGAGCATATAATTATTGGGTGAAGAAGTCAAGTAATTCCTATTACTACACAAAATGACTCTAGAACTAGAACATTAAATTCATGGGAAGATTTTAAACCTAGTAAACATGTTCAACAAAGTAGTAGAATGCAAAACCAACATACAAAAATCTGAAGACCCAGAAATGAACCCACAGACCTATGACCACTTAATCTTTGATAAAAATAGCTTTAAAAAAAAAAACAATAGGATGGAAGAAATACAGCCTCTTCAACAATGGTGCTGGCAAAATTGGTTAAACACCTGTAACAAACTAAAGCTAGATCCTTATATAACACCCTGTACCAGAATCAATTCCATATGGATCAAAGACCTTGAGGTAAAAGCAGATACCCTGAAAACATTGCAGGAAGGAATAGAAGAAACACTTGGGCTCCTTAGCCCAGGCAGAAACTTTCTTAATAAAGGATCAGAAACACAACAAATAAAAGGTTGGACAAATGAGGTTGCATCAAACTGCAGAGCTTTTGCATGGCAAAGGACATAGCTAGCAAGATAAATGTAAAGCCCTCAGATTGGGAGAGCTTCACAAGCCACATAACAGACAAAGGCCTCATATCTAAAATATACTTAGAACTCAAAAAATTAAATTCCCCCAAAACAAATCCTCAAAGAAACAACCACCCCTTAATAAATGGGCTGAAGACTTAAAGAGAGACTTCTCTGAAGAGGAAATGAGAATGGCCATGTATCAATAACAAAACTGGGGCTGGGAATGTGGCTTAGTAGTAGAGTGCTTGTCTAGTATTCATGAAGCCCCGAGTTCAATTCCTCAGTACCACATAAACAGCAAAAGACAGAAGTGGTGCAGTGGCTCAAGTGATAAGAGTGCTAGCTAGCCTTGAGCAAAAGAAGCTTGGTGACAGTGCCCCGAGTTCAAGCCCATGACCAACAAAAAATAAAATAAAATAAAGGCATTGAAAACCTATCCAGTAAAGTAACAGAGTACTTCTTTTTTTTTTTTTTTGGCCAGTCCTAGGCCTTGAACTCAGAGCCTGAGCACTGTCCCTGGCTTCTTTTTGCTCAAGGCTAGCACTCTGCCACTTGAGCCACAGAGCCACTTCTGGCTCTTTTCTATATATGTGGTGCTGAGGAATTGAACCCAGGGCTTCATGTGTACGTGGCAAGCACTCTTGCCACTAGGCCACAGTCCCAGCCCGTATTTCTCATTCTTAAGAGAGAAAATCTCACCCACCTGATAGAAGCATACAGAACCCCCAGTAGACAGGATCCAAGAAGAAACACTTCTCACACATCACAGCAAAAACATTAAACTTGAATGGCAAGGAATTAATTTTAAATGCTGCAAAATCAAAGAAGGTATATTACAGTGGAAAGAAAATTAGAATCACTGCATCTCTCCACACAAACTCTCAACATAAGTAGAGCCTGGAATGGTATAATCCAAGCCCTGAAGATCAACAACTGCCAACCCAAACTGATCTGCTCAGCAGTTATCATTTACATTTGATGGCAAAACTAAAACTGTCCATGACAAACAAACAAGCAAAAAAAGGAATTCATGAACACTAAACCAGAATTACAAAGAATACAAAGAGGAAACATAGTCTTCAGAAAACAATCAAAATCAAGGAAACACGTTAGACAAAAATCACTAGAAGACCAACTTAATAAGCCCAGGAAAAGGAAAGAAGCAAAATACATATAATAAATCTAAACATTAATGGACTCAATTCCTCAGTCAAAAGAACAGCAGGGCTGGGAATATGGCCTAGTGGTAAAGTGCTCATCTTCAATCAAAGAACAGCAGATTGGGGGCTGGGAATATGGCCTAGTGGCAAGAGTGCTTGCCTCGTATACATGAGGCCCTGGGTTTGATTCCTCAGCACCACATATACAGAAAATGGCCAGAAGTGGCGCTGTGGCTCAAGTGGCAGAGTGCTAGCCTTGTGCAAAAAAGAAGCCAGGGACAGTGCTCAGGCCCTGAGTTCACGGCCTAGGACTGGCCAAAAAAAAAAAAAAAGAACAGCAGAATGGATTAAAAAAAAAAAAAAAAAAAAACCAGGATCCATCCATTTGTTGTCTCCAAGATACCCAGCTCACAGTAAAAGATTAAAAACAAACTGAGTAAAAAAAGCACAGCAGTAGAGGGCACTGGACACTGATGAAAGTAAACTACACAACCCATGGGTGGAGATGGGAGGTAGGGAATGGGATGAGGAAATAGATGACACTGTACAAAAGGAAATGTACTTATTATCTGACATCAGTAAAGATAACCCCTCTGTGTATCACCTCTATAACAATTTTTAAAAATAAATCTGTATTTAAAACATACACACAAAGAACACCAGATACAACAAACCCACTATACCAGTAGCATGAGAGAAAACAACCAGCCATAGTCCTTGCTAGAATGTTTAAAACTCTACCAAAAGAACTTGGGGGGCAGGGGCAGGGTGTGCACAGGTATGCTCTTAGAGCATTTCACCACTTGAGCCACAACCTCAGCTTTTTTGTTTTTTCGCCTTACTTTTATGATGGGGACTTCCATTTTCTGCCATGATCCTCCTATATATGTCTGGTTCATAGGTATGTTCACTGTTCGTTGGCTCAAGTAGGGTCTTTTTGCCTGGCTGACACATACTGTGATCCTCCTGATCTCTACTGGAAGTTGCTGGGGTTGCAGATGTGCCATCTGGCCCTAAAACGTACCTTTAAACACGGCTCCATGCTGAATCAAAGATTTGTATGTGCAATCTGGCTGTGCTGGGGGGGAGGGTAAAATGACTTATAACAGATAAACTCTACCTGGCTCTATAAAAACATCAGTGTAGATAGACACCAAAACCTTTTCTTGGTTAGAAATAATTTTTATTATCCTCTCCCCCCATGTACAGATGACTTCTCAGAGACATGAAGGTTTTATCCATGTCTTTATCAATTACAGTTGTAGAAAATAATCTTAACTCATACCCTGTCAGCAATATATTTCTATCACCTTTTAAGACAATAGCCATTTTATTTTTCCCTATTAGTTCAAGAATAGTTTTCTTTTTTGGATCAAACCAAGATCATCTCCTGACAGAGTCCCTCCCCCAACCCCTAAAAAAAAGTTACTATCCTAAGTGATAAACTCTTCTTGTACATTCAGCAAACTTTATATTGGAAAAAAGCAAAAGAACAATTGAGACAGCATTTGCTCTCATGCACAGTAATAAATGTAGCTGAGCTTCTACTCCTTGCTTTGCAATAATGCTCACATGAAATAAAGTATCTCTTACTGCATTACAATGTCAATTTCTTGAAATGTAGATGTGAAAACTATGTGCTTCAAGCCACTGAAATTTCCTTTTAATTTCTTAATCTGTAACTAAACCATCAAAAAAAGAACAAGCTTCATTGTGCTATGTTTCCCCTTTCCCTCAACTATTTCTCTCTGAAAACTAGAATCTCCTTATATCATGTCAAGATACATTAAAAGCACAGGAAAAGAAAATGGCTTAGCTTGCTGACATAATGCCCTTAAGTTTGCTGACATAATGCCCATATTTAAACTTAAAAATACAAAACCAGAGTTAAAGCATCACTTAATTCATACAGTACATTATTAATTAATCAACAGTGTCCCACCAACTCAGAAGCTCCCCAACCTGGTTAATCTTCTTTGCTCTTGTAACCAGGTCTCAATCAAAGAATGTGCTTGTAAATAGGCTGCTGGTTTAATTTTAGAATTCATGTTTGGGCTATTTCCAAATACAGAAATACTATGAGTGACATATGAACTAGTAACCTTGTTTTCCATTATCTACAGGAAGGATTTATTCAAATAAAATTTCACAAGACAATATGCAAATCTATATGCCTATATATTGATGTATACATGTATATATTGAACCTAACTCAAGTTTAATAAGCAATACTAACATTCTTCTGGGTACATATTCCTAAAGACATAATTGTTTTAAAGATACATGTTATAAAGACGCTTATGCAAAAGGCAAAAATTAAGAATTAACATAATTTTTTGAGGTTTTCAATATTACTTCAAAAAGCTATTTCTATCCCCCATAGAAGAAAACTATGCATTTGTTTATCTTAGGAAAAAATATAAAAAGATAATGCTACCACATAAAGAAGTCACAAAAACTACAACTGTATATCCCATAAAAGTCATACCCACTTAAGGTAAATCACAATTATGGTTCATATGGTACTACAGACATCATCATCTTCTTTCCTCTTTTGTAAGAGGTTTCTTTTTTTTAAGCCTAGTGCCACAGAAATTCAAATCCCAGCAGCAACAAGTTAAAATAAGACTATAAAATAAGGCATTCTGTTCACATGTCATAAAAGTAACAGATTTAGTGGAGTAAAATGAGTTAACATTTCTACATTTCTCATATAGTTCAAACATTATGTTGAAGAAAATCTTACCAGAAAATCCAATCAATCTCTGTATTCCAGAAAAATAGAAAAACATACATAAAATCACAAACTGTGGCTTTTCCCCCCACTGTCATAAACAGAGGCTGGTCTAACTTAATAAGGCCAACATTTGCGTAAAGTCTTCAACTGTACCTTTTCTAAGTCTGTAGGTCACACACTACCTGTTTTATTCAAATTATAGATTAAGTCTAACTTGACAAAATCCTGTAGTGTTATATAGGGGGAAATAAGCTGACTCAGAATAGCACATGTGCACACATAGATGCAAACATAGTAAACAGTTTCCTTAAACATGAATCAATTTTCCATAAGGAATCTCATCAGCCTGCAGCCTATGTGTAAGGGGTAGCAACACAACTGTTCATTCTTAGCATGATGTAACAATCTGAGTGAACTTCTAAACAATTAGTACCTTTAACCAAAGATTTTTACCAAAGAAGAATTCTGTGATACATATTTTTTGAAATTTGGACTGCCTGTTGCACCTTTACATTAAGTGTTGCTTAAATAAACAAAAATAGAGAATAAATCCAATATTCTACTGTCTATATATTTTAAAGCAATGGTTATGTCATCAACAGGTTCAATGCACCTAATGTGGGTCCTTTGACACCCCTTGTTTTTAAGTTTATCATATGATAAAGTTCTTCACAGTTTAAAATATTGTGAAGAAATATATCTATGTATAACTATATTCACTATGTACACATACTACGCATTTTATGTGTCCATAAACTTGGACTTTGTGTGAATCAGTGACTTCACACATATACAGGAACTCTGAATAGATTGGTGATGACTGTGAAATGCTTTCTCAGAAATGCTTATAAAGAAGAAAATGTTATGAGTAATTACAATGACAAAAACTTTACCTTATTTACATAGTGCCTATCTCTCAAGAGGTAAATATTTTTTATAAACATTTTTAGTAGCTCTATGAGGTGGGGGCATTGGGGACACTATTAATTTGCACTTTCCACAACCAAGTAACTGTCGAAGATCATATACTTTAACAGTGGCAGAACAAAATCCAAACATGGAGATTTTCCAGCTCCCCAAGTCTCCAAATACCAGATCTGACAGTCTTGTGGTAGCATTAAGATTTCCATATCCAACGGAACTTCCACTACAAGTGATTAATTTCTAAGTCTTCCTACATTTGTCACTGTGTGTTACATTTATACCATAGGAAGATCAAAATGGTTTTTGGTTTTGGCAGATGAAAAAGTCTAACATTCAGTGTGATTATAATTCAGTATAATTTCTCCAGTCTTAAGTGCGACACAGCGAATTGGTCTATTGGGGAGATGCAGTCAATGTCTATTCATGGCTGAAGAGTTCTTGGTCAAAACAGCTACTGCATGATTACAGAGATAGCCTACAATCTTGTATTGTCTTAAAGGTCTGTTCTACTTCCACATATGGTATACACATATAAATAAGCATTTAGCACAAAATGTACAGGTAGCATGTTCAAATAAACAAAGGCCTATGGGTGAACTTTAAAGGCCAAAAGCTCCTCAGAGTGCATGTTGTTTAAAGATCGAAGATCTGGCAACTTTAGAAGTAGTTTCGTAAAAATAGAGGCCTCATTTGGATGGTTTTTCATTATTAAGGTCCTGAGTGCACGAATGAGGGTTTCTTGCAAAGCCTCCACAGAGTTGACATTTTCAATCCCAGATCGATCTAACAGAAATAAAAAACAGAGGACACATTATTACAATAGGTACAATTCTTGCTCATCAATCTATTGGCTTAAAGGATTTACACATTGAAAACAAAGGCAAATGTAATTGTCACACTTTTAAAGGTTTCCTATTACACCCATAATCCTAGCTACTCAGGAGACTGAGATCTGAGGACTGAGGTTCAAAGCCAACCCTGGCAGGAAAGTCTATGAGACTCCTATCTCCAATGAAGCATCAAAAAAAAAACCCAAAACCAGAAGTAATTGCTCAAGTGGTAAAGTACAAGCCTTGAGCAAAAAAGCTAAGAGACAGAGTATAGGCCCCAGGACCAACATGCGCACACACACACACACACACGGAAGAAAACAACTGTATCTCCCACCTTGGATACTCACTCACTCACTGACAAAAGCCCTCTACCATGCGGTAGACTGCCCTGTGGCGAGAACCACAATAGAAACTACAAGTAGTCTTTAGCCACTTGCAGGACCTGAGATGCTTAACTCAACACTTTTTCAAGTAGCTGACTCCTACTAACAACCACATAACGGAGGAAGCAGATTCTTCCCTACTCATGCCTGAAAGTCCTGTACATAGCTTGACTACAACCTCCTAAGAAACCTGAACTAGGAGTATGTCTATACCACACCCACATGTCTTCAAAAACCCTGCAATGATAAACACTTGTGCTTTTTTAGTTCATTTGAATCCTTTTTGTTTTTTTGGTCCAAGACCAGTACTTAAGCTCAGTACCTAACACTTTTGCTCACTGGCTGGCACACTACCAACTGAGCCATGCTTCCGACTTCAATTTGAAGCATTTTTTTATTGTTGTAATAATGGTTGTGCACAAAGGGGTTACAGTTATGTAAGTCAGATAAGTACATATCTTTTGGATAATGTCACCCCTTCTTTCAAATCTGAAGCATTTTTAAGCTAAAATTTGCAGTAAATTATTATGCCCTAGATTTATCATGCTAGTTATATTACTCAATTCACTCTCACTTATCACACTGTGTCTACAATTTTCTTCACACAAAATGTTAACAAATTAATGATTTCACAAAAACTAGCAATCTTAAATCAGCCCTGTTTTCCCATGAATGTTTATCAGCAGAAGTTATTCCCTTTCTTTACAAAAGGAGGCAGTAGTGCACAAGAAATGTACAATGGCCCCAGTATAGGGAAGTGTGATTCTGATGTTTGTACAAGAAATGTACCCACTGCCTTACATATGAAACTGTAACCCCTCTGTACATCACTTTGACAATAAATAATTATTCAGAAAAAAAAGACATGTTTGTGGGAAGGTACAGTACAAAACAGCTGGTCCAGTGAATAACCTATTTCTGGGTCCTGCTGTTATTAAATCCTTTACAACAGGAGGAGGGGAAGGGGAGGAGATGGGGAGGCAAAGAGAAGGGGAGGTGAAGGGGAGGAGGAAGGGGAAGAGGGGTTGAAGAGGTATTGAGGAAGGGTTGAGGAGGTATTTCTGCAAGAACCAACTCATGCCCTTTTATTGTTAACAAGGGTACTGTAAAGTTAAAAAAATGCTTAGTCTTTTAAGGCCAAATGTGATACAAGCATTCAGAACAAGGACCAAATGTAATAGCAAGTATGATTAAATGCAAGAAAATGGTAGAAATAGGCTTACAACTGTGCACTAATTTGTACTGGGAAAAAAACAAATTGAATGTTAACTTGGTTTGTACAATCACATTTTTCTGACAAAACCATGAGATCGACAAAAGATCACTTTCTCTTGACATATGAGTTTGGCCAATAAGGTTATCCTTGCAAAGAAATATTTAATGAAACTGAAAAAAAAAAGAAGATAAAAACTAAGTGGAGAAAATGAGGGCACTTTCATTTATTGGTTATATATACTACTTAGTAAGAAGAGGTAGAGCATTATATTTATAAATGCTCACCATTAGAAAATTAAAACAAAAATCTAGTCTTTTGAGGAATATGATACAAAAACAGAATAGAGGGGCTGGGACTATGGCCTAGTGGCAAGAGTGCTTGCCTCATATACATGAAGCCCTGGGTTCGATTCCCCAGCACCACATATATAGAAAATGGCCAGAGGTGGCACTGTGGCTCAAGTGGCAGAGTGCTAGCCTTGAGCAAATGAAGCCAGGGACAGTGCTCAGGCCCTGAGTCCAAGGCCCAGGACTGGCAAAAAAAAAAAAGAATAGAAACTTTTGATGTTCAGTAGCTTTTGAATTTTATTTTCCTTTCTACAAACATCTGCTTTAAAAATAGCAGATATAGCTGGTCACTGGTGGCTCATGCCTATAATCCTACCTACCTAACGAGGCTGAAATCTGAGGATGACAGTTCAAAGCCAGCTTGGCAGGAAAGTTTATGAGACATATCACCAATAAACTACCAAAAAGCTAGAAATGGAGCTGTGGCTCAAGTAGTAGAGTATTCACCTTGAGCAAAAGAAGTTCAGCAACAGTGCCCAGACCTGAGTTCAAGCCCCAGGACTGACACCAAAAAAAGAAAAAAAGCAAGTATAACCAGGTGCTGGTAGCTCACACACCTATAATCCTAGCTACTCAGGCGGCTGAGATCTGAGTACTGAGGTTCCAAATCAGACCAGGCAGGAAAGTGGTAAAGGGCTAGCCTTAAAAAAAACTCAGGGACAGCATCCTGTGAGTTTAAGCCTCAGGATCAGTACAAAAACAATATAGCACGTGTAATCCAGGGGCAATGGCTCATACCTCCAATCCCAACTAGTAAGGAGGTGTAGATAGGAAAATTGTAGTTTGTGAAGCCAGCCCAGGCAAAACAAGACCTTATCTCAAAAAACAAACTGCGTGTGGTGGTAACACATGTAATCTCAGCTACAGGGGAGGTAGAGGTAGAAGGATTCCAGTCCAAAGCTGATCTGGGCAAAAACACAAGATCCTAACTGCCAAACAGAGAATGCAAAAAAGGCTGAAATGGAATGGCCCAAGTTGTAGAGTACTTGCCTAACATGTTAAGTTGACTGTGAGTTCAAAACCAGAATATTGTTAAAAACTAAGAAACAGTCTAGCACTGGTGGTGGCTCATGCCTGTCATCCTAGCTACTCAGGGAGGCTGAGATAGGTGGATTCCAGTTTGAAGTCTGTCCAGGCTTTAAGAAAGTCCATGAGACTCTTATCTCCAATTATGAACCAAAAAAATAAACAAAACAAACAAAAAAAGTGGTAGAGCACTATCCTAGAGCACAAACGTTCAGGGAGAGCATCTAGACCCTAAGCCTAAATCCAAGCCCCAGACCTAGCAAAAAAGGGAAAAAAGTAAAATAAACAGGAGACTTCTAAAGAGAAAAATAATTTTTTTCTTTTTTTTTTTTTTTTTTTTTTTTTTGGTGCTGTTACTAGGGCTTGAACTCAGGAACTGAGTGCTGTCCCTGTGCTTTTTTGCTCAAGACTAACATTCTACCACTTGAGCCACAGCTCCACTTCTGGCTTTTTGGTGATTAATCAGAATTAACAGTCTAGTGGACTTTCCTGCCCAGGCTGGCTTTGAACCATGATCCTCAGATCTCAGCTCCCTGCATGGCTAAGATTACAGGTATGTACTATAGGCATGCAGCTATAGAGTAAAACTCTTAATATAACATGAATTATACATTTGTATATGAATGCTATCCTCATATATAGACATAATGAGGATATATTTTATTATTCTATAATAATTCTTTTGTATTTAATATTTCAAAAAACTTTCTATATCACAGAGCAATAAACAGCAGAATGGAGATAGACGGACAGAAAGGTGAGTAAGAACCCTTGTATTATTGTTGAAGTCAACACTAATTGCAGCACTCAGGAGGCTAAGGCAGAAGGATACTGACTTTGAGGCCAGGCAGGGTGAGATTTTATCCTCCATTCAAAGCGAAACAAAATGCAAACAAAACCCTGATCTCTTTCGGGAGAGATAACTATTTTTATCTTGAATTTCCTCTATTTTCAAATAATCCACATTAATTTTCTAGTCTTTTTAGGATGTGATTAAAACAAAACTGGCTATGCTCAACATGCCAATAATCCCAATCAGGCTGAGGCAAGAGAACAGTGATCTTGTCTCAAATTTTTTTTTTAAAAAATGAGGGGCTGGGGATATGGCCTAGTGGCAAGAGAGCTTGCCTCGTATACATGAGGCCCTGGGTTCAATTCCCCAGCACCACATATACAGAAAACGGCCAGAAGTGGCGCTGTGGCTCAAGTGGCAGAGTGCTAGCCTTGAGCAAAAGGAAGCCAGGGACAGTGCTCAGGCCCTGAGTCCAAGGCCCAGGACTGGCCAAAAAAAAAAAATTAATCTTTGGGGCTGGGGATATAGCCTAGTGGCAAGAGTGCCTGCCTCGGATACACGAGGCCCTAGGTTTGATTCCCCAGCACCACATATACAGAAAACGGCCAGAAGCGGCGCTGTGGCTCAAGTGGCAGAGTGCTAGCCTTGAGCGGGAAGAAGCCAGGGACAGTGCTCAGGCCCTGAGTCCAAGGCCCAGGACTGGCCAAAAATAAAAAAATAAAAAAATAAATGATATGTCTAGTAGAAAACACAAAGTAAGTAGGATGGCTTCCAGCATAATGGCTTCTGGCGCAGTGTTAGGTTCCTTAGGTTCCTTATCGCTTCACCCTCACTTCTTTTTTTGTCAGTCATGGGGCTTCAACTCAGGGCCTGAGTGCTGTCCTGAGCTTTTTTTGCTCAAGGCTAGTGGCTCTACCACTTTGAGCCACAGCTCTACTTCCCGTTTTCTGGTGGTTAATTGGAGGTAAAGAGTCACAAGGACTTTTCTGCCCAGGCTGGCTAAACCATGGTTTTCAGATCTTTCTCTTGAGTAACTAGGATTGGAGGTGTGAGCCACCAGCACCCACTCATCTTCATGTCTTTATCTGAATTATCTCTAGGATAACTTACTTCAGGAAGTCACCTTTTCCATTCCTTACTTCAGGAAGGTCCACTCCTGTGTTATTTTCAATAGCCTCTAAATCTGGTTTCCAGCTCTAGTGACTTCCTAATCTAATCCACCCAAGATAAATGGGGAACATTTAACATGGAGGATATTTAATGGAAAATAGTAAACATGCCTTTGTTCATGTTTTTTTTTTTTTTTTTTTTTTGGCCAGTCCTGGGCCTTGGACTCAGGGCCTGAGCACCGTCCCTGGCTTCTTCCTGCTCAAGGCTAGCACTCTGCCACCTGAGCCACAGCGCCCCTTCTGGCCATTTTCCATATATGTGGTGCTGGGGAATCGAACCAAGAGCTTCATGTGTAGGAGGCAAGCACTCTTGCCACTAGGCCATATTCCCAGCCCCCTTTGTTCATGGTTTGATCATTCCATTCAATAAGTTACACTGGCTTTTCACTGCCCATAGTTCAGTTCCAACTTCCCTTCCTACTTCTCACAGTTGTTTGCCTGTAAATCTCAAAGCCTTCTTTCTGTACCCTCCTCCTTGGCAAGCACATCAGGTGCTAGCCTCCTACTCTTTCCCCTACCCTACCTATGGCTTTACCATGCTTTTCCATCTTTCCATTGCTAAGAAAATCTAATAATCCCAGTCTTCAAATTCAAGCTCCCTTTCCCCCTTTCCACAAAGCCTTCTCACATGATTTTCACCTTCCTTTCCATAACTCCCTCTTATCCCAATGAGAACTACAGCTTAGCACCATGAAGCTTTTTATCTCTTGGAACAGAACATAAATACTTGGAGAGTAAGCTTGAGACTCAATGCTTTTTGTTTCCCTATGTACTTAGCACATAAGACATATTCATCAGATAAAGAATTTGTCAAGTATTAATTATTTCTGGCTTTATAAAACAAAAACTTGATGTCTACTCTAATACAAATTACTTATGAAGAGACTCTACAATGCTAGATAAAATGCAAGAGGCATTACAATGTTGCTAAGAAAACAGACATCTTTATTGACATTCTCCTCTCATATTAATTCAGTGACACAAATGTTCTTTAGATACAGCTGGCCAGAAAAGGCAGCCAAAAATGGTTCCAAATGGCATGAATCTTTATTTCTCCCACTTATATAAAGACCTCTAAAGTTATCCACACAATCAAAAGCCAGAATTTGTAACTCCACAGGACCTAACACAATGCCATTTACAGAGTAGAGCAGGATCTCCACGAGTAACTTAAAAAACTTAAAAATATAAAATTCTCGACAAATATTTTTAAGTAATACCTAAAACTAGACAGTATTTACGTAGATGCCCCAGGAAAATTCAGGTCTAAATTGTCAATAGGCTACTAGACTAGAAGTAACAACCTACCTTACTTATCTGGAATGGCACACTTGAGCTGAAAATAGATGCAGTCAATAGTATATGTGTATATGTATGTGTGTGTACGTGTATGTGTGTGTGTTGGGCTGGAAATAGATGCAGTCAATTGTATGGTTGTGTGCGCGCACATGCATGTGCGCATGTAGGCTGGTACTGAGGCTTGATCTCAGGGTCTGAACACTTTCTCTAAGCTTTTTTTGTTCAAGGCTGGCACTCTATAGCCACTTGAGACACAGCTCCACTTCTGGCTTTTAAATGGAGGCAAGAATCTCAGACTTTCCTACCCACGGTTGGCTTCAAACCATAATTCTCAAATCTCAGAGTAGCTCATATTACCTACATGTGGCTTAAAAAATATTATTTAGCTACTACAGACTCCTGACTTTGTATTATGATTCAAAAGTAATACATTTGTGTACATTTTTCCTGATACCTTACTCCTTTTACATGGGGCTTGCTGGAACCCAGTAAACTACCACTTTCTCTCCCAGGTTTTTCCCTGGGTTTTTCGTAGGACACCATTTTAAACTATCTTGCTTACCTGCAGACACTAGAACTACTGCTGTAAACAAACTCATCTCTTCATCACTGAGCTGGAGGGCATTGAGTTTCTCACTAAATTCAAACATTGAGTTCAGCAGATCTCCTGCTCCCATTGAGTGTAAGTCATCCACACTATACTTCTTCCCACTTAAAAAGGTGACAGTACGCTCTTTCGCATCAAATAATGATGCAAATCGTACCATTAAAACCTGAAAAAAAAAAGGAAGATTTTAATGTACTTAGAGAAGTCTTATGGTAATATTTCAATGGTAGTATTCAGGTCAGTTAAGAAACATTTTTCCACATTATCCAGGTGCTATCACTGTATCTCATCTGAGTACCCTGGATACTGTATATACTGGTATTAGAACTAGGGAAGTGAAAGGGAATATCATAATGGAGAGACAAAGGATAAAAAGACAAATGACCCCAAAAGCAATACTTGGTGTAAATCAACTGAACAACTCATGGGGGGAGAGGGAAAGGGGGCGGGGGGAGGGGGGAGTGAGGGAGGAGGTAACAGTATAAGAAATGTACCCATGGCATTACATATAAAACTGTAACCCCTGTGTACATCACTTTGACAATAAATAATTATTTTTAAAAAGAAAAAGAAAAAAGAAACATTCCACATACAAAACAAAATATAGTAAAAAGAAAATTGGGTTTATTTTTCCCGAAGGACCACTTTTTTAAGGCAAATTCTCTACCACAGCAAAAGAAACTCTGGCCCCAAATAGCAAAATTTGAGTCTTGAAATACTCTGAAACTCTTAAAAGATTCTGGGATGTGGCCAGGCTCCGGTGGCTCATGCCTGTAATCCCAGCTACTCAGGAGGCAAAGATCTGATGATCAGGGTTCAAAGCCAGGCCAGCAGGAAAATCCATGAGACGCTTATCCCCAATAAACTACTCAAAAAAGCCCAAAGTGGCACTGTGGCTCAAGTGGTAGAGCACAAACCTTAGCAAAAGAAGCTAAGGGACAGCACCAAGGCCGAGTTCAAGCCCCAGGACCGAGAGAAAAAAAAAAAAAAACCTCTGGGATGCAAATACAAAATCAGAGCAAGCAATAATGCCAAGGAATATAAAAATAGGCTGTTGCCAAAGGCATTAAAGAAATGGTTTAGACTACCAACCACTTCAAATGGCATCTACTTGATGCCCAAGTAGAGAATATCATTCAATTCAACAGTATTCAGAAACATCAAAGCATCAAATCCAGCAAAGGCAATCATGGCAACTGAATTTTACTTAAGACTACTTCAACAAGCCATAATCCAAAGACACTATACTCAAAGACAATAACCACAATATGTATTCTGAACACACTGCAATTGCTATTCAAACCATATCAACAATTACCTACAGCACTCTCCATTACACCAGTTATGGTGTAATGTCCATGTCACCAGTTATGGTGACAATGTTATACATTTCTCTCATAATCAAAGTAGCACTGGATTAACACCTTCCTGTTGCAATGTTCCCAGAACTGTTAAACTCAAGATAATCCAAAAGGCAATGAGCTCTCTATATAGTGCTAACCTTAGAATACAGTGATACTGAAACAAACCACAAGGGAGAAAGAATATAAATTCTGGAGTGGAGGATTTGTGATCTAATCTTGGATGTGTTATGAATTTACTGGTCATCCAAGAAAAGTCTCTCCACCTCTCTGAGCCAGAGTTGCCTTTCTAAAAGGAGCAAACTAGTCAGGCACTGGTGGCTTACGCCTGTAATCCTAGCTACACAGGAGGCTAAGATCTGAGGATCAAATTCAAAGCCAGGGGCTGGGAATATGGCCTAGTGGTAGATTGATTGCCTTGTACACATGAAGCCCTGATTTGATTTCTCAACACCACATATATATAGAAAAAGCCAGAAGAGGCACCGTGGCTTACGTGGTAGAGTGCTAGCCTTGAGCAAAAAGAAGCCAGGGACAGTGCTCAGACCCTGAGTCCCAAGCCCCAGCACTGGAAACATATAAAGGTCAAAAATAGACCTCTCAGTGGATCACAAAAGCTCAAAAGCTATGTATGTACATTCATATAAGACAAGGATAAGCAAACCCTATTGCCGACATTACATTTAAAGCCCTAGGCGAATTTCCTTTGGCGTAGGCCACATGGCTACTATATATGTTTTTGGTACACTGTATATTGTATATATGTCTACCTGACCTACGGAAGGAAAAAAAAACAGGGTGTAAGATATCACAAGAAATGTACACGCTGCCCTACTATGTAACTGTACCCTTTCTGCATAACACCTTGTCAAAAAAATTTGTTTAATTAATAAATAATTTTTTTTAAAGCCAGCCCAGGTAACAAAGTCTGTGAGACTCCTATCTCCAATTAACCAGTAAAATGCCAGACATGGAGGTGTAGCTCAAGCAGCAAAACTTCAGCCTTGAGCAAAAAAAAAAAAAAAAAAAAAAGCCAAAGCCAAATGAGAGTATAGACCCTGAGTTAAGCCCCAGTAAAATTTTAAAGATGAAAAGCCTGACCTGTATGACCTCTTAATTATGCCATAGCTGCTGCTGTATTTAAGAACATGGCTGCTTCTCTGTTCTAGACCAGGTGCTCCAGAAAATACAGTCTGAGGCAAAAGCCTCTATGAGCTGTGTACTGGCACATGTGAAAACAGGAATGAAGAAAAAGGAAATGAGATGAGGAAGGAAAGGAACAAATATGTGGGGTGTACTACTCAACAGATCACTACTCAGGATCAAGAACAACTGATAAGAACTTGAACAAATAATGTTGAGCGAGACAAGCCTAGAACACAGAAAACAAAGGGGTATGATCTCCCTGATATATGACTGTTAAGATGGGGTGATGGGGAGACAGTAGAGACCAGGTCTGTGAAACCAAAAACCTCTTGTCAAATGGTATTTCCCACAGGTTTGGGTCAGCAACCCTACATTATGCAACTAAAACCAAACAACTATTCAACATATAAAGGTCAAAAATTGACCTCTCAGTGGATCACAATAGCTCAAAAGCTATGTATGTACGTTCAAATAAGACTATTGTCGACATAGTCTATTGTAGACATTACATTTAAAGACCTAGGCGAATTTTCTTTGGTGTAGGCCACGTGGCTACTGTATATGTTCTTGGTACATTGTTTATTGTATATATGTCTACCTGGCCTAGGGAAGGGAAAGAAAAACACGGTGTAAGATAGCACAAGAAATGTACATACTGCCCTACTATGTAACTGTACCCCTTTTGCACAACACCTTGTCAAAAAATTTTTAATAAATAAATTAAAATTTTTTAAAAAAGAATTTTGTCCAAGTCAAGCAATGTGCTAGTGATTTATGCCTTTGATCCTAGCTATTCAGGTGGCTGAGATCTGAGAAACATAGTTGGAAGCCAGACTGTGCAGCAAAGTCTGTGAGACTCCTATCTCCAGTTGACCATCAAAGCCAGAAGCGGAGTTGTGTGGCTCAAGTGGTAAAGGACCAGCATTGAGGAAGAAATCGAAGGGACAGTAAGTGCCTAGACCCTAAGTACCCGCATACACACCAAAAAAGAAGTCCCAAGTTGATGGCAGAGCTGAAATTTTAGACTAGCTGATCTGATTTCAAAGCATGCATCTTTTTTTTGTTTGTTTGTTTTTGTGCCAATCTTGGGGCTTGAGCTCAGGGCCTAGCACTGCCCTGAGCTTTTTTTACTCAAGGCTTGCGCTCTACCACGTAAGCCACAGCTCCACTTCTTGCTTTTTTGATGGTCTAAACTGTGATCCTTGGATGTCAGCTTCCTCAGTAACTAGGATTACAGATGTGAGCCACCTGGCTTCAAATTATGCTTTTAAAAAAAAATTATAAAGTTGATGTACAGAGGGATTACAGTTTCATAAGTCAGGTGATGAATACATGTCAACATAGTGTCTAGTGAGTGCCACTACTGCATTTGTTCACCCTTTATTCCTCCATTTCTGTGTCTCCCTTCCCCTCCCAAGGTCAGATAAATGAAAAGACAAAAATAAAAGAAAATGAAAACAAAATTAAAAAGTAACTTCTTGTTTCCATTTCCTGAAGTTCATTTTAATAAATATTTTATGTAATCAAAAAAAAAAACTGATAAAGCTGGGCATCAGTGACTCACACTAGCTACTGAGGAGGCTGACATCTGAAGATCATAATTTGAAGCTAGCCCAGGCAGGGAAGTCCATGAGATTCATCTCCAATTAACCACCAGAAAACCAGAAGTGGAGCTGTGTCTCAAAGTTGTAGACTGCTAGCCTGGAGCAAAAAAACTCAGGGACAGCAAGCACTCAGGCCCTGCGTTCAAGCACCAGTACTGACAAAAATTTAAAAAAAAAAAAATGATAGCTTGGTCCACCCAGAGGGAAGTGAAAACAAGAGAGATATAGTTCAGTGGCAAAGCACTTGCCTAAGTAGTAGGTTCAATCCCCAGTACCAGGAAAAAAAAAAGGAAATGAAAACAAATGTCTTGTACCCTTCTCCCTCTGAGGTTGATACTCACTGAACATCAATTACCACCACTCTCTAAATTTCAGAGTTAAGCTCAAGTAAGCTCCAAGCAGGTGCCCAGGCCTCTTGTGCTTGCTTGAGAAGCAACAGTAAAGCCCTCAGACAGACTAGAAATTAAAAGCACCTAAGTGGGTACTGAAGAGCCATAGAAAAGTTGGTCCAAACAAGGGTAGCAGTGGCTGCCCCGAGCCCAGACAGAATGCTTCTCTGCAAAAGACACTGGCATATAAAAAGCAGCCAAGGGCAGGGCATGAATGCACCCACCTTAATCACAGCACTTAGGAAGCTGAGGGAGGAGAATCTAAAGTTTCAGAACAGTCTTACACGATATATCAAGACCTCTCAAAAACCCACAGCAAAGGGAAAAGAAAAGGGCAAGGGGACAGGGGAAAGGAAAGATAGCAAAATGCAGCCAATCTTAGATAGCAACAGATGTCTGGTAATCCTAAAATATGTATCATCTCCTATAAACAAAAAACATTGTCTTCTCTTCTTATCCTATGCTAACATAGTAAACACTAGGTTCGGCTTTTAGGTGCCTCACACTACAGGAAACACCAAATCCACACTTGAAACATTAGAACTTGAGCATTCACATGATGTAGATATAGAATGTACTTCTAGTCCAAGATAACTAGATTTACCCACCTCTTCCTAAAATCCTGACATAGTTACTATTTTGTTGGTCGTTTCTGACCCTGAGCAGATACTTAGCAGATACTTAGCAGATAGTTCAAGTGCTAAAGAAAATAAGATGCTTCATGCCCTGCATCATTACTGTTTTATTGACATCAATTAGAGGTACATTTTAACATTTTAACAAGTCCATTTATGTACACTATTCAAGATAAATCAAACCTACCTCAAAAGTCCCAGCCTTTAAAAGATTGACCTGGTCATGTTGAGAGAGATCTCTGAACCCAGGAATACGCTTTGCAAATTCTACCACTTCTTTGACTGCTGGGGTGAAGCTCATTGAAAATTCTTCCCAGATCTCATGCCCCGACTTATGTGGATCCACATACGGAGACTTACTCATTGGACAAACCTAGTATATACAAAACAGGAAAAGTCTTAAACTGAGAGAGACAGTAAAGACATTTCAAAAGCACCATCGTAACCACTGGAAACACCAACATTAAAATAATTCCCAAACTCAAGTAAAATCTACTGCTATTAATAGCCCTTTCTCCATCTGCTGCTCCTGTTAATATAGGAAGCTTCACAACAATATATACAACTACATATTGTCAATGTACAAAAATCATTTCTAGGGCTGGCAATGTGGCTTAACAGTAGAATGCTGGTTTAGCATGCACAAAGCCCTGGGTTGGATTCCTCAGCACCACATAAACGCAAAAAGACAGAAGTGGCCTTGTGGCTCAAGTAGTAGAGTGCTAGCCTTGAGCAAAAAGAAGCCAGGGACAATGCTAAGGTGCTGAGTCCTAGCCCCAGGACAGATGGGGGGAAAAAATCTAACCAATGAAAGGTGACCAAAGATAAAAATGGAAGTATACTAAAGTATATAACTTTTACATAAAGAGAAAGAAGGAAGACAGGCAAAGAGGAGGGTATAGTGGAGGAAGGAGAGAGAAAAGGATGGCTTTCTTTTTTGGAGTACTGGGGTTTGAATCCATGGTCTCAGGCTTGCAAGGCAAGCTATGTCCCTATCCTTTTTGCTTTCAGTTTTTCAGATATACTTTCAACTTTTTGCTGGGGCTGGCCTCAAACTGTGATCCTCCTATCTCCCCTTCCAAAGTAGCTGGAATTATAAGCCATAACCTTATTTAAATATCTGCTAACTCACTATTAAAGAAGGAGCCTAAGCAAAAAGGCTCCCTTATAATCAATAAGCTATTTGAAAAATCTATTGCACAGGTTTAAGAGTCTATTTTCTAACACTGCTTACACCTTGGTAGACACTGCCAGTGTTCAGTGTCTTCTGGTTTCAAAACAAAATGTTTGATTCTCAACCATGTTAGATATAGGCAATACTTTTTCTTTCCTTTTTCTTCTTTTTTTTTGCTGTGCTAGAAATGGATTCCAGACCTTCAAATGTATTAGGCTAGTATTCCACTACTGAGCTGAACCTAAGTCCACAAAAATCATTTCTTAGATGAGAAAATGAAACTCTGAAAGGCTCAGTGATTTGCCCAAATAGAGCTGAAGTCACAGCTTTAGGACTCATACTTGCCTTTACTTCGCATTTAAGAATTCATTTATTTCCAAATAGAGTAACAATGCTATGATTGTCAATAGGAAGGCAGTAAAGTACCTCACTTCTTAACAACCACAAAAAAAAAAAAGGTCACTGACCACTATTCAAAAACAACAGGGAAACAAAACAATGACTGAAAATACAATAATAAGGTAGGGAAAAACAGAAAGCCTAAGAATCTATAAGAACCTTAAGGCACTGGGCACTAGTAGCTCACACCTACCTACTCAGGAAGCTGAGATCTGAAGATTGTGATTCAAAGCCAACTTTTATCTCCAATAAACTACCAAAAAAGCCAGAAGTGGAGTTGTGACTCCTAAGCTCAGGGTCAGCACCCAGGCCCTGAGTTCAAACCCTAGGACTGGTAAACACACAAAAACACAAACACTGAAGCATTGAGGGTCTGGTTCAAATGATAGAATGCTTTTCTAGCAAATGAGATCAAACCCTAGTATACCAGGGAACACTAAGACTGAATCAAGAGGCTAGAGCAGGAGGATAGAGAATTATTAGAGGCAGCTTAGGCTACATAGCAAGATGAATGAATGAATGCAATATACTGTTAGTAAAACTAGCATTGGGCTACATAGCAAAACCCATAAATAAATAAATGAATACCATATACTGTTAGTAAAAATAGCCCTTAAATTTTCAATAAAGGCACATGAGATGATTTTAAAAACCATGGAGACTAACATAAAATCAGAACCTAAGTGCTTACTGATTTTTTTCTCTCTAAGGAAGCCAGAAAGGCTAACAAAAAAAGATCACCTTTCATATATCCAAGGACTCAAATCTGAATGTAAACATTGGAGCAGAGTCAACTATTTTGAAAATGAAAAAAAAAGAAAGACTTTAATTACCTGGCAGTAGAAATTACCAAGCATTATCAAAGGACCTCATGGCTTAAACTGGAAATGGTGCAGTACTGATGTTTTTGATGAGATTTTGGCTGAATATGAACTGTATTTTCATGTAGAATATTGTGCTTGATGAAAAATGCTTCAATGATATAAATTATATTAACTTATCTCAAAAGATTAGTCTGAAAAAATTCTGGAATTCATATATTCCTAAATTCTAGAGTAAAACACTTATGTTCTACATCCATAGATCTTTTTGCTTAAGGATTAAGAAAACACCTCTGATGTGATATTGTCCAAAAAGAAGTGTATTCATTACCTGACTTACGTAATTGCAACCCCTCTGTACATCACCTTTATAGTAATAAAAAAATTTAATTTAAAAAAGAAAACATCTCTCTGCTGTGCACACTAACTCAGGAGACTGAGAGGCAAGTGGAAGGCTTCAACCAAAGAACTTGAGGCCATCCTGGGCAACAGAGCAACACTTCCACTCAAAAACACTGAGTGCAACAAAATTTCTCCACTGAAATTAAGGAATCTCTGACTGTAGCAAAATAAAAGATCATCCTTTTGAGAAAAGTCTCAAAGCTCTAAGTTACTATCATACTACTTAAATTTCTAAGGCTATTTCCAAGTATGAAAGAGTCAATTCTATATGAGTCATAGCTTATATAACACCTTAATCTTAATCACAGTATCAATCCACAAGCCCCCCCCCCCCCGGGGGCTGGAGATATGGCCTAGTGGCAAGAGTGCTTGCCTCGTATACATGAGGCCCTGGGTTCAATTCCCCAGCACCACATATACAGAAAATGGCCAGAAGTGGCACTGTGGCTCAAGTGGCAGAGTGCTAGCCTTGAGCAAAAAGAAGCCAGAGACAGTCCTCAAAAAAAAAGAAACCACAAGCTTTTCCTGTGTAAAATTAGGTCATTCCACAATATTATTCAAATCACTTCACCTAAAATACTATAGAAAATTGATCCTGGAATCTCTTAGGCTTTCTGACCCACCTCCCAAGTTGGCATATCCCTCAATAAAAGAAAACCTTCCTTAATACAAGGTGAGCAAAAAAATTGATTTCACTATACCAGATGCATCCTCCCTCCAGTGTTGCACAGGTAGCTATTCTTGTTCTCATTCTGAGAAAATCCATCTATTGGAACTCTATCACATACTCTTTGAGTATAAGCATTGGAAAAGTTCACACAATGTCCATTTGCAATACAAATGGCATGCCCATGTGGGTAATGCATTATGTTTCTCCCTTTGTACTGTCCATTAAGATGCTGCTGGCTCTCGCTACAGGGAAAATGGCTATTAAGCCCATTGCCACAATGGTCATGGTTTAGATTATATTGCTCCATGTTCTTGGGAATCCGTTCTCTCTGGGGCTGTACGCCCTCAAGCGAGTTTTCTCGTGGCTCTTGATTATACATAAAGGTATCCTTATGGGCTCTGGTCACCATGCCAATCACTTCTTCCTTTGCAAAATCAGAAGAGGGAGGAGGAGAGCTTTTGATGCTTTCTTGCTCCAGCTGGGGCTTGGATTGTAGTTGTTCCTGGGCTGGTAAGGTTGTCTGTTCATGATGTTCTACTAAGGTGTCATTCTGCAAGTGACCACTGAATTGGCTGTTCATCATGGTCTTCATCGCACTTTGCATTTCAATTAGCATCCTCTGTTTTTCACGCTTAGGAATGCGACCAAACCGAACAGCTATTGAAGAAAAAGATACTTAACATCTATATTCTAAATAAGACCTGTTTATAAAAAAGAATAACATAAAGTGACTTGAGAGTTATGGCCTGTAGTCACATGAGTAAACAATGTCTATCTCCACCCCAAAATTTCTTAAACCTGTTCTTGATGCAACAGAAGTGAGAAATAGGGAGACTTTTTTGTCATTTTCCCCCCAAAACAAAGCTAATGAGATTATTTCCTGGATTGTTTTTCCTCGGTCCTGGGTTTTGAACTCAGGGCCCAGGCACTGTCCCTGAGCCTTTTTTGTGCAAGGCTAGAGATCTACCACTTCAGCCACAGCACCAAGTCCACTTTTTCTGAGTGGTTTATTGGAAATAAGAGTCTCATGAACTTTTCTGCCTGGGCTAGCTTCAAGCTGTAATCCTCAGATCTTAGTTTTCTGAGTAGCTAGGATCACAGGCATGAACAACTGGTACCTGGCTTTCCTGGATATTCTATAAGCAAAATCTGAGGGGACAAAAGTGTGAATTAACTAATATAAAAACCATAGACTTGGGGCTGGGGATATGGCCTAGTGGCAAGAGAGCTTGCCTCGTATACATGAGGCCCTGGGTTCAATTCCCCAGCACCACATATACAGAAAACGGCCAGAAGTGGCGCTGTGGCTCAAGTGGCAGAGTGCTAGCCTTGAGCAAAAGGAAGCCAGGGACAGTGCCCAGGGCCCTGAGTCCAAGGCCCAGGACTGGCCAAAAAAAAACATAGACTTGAGGCTGGGAAAATGGCCTAGTGGTAAAGTGCTTGCCTTGCATAAATATAGCTCTGGGTTTGATTCCTCAGCACCACATATACAGAAAAAGCTAGAAGTGGTGCTGTGGCTCCAGTGGCAGGGTGCTAGCCTTGAGCAAAAAGAAGCCAGGGACAGTGCTCAGGCCCTGAGCTCAAACCCCAGGACTGGCAAAAAACAAAAACAAAACCATAGACTGGGCACCAGTGGCTCATGCCTGTAAGCCTAGTTTCTCAGGAAGCTGAAATCTGAGGATCATGGTTTGAAATCAGCCCAAACAAGAAATTTTGTGGGACTTTTTTTTTGGGGGGGGTGGTAGGGGAGGGGAGGCAGTCCTGGGCTTGGACTCCGGGCCTGAGCACTGTCCCTGGCTTCTTTTTGCTCAAGGCTAGCACTCTGCCACTTGAGCCACAGCACCACTTCTGGCCCTTTTCTATATATGTGGTGCTGGGGAATCAAACCCAGGACTTCATGTATACAAGGCAAGCACTCTTGCCACTAGGCCATATTCCCAGCCCCTCTCTGGGAATCTTATCTCCAAGTAATCAGCAAAAAGCCAGAAGGAGAGCTGTGGTTCAAAGTAGTAGAGTGCTAGCCTTGTACAGAAAAGCTCAAGGACAGTGCCTAGGCCCTGACTAAAAGCCCCATAACCAACAAAAATTAAAATAAAAAATACTAAAACAGCCCAGCCTTTAGGCCTTTAACAAGGCTGAGAGCTCTGTTCTCAAGTAGGCATCCAGCTATACTCATGTCCATCAACACTAACAAAACCAGCAGGTACACTCACTCCCTGAATGCCTGATGTAACAATTCATTTTTGAAACCTTACCCTCAAAATCCTAACTACTGGGTCTGGGAATGTGGCTTAGTGGTAAAGTGCTTGCCTAGCATGTATGAAGCCCTGGGTTTGATTCCTCAACACCACATAAACAGAAAAGGCTGGAAATGGCACTGTGGCTCAAGAGGTAGAGTGCTAGTCAAGCAAAAAGAAGCCAGGGACAGTGCTCAGACCCTGAGTCCAAGCCTCAGGACTGACAAAAAATAAAAAATAAAAATAAGATCCTAACTACTAAATTATCTGCTCACTTTTCCATTCCTAGAAAGTCTCTTTAAAATATACATACACACAATTAATATAAATGCAGTTACTAGGAAATAAATTCATTAGATTTCTACTTAAGCTCAATGAAATACATAAAAATTAGATCATGCATCCTCTTTTTTTAGAAGGTAATCACAGAAGGTATGCTGTCTCCAATGATCCTATCCCTGAAGAAAAGTTACTTTCTCCTCTAATATTTATAGGAGGACAATAAAAATTCAATATACCTAATCCAACAAGAAAGCCTTTCTAATCCAGTTGTAGCCTCTCACAATATCATTATCAAAGATGAACTACTTTACCATGCTTCATACTTTACCTCTACTCCTTCCTTCACAAATGATTGTTGGTTTTATTCTTTTGGAGTAAGCACAAAATCCATCCACCATTTCAATAGCACTAGTCTGACTAATGCTATAAAATTAAAAATTTTAGGCAACTGAAAAAACAAAACATTAATTGCTAAAATATCTTACTCTAGAAACTCCCTATTGCACTTTTTTTTCCATTTCCATAGCAGCAAGATATAGTAGTAATCAAAAGTATTGCCTAAATAGTCCTTCTATAGATAACTAGGAAGTTCATGCTTAGCAATTTGTAACTCACACGACTGTATTACATCAGTCCCTCTAAAAGCCTCACATCACTCTGTTGTACACAGTGATGCAGAAAGAGTCTGCCCAAAAATTATTTCCCCAAGAACAACAGAATAGACCAATATTTCAATGATGTCATCAATAGATAATACTAACAGTTCTACAAATTATGCCAACTCTTTGTTTTTCATAGGAGTGGATTATGCCAGAATTGAGCAACTACCCCCACTCCAGACCCTAATGTTTCTTTCAATTTTACATACACGCTACATGTATTCATAATGTATGACCTGAAGTACTAATAGGCTTTTTTAGCTCACAAGTTAAAAAAAACTAAGAGGTAGTTAACATAAGGAATCAACACTGAAAAATAAAACAGAGTAAAGAATATTAAGAGAAACAACCTGTTTTAGAAAAGACATTTTTAGAGAATAAGTCATCAAGGTGTTTGTTTGCTTTTTTTACAAGAAACAACAAAAGAGTTGTGCTAAAAGCTGTTTTGAAGTGATGTTGCTAAAATTTGGACATAAATTCATTGTCCTCTAAAGCTTTCTGAAATCTGCTTTACCTCGAACATGAGAGAACCATTAGTAATTATCATATAGCTTTGCTTTATGCATAGGAACAAATGCCAAATTTCAGACACTTTTAAAACCACTTTTTGAACCAGAAACATACCATCTCTCGACATTCCCACAGACAGACACTTTTTGAAGCGACATTGCTGACATCGGTTCCTATTCATTCTCATGATGGAACAGTTTTCATTCTTCAGGCACTTCTTGTATTGAATGTTTTGCTGAATACTTCTCCGAAAGAAACCCTAAGAACAAAGAAAGATTTACCCATCCACTAAAAACATCCAGGTGGAGTTCTCAGAAGCACTGCTCCCATACCTATACAGCATGTGTGGGAAAACCTGGGAAACACTTTAGCCCATCATAAAGGGAAATATCATACTGACACAGAATTTTAATCTTAAAGAGGCTACATGCCGTGACCAAACAAAATTCATCCTCCTTCTGAAGATTCTTTGAGCCAAAGCTTACCTTGTAAGATATATAGCATTTGTGGTACCAGATCTTACCAGCAACACATGTTCCATCACATTCTTCTAAGTCTCAAACCTCTTGAAATACCAAGGGTTGAGTCTTTAAAAGTTGATAAGAAATGTACTCAACAGCTGTAACTCCCTCCCTAGAACCCTAAGGAACACAGCTAAGGCTGTCCAGAGTCACTACCTGCTGACATCAGTAAGGCCTCCTTTTACCTACTGGAAATCCCTGGCCACATACATATTAGCATCCAGTGTTATAGCGTGCACAAACACACACAAACACAGCCAGCTCCAAGGGAAGTCCATTCCCAGATAGTATTTGCCTTGACTACACAATACAAATCATGCTCTGTGACAGTAACCGTACAATAACCGTACTATTTTAACTGAACTTTTCCTGAAAACTGTAACTGATTACATTTTTTTAACATGTCAGTACTGTGGCTTGAATGCAGAGCCTCATGCTTTTGCTCAGCTTTTGCTTACAGTAGCACTCTACCACTTGAGTAATACCTCCAGTTCTTGCTGTTGCTGGGTAAGTAGAAATAAGAGTCTTGCAAATTTGTCTACTAAGACTGGCTTCAAGCTGCAATCCTCAGGTTTCAGACTTCTGAGTAGCTAGAATTATATATGTGAGCCACCAGCATCCAGACTGATTACACATATCATAATTTTTTATTGAGTACTTGCAAGATAAGCAAGCATGACAGCACATACCTGTAATCCTACCACTTAAGAGGCTAAGATAAAAAAAATCACAACAGGGCTGGGGATATGGCCTAGTGGCAAGAGTGCCTGCTTCATATACATGAGGCCCTGGGTTTGATTCCCCAGCACCACATATACAGAAAATGGCCAGAAGTGGCGCTGTGGCTCAAGTGGCAGAGTGCTAGCCTTGAGCAAAAAGAAGCCAGGGACAGTGCTCAGGCCCTGAATCCAAGCCCCAGGACTGGCCAAAAAAAAAAAAAAAAATCACAACAATAAAAACTGGTTGTGGGATGTAACATTTTTATATTTTATTACTGTGATATTATACACTTGCTATGGATACCGTATGAGTTATACTGAATACATTTTAGTAGACTAAACACATTTAAGAACTTGGGGGTAGAACTGGTAGAGTGCTAGATCTGAGTGCTTACCGGGCATATATTAGGCCCTGATTTTGATTCTCAGGAAAAAAAATGAATTTAGTTGGTACCATGAAATATCAACACTCAAGAAGCTTAATCAGGAGGATCTCAAGCTAGAGGCAAGTCTAGGTTATATAGCAAGACCCTATCTCAAAAAAAAATGTATTAATAGGTATTTGTCAAACACACACATATATTTATAATTTATCTCATTCAGTTTGTGCTTTTATAGCTATGAGATCTGCTTCATATTTTTGTAATATGTATATGTATGTACTTATATAATTTTTAAGATAACAACAAAAAGCTTCTTTATAGAACATATTGTCCCAGTCTGTAAAGCAATTTAACCATAAAACGGCTATCCAACTTGGATGGGAATGTAGCTTAGTAGAGTGCTTGACTTGCATGCATGAAGCCCTGGTTTCCATTCCTCAGTACCACATGTGGCTATCCCTGAGCAAAAGAAGCCCAGGGCCTGAAGTTCAAGCCCCAGGACTGGCAAAAAAAAAAAAAAAAAAAAAAAACTATCAAATTCCTAATTAATTCAGTCACCCAGAAAGGATTTCCCCTGTCTTCATTCATGTATGTTCACAGTTTATCATATATATTCATTATCTTGCTTACCCACCATATCCTGACGATCTAGATTCCTGTTTATGGCTTTAAGTTAGAAAACAACAAGAACATGAATCTTCATCATGAACATTTTGTTGTTGTTGTTGGTTGTGGGGCTTGAACTCAGGGCCCAAGCACTGTCCCTGAGAGATTCTGCTCAAAGCTAGCACTCTACCACTTTGAGCCACAGAATCACTACCAGTTTTCTGGTGGTTAATTGGAGGTAAGAGTCTTCTGGACTTTCCTGGCCAGGAAGGCTTCAAATGACATCCTCAGATCTGCCTCCTGAGTAGCTACAGGTATAGGATTACGGGTGTGAACCACCAGCACCCAGAACCAGGTACACCAGGTACATTTTCAATAACAAAAGACTGTATCAAATTTTAAAAGAAAAACACAAGAGAGAAATTGGTTGATTGGCTGATTTCTAGATAAGCAGGTTAGTATAGATTATATCATTTGGAATTATCTGATCAACATTTTAGTAGTTTTAACTGAAAAACAACTAAATTTACAAACTGGTCAGAGCCTTCTCAAGCATTCAATTTATATTCAAAATTACTTTATTCACTCCTTTACTTTATTTACTCCTTTTTTTGTGCTAGTACTAAGGCTTGAACTCAGAATCTGGGTCCTATCCTTAAGCTTTTCTGCTCAAAGCTAGCTCTAGCACTTGAGCCTCAGCTCCACTTCCATGCTTTTGGTGGTTAATTGGATATAAGAGTCTCAGACTTTCCTGCATGAGCTGGCTTCAAATTGTGATCCTTAGGTCTTAGCCTCTTGAATTGCTAGGACTACAGGCATAAGCCACTGGCCCCTGGCTTATTTCTCTAGACATTACATTTTTAGAAGTACCTAGGAATGGTTTTCAGCTCCTCTCTGACATGTCAGAATGTCAAAGCACCTAATAAGAGCAACTATGGGTTTGAATGTCTCCCCCAAAATTTATGTGTAAACTTAATTTCCGATGATGAGTGGGTCATAAGGGCTCTGCCTTCATGAATAAAGAGTGACTGTGTTATAAATCCAGCTTCGTATTATAAGTCTAAGTGCTCACTCCCCAGCCCCCTCCCCCACACTCCATCTCCATCACTATCTCTCTGCCTCTATGATGGCTTCCATCACATTATGATGCAGTAAGAAAGCCCTCACCAGATGTGGCCCCTCAATCTAGGACTTTCCGGCCTTCAATACTGAGCCAGACAAACTTAACAAATTACCTAGTCTCTGGTATTCTGTTACTGCAGTTCCAACAGGACTAAGGCTAGATTTAATTTAAAGTTATAGTTAAGGGCTGGGGATATGGCCTAGTGGCAAGAATGCTTGCCTCGTATACATGAGGCCCTGGGTTCAATTCCCCAGCACCACATATACAGAAAATGGCCAGAAGTGGCGCTGTGGCTCAAGTGGCAGAGTGCTAGCCTTGAGCAAAAAGAAGCCAGGGACAGTGCTCAGGCCCTGAATTCAAGCCCAGGACTGGCCAAAAAAATAAATAAATAAATAAATAAAGTTATAGTTTAAACTGAAGCTCAATGAGACACAGCAGTGCCTGGACTATTTTGTTCTTTCCCTTTTCCCTACCACCTAGATAAGAGTTAACAAGCAAAATCTTGTTGAACAGATAGTTCATACCTTAAGTTTAACTAAGATAGAAAATTTATGTGGATGAAGATCACAGAGGAAAACAATACTTTCACTAAATTAAGAATACTTTTCAAGCCAGGTGCCAGGGGCTCGCTCCTATAATCCTAGCTACTCAGGAGGCTGAGATCTGAGGATCATGGTTCAAAGCCAGCCTAAGCAGGAAATTCCTTGAGACTCTTTTTTTCTCCATCATGGGGCTTGAACTTTGGGCCTGGACATTGTGCCTGAGCACTTCAGCTCAAGGATAGTGCTCTCCCACTTGAGCCACAGTGCCACTTCCGGTTTTCTGGTGGTTAATTGGAGATAAGAGTCTCACAGACTTTCCTGCTCAGGCTGGCTTTGAACCTCTATCCTCAGATCTCAGCCTCTTGAGTAGCTAGGATTACAGGTGTGAGCCACCCAGGCCTAACTCCTTGAGACTCTCATCTCCAATAAAGTACTCAGAAAAAGCCAGAAGTGGCACTGTGGCTCAAGTGGTAGAGTGCTAGCCTTGAGCACATAGAGGCTCAGAGATAAAACCCTGCATTCCAGCCCCAGGACCAGAAGAAAAAAAACACAACTTTTTTTCAGAGCCAAGTGTCTAGAATCCTAACTACTCAGGAGGCTGAGATCTGAGGGTTGCATTTCGAAGCCAGGCCAGGCAGAAAAATCCCTAAGACTCTTCTCTCCAATAAAGTACTCAAAAAAACAAACAACCAGAAATGGTACTGTAGCTCAAACAAAATGTCTATAATTCTTAAAAGTTAAAGAGAAACAGCTCATTTAACTCCTTCTAGTCAACTGAAAATTCACAAACCTAACCCCAATGTCTTTAACCCCACAACCAGTAATTTAAGGAAACAAAATCTTGCTTTACCTTACAGCCTTCACAAGCATGAACTCCATAGTGGAATCCTGACGCCACATCCCCACAGACTTTACACAGTAGAACCATGCCACTAAACTCTAGGGCACAAACAGACATGAAGTGAAAAGCTGGAGAAAACACTTCTGGTGGATTTTTTTTCCAATTGTTTATTTCATTCAATTTCTAAGTACTTTACACCAATAAATTACTTTTGTGTTGTTAAAAAAAATCCTAGAACAGGGCTGGGAATATGGCCTAGTGGCAAGAACGCTTGCCTCCGACACATGAAGCTCTGGTTTCGATTCCCCAGCACCACATGTATGGAAAACGGCCAGAAGGGGCGCTGTGGCTCAGGTGGCAGAGTGCTAGCCTTGAGCTGGAAGAAGCCAGGGACAGGGCTCAGGCCCTGAGTCCAAGGCCCAGGACTGGCCAAAAAAAAAAAAAAAATCCTAGAACAAATTATGTTCAGTAGGTAAGCCAAGCTCAGAGAGACATGTTTCCAATACTCCAGAGCATGAAAAATTATACAAGACTCTAGACATTCACACAAAAACCATGAGACTAAAGGAGGATATTCTTAGAAGAGGAATACAAAGGCATAACACCTCTGAACATTAAAATGCTATTGATCAAAATGAGTTCCAGGAAATAAAAGCACAGGTTTTTCTGTTGGTGGCTTTTTTTTTTCTTTTAGGGGGTTTACTTGTTTGTTTTGTTTCATTTGTTCTTTTTGCTGGGGGGCGAAGGTGGAGAAAGAGCATGCAGAAATTAAGGGAGGAAGGATGAACAAATGCAGGCATGGTACTACTCAGTGGACACTATGTATAAAATGAACTATGCAAATTGTGGGCAGGTACAGGAGGGAGAAACTGGGGGGTAATCAAAGAGGTAACACTGTCCCCCCAACAATGTACTCATTACCAGACTAATGAAACAGTAACCCCGCTGTACAACACTTTAATAATAACAATAAAAATTATATGTTTAAAAATCCTATACCAAGTAAACAAATTATTGTTTTGTGTTAAATGCAGCTTACAGAACCTGGGAGATTTGGGTTTGTGGGAGTTTTTTCTCTCTTTTTTTGATGACTTTAAATATACACTGAAATTGTGAAAGCTTTTTATTGTTTTACACTAGATGTGCAAACAAGCCAAGAAAATAACCTCTGGGATAAAAATTAAGCATCTAGATAGAAAATTCATCAACAAAAGATGTAAAAAGGACTAGAGATATAGCTCAGAGCACTTGCCTAATATACATGCCTGAGGTACTGGGTTCAATCTCTAGCACCAAAAGAAAAAAAAGATTCAGAGATATCTCCACAGGCAGCTGTGCTTTCTCAGTTTCCCAACAGGAAGCACACAGGTCTCTTTCTTAACTATTCCAGTTTCAATCCTTGTTACTTCCACAGTTAATCAGTGTCCAAATCCTACCACTAAATAGTTATCCAATCCTGCTTTATTTCCTCATCCCAAATGTTCCCAACTCCAATTTCATTAGTATAAACCCCTTTCCGTAATGAGCTAGTACTCTGTTCCAGAAACAAGACTCAGTACACCAGGAGTCCAGACGGGAGGTAACTGTGAAAGAAGTATTGTCAGGCAGAGTACATAACCACATGACAAGCCCCTATGCTGAAACTTCCAAAGTCATCACTGATTTCTTCCCTAACTATACAACATGACTGCCCAGAAGGGAGTGAAAATTACACCCAGAAATATAACGGGCCCCAAATGGAAAGCTAATAAGCCCCATCTGCAATTAATGGCAGTGACCTTTAACACACTAAATTAACTTACTTGTCACACCACTGTGATTCTTAGTCATCCCGGGAGCATTCGATTTGCTTGTTTTCATAGGACAATCTATTCGATCATTCTTCAGAATGCCGTCAATGTTGGAGAGATCACCATTCTTGGGATTACCATTGGCATCAGAATTAGAGCTATTTGGAGAAGACGGAACAGAAGAGGAGGACTGGAAACTATTCTCAGAACCTTCACTGTGGCATGAGGCAGGGCTGGAGGCTGAGCTGGAGGAGCTGATGTAGGCAATTACACCTCCTACAAAGAGGAAATGAGACTATTAGAGACAAGAAAATGTATTTTTTATTTCTACTAATCTGAATACACTAATTTACCAAACACTTAGTAAAGTTACTAACTTTGGAAACAGGTAATGATATTAAACATTTGTTCATAGCAAAAGTAAAAAGTACCTTGAATGCATGTTAACTCTCACCAATTTCAAAAGTGGCTTGAAATTGATGGGAGTTAATATGCATCCATTAACACGGTGGGAGTTAACATGTATTCATTAACATAGTTGGTTATTTTGAACACATGCAGACCAAAACCTAAAGCTTTTCATTTTTTAATCTTTTCCTAAAACGAATGAGAAATATCCAAGTAACTTCAGCAAGGAAACTGCTCTAGTCCAGTCCTTGCCTCCTCCATTTTTCCTTCATCTCACACAATCAGAACAATAAGCTCATCACTTGCCTCCTCAGCACTTGGCTGAAACACAGGTTAATTGAGAACAGATGGAACATTTGGAGCTCCAGGAAAAATAATGTACTTAAAACAGGGCACTTTGCAAATCTGTTGCTCCCAAACCTTTCCACTCTGTTGCAGCCTAAAGATATCTGCAACTATCCACGAATACCTGGTTCTCCCCCTCCCTCCTCTACCCTATTCTGCCACTGCACCTGCGGACACATATGGCTCTCAATACGCCTTAAGGGATCCACACACCCCACTTCTTCTCCCAAATCAGTAGTTATAGGGCATATTAAAAGAGATTAGAGGGGCTGGGAATATGGCCTAGTGGCAAGAGTGCTTGCCTCATATACATGAGGCCCTGGGTTCGATTCCTCAGCACCACATATACAGAAAATGGCCAGAAAATGGTGCTGTGGCTCAAGTGGCAGAGTGCTAGCCTTGAGCAAAAAAGAAGCCAGGGACAGTGCTCAGGCCCTGAGTTCACGGCCTAGGACTGGCCAAAAAAAAAAAAAAGAGAGAGACTAGAGCCAGGCACCAGTGGCTCACGCTTGTAATCCTACCTACTCAGGAGGCTGAGATGTGAGGATCAGGGTTTAAAGCTATCCTGAGCAGGAAAAGCCTGTAAGACTCTTATCTCCAATTAAATGTCAAAAAAAAAGTGGAGCTTGGCTCACGTGGTAGAGCACTAGCCTTGAGCACAAAAGCTCAAGGCCAGTGCCCTGGCTCTGAGGTCAAGTGCGTGCACACGCACAAGGGATGGAGGTGGAGGTGAGGGTGGGGGTAAGAACATGTCATGAGAGAGCAACAGTTAGGCTAAAGCTAACCCTCTTTCTAAAACTATTCTCGGGGCTGGGAATATGGCCTAGTGGTAAAGTGCTTGTCTCGTATACACGAAGCCCTGGGTTTGGTCCCTCAGCACCACATATATAGAAAAAGCCAGATGTGGGACTGTGGCTCAAGTGGTAGACTGACTGCTAGGCTTGAGCAAAAAGAAGTCAGGGACAGTGTTCAGGCCCTAAGTTCAAGCCCCAGGACTGGCAAAAAAAAAAAAAAAAAACTAAAACTATTCTCAAAACTTAACTCCCAAGTTCACCAACAATCCTCTGGAAACTGGCCTAAACCCCTTAAAGGCTATAAATCTCCCAGGTTAAGAAAAAGCATGTAAAATTATTCTCAGGAATAATTTTAAACTTCTCCCCTCAAAGTGATAACATATTACAAGAGTAACATCAAGGGGATGGGAATATGGCCTAGTGGTAAGAGTGCTTGCCTCGTATACATTGAAGCCCTAGGTTCGATTCCTCAGCACCACAGTGGCGCTGTGGCTCAAGTTAGCAGAATGCTGGCGAAAAGAAGCCAGGGACAGTGCTCAGGCCTTGAGTTCATGCCCCAGGACTGGCAAAAAAAAAAAAAAAAAGAGTAACATCAAGACCAAATATAGCAATTTCTCAAATCCCACACCAAATATGTAATCCTATCCTTTGCCAACGTCTACTACTTCCCTTCATCATGAACAGATACTTACTAGATTTTTCAGCATATACAGGGATTGATTACATACCTTGTATCACTGTCCTGAAATCTGAAACCTATCTGCAATGTAGTCTAACCAACCAATCTCCAAGTGGACCCTGGACCAGGGGCATCATGTCTCCTGAAAATCGCAATTCTCAGCGATTCTCAGAGCTCCTTCAGATCTTTTGCATTATAATCTTCCTGAGTCTTTCTGGAAATTCAACAAGTCCCCAGGAATCTAAACACTAGAATAAAAAGCTCCCAAATTTTGTTTTCATCACCAAGAGAAATTATGCAAAATACCTGTTACCAAAAGTAACCGGTATTTCATCAAAACATGTTTCCAAGGCTCTGCCTAGTATAGAGAAAATACCAGCAGAAGATAACCCTTTTAACAGACTCCTTTGTATACTAGTTTAAAAATAGTGAATTTAAACACAAATTGGCAGATGGGATGATGGTATACACTTATAAGGACAAACCCCAGGACTGGCAACAAAAACAAAACAAAACAAAAAGAAATTGCAGCTATTAGCAAGCTGCTACTTTCTAACACGTGTCTCCACTCAGTATAAAATACAAAGAAGAACATTATTCTTAATCCTCAATGAAGTCCTACAAGTCTCATAGCAATTTGTCTTTCCTAAATTAGTGCCCCATGTGCTAAATTCACAGCTAACATCTCAGAAGGATGAAAGATGATAAAAGTGAGTATGCTTTTCCACCAATATTTGAGTCCATTACATTCGCAAGGTCTTCTGACTACCTCTGCTTAAACTTTTAACACCATGTATGGTGTTACACACCTGTGATCCCAGCTCTTGAGAAGGCCTTATAAGGCAGGAGGGGGGGCTCAAAAAAAAATCAAGAATGATAAAGAGGAGGAAGAGGAGGTCTGACAGGCAGCAGTGGTCATGCTTGAACTCCTCTAGCTACTTGGAAGGCTAAGAATGGAAAGATCAGGGTTTGAAGCCAGCTTGGGCAGAAAAGTGACAAAACTCCCTTCTCAACCTATAGCTGGGAGCCATGTTGTACATCAATCATTCCAAGCTACATAGTAGCTCAGATTGGAAGGATCATGGTTGGTGCCAGGCCAGCCTGGGTAAAAAAGTCCAAAAGATGTGTCTCCATGGAAGGGAAGCTGGAAGCAGTAGCATGTAACCGTGATTGCAGCAATAGGAAACTATGGCAGGTGAAGCAAAGCTCAGAAACCAGCCTGGTGGGAAGCAAGACCCTATCCTCAAATAAATAACCGAACAGTGAAAATAGAGCTGGAAGTATGTCTCCACAGAGCAAGTATAAGACACTTGAGGTCAGATCCCAAGGACCGCAAAAAAAAAAAAAGAAAGAAATCAGAGCTATCCAGATTGCTTAAGAACTGGTTTAAAACACTGGCTACATAATGGAAAGCACTGTAAGTAATTACAAAACAAACAAACAAAAAAAAAAACACCTTGCAACTGCTCCAAAATCAAACCTAAGAAAAATGACTAGGCTACCAATCCAAATCAGATCCAATTCATCTTAAGAAGTACAAGCACACCACAGACTCAATGATGACTCCCCTAGAAGCAGATACCTTCTCCTAGCAAACCTTCAACACTAGGTTAGCTATCTTTAACATCTACTCTTACTACCAAACAAATTTCTAGCATGATGGCTAGCAACCCAAGAGGGTTGAATTTTAAATTCCTAGAACATAAAGACTTCATCCAGTGGCCCCTTCACCCAGGTAAGACAAAGACCTAAAACTATAGGTCACTACTCACCAGATGTCAACCATAAAATAATACAACTTCATGTCACACTTCATCCTAAGAATCCTGTGAACTTGTTTCTATTGACCCATTTTGTAGATGAGCTGAGAGCTGAAGAGGTTAATACAGCTAAGGAGCAGAGTCAGAGCTGAGAGTTACGGCTGTCCAAACCAGAATGCAAAACCCCCTTCTCAACCCATAGCTGAGCACCATGTTGTACATCAACCACTCCAAGCTACACGGGAGCTCAGAATGGAAGGATCAAGGTTGGGGGGCACACACCAATGCTGAAGCTTGAACTCAGGGCTTCAGGCTCTCACTTAGCTTTTTTACTTCAAGCCTCTCAAGTCTGATGCTCTACCACTTGAGCTACACCTCCAGTTCTGGATTTTGCTGGTTAATTGAAGGTAAGAGATCTCAGATTTGTCTTTCCCAGGCTAGCTTCGAACTGTGATCCTCAGATCTTAGCCTCTTGAGTAGCTAGCATTATAGGCAAGAGCCACCAATGCCCGGCTATACTGTCACTTTTTTTTTTTTTTTTTGCCAGTCCTGGGGCTTGAGCTCAGGGCCTGAGCACTGTCCCTGTCTTGTTTTGCTCAAGGCTAGCACTCTACCACTTGAGCCACAGCACCACTTCCAGCTTTTTTTTTAAATGTGTGTGTGTGTGTGTGTGTGTGTGTGTGTGTGTTGCTGAGGAATCGAACCCAGGGTTTCAAGTATGCTAGGCCATATTCCCAGCCCTGACTGACACTTCTAAGAAAACCTGAGCAAGTCACTTTTGTTCTCTAGTCCTAAGTCACTTTCTATAAAATGGGAATAGCTTGCAGTCAGTAAAAGAGTGGAATGAAATGTTGTTCCTAAAAGGGATTAAAGGGCTTTCTGCAGTTTTTGATGATAAAGCAAGAAAGGTAAAATCCCCAACCCAGCAAGTGCCAACACCTTCAGAAACACATAATGCACTTCTTAGAGGCCTGGAACTAAAATTAGCTAAACCAGCGTCCTCTCTATTTTTAGCTCAAAGGGACTGTGGAGCAGGGCCAGTTCCCAGGATAGGGCTTACCCAGAAGTCAACTTCAGACAAGGCAGAAGTCAATATGCACTTCATACTCCTGGAGAACACTAGTCCTGCCCCTGTCCCAGGCTTGCCCAAACTCCTGGAAAGGACAACTCATGACTACACTTTCTTGCCTGTGATTCAGAAGAAAATTTATCATAGGTTTCATCTTCTAATATGAGAGGATTGTGGATAATTCCTCTTCACCTCCGATAGGGTAGGCCTGCACTAAATTTCCAACTGTGTCCTGGGGACAAGGCTCACAGACCAGCTTGATCCCTTCTCTAAAAGGTCTACATTAATGTGGGTGGTATTTCACACAAAAGACTGAAATGCTGGGGATCACATAGAGGGCAGAGATCAAGAGGGGCAAATACAAAGGTGACAAGACCAAAGTAATTTTTTAAAATGCACACATCATTAAATGTTGTATCATGTAGGAAATTATATTTTAAACTGAGGTAACAAAAAATAAGGTCTTAGCCAGGCACTGGTGACTCATGCCTATAATCCTAACAATTTGGAAGACTGAGATCTGAGGAACAGTTCAAAGTCAGCATGAGCAGGAAAAGTCCTTAAGACTCTTCTTTCCAATTAATCACCAGAAAGCCAGAAGTGGAGCTATGGCTCAAAGTAGTAAAGCTCTCTCTAGCCCTAAGCTCAGGAACAACACCAAGGTCCTGAGTTCCAGCACCACCACCCACCCCCCAAAAAATGTCTTAATTTGTAAAATAAATGTTTTTGTTTCCCTGTAAATTGCTAGAAAGCCAAGGTATAATCTTACATCTAGAAATAAATAAAACCAGATCAACAAGGAGAGAGAGAGAGAGATGAGGGAAAATGAGAAAGGTGTATGGTATATGCTGGGGTTAGGAGACTCTTCATCAGCACTTTTCCACCAGCTACAACCCTGAGCAGATCTCCTTCAACCTCAACACCAGACCATACTGTGCATACATTTTTTTTTAAGATGAAAGTTACCAGGAGGGCTAGGAACCAAGCCTAACTGTGCGCACAGTTTTCTCCTCCCATGTGTTTTACTAGTACCAATTACTTGAGCAAGGGGGTTCCATTTTGACATATGCACCCAATGTACCCAGATCAAACTCACCCATTACACTCCTTAATTTCTTTTGCTCCCTTTCTAAATCAATTTCAACAAGTTTCACTGTTCCATATTTCCTTCTTTTTCTTTTCAAAGTTTAAGGAAGGATTTCAGTATACCAGAATAAAGCAGGGAGAAATGGGGAGAAAGGGAAAGCATTTCTGGTTCCCCTCCAAAAAGATGGGAGTAAAGGACTCCCATTGTTCCGTTTTCACACATAAAGTATCTTTGTGCATTCACTTTCAAATATTTTTTAGGCTAACATTTTTTACATAATGGTTCAGTTTATGTTCTCCAAGAGGACTCTGTGGATTCAAATTCTTACTCCTACCACTTACTAAATTTTGGGGACTTCAATTAGCTCTTCACCTTTAAGATGTTAAGAGGCACACTCACAGAATTAATGTGCTAGCCATATTTAAGAGAGTACACGGTAATTGCTCAATTGAAATTGTGACTGTTTTGTGTTTTTTTTTTTTCTTGTCAGCCATGGGGCTTGAACTCTGGGCCTGGGCACTGTCCCTAAACTCTTCAGCTCAAGGTTAGTCCTCTACCACTTGAGTCACAGCGCCACTTCTGGTTTTCTGGTGGTTAATTACAGGTAAGTGTCTCATGGGCTTTCTGCCCAGGCTGGCTTTGAACAGTGATCCTCATATCTCATCCTCCTGAGTAGGATTACACCTGTAGGATTACAGGTGTGTGTCAACTGAAGCCAGGCTCTGTCATCTTTATACTGGAAGAGTTTAATCAGAATAGCTCAAACAAAGCACCTCTACTTTGTCTTCTTTCCTTCATTTTTAATGTGTCATATAGGCTAAATGGCTGTAGCTTACCTCCACATTGCCTTTTGAATACTTAAGCTCCTAACTGATCAAGCAGTTTCCTAGTAACCTTCTGACTCTTCACAATATTTTACTATTGCTACAACTTGAAGATTTCTCTGTCCTTATATCCTTCCAGTTCTCTCCTCCATGTTTGGCAAAACATAGAATACAAATCTATAAATCTAAGAATAGACTGTGTAGGAATTCTTTCCTTAATTTTAAAACGTGAATTGTAGCCATTCATTGTTCATAGAATGTGCAATTAATGATTATATGTGCAGATAATGTTATATGCAACCAAAAGCCTTCTGTTACATAAATGTAGTCAGTTTCTCATCTATTAGGGAGAAGAGACTGTATCATAAATCATAGAACAGTAAAATGAAGTTATCACTGACTAATGTGTGTCAAGCAATATCAAAGGTCAAAGAAAGTGTCCTGGTCAATGTTTACAACACCTAAGAAGATTAAAGGAAATTCTTATCAAAGCATCCTCTGAGATCAGTTGATAGATGGTAAAAATAGTTTAACAGGTGACAGCACAAACTTGGGGTCAAAATGAACAAGAGGAAATTCAAGAAGCCAAGTGCCAGTGCCTCATACCTACAACTCTGGAGCCTGAGATTTGAAGATCAAAGCCATCCCAGGAGGACAAATACAAAAGACATAATCTTATCTCTAATTAGCCAGAAAAAAAACAGAAATTGAATGTGTTGGCTCAAGTGGTAAAGGGCCAGGGAGCCATGATCTTAAAGAAAAAAAAATGAAGCAAGGTCCTGCATTCAAGCTCCAGTACTGGTACAAAAACTAAAAAAAATAAAAATAAAATTCAAAAATCATAAGAGCAAATTCCTACACTTCAAGCAATTACTTGGAACAATACATATAATGTATACTGAAAATACTTCACATGAAAAGGACCTAGTTGACTGCAAGTTTACCATGAGTCAGCAAAGGAACATGTCAGAATTTAAATAAATAAATAGTAAGTCTGCCAGAGAATTCATTTGCAGCTGGGTCCAAAACAATGAGGGCAACTTGGAACTTGACAGATGCCCAGTCACCTCCTCAACAGACTATTCACGGCTGCCGGTTGCATCCCAAAGAGAAAAACACAGATGAGGAGTGATGTGAGCTGGGACTGTTAGAACTGCAAACGTAACAGAAAAAGATGGAGGAAGTTGTCGTCAAGGCATCCAGAGGGCTAATTCCTAGCATCCAAAGTCAAGATTAACAGGCTCAAACCAGAAGAAAACCTACCAAAACCAAGGCACATCTGATGTTCCAAAACCCTGCCAAAGGCTGGATTAGAAGAGTCTGAAGTGAAAGCTTGCTAACCACTACAAAGGTACCGCGTATTTTTAAATACCATCAAAGGCTCCAACTTACGTTCATAGAAAACTTCATTTCTACCATTAGTGGAAGATTCACAACACACGTGTTAATGAGGGTATGATTTTTAGAGGTATACAAAACTTAAAAAAAAAAAAAAAAACGAAACTGGCTGTATGTGTAACCTCATTCGCTTCAGGTAAGGGCCATCGTTTTAGGGGGCAAAAACAGTATGCTATTGTGACGATGTCCCAGGAAATGTAGTAAGAAAAGGATTTAGACATCTCTACCAGATTCAGGGTCGGAGAGCCACCGATTCTTGATTCTTTAAAGTAAATAAGGAATGACTGGCTGTATAAAAGTCTGGGAGTCACCCATGATCACCTAACTAGTTACCGGCTTACATAAAAATCCCAGGCCAAGGGAGCCTAGGTTTGGAAAATAAAGAGGCAGCATCCTAGCAGTGAGCGCTGTCCAGTCCCTGGGCACTGCTGTACAGTCTCTCCCTAGTGCTGGTCGCTACAGAGCTCCTGCGGGGCTCCCCAACCGTGTCTTCCTCGAGGAATCTCAAGCTTCCTCCAGACACCCGCATCGCTGCGACGCGCCCCTGACCGCAACCTCTCCGCAGGATCGGCCAGGTGTGCGGCTGCGGCAGCCCCGGCGCCCGGCTCACAGAGCATCTATGCGGGAGGCAGCCCGCGCAGTGCGGCGCGGAGATCCGCCGCGGGGCTTCGGGGATCCGCCGCGGGATCCTGGCGCGCACGCGCGCCGGCCTCCGCAGTGTGCAAGCCCGCGGGGGAGGAGGGAATCGCGGCTACGTCACAGCCCGGAGGGCCCCGAGGGGGCGGGGCTTCCCTAGGCTGCGGCGCTCCCCGCCGGCGCGCGCAGCCGCCCCCACGTGTCCCTGCGGCCCCGGGGAATGTGGGTCACCGAGCCGAGCGGCCTCACGTGTCCCCGCCCGCCGCCGCCGCCTCAGCGCCCATTATGTAATGCCGCGTCACGCGCCCGCCCAGCCAACCGGCGCCCGCGCGCCGCGGAACGTAAACACAGCGCGCACGTGGCTCGCGCGGCCGGGCCATGTGAGGGGGGGGCCGGTCCGGCCGCCGCCGCCGGGCCGCGCTGCGGCGTCGCGGGGCGTCCCTAGGGCGGGCGCGGGACTGCCCTGGGGGCGACGGGCGACCCACTTGAGTCGGACTCGCAGCGCGCAGCAGCCCACCCCGCTGGCCCCACGGCCGCCCGCGCCGCCGCCCCCCGCGACGTCCCCTGCACCTCCGGACGCCCTCGCCGCCAACCCCACGCCGACGCCCGGCACTTACCCGCATTCACCTCCATGGTGCCCTCGAGACGGGGACCGAGGCCGCCCACTCCCCGCCGACGGGCAGCGCCGCCGCCCCCTCAGCGCCGCGCCGCCCCGGGCCACAGGCAGCGGTGGCCGCGGGCCCCCCTCATCAGCAGGGCGGGCGGGCGCCCGGGACCCAGGCCCCGAAGCGGAGGGCGGGTACCCCCGGCGAGCGGGCGGAGAGCGGCGCTCCTCACGGGGTCCCTGACAACAAAAGCGGCAGCGCGGCGGCTTCCTGCAGCCAGCGCACCGCGGCGGCGAAGGCGGCTGACGGGGAGGGCAGCGACGGCCACGTGACCCGCGCACACCCCCCTCCCTCCGCCCGCCCTCCCGCCGCCCCCCCGCAGCCGGCCGCTGCGGCGACTCCGCCCTCCCTGCCGCGCTGGCCCTCCGCCCCCGAAACCACGCCCCCTCTCAGCTCCTGCCCCGCCCCCTTCTCCCAGGCCTCTGCGGCGACTCCGCCCTCCCAGAAGCCCCGCCCCCTCTCCGCTCCTGCCCCGCCCCCTCTGCCCTGCGGCGGCGACTCCGCCCTCCTCGCCAGCGCCCTCCACGCCAGCACCCTCCTTGCCGCGCTGGCCCTCCGCCCCCCCAGGACCCCGCTCCTGCCCCGCCTTCCGCCTCCTCCCAGAGTCCCGCCCCGCCTCCGCCTCCTCCCGGCTGACCTTCCCGCCCAAGGCCCCAGTCCTATCCCGCCCTGCCCCGCCTTGTCCCCGCCGCCACCCCGTCTGCTCAAGTGATTGACAGGTCCGCCCCCCCCCCCCCCCCCCCCGCGCCGAGCCTCCGACCTCCTCCCGACTGACCACTGCAAAGTCGGGTCTGTAGGAACACCCACTTTTTCTCTTCTCTCCCTCTCTCTGGGTTTGTTGGGTTTTTTTCCATCCAATCTCATAGCTTTCAATACCTGTGTTTTGATGATTCCCAAATTTATATTTCAAAGGGAGACCTCTCTAAACTCTGTAGGTTCCCGCCTGCAGCAGCTGGACTGATGATATGCCCTTGCATCCCAGTTTAATAGTGCGTGCTGGCACCGCACAGGCACTGCAGGTTTGTGCATCTTACCTTGGACGTGAATTTTAGATCAAAAGAAAAACGGAAAGCAGACACGTTCTCTGGTGAACTCCGGGGCAAGTGTTTTGAGGTCAACAACTCAAATGCACTCCACAAAGTAAGGTGGGCATGAATTGATGCATATATAAGATGCAAACTCTAGATGGTTGGGTACATGGACATTCGCTGTAAAATTATTCCAGTTTACTCTGAAATATTTCAGTATAGAAAGGAGAATGTGCCACATGAAGGACGTGTATTTAACACGTGCAATACTTTCCTTCCCCACGCCACCCACATCTGCATATGGATACACAAGTTCTTTCACCATTATCAGTCCTTACTATTTTGGTGAATCCATCTGTTCTGGAAACCAGCAAATGTTAGGTTTCTTAACTTTCTCTCTCATTGCCTTTTATGCTCCAACCCATTAATAAATCTGTGCTATTTATTCTTCCTTCAAAATATCTCCAACCGGAGTGGGTCATCAGAGTTTTGCCTTTACCCCCTGACAACCGATCAGCATTGCCTCTTGCAAAGGAACTGGTTTCCTAATTGAAAACCCGTTCCTTGGGTCTCTTCTCCCCAGTACAAGCGGATGCTATTTTTAAAATGTAAAATGAGTTATTATTCTGTTTTAAACCTTCCAGTGGCCTCCTAGGACACTTTGAAAATGTCCAGTCCCTTCCTCTAATCTGCCTGGATTCAAGGTCTGGCTTCTCTTACCCACCTCTAAGCACAGTCTCTAAAAACCTCTAAACTCAATTCCCACATTCTGCAACCAGTGTGATTATGCCCCTTTGCATTTCAGTTTACGGACCAGATGGGTATGTGCATATGTCAGAACTCACCAAACATTCACTGAAGATTTGTGTGTTTTATCTTGTATGTAAGTTTTAGATCCAAAGAAAAGTCCTCTTCCCTTCCCTGTTTCAGGGCTTTATCCACAAACATGTGCTGCTGATTCAAGAGGTTTTTTTTCTTTGCAGTCTTGGGGATTGAACTATGGGCCTGGGCACTGTCCCTGAGCTGCTTTTTTGCTCAAGGCTCTACAATGTGAGCCTTGGTGCAACTTTTGGCTTTACTTTGTGGTTTGTACTTTGGTTTTCCATTTTCTGTATCAATCCCACTGTCTCTTTCTACACAGGTAAAATAAATGTGAACAGTCTGGAAGGAAGTAAAGAAATAATTAAAATGTATATCACTCCAGGGCTGGGGATATAGCCTAGTGGCAAGAGCGCTTGCCTCGTATACATGAAGCCCTGGGTTCGATTCCCCAGCACCACATATACAGAAAATGGCCAGAAGTGGCTCTGTGACTCAAGTGGCAGAGTGCTAGCCTTGAGCAAAAAGAAGCCAGGGACAGTGCTCAGGCCCTGAGTCCAAGGCCCAGGACTGGCAAAAAAAAAAAAATGTATATTACTCTGATACTAACTATATGACCTTCTGTCTAAAAAGGCAAAACTAGTGACAAAAAAAATCAGTGGTTGCTAGGTGTTAAAGGAAGAGAATACACAGCACAGAGGATTTGAGGGATGGGCAGAGATTATTCTGTAAGTACTGTGGAATACATGTGTGCATATGTTAACCCAAACCCACAGAATGTCCAACCACAGGGGCAGCAAATGCTAATATTAACTATGGGTTTTGAGTGATAAGGACGTAAGTGCAGATTCATAGATGATAACAAAAAATACCACTGTGCAGGCAAGATGTTGAAAGTGAAGGAAATTGTGTGTTTGTGGTGACAGGAGGTAGGTGGGAACTCTTAAGTACTTTACACTCAGTTCTGTGAACTGAAAATTTCTAAAAAGTTAAATCTATTTTAAAATGTATCCACCCCCCAAACTTGAAAATAATCTAAAAATCACACTATGAGACCCTCTCTTCAAAATAATGTCTGTAAAATCTATGGGGGAGGGGCTGAAAAGAGCAAAAGAATGAATATGGTCATGTTTCAACAATAGATTGTTGGCAGGTATGAAAACAGAACAAATGAAGCCAGTTGAAATTGAATTAAGAGGAAGAATAAAAGAGAACAATGGGAGATTAATTAGAATATATTTTAGTTTGGTTTTCCGTTTTCTGTATCAACCCCACTATCTCCTTCTACACAGATAAAGTTAATATGAACAGTCTGGAAGACAGACTGGGTTACAGTGAAATCCCTCCTTGAATAGCTGATATATGCTAATAAGAATAGTTTGGAAGGATGGAAAGAGACAAAGATTTACATGAGGCTTGAAGTGTGCCTCATGTGGTAGAGTATCTGCCTAGCAAGGCAGATGAGTTCAAACTTTAGTGCCTCAGAAAGAATAAAAATAAAATCTGTGTCTGTGAGCCTCAGGATTTGTTTGCTTGCTTTAGAGGGAACTTCACAGACTTTTCTTTCCATGGCTGACTTCAAACCTATCCTCCTGGTCTCAGCTCTAAGTGGCTAGAATTACAGGCATGAGACATCTACAGCCAGCTGAGCCTGGGAGGTTTTAAAGACTGCCTCCATCTGGGTGCAGATGCCTCACTCCTGTAATCACACCTATTCGAGAAGTGGAGATCTGGGCTGGAAAGTGCCTAGCATACATGAAGCCCTGGGTTCAATTCCTCAGTACCACAAAACAGAAAAAGACAGAAGTTGCACCAAGGCTCACATCGTAGAGCCTTGAGCAAAAAAGAAGCTTGGACAGTGCCCAGGCCTGGAGTTCAATCCCCAGGACTGCAAAGAAAGAAACAAAAGTGGAGATCTGAGAATCCAGGTTCTAAGCCAGCCCAGGTGGGAAACTGTGAGGCTCTTGCTAGTCTTGAGGGAAAATAAAGCTCAGGGACAGCACCCAAACCCTGAGTTCAACTCCAGGACTGACACAAGAGGGAGTGAGAGAGGAGGGATGAAAGGAAAGAAGGAAGGAAGGAAAGATCACTGCCTCCATCTTATGAGGCTGTAGTGACTCTCAGAGGACATAGAGCCACTGACAACCCAGGTCAGGCATCAGCCACATATCTAGACACTTGGCTCTTCAGTATAGTAGGAGGATTCAGGGCAGCATATCCACTGAACTGACCAGCTGTGCTGTAGCTTTTAGCTGCTGTCACTCTAAGGAGCCCTGTTGGTTAACCCTGTGGTGTCTGTGGCTCTGTCTATTGAGATTCTCAGAATTCTTATGCTGAATTTCTAGCTACTCTACCTTCCTATTCTTTTTACCTAAATAGCTACTGAATGAATTAACTATCTTCACAAGTTATTAAAATGCATATTGTAGCCATGAGTTGCAGTATGCAACTATAGTCCCAGCTAGTTAGAAGGCTAATCCAGGGGCTGGGAATATGGCCTAGCTTATAGAGTGTTTGCCTCGTATAGATGAAGCCCTGGGTTCGATTCCTCAGCACCACATATATAGAAAAAGCCGGATGTGGCACTGTGGCTCAAGTGGTAGACTTCTAGGCTTGAGCAAAAAGAAGCCAGGGACAGTGCTCAGGCCCTGAATTCGAGCCCCAAGACTGGCAAAAGAAAAAAGAAAGAAAGAAAGAAAGCTGAGCCAGGGGAATTGTTGGAGTTCAAGGCAATGTTTTGGCAATTACCTCAAAAAAGCAAAAGGAAAAACTGTTTCCTGGGAACACTACCTTGATTGGCCCTTATATGCAACTAATAGCATATAACACAGCACAGGTCAATCTGTATGTGGGTGAAGAAAAGAATGACCTATTAGAAATTGCTACCTTGACATTCTAGTACAATAGGCCAAGTAAGGCAGTACAGTATGAGAATGTAGGTGAAGTTGCTGTGTTAGGATAAAAGAGAAACGAGATGAGATTTCCCCAAAAGACAGGCCAATTCCTCATTTAAAAATGTCTAATTTCTTTGTTTGTTTTTTGGCCAGCCCTGGGCCTTGGACTCAGGGCCTGAGCACTGTCCCTGGCTTCCTTTTGCTCAAGGCTAGCACTCTGCCACTTGAGCCACAGTGCCACTTCTGGCCGTTTTCTGTATATGTGGTGCTGGGGAATCGAACCCAGGGCCTCATGTATACGAGGCAAGCTCTCTTGCCACTAGGCCATATCCCCAGCCCTAAAAATGTCTAATTTCTAAACTTATTCAGACTGAAAATTTCTAATTGTTAAAGTCCTGATAAATCCTGCTAGTGCCTACTGCCTCACATTCCACTTAACATTTGCCTCTGCATTGCCCTAGAATAGCGCTTCTCAAATATTTTTACCTCAAACCTCCTCTGTGTTGTAGGAAGCAGAGCTGACTCCATCTTGTCTAGGGAAACATAGTAAGAAATGTTGGGGGAGTAGAGCTGACTCCAGTTTGATTATTAGGTCAACCTGACCCCAAAATTCTGCTTCTGTAAATGGCTTGCTTAACTTGTTTGTTGCTTGCTTTGCCCCGTGCGTCAACCCCCTACATCTGTGCTACGTTTTTACCTTTATAAACCCCAACTCAAGGATTGTCAGGTGTCACATTGTCAGCGCCCGAGTCTGCACTGTGTTCCTGGCCGGTCAGCCTGCTTTTCACTGTCACAGTTTCAGCTCCCAAGTCTGTGCTGCATCCCTGGCTGGTCAGTTCGCTTTTTGCCTCCCCAATAAATCCATCTTTTTGCTTGAAACTGTCTCTGAGTGGTGGACTCTTGGAGGGACAGGGAATCCCCTCCCTTGAACCCCGTAACACTGCACTCTTAAAATTATTGAAGACCATAAAATGCTTCTTTCATAGGCTCTGTTAATTCCTGCCTATTAGAAATAAAAACAGGATTATTGAAGACACATACACAAACATATATATATCAAGAGTGATGTCATCAATGGTCAACAGTTTTGACAGACTGTTCTGCCACATGAAATTGCAGCTGTGATCACTCATAGCATTTGTGACTTACCTTCTTCCAGGCTCTTTTTTTTTCTTTACTGTTCTAGGCATAGTACCAGCTACTATATAAAACATAGTATGATTTTACTTAAAATTTAAAATTTTTCCAGGCATTGATGGTTCAGGATTGTAATCTAGCTACTCAGGAGGCTGAGATCTGAGGATCCTCTATTCAGAGCCAGCCTGGGCCAGAAACCGTGTAAGACTCTCATCTCCAATTAACTACCCAAAAAGCTGGAAGTGGAGCAGTGGCTCAAGTGGTAGAGCTCTAGTCTTGAGCACAAAGCTCAGGAACAGCCCCTAGGCCATGAGTTCAAGCCCCAGGACTGGCATGTAATAATAAGTTGCTGCATTATTGGCTACAAGGAAACCCCACACTGGTATATCCAGATTTAAAGATAGAGGATATAGATCTCCTTTTTCATGGCAGGAAATCAAGGCAGTATTTTTGCTTGTTTGTTTGTTGCCAGACCAGGGCCTTGAACTCAGGGCCTGAGCACTGACTGTATCTGGCTTCTTTTTGCTCAAGGCTAGCACTCTACTACTTGAGCCACAGCACCACTTCCAGCTTTTCCTATATATGTGGTGCTGAGGAATTGAACCCAGGGCTTCATGTATACGAGGCGAACACTTTACCACTAGGCCATATTTCCAGCCCCCAAGGCTGTATTTTGAATAGCTTGTGAGACAATATATTGTTGATGCTATGGTTGTTCAGAGGACAGTTATAAAGACTCACACACATTTACAGTCCATCCTAGTTTGAGGACCACACTGTAGTGTTTAAGCTTTAGAGGATGTACTTCTCAAAGTGAGCATTTTCACTCCCTTCACTTGGCAGCCTGGCCCAAGCATTACTATAACGAGAAAGAATGCTGCAGAGAAACGAAAGAAAGCCAGGTAAGAAATGAGTGCTTTGTATACTTTATGTAATGATTCAACTCTTTTTTATTTGTTTCTAGTGTTAGACATCAAACCAGTGAAGCACTTAGTCTCTCCTTTCCTCCTTCCTTCCTTTCTTTCTTTCCTTCCTCCCTTCCTTCCTTCAGTCCCTCCCTGTCTCTCTCCCTCCCTTTCTTCCTCCCTCCTCTCCCTCCTCCCCGCTCTTTCCCCAGCCCTTGTTTTTTTGAGATGGGTTCTCACTATGTAGTCCATATTGGCCTGGAACTCAAGATTCTTCTGCTTTGGCCTCGTGAGTACTGTGATTGTAGACATGAACCACCATACCAGGCTTTCATTCTATTCTTTAGGTTTTTTTGTTGTTGGTGTTTTTGGTTTTTTGTAATTTTTGTAGTGCTCAAGGTCAGTAAAATGGTATCTCAGATACAAACCCCGTCTTTTTTTTTCTATTCTGTCTTTTATTGTCCACTCTCAGTAATACCTTATCTTTGGAATAGGACTGCTCATTTATAGAAGAATTTACAAGGAAAAGGGGTTATGTCCACGTGTAATGAGTCCATAAGCCATAAGAATCCAAGACAATCACAGTCAAAACCATCTCCTAGATGCCCCATTTAATAGAGTAAAAAATATAAAAGGGCTGCAAATGTGGCTTAGTGGTAGAGTGCTTGCTTAGCATGCATATTCCTCAGTACCACATAACCAGAAAAAGCCGAAAGTGGCACTGTTGCTCAAGTGGTAGAGTGCTAGCCTTGAGGAAAACAAGCTCAGGGACAGCGCTCAGGCCCTGGGTTCAAGCCCCAGGACTGGCAAAATACACACACACATACACACACACATACACACACACATACACACACATATACACACACATATATAATGCAGATTCCTCTTAGGGGCCCCTCTCCAAATGGAGAGTCTTCATATCTTCATAGTTTTCCTTTCACTTTAAAGAAACTTACTATGTTTACTTAAAATACATATATATGATATATGTAATATTATTTATACACACACACACACACACACACACACACACACACACACCACATGCTATTTGGAAATTCTAGTTGGATTTTTTTTTTTCAGTCCTGGCTATTGAACTCTGGGCCTGGATACTGTCCTTGAGCTGTTGTGCTCAAGGATAGTGCTCTACCCTTTCAGCCACAGGTCCACTTCCAGCCTTTTTTTTTTTTTTTGATGGTTATGGTTAATTGGAGATAAGGCTCTTACAGACTTTCTTGCCTGGGCTAGCTTCAAACCATTATCCTCAGATCTCAGCCTCCTCCGTAGCTAGGATTACTGGCATGAACTACTAGTGTCCAGCTTCAATTGGATTTTTAATGGTACATTGACTTAATATATAACACAAATTTGCAAAATTAAGAAAGGAAGAAGGGGCTGGGATATGGCCTAGTGGCAAGAGTGCTTGCCTCATATGCATGAGGCCCTGGGTTCAATTCCCCAGCACCACATATACAGAAAACGGCCAGAAGTGGCGCTGTGGCTCAAGTGGCAGAGTGCTAGCCTTGAGCAAAAAGAAGCCAGGGACAGTGCTCAGGCCCTGAGTTCATGGCCTAGGACTGGCCAAAAAAAGAAAAAAGAAAGGAAGAAATGACAGTTTAATAAAAACACACTATAATTCTTTTTTTTGCAGTTCAACATGACACTATAATTCTTAAAAATATACAATACCTTTTCCAGGGGATTGGGGTGAGGGTAGGTGGGACATCAAACATAGAGCTAGTTCTCACAGTAGGGTATGCTATATCGCAAAAGAAAAAATGTGATTGCTGATTAGCACTAATTTTCTCATTTATTGAGTTAAAAGTTGTTAAGGTGGTTCTGAATCAGACTCAAGTTTGGCAACACCAGCCTACAAAGCCAATAGGTTATCACTCCCAAGAACCAGTTAAATGATCAGCCCTGAATTCCAGGAATATGGGGCAATGTTACTATGAGGTTAGTGACTGCCTCCCTCCAGATATTCCACACCCATACATCCACATAACCAGGATTTCTGCCCAGAAACATGACAGGAGAGAATTATGAATGCCAGGAGACAGAAAGCTCATTGTCTAGGCTTCTGATTTTAGTTCCTTCTCTGATGTACCTCTGCCTGTGGGCTCCAGGAGAAACGTTCTAGACTTATAGTAAACTTTTCTGTTGTGCTTACCACTACTGTGAGCCTTTACTTATTACTTATCTATAGAGTGTTTGCATTCTAGAAGATGAATTTCTTTTGTAGCTGTTTGTTTTTTTTTTTTTTTCCAGAGCTGGGGACCAAACTTGGAGCCTTGCGCTTACCAGGCAGGTGCTCTTCTGCTGAGCCAGATCCCCAGCCCCGAAGATGAATTTCTTTCTAAGGGTTACACTTTCTCCTTTCTGACTGGACATGAAAACAAAATATTTTCATAGTGGTAAGAATGGGGTGATCATATAAGTTCTGTCTCTTAGCCTCTAAATTCACATAAAATCTCATCCCCTTCACATGATGCAGATCTATTTAAAAAAATTGGAGAAGTTCTATACTTTTATGTCTTAACCATGTATATTTTTTTTCCTAGGTATTTTCTTTAAGACAAGGAAAACAAGCATTTGGGGATCCAAAGGTACAATTTGGGACTCATATGGGTTGTGGTCTTAAGTTTGAGTCATCTTTCAGACTTAGAAGAAATGCCAAATGTAATTTCTTCAGAGAAAGCCAACATGTGCCTTGGTTTTCTACTATCTTAGTATTCAAAATGTGGTCCCTCTGTAGCATCCTTTGGGAACCAGTGGGAATACAGATTCTTAGGCCCCACACAGGACTTGCTGAACCAGAATCTGCATGTTAACAATGTGCTACGTGTGCACAATGACGAGGAGAAACACATCACTACTATACCAGGAAGATAGGCTTTCCAGAAGGATGTTTGCTAGTGGGGCATGGCAGACAGCCTCTTGAATAACTCCCAAAGTGCCCTGCCCTGCATCCTAGGACTCACCTTGAATGTAACTTCCTGTCCTTAAGTGTGAACTGGATACAGCAACATGCTTGAACAACAGAATATGACGAAAGTGGTGGATTGTCATTTCTGAGATCTTAGTGTGAAATAGAAACTTGTGTATTCCTTATATTGAAGTGCCAGACTTTGAAGTCAGGCCCCATTTTACCACATGAACCCCATTTTACCACGCGAGCCCCACTTTACCACGCAAACCTGAGATAAGCAGGCCCTGTGAGCAGACCCAGGACAAGCCCATTAGGGCCCAGTAGGTCTAGAACTCTAACCGCTGGGAATGCTTAACTCTGACCACCCCTAGAATCGAACCCTGAGCCAATCAGATTTGTACCTGTATCCTAATCTTGCTTGCTTGAACACCTGATTGTTGTAACTTTGTTCTTTGCCTTTATAAGCCCTGTGTAATCACAGCTTGGGGCTCCCTCCTAACCTCCGCTGTGTTGGTGGGTAGGACAAGGCCCGAGTTGCAGCTCGCTTAAATAAAGCCTTGCCTTGCTTTTGCATTTCGGAATGTCTGAGTCTCAGTGGTCTTCTTGGTGGTGGTTTTGCGACTTGGCACAACAATATGTTCTCTGGCTCTTTTCACACACTTACCTGATAAAGCAAGCTTCAGTGTCATGAGATGCCCTGTGGAGAGACTCAAGTGAAGAACTGAGGGTGGCTTCTAGCAACAGCCAGCAAGGATCTGGTTCCTGCTAACAAGAGTGGACTTAAGGGCTAGGAATGTGGCCTAGTGGTAGAGTGCTTGCCTAGCATGCATGAAGCCCTAGATTCCATTCCTCAGCACCACATACACAGAAAAAGCCAGAATTGGCGCTGTGGCTCAAGAGGTCTAGTGCTAGCCTTGAGCAAAAAGAAGCCAGGGACAGTGCTCAGGCCCTGAGTCCAAGCCCCAGGACTGGCAAAAAAAAAAAAAAAGAGTGGACTTAAGCCAGGTGCCGGTGGCTCACGCCTATAATCCTAGCTACTCAGGAGGCTGAGATCTAAGAATCTTGCTTCAAAGCCAGCCTGGGCAGAAAAGTCCGTGAGACTCTTGTCTCCAATAAACCACTCAGAAAACCAGAAGTGGCTCAAGTAGAGAGCACTGGCCTTGAGCTGAAGAGCTCATGGACAGCACCCAGGCCCAAAGTTCAAGCTCCACACCAATCAAAAGAATGGACTTAGAAGTGGATCTTTTCCCAAATGAGCCTTAAGATCACTTCAGCCATTGAAGTGTATGGGAGGTCTTGAGGTCCAGGGCCCAGCTGAGGCCCATAGAGATTTCTGATCCTCAAAACTATGTAATAGAAATGTTATTTCAAGGGATCATAGATTAGTCAACAATAGATGACTAAGGCAGGGGGCAATCTTCAAAGACATTGGAAATATTGGCATCATCCAGGCTCTTCTGAAGTCATGGGATTGAGAAGGTAGAAGAAACTCTCCTATCTGAGTCAACACCTGGGAAGAAGTAGATTTTCTGAGAGAAACCTCTACAGTAAAGGTGGTTGAAAGTCTGCATAAGGATTATCCCCTCCTCTAGACGAGAAGTAATTCTGTCTCTTCTGCCCCTGGGACAACAGACATTGTGGAATACAGGGGTGAGGGAATTACTGAAAATAGGTGGACTAGAAAGACTACCTATTTGATAATGACACACTCAGTCCACTTTCCCTCAAGCAGCATAAAATTCTCATCTGAAGCAACAATCTCAGAGGCAGGACTTACAGATAACATTTGAAAATCTATAGTGACTTTCCAGTGAACAGGGATCCCTAGAGCTCAACACACTCACATGCACACACATACATGCATATATGTGCACACACAGAGTTCTCAGCTGAATGCTTTTCTCAAATACAGTGGATGGCTACACAATTCCATCATGATAGGAAGAAAATAGAAACTCAGAAGCAATACAAGGAGCAAGAAAAATATTCTTCATTTATATTTAAATGCTACTTAAATTATTATTGGAATCCAAGTCTCACTAACTAGAATACAGTCTTATAAAATGTTTCTCTGTATCTTGAAATTATTTGCTCCAAAGGTAAGAGTTCTGGGGATAGAACATGTTTTGAGATCTTTTTAAAAAGGGGTTAAGAGAGCAACAAGTTTATACTAGCTTGTGGTTTTAATACTAGCATTTTAAGATACATCAGTGGGTCTCAAACCTGACTGTTCATTAGGATCACTCGGGGAAGCTTTGAGAATATAGATTCCCAAATTGGGCCTGAGAGTTCTGTATTTTTTTAAAGCTCTCCTGGTGATTCCGATGGACAGGTTTGGGAAATCCCTGTTTTAAATAATGTGATAGTGGTTTGAGAGTAGGTAACAAAAGTTTACCAGACAAAAAAAAGAAAAATATTCTTTATTATTAGAGAGGTACAAAAGAATAAGAGTAGCCACAAAACCAGGAAGCTATAAAAAGGGAATGGAAACCAGTCAGGATAATTCTGCTACTTAAGACCCCATCTAGCCAATGGCTTATGTCCAAATTTGCCTGTCATTTCAGAAGCCCAATGATGCACAAATAGGAGGATAGAAGTCCAAGTTGGCCTGGATATAAAGTGAGATCATTTTTCAAAAATAACCAATAAAAGGGGGATTGGCTGAATTGCTTAGGTATTAGAGCACCTGGCTAACAAACTTGAAACTCTAAGTTCAAAAGCCTAATATTTGCTTGATGTTTCTTTCCTTTTTTTTTAATGCCAGTCCTAGGGCTTAAACTCAGGGCCTAGGCACTGTCCCAGGGTTTTTTTGCTCAAGGCTAGCACTCTACCACTTGAGCCACAATTTCACTTCTGGCTTTTTGATGGTTAATTGGATGTAAGAGTCTCACTAACTTTCCTGCCCAGGTTGGCTTCAAAATCATGATCCTCAGATCTCATCCTCCTGAGTAGCTAGGATTAGAGGTGCAAGCTACTGGCACTCATCTATATAGTTATTTTGAACTGTATAATACATCATCTTGACTATGGTCATCCTTCTGTAAGTCTCAAAACCTATTTATTTATTTGGTTGTGGGGCTTGAACTTGAGGCCTGACACAGTCCCTGAGCTCTTTTTTGCTCAAGGCTATAGCTCTTCCAGTTTGAGCCACAGGCCCACTTTCAGTTTTCTGATGATTAATTAGAAATAAGAGTCTCACAGACTTTCCTGCCCAAGCTGGCTTTGAACTGGGATTCTCAAGTCTCAGCCTCCTAAGTAGCTAGGATTATAGGCATGAGCCATCAGCTCCTGACTCAAAACCTATTTATCTATAATCTGTTTATACTACCCAAATTTATTTTGTTCATTTACTTGCATACTTTTCTAAAATACAGAAGGCACGGGATAGGAATGCTATACATGTGGTCCAATGCTGTATCCCATTTGCACAGAATGTGGTAATTCCACAACAAATATTTGTTGGTTATAGCAGCAATAGAGAGTGAATAGAGATACTAAGTCACACAAAGTAAACTCGAGAAGAGGCAAAGCTTACAGCTCGGTTTATAGAAAACATTAAGCAGAAGAGAATTCCAACCTCTTGGACTACTGACTTCATGTGGGCCATCGTTGTTTGTTTACTACATAAAAACAATTTGGCGGCTCACACCTAAAAGCCTAGCTACAGGAGGCTGAGATCTGAGGATTGGGGTCCAAAACCCGAGACTCTTATCTCCAATTAACCACCAGAAAACAAGAAGTGGAGATGTGTCTCAAAGTGATAGATTGCTGGGACAGCACCCCAGGTCCTGAGTTGAAGCCCCAGGAGTACCAAACAAATAAACAAACAAAAAATAATAACCTCTAGAGAACTAAGAAATCTTAATCTTTAAGGTCTCCATCAAGGTACCAAGGAAAAGGGGGAGAAGAGGGAGTGAATTAGAATGAGAAGATCCTGCCAAGCTTTACCCACAGCTTTACCTTGTCATTCTGTTAGGACTTAAAAATATTTTACTGCATGGATCCCTTCTACCCATTTTGAGGGGAAAAATCTATTAGATAATAATAATAATATCTTGGGATTTTCTCAAAGTATTTTTTTATACAAGAGAGCTAAAAGAATAGATCCTTTTGATTAGAGGAAGGGGCACTTTTTTTGAAGACCGGCAACGGGGCCAGCTGGGAACAATCACCGTTGTAGTTATCGTTAGTTCTGGCAGAATCAGTCTGTGTAGGTCAACCTGATTCCTTTCTTTTGCTTTATAAATTGAGTCAAAATAGTTCCTGCTGACCTAGGAGTGCTGGCTGCATGCCCAGAAGTGCCACCCCTGCAGGCACTGTGTAATGAGACAATCCGAAGGGCTGAGCTCAGCATAAGTAAAAGTTCAAGCTGGAACTTCACTTTTTAACACATTTGCAATATGAAAGCAAAATCACCAAGGGAACTGCAATAGAGTGACGTCATTCAAAGAACTGAAAAATCACTTTAGTCATTCAAAGATACAAGGTACATACATGAGGACAGCCTGGCCCAACTTGCCTGAAGTGTAAGCCTGGTAAACCCATGACAGTACATACAGATACAATTTTGTGAATTTCTTGGCTTTGGTTTATTGGCGTGGTTTTTTGAAGATGAACAAAGGTAAGATGTCCAAGCTTTGTGAGGAAAAAAAATGAAGTTTCTACATGTAAGGGATGAAATTTCATATAAAGAATGAGCAAGTGATAAACCTGCCCCCATTTCTTTTAGACAAGTATGAAGTTCAAGTCATTACCATGTCATTCTTTGATGTCATTCTGCAGGGTAATGGGGCTTGAATTCAGGACCTGGACACTATGATAATTTAGCTTTTTCTCTCAAGGCTAGTGCTCTGCCACTTGAGCCACAGCTCTACTTCCAGCTTCTTGCTGGTTAATTAGAGATAAAAGTCACAGACTTTCCTGCCTGGGCTGGATTTTAACAAAGATCCTCAGATCTTGGTTCTAAGTATCTGGGATTACAGACATGAGCCACAGGTAGGTGCCCAGCTGATGTTATCCTTTGATTTGTAATTTTCTAAACTTTTTGCTTGTGAAATCTCTCTTAAGACTTCATAAGCTTTACATAATATTTAAAGTATGTGTATTTGGGTCCTGGGATTAGAGTTCAGTGGTAGGGCATGTGCTTGACATATTTGAGATTTTTTGATTCAAACATCAGCACCATGAATAAGTAAATAATATAAATTATATTTATCTATTGGTAGTGCTTGGGTTCAAACCCAGGGCCTCCTGCATGGTAAATAAATGCTCTGCCACTGAATTGCAACTCTTGAAAATATGAAAGTTACCAAAGCTCAAAATTTCATGCTCATAGAAATATTTGTTATACTTTTGGCATATACCATGTAAATAAGCCCTTTTGACATATTGTTTAACAAAAACATTATTTGGGTAAAATTAAAAACACTATTTTGGAGTTCCTAGCACTTCTGGCATACTAGTAGATCCTCTTTTTTCAGATTAATATGGGAGTCCTCAAAAAATGAAGAAAGAGGGGCTGGGAATATGGCCTAGTGGCAAGAGTCCTTGCCTCGTATACATGAAGCCCTAGGTCTGATTCCTTAGCACCACATATATAGAAAAAGCCAGAAGTGGCGCTGTGGCTCAAGTGGCAGAGTGCTAGCCTTGAGCAAAAAGAAGTCAGGGACAGTGCTGAGGCCCTGAGTTCAAGCCCCAGGACTGGCCAAAAATAAAATAAATAAATAAAAATTTAAAAATACTTACAAAAAAATGAAGAAAGAGCTAAAGAGAGGACAAAAGATTCTGCAGTATATCTTAATTGAACAGTAAATTTGTAAGTCTGTCTTTATGTGTACATATTTTAAAAGTTCATAAGCATGCAAATTTAACAATGAATTTATCTTTCAGAAGTGTATAGATTAATGCTCTGTGTGGCTTGTCACTGGATTAAACACAAGTTCTCTAACAACTTATAGGTGGACTCCCCTAAAGTCTAACAACAACAAAAAAGGCCAGAAACAAAGATCACTTTTAGAAAGGATTAATGACACACTTTAGTGAAAAGTGGTATTTCTCAATTTTTTTTCTTTTCGTTATTATCTACCTAAGGAAAAAATACAATTAAAATTCTCCCTATAACTAAAGAGTAAAAATTTGTCAGATGACATCAAACTTTGGAGGCCACAAATCATTGCAGTATCTGATGCTTTCTGCTCTTTCCCACGGACTGAATTTCTGTGTACCTTTCCCCATCTCCCCCCACCACACACACACATGTATAACCCTCATTCCCTCAAGATTGGGATTGGGGCCTTTGGAAAATAATTAGGTCAGGAGGATGGAGGCCTCATAAGTAGAATTTGTGCTCTTATAAAAGGAGACATAGCTGGGCACCGGTAGCTCATGCCTGTAATGGTAGCTACTCAGGAGGCTGAGACCTGAGGATCACAATTCAAGGTCAAACCAGGTAAGAAAGTCCATGAAACTCATCCCCAACTAACCACAGGAAAAAAAAACCCAGAGGTGGAGCTGTGGCTTAAGTGGTAGAGCATTAGCATTGAGCAATAGTTGCTCAGGGACAGTGCCCAGACCCAGGATTCAAGCCCATGACTGGCAAAAAATAAAATAAAATACTAATAAAGGGAAACATGACTTTTCCCTGTCATGTGGCATAGGGTTTACTGGTCTGCATCTTGCTCTGCACCCCAAAGACTGGGAGAAATAAATATTCTTTAAATCACCCATCTAGAAAATTTGTTACAGCAGCTAAGACACCTCTCCAGAGCCAATTTTTGCACCCATGAGGTCATATGGCCCCTTTAAGAATGGGACACTTGACTGCTGGGACAGCAGGTGTGTGCCACCCGGTCTGGCAGTACTGTGGGGATGCGCGGAAGCTTTGACTACCCACCAGAAGCCACTGGCAAACAACTTCTCACTTGTGACAACTGAAATTGTCTCCAAACGTTGTCAAATGCCCACAAGATGCAACCATAGGCATAGGATGATTGAGGAGAAGCTGGCCATAGTGGGATGACTTCAGGGGAAGTGGATGGGCAAAGTAATTAGAAATTATGAGATTAAATGACAGAGGCATGGGGCTGGGGATATAGCCTAGTGCCAAGAGTGCCTGCCTCGGATACACGAGGCCCTAGGTTCGATTCCCCAGCACCACATATACAGAAAACGGCCAGAAGTGGCGCTGTGGCTCAAGTGGCAGAGTGCTAGCCTTGAGCGGGAAGAAGCCAGGGACAGTGCTCAGGCCCTGAGTTCAAGGCCCAGGACTGGCCAAAAATAAATAAATAAATAAATGACAGAGGCAGACAGCAAAACAATAAAGAATTCCTTTTCGTGTGTGTGTGTGTGTGTGTGTGTGTGTGTGTGTGTAAGGAGCTTGAACTCAGAGCCTGGGCACTGTTCCTTAGCTTTTTTTTTTTTTCTCAAGACTGGTGCTCTACCCCTTGAACCACAACTCCACTTCCAGATTTTTGCTAGCTAATTGGACATGAGGGTCTCACACCAACTTTCCTCTCTGTGCTGACTTTGAACCTCAATCCTCAGATCTCAGCCCCTTGAGTACCTAGGATTAGAGGTATAAACCACCAGTGCCCATCTGAAATTTCTTTGTTGGGTCCCTTTTATTGGGCCCCATTTCCTAGGCACTCACACTTGTGACAGTTGTTTAAAAGCCCTTGAAAACTCTGCTATATCTACAATTCCTTATTTCTGACTGCCGTGTAGTTGTGCAGCTCATTACAAAGTCTAGAACTCTACGACATACTCCTTCTAACCATTTGACTAATTGTCTTTGGGGGTAACATAATTTATGGAGATTCTTGCCTATATTTCCCTAAAATATTAACCCATTCGTTCATGAAAGATCAAAAGCCATGGGCAGCTCTTGATGGCCAATTAAAATCATCAGGCCATCAGGAAAAGAGTTGGTAGAAGACCTAGTCTCTGCTCAGTACCTAGTAGAAGAAATAAAGGGGATGTAGGCAGTCTTTGGGGTAAAGTACTGACTTTTCTGTGCTAGTACTGGTACTTGAACTCAGGACCTAGACACTATCTTTTAGATTTTTCACTATAGGTTGTTGCTCTACCACTTGAGCCACTGCTTCACTTCCAGCTTTTTGGTGATTGTTAGAGATAAGAATCTCATAGATTTCCCCATTCAGGCTGGTTTCAAATCATGATCCTCAGATTTTGATTTCTTGCCTGAGTATCTAGGATTACAGGCATGTGCCACCACTTCCAGGCTTAACTTAGTTTCTAAACTCACTAGTTGGTTGAGGGGCAAAAAGATGAAATTAGGTCTTGCTACTTCCTGAAGCTCATCTTTCTTTTCTCCTCCCTCTCTCCCCTCTTCCTTGCTTTGGCTTCTCTCCCTCCCTGCCCTTCTCTTCCTTTCCTCCCTTTGCTTTCTTTCCCATTCCCTTCCCTTCCCTTGTTTCAGAGGCAAGATACTTACAGAAAATGAGGCCCAGGTAACCTGAGCCAGGAATTCAGAGAATGCACCGTATTTGAGCATAGCCTCATTCAAAACACCTAGGCACTGCTTTATTTCTTTAATTAATTTACTTTTATGTTATTATAGAGGTCATGTACAGAGGGATTCCAATTGGCACTGTTTCTTAGCTTTAAGTGTCACACTCCTTCACTAAGCTGTTAAAGAGGAGCTCTTCCTCTGACCTTGCCTGCTTGCCAAGTGATTAGTACATTCTGGGAATAGGCTATCTTAAAGACACTTATCCTGGGAATAAAATACTTGTTAAAATTACTCCTTTGGGGTGACATTGATCATGATGCATTGTATTCATAAACTGCTTTGTTGAATGGCAACTCCTTTGTACAACTACTTACAGATAATAAAAATATATATTAAAATGACTCCTTTGATCAAGAGAAAAAAACATAGATCTTAAGGACATTTAGATCTATGTCACAAGAACATATTATGTAATGTGTTGAGCAGATGGGAGATCTCTGAACCAATTGATAATGTGAAAACAAAAGGTAATAGCAAGAATGATGGACTGTAGCAGGAGTCAGAACAAAGTGAAGCACTCATCTTAGGGTGACTTTAAGTTAAACCTCAGCCCACCTTAGTTCCCTGATGTTACAGTACTGAGTGACCCTTTTAACAGACGTGGTCAAACCCATGTCTGGGTGTATACTGGCCTTCCCTTTGTTTTCCTTTCTGATATACTTTTTTGGTCTATACATCAGTATGTTCTAAAATCCCTTTTTGCAGTACCCAAGGTCCTGATAGAGCCTCACAGTTTCTATATTTCTTGAGCTTATCCTTAGACAAAACAAGATAAGAAACCTAAGTGTACTATACTGGAAACTTCTGGAGATGGAAGTGACTAGGAAAATAAACAAGAAAACACAGGGAATGTCAGAGGGAATGCTGTGGAATAAAATAAAACAGGGAAAGAGGGATCCGGAAATGCCACTGATGAGCATCCTGCTCATGAGAGTGTGAGATTCTAAAGAAAGACCCTGGGAGGGTCTCATTGAGAAGGTGATGTTGGGCTAGCACCCATGGCTTATGCATATAATCCTAGCTACTCAGGAGGCTGGGATCTGGAGTTGGATCAAGACTCAAAGCCCCTGGGCTGGGAATGTGGCTTAGTGGTAGAGTGCTTGCCTAGCATGCATGAAGCCCTGGGTTTGATTCCTCAGTACCACATAACCAGAAAAGGCTGGATGTGGTGCTGTGGCTCAAGTGGTAAAGTCCTAGCCTTGAACAAAAGAAGCTCAGTGACAATACTCAGGCCATCCCTGAATTCAATCCCCAGGACTGGCAATAAATAAATAAATAAAGAGTCAAAGCCCAGCCTGGGAAGAAAAGTCTATGTGGTTCTTATTTGTAATTAACTGCTAAAAGTCTGGAAGTGTCTGAAGTGGTAAAGTCTAGCTTTGAGTTAAAAAGCTAAGAGACAGGGCTGGGAATATGGCCTAGTGGCAAGAGTGCTTGCTTGCCTCCTATACATGAAACTCACGGTTCGATTCCCCAGCACCACATATATGGAAAACGGCCAGAAGGGACGCTGTGGCTCAGGTGGCAGAGTGCTAGCCTTGAGCGGGAAGAAGCCAGGGATGGTGCTCAGGCCCTGAATCCAAGGCCCAGGACTGGCCAAAAAAAAAAAAAAAAAAAAAAAAAAAAGCTAAGGGACAATGCTCAGGCCTAGTACCAGCACAAAAACCTGGAGCAAAAACCTACAAAAACCTGTGGGAGGGAGAAGAGAGTCTCCTCTGTGTTTGGAAGCATGGCAGTTTGTAAACACTAGTTTCTAGAGGTTATTAACTATGCTATGCTAGGAAACTTTATCTCCATAAACATCTCTTTGCATTGTCCCCAGTTGGATTCTGGGTAAGGTATGTTAGACTCAATTGCCAAAAATCCAGCACTTTTTAGTGAAAGCATTTTTAATGCTTCACCCCTTCTAATCCTCATTAATTCTTTAAGGCTTAGGGCTTTCCCCCCCCCCCCCCCCTTTGTAAGGCAGGCTCTCCAACTTCAGATCCTCCTTTCTCAGCCTCCCGAGTGCTGGAATTGCAGGCACACACTACCATCCCAGCTTGCTAGTGCTCAGTTTTTATATAATTTGGTATAATGTCTGCTTAGTAGATTTTTGCTTCAATTCTCACTCAACTTATTTTTTATTATTCTTTTTGCCCTGCTAGGAATCAAAGCCAGGACCTCATATGTGTTAGTTAAGAGCTTTACCACTAAGCCCAGCCCTTTTCCCTTCTTATAGTCAGTCTAGGAGAAGAGAATTGGAGTCTACCTCCCATCACCTTAAGTAAAACCAGTAAGAAAACCTAGGTTAAAGACTTAAGAAATGCCACTCCCAAGGGCAGAAACCACCACTAAAATTGCCAACTGCTACTGAACGGTTTTCCCAATACAAACCCTTAGGCAAAGGTCATTCCTCCAAAGATCACTCATTTAGAGATCTGGGGACTGATCTCATTATTACTGCATTTTTCCTAGCTCTGTGTCTGCAGTTGTACCGGTCCCCTCACTCTTTCTCTACTCTGATCAAGCCTGCTACAGCTTGAGGATCTTTACAATTATGTTACTCATCCATAATTGTTTCTGAACTAGCACTGTCAAATAATGAACTTCTCTCTGAATACCAATGAGATTCACAAGCAAGTAAATTGAGATGTTCTTAGGTGGCTAATTATATTAAAAGATTTAGTCAGGCTGGGTGCCCTTTCTCCTATAATCCTAGCCTCTCAGGAGGTGGAAATCTGATGATCAGGGTTCAAAGCCAGTCCAGGCAGGAGAGCCTGGGAGAAAACTCCAATTAACCAGCTGAAAACTGGAAATGGTGGGGAGCTATGGCTCAAAGTGGTAGTGTTAGGCTTGAGCAAAAAAGCTCAGGGACAGCACCCAGGCCTTGAGTTCAAGCCACAAATAATTTTTTATTTTATTTTTTTGCCAGTCTTGGGGCTTGGACCCAGGGCCTGAGCATAGTCCCTGCCTTCTTTTTGCTCAAGGCTGGCACTCTTACCACTTGAGCCACAGTGCCACTTATGGCTTTTTCTATCTATGTGGTGCTGCAGAACCCAGGGCTTCATGCATGCTAGGCAAGCACTCTACCACTAGGCATATTCCCAGCCCACAAATAAATTTTTAGTCAGGTGTAGGTGGCTCACCCTTGTAATCCTAGCAGGTGGAGGCTGAGATGAGAAAATCTCTATTTGAAGACAGCCTGGGAAGGAATGTCCATGAGAGGAGACTCATCTCCAAAAAGCCAAAATTGGGAGTGTGGCTTAAGTGGGAGAGTACCAGCTTCAAGTGAAAGAGCAAGAGGCTGAGTTCTAGGCCCAGTATTCACAGGGAAAATAAATACAGGCTGGGGAGAAACGCACTTTGGATGATAAGGCATGAGGTCTACTGGACCTCATGTGCCTGATCAGTTTGAGTTCTTTTAGTTGCTATGGAGACAAACCTGTAGGCAGAGTTGGGCACTGGTGGCTCATGCCTGTAATACTAGCTACTCAGTAGACACATCTGAGGATCATGGTTCAAAGCTAGCCAAGGCAGGCTTGCTTTTGCTCACTTTGTAATAAATTACCAAAATACTCAGAAGCCATGTAAGTGGTAAGAGTGCCAGCCAATCTCAGGAATAACAGGCCCTGAGAACTGGCTTCAAGCCCCAGAACTGGCAAAAATAAAACCAGGCAACCGGAACCTTTTTTGGGGTCATACTGGCCTTTGGCCCTGAGTGCTTCTTTCTTCCCTAAAGCCAAGTCTTAACAAAAGAACAAAGGGAATCCCTTATTTCCTTTTTTTTCCTGGTTTGGCTTTAAAGCAGGTGAGAACTAGATGACAAAAGATAACATAAGGTCCACTTGTTCAATACACCTTTATTCCTTTAGTTCAACAACCTCTATATACAGTTAAGTCTCAAAGGAACCTGCTAAGAATATTTTCTGGAAATCAGCAGGCCCTTTTAAAACCCCAGGGAAAAACCAGTCCAGAAGACACTAATTAGATTTGGAAATAGAACCACCTATTACTGACAAGAAACTTGGAATTTCTAATAAAGGAAAATCCTTCCTGTACTTAACTCATTGGGAAACAGCATAGTCTACTACAAGACATGATACAAATAGAAAATAGAATGTGGTGGCAAGTTTGGCGGATGACCTAACTGTGGAATCCAAAAATTTTGAGGGTAATTTGATGAAGGATGAGAAACAAAGCTAGATTGGAAACCACAAATAGTTTTCTTAGTAGCCTTAAATGTATAGATCAGTTGTTCCAAGATGGTTTGACTAGAACAAGCAAAGTCTAAGCCCCTCCCCTCACTGTCAAACGATTACAGGAATTTTAAATGTAGATTAAAATTTCGTAAACTCAAATGTCAGCACTAGCTTACCATCCACACATCTACTGTTAAGCTTACAAATATTAAGGTTCATAATTCCTATTCACCTCATTCAGATTCTATCAGCTTCATATCATCTTAGATGACTACACTAACACCCTTTCATGAATTTCTGAAAATATGGAGACTTGGGCAATTTTATTCAGGTTAAGCTAGTTTTCTTAAAGGAACCATGTAACAAGTTTATCTAATTTTGAAAATGGCATTTGGAAAGCTTTCAGAAGCAGCAATTGAATCACTTTTTCAATATAGGCTAACTTTAGTGCTTTTCTACATGATCCAATCTTAGCATGTTCTCACACCACAAATTTCAGAGCCAAATCCAATCTTTTTCGTGCTTGTCAAACTCCTCAAACCCCAGCCACTTTATCTAACACCTTCCCAATACAGCTGCAGGCTCCAGCACATGCACCAAACAAATCTACAGGCCTAACTTCAGTGATCCTCTTTTCAAGAATTTATTTCACCTATTAAACCACATAGCAATGTTTTAAATACTGGCATATTCCCTAATAAAATAAAGCAAAGACAGAAAAAAGTTTATCTTAGGAGAAACAAGAAACACCATCACTTTAGACTTCAAACATTATTGCACTCCCATAATTTGACAAAGCAGTCATGAAATAATCTGCAAACTAGTTCTAACAGACAAATAACACCTTTAAGCAGACATGACTGTCCTAAATTGTTTATTAGGTAAGAATTGTACAAACATTACTTTTATTATTAGCGGTAACGGTGGAGCTGGAGAGTATTGCGCCGTCTCCACGCTGCTCGGCGAGAACCACCGATAGTATGGTGGAACTTGTGGCCCTTTCCAAGGCCACGACTCTTGCGGCCTGCAGAGGTCAGCCCACGCATTTCTCTGTGCTTGTGGACTGGTTTGGTGATCCACTGGGTGTCAGGATTTCTTCTGATGGCCTTGTGGAATGGATCAATGAGGATAACCTCAAAGAATTTGTATGTAGAATCTTCACCAACCCAGTAAGAATTCAGGACTCTCAGAGCTCCACAGTGACGCCCAGCCCTCTCCTGGAATGAGAAAAGCCTAAGATCAGCCTCTTACATGGCTCACAGCAGCAAATTAAAAGTTAATTCTTTACCTCTCTAGGTTAAGAGATTTAAGCTATTCACTTATTTTTAAAGTCAATTTAAAATGTCTTTTTTGGTGGTACCAAAAGCCTCACACCTTCTAGTCAAGCATTGTACCCACTTAACTACTCCTAACCTTATCACTTTTCTATCACAGCTAAAGCCAACAAAACTCTCTACCCAGGTCGTAGGATTAAAAAATTTTAGCTTGTAGAAGGAAGCAGCAAAATTTGCTTTATTAATCCCCACAAGAGAGAACAGCTGAGTTTACTAACCCCCCAAACTCAATGAATGAGTACATTGGTAAATAAATGCCATGTTTGGGAAATTTGTGTTAAGACAACTTTACCTCCCCTTAAAAGCTTAGGTTCCCCCCTCAAGTTTATTAATCACAAAATAACTTTTTGGTGTATTATACAAACTCAGATTAGTTGACCACCAAGATTCTGCCATCAACTACTGTTATGCCACCCCTATGAGCCCCACCATATACACAAGACTTCTGCTAGGTACAGAAGAGGTGCTCAATCTTCACCATCCACCACTAATAGGTAGTTTACAACAGCCAGGCCAAATCATTTACCTCAGCAACAGACTGAAGGCTACGAGCAAACTTGAGCTGGTTAACACCATGATGGACAGGCTTGCCATAAGTCGCACCTTTAGGAACCGGGCGTTTGCGGCCACCTCGGCGCACCCGAATCCTGTATATGACGTAACCTATACATTGAAAAAATAGGTTAGGAGACTCATTCAAAGTTTTTTACATTGATTACACTGGGACCTTATCTTGTATTAGCTTAGGTGCAAACATGAGACATGCTGTTGGTATTTCAGACAGTGTTGTGTTAACTTACTAATTACAGGAACTGTTTTACCAAAGCACTAAGAGACGACCCCGGTGCACAACATTCCAGAATCCACACAGAAACCACACACCTTGCTTGGCTTTGTATCCCAGGCGGCGCGCCTTATCTGGCCGGGTGGGGCGGGGCGCCCGGTGCAGGGCTGAGAGCTGGCGGTACTGCCAGCAGCGGACTCTCAGAAGAAAACGCATCACATCTGACTGCTTCTTCCTCCATAGCTCCTGGATGTACTTGTAGGCACCCATCTCGGCTTACCTTGGAGATAAAGGCGGGTTTTCAATTATAGCAATGGCGGGAATAAAGGAGGCGTTAAAACATGGGAGTCGTCTGCAGACTTTGCCCGTCCATCTTGGTTGGTTTCCACCAGCCACAAGGAAACCGCTGGTAATAAAAATGGCTCTGCACCAACTGCAGGGGACAGCGCACCCAGCACCCCCCACGGTCCCCCGGAAAGCCGCGTCGTCACCTCTGCTACCCCGGCGTGCAGCAGCCCCGGGAAGCGCTCAGCAGACCTGCCGGCAGGCGATCGGGCCTGATGTGGGCACCGAGGGGGTGGGTGGTGGCGGCCAGCGGCGTGTCACCGAGATGTCGCCGCCACCATGGGGAAAAATGCTGATGGAGCCGCCGGGGTGAATCCGCTCTCCAAGAACAGGCACTTATTCCACCCAGCCAGACGGCCTCACGCTAGGTCACTTCAGGCCAAACCTCCCATCCCTCAGCCTCAGCCCCAGGCCCGCTTCAGGCTCGGGGCCCAGCACCAATTCTCGCCGCCATCACGTCTTTCCCCAACCCACTCACGGGCAATGCCTCGCCACACTGTCGCCGCCCCCATCCTGACCAGACCCCCGCTATACAGAACGAGGAAAAAGCTACTAGAACACAGGGTCTCCAAGCACGGATGGCTGGGAAGAAAGGAGATTAACGACGGATAGAGTAGCAAAGAAAACAGCCCTACCTACCTGATGGCTGCCGCCAGACGGAAAGGAAGAGACCTCTCTCCCACAATTCCTTTTGGGCCCCTCCTCTTCTTTCCGGTGGAACGCTGTGGCCGCCCACGGCCTCATGGGACTTGTAGTTCCCGCAGCGAGTCCAGTGGGTGGAGCTAAATCAGGATTGGGCGCAGCCTCCGGTTGTCCCGCCCCTTGCACTGCAGGATTGAGCTTGAGAGACCCCGACTGGCAGAGGGTGGTAAACGGTGCTGGAGATGCCTTCAGCCCTGCTGGTGATTCCCGGCTAATTGGGCAGTTTCCTTCACTCCGCTGCCCGGCGGAGGAGAGCTGGAGGCGGGCTCTAAAGCTGGGGACTGCGGAGCTCGGTGGAGCCGCCGTCTTGTAGGTTGCTGGAGCGGTAGGTTTGCTTCTTAGACCTGCGGGGTCCTCCGGAGGAACTGGCCGCCTCTGCCTCCCCCGGGGCGGGCGTCCAGGTCCTGGCTGTACCTTTCCCCGGCCCCCGGGAAGGCGAATGTAGAGAGGGCGCCTCGCTGCTTCGTCCCCTGGGTTGGTTGCAAGCCCCGGCTCCAGGGCCGGGATACTATCCCTTAAGAGGGTGCCGGCGGCCGGGCGCCTGTCATCCCCAGGCTTTTCCCGTGTATGGATGTTATTTGACAACGTCAGAACTGCAGTTTGTTTTTTTTCCAGAAAAGCAACACACAGATTTGCCAAGACGTGCTTGGCAGGAGCGACTATCTATATCGGGAAGAAAAGCAGAGAAAAATGCTGGCATTTTGCATTACGTTGTTTAATTGAGAAACCGTTTGCTGGCATTTTTTTTCTATCTCTGATATATCTGTATCTATATATAATATTTATATTTTATACAATTGTGTGGCTTTATTTCCCTTCCAGTTCCTGCTTGAAAATTATATTTACACCAAAAACCAGCGCATTTCCGTATTTCCTTTTAAGTTTTGATTATAGAAAAAAGAAAACTCCACAGCTGTTCCATTGTAAGAGTCCTCACCTGCTCTTTGATTCAACAAATATTTATACCTGCCTAAGATGCCCCAGGCGCTGACCAGTAACTGTTGGGGGTGCAGCAGCGAATGAGGCAGAAATTCTAGCCTTCTTGGAAGCAAATCCAAACAGCAAGCAGGCAGTGTTTGTGTTAAGTGATAAATGCTAAGGAACTACAGAGATGGGTTGAAGGGGTAGAGATTGCTGGGGTGAAGTTTGCATCATCAACGTTTTCCCGAAGTGACCGACCTTGCCCTCGGTGCTGCACCTCCCGCCGAGGCACAGACCTATCTGGGTGGACTTCACCGGACTGAAGGGGGTTGGAGGGTGCTGCTTCCCAAATCACTGCCCTCCTAGTTCCCCTTTGAGCACACTTGGTGGACGGTGCAGTTTTGGACGGAATGTTCAGGGTAAGTTTTCACAAGGAGGTAACTTTTCAGAGTAGACTTCAGGCCCTGAAGTGTTGTGCAGTTCTAGAGCTTGTGTTCAGCAGCTAGGAAGCCTTGGGGTCAATCCTCAGCAGCAAGCAAACAAATCCCAAACCTCCGGACTGTGAACTGGGCTTGAGAGGAGCCAGAAAGCTGATCTGGCAGAGGGAAAAGGGAAACAGCTCAACCATAAAAGAAAGGAGGGATGAATTACCTCAAAAAGGAAAGGGCCTTGGGATTTCAAACTACCTGAGACTGGAAACCCTCTGAGTGACTCTGGCTTACATTTTACAAAGCTACTTTGAGGCTAAAGGGGAAAAAGTGGAAGCAGGGTGTATTGATTTCCTATTATCACTATAACAAATCGCAGCAAATTTCCTGGCTTGATACAGCACACATTATTGACTTGGGGTTTGTAGATTAGAAATTTCATTAGGTTAAAAATCAAGATCTTAATTTATTTACACCTGCAGAATCTCTTGTGTGGTAAAATAGGTTCCTTACAGTTTAAGGGGATTAGGAGTATCTTTGAAAGACCAGGAGAAGCCACTTGAATTGTGGCAGAGGGATGTCAGAGCACCTGGATGCATTTCAAAGGTTTATTGGTGGATTGGATATGGGGTGTAAGATAAATGAGCTGAGGATGACTACCAAGTGTGATGAATTGGAGGGGTGGGGAAGATGACTCAGCAATGTGAATAATCACTGCTAACTTACATGTTTTTTGGGGTTTTTTTTTTTTTTCTCAGCAGTTTAACAGAAGTTGTATTTGTTTTCTAATTGGTTCCAAGGATTCCTAAGGATAGGCAGTATTTCTGATTTTTCCCCTTAGTTTGTACCTCATGCCTAGTAAATGTTCATTAAATGAATAAAAGACTACTAAGCTAGAATTTGTTACATTTTACAATGTGAAACATTTGCAAAAACCCTTTGGTTATATACCCAAAATATGTTTATAAGAGTGAAAAATTATTAAATAGCACAGTGTAGTACATTATTATGTAATGTAACACAGTATTACATAATATCTACGCAGATAACATATTGTAGAAATTCTACCCACCTGGTGTTATTATTTTTCATTTTTAACTTTCCTTTTTGGCAACATTGATGTTTGAAAGCAGGACTTGGATCTTGCTAGGCAGGTGCTCCACCACTTGAGACATGCGTTATTGCTTTAATTATTTTACAGATAAGGTCTTTTGATTTTTCACCTAGGCCAACCAAGAACATTAATCATCAGTCCTCCTGATCTCTGCCTATGTAGCTGGGATTACAAGGAGGTTCCTGATGCTATTTCTTATGGAAAGTTGGTAACATCTTCCCTGATGTTAACAGTGTTTCAGTATTTTTCTAGTTGCATAGATATTTGTGTTTTAGGGGAATATGGCCTAGTGGTAGAGCGCTTGCCTTGTATACATGAATCCATGGGTTCGATTCCTCAGCACCAAATATATAGAAAAAGCCAAAAGTGGCGTGGTGGCTCAAGTGGTAGAGTGCTAGCCTTGAGCAAAAAGAAGCCAGGAACAGTGCTGAGGCCCTGAGTTCAAGCCTCAGGACTGGCCAAAAAAAAATTAATGTGTTTTACTTATAAAAACAGAATGAGGTCTGGGAATATAGTTTAGCGGTAGAGTAGTTCAAGTAGTAGAGAGCACTAAACTTGAGCATAAGAAGCTCTGGGACAGTGCCCTAGGCCCTGAATTCAAGCCTCAGGACTGGCAAAAAAAAAAAAAAAGAAAAAGAGTCCCTTATGCAGAAGAACAGAAACTAAGAAGTTTAGGGGAGCAATTTTGATGGCTCTTCAAAAAGGTTGAGAAGCTGTTTTCCACAGAAGAGGGCCAAATTGTGTGTGTATTCTCTAGCAACATATTGATAAGCCTGGGAAGAAAAGCATATAGACATTTAAGACTGCGTTGATTTGGGCACTAGTGGCTCATACTTGTAATCCTAGCTACTCAGGAGGCTTGAGATCTGAGGATCTCTATTAGATGACAGCCTGAGAAGGAAAGTCCATAACATTCCAATTAACCATCAGAAAACAGGAAGTGGCTCTGTAGCTCAAGTGGTAGAGCGCTAGCCTTGAGATGAAGAGCTCAGGGACAAGGCCTAGGCCCAGAGCTCAAGCCCCATGACCAACAACAAAAAGACTACGCTGGACCTTGCCTACTAAAGGCATGTTTTCAACTCAGTTATGGCAGATAGGGGCTTACCACTAGGTCACATTCCCAGCCCTCAGACTGATTTTTTTGTCCATCAGTTTAAAGGTAAGGACTATAACAAGCAGCTTTAAATAATGATTTTCAGATTAACCTTAGTGTTTATGCATGTTCTGGATAAGCAGTTTCACTATCAGGGCATTTCAGTGTTGCAAGAAACCTAAGTTAGACCATTCATCTACTCTGAAGTCTTTCCAAACCCTTGAAACTAGATTAAGTAATGAGGTATAACCACTCCAGGATTTGTTCATGTGATTCATTGCCAGTATTTGGAAGAAAATGTTGTACATTCATTGTGCTTATTAAATATAATCATGCTATGAAATACATTCTAGAACTAAGAATTCAGTAGTTTCGTGTGCAAATTTGAATATATCTAAGCCTAAGAACCACTTATGTATAATGTGAAATTCCTGGTTTAGGGATCATACATAGAGAACAAAATGTTGTATGTATATTGTAATATTCAGGGTATTACTTTAGATACAATTTTTAAAAGGTCATGCATTTTTGCATATCAATAAATCACATTTATTCCCATGTAGACAAATGTATGTATTTTTTTTGGGCGGGGGGAGAGCTTAACTCGGGCATGGGTACTGTCCTTGAGTTCCTTTATGCTCAGGGCTAGTGCTCTGCCACTTCAGCCATAATGCCATTTCTAGCTTTTTTGTGTGTTTAATTGGAGATAAGTCTCACGGACTTTCTTGCTTGGGCTGGCTTCGGACCATGATCCTCAGATCTCAACCTCCTCAGTAGAATTACAGGTGTGAGCCACCAGCGCCTGGCCCAAATCTTATTTCTGTAGTTGTTCTGACTGCAAGGAGTAAGACGAGCCATCTCTGTAGCCAGGGTGACTTAATGGTGTTCACTTGGAGGTAAGAAGAGAACTGAGAGAAAGAAATGGCAAAGAACAGTGGGACGTGGGAATGCTTATTTGTTTTTGTCCAAGACTAGGACTTGAACTTAGTATCTGATGATTTCACTTTTTGGCTGGTGCTTTACCACCTGAGTCATGCCTACAACCCCATTGGAGTATTTTATCATGTTATTTTGTTGTAGTTTAATGAGCCCTTTAAAAAATTTCTTCTGACACTTTTCCTTCTGAAAACCAAGCAGTTTGAGGAAAGTTGAATAAAGCATCACGGAATTTTGCTCTTCCTCGGGTACCTTAGGAAGCTCAGGGAGATGAATCTCCCTTTTTTCAAGTTGAAATTCTCAGTCATCTTTCTATTATCTATTCTTCCTGAAAAAGAGCAATGACTAAGAACACATATGATCACCAAATCCAGTCTTTCACTCCCTTGGAAAAAGGCTGAAGGAGGTGTTAATAGCATTAATGTTTCTATTAAAAAAATCAGATCCAACCCAGATGCCAGGATGCTAGTGATTCAGGCCTGTAATCCTAGCTGCTCAGGAGGCTTAGATCTCAGGATCTAGATTTAAAGTCAAGGCACTGTAGAGCACTAGTCTTGAGTGAAAAAGGTAAGGGACAGTACCTAGGATCTGAGTTCAAGCTCCAGTACCAGCATAAAAAAAAACAATCAGGTAGGGCTGGGAATATGGCCTAGTGGCAAGAGTGCTTGCCTCCTACACTTGAAGCTCTAGGTTCGATTCCCCAGCACCACATATATGGAAAACAGCCAGAAGGGGCGCTGTGGCTCAGGTGGCAGAGTGCTAGCCTTGAGCGGGAAGAAGCCAGGGACAGTGCTCAGGCCCTGAGTCCAGGCCCAGGACCGGCCCAAAAAAAAAAATCAGGTGTATTCTCTACTCCCAAAGTCTTACCTTAATACCTTCTCAAGGTTTTACTTAAGGTGAGTTTGTATGCATGTATGGAAATTGTCATAACATCCACCCTGTACAATTAATGTATGCTAGTAAAATTCTTTTACTTAAATGTTTAACCCCTAGGCCCCGAAATATTGCCAAATAGGCAGTCTCTTTCATGATTAGTTAAGATTCAATTTCATTTAGGTTCCTCCCTCCGCCCCCCCGCCCCCCGCCCCGCAATGCTGGTACTGAGGCTTCAACTTAGAGCCTCTCTTCTATGGCTTTTTCCACTGAAGGCTGTTTTGAGCCACGACTCCACTTTTCATTAATTAGAGATAAGAGTATCATGGACTTTTCTGAGTGGGCTAGCTTTGAGCTACAGTCCTCAGATCTCAGCCTCTTTAGTAGCTAGAATTATAGATATTAGTGACCAGCATCTTGCCCTATTATGTTCTTACAGACAATCAGTATTGAACTATTCTTACCAAGGGTTATTATCTTTTTAATGGTGAACATATCTATGTGCTCTTAAATCTAGATGATCTCTGAAGATATGTAAACTCAACCCTAAGGGAATATTCAAACATATCTCTGTAAACATTGATGATTTAATTTCATCTTTAAAAGAAAAAGGCTGCTTTCAGCAGTGTAGAATTTGAGAGTCTTTTATTCTCTTCACAGTGATATTTGAGAGAAGATGGGAAAGGGCTGCAAGGTTGTGGTTTGTGGATTGTTATCTGTGGGGAAAACAGCAATTTTGGAGCAGCTCCTTTATGGAAATCACACCATTGGTAAGGTTGTTTTTCTTGAGTTTCTCTCTAAATTCTGGTATTGTTGGTCATGAGATGAACTGAAGCAGGGTGATGGTAAAGAAATGAGGTGTGGGGCTGGGAATATGGCCTAGTGGTAAAGTGCTTGTCTCATATACATGAAGCCCTGGGTTCAATTCCTCAGCACCACGTATATATAAAAAGCTGGAAGTGGCGCTGTGGCTCAAGTGGCAGAGTGCTAGCCTTGAGCAAAAAGAAGCCAGGGACAGTGCTCAGGCCCTGAGTTCAAGCCCCAGGACTGGCAAAAAAAAAAAAAAAGAAAAGAAAAGAAAGAAAGAAATGAGGTGTAAGAGAGAAGGTAGAGGGGGCTGGGAATTTGGCCTAGTGGTAAAGTGCTCACCTCATATACATGAAGCCCTGGGTTTGATTCCTCACTACCACATATATAGAAAAAGCCAGAAGTGGTGCTGTGGCTCAAGAGGTAGAGTGCTCAACACATAAAGGTCAAAAATTGACCTCTCAGTGGAATACAATAACTCAAAATCTATGTATGTACGTTCATATAAGACTACTGTCGACATATTGTCTAATATCGACATTGCATTTAAAGCCCTAGGCGAATTTTCTTGGGCGCAGCCACGTGGCTACTGTATATGTTCTTGATACATTGTATATTGTATATATGTCTACCTGACCTAGCGAAGGGAAAGAAAAACAGGGTGTAAGATATCACAAAAAATGTACACACTCCCCTACTATGTAACTGTACCCTTTTTGCAAAACACCCTGTCCAAAAAATTTGTGCTCAATTAATAAATAAATTATAAAAAAAAAAAACAAAAACCTTTTTCCCCCTGATTGCTACTAGAGAAGACTTCTGACTTACAAGTAATATTACTACTGCCAGTTCCTTCCTTCAAGAGCATGCTTTCTAATATAAGTACCTTCCTATTAGTGAAACCACTGGAAAAATGCACATTCTTAGAAAGCTAAAAGAAAAAGAGGATCTCCCAAAACAGAATGCCTGTGTCTACCTCAATCTACAATTCTGCCAAATAAAACAAAATCAAGGAATCAGGAAATGGTTGGCCATGCTGAAAAGGAACATGACCCTGTCATTTAAAATAGAATGATACAGGGAGTGACACAAGTTTATAATCCCAGTTCCTGGGAAGTAGAGGCAGAAGAATCTCAAATTTGAGACCAGCCTAGACCCAATTTCCCCCCCCCCAAAAAAAAAATTCCTCTTTCAGGCAACATTAAAAGTGTACTATTGGATTGGATAAAGTGAATTAATTCCCATCTCTACCCAGAGCCCCTGATTTTCAGCCAATATATTACAATAACATTATTCTGGAATTTCATCTTTTTATATATACTACACACATTTTTAAAACTTGATATGACTGTTGTTTAAAGGAGCTAGTAACTACAATGGTAAAACACTCAATATTCTGGGACTTCAGAGATAAATCTTTGTTTCTTAAGGACATTGGGAAGGGGTGGGATGAGAAAATGAGATTTTCGGTGCTGACTCTACTGTTATGACTCTCCTCTTCTTCACTAGACCTCAATAAAGTATTACTTTTTGTAAAAATAAATAAATAAAATAAAGAGAAAAAAAAGAGGTAGAGTGCTAGCCTTGAGCAAAAAGAAGCCAGAGACAGTGCTCAGGGCCTGAGTTCAAGCCCCAAAACTGGCAAAAAAAAAAAAGAGAGAGAGAGAGAGAGAGAGAGAGAGAGAGAGAGAGAGAGAGAGAGAGAGAAGGTAGAAACTAGGAAACATTTCTTTGTGATCAAAATCACATAAGTTTTATTTATTTATTTATTTATTTTTGGCCAGTCCTGGGCCTTGGACTCGGGCTGAGCACCGTCCCTGGCTTCTTTTTGCTCAAGGCTATTACTCTGCCACTTGACCCACAGCGCCCCTTCTGGCCATTTTCTGTATATGTGGTGCTGGGGAATCGAACCCAGGGCCTCATGTATACGAGGCAAGCACTCTTGCCACTAGGCCATAGCCCCAGCCCCCAAATCACATAAGTTTGTATAATAATAGAATTAATTTCCTGAAGGCCTAATTGATGACAGGATGTCACAGACTCCTATACATATCATTAAGTTTTTGAGTAATTTTCCTTACCAAATATGCAAACTTAGGTTGATCAAAGCAAAGCTTGTCATGATAAAATCTATATATCATTAGATCATTATTCCTTTTAGCTTAATAGTTAATATTTATGGAGGTTTTAATACTTGTGGACATTTTTTTTTTTTTTGGCCAGTCCAAGGGCTTGAACTCAGGGCCTGAGCACTGTCCCTGGCTTCTTTTTTGCTCAGAGCTAGCACTCTACCATTTTGAGCCTCAGTGCCACTGCTGGTTTTCTGGTAGTTAATTGGAGATGCGAGCCTCATGGACTTTCCTACCCTGGATGGCTTTGAACTGTCTTTTGAACTGCGATAGTCAGATCTCAGTCTCTTGAGTAGCTAGGATTACAGGTGTGAGCCACCAATGTTCCCTGGGTTATCAGCACAGTTCATTGTTTAGGAGAATTACAACCAAAGTTTTCAAAAAAGTATAATGTCGGTGGCTTATGCCTGCAATCCTAGCTACTCAGGAGACTGAAATCTGAGGATCTCCATTCAAAGCCAGCCCAGGCAGAAAAGTCTGTGAGACTCTTAGCTCCAATAAACTACTCAGAAAAAGCCAGGAGTGGTGCTGTGGTTCAAGTGGTAGAGTGCTAGCCTTAAGCACAAAGAGGTTCAGGGATAGTGCCCAGGCCCTGAGTTCAAGCCTCAGGAGCAGAAAAAAAACAAACCCCAAATCCCAAAATGTATAATGTTATATGTATTATATATACTATATACAAAATATTATGTACATGTTATATATTATAATGTATCATTATATATTATAATTATAATATATGTATATTATAAATGTATATACAGCATATAATACATTATATATGTTATATATATATTTGATGTGTGATACTAATCCATAGAATTTTACTTCTGTATGTACCTCATTTAAAATACAATTCTTTTTTTCAGTATTGAGGATTGAGCCCAAGGCCCTGTGCAGGCTATCTAGTCAATTGTTGTACCACTTGAATCATGCCCCTAGCTCCTAAAACTCAAAATTTAAATATAAAACTGGTTATGGGAGCCATACCATATTTCTCTGCTCTGTTCATTAAAAATTAGAGTATTTTTCTCTTATACCTAGATCAACAAAAGATTATTGAATATTTGCTCTGATTCCTTTCTAGCTGGGTGTTGTAACGTACACCTGTAATCTCAGTACTGAGGAAGCTGAAGCAGGAGGATTAAGGTTCAAGGCCAGTCTTGGCTACAATAACAAGACTCTGTCTCAAAAAACAAACATGAATCCCCCTACTCCCCAGAAGAGAATAGTTCTTTTCACTCAAGGAATTTATAGACCTATCAGGGACAAACCCTGCACAAATGGAACACGTAGTAGGTAAAATGAAATTTTAAAAGATCCCATGCAAGAAAGGAACTGAAATTGGGATGTTAGTTATGAGATCATTCATTCATCAGATATTTAAGAGCTTTCTATGTATATAAATCTGTTCTCAAAGATACAAAGATAGAAACCCATCTGAGCTCTCAAGATATTTACACTGCCATTGGAATGGATAGATATGGGAAGATTAAATGATGGAACACTATATTACCTGTACAGAGCCCAGTAGGGACAGAAAGAGAAGCAGGTGTTCCAAGGGTAAGCAGAGTTTTCCGGGTGCTTGATGTGCTATAGCAGTAGCTCAGGTGGAGACGGGGCCATGCACTGGAAGGAGGCAGCAGTGAGTGGAGCGGTGTTCAAGTTGTTCAAGTGCTAGGTTGTAGAGTGGCAATTTGTGTTAACTTTCTCACTTTTTTGTGGTTGTTCAAGAACTCTACAGACTGCCCAGTGGCCTGCGATGAAGGGAGGAAGCGAGATGGAGGGAAGAGAACTATGAGTAGTTTGAGAGGGACTTTCACATGAAATTGCCTGGTGGGTACTTGGAAATTGAAGACCTAATGCTCCATCTTAGAATGGGCTTAAGTGATCCTGAAATTCTACAGAAAACGGAGTTCATGTTCTGGCTTGATGGAGAAATAAAGGAGGCTATTTTATTTTTGAATCTACTTTTTTTGGTTTTTCTTTTTGGTTGATTGTGAGGCTTGAACTTGGGTTGGGGCCTAGGCACTGTCCCAGATCACTTTTGCTCCAGGCTAGTGCTCTTATCACTTCGAGCCCACAGCTAAAACCATTTCTGGTTTTCTGGTAGTTAATTGGAAATAACAGTCTCATGGACTTTCCTTCCCAGGCTGGCTTTGAACCAAGATCCTGAGATCTCTGGTTTCTGAGTAGCTAGGATTACAGTGATTACAAGCTAGAATTACAAACCACCAGTGCCCAACCCGAAGCTACTTTTAATATCAGCTTTTAGCTGTTCAATGTAGGTATGGAGTCCCTTGATTCTTGAACTTGTGAAAAAAAAAAAAGTAATTTTCACTGCCAAATTTTAATACTTTAAGGGTTTTTTTGCACTGCTCTTTTTTCATGCTATTTTATTTTTTTAATTAAATTTTATTGACAAGGTGTTTTGCAAAGGGGGTACTGTTACATAATAAGGCAGTGAATATATTTCTTGTGATATCTTACACCCTCATTTTTCTTTCCCTTCCCTAGATCAGATAGGCATATATACAATATCCAGTGTACCAAAATCATATACAGTAACCACATAGGGTATGCCACAAGAATACTTTTAGATTTATAGTTTTGGTTGTTTTTTATAATGAAACAAGGGCTTGGCTAAATGCTGAGTGCTATACTACTTACCTACATTCCTAACCCCAGAAGAAATATTTTTAGAAACCACTTTGTTAATTTACTATGAACAAACACCTTTCATTTTCCAGTAGAAATATGAGTGATTGTATATATGATAGGTAGGAAAGCTAGAGAGCTAGTGTCTAAAGGACAAGCAGGTAGTAGGCTGTTTGCTGGTTTATCTGAAAGGAGTGAATTGTTTTTAAATCTGAGGAATGGAAGACTGTGAGACGATGGAGGATGTGTACATGGCTTCTGTGGAGACAGATCGGGGCGTCAAGGAGCAGTTGCACCTCTATGACACCAGAGGCTTGCAGGATGGGGTGGAGCTGCCAAAACATTACTTTTCCTTCGCTGATGGCTTTGTCCTAGTGTACAGTGTGAATAACCTTGAATCCTTTCAAAGAGTAGAGCTTCTGAAGAAAGAAATCGATAAGTTCAAGGACAAAAAAGAGGTAAGTGGTCAAGTCCAACACACCAAGTGTGAATTAGAACACTGTAATGTAGACTGTGGGGGTACTTTACACACTTAAAAACTTGTAAATTGTATTCTTGGTATCTGTAATGTTGTCTTAGCCCAGAGCATACAGGATCTACTGAGTTCTTTTAGGACCAGCACTGACTTTCTAACTTTCCTTATTTTATCGTGTCTAAATTGGATTTTAATGATTTCATTTTGTTTTTGAGGCCACCATTTCCTGAAGCTTCTTATAATCTCCCTGGATAAACAAGATTCTTGTCTTTGGCCTCACCAAAAAAACCAGAAAGCAAGTTAGCAAGTAATTAAGGGCTTCTATTTAATATCCTACCTGTAATATGCCTTACTGTGGTCTGTAATGGCTTATATGACCTAGCTAGTACCTTTTCATCTTATCACTGGTGTCCTTTCACCTGACAGGTTTTCTGTTTTGTTTTGTTTTTTTTCTGCAAAGAATTTTGTACTGTAAGTTCCCTGTCTGAAATTCCCACATGCCAGCCCATGTTTTGCGGGTTATGTGTCTGACTTGCCACCTATGTAGCTATAGAGGGCAGTGGTTAACAGCCTGGTATATTCTTTTAGGTTAGATTTTAAAGTTTTCTTTATTTTTGTATTAAACATCTTGAGATTATTATAGGTTTTATGTACAGCCTTTTAATATTTTCATCTACTTGGTTTATTTATTTTTGGCAGTATTGGGGATTGAACTCAGGGTTTCACCCTTGCTATGCAGGTGTTCTGTTACTTGAGTCATGTCCCTAGACTTTATTTTTCAGGTAAGATCTTGAGTTTTTGCCCATGTCAGCCTTGAACCATGATCCTTCTACCTGTTTCCAGTGTAGCTGGGATTACAAGCCTGTGCCACCATGGCTTTTGAGTGTTTATTTTCTTGTAAAGGCTGGGCTTCACTGTGTGGTCCAAGCTGGTCTCAAAATCTGAGCTCATCAGATTTTCCTGCCTTAGGCTTTTAAGTAGCTAGGACCCCAGGTATATGCCACCACATCCTCAAGTCTTTTCTTTTCTTTCTTTCTTTTTTTTTTTTTTGCCAGTCCTGGGCCTTGAACTCAGGGCCTGAGCACTGTCCCTGGCTTTTTGCTCAAGGCTAGCTAGCACTCTGCCACTTGAGCCACAGCGCCACTTCTGGCCATTTTCTATATATGTGGTGCTGAGGAATGGAACCTAGGGCTTCATGTATACAAGGCAAGCACTCTTGCCACTAGTCCATATTCCCAGCCCAAGTCTTTTCTTTTTTGTGCTAGATCTGAGGCTTGAACTGAGGGGCTGGACACTGTCCTTCAGCTTTTGTGCTCAGGGGTAGCCCTCTACCACTTGAGCCATGCTCTACTTCCAGCTTTTTGGCAGTTAATTGGAGATGAGTCAATCTTCACTGCCTGGGCTGGCTTTGAACTGTGATCCTGAGAGCTCAGCCTCTTGAGAAGCTAGGATGAGAGGTGTGAGCCACCAGTGTCCAGCTCATGTCATCTTGAGAAATAAAACAGAGATCCTTTACACATTTTCTTCCCAGTGCCACCATCTCAAGAGTATATATTATATAGCATATAGCTTGTAGTATATTATAATCAAGGTATTTCCAAGGATACAGGCAAGATACAGAACTTCCCAAGATCCTTCATGTTAACCTTTTATAGCTACTCACTTCCTTCCTGTCTCCTTCCTTCCTTAATCCTCAGAAACACTAGTCTGTTTTCCATTTCTATAATGTTGCTACTTCAAGTGTATTTATCAGCCAAGCATGGTGGTTTACCCCAGTAATCTCAGCACTTGGGAGGCCAAGACTGGAGGGTCTTAAATTCAAGGCCAGCCTGTGCAACATAGAGATCTAAAAAAAAAAGTCATACAATATTTCCATTCAGCCTAATTCTCAGAAGTCATCCAAATAATTGCATATACCAGTAGTTTATTCTTATTTTGCTGCTGAGTGGTGCTGGTACTCCATGGTATATATGTACCAGACTCCAGCCATTGGCCTGTTGAAGAATATTTCAGTTGTTGAACACTTACATACTTTTTGAACAGATCATTAACAGGGTTCAAACTTGAAATGATTAAAATGGCAAGGAATAAAAGCTGTCCACTTTCTTGTGCTTGCCACTTTTAAACAGGTATATGCTATTTTTAAGGTAGGGTGTCACTATGAATCTCAGGCTGGCCTCAAGCTCATGATCCTCCTGACTCAGACTCTTGAATGCTGGGATTACAGGTATTTCACCATACCTGGCTACTACAACTATTTTCTTGAAAATCCTTCAGATTCCCCGTCCCCCAAACTGAAATAACTCAGCAAAAGCTTATGTACTTGCTACCTTACGTCTTGGCTTTCTCAGCCCTTGTCAGTTTCCTTATCTGTAAAATTAAGGTAGTGATACCTTTCTTTGATGGTTATTATAGGGCTTTAAGAGCCTATTTAGCTGGCACTGGTGGTTCAGCCTGTACTCATAGCTACTCAGGAAGTTGAGATACAAGTGCTTATTGAGCAACTACTGTGTGCTAGGCATAGTTCTAGATGCAGAGGATTCCACAGGGAACAGAACCCCAGTTCCCATGGTGGGGAGGGGGGAACTGGGAGGAGAAACAGCGGAAGTGAAGAGTGAAGCTGTAAGGAAGAGTAGAGCAGTGTTGGTAATGAGGGCACCATATTCTTTGCAGGGCAGTCCGAGAAGGTAGTTGTGAAGGAAGTGAGGAGCTAGTACCAGGATCTGAGGCTCTGTGTAGGAGGCAGATAGGGAGCTAGGAAAGTGAGTCAGAGCAGTGAGGGCAACACTGGCTTTTACTTTTAGTGAGACCAGAGCCATTGGTTTGGGGCAAGGGGCAAGATAGGGCTTAAGTTGCATTTCTTTTTTGCCAGTCCTGAGCCTTGGACTCAGGGCCTGAGCACTGTCCCTGGCTTCTTTTTTGCTCAAAGCTAGCACTCTGCCACTTGAGCCACAGCGCCACTTCTGGCCGTTTTCTATATATGTGGTGCTGAGGAATAGAACCCAGGGTTTCATGTATACGAGGCAAGCACTCTTGCCACTCACTAGGCCATTTTCCCAGCCCCTGCATTTATTTTTTAAAGAACTGAATAAAACTATGTATGATTGGAGGTGTGGCACAGGTGGTAGAGCACCAGCCAATGAGGAAAAGCAAGCACCAGATAGCAAGTTATGATTCCAGTCTGAGACCAAAGAAGTATAGTGTATTTACATTGCACAAAGTCATTAAGACTGCTGTAAACCCTGGTTCCCACTCACGTTGCTAAACACCAAGGTCCTATACCTAGGGATGAGGGCACAGCTATGCTGCAGGTGCCCAGTATGCGTGAAGCTCTGGGTCAGTGCCCAACACATACTGTTCCTCAAACATGCTTAATAGTTTATTTTTTAGGGAATTATCTATGCTATTTAGGGGGAGGAATCCTTTTGCTTTATATAAGTACAAGCAAATAGCAATATTTTTTCTTTAAAAAAAAAAGCCACCCTTTCTTAGAGGTCTCATACACTACCTCCTATTTTTTTTTCTATATTAGGACTTTTTCTTTAACATAACTGATTATGTGATTTTCACCGTGGATATAGATTTATCATGTTTATCTAGTTGGGAATTGATGAATACTTTGGGTTATTTTCCCTCACTGCTATTATGAATTGTTACAGTGAGCAATCTCAATTATTTTGTATGTGATAGGGTGTGATTATAGAATCAGTCATAAATGAGGTTTTTGAGTTGAATGGTAAATTGCTAAACTACCTTCCATGGATTGGTATGAAATTGCCAGTTTATGGTCTTGACAAAGTGGTTTTATGAAAACTCTGCAGAGGCACCTTTTTCGACAAGTATGGTCCTCTGTTCCTGTTGTGGCTACATATGTGAAAACCTGGGTACTGTCTCCCTTCTCCCCCAGGCTTCCCCACTTGTGCCTGCTGGGTTCAGGTCACCTCAGGCATTGTGCTGAGTAGTAAGCATACCAAGTTGAAATGGGCGCTTGGCTTGTACTTGGTGTATTTCCTGTTGGCCCATATTCAGCAATATTTAGCAGACAAAACCCTTTAAGGATTGGCAATGACATGGATACGTGTGGAACTTAGGATTCTAGGGATATAGAGCTCGGTTCTAAGTTGTCTTTATTTTGAATTACTATATTGCAAATCTTTCAAATATCCAGCATAGCCAAACTGCTATCACTATCTTAAACTGCTATCCTAGACATCAATTTCTGTCTGTCTTCCATTCATGCTTGAGTTGAGTGACTTTTCCTGTTAAGTCTTGATAGTCAGCAACTGGCACTTCACTAGGGGAAAGGAGTGAGGTGAAACCTTCCTATCATCTCAGTCACATCTGAAGATCACGCTAATGAAGCAGGTTGTTACATGGAAATGTTCCTTACCCATTTGGCCTGGACACTAATGCTTGTAATCTTTCAACCTGTTTTCTTTCAGGTAGCCATTGTTGTATTAGGAAACAAACTTGACCTTTCTGAGCAGAGGCAAGTGGACGCTGAAGTGGCACAGCAGTGGGCAAAAAGTGAGAAAGTAAGACTGTGGGAAGTGACTGTGACCGACCGGAAAACTCTGATTGAGCCATTCACTTTACTAGCCAGTAAGCTCTCCCAGCCCCAGAGCAAATCCAGCTTCCCTTTGCCTGGAAGGAAAAACAAAGGGAACTCTAGCTCTGAGAACTAAAAATCAAACTCCACAGCTGCTTGTGAATAGTGATCCCCATTAAGTGCATAAACTTGGTACGTAAGATGCTTTTGTAAAATTGGCCCTTCATGTTTACCTTTGGTCCTTAGGGAACCCTAAGGAAATAATTTAATAGGCTGTAATTAAAATATTGGTGTAAGTTTATTATTATTGCCTGATAGATTAGCACCCTACTCCTTGAGCCACAGCGCCACTTCTGGCTTATTCTGTTTATGTAGTACAGAAGAATCAAAACCGGGGCTTCATGCATGTCAGACAAGCACTCTACCACTAAGCCACATTCCCAGCCTTATATTCTCATTCTTGCTTGAAGCCTTTTTTACTTATGTTGTACTTGTCAAAATGGTAAAATAAATTTGGAAAGCATCCAAATAGCCCCTAGGTAAGCCCCAGCCTGTCCAGAAGTTACTCTCACTGAATGTAGTTGTATGCATATAAGCCATGTCAATATTCAGGATTCTAAAACATGACGTTTTTAATACATCCAAGTTGGAGCAATGACACTACAAACTTTGGATAAGCTACTTTCTTACCTTATGGATATTTTGCTGAGTATAGCAAAAGTCATGTTTTAGTTTTGCTCTGATCTTGTTTAACATGACTTGTATTAGTAGGTGTGGAAGTTTAAGTTTCAGCCAGACCTTCATTGGCAAATCCAAACCACCATAGGGTCTTTCTTTTGAAAATGGCTAATCATGCGCAGTAAAATAACCAGACTACCCAGGGTCTTAGCCTGTACTGGGGTTTGGACTCAAGGCCTTCTTGCCCAAAGCTGGAGCTCTTCCACTTGAATCACACCTCCATGGACCTCTGGTTTTTTGCCAGTTTATTGGAGATCGGAGTCTCATGGATTTTTCTGTTTGAGCTTCCTGAATGGCTAGGATTACAGGAATGAGCCACAGGTGCACAGCTTGTACTGTGGTTTTAAGAAGATTCTGGCAAGAGGTGAGCAGTGAGGTTAATTGTATTTAGCGGTTTGACAGCTTTACAACTTGTTTAAGAAGTAGGTGCCAGTTACAGTGATCCAGGTATGTGACCTAAGTACCTAAGAGGACAAGACAGGAGGATCTGGAGTTTAAGATCAACTTTTGCTATGCTGTGAAACCTGATTTTTAAAGAATAAAGTAGGAAACTGTTTGATTACAGCTATGAATCAAGGAGTTTAAAAGTACTAAACAAAAACAGCCATTATCAAAGGACATGTTACATCAAGTCAACTGTAACATCTTAAATGAATTTTTGTTTGTGTGGGGGTGGTACTGAGGTTTGAACTCAGGGCCTGACATTTGCTAGGTGGTACTCTACTGCTAGAAGGCATGCCTCCAAGCCAAGAATTATTACATATAAAAGATAATACAATTGCTGCTGTTTTAAAGTCTTTTATATTTCTCATCAGACTTTTTTTTTTTTTTTTTGCCAGTCCTGGGGCTTGGACTCAGGGCCTGAGCCCTGTCCCTGGCTTCTTTTTGCTCAAGGATAGCACTCTGCCACTTGAGCCACAGCGCCACTTCTGGCCATTTTCTGGTTGCTGGGGAATTGAACCCAGGGCCTCATGTATACGACGAGGCAAGTACTCTTGCCACTAGGCCATATCCCCAGCCCTCATCACACATTTTTAAAGCCAAAATGTTATCAGCTCTTTTTTTCCTTACATGTTTTACATAGACCCCTTGTGGTTTGCTTTTTTCCTACTATGTTAATACCCATCTATTACCAAGTTCTTTAAAATACTATAAATGAACATATGTGCACTTGGGTGAATTTCTCTGAAGAAAATGGACAGAAGAACTGCCCTGAGGTGGCTCCCTAACTTACCTGTGGGAACTTATTTCTTAAGTCTTGTTTCTACCACAGCATCTGCAAATTGGAAAATCCTTGTAAGAAGATGCAGGAAGGTGATTGGATTAGTGTCCCAAGAGGGCTGTTTTCCCCTCTCCACCAAGTAAAGACACAGCGGGGGCAGGAGGCATGTTGCTATGGTAGAGAACTTGCCTTGAAAGCAGGAAGACCTGGGTTCTAACTCCATACTGCCAGAAACAGACACAGGTGAAGGAAGCCTCTCACCACATACTGAATCTGCAACACCTTGAACTTAGCCCCCCCCCCCTTGATGTAATACATTTTTATTTAAAAGAAGATAAAGCCCACAGGAGTTTGTCTTTGAAACAAGATGGCTTAGACCATGTAGCCTTTTCTAAGACCTCCAGTTCTCACAATAGATGACACCTACTCATTATTTAAAGCATCAAGTTGCTTCAAAAACAAGCTGCAACCAACAGGCAGAAGAAAACAAGAACACAGAGTCAGGTTGTTTTTAATGTTGTTTATTAGCACAGTAACAAATGCAGACATAAGAAGTCTACAACATAGAACCAATCCACTGAGTGACTCCTATTCCACGCCTTACAGTTTAACAGCTTAAGGTATTTCACTACAGGATTTCCAAGTTGATTCAAATCTCTAAAGTAGATTTGCCTATAAAATAAAATACATTAACTTCATTTCCTACATGGTGTCTTATAGCCACATATCCATTATATATATAAAATATATATAATGAGATGACAGTCTCTAAAAACTGTTAAATATCAATGTTCCCTTCCAAGAAGGGAAAGCAGATTTTACATAAATGGCTGTGTATAACCTGTACAAAATTATGTTTTAAAATTAAGACTACAAGCAACCGAGCCCAAATATCTAAATGTGCATTCTTTTCTGTACTGCGTATCAGCTAATATTGTGGAACTAGTGACGGTTTTTAAAAGTTGCTATTACCAATTTCGCCTACTGTAGCAAGATACCTTAAGTTACAACAAAATCTTAGGAAATAAGACTGAATAATATCTGTTATAGAAATACCCTACTCTTTACCAACTCCCACCCTCCCCCATCCCTTCAAAATCATAAGCAGCTCTCTTCTGTGACAGACAAATAATGTACGAACTGTGAAAACCCAGTTTATGTAGCGTATCTCTTGGTCCACTGTCTGGCCATTCTGTCATGTTCTGCTCTGTTGGTCATATACTGAGTGGCAATACTTCCTACCAAAGGGTCGGCTGCAAGAAAAAAATATAAATTACTTTGGACAAAGCAAAAGGACATTTTTTAAGCTACAACAAACTGGACTGCTTCAGTAGAAATGTACACAAAAGCAATTGTGATTAAACCAGTCTTTGAAACACCACTTTGCTATCCTGGGTGTTTATTCTTCTGAAAGTCACATGAAATGTAACAAGGGGGTGATAAGATTATCCTAGCAAAATGAGAGGAGCATCTGGCTTTATTCTCTTACTCCATTTCTCTCCCCTACATAACACCCAACTGTTCATGTTGAGGCCAAGCTGGGTAGGGAGGGCCTGGAATGGTCAAGGCAGCAGAGCACCATTAACATGCACTCTGTTCACATGACGGGGAATGTTGGCAAGTGATCGCAGCTGTAATGGAACACTATTTTCTTCTAGGAAAAAAAAACCTACAAAATAAAAATCTGTGCCCCCAGTTGGTGAAAGTACAATCTCAAATATTGTGGTTTGAGCAGAAAAATAAATTTTAATAGTCAAAAACAAAATCACAGTTCAGTACTAAGTATTTATTAGTAGAAGAAAAATGTATAAAACTGAGCATGTGATCCGGCAGCTCTGCTCTACGAGCCCACAGGCACAGGAGGGAAATACTACAAGGTGAAAAATCTAACATAAAAACCTCAGGTAAACAGACACAGCTAAGCTTTCAATTCAAAATATGTGTTCTGGGGCTGGGGATATAGCCTAGTGGCAAGAGTGCCTGCCTCGGATACACGAGGCCCTAGGTTCGATTCCCCAGCACCACATATACAGAAAACGGCCAGAAGCGGCGCTGTGGCTCAAGTGGCAGAGTGCTAGCCTTGAGCGGGAAGAAGCCAGGGACAGTGCTCAGGCCCTGAGTCCAAGGCCCAGGACTGGCCAAAAAAAAAAAAAAAAATATGTGTTCCATACCCCTAACCCGTGAAGCTGCTACATTTTTTCAGCTAGTAGACTGAACCGCTCAGAAACTTAGAAAACTTGTAGGAAAACAAAACAAGAACAATCAATCTTACCAGGATTACAGTCTGTAAGAAGTGAGCAGATAGAAAGGAGGACTTTAGAAATGGTTAGTGCTGGACTCCAGTTATCTTTGAGTATGTCCAAGCAAATAACTCCTTGACTGTTAATATTACAGTGATAGATTCTTGTCCGAAATGTCACCTACAAGAATAAGGCAGTGTCAACATGATTCAAACATTTTACCAAGATGAGATAGGGAAGGCTGGTATGATAGTTTAGAAAGTGTTCACTGACACCAATCTGAGGGACTGTCACTCTCTCATTTTCAAGTACTATCCCACTGACAGAAGCAAAGGAGGTTCCGTACTTAAGTCATCCTTAGCCATTTTAATACTTTTAAAAAATATTACCATTTCCAAGTTTCAATGGTTGTTTGCTGACCTCTTGTGTTAGCTGGTAGTAATGCACTGCTTCAAAGTAAGTTTCAGAGTCAAATACTGAGAACCAAAAATCACCCTGCTCATTAAAAAATAGCAAACTAGGCACTGGTGTCTTGTACCTGAAATCCTAACTACTTGGGTTGCTGAAGTCAGGAATTCTGAGGTTCAAGGCTAGCCTCAGCCCCAAACCCATGAGATTCCATTTAAACCACTAGCTGGGCAAAGGTGACATGTGCCTGTCATCCCAGCTACAGGGGAGGCTGAGATGGGAGAGGATATTGATTCTAGATAAGCCTGGGCAACAAAAGTTCTCAAGATACCATCGCAACAGAAAAGGATGCCGGCCTGCCATGTATGGTGGTTACGGGAAGCATAAACAGGTCTAAACACTGCAAAGAAGTGATCCTATTGAAAATAAGAAAGGCAAAAAAGAGATCAAGTAGTAGAGTGCCTGCCTAATAAGCAGGAGGTCTTAAGATTCAAACCTTCTCAGTGCTGCCTCCCCAAAGGCAAATTATGTTTTTTTGGGTCAGTTGTGGAGCTACGACCTGGGTGCTGTCCCTGAGCTCTTCAGCTCAAAGCAAGCGCTCTACCACTTGAGTCACAGTACCACTTTTGGTTTCTGGTGGTTAATTAGAGATAAAGAGTCTCATGGACTTTCCTGCTCAGGCTGGCTTTGAACCTCAGTCCTCAGATCTCAGCCTTCTGAATAGCCAGGATTATAGGTGTGAGCCACCAACGCCCGGCATGCAAATGATTTTTATAATACTATACAAAATTAAGAAATGTCTTCTGACCATACATTAGATCCAGACATTTTATCTGATCGAATGACAGACTTAGGAAGATGGGAGTTATCCCCAGGCGAGGAAGCAATAGTGGCAAGACTTATTTTGACTGCCACATTTTTTTTTCTTTTGCCAGTCCTGGGGCTTGGACTCCAGGCCTGAGCACTGTCCCTGGCTTCTTTTTGCTCAGGGCTAGCACTCTATCACGTGAGCCACAGCGTCACTTCCGGCTTTTTCTGTATATGTGGTGCTGAGGAATCAAACCCAGGGAGGGTGTCATGCATGCTAGGCAAGTCCACAAATTCCCTGTAAACTTTACTGATTTTTTTTTTTTAAAGGACGGGGGGAGGGATGTGTAATTCTTATTGTCATGATGATAGCTAGCAGCTCTCAGGCTGCTGGTGGGTGGTGAGAGGCCGTGGTCTGTGCACTCCCTGTCTATACTAGTGATGGAAGGAATGGAACCTGAGAAAAAAGGTAACAGTGAGGACATTCTGGTTATCTAGTGTTTCAGTACATAGATAATGTGACACAAATTCAAGCTGTCAGAAGCTTTTGTCCAGCAGGATGAAAACCGTGGATTAATACTCATTTGCTAACATGGTTACTTCTAAGTAGTACAGTTTTAAGCACTCACATCCTAGAAATGGTCTTTGCCAATGAAGCAAAGTCAAGCTAAGGACTCAGTTCCGTACTCATATACATTAATACCTAACACGGGAATAAGCTGAAGTTTTAACAGCCTCAATAGTCCGTGCACAGGTGTGTATAAGCTTGAGCAGAAGTAGCTTTCTCACCTTTGGAGGCTTGAAGGGGTACTCTGGTGTGAAAGTGATGTCCAGGAAGAAGACACCGCCTTCATACACAGACCCCGGAGGCCCTAAAATGGTCGACCTCCATTCATAGATGTTGTCGCCTTTGGGACCAGCACTGCAAAACAACAAAACAGAAGGTAAGTCAATGGTGGTGCTTTTTTTTTTTTTTTTAAATCAAGCTATGAATACAGAGGGGTTACAGTTACATAAGGTAGTGAATACATTTTTTGTCATACTTGTTACTGTTACCCCCCTTCCTCGTTTTTCTCCCACCTTCCCTCCTCCAATTTTACCCTCCCCCCTCGGCTTTCATCATCTTTGTATTTTTTTTTTACCTTCCCAATGATGGATATCATCATTCTAATCTACAATGCTTATGAACTATATGAATATTAACAATAAAATAATTCCTTCCAGGTCGGGTGATATGTATTTCTTTCCTTTCGCTTAGTATATAATCGGTTCCCTCTTTTTCTCTCATTTCTTTCCTCTTCCCAAAGTCCCTGAGTTGCTTAGTTCACTTTCATCAATGTCCACTTCAGCTGTTGGGACCCCTCTACTGTATTTTTTTTCACCCGACTCACTGTGCCCTCTTCCCAGCTTCCCTCAGATGTGCACATGTATACACCATATGTGAGGTAGAGAATATAGGGTCCTTTACTATAAGCAGTGGTGACACTTTTTAAAAAGGAGAGAACATTACTTCTTTCCATTCCCTTTCTTTTTTTTTCAGTCCTGGGATTTGAACTCAGGGCCTGGGGACTGTCCCTGGCTTCTCTTTGCTCAAGGCTAGCACTCTACCACCTGAGCTACAGCGCGCCACTTCTGGCCGTTTTCTATATATGTGGTGCACAGGAATTGAACCCAAGGCTTCATGTATACAAGGCAAGCACTCTTGCCACTAGGCCATATTCCCAGCCCTCCATTCCCTTCTTGATGCCGAAGTGAACAGACCCACCAGCCTTCAGATAAACTGGACGATAAAAACAATGTTAAATTGATGAATAAGAAAATGCAATAATTTAAAAAATACATCTTAAAATACAGAAGCTACATTAGTGACAAATGACAGTCCTCCCCGCCCCCCAGCTACATCATTCCTATGACCATTTAAGTACCCAAAGTTTCCATTCTGAACTACCTCTTCATTTTCCCCCTATTACTGGGGATTGGACCCAGCATGGTAGGCAAGGTTCCACCATATACCCCCCACACCCAGCTTCTTCCTTGCGCTTTGTCTCCATAATCTTACTTAAACACAATCTAATAGACTGCTACTGCTCTTTGCATTATAAACTGAAGGGTGGGAGGAGGGCAATGACAAAGATCTAACTGTGTAAATTATTATTATTACTAGTAATTTATGGGCACACTCTCTTACACTAGGTTTTTTAGGTATCCAGGGAGTAGTAATTTCCTATTAAGACTAATCAAGTGGTCAAATATGTGCCAATGTTTAGGATGACATACAATTTTGTTGTTGTTGTGGGGCTTGAACTCAGGGCCTGGGCACTGTCTCTGTCTTTTGTCCCAAGGCCAGCATACTCACTCTACTCTGAGCCACAGTTCCACTTCCAGTTTCCTGGTTATTAAGTGGAGATAAGAGTCTCATGGACTTTGCTGCCTGGGTTGACTTCAAACCAGGATCCTCAGATCTCAGCCTCCTGAGGAGCTAGGCTTATAGGCATGAGCCTATAATAAACCAACACCTGACCACACACAATTTTTTTTTGTTTGTTTGTTTTTGGCCAGTCCTGGGCCTTGGACTCAGGGCCTGAGCACTATCCCTTGCTTCCTTTTGCTCAAGGCTAGCACTCTGCCACTTGAGCCACAGCGCCACTTCTGGTCGTTTTCTGTATATGTGGTGCTGGGGAATCGAACCCAGGGCCTCATGTATACAAGGCAAGCACTCTTGCCACTAGGCCATATCCCCAGCCCAACCTGTTGTTTCTTGGTCCTCTACTTGCACTGTCTTTGCAAGGCATCCTAGATCTCAGTACAGAACTCACATGATTTGGATAAATGTCAGTTAAAGCTAGCGTTTACAACATTAGGGAAGGGCCAGGAGGGTCTCCCAAGACCCTTTCAAGGAGCCTACACAAAGTCAACTATATTTATGAAACTAAAGCATGCTTTACCATTTTTACCCCCGTTTTCTCACAACTGTGATACAGGGTTTACTGAAGCTGCATCAGATGTGCTGTGCAAAAGGCTGAATGCAGAAGCAGAGATGCAAGCCCAGCTGTTTTCTATTAAGCCAGACAGTAAAGCAATTTGCAAATACATAAAACAGTGCTACTCTTTGAAGTTTTTTTTAGATTTAAAAAGTAGCTGCTTTCATTAAAATGATGTTATGTTTTTATTTTAAAATCATAGCTATTTTAATGCTTAATTTTGTTAAGCATTTATTTTAAATACAGTAAAAGTCCAATTATTAAACATATAATCAAAAGCTCCCGAATCTGAAATAAATTAGTAGTGTATCCAATGGAAGGGATGATCAAGATGCATTGTACTCATAAACTGGCATGCTGAACTGAAACCCTTTTATGTAAATAATTCGAAATAATAAAAAGGGAAAAAAGTATAAGTAAGTCGGACACTGGTGTTCATTCCTGTAATCCTAGCTATTAAAGAGGTTGAGCTCTGAGGATCAATAGCTCAGGCAATTATCTCCAATTAACAACTAACAAGCAGGAATTAGAGATATTTGTTATGCAGCAATAAATAAATGCTCCACCTTTGGAGTGCAGACTCATCACAAACAACTTGATACACAGATTACCCCTTATCCAAAAATGTTGGGAACTAGAAACATTTTGCATTTCACATTTTTGGGGATTTGGGAATATTTGCATATACCTAATGAGCTATCTAAACACAACTCACTTAATGTTTCCTATATACTTTCTACACATAGCCTGAATTTTTAGTGCTCCTGCAGCTGACAGCCATTTCACATGAATTCAGGCGTGGAATTTCCACTTAAGGTGTCTGCTGTGTGAATTAAATTTTGGAGTTTTAGATTATATCCCTACTCAACCTATTACCATATCTTGGGTGAAAATTTAAAATAATCACATGTAGGCTGGGGATATAGCCTAGTGGCAAGAGTGCCTGCCTCGGATACACGAGGCCCTAGGTTCGATTCCCCAGCACCACATATACAGAAAACGGCCGGAAGCGGCGCTGTGGCTCGGGTGGCAGAGTGCTAGCCTTGAGCGGGAGGAGGCCAGGGACAGTGCTCAGGCCCTGGGTCCAAGGCCCAGGACTGGCCAAAAAAAAAAAAAAAAAGTATAAAATAATCACATGTAGGTTACGTTTATAACTGTTCCCACTCCCAATTAAACAACCATCAGTGACTATGAAGGGGTTGATACCCTGTAGCCCTTGTCAAATTAGATGAAATTGGGAGGCTGAGTGAGGTGGCACAAACTTGTAATCCTAGCTGCTTGGGAGGTGGTAAACTTTTATTCAGTAATAACAAAGTATGGCTCAAGTGGTAGAACTTCCGCTTTGAGTGAAAAAGCCAAGTGATATTATGGCCCAAGACCAGCCAGAGCATCAAAGTCCTCGAGACTCCATTTCAACCAATGACTGGAATTGGTGATATGTGCATGTTACCCAGGCTTATATGGGAAGTACATGGCTGGGTATCATGGCTTGTGCCTCTCATCCTCAGTGACCTGGGGAAACACAAATTGAAAATTGCAACTAAGGCTGAGCCTGGGCATAAAGCAAGATCGCACTTTGCAAATAACCAATGAGGCATGGCTCAAGGAAAAGAGTATTTGCCAAGAAAGTACAAGGCCCCCAAGTATTTGGGGGGGAAAAAATCCAGGTTTGGGACCTGTGATAAAAGCTTCTACTGGAAGTTAATTTGAACACTGGGAAATATCTAGAATGAATGGGCATTATATAGTCTCACTGCTTCCTCCCTCCCCCCTCCCCCACCTCCCGCCTTAGTTCAGGTGTTCTTTCTTTTCTTAACCTCTTTCTACTATGCTCTCAGACAGGAGCAGAGATAACTTGGCTGAGATGCAAATCATGCCCAAGTGTAAATCAAAGGGTTCAAGATTACTCCAGCAGTAGGATGCAAATATACTTTCAAAAGGCAAGTGACCAGACTGCCCAACCAGGAGACCTTTCCACCAAAAAGGGGTGCTCTTCCTCTCTTTTCAAATGCAGCAATGCCTACTGTCAGAAGCTATTCGCCTAAATAATCAAGACAGCTCTGCAAAATGAAGCTCAAAATCATTTATCCAGATACCAGTGAAATCAAGTTGGAATTCAATTCTCCACAATATATGTTTGTTCTGACCTCATACCTGCATGTCTAAATACCATTCCAAGAATATAAGCAGATAGAAAAACACCAAACTTTGATAGTAGAAATATATATAATTTTCTGTGGGTTTTTTTTTTTTTGGTCATAAATCTTGATTTTCTCCAATCTTTCCCTAAACAGACTCAGGAAGCTCAGCGATGTGTTTGTGTAAAGTCATAAAGTTTAAAGTCAGTTCTGGCCAAGCCAATCCTGGTCTTCTACCTGCTCCTTCCCCTATATACCCAGAGGCTTAGAAAGAAAAGCTTGTGATGTGCTAAAGGATGTTTATTTGTTTTGTATTTCTGGCTTCTTCAAGAGAGTTTGGCCAGAAACCCCAGGCCAGGTTGGCCTCTCACTCCATCCTGTCTCACAGCTATGTACCACCAGGCCTGTGGCTTTAAAATTTCTTAAAACGAAAAAACAAAAAAAAGACTTTGTACAAATGAGCAAGTTGAAAATCACACACACAGTACACATAGAACTCAGTGTAGTGGAGATTTCAGTACAAATACGACAAGCCCAAAATGTTCCAAATCCCTGCCTTAATGAAAACCAAAGACTGCATCATTTCAATTCAACAGCCTGACTGATACACTGATATGGCCCTACATTGCAAAGGGAAGAAACAAATTAGTCTTCTCCTCTAGAGCTGACAAGCGGTTAGCAGAACCTGACATCCAATTTTCCTAGCTTGGAGGTTAGGGGGGCCCCAGATGTACTTCAGGAACTTCAATCCACTCCATTCAAGGTCACAGTGGCAGTCCTGGGGTTTTGGGCCTGTCCCTGTGTGAGGACTCATTACCACCCCCTGCTGGGTGCTCTGTGGAGGGCAGGCCGCTGCACTGGGCTCCCTCCCTCCCTCTCCACTTCCCTGCAGAACCCACACCCAGAACTCCCAGTCTTCATACACTATGGAGTCATCATTGTATCACGGGACCCAGAGGGCCCGGAGAGAAAGGAGGAGGCCTGTTTGTGGTTTGTACAGGGCTGAAAGATGGGATGAGCAACGTGGGGCCCAGTATACAAAATGTGGCGATGAGCTGGGAAGGGAGTCACCAACTGTCTATGCTTAAGTGACTCTCCACTCTGCTGAAGGCACCCACACAACACACCATTCTAGCTGAGCCACAGACCACACACCTCACACAGCTAGGCACAGAGCAGCTGCGGAGAGGAGCCCTGACACAAAACTCATTACTGGTCTTTACTGGGGCCAGCCAGCCATCACAGGACTTTCAATTGACTCACAAATCAATGCTGAGCAGCATATTCACTCCATGCCCGCACCATGTGCTTCCAGAAATGCCGCTAGGAGTTATTTCATGCTTATTACCAATTGATTGCAAAGCAATGTACTCAAATAAGGATGAACAAAAACGTTATCTTCCAAGAACATCCAAATTACCAAGTACCCAAATTATTCAAATTACCTACCATACTTTCAAAGAACTCATTTCTAATGTATGTGCTATGGAAAGAAAAAAACCCACAAAGACAAGTAGTAAAGTTCTGAAAGGAGGGGCTGGCATGTAGCTCAGTGGGTAAAGCATTTGCCTAGGAAGTGGAACGCCCTGGGCTTGATCCCTAGTGCCAAAAAAAAGATAACAACAACAACAACAACAAAAAGAAGTAGTTGTTCCAGGCCTAGGGTAAAGGGCTTGGCTTTGAAGCCCTTCATGGGGATGTGAGCCCACATGTGTGACTGCAAAATATGAACACTAAAGGATCAAAAATGAGGAAAGTGGAATTTTTTTTCTTTTCATTTGGCAGTCCTGGGCCTTGGACTCAGGGCCTGAGCACTGTTCCTGGCTTCTTTTTGCTCAAGCATAGCACTCTGCCACTTGGACCACAGCCACTTCTGGCCATTTTCTGTATATGTAGTGCTGGGGAATCGAACCCAGGGCTTCATGTATACAAGTCAAGCACTCTTGCCACTAGGCCATATTCCCAGCACGGAAAGTGGAAATATTTTTAATGTCACGTTTTTTTTCCTTCTGGCCAAGGTTGAGCCTCGTATTCCACATAACCTCCAGGCTCAGCAATCGGTGGTACCTCTGAATGTTGGCAAATGTGGCAGGAAAAGGTTTGGCAAGTATGTATAAGAAGCCCTCTGTGACAGCAGAATTCTGAGAGGGGCTGCTCTACTGCCATCAAGTGTGGGCAAAGCCATGACTCGCTTGGAACCCATAAGACTTGGCAGCGTTCACACGGTGACCCTCCCTTGACCAGGTGGTCTTAGATCTATCGAAGACTCAGACTTTACTGACAAGACAGAATCTTTTGCTAGCTTTGCAGAAGCAAGCTGCTAAGACAAACTGCACACCAAAAGGCTAGAGAACCACCAAGAGGCTGCCAGAGACCCATAGCTACAGACAATGAATCCAGCCAGCAACAGTGTGAGCTTGGAAGGTTTCCCACTGAGGACATAGGCCAACCGCCTCCTGACAGCAAGTTTGAGAGACCTTAAGCAGACAGAGGGCACAGCTACACTCTGCTGGGTTGACACTCGTTAACTATGCCCACTGCTTTGAACTGATAAATTTGCACTGTTGTTAAGCAGCAATAAAAATCCTGCTAGCATAAGCTTCATTTTCTGGAGAAGGTTAAACAGAGGGTCTCTGTACCAAGGGCCATTACATGGATGCCAGCAGAATGGCGTGCTAAACACGAGCCCCTTGCAAGCTGGAAAATAAGACCCCCAGCTGCCTGCCTTCACCCAGCTCCCAGAAGACAGATCTTGATAAGTTGATATTCAAGTTTCCAGAATTAAGTAAATGATAACCCAAGTAAACACAGTGCCTGGGTTCCTAACATGCAAAACAAACTAGAAAATGGCCAGCAACAAAAACCATAAATTATAAAGAAAAAGAAACTTCAGAATGGATTTTTATCATTAATAGCCAAAGATAGAAAACTAAACTGATGAAATAAGAATAGGCCAAAACAAGATTCAAAGAAAATGTAGCTTTTGGAAATTAAAAATGAAGAAAAAAAATCTCATAAACTCTGTAAAGGTTGATGAAAAAAAAGGTATGACAGATGGACAATAGAAAAGAAAAAAAAAAGCCCACAAAAATTAAAGGACTATCAGAAGGTCCAAAATATGAATGAGTGTCATTCACAAAGAGGTAATAAAAGTAACCTGAGAAAATGTCCAGATTGAAAGGGCACAGCTCCTAGCTACTCGGAAGGCTAACATCTGAGAGGATTGGGGTTTAAAGCCAGCCCAGTCAGGAAAGTCTGTGAGACTCCAATCTCCAATTAAGCACAAAGAAAGCCAGAAGTGGAGTTGTGGCTCAGTGGTAGAGCACTAGCCTGGAGCAAAAGAGCTTAGGAACAGTGCCCAGGCCCTGAATTCAAACCCTGGGGCCGGCACACACAAAAGGAATGGGCACAGAAACTAGAGGAAAATATCCCAGCACAAGGTACACACAGTTTCCAGTGATCAAAGAACAATCAACAGGATAATGTACACGGAACTCAGCAGCTGGCTTCGGATTTCCACTCAGCAGCAGGAGATGGCTCTGGAGCAATGTCTTCAAAATGATTCCAGTGCAAATTCTATGCCCAGACAGGCCATCAATCAAGTTTAAGTAGAGAATAAAAATCTTTTCAGACATCTGAGGCATCTAAAAATTTATCTCCCAAGAATCCTTTCTCAGGAAGCTAATGGAGGATATACTCTACAAAAACAAGGGTATAAGCAAGAAAAAGAACGATAAAGGAAACAAAAAATTCAATGGAGATTGGTAAAAAGCAACCCCTCAAAAGACAATGATGGTGAGCCCAGCACCACAGCCGTACACACTTGCAGGGAGCTGTCCAAACTCCAGGGGAGACTACTTCAAAATGGATAAAATTCCCATAAAACCAGTGCTTCTGATTTGGGGTAAAACTAGTGACAAGTAAGTAGAAAAAATCAACTTTAGAGAAAAAAACTTATGTGGAGAAGGAAAGTAATGTGTGTCACATTAAGTAATGTTCATGCTGTATAAATAGCGAGTCTGGCACGAAACAAAACAGGACCATGTAGTGGGGTTGACGGGGAAGCATATAATTCATCACCCACTGTTATGAATCAAGCATTATTAGCAAAACCAAAAACACTAAGTGATGAGTAAGTACATTACCTAAAAACATGGAGGAAATGCAAAATAACCAGCTCAAAAGGCGCAAGTAATGGCCACGGAAGAGCAAAATAAAAGCAAAGTTGCTGGAAGGATGTTTTGTACAGGGTCCACAGACATTTTCGTATCATTAAACCATGTTAGTACATTATTATATTTTATTTATTTATTGCCAGTCCTGGGGCTTGAACTCAAGGCCCGAGCACTGTCCCTGGCTTCTTTTTGCTCAAGGCTAGCACTCTCTACCTACCACTTGAGCCACAGTGCCACTTCTAGATTTTTCTATATATGTGGTGCTGAGTTGATGACTCAAACCCAGGGCTTCACATATGCGAGGCAAGCATTAGGCCACATTCCCAGCTCCATGTACATTATTTTAATAAAAAATGAAAAGGAGATCTCTTATCATCTCTAACCACCTGATGGACATAAATAGCTTTTTGCTTGTTCGAGCTCCTCTGTGGTGTGAAGTGGTGTATACATTTTAACTAGCAATATTTACAATGATTATCCAGAGGTTCCCAGAGGTAGAGCATGGAATCTTAGCTATATAGTTACAGTTTTCAATGCATTTGCATAGTGCAAATGTTAGGGAGTCTCCGGATCAAAAACACAACCAAAAGGAGTAAGGATGTGGTTCAAGTGTGTACGGCTAGCTTAGAACACACAAGGCCCTGGGTACTGGGGTCAATTCTCCAGTACTACCACTACATATCTATACATATAAAAAGAACATATGGGGTAGGAAATTTTTTTCTAAGGAGAACTGGAAAGGTTTTCTGCCTAGGGGCCCTAAGCTATGCTAAGATTAGAGCATAACAGGTGGGTAAAATGGAGAAGAACTTCTGGGATGGACCAGAAATAAACTGGAAAGACTGTACAAGAACTGATCACACATGGCTTTCAATGTCTATGGAGTGATCTAGATTATAATAGCTTTTCACTGCTAGTGCATAGTCACTATATGAAGAAATGAAAAACCTCAAACACGTAACATCAACCTGCTTAGAAGTAGGAACCAGAAGGAGTGCCTCATTACTAAGTGGCTGTGGAGGCCCAGGTGTGGCCTAATGTAAGCAGTGTGGTAAGAACGGGAGTCTCTGGGGAAAACTAATACTTCCCGTAACAATCCTAATGGTTAATCTGTATACCACAGATCATATGCACAGTAACACATCCACAAAGGAGATAGCCTCATGTAGCTCGACAGAAAAGAACCCCAACTGTGTCATAAGGGGCTGCCCAATCTCCAGCAGTATTGTTAATCACACATCACAGACGACATTTCAAGCACACCTAGGAGGCAATTAATATAGCATCTGGGACAAGCTGGGTTACAGAGCAAGACCTTGTCAGTAAAAACAAATCAAGAAAAACCAACACAAGCCAGGCTTGATGGTGCACCTTTGTAATTACAGTACTTAGGAGGCTGAGGCAGGAGAATACTGATTGAGGCCAGACTAGGCTACATAGACATTGTCTCAAAACACTGAAATTAAACTGAATAATTAAAAAAAAAAGACATTATTTGAAGCTGGCTGTGGTGGCCTATACCTTGTAAGTTCAGCGCCTGGGGGGTAAGGGTTTGGGGAAGAAAGATGGTAAGTTTCAGTCCAACTTGGACAACATAGTGAATTCCAAGTCTGCTTGAAGTGAGGCCCTGACTGGCTAGGCGGGGGTGGGGGATTATCTGCTAATAAAAAGTGGCTTCCTGCATAGAACCTTGTCTTGTTAATAAGCATATAATTAGCTATACACTCATTTGCTGCCTTATGCAGCAGTTTCAAAATTATATAAATGGGCCGGGTATGGCAGTGCACACCTAGAACCTCAGGAAGAGTTGAGGTTCTAGGCCAGCCTGGGCAAAGTTTACTGAGATCTCCTCTCAACAAACAAGCTAAGTATGGTGGTTTGTTTATGCCTCTAATCTCAGCTATATGGGAGACCTTAGCTAGAAGGATGGCAGTCTAGACCAATCTGAAAAATAGCTAAAACACACCAACAAACAAAAAGGCACATATGTGTACACATGTGGGGTTTGTGTGTGTGTGTGTGTGAGAGAGAGAGAGAGAGAGAGAACATTTGCCTAGCAAGCACAGGCTAAGTTCAAACCCTAGTACCTCCCTGAATAAAAGCACTAGATTTATAGCTTATTATACATAAAGCTGGGGGTTGGGCTGTTCCTTGAAGATGCAGCACTGACAAGTGTCAAGCTTACAAATGCACAGTCAACACCAAAGGGCACAAAGATAAATATGATGTCAACTCAGGCTGGCCACGAAAGTGCAGTGCATTGCTCACTGCTAACTATACTCCTCTCAGAATTAACGTTTACCAAAGAAACTGGAGGCCTAGTCCCCGGTAGTGCTGGTTAATGGGTACTTCCACGGGCACTGTGTACTGCTCAAAGAAGGCATCCCTGCCTGAGACATTGCTAAGGAGATAAAATTAGTAGACTCAAGTTTGGCCAAACACCAAAGTCAATGAGCAGCAGCCAGCAGTACTGGAGGCGCAGCAGCTGCAGCGCTAGGCCCCAGCCGTGGAAACCTGATCAGGGGACATAACGTTCATCTTCAGCCAGCCAAGGTGAGAGCTCCCTGGCAAAGGAAGGCACCTCTGCACTTCTGGCTGCGGGGGAGGACTCCCCTGCCCCCCCCCCCCCCACGCTCTGCATGGCCTCCTCACAGACACTAAAGGGAAATTCTGCTAGGCCTCCATCAGAGACGGTATAAATTGTACCGAACACTGCAGACCTATTGTTTATTCTGCCCGCTGGGGGGGCACTGAGGCCTTTAAAAACCACAAAGAAAAGTTTGCTCTCATTGCATTAGATAAAGCAAAGCCACAGCAGGTATTGAAAATATAACTTTGTAGAGAATATTTCCTCCCATTCTACATCCAAGAAACAGGATTAGAGTGTTTAAGTACTTAACCTCAGCTTATAGTCACACAGCCACTAACTGGTATGTGTGTATGTGTGTGTACCATATGACCTTCTGTTGCTCAGGTGGGAGAAGCCTTGCTGGGCCTAGTGTTTTTGGCGAGGAGCCTGGGGTCATGGGTGTTCAGGTCAGAGGAGGGGCTGGAAATTTGTAGAGACAAGAGATACATATGGCAAGGGGAATTTCCAAGCCTCTCCCTTCCCTTAAGGAGAAAAGCAAGCAAACAAAAATAGAAGTGAAGGGCAGCTGTAGGCTCACCACCACCCGGAAAAAGATGAAAATGGGGCCAAGAACTGATCATGTCTTCTCCACCGCTCAGGCTCTGGGCAGTACGGAAGTTCTGCCTTGGGCCAGGCAGTGTTAGGTTGGAGTTGGCGTAGGTTCTGGTGGCCAGGAGGAATGAACTAGGAGCAGTTTCACCTCCACTCGGCACCAATGGCAAACTGATAAAAAAAGCTAGTGCCTACTCTCCTAAAACGTCCAGTAAGAGGGACTCTGATAATCAGTGATTCAAATAGAAGATAAAGTGCTAGAGAATGGGTCAAAGGAAGGCTTGGAAACATTTCAAATGGGTGTACCATCTCCTACATGCACGTGTTTTCACATGTGCACACATACACACAAGCTTTCAACCAGTAGAAAAGCTCCCTGCCACTTGTAGGGAGAGGAAACGAGTTTAGAACAAGTTTCCCCCAAAGAACAGCCTCAGTGCTGTAGGCCAGTGAGTGGTTCAAATAAAGAGAAAAGGATTAAAGCATTGTTTTTTCATAAAATTTAACTGATAACATATACAGGTTTTCTTTTGTTCTGAGGCACACGCCCCTACAAAGTCCTGATATGGTAAATCATAATTCCCCCCCAGTGTCTGTGAAAGTCAAACAAAGCTGGCAGCCCTCATCAGCCCTCAATGTGGAAATACCGTACACGCAGCCTTGCGTGGTGCCTGCCATAGAGAAAGGGCGTGGGGAAGCCCCAAAGCCTGTGGCTTGACTGGCCTAGAATCTCTCAGGCAAGGTCCCTACCACCCTCTTCCACCCAAACCAGCTCCTGAGAGAAGCCCACACTGCAGGTTTTCATCTGTGTCTAAAGTTCACAAAGAGGCAGCCAGAGCACCATCCCTCTCAGAGTTGCCCTGAGCTTCCTAACTGTGAGTCCTGTCTCCCTCAAGAGATGAACGCACTCCCCGAGCAAGTCTCTCCCAATGCGCAGGTGAAGTGAAGCCCCCGGCACCGAACTATTTCCTAAAGAAATTCAGCACAACTTGCCGTAGCAGGCACGTCACATCTCTATTGAAAGGCAACCCTGACGTGCAGCTTTCCAGTGTGCTGTTTAGCAGAACTTACCTCAATATCCCTCAGTCAAATCTGTCAACAAAATTTTGTCTCCTAAAGCTCATCTGTAATCTCGTTTCAAAATTAACTGGCAATTCCCACTTTGTGTATCACCCGGCTTTCTTGAAACTTTCCTGTCACCAAGACATTAATTTCCAGATTGCCTCCTGGCCTTGAACTGCAGCCCCCACCTCACCTTTCCCTGCTCCTCTGTCACAACAAACACAGTGGGAGCTCCCACCAAGAGATGGGATGAGGGGCAGTCCTGGAGGAAGAATGGCCTTACCAGGCATTCACAGGAGGAGAAAGGAAGAAGGCAAAGTTAGAACTGGACACAGATTATTCGCAAACAGCTGGTTGGTTTAACCTTGCTGGGCCCTGGCCACACATTAGGAAAATAATGCCACACTCAGATGTAGTGAATGCTTTCCGAACCAAATTCCAGATGACAGCAGCAGTTTTACTGTCGTAAATGCCTGGCTTCAGGAAAGGGTCACCCTGCCTTTTAAAGCTTTAAAAGTGAACTCATTGGTATAACAAACGACACTGAGCACAGAAATTCTAATTCACCCTACCTCCGTTTCTTCATCTGAAGCACATGGCTAGTGACAGCCCACAGCCCACTTCATCCAACCACACCAGTAAGGATCTAAAGTGAGAACTACATCAAGTGCCTCTAAACTCAAAAGCACTAATTTATGTGCATCAATTTTCTTTTGTTTCTTGTTATTTTTAGGCAATGTTTTTGCTCTGTAGCTCAGGCTGGTCTGGAACTTGTTCCTCTTGACTCAGCTGGGATTACAGTTATACACAGCCACACCCTGCCCCACAAAATTCATTTTAAAACAACTGCTACCTCTGCCATAGAAATAACCACTACTCAACAGAAATATCAATACCCTTCACAAAAAATGTAAAACTACTTTTTCACATTTTTTTTTTTGGCCAGTGCTGGGGCTTGAACTCAGGGCCTGAGCACTGTCCCTGGCTTCTTTTTGCTCAAGGCTAGCACTCAACCACTTGAGCCACAGTGCCAATTCTGGCTTTTTCTGTGTATGTGGTACTGAGGAATCGAACCCAGGGCTTCATGCATGCTAGGCAAGCCCTCTATCACTAGGCCACATTCCCTGACCCTACATTTTCACTCTCTAATAGCCAATAGTTATTTTATTCATGCTAAAAGTAAAAAATAATTCCACATCATTAATGAAGGTATGATGAGACAAAACAATTAACATTATTTCAATGAAGTACTATAATACAATTAAAAAGTTAAGAACTCGTAAAAATGGTAGAAGGTTTCCCTAACCAGATAAGAAGCAAAGACACTTCCAAGACCAACATTCTCTATGCTCAGATGTTTGGGGTTTTTTTTGTTTTTTGTTTTTGCCAGTCCTGGGCTTGGACTCAGGGCCTGAGCACTGTCCCTGGCTTGTTTTCTCAAGGCTAGCACTCTGCCACTTGAGCCACAGTGCCACTTCTGGCCATTTTCTGTATATGTGGTGCTGGGGAATTGAACCCAGGGCTTCATGTATATGAGGCAAGCACTCTTGTCACTAGGCCATATTCCCAGCCCCAGATGTTTGTTTTTTTTTCGGTCTGTTATGGGGCTTGAATTCAGGGCTGCCATACTGTCTTTTAAATTCTTTTTTGCTCAAAACTAGTGCTCCGCCACTTGTGCCACAGCACCACTTATAGTTTTCTGGTGGTTAATTGGAGATAAGAGTCTCATGGACTTTCCTACCTGTGCTGGTTTTGAATCACGATCCTCAGTAGGATTCCAGGTATGAGCCACCAGCGCCCCGCCTCAGATTGCTATAAGCACACTAACTTTACCACTGCATAACGAATTCTAACTATTATATACTTGAGGTAACCTAAAGTGTGAAACTAAGTTGAAACAGTTCTCTTTTTAGTTTCACAAAGTCATTTATGTAAAGTAATAAAAATTACACTTGAAAATCCAAACTTTTCAAAACCATCTGCCTTCTTAGAAGCTAAGCCTTCATATGTATTTCACTCTCCATTTAAAATATTAGCAAGACGTTGGTCAATATTACATGACTTATGTAACTGTAACCTCTGTACATCACACCTTTATAATAATAATTTAAAAAAATTAAAAAGAAGTTGGCCAAATGAATAATCTATTCATTAAAAGCAGACAGACATTTAATTTTCATTAAGCTTATAACTTAAATTTAGTCTCCCACAAAAGGAGTATCAAGATCCTGGTATTCAAGAGAATCTCCGAGCTTTTGTTCAAGCCGTAAGGAACTATGTCTTCCAACACACACACACAAGTTACTAGTCCTTCACTAGCTGTCAATTAATAAAGCAGAATTTGAAACTCTATATATCAACCCTTTATTTGGCATTTATTAGACCAGTGCAGTTACTTAAGAAGAGCCTGAGCCCAAAAAGGATCAAGTCATGAAAGGTTCCTCACCAGCCCTTCTTTTTTGGGGGTAGGAGGGACACACTAGGGTTTGAACTCAAGGCCTTTGAGGCTGTGTGTGTGGTTCTAGGGTTTGAATTCATGGCCTCACACTTGTTAGGCAGGTGCTCTACCACTTGAACCATTCCTTCAGACGACATGCTGATCATTTCTGAGATAGGGTCTTGCTTCTTGCCTAGGATTTCAGTCACAACGGCAATGGCAGGTACTGGCTCCCATACCAGCTTCTTCAGGTTGACTTTCCTATCTGGGCTAGCCTGGAACTCCTGGTTCCTAGACCACATAGCCAAGACGACACACAGGCATGAACCACCAGTACTCAGCAGACTTCGCCCTCAAGTAGGAAAAGGTACAGCCTTCAAAAACAGCACCCAGCATTTCTGCCATGGCTGTAATCAGTTAATATTAGGTCAAAGACTACCCTGAACCAATCCAGCATAGGTACGACAAATTAACTCTAGTAGGCTTGGGTTATATATCCTTCTTGGGTATCTGGAAGGAGTGGGGCACAGGTAAGAGAGTGGGACATAGGTAAGAGAAGATACATTTGAACCACATAGATGGAAAGGTTTAATATAAACTGAAGATGTTTGTTCCAACAGTTATATTAGGGGGAAAATAATACAGGGCTACCACAGACGGCCAAAACTATACATGTAAGGCTATAGGCTTAACTGTCATTGCTTTTATCAATACACTCAATACAAGAAACAAGATAGCAAAAAAATGCCTACTCTCTCTACCAACCCTACTACATGCTTACTTTAAACTTAACATTTCAATTGTGAATAGATGTAACTTTAAAAATACTATAAAACTTGTTAGAATAACAGGAGGAAAAAATTTTGTAATTCTTGGGTATGCAAAAGATGTCTTAGGTCACAAAAAGCATGAACTAGTTGGGTGCTGGTGGCTCATGCCTGTAATCCTAGCTACTCAGGAGGCTGAGATCTGAGGGTTGCGGTTCAAAGCCAGCCTGGGCAGAAAAGCTTATGAGACTTCTACAATTAACCACTAGAAAACTAGAAGTGGCACTGTGGCTCAAAGTAGCTTTGAACAAAAGAGCTCAAGGACAATGCCCAGGCCCGGAGTTCAAGCCCCAGAATCAACAACAAAAAGAAGTGCAAGCCATACAAGAAAAACTTGATAAACTCGAACAAATAATGTTGAGCGAGACAAGCCTAGAACACAGAAAACAAAGGGGCATGATCTCCCTGATATATGACTGTTAACAAAGGGAGACGGAGAGACAGTAGAGACCAAGTCTGTGAATACTGTATATGTTCTTGATACACTGTATATTGTATATATGTCTACCTGACCTAGACAAGGGATAGAAAAACAGGATGTAAGATATCACAAGAAATGTACACACTGCCCTACTATGTAACTGTACACGTTTTGCACAACACCTTGTAAAAAAATTATGTTCAATTAATAAACAAATTTAAAAAAAAGAAAAACTTGATAAACTGGCCTTATTCAAAATTAAAATCTGGCTTTCCGGTACATTATTATTTTTTCAAAAAACCTACCACTACCATAAAACTTAATGGTTAAAGTTCTGGGGCTAGGAATGTGGCTTAGTGGTAGAGTGCTTGCCTAGCATGCACAAAGCCCTGGGTTCAATTTCTCAGCATCGTATACACAGAAAAAGCTGGAAGTGGTGCTGTGGCTCAAGTGGTTGAGTGCTAACCTTGAGCAAAGAGAGGCTCAGGGACAGAGCCCAGGCCTAGAGTTCAAGCCTCAAGACTGGCCAAAAAAAAAAAAAAAAAAGACTGAATGTTCTGTCTCAAACATAAGGAACAAGACAAACATGTCCATTCTAACTATTTCTGTTCAATAGTATGTGGAAATTCCATCAGGGCAATTAGGCAGAACAAAAAATAAAACCATCCAGATTGCAAAAGAAGTAAAACCATCTGTATTTGCAGGTGGCATTATCATACATAGAAAAAAATTCTAAGGAATTCACTAAGCTATTATTAGAACTAATAAATGAACTAAGCAATACAGTAGAGTACAACATCAACTATGTATATCAACTGGCATCAAAAAGACTATAAAATACAAGGGATAAATTTAACAGACCAAGTGCAAAATGTTTGCCCTGAGAAGTATAAAATTTCATTAGGAAATTAAAGGTGGCCTGGCACTAGTAGATCTAAGAATTTCAGTTCGAAGCCAGCTCAGATGGACAAGTCCACAATACTCTTATCTCCAATTAACCAGCAAAAAGCAGAACTGGGTGGTGTGCCAAGTGGGAGGGCATCAGCCATGAGTAAAAAAGCCAAGTAAGAGTGCAAGGTCCTAAATTCAAGCCCTCGTGCTGGCATGTGCACACATTTGCGCTGACATGCAACACACACACACACACACACACACACACACACACGAGAAATTAAATATGACTTGAATAAGTGGAAACATATTTCAGGTTCATGAAGTAGAGATTTAGCATTGGTAAGACAACTATTTCTTAAATTGAACTACAGATTCAACACAATCCACTTAAGAATCCAGCTCCCAGCTCTGAGTTTCTTCCCCTGCCCCCCATTTTGTTTTTAATTTAATTTTAAAGGTGATGTACCAGAGGGGTTATAGTTACATAAAGTAATGAGTACATTTCTGTGACTGAAGATAGAGGTGTGGCTCAAGTGGTAGAGTGACTGGCTAGCAAGCACAAAGCCCTGAATTCAAATCCTGGTACTTCTAAAAACTGGATAGGGGTTGAATATCTCTTATCCAAAATGCTTGGAATCAAGTTTGAATTTTAGAATATCTGCATAGACATGAGCTATCATTTTGTCTCATTTACACACAAAGCCTGAAGGTGGTTTCACATAATGTTTTAGTGCACCAGTGTTTCCACTACAATGAGTGACATGAGACTGGGAGAGGTACATTCCACCTGTTGCATCCTGTTGGCACTCTAACAGTTGAGGTACTGAAGCACTTGGATTCTCACATTTCAGCTTGGTGTGAAATAGTGGAGAAAGTCTAAGCTACCTTTAGTCTAAAAAACAAGATGAAGAAGTCTATAACAAACTACTGTCTGTCTATGTTCACAAAAATGAAGGGTTGGGGCTGGGAATATGGCCTAGTGGCAAGAGAGCTTGCCTCCTACACATGAAGCTCTCGGTTCAATTCCCCAGCACCACATATATGGAAAACGGCCAGAAGGGGCGCTGTGGCTCAGGTGGCAGAGCCTTGAGCGGGAAGAAGCCAGGGACAGTGCTCAGGCCCTGAGTCCAAGGCCCAGGACTGGCCAAAAAGAAACAACAACAACAAAAACAAAAATGGAGAGGGACTGGGAGTGCAGATCAGTGGTGAAACATTTACCTACAGGGTCCTGAGGGGGAAAAGTGAAAAATTTTAAATGAAGAGTTGAGAAAAAAGTGTATGTAATACACACACACACACACACACACACACACACACACACACACACTCATTCAACGTTCTGGTTTGAGGAGCTATATTCCTATGGGCTTATATACCTAAAGCTATTCATACAACATGCCCAGGAAGCTGGCAAAAGCAACAGCCTTTGTATCTGGAAATGGGAGCATATAGTCAGGGCCTGGGCACTGTCCTTGAGCTTTTTTGCTCAAGGCTAAACAACTGTTCTACCACTTAAGACACAGTTCCATTTGCAGCTTTTCGCTGGTTAGCTGGAGATAAAGATCTCAGACTTTTCTGCCCAGGCTGGCTTTGAATCATAATCCTCGGATCTCAGACTCCGAGTAGCTAGGATGACAAAGTGTGAGCCACTAGCACCCGGCTCATACTTTTTCTACATATAACTTTGTACTGTTTCAGTTGTTAGTGATGTGTATTCATTAACTCCAAAATAAAATGGTAAAAATGACAAGTACACAAACATAATATATAGACAGAAAAGTATATATTTTAATATGACAACACTGTTTCTACTCGAATGTTTAAACTTCATTTCAGTTACTTATCTTTAATATTTATCAATTTTCTCTTTGAAAATGAATCATTATGTTGTGCTGACATATGGAATCAATGAATGTATTTTTTTTTTTTTTTTGGCCAGTCCTGGGCCTTGGACTCAGGGCCTGAGCACTGTCCCTGGCTTCTTCCCGCTCAAGGCTAGCACTCTGCCACTTGAGCCACAGCGCCGCTTCTGGCCGTTTTCTGTATATGTGGTGCTGGGGAATCGAACCTAGGGCCTCGTGTATCCGAGGCAGGCACTCTTGCCCCTAGGCTATATCCCCAGCCCGAATGTATTTTTTAACCTAGAAAGGTTATTTCGTTTTTATTTCTCATCTCTAACAATTCCATCTCAAATGGCATATTCTCTGACTTTAAAATACAGTGTGAACATTCCAGAATCCAGTTCACCTGCCTGCTTGCCTTCCTTCCTTCCTTCCCTCTCTCCTTATAGTTACTTTTGCAAGGCCTCACATCTTCTAGGCAAAGCATTTGACCACTGAGTTACGCCTCCAGGCTCTCCTCTACTGATTTTATACATGTTTAAGAAACAATTTATAAAGAGAAAAAGAAATCAAGACTGGCACCAGTGGCTCAACCTGTAATTCTGGCTACTCAGGAGGTTGAGGTCTGAGGTTCAGGTTTGAAGCCATGGGCTAGAATAGAAAGTCCACAAGACTCTGATCTAGAATCACCTACCAAGAAAAGCTGAAAATGGAGCTGTTGCTCAAGTGGCAGAGCCTTAGCCTTGTGCAAAAAAAAAGCTCAGGGACAGTGCCAGGCTCTGAGTTCAAGCCCCAGGGCCAGCCTACCAAAAAAACTACCCTACAATCCCAGCTACTCAGGAAATCGAAGCAGGAAGAACTGAGCTCAAGGTTGGTCAGGAAAAATGAGCAACACTCCATCTCAAAAACAAAATATAGGAATGGGTACATGGTTTGAGTAGTCCAATGCTCACTACTAAGCATGAGGCCCTGAGTTCAAATCCTAATACCACCAGAAAAAAAAAATCCAAAGGGCTAGGTGGCAGGCCCTAGTGGCTCCTGCCTGTAATCCTAGATACACATGAAGCTGAGATCTGAAGATAACGGTTCAAAGACAACAATGGGGAAGTTTGTGAGGCTCTTCCAGAACACAGGAAGTGACACTGTAGCTCAAAGTGGTAAAGTGCTAGCATTGAGGGAAAAATAAATAAATAAAAAAGCTCAGGGACAGTGCCCAGGTCATGAGTTCAAACGCTACAAACAACAACAAAAAAAGGGGGTGGTGGTACATGTGTTGTGGCTCAAGTGACCTGCCTAATATTAGCAAAGTTCTGGATTCAATTCCTAGTATTACCAAGGGGGAAAACATATAATTACTACATGGTAACCATTTTAAAATGAAAAAGGCAGCTAAAAAGCCCTAAAAACCGAATGCTGCATACATACTACTCCTCAATTCATTTCACAATGTATGACTTATAAGTTCCTCTAAAATGATTCCACATGCCTGGTTCACATATCTGCAAGCCCAGCACTTGGGAGGCTGAGGCAGAAGGACTGAGAGTTGGAGGCCTGCTTGCACTACATAGGGAGATCCTATCTCTAAAATAACAAAAAAAACAAATGTGATGCTTTCTAGTTAAATCTGAGGTCTGATTATCCTTATCAGCTGGAAAATTTCTGAATGAAGATTACTGAGAATAATGGGAGAAATTAGTCCCCATTGAATAATCACCATGCTCTACAAAAAGCAACAAATCCCTTTGGATACATGTAAGGAGTGCTGGAAAGGATGGCCATTAGAGAAGGAGGGCTGGGAAATATTCAGAAGCAACTTCGCCATCCCCGTCCCTCTTGGTTACACAGTCTTTGATGACTTCCACTGATATGGTAGCATTTTCACTGCTCAAGACATTTGTTTTCAGCCAGGTGCCAGTGGCTAACACCCATAGTCCTCAGCTACTCAGGAGGCTGAGATCTGAGGACTGTGGTTCAAAGCCAGCCTGGGCAGAAGTCTATGAGACTCTGACCTCCAACAAAGTACCCAGAAAAAGCTGTAAGTGGCACTGTGGCTCAAGTGGTAGAGCACTAGACTTGAGCAGAGAGCTCAGAGACAGCTCCCAGACCCCTGAGTTCAAGCCCCAGGACCAGCAAAAAACAAGCAAGCAAACAAAACAACCCAAGACATTAATTTTCATGACAGCTTTTAAAATATTGAGAAACATATAATGTAAAAAGCACATGTTTACAGTTTAAGATTAATAATAAGATGAGCATAAAAGTTAGATGTTACTTTAAATCTGTATTGAATTAGATTGACATTTATTTAATAATTCCTTCCTGGCCACTGAGAACTTTCTCTCAAAGTAATGAAAATTCTCATCATTATGACACAGAATTTTCCTCCAGGAATACAAGGAACAATAGTTAATTATTTCCAATAGGCTAAAGACTGGTTTTCAAACTACAGCTGGCTCAAGATTGCTGTGGAGCAGACGACTAAAGTGACTCACACAGGGGAAACTACAATGGCACCACCTGTTTCTGGTTGGTCTGCTAGCTAGCTACACGTTTTTTTGTTTTGGTGCTGGTACTGGGGATTGAACTCAGGGTCTGGGTGTTGTACCCTTGGCTTTTCCCCTCAAGGCTGGCGTTCCACCACTTGAGCTATAGCTCCATGTCCAGCATTTTGCTCATTAACTGAGTCTTACAGACTTTCGTGCCTGGGCTGGTTTCAAACCACAATGCTCAGATGTTGGCCTCCTGTGCAGCTAAGATCACAAGCGTTGAGACACCAACGCTTGGCTACTGTATCTTTTGAATGATTTAAAATGATATAGGAGGGCACATCCAAAGAAATATATTTTGTGACACAAGAAAATATAAATTTAGGGGGCTGCGAATATAGCTTAGCAGTAGAGTGCTTGCCTTTCATGCATGAAGCCCTGGGTTCGATTCCTCAGCACCACATAAACAGAAAAAGCTGGAAGTGGCACTGTGGCTCAAGTGATAAGAGTGCTAGCCTTGAGCAAAATGAAGCTCAGGGACAGTGCCCAGGACCTGAGTAAAATTTTAAAAAAGAACCCAAAGGAAATATAAATTTATACTGAATTGTAAAACTGAAGCATCAGTGTCCAACATGTCTTATAGGATTACTATCATATTCATTTGTGTATTGTATGTTTTGTTTTTTTTTTGGCCAGTCTTGGAGCTTGGACTCAGGGCCTGAGCACTGTCCCTGGCTTCTTTTGCTCAAGGCTAGCACTCTTCCACTTGAGCCACAGAGCTACTTCTGGCCGTTTTCTGTATATGTGGTGCTGGGGAATTGAACCCAGGGCCTCATGTATACGAGGCAAGCACTCTTGCCACTAGGCCATATCCCCAGCCCTGTGTATTGTATGTTATATACATGATTGCTTGTATGCGATCAGTAGAGTCCAATAGTTTAACAGAGATCACATGGCCTTAGTATGTTTGCTGGTCCCTACTCTAAAGCTTTTTTTAAAATGCAGATCCCTTCTATCCTATATACTAAAGGAGCAGGAGAAAAACAACCACCCCAAGTGACCCTGAAATGGGCAACATGTTCAAATACAGTGGCTCACACCTGTAATCCTAGCTACTCAGGAGACTGAGGATGGAGGATCACAGTTTGAACACAGTGGGAGCAGGAAGGTCCATGAGACTCTTATCTCCAATTAACCATCAGAAAACCAGAAGTGGTACTGTGGCTCAAAGTGGTAGAGTGTTAGCCTTGATCGAAAGAGCACAGGGACAGCACCCAGGCCCTGAGTTCAAGCCCCAGGACCAGTTTAAACAAAGAAAGAAGAGCTGATATAGACTGTTCTTCCAGATGCTCAGAAAGGGCAGTACTTGACCCATGGAGGCTCCTAATTTCACTGCTGAGTAAAGTAGGAGTTACAGTTAACAGAGGCTTCCACCAGCTTTGTGTCACTAAATATATGAGTACTGCTACACATTTAGATCGGAAGGTAGCAAATAAAAAGGAGGAAATATCCCATACATTAAGCAGGAATACTTAATTTTATGGGATGAAATTAATTTCATTTACCTTAAAATTAATGCTCTTAAAGCCCCTTATAGATAGGCAGGCATTGTGGCTCATGCCTATAATCTTAGCGCCTCAGAAGGTCAAGATCTAAGGATTAATCTTCGAAAACAACCCTAGTAGGCAGATTCACAAGACTCTGATCTCCATTAACTAGCAAAAAATTGGAACTGGAAGTGTGACTCAAGTGGCAGAGCAGAGCACCAAGCCATGCATGAATAAAAAAGCCAAGTTGAGTGTGAGGCCTAAAATTCCAATCCAAGTGCCAGCAGCCCCCCGACCCCAAAAAAAAGCCCTTCAAGCCTATGGGTCTCATTTTCTTCAGTTTCACTAGCTCTGCCATTATTGAAAGCAGGCAGCAACTGAGACTTTGCAGAGAATGGTTATATGCTCATGGGCAGCTCAAAGCAATAAAATATACCTTTCCACAACAGCAGGAAGAGACTGAAACACTGTGCTTAGTAAAATGCGGAAAACAGAATGAGATCATACCACTCATATGAGTTTAAAACATAAGCAAACTAAGAATATTCTGCAAGAACAAAGACAATGTATTGAAATGAATTAGAATGGATGTTGTGAAATGAGAAATAAAGCTGCCAGTGTGGCACACTCCTGTAATCCTAGCTACTCAGGAAACTGAGACCTGAGAACTGCAGTTTGAAGCCAGCTCAGACAGTAAAGTTTGAGACTCTATCTCTAATTTACTAGCAAAATGCCAGACTGGAGTCATGGCTCAAGGAATAGAGCACTAGCTATTATTAGCAAACAAACTGAACAAAAAGCACAAAGCCCTGGGTTCAAGCCCTAGTCCAACACACACACACACACACAGAATAAAACAAGTAGATCTAGAAGCACAGCAAATCTGAGAACAACTTGATAAATGGGATTTCATCAAATTAAAGTTTTTGCATGACAGAAACAGCTTACAGAATGGAAGATTTTTGCCAGCTACACATCAGACAATTCTAACCTAGAATACACAAAAAACTAAAAAAAATTTAAACCAAAAACCCAAGAACCCAATTAATAAATGGACTAATGAGCTCAAGAAAGTCTTCTCAGAAGAAGTAAAAATGACCAATAAGACCCATAAAGAAACGCACAACATCTCTGGCCATAAAAGAAATGCAAATCAAAAGAACCTTACCCCAGTTAGAATGGCCATTATCAAGAAAACAGACAATAACGGATGCTGGTGAGGATATGGCCAAAAGGGAACCCTAAAATGGCCATTATCAAGAAAACAGACAATAACGGATGCTGGTGAGGATATGGCCAAAAGGGAACCCTAACTGGTAGGAATGTAAACCAATCAATTTTGATGGTTCCTCAAAAAATTAAAACACAGAGCTATCTTATGAGCCAGAAATTCTGCTTCTGGGCATTTACTCAAAAGATTACAGCCAGGATACAGTAAAGCCACCAGCACAACCATGTTTATTGCAGCACTATTCACCATAGCCAAGGTATGGAATCAGCCCAGATGCCCCTCAACGGACAAATGGATCAAGAAAACATAATATATGTATATATGTATGTATATATTATACATACACACAGTGGAATTTTAGTCATCCATTAGAAAGAATACTGTACCATTTGTAAAGAAATGGAAAGATGTGAAAAAATTATGCTAAGTGAATCAAGTCAGGCCGAGAGAGAAAAAAGATGCATGTTTTTCTCTATACATGAAAGCTAGATTTAGTTTATAACCTTATAAATAGGTTGTATGGTATGCAAGATATACAAGCATATTAACTGAAATGTGGTAGATTCAAGGGAGAACTCATGTGGTGTATTTTCTTAGAAATGCAAAGTTCAGCAAAATAAACCACCAGGAAGTAGGTACTTAAAAGAGGTGGGGTCAGCAGGGAAAAAAGTACACAAATAAAGAAGAGGGAGAGAGTTTAGTCAAGAATCCAATGTATATCCTATAAAATTAAAAAAGATTGAGGACAGGTTTGGCACTGGTGGCTCACCCCTGTAACCATTAGCTACTAGGAGGTTGAGATCTGAGGATCATGATTTGAAGCTAGCTTGGGGAAGGAAAGTCCATGTGATGCTTATCTTTAATCACCAAAGCCAGAAGCAGACCTTTGGCTCAAGTGGTTAGAACACTAGCCTTGAGCAAAAAAAAATAAAAAAAAAAAATCTCAGACAGTACCCAGACCCCAAGTTCAAGCCTCATGACTAGCAAGGGGAGGAAAGGGGAGGGGAGGGGAGGGGAGGGGAGGCGAGGGGAGGGGAGGAAAGAAAGAAGACAGGAAGGGAGATAAGAGAAGGGAGGTGGGTAGATGACGGACAGGTGAAAATGTTGGAAAGGGTGAAATCGATCAAGATATGTTGTATTCATAAACTGTTTTGTCAAATGGCAACTCCTCTGTACAATTACTTAAAGACTAAAAAGAAAAAGTAGGAAAGCAGAAGAAAAGCAATCAGCTTTACATCTTGGACAGATCATTTCCATTTATAAACACACACACACATATACATCTAAGACATCTCTTAAGATACATACACACACACGAGTGAATATATGTATCATTACTTGAAAAAGGAACAAAGAAGTATTCAGGTGAAAAAGCGATAAAGTTTTAGATATGGCTTAATTTTCACTGTATGAAAATCTGAGTTCAGAGGGCACTGTGACACATGGCAGGAGGTAGATTTGAGTCACTTGTCCTAACTGCCAGTTATTTTTTAGAGAAACAAGATTGTCAGACAATGGGCTGGGGATATGGCCTAGTGGCTAGAGTGCTTGCCTCGTATACATGAGGCCCTGGGTTCAATTCCCCAGCACCACATATACAGAAAACGGCCAGAAGTGGCGCTGTGGTTCAAGTGGCAGAGTGCTAGCCTTGAGCAAAAGGAAACCAGGGACAGTGCTCAGGCCATGAGTCCAAGGCCCAGGACTGGCCAAAAAAAAAAAAAAAAAAGATTGTCAGACAAGTGAAAAGCAAGTCCCAATTACCAATTACCTGATGCTTTAAAGAGACTATCATATATTTTTGAAGACATACATCAGCTATTACATATTAGATACTACTCAGTATAGACTGCTAGCTGCTTTGTAAGGACTTACAAGTATTGATGTACACACACAGACTAATGTATACGTAGAAAGGGAAATTTTCAACACTAAAATTTCTGATTTTCAAGTCTGCCTTTAACTGAAATTTACACTACACATTATTTAATTCTCCACATGTCAAAAATTCCTCAAAAGACTGAAGATGATAAAATAAAAAAATGTTCCCAACTTCTCAAAGAGACCTAAATTCTTACCCAGCTTACATATAAGATACCTCTCTTCTAATTAGAAAACAAAAGCCAAATTTAAGATCAACTAACTGAATAGCCGCTGTGTCCAATGCTTCAAGAAACTAGTCATTTTTAACATAACACATCATAAATCCTTTGAATTTGCCGTTGAAATCAGCCAATGGCTAAAAACAACAATACACAGTAAATGGACTTGGACAAACAAAGCAGGCAACATTCCCAAACCTTGGCCCACTTCTCTTCAGAAGAAAGCAACCCTAGTTCAGAGTAAACAAGTCTTTTCCAGGCCCTAGAGACAATCCTGGCATGCTTAGAATTAGGAGAATGTCTATCGTATCAGTGGTAGGTTTGGAGCATACCGACCCCAGTTCCAAACAGTCACTGGCTTAGACTCTCTATTTTTAAATTTTGGCTCCCAAATCTTCTTCTGTGTATCACGGGCAAATCACCTAAGTTCTTGCTTCAACTTCCTATGTATACAACCTTAGGAAATGCCCCCCCCTTTTTTATTTGCCAGTCGTGGGGCTTGCACTCAGGGCCTGAGCACTGTCCCTGGCTTCTTTTTGCTCAAGGCTAGCACTCTACCACTTGAGCCACAGCGCCATTTCTGGCTGTTTTCTATACATGTGGTGCTGAGGAATCGAACCCAGGGCATCGTGTATATGAGGCAAGTACTCTACCACTAGGCCACATTCCCAGCCCTAGGAAATGCCTTTCAAGACTATGATTGCTAGTATGTACTGAGTGCTTATTCTGAACCAGGTTCTGCATCAATTGCTTTAGGTGTATTTTTAAATAAAAAAAAACAACCCTATAAAATAGAATTAGTACTCCATTTTACAGATTAGAAAACTGAGATGTTCCTCCCAAAATTATATTACCTATAACATGGGGACCTAGGATCTGAAATCAGATAGGTAGATTCTGTTCCCAGGACCTACCATTGTAATCCATATGTTAAACAAGTAACTAACTCAGACTTTCCAAATTCCCTGCCTGTCTTTTTGTACTAGACAGACTTTCCAAATTCCCTGCCTTTTTGTACTAGACTGAACTACTGAACAGTAAGAACTTTATCATTTTCATTTTGTGCAATTCCAGCATCTACCTAACACAAGGCAGCTTAAAGCAGAAGAGCCATGACAGGTGTAGAATGAACAGATACTGGGCATGAACCTGCATGTCACTTACTTTCACATGCCCCTGGGGACTTTAAGAATCCAACCATACCAGCCTTTAGCTGAGCCCTTTCAGGACGGGCACATCCCTTCCCTAGATCTGACAGAAAGATCTGTAGAATGAGGAATGGGACCAGATCTAAATTCTTGTCCAGATCTAAACTCTCCCCCCAAAAGCTAATATTGTTCTTCTGAAGAAAAACCAAAAGTTATCTAATTAAAGCACTTCGCTGTTTTTAGGAGAACTATTTCAAAGTTTCATTTATTTAAAATTCCTAAGGAATTCCAAGAGCTCCAACAAGACCTGAATCTTGTCTCTCTTGTTTTTATGTATTTCCAAACATAAAATGTTGGGGATTCAGATTGGCCTTAAGGGGAGAAGGGCAACTAGGGCTCCCTTAGAGATGCTGCCCTTCCCCCAGCCCTGGGGCTGTGGAAGGTAGTCCCTCCCACCTTCTGGCTTCAACCGGAAGAGAAGCAAAGCAGCCCCCCCACCCTGGGAGCGAGCACGTGTGCAATGGCTGGGATCCCAGAAACCCAGTCCTTGGGGGGCTGTGGTCCCCGTCCATAGAGGAAGTTCTATGACATCACCTTTTAGTCCTTTTAGCCAATCGTTACCCCTCTCCTGTGCGCCTCTGGGGGTATAGGTTGTTGGCACCTCCTTTGAATAAACCAGACGGCTCCTAAGGCTTTCTCCGGGACTCCCACGCATCGGTGTCTTTTTTGAAGGGCATGAGGAGTCTCCTTTGGCCACGTGCACTGAGGCTTACCCGTGTCCCTTCACTCCACCTTGGGCGCCCGCAGGTCAGGCACCCAGGGGAGAGGGTGAAAAGGGGAACACACTTAAGAGGGAGTAATCTTAGCATCCCCGGACCCAAGGGAGGTGAATCTAGCCCGGCAATAGAATAGTATGTGGAAGACTATCCGATGTCCAATGAGCGAATGTAGGCAAAAGCTTGTGAAATGAGAAACTGTTTTGTACCCTGCACCCCCACCCAAACAAGGTATCCCCTAATCTCCATGAATGGGAATGGTCATTTTACTAGCTGTATATTCATTTGGTATTTCTAGTTAGAAAAACTTGGATTAAAATACTTGTTTACAAGTCTCTGGAGAGTGCTTTACTTCTTACATTTCCCATGAATTCCATCTATATCCTAAACAGTCCTTGTTCCAAACATTCTACATAACCAAGAAAGTAATGATGAAGAGGAATGCTACAGGCAGGAGAGTGCCACACCCATGCCACGTGCCAGGCCCTGGATTTAATCCCCTCAAGCACCAGTCCTGGGCCCTCTCCTCGAGCTTTTCGTCTCAAGGCTAGCTTTCTACCACGGGAGCCACGTTTTCACTTCCATCTTATGGACCAGGCTGGCTTTGAACCACGATTCTCATATCACAGCCTCATGAGAGTAGCTAGGATTATAGGCATTAGCCATCGGGGCCCAGCCCCAAAATAATACCAGCAATAAAAGCTGAAAATTTTCTGAAATATTTACCTTGTTTGTGCAATAACTAGATTGAAAAAGCAGAAGTTATTAGAAAATTGTTTAAACCTCAAAGGAAACAGACACAAACCTTCCCTCTCCCCCTTTTTCCCTAATGCCTTTTAAGTACAAAGCTATTATGTTTGGAAATTAACCTTTTACTTCAAGAATTAGTTTATACAGATTATCCACAGAACATAGATAACTTAATATACTTTAAAATCACCAGTTCTTCAAATCATAATCTACAGTTACATTTATCTTTACTCTGAGGTCTCCCTATCTCCCCCTGACTCCCTTCTTCTCTTCTTCTCCCTCCTCTTCTTTTTCTTATGTTTTTGAGACAGGGTATGTTACATAGTCCAGACTGGCCTCAAACTAATGATCCTCCTTGACTCTACCTGCTAAGTACTTGAATTACAGACTATACCCAGCTCTGTGCTTTTCCACCTAGTTGAAAAAAAAGGTAGAGAAGTTTCCTAAAACTGAATGATCTTTTTGTTTTAAACATAATCTGTTTAATAGAGATTAGGACCACGGTACACTACACTTAAAATCTTCATTATTTCCTTGGATTTGTATCTGGCTTCAGTTTTGTTTTAATGCAGATGGGTAAACTTTCCCTGGGGACAATTCCAATGGTGTGTGGCCCTAGTATTTATAGTTTTTTTTCAGTCAGTACTGGGGCTTGATCACAGGACCTTGTATTCTTGCTTGGCTTTTCTGCTCAAGGCTGGAACTCTACCACTTGAGCCACAACTCCACTTTAGGCACGTGTGTGCACATACACATCCACACACACACTGTATGTACTGAGATAAGCAGAACCACACACACACATAGCACTAAACAGAGTACTTCATGCTAGATTGCTTCCAGTTAATGATCTATTTTATTCAGTATGTAAACATAAAAATGTTAAAGTATTCTACAGCTGCATATTTGATGGGGGGCATTATTGAGGTTTAAATTTAGGGCTTCTGCTTGGTAGGCAGATACTCTACCACTTGAGCCATATCTCCTGTCCTTTTGGCTTTCACATAAGATCCCACTTTTTGCCCAGGTAGCCAAGACCACAACCCTCTTATGTGCAAAGCTAGGATGAAAGGCTTATACTACCATACCCAGCTTTTTATTGGTTGAGACAGAGGGTCAATAACTGTTCACTGGGGCTGGCCTTAACTTTAAGGCCTCCTGATATGTACTCTTGATTAGATAGGATTACAAGCCTAAATTATGACATGTGGGCAGTTGTTGTTTTTTTAAATTTTACTGTGTTCTTTTTCTCAATCTGGAATGCCAATTTTGGCAGTGATTTCTTATGCTGATTGTTTTTGCATTCTAGGGAATACCACTAAGTCATAAAATTAAAAAAAATTCTGTATAGGGCTGGGAATATGGCCTAGTGGCAAGAGTGCTTGCCTCGTATACATGAAGCCCTGGGTCTGATTCCCCAGCACCACATATATAGAAAACGGCCAGAAGTGGCGCTGTGGTTCAAGTGGCAGAGTGCTAGCCTTGAGCAAAAAAGAAGCCAGGGACAGTGCTCAGGCCCTGAGTCTGGCCCAGGACTGGCAAAAAAAAAAAAGTAAAAATAAAAACAAAGCTACTCCTTCCTGGTGCAATTTTACACCCTGGGGAGTGGAGAAGAGTAATAAGATAAAAAAGAGCAGCAGGGCAGGTTTCTCCAAGCATGGCACTTTTCCTTTCTAAGAAGCTTCCTCTCAGCCCAAACCCAACCTGCCCTAGTAGTGTGCAGTAGTTACAGTTCTTCCTTCTATCTAGGCTGTTGGTTTTCTATAGGTAGGGATTTCTACATGCTTTTAGATTCAACAGATAACTTCAGAATGCAAGTAAACACATTCTCTCTCTCTAGATATCTCTCGATCCTGTATTATAATCCTCAAAATCTTGTATTATAGGGGCTGGGAATATGGCCTAGTAGCAAGAGTGCTTGCCTCATAGACATGAAGCCCTGGGTTTGGTTCCCCAGCACCACATATATAGAAAACGACCAGAAGTGGCGCTGTGGCTCAAGTGGCAGAGTGCTAGCCTTGAGCAAAAAGAAGCCAGGGACAGTACTCAGGCCCTGAGTCCAAGCCCCAGGACTGGCAAAAAAAAAAAAAAAAAAAAAAGAAAGAAAAATCCTGCATTGCAATCCTCAAAATTCTCCACTGCTTACAATTTTAACTTTTATGCAAACCCTAATCTATAACAGAACTGAGGCTTCCTCTACTCATCCTATGGATTTGTCTGAGGACATCAGAAGACTTCATGAAGGCTTGGAATAAACCTTAACTAGGTTTAAACTCCCTAACTAGCAGTAAGCATGGCCAGAGTTTCAGGGTGTGGCAAACGAGATAATAGCAGCCCAGTGGGAGAGGACAGGAAACTCGAAGCAGGCCTGTAGGCTGATAGCACCAGGGCCTTTACAGAAGTTCTGACCTAATGGCAAACCACAGGATCATCCTTCTAGTTACCCAGGCCCAGAAGACAATCCATCTGTTTATTTGCCCACACGTTCTCTGAAGTCTTTCAACTACTCTTTTTACTGCTTCTTTTTCAGATACCTCTTATTATTTGTACTAAGTATCACATTACGTGTATGGATAAAAGCAATAAAACCCCATTTTCTATCCCTCTTTTAAGACTCCTTTACCTTCTTGGTCTTTTGCTTCACCTTCTCTCTGGCTCCCTAATTTCTAAGCCTACAATGTTAGTGTCGGCATGCTCCACTTTGCTTTTTGTAGTGGTAATGGAGTTTGAACTCAGGGTCTTACAGTTATTAGGCAGACATTCTACCACTTGAGCCACATCCCAGCCCTTTTGCCTTATTTACTTCCTCCAATGAGATCTCAGTTATGCCCAAGCCAGGCAGGACCCTGGTTTTCCTATTTATGCCTCTGGGATGACAAGCATGTGGCATCATGTTCAGCTGTTGGTTAAGATGAGGTCTCTCCAACTTTTGCTCTGCTGGCCTTGAACCTTCCTCCTATTTTTCACCTCCCATAGGTGGAATTAGAGGTATGAGCCAGTGTTCTGCTTTTCCCTTCATTTCCCCTCAAGGAATGAATACATGGGGGAAGAGGGGTGACTGCCCTCCAGTTTCTACCACCCCTAATCCATTACTGCCCAGAGTTCCTGAAGGCCTATTTCTCCCTAAATTTGGTAATTTCTTCTACCACTATTCCATCACTATTATTACTGATGGATTTTTCTCTCCTTCCTGTGCTGGGACAAGATGAACACTATAAATCACAAGGGGAGAGATATATCTAAGGAAGCACCACAATCACACAATGTAAGGTTTAGATGAATTGGAATTATGGTTTTTAGAAAACCATAAAGCTTATATATGTTAGAACACTAATGATCCTCATTTACTAGCTATTTAATGTCCATCTTATTTGAAAACATCTATAATACCCTTTACACACACACACACTCAGAGACAAACAGAAACACATAAATGCTCAGCTTGTAATAATGTGAGTCCAACAGGAATGTTCAAGTCTTGTTATTTTTTTCCTGGTGGTGGTGATTATGCTGTTTTACTGCAAAAGCAGCTCACCTCTATCTATTCACCAACTACAATGCCTCTGCCATCAGCTGCTTCAGCTAGCATAGGTACCGAGCCACAAATGATCCATTTTCTCATGTGTAAGAATTAACATACCACACTAGTCACTGGGTATATTTTCTTAAAATTAAACCTGCAAGCTGGGCACACCAGTTATATGTCTCATCTCAGCACTTGAGGCCAATCAAATAAATAAAAACACTAATTACCTAAAGTTTCTAATACAGTCACAAGCCACTGGTGTCTTACATCTGTAATCCTAGCTACTCAGGAGCTATTCTTGAGGATCACAGTTCAAAGCCAGTGAGGGCAAGAAAGTTCGTGAGAGTCTAATCTCCAATAAACTACTCAGAAAAAGCAGAAGTGGTGTTGTGGCACAAGTGGCAGAGTGCTAGTCTTGGGCATAGAGAGCCCAGGCCCTGAATTCAAGCCCTAAGGTCAGCAAAACAAAACAAAACAAATAGACACTCCTAAGAATGATTGTATCACGATGCCAATTTATTTTTTAAGCCTTTTCATCTGGGTGTAGACCTCCCCCCATCTATCAAATCAAAGAAGTCATTAAGCATTCTCTCTGTAGTCATTATTCCACAGATGTGTACATGGCTTGCTAGTGTACAGATAAACCCTCTGGATCATAAGGAACCGAGTAGGGATTCATAGGCATTCTAGTAAGCTGCCTCCAGGACTGTAGAGGTTCCCTGGCTGCTTCTAAGCTGCCCAGCTCTGCCTGTTTCCCCACCTGCCATCTTATTTGCTATTACTGCTCTGTAGAGGAAGAAGGCCAAGCTCTTGGTGCTTTGGCTGCTGCCAGGACTCAGGCTGAAGCCCAAGCAAGCAAACTTGAAATTGTTTTTGTTGGCCTTGAATGTTATACCTGCACTACAAAGCATTCATATTTTCATCTGTTGGGTTAAGACCTATTAAGGAGTAATATACTTCCTTTCACAGGCGGAGACACAATTTTTTGCTGTTTTATATAAAATATGAAAATGGATATATGAAGAAATGTCACTGAAACTGTTAAAGCAAAAAAGTACTTACAGCTGGATGGTTCACACCTATAATCCTAGCTACTCAGGAGGCTGACATCTGAGGCTCATGGGTTCTGGCCCAGGCAGGAAAGTCCTTGAGACTCTCATCTCCAATTAACTACCAAAAAACCAGAAGTAGAGGTGTGGCTCAAATGGTAGAACACTATACTTGAGGGGAAAAAAAAAAAAAAAAAAGCTCAGGAACAGCATCAGGCCTTAGTTCAAGCCTCAGCACTGGCACATACACACACAAAAAAGTACTTACAAAACTGGATGCCAGTGGTCATGCCTGTGATCCTATTCAGGAGGCTGACATCTGAAGATTACTGTTAGCATTCAAAGCCAGCCCAGGCAGAAGTCTATGAGACTATCTCCACAAAACTAACAAAAAAGCCAGAAGGGGGGTTGTGGCTCAAGTGGTTGAGCGCTAGCCTTGAGCAAAAGAAGCTCATGGACAGCGCCCAGGCCCCGAGTTCAAGCCCAGGACTGTAAATGAAGAAGAAGAAGAAGAAGAAGAAAAAAAGCCAAATGCTGGAGGCCTAGCTACTAAACTATTCAGGGAGCTGGGCACTGGGGGGCTCACGCCTGTAACCCTAGCGACTCTGGAGGCTGATATTGGAGTAAGTTTGAAGTCAGCCTAGCAGACAAAACTGAGAGACTTTTACTTCCAACTAGTTGAGCAAAGCTTGAGGTCTTGAGTTCAAATTTCAGTACTGGCTGGGGCATATGCACATGTGTATACACACAAACATGTATCTCCATGGTCTCTGTTTTCATAAATTAGAGATTTGTGGTATTCAACTACTAGGCTCTCCTGGGGCTTCTTACTGAAGTAAAAATAAAATCTGACCCATGCCTACCTCACCTGCCATTCACCCTTTCTCATTATGTCCAGCCACGTTGGCCTTCCCTATTCAGCCTCTTTCTAGTTGCTGTCATTTGGACTAAAATGCCCTTGGCATGGTTGGGTCTTTATCATCCCGCATCAGTCATCTTCTGAAATGTAGGGCCCATCAAGGCCTCACAACTTGCCCAGTTCCATGTTGTACCATTAGTCCATTTCATCTCTCACTGCTGTTGTCTGAAATTATTTTTGTACACTTACCTCTCCTTGCATATGAATGAACACTCAATGAGAACATGACACCACCCTTCCTGTTATATCTTTTTTTTTTTTTTTTTTTTTGGCCAGTCCTGGGCCTTGGACTCAGGGCCTGAGCACTGTCCCTGGCTTCTTCCCGCTCAAGGCTAGCACTCTGCCACTTGAGCCACAGCGCCGCTTCTGGCCGTTTTCTGTATATGTGGTGCTGGGGAATCGAACCTAGGGCCTCGTGTATCCGAGGCAGGCACTCTTGCCACTAGGCTATATCCCCAGCCCTGTTATATCTTTAGTACACCTCACACAATTGTAAATGCCCAGTAAGAATGTTGGAATCAATCACTGACTGTGGTTGAGGACCCACTGCTTCCAGCTGTATCTGGAATCAAAGGGCCACAAGACAAGAGTGAGCCAGGACGGCAGAGAGACCAAAGTAGTGGCAGTGCTATCAGTGATTGGTATTGCTCAGGCTGGACGCTGTGCAACAGGCTGAGAAATACAGGCGGAGCAGGTAAGAGAGAGCCCTGCCCACCCTAGCTGAGTCACTGATAACTATGCCAGACTTCAGTACACTTGCAAAACTAGTAAGAAGAGTTAAGTGGAAAGTACAGATGATTCTCATGATACAAACAATAAGTATTTGGTATGCTATGTATTTTTACAAGCTAATTCAAAGAAGAAAACTACTCATGCTACTGGGCTTGTATTTTTATTTGTACCAAGTTTAGGCCCTTCAGAATTCATAAGCAACTCACCAGGCCCGCCTTGAGGCACCTCTTGCTTCTGAGTCAAGGGGATGAGGGAGAAGCTATAGCATTCAAAACCAGTGATCACTAAGTTTGGGATTAGCGGAAGGAAGGCTTGAAAGCACACAACCCTCAGGGCTCCCTATGAATAACAATTCGGTGTCTGCCTTGAGATGTGCTGCCCGGGATTTTGTGAGGATGGATGTCTCCCAATAACAACTGTTTTCCTACTTCTGCTCCTGTGTTTTCCTCATCTTGGTAAATATCATTTAGAAAGCACATAAATAAGTATCATTTAGAAAGCACTCTTGTAATCCCAGCACTGACGAAGCTTAAGCAAAAGATCATGAATTTGAGGCATCAGAGGAGAGAGGAGTGAAGGAGTTTAGGAGTGAAGGAAGGGGAGGGAAGAGGAGGAAGGGGAGGGTAGGCAAATAATTTTATTCTTAACAGAGCAAGAAAGGAATGAAGCACACCATACCAACCAGAGAGAAAGATGCAAATTAAGCCTGCAGTAATGTCACTAAACACATTGAGACAGAGCTCAGTCCATTAAACAAGATAGCATTTCTTTTTCTGTATCTTCGGTCAAATGATGCTGAGTAGACATAAACATGATCATCCTCAAACCTGGTGCTCCTTCATGGGGATTTGAAGGGAAGTTGAGTAGCTGCAGAACTCAAAGATCTCAGAGGGCTAACTACAAGGTGGGAAGTTCAAATCTTTGCAAAGTGGTGAAAACCACAGAAGATAGGAAGGCTTTTAGGTAAAACACATCAGTCACCTAGAGGCTGAAGGGATAAAACTACTGCTACTTCCCTTGGTACTAAGAAAGATACTGCTATAGTTAGAACACTGATCCAGTAGTATGGATGGACAACAGGGAAACCGACCTTAATTGCAGCTCCAAGAAGCACTTCTCCACGTGTGATCCACAGGTGATTTATTTTAGGAATGGTCCCTATCAGTGGCCATTGCTTACTTTGGATGTGAGAACACTTCAGGATACTAAGCTACAATGTCGTCTGGGGGCGCCAACCAGTGCTTCTGAAGAGTGAAGCTATGCAACCAGAGGATTTTCACCCTGAAGTTATTAAGAAAAAAGACCAAGGCACAGGCAGTATTATACACTAATAAGGAGTCTAAGTTACTAACTTCACTGCCAATCTGTTTCTACAATATTACACTCACTAAGCATACATTTATTTTGAAATACTTACTGTGATTAAAGCTGTGTTTTATGTTTATAAAAAAATCCTCCTGGGTATGTATAATAAAACCAATGTTTTCTTTTAGGATCTTTTATGTAAACCATTATAATGATCTTTTTTTATTTAGGGTAAAAGTACTAGGAAATAAATTTTTATAATGATGATTCTAGATTACTTCCAACAGAGGATGAAATTTAAACTACTTGTACAGCAAAATTCCTAAGTAGCCAAAACACTTGTGGTGCCCTGTTATCCCTGGTTTTCCTCTGGCAGCATCTAGTGCTTTTGTGACCCAAATCACTGCTCTGAGCTAGAATGACTCCTAAGTCTGAAAATTTCTGAATTCAACCCTCTATTATTCAAATTAAGCGGGTCACAAGTACCTGGAGGAACCTGAAATGACAGTAGATGACTAGAGAGATGATGCTTACAAGGTATTTTCAAGAGTTTTATTGTCAAGCATTAACAGCCAATCTTAACAGGATGAAAAAAAATAAATATGATGAGTAACTTCTATTGTGTTAAAAGCAAACATATGGGTATATGATTCAGTTGTAAAGCACTGCCCTAACATGCAAGAGGCTCTGGGTTCCATCCCCAGCAATGAAAAGTAAGCACATGGTCCACTCATTCCAGGGCACTGGTGAGTTTAAGCAAATAATGAGGTTGGTGCAAACCAAAGCATAAAACATTTTTAAGAATGAAATTGGGAAAGAGTGAAGAAGGGCTGACATTGTCTCAAAAGAAGCATACTCATTACCTGACTTATAAAACTGTAATCTCTCAGTATATCACTTTTATAGCAACAACAAAAATAATGACAGCAGCAATTTGCTGACTTTCCAATTTACGCACTGCCCAGTATTTTCAACCTATGTCCTGGCAAAAGGAATTCATAGTCCAGCACTATTTATTTACAACAGTCATACTACAATGCTATAAAATCACACACAAAGTAGCATACCCTCGCCCCCCCCCCAATGATATAAATTATATACAATCTTAAGAAATACTGTCCTGAAAAAGAAAAGTGAGATGGTATCCAATCTCTTCTGGATGAATTCATCACCTTTTTTTTTTTTGTCCTGTCTTCTTAATTGGGTTTATCTGTTATGTGAAGGTCATCGAACATGGAATTGTACTCAGTGGTCATCAACATTTCAAGCTTGATGACTGAGCACTCTACCTCCAAACACTTTGCACTCCCTGCTTTCTCACACCACATCACCCATTTTCCTTCTGTCTCCTCCCTTGATTGCTCCCCCTAATATAAACCTATAAATGAAGTGTCCATGCTCCATCCTGGGCCTCTTCTCACTAAGCTTTTTCTTCCTAGGTGAGCTTACCACTGAGGTATACCCCTCTGTTAACACCTTCCTTGAGCACACACACAACTGGCTCTATACAAGGCTTCTATGTATCTGTAAACTATTATTATCATCTAACCAATAGCCAAAACCACAACAGGCCCGGGTCTTCCAACATCATCTCCACTGGCAGCACCTAAATCTTAACTACCATTACCAACAAGGAAATACTCCCCCCACCCCCTCCACTAGTGCCTTCCTCACAGCTATTTTCCTTGTAAGGGAGGGTGGGAAAAGCCTTTCAAATCACTAAGTCACTACTAGCTTAGCACTTCACTTCTACCTAAATGGCTATTAGAATGTCTTCAAAATGGTTTACATGATCTATGTCACCTGGTTCCCCACCTCTGGGCCTGTGTGTTTATGCTTCCCTCCCTTCACCATGTCCTCCACCTACTAACCGCCACCTACTAATTATTCACCATCACCACACTCCATTATTTTCCTTCCAAAAGCCATCAAAACTTGTACTGACCCTTTTATCTGCTGTCTGTACTGCCTACTGTAACTCAAGTTTCACAAGACAGACAGAGGCTAGCTTTGCTGCCCTCGCCTATAGGGTACCTAACTCACGGCATACAATACTATTTCAGAAGACTAGGATCTGATTTATTCATGCTGCTGTCACTATGCACAGCATAGCTTCCTGATCACCATTCTGATTTTCCTCCAAGTAAGATCGTCCTCAGCTACACTTACTATTTGAAAATGTGCTTCACTGTCTTCTCTGTAGAATTACTAGGGGGACCTATCCCACACCAATCTGCCATCAATTAAAATAGATACAAATGTCTGAGGTCCTGAAAGTGCATATAATGACAATCATTTCAATGCTAGCAGAAACTCTTTGACACCTCTCCATTGATTATTACTATTTAAAATTTAGAACTGACATAGGTCAATCTGAACAAGTCAGATGTGACACCTGTGGCAAATCTCTAGATGTTATGAAGAGCTAGATAATACCAGCTCCTTTTCTTTGACCTGCTATTTTATTTCACTGTCACATTCAGGTCAGCATGTTCTTTGACAAGCAGACAGAATTCAGTTGTTAACAACTCTGTTAAAAAGTATTAGTGAATAGTATGCTGCTTCTGTAGCAAAACCTGGTAACAGCTCTATAGTCTCCGTACAAATTTGTGTGGTGGTGAAAGCAATCCAGTTACCTGCATACATGCTTCTAGAAAAGACCCATTCGTGTGGGCAGTCCCTGGATTATGGTTCTCAGGCAAAGGCTTTAATGAGCTTTTGGTCCATGGAGCAGGTTGCCAGAGGTCCTGGAGCATATTCTGATGCCTGATACTAGGTCTTCTGCTCCTCATTAAAGCATGGCTAAGAATGGGATTATTATGAAAACTTGACCCACCTCACTGGTGACAAGGAATGTGTCAGATGTCTCAAGCAGGGGCCAACATCTCTAATACAACTGACTGTGGGATAGCTTCAGGATTTAGGAGAGCATCTTTGGAAGCCCAATCAATACATTTAGTACCCTAGACCCAGGCTCACTTGCTGGCACATGGCAACTTCATAAAGCCTAAACCTGTGCGCCAGAGGTATGATAACTTCTTTGCCTTTAGCACAGCTCATATCTTCTGTATTACTCTGATTCCAGCTTCTGTGTAATTCCAGGAACCTAAATTGCTTGGTGCCAATTCAGAAAGACTGTCAGCCACATTCCCCGTCAGTTCCCAATTATATTCTGAAGAGGGTAATGAAGAGGTTTCATTAAACCATCATACCTAAATTACATTTTCATATGTATGTTTTAATTTGACAAATATGTGTTGCTTAGCTTTTCTTATGTATTATAGGAATGAAAAGATATGAATCCGTTTTTCTGTTGCTTAGTCTACTGGGAGAGTATAAATAGGAGACAGATGCAGCTTCTTTGAATTCTACACAATGAGCTAGTGTTTCTCAAGCACCAAAAAATGTTTCTAAGTCAGATAGATGTAGTGGTACACACCTGTAATCCCAGTATTCTGGAGGCTGAAGAGGATTTTCAAAAGTTTCTGACCAGACTAGGCTACATAAGCTAGTTCAAGACAAGTCTGGGTTACATAGCAAACTGTCTAAACCTGCTGCCCAAGACAACTTCTCATCTTGTAGAAAACTATCATTCCATTAAAACTTCAGGCCACCAGTCTTTCTACACATGATCTGTCAGAAGTGGCACTGTGGCTCAGAGTGGAAAAAGCTCAGGGACAGTGTCCTGGTCCTGAGTTCAAGTCCCACGATGGACAAAAAAAAAAAAAGACTGTAAACACAATCTGCATTAGAGCCTCAGTTTCACCTCTCTAAACCTGTGTTTTAAAACACTACAGCTGAGTGACATTGTCCAAAAAGAAATGCACTCAATATCTGACTTATGAAATGGTAACCTCTCTGTATATCACCTTTGTAATATTTTTTTAATAAAAGCAATGCCACTATATCTCCCTCTCTTGCATTTTCATCCTCTTCCTCCATTCGCTTTTCCTCTCAACCTACAAGACCTGCTCCTCTGTTCTTACATTGTAGCCTTCTAAGAAGTTTCTTTAACTTCACTAGTGTTTTTACAAGCCTGTGCTTACTCATTTCCTACTTCTTTTTCTGTGTCTGCGTCTCTTACCCATCCCTTTTATAGACATCTCTCAATGTTTTTTCCTTCTTTCACTCTATTTTTGCTGTTTCTGAGACAAGGTTTCACTGTGTAGAGCCTTGTGAGTGCTGAGATTGTCGTGTGAAGCACCATACACAATTCCCTTTGGCTATCTCAAGCATTTTCTATCACCAACACTTGCAAATCTAACATGGACTTCCATAGCCAGTCCCAGGCCCCAAACTGACAACCCTGCTCAGATTGAATGCCAGTAAGTCTAAACACATGGAAGCACCATACACCTACAGCTACAGCCACAGGGTCCTACAAAATACACACACAAATAAAATACAAACATGGTGAAATGTTAAATTGATGAAACAAGGGTAAGGAGTGCTCACTGTTTCAAACTAAAATGTACAGTCAGACAAGAATTTGAATTCTAATATTACATCACTACATAAGAAGTTTATTCATAAAGGCATCCATGAAATAAAACCCTTGCCTTTTGGGGAATTTAGAGTCAACTTAATTTGTCTAATCTTATTTAAAAGCAGGCAAATCTGAGAGTTCACTGACTTGGTAGATAATGAACTCAAATACAGAATCAAACTATCAATATTTGCTGAGGGCCTACTAAGTGACAGCAACATGCTAAGCACTGGGTATAGTCAACAAAGCACACAGCTCCTTGGGAAGAGGGTCCCTGCTTCCCCCATGCGTGCTCATTTTCCTGAAGCACCCACTTCTCTGTTTGTTTGTTTGTTTGCCAGTCCTGTGCCTTGAACTCAGGGCCTGAGCACCGTCCCTGGCTTCTTTTTGCTCAAGGCTAGCACTCTGCCACTTGAGCCACAGCGCCACCTCTGGCCGTTTTCTGTATATGTGGTGCTGGGGAATCGAACCCAGGTCTTCATGTTCAAGCACTCTTGCCACTAGGCCATATTCCTAGCCCAGCACCCACTTTTCTGAAAGCAGATCATTTTCCCCCAAACCCAGAAGAACCTCGGATTCCTTCCCAAGTTCTCCCACTAGGTCAGCAGCCCACTTCCCTGGGTCCGCTGCCCCTGCTCCCTTCCCTCTTGCTTGGATGAGGGCCACCTGTACTACTGTAGCCATCTCCAGGCCTCCCACTTCCCTCTGGTGCTGCTTCAGCTTTACTTAGTCTCCATCCAGGGACTCAGTACTAGGTGAACGAACTTTAGCTTAAACTCAAAAAGTTTCACTGGGGCTGGGAATGTGGCTGAGTGGCAGAGTGCTTGGCTAGCATGCATGAAGCCCTAGGTCTGAGTCCTCAACACCACGTAAGCAGAAAAAGCCAGAAGGGGCGCTGTGGCTCAAGGGGTAGAGCTAGCATTGAGCAAAAAGAAGCCAGGGGCAGTGCTCAGGACTTGAGTTCAAGCCCCAGGGCTGGCAAAGAAAAAAAAAAAAAAAAGAGGTTTCAGTGGTTCATCCACAGAATGAAAGTAGCCTGACATAGGAATACCACAAGCTTAATCTCTTACTATTATCCTTATTATAGTCTCCCATTTGTTTCTTCCTGCTCAGCCAAAGGTTCACCCATTGTCCAACAGTCAGCTGGCCCTCCCTCTAATGCCCTCTGCTCTGTCCTTGCTGACATGGTTTCCTCCACTCCTCTTTTCACCTCCTTTGTGGAACCTTCCAAGATAACTAAGTGCTCCAGCACCACCCTTCGTAATCTTTCAACCTTTCTGTCACTCACATTTATTACTTTCCCAAAATACTGGTATTTCCAAGTACAATCCCATTACTCAAAAGACTGAAGCAAGAAGATCACAAGTTCAAGGCCAACTTGAGCTACATAAAAAAGAAAAGAGCCGGGCTCTGGTGGCTAAAGCACTACTCAAGAGGCTCAGAACTGAGGATCATGGTTCAAAGCCAGGCAGGGCAGGAAAGTGTGTGAGTTTTATCGCCAGTGAACCACCAGAAGCAGCACTGTGGTTCAAAGTGGTAGAGCTCAGTCAGGGACAGAACCCAGGTCCCAAAACCAACTAAAGAAGAGAAATAGGCTGGAGTCTAGTGGCTCACACCTGTAATCTTAGCTACTTAGGAGGCTGAGATCTAAGGATCTAGGTTCAAAGCTAGCCTAGGCAGGAAGTCTGTGAGATTTTTCTCTCCAATCAACTACCAAAAAAGCTGGAAGTGGAGCTGTGGCTCAAGTGGTAGAGCACTAGCTTTGAGCAAAAAGAAGCTCAGATACAGCTCTAGAACTGGCACAAACAAAAATAAAACAAAAAACAATGCTAACTAAAGAGATAATTCTAATAAAGTTACTATGTACCACATATAGAAAACTCTCATCTCAACTGACCTTTGTAACACTATAGGGGAGGCAAGGCAAGTCAGGTGTTAAGTCCTTTTATTAGGGGAGGAAAAGGAGGGTGAGAAATTTAATGTTTTAGAAAAATGTGCTCTTTTCCCCCTCCAAATGTTCTTCTCTGTCACCTTTGAATCATTTTTTTTTATAAACAGTACTCAGCTGTAAACTTTAAAATTAGCTGTATCAGATTATGTAATAATATAGTTCTGGGGTGAAGGAAGTGCTGACTTATGTTTACATAGTCAAGAAATAGGAAAATACTGGTCAAATGTAAAAATTATATAAAAAGAAATTTATTATGTACTCTTTACATGCTCTTTATGTAACTCTAACCCCTCTGTACATCACTGTTATAACTTTAAAAAGTTTAAACCATGTAAGGCAAAATAAAACACAAACCAAAAAAAAATTTTTATTATTCCCTCCTCAGGCTTCAAATCCTTAAAGACTCTTCAAAAATGTTTTTTTAAAAAGGTACCTAAAAAACTTCAATTTTTAGGTTTCCAGTCACAACATGAGAAGTTTACTCATATTACAAATACATGCACTAAATTAAATATGAAGTTTAAAGGATTTACTTGGGCAAAATATGCCAATTGTGATAAACATACAGTTCTACAGACATTTATGTCTAGTTATGTAGCTGTAACTAGTCAATTTAGCAAAGCTTGAGCTGTGGTTATATATAACAGCTGCAAAAACATCTCTAGTGGCCCAGAGTTCACCAGCTGTAATTTGACAATCCAAAATTCAAGAAGCTTTAGGAAACCATTATAGTAGTTAAGATAGTATTATGTGCCAAAAGAAAAAAGCCAAATGGTAGAAAAAAGCCCAATTAAATGTATAGAGTTGCAAGACTATTTCATTCATTCATATGTATATACACATACAATATATACCTCATAGTTCAGAGATATTAAAATTTTGACTTATATGGCAATATAAAGTAATATAAAGGCTGGGAATGTGGCTTAATGGTAGCGTGCTTGCCTCGCATGCATGAAGCCCTGGGTTCAATTCCTCTGCATCACATATACAGAAAAAAGCCAGAAGTGGCGCTGTGGCTCACATGGTAGAGTGCTGGCCTTGAGTAAAAGAAGCCCGGGACAGTGCTCAGGCCCTGAGGGATGGCAAAAAAAAAAAAAAGACTAGGACATAAAGTAATATAAAAATATTTCAGCCAGGTGATGCTACTCATGCCTATAATTCTACCTACTTAGGAGGCAGCTGAGAATAGGAAGATCAAGGTTCAAGACCACTATGGGCAGGAAAGTGCAAGAGATCCCTTCCCAACCCACAGCTGCATATAACAGCACAGCACTATCATCCTCAGCTCCAAGGAAAGCTGAGATCTGGATGATCTTGGGCAGTCCAGGCAGAAAAGTTCTCACGTCTCCATCTCAACAGAGGGAAGATGGACATGGTGGCACACACCTGCCATCCCAGCTACAGGAGGGAAATCAAAGATAGGAGGAATGTGATCCAGACATGAGCCCAGGCAGAAAGTGAACTTCTGTCTCAAAAATAACCAGTGCAAAAGTGGCTGGAGACATGGCACAGTGATACAGCACCTGCCTAGCAAGCTGGAGTCCCTGAGTTTGAACTCCAGTACATCAAAACAAAACAACAAAAAAAACTCACGATACTTTTGACATGGTCATTTAAGTACAATCTTCATTACATTTGGTCTAACAAAAATCTATTCACTATAACACACGTTATAAATAACACCAGGGTTTTGTTTTGTTTTTGTCGGTTATGGGGCTTAAACTACCACTTGAGCCACAGAGCCACTTCCAGTTTTCTGGTGGTAAAATGGAACTAAGAATCTCATGGACTTTCCTGCCCGGCTGGCTTTGAACCGCAAACCTCGGATCTCAGCGTCCTGAATAACTAGGATTACAGGTATGAGCCACCTGGCCTGGCTAATAATACCAATTTTGAAGTTTAGTAACTTCAAATGTAAGTACTTTTGTCATTTGTTTACATTAGTGAATACAAGCAATGTATCATCCTTCAAGAGTAGTAATTCTTCTGATTTACAATAATCAACTGATTACTGGAAGGACACTGTGTGCCACAGGCTATGTTTTAAGAAAGTAATGTGTTTAAATTTAAAACTATACACTGAATACTGACTGATGTAGCAATGATAGCCATATCAATGAATATCAATATTAGCGGTGAATATCAGTATTCACTGGATAGGAGGAAGTACTGTTCACTAACTGAATTGAGTTCTGGAAAGGGTAAAAAACATATTCAAAGATACATTAACTAGAAAACCAATTCTTTTGTCTTATCTGAAATATAATGTTATTGAGGAGATAACAAATTCAACCGGAACTAAACTTCTGAGCTCTCATGCTGAGGCTAACTTATGAAAAACTATTTTTGAAAATGCAAGCACTTACATATATCATTTAACTCACGTATTTTAATCGAGGCTAACTTCAAAAAGTATGACTAAGGAAAATTATTCATTTCCATCTCCAACAATAAAGTACATTAACATACTAAACAATTAAATCCTGTAAATATACTAGTAGAAAACATAAGACCAAACTCATATAATATCAGGACATTCAGATAACACAAGTAAGGTACCCAAAAGTAGAACATTTAGTTTTTATTACTAAAAAGGACACCTTCAGAAAACAGAGCAGTTGTTACTTATGAAGAACAATGCTATATACATTCTCTTACTAAAGATGCATGATATTCATTCTGAAATCACAGTTTCTCAAAACCTTTAAGGACAGTGGGATTTGTCTTCCCACCACCAACCACCCAGAGCCAACCAACTCAAACTTCCCAGACCACAGGTACTGCCCAAAGCTTTCACCTTGAAGAATTAATTAATTAGAAGGGCTTTCTAAAGACAGAAAGTTCCTCAAGCATCAGAAACACAAACCTCTCAGATATGAACTCAGCTAAAATGATGAGAAACGCGAGTATAATTATCCTGTTTTTACAAGATGATTAATCCCATGAAAATCTTTCAATTGTTTATATTTTTTAATTTGACAGTACTTATTCATAAGAAAACCATCTAAGTGTTTTAATAAATGGTTTGTTTTCAAACTGTGTTTCATCACGAGCAGCCAAAGCAGTCTGAACTCACAAGAGACATGCAGGAGAACCAGGACCCCCAACAGGTGCAGTAACTCCACAGCACAGATCTGACAGGGGATTCCACACAAACAACCAGGGAGTCGTTACTATTTCTCCACTTTCTCAACCTTCTGAGACGATTCTGATAAGCTATGAAGAAACTCCTCCAGAGTGAGTAAGTGGTTCAGTTATCAGCTACACTTTCTAAGGGCATTTCAAACTCAAGATGATTTTCCTCCTCACAGAAACGGGACAAAATTATCACCAAAGAGCATCTCACAACTGATTAACCTCAAGAACAAATGGGTCCAACATAAATATGAAAGCTTGCATTTAATCTATTAACCACAGTAGAAGGTTGAGTGGTAATAAGCAAAATATTTCATTAGCTTCCAATCTGAACATGCCCACATATAAAGCTTAAATTTTGCATATGGTCACTAACTGCATATGGTCACCAAGTATTTTCCATTCTTTCTATTCCTACTTAGAAATTCACAACACTGCTGAAACCTCACGTGCATCCCATACACCAATCCTGAGAAGTTTAAAGTTATGTTTGAATGTGTGTTTGGTAGCATTGTGGAGCCAGCACTCTTACTACTTGTTCCATGCTCTCAGCCCTTTTTTTGCTTTATTTTTTGAATAATCATTCATTTTTGCCTGGATATGACCCTCCATAGGGGCTGTGATGACGGGCACAGACCACCTTCACCAGCTATTAATTGAGATGGTGTCTCTTGAAACTTTTGCCCTGGCTTGTCTGGAACCTTGATCCTCCCCATCTACACGTCCCAAGCAGCTGAGATTATAGGCATGAGCCATGGTGCCCAGCTCTGTATTTCCTTATGAAACTATACAAGTTAACAGAACTGAACAGTGAGTCTCCCTTAAATAAATGGTTCCATGCCTTAAGTCCTTCACCTCATTACTGCTGTTTTATATAAAATAGTAAAGTCATCAAGTCTTCTTTCCACCTTGACTCAATAGTAGCAAAATGCTATTTTAAATGAAGTTCAATGACCAACAAACCCTTTGAAAGCTGGTTTCAAGTTGTGTGGAAACACACACCTATATTTACAGTCTGAATGAGGCAATAGCAAGGAAAAACACCTCCTTGTAAGATTTTAAATCTATAATTTAAAACAAAATCCTTTTTATCAAAGCCACAAATTATTTCCTGAATTGCTCTGCCAAAAGTCCAATACAAAATTACACACATGGAATAAGTTTGGGGATCCAATGTTGGATTTAATTCTATGTTCTACAAGCTTAATGGAGATTGAATAAGAGATTGCTACAGCAAAGCATTTCTCTAAACTGACACACATACCTGAGTACCAAACAGGCGTTATATTGCCTTTAGATGAGGTATCAACGAGCCACTGGACAAAGTGCTCCTTTAAACTGACTTTGCAGTTTTGTTCCATGAACATTAGCCCACTCCAAATAAATACTCTGTGATGTGACATCGTGGTTTTGTGCCAGACCCGAGGCTTGAAATCGGCCTGGATGCTGTCCTTGAGTTTTTTGCTCAAGGCTAGCACTCTACCACTTGAGGCACACGGCTCTACGTTAAGCTGTGTGTGTGTGTGTGTGTGTGTGTGTGTGTGTTTAACTAGAAATAAAGAGTGTCAGGGGCTTTCCTGCCAGGCCAGGCTTCGAACCTTGAACCTCAGACCTTCAGCCTCCAGAGGTAGATAGGATTACAGGTGTGAGCCACCGGAAACACAGTTCAAAGCTCCTCAAAGGTTCATGGGAAACATCACACCAGGAGTTGGGTGCGCATCGTCAGAAATTCCAGCTGGACTTCGAGGTTGGGGCCCCGGAAGCCAGCATTAACCGGAGAAGCAAGGCCGAGACGGAGGCCTGGGGGCCGGCTAGGAGGGGAAGGCCGCGGGGACTCACCTGCAGTTGGGCGGAGGGTCGAGGGTGATGTCTGCCAGCTCCTTCTGAATCCTGGTGGGGGGAGGGGGAGGGAGACAAGCACAGGGCGTTAGGGGGTGAGCGTCGGAGCCTCAGGCCTGCAGGTGCCCAGGTGTGTCCTGCCCGCCTCCCTCGCCGGCTGGCCGGGGAATTCCAAGGGCCAGGCCCGGGCCATAGAGGGAGTCCTCGCAGGCGCCGCCATCATGGCCGCCCGGTGGCCCGCGAGGCCCCGGGGCCGGGCCGCGCCGCCCGCGGGGTTCGGGAAGCCGCTCAAGTTGCTGGCGGAGGTGGGCATGGGCGCCCCGGAACGCGGCCTGCCGGCCAAGCAGGTGCACCCGCCCCGGCCTTGGCACGAGGGTCGGCCCGCCCCCCCCCCCCGGCACACCCCCTCCCCGTCCCTCCAACTTCCACGGCTGCCCCTTCCCCTCCCCACCGTGGGCGCCCGCTGCTGACGCCCGCTGCTCACGGCCGGCCGCTCACGGCCGGCCGGACTTCACAAAGAGCCCATCTCCCGCCCCAGGGGCCCCGGCCGGCAGTTCACACCAAGCCCAGCCTTTGTCTTAAGCTTACATAGGCGCTCAGTACATCAATTATTGGGCAAACCCCACCTTCTACTTTTAAAACCTGCTCCCCCAACTTCAAAATCTCTCTGTAGTGGCACAGTGTAGTAAAACCGAGAACAACTTGGGTGACAATACATGTTTTTCTTTGCAAAGGTTTTCCCAGGGTAGGTATCTTCTATGTTGAAAGTAAAAAGAAATGAAGTGTGATGGCTGGGAAAGTTCTTTGAACTTTCCTATGGAAAGACATTTCCTGTGGTCTGACAAATCAGGGCATCTTTCAGATGGGTTTGTTCAGTCTCTATTGACATTGATTGACATCAGTGTCCAGCTCAGTTCTACTGCTACCCAATAAGCATTGCTGTTCTGAGACTCATTGGGTGTTAGACTGAGCGTTTAGAACCCTGGTTTCCTGATTCATTAAGAATCTCTTGGATGTTTCTGCACTGTCTTAGGGCCTATGCAAGGCAAACATTTCCTCCTCCCAAGGCATTACTTCTTAAATGACTACAAATTGTATTACTACAGAGCTTTATCTACTGCATCTGCAACATTTCCAAAGTATTGGCTTAGGAACTGCAAGAGGACCTCGCAGGTAGGTGTGTGTGTTTGGGGGGGTGTTCTTCTACGTCAGGGCTCTCCCCTCTGCTTTCCAGTGTGCACTGAGAACCTAGGGCTCTCCCCTCTGCTTTCCAGCGTGCACTGAGAACCTGACAGTCTTACCAAGGCAGGCTTGCTTCCTTTTCCTTCTACCTCCTGGTAAATGCTATGGGCAATAGCATTGGAATCAACAGCCTTCACAGAGCCACCTCTATCGGATCCCACAAACATCCATTTGGCCTTACAGTTTCTTAGATATACTAGCCTCTACTTTGTGCCTTTTGAATATTAACCTTACTCCTTTAACACAAACAGCTAACCTTTAAGCAGGACATTAAGGGATCTAAATTCACTGCACCAAAAAACAAAAATCAGAAACAACAACAACAAAAAACATGCTGTTAATTTTACAGGTAAAATTACTATTCGTGGCTTCCCACCTTTCATTTTCTAAACCTACCATCTTGTTCCCAGCCATTTCCAAGTAAGTTTTTAATTTCCTTAGCATAAATAGACAAATTGTGTCTAAAGTGTGTGTGGGGACAAAAAGAAAATTACTTTTGGCTTGATTCCTTTCCCCTGAGATGCATTTGGGCATACCAGGGAAATATCCAGCAAAATATAGAAATACTAATGACTTAATGCAAAGTGACTGCAGTGGGGTAGAGCAAGGCCAACAGCTGAGTAAGGATGGGGAGCTTCTAAGTTTGGGGAAGGGCAGACTGTTAAGGAAGGGCCCATCCAGAGTAGGCAGGATAGAAGCCAGCTACAGGGAGAACCCACATAGGGCTATCTCCAAGAGGACCAGTTAGGACTCTTGAGAAGTGGATCTGTAATCAAACCAACCCTCTGAAAATGACAGCATCTTGCCATTTGTCTCAAGACCTCCACACTATTAAAAACAAGCTAAAGTCAGTTGGGTGATGGTAGTTGAGACCTGAGGATCACAGTTCAAAGCCAGCCGGGGCAGATATATCCAAGAGACTTGAATCTCCAATTAAACAGCAAAAAGCTGGAAGTGGAGGTGTGGTTCAAGTGGTAGAGCACCAGTCTTGAGTGAAAAAGCCAAGCAAGAGGGCAAGGTCTTGAGTTCAAGCCCCAGTATAGACATTTAAAAAAAAAAAAAAAAGCCAGGCACTGGTGGCTTACACCTACAATACTATTCAGGAGGCTAAGATCTGAGGATCACAGTTCAAAGACAGCCCAGGAAGGAAAAAGAAAAATCTAAAGTCACTACATGAACCAGGGTTCAATCACCATACCAGTATGCCAACTTTTCCAATTTCAAATCCAAGTGTGGACTTTGATAGCTGGCAGTCTCAAACTCCTACTCCTCAGCAGAGGGATCTAAAGCCTCCTGTTTCATTTTCTTTTAAATTCTTTTGAGAATGCAATCCCTACCTAACCCACCATTTGGGTTCTTTACTATCTTCCTGGCTGGTCCTTTTGAAGTTTAACAACTATCTGACTGAGAACAGAAGTCATGCAAGGGTGTCTAGGGTTCTCAGGAATCTAATATGGATTATTTGGAGGGTCATGGGGTTAAGATGATGTTACTGGAGGAGAAAAAGGTGAAGTAGCTACCTCCTGAGAAGAGGAAAAGAAAAAAGGAAAAGCTACTGCTTCAATGTAGTTGAGGAAAAAAAAGTAAGAGTGAAGTAACATTTTTTACCTCAGAGAGCAAACAAGAGTGGCATCTGTGGGTAATCCTAGACTATAGACTAGTAGGGCTGTGATTGTGGTAAAGGCCACCAAGTCAAAAAGTTCTCAAGATCTCATCTCAACAGAAAAAGCTGGTCATACTGGCACCATTTCTAGTCATCCCAGATACAGAGAAGTATAAATCACAGGATCATGGTCCAAGCCAGCTGGGGCAAAAAAGACAAGGCCTTAATTTTTTTTTAAGTAACCAAAGTTAAAAGGTCTGGGGTGGGGTGGGGGGTAATCAACCAATAGGTGGCCTATATAGGAAATACATGGTCCCATGTTCAAACTCCGTTACCATCAAAAAAAAAAAAAAAAAGGAGAGAGAAGAAAACAGCATGGAAGAAAACAAAATCTCCTGAAAACAAGCAAGTGCAAGTTCTTAAACAAGAGACCCCATCCCCACAAAAAAACACCTCTAATAACCGTTTTGCATTCAGTTGCCTTAACTCTCCAAGTCACAAACAGCTCTTTAAATCCCACCAGAAAATGCCTCCTACTAAATATCTGACTCAGTGGTGTGAATTACTTATTCCTTATGCAGTTGGTGGAGAGAGGCTCTATTAAAAAAAAAAAAGAAAAAATCATCCCGCAACAGGTGAAAAGCAAGAAAGATGGCCACAGAAATTCATTTTGATAGAGTTGGCTAAGAGACATCTAATTATCGAGTGAGATGAGAGCCTAGGGGAGGGTCACGGATTCCTGATTCCTAGGAATCAACCCTGAAATCTGTAATCAGATGGGGGGGGCGGGCGTGTATCACTAATAAGGATTCTCGCTGCTAACTTCTGCAAGACACACCAAACAGGTCACAACTCCTGCATGTGGATGAAGATGAGAATACAAAACAAAAGCAGCAGGAGAGAAAACAGGATTCCCACGGCCCCATTTTCCGTTCCTGAGAACACACCAAGTATGAGGAACATGTGAGCCACCCCCACACGGGGTGGGGTGGGGGGCGGCCAGGCAGAGAGCATGGGGGTGGAGGGAGGGTGGGTACACCCAGCCGGAGTGGGGTGGGGGCAGCAGGGGAGGCATGGGGGTTGGGGGTCACCCCCAGCCGGGGGTGAGTGGGGGGCGGCCGGCCAGGCGGGAGGCATGGGCGGTGGGCACCCCCAGCCGGGGTGGGGTGGGGGGAGGCCGGCCAGGCGGAAGGCACGCGCGGGGAGGTTGGTACCTCTTGGCGCTGGTGGAGAGGAGCTTGGAGTTCTTGCTCATGCTGACTTTACTCTCCTTCTTCTTGGGGGTGTTCGTCTCTTTCTCGGTTTGCTGGTTGGAGGACGAAGACGAGGAGGAGCTGGTGCTGGCCCTCGAATCGTCATCCGACATAGCGAACCCCCCACCCCACCCCGCAAACGGCCCCTGCGGGGGGTGGGGGAAAACAAAACAGAAAGCCCGACCATGCCGGCGCTGTCAGGCGGGCTCGGCGGCCCGGGCCGTCCCCGCCGCCCCTCCGCGCGGGCTCTGGCCCATCGGACGCCGCTTGTTTATTCCGGGGCCCGAGAGGGGTGCTCCGGGGGGACCGGGGCCCCCGCCGGCCCGTCGGGAGCCCCGAGGAGGCGGAGCGGGGCCGGGCGCCCCGCGGGGACGGGCCGGGAGCCCCGGCGGCCTGGGGCTGGGTTTTGTCCACCACCCTGGGGTCGCGGGGGCCCGGGGTCCTGGCGAGGCTGTGGAGGGGGGAGCGGAGTTTGGTGGGGTCGGGGAGGGCGGAGGGGTGGGGCGGAGAGGGGACGCCGAAGCCGGGGGCCGGAGGCGGGGAGCGGTGCCCGCTGGGGGCGGGGAGGGTGGCGGGGGCCCCAGCGCCCAGGCCCAGGCCCGCCCGCGGCCCCTCCGGGACGGCCGCCCGGGGACGCGGGGTCCCACCACCCGCCGGGCGCCGCGGCGGACGGGTGGGATGCGAGGCGGGGGGGGGGGGGGGGGAGGAGGAGAGGCCCGGCCTCCGCCGCCGAGGAACAACAATGCGCCCCGCGGCCCCCGAGGGGTGAACCCCGCGGGCCCCCGCCCCGGGGGAGGGGGAAACCGGGGCTACCCGCTCCCCTCCCCCCGCACCCCGCGGAGCCCGGCGGGAGGAGCTGGGCAGGCTCCCGGGCGGCGCTGACAGTTCGGGCCCCGGCGCCCCCCCCCCCAACTCGCGGGCGGCCATGCACCCCACGCGGCCCGGGGTCCCCGCCCATCCCCCCTCCGGCGGGCCCCGGACTCCCGGGGCGCCCCGGGTCCCCGCTCGTCGCCGTCGCCCTCCCCGGGGCCCGCAGCCCGGCGGCGCAGGTCGCGGAGGCGGCGAGGGGTGTCCCCGGGCCGGGCGGCGCGGCCGGGGGGCGGCGGGCGGCGGGGGGATCCCCGTACCTCTCTTTGTGTCTGGCTCCTCCGGGCCGCCGCGGCGGCTGCTGCTGCGGCTGCGGCTGGGCCTGGCCACTCGTGTCTCTCTTTCTCTTTCTCTCTCTCTCCCTCTCTCTCTCCCTCTCCCTCTCTCTCTCCCTCTCCCTCTCTCTCTCCTCTCTTCTCTCCTCTCCTCTCCTCTCTCTCTCTCTCTCTCTCTCTCACTGGGAGAGAGAGGCGGAAGTGCAGCAACAGCAACTATTAAACAGGCAATGGCTTCCCCCAGCCACACACGCTCCACACTCCTCCTCCTCCGCCTCCCCTCCTCTTCCTCGCTCCCCTCCCCCACGGCCCGCTCCCCTCCCCCGCCGCACCTGGGGAGCGAGGGGGGGGGTGTGGGAGGGAAAGCCGTCGGGAGGACCCGGGAAAGCCCGCACACCCCAGCCCGCGCCGCACCCCACCCCCACCCCGCACCCGGGAGGGGAGCCGGGGGTGTGAATTTTCCCTTCCGTGGTTTGAGGGCCCAGGTTCGGGGCTCCCTAGAGGAAGCCAGGGAGGGAAGGGGTGGGGGAGGGGACTCGGTTCTCACTGCGTGGGATTGGGGGGGGGCACCCAGAGGAGGGCACGGAGAGGGGGCAGAGTGGCGACAGGGATGGTCATCTGGCGACCAGGACTTTGTACAGGAAAATGCTTCCGAAAGGTGAGAGAGAGAGAGAGCCCATAACTGGATTGCCTTTGGGCGGACATTTCTACCCCCCCCCCCCCACCTCCCGGGCCACTCACCTGTCAGGAGCAGAGGTCCCACCCCTCAGAAGCCCCCGGACCTTCGGGGCCTGAGACACGTGCAATGATACACTATGGGATTGTCTATTCACTTTTTTTTTTTTTTTATCCAAAGTGATGTTTTATAACACATGATAGAAAAAAGATTGTGACAGGTAAAACGGTCTGTCCTGTCAGGACACTTGCAAATGTGGTGAAGAAAGCACTGGAACTAAACATATACAGTTCAATTACCTAAGATTTGGAATTTTGGGTGTCAGCTTATATAATATATAAAGTTGGACTTTTAGAAAATGATAGGAAGTCCTAGGGACTACTACTGTACCTTCTTTTGCTACAAATACAAATGCTCTGCAAATAATACATTTAAAAAAATCACACAGTAATGCTACCTAATTATTTGGCATTGTACCAAAATGGATTATTAAAAATACTAAACCTTCAAATTATGACTAATTCAACTTGAAAGGAAAGAAAGAAACATGTAGCATCCCGTTACATCAGGGCCACACATATAAGATCTTGTACACTGAAGACATAACCTCGATTTCTATGGTCCGCTTCAAATTATCTCATTCAAATTGCTGTCATTTTCCATAGCTACGGTGGCTTTAGTTACCATAAGACAACACAAGCTATATAAACCCATGGCACATCCAATAACCAGGAAAACAGGCATTCTCATTACCTCTTCTAGCCCTCAATCTGAAAGTTCGTCTTTATTAATATTCATGAAGTAATTATATCCACTCCTTGCTTAATTCTAACAAGGAAGCCTATATTTACCAGGCTGCCATAGAATCAGGAAATAAAACCTGGAATAATCCTTATAAAGCATCATTTCAGCCTCTTGCCTCCAGATTCTGAACATTTGAAGATCCTGAACATAACCTCTATCAGGGTTTGGTTTCAGGAGTTCTGTTACCACATTTCCAAATGAAGTCATTTGTTAATGTAGTGGCGCACACCTATAATCTCTGCATAACAAAAGAAAAAAATCAAGTATAAAGAGCAGAGCTGGCAGAAGTCTTAGAAAAATAAAAGGCTTGATTTGTCGAAACAAAGGGGATAGTGGATAGATTTCCCCCTTTATACTGGCTGACATAAATTGTATGGGCAGAAGCTGTATAATTTTTTTAAAGAAAGAAATATAAGACCGGATGCTAGGTTTTGGAGAATAAAATCATGAACTCCAAGTATAGAGAATGTTTTCTCAATTCTCTGTCCAGCCGACTCCTACCTCCAACCTCTAATATGCAATAGTGTAAATTATTGCTTTTTGTTTTCAGAATGACCTCCTGGGAGGGGAATAAAAACCTTGAAGTGTTTAGAAAAGAAGCTGCTTTCAAAAAACTTTTTTGTTTGAGACAGGGTCTTACTTTGTAGCCCAGGCTGGCCTAGCCACCCTTCATTCCCTAGCTTCAGCTTTCCAAGTGCTAGGATTGGAGAGGGGTATCACCAAACTTCAGTAAGACTCATCTTCACATCAGGCTATTTTATTACATTATTAGTGCTGTTGTTGTTATTGTTATTTGGTTCATTATGGGGTTTGAACTTAGGGCCTGGGCACTGTCCCTGAACTTTTTCCTTCAAAGCTAGTATTCTACCACTTTGAGCCACTGGACCCTTCTGGTGGTTAATTGGAGATAAGAGTCTCAAGCAATTTCCCACCCGGACTGGCATTGACCCAAGATCCTCAGATTTCAGCCTTCTGAGTAGCTAGGATTTCAGGGCCTGGCCAGAATACTTTAAATACAGGGGAAAAAATTAATTTACAACCTTCTGACTCTTCTACTTATTAACTACAAGGCCTAAGGAATTAAATTGACCTCCCTGCGTTTAGTTTCCGCTCCTCCTGTACTGTACTGAATGACAGGATGAAATGTGCATTATAATAAACATGGTTTCTTAGCTGCTGTACAAAGTATTAATAATTACTTCCTGGTCTTGTGTTTGGGTCTTTATCACTTAGAATCAAAGACAAGTAGTACATAAGAAATCTAGAAGGAAGGCAGAATCAGGAAATTTGTATTTTATCATTCATGTTACAATGAAGAAAGTAACGCTGGGCACCTGTGGCTCACACCTATAATCCCAGCTACTCAGGAGGGTGAGATCTGAGCATCGCAGTTCCAAACCAGCTCTGGTAGGGAAATCTGTGAGACTCTTATCTCCAGTTAACCACCAGAAAACCAGACTTGGCGCTGTGGCTCAAGTGGTAGAGTGCTAGCTAGCCTTCAACTGAAAAGCTCAGAGATAGTGCCCAGAGCTAGAGTTCACCCTCATGACTGACCAAAAAAAGAAAGAAAGATGAAAAAAGCTAATTGGTTTTGTGTGTGTGTGTGTGTGTGTGTGTGTGTGTATGTGTGTATGTATGTGTGTCTGTCTGTCTGTCTGTGCCTGTGTCTGTGTGTCTGTACTGTGGCTTAAACTCAGGGCCTGGACACTCACTGTCTCAACTTTTTCATTCATGGCTCGTGTTATACCTACCACCTGAATCACAACTCTGCTTCTGGCTTTTTGCTGGTTAATTGGAGATGAGGCTCACAGACTTTGCTGCCCTGGTTGGCTTTGAACCTCAATCCTCAGATCTCAACTTCCTAAGTAACTAGGACTACAGGCCTGAGCCACCAGTGCTTAGTAAGAAAGTCAGTTTATCTAACCCAAGGTCAAACAGTAAATTGGTAGCAAAATAACAGTTATGACCTTTGCTGTTCTTAGATGATCTTGTCAGTACTGGCAGTATTGGGGAGGTAGAAGCTCTTGCCTCAATTACACTGGGGCTAGGGGTTGGGGAGAATATATATATCATAAGAAAACTTGATAGTGTTTTCAAGAATGCATTAACAATGAAGACGGTTGGGAAAGTGGGAAGACTGAGTAAGCTAAGGAAATCACTTCATTTGTAACATTTCCTTGAATAAACTAATGACCTTCTCAATCTGTGAATAATCTTCACAGTTTATTTTACATGTATGGATGTATTTTCAAACATGACATATACTTTATATTGCTACTTTTTCCTAAAGAATGCCCTTTTGCTCCTTCCCTACTCCCAATTTCCTGGAGGAAGCAGATTCCTATTGAAGTCTACATACAAACAAGCCAATGCCAAACCCTAGGGATGCTTTGATTGGAATGCTCACTTTACATTTTAAAGACACAAGCCCAGTGATGCTGTCTGAGACACCTCTTGGGCTTGAAGAAAGTGGGCTCCCATTCTTCCTTTATTGGGGGGGCACTGGTGGTGGAGGGGGGCTACACTGGGGCTTTGCACTCAGGGCCTTGGTGCTGTTTCTGAGCTTTTATGCTCAAGGCTGATAGTGCTATACCACTTGAGCCATAGCACCACTTCGAGACACCTTTTTGCTAGTTAATTGGAGGTAAGTCTCTCAGATTTTCCTGCTCAGGCTGGCTTTGAACTGAGATCTTCAGACCTCAAAGCCCTAAACTGAGATTACAGGCATGGAGCCACCAGCACCTTGCTCTAGCACTTTTTGCTTTTCAAAGCCATTTTAAGATTATCAAGTACTTTTAAGTAGAAGTACCTGAGGATCAAGGCGCTGCTAACTGAGCCCCAAGACCCCAGGAGGCAAAATGAAGCCATTCATTCCAAAGAAATAGACCTAGTGCAATTTTTTGTTTGGTTTTGCTTTTTTGCCAGTCCTGGGCTTGAACTTGGGGCCTGAGCACTGTCCCTGGCTTCTTTTTGCTCAAGGCTAGCACTCTGCCACTTGAGCCACAGCGCCACTTCGGCCTTTTCTGTATATGTGGTGCTGAGGAATTGAACCTAGGGCTTCATGCATGCTAGGCAAGCACTCTACCACTAAGCCACGTTCCCAGCCCTCCATGAAACTCTTACCTCCAATTAACCAGCAAAAAGTTGTTAAGTAGAGGTGTGGCTCAAGTGATAGAATGCTGGCTTTGAGTGAAAAAGCCAAGCAACAGTGTGAGGCCCCCAAATTCAAGCCTCAGCAACTCCCTCCCCCCATCAACACACACACACACACACACACACACACACACACACACACACACAGTCTTCTTAAGAAAGCTAGACTCTGAATTTCAGTCCACTTGTTTCCCTTTGTAATACTTCTTTAGTTGAAAGACATACATTCTTTATACAAAAAAAAATTTAATTCAGGAGGAAAAAAAAGTACCATCAAAAATTCAGTAGGGGGAGGGGGGAGAGGGGGGGATCACTTCCTTGAAGCCTAGCTTCAAATTGTGTTATTTTCCCATAGGCCAATAACAAAATAAATGAAAGATGATCCCGTGGAAGGGATCTGATACTGTCAGACACTAGCTAGGCTAGAACTAAATTCTTTCCTTCTACCACATGGAGGCATTGAACACCATGTGATTTTCAAAATTTACCACAACCTGATAAGAGTCTAATGTTCTTTCACACAAGCACAAAAGAGCTTATCTGAAGACCAAGAAGATGAAGATGAGAGCTCTTTTCTCAGTTTATAATTTAGCATCTCCTCTGTATAATATTTCCTAAATAAATTAGCCTTCTTCAACCTTCATACAAAATTGTGATTTGAGCAGTTTGGCTCATTCATCTATGAAACCTTTTCTTAACTTTACGACTTTTCTTCAGTTTTCCAAAGTTTGGAGAGAAGAAAAAGTAGGGAAAAATATATTTTATTCCATGTTCATAATTATTATGAAATTAAAAAAAATAACTTCTACGAGGCACTGGTGTTTCACACTTATAATCCTAGCTACTCAGAGGGCTGAGATTTGAGGATCTCAGTTCGAGGACAGCATAGGAAGGAAAGCCCATAAGACTCTTTTTGTTGTTGTTGGTCATAGGGCTTGAATTCAGGGCTTAGGCACTATCCCTGATCTCTTTTGCTCAAGGCTAGCCCTCTACCACTTTGAGCCACAGCACCACTTCCAGTTTTCTGGTGGTTAAGGATTACAGGCATGAGCTACCAGTGTCTGGCTATGAAGAGACTCATCTCTAATTAACTACCAAAAGAGCTGCCAGTAGAGCTGTGGCTCAAGTGATAGAGCACTAGCTTTGAGCAAAAATACTCAGGGACAACACCCAGGTCCTGAGTTAAAACCTCAGGTCCAGGCACACACACACACACACACACACACACACACACACACGTACACACACAACTTTCCCATAGTTCTGTGGTGTGACAAATCTGTAGTCAAGGGTCTAGTTTTAAATCCAGAGTTTATCTGAAAATTGCAAAGCCCAGAAGCCATCAGCAGCAAAGATGTCATCTTGACTTGCTCAGCTGGTAGGATAAATACTGTCTTCACAGCAGATAGGACTTATGTTTAAACTTCAAGTCAATTTTATCAACAGATATTTAGCAAGTAGCTCGTGTGGGGTAAGCCTGGTCTATGTGCCAGGGAAGAGGGAAAGGGGCCTAAGAGGTACCCTGGGCTTCCAGCAAAAGCCAAGGGAGAAAAAAAAATCAACCTAAATGCATGCCTGTGGTCCCAGCTACGTGGGAGACAGAGGTAGGAGGTTTGTTGTATCAGGGTAGCCAGACAAAGAAAGATGGAGACTGCAACTGAAAATCTAAAAACAAAAAGGGATGGGATGGGGGAAAGTAATGAAAGGGGTGACATTGATCAAGATGTATTGTATTCTTTAGCTGCTTTGTTAAATGGTAACTTTTTTTTTTGGCCAGTCCTGGGGCTGAACTCAGGGCCTGAGCACTATCCCTGGCTTCTTTTTGCTCAAGGCTAGTACTCTGCCAACTTGAGCCACAGCGCCACTTCTGGCCTTTTCTATATATGTGGTGCTGAGGAATTGAACCTAGGGCTTCATGTATACGAGGCAAGCACTCTATAAACTAAGCCATATTCCTAGCCCCAAATGGCAACTTCTTGTACAACTACTTAAAGATAACAATATAGTTAGAAAAAAAATAGATAAAAAGGGATGGAAATACAAAAGACCCTAAATTCAATCCCCAGTACTGCCAAGAGATGGAGAGAGGGAGACTGTGGGAGAAAGAGAATAGAGGGAGAGCCAGAGCAAGAAGCACAAGCCTAGAAAGACAAGCAGAACTTGGGAGATTGAGAAACTTTCTCAAAAATGGAAATTGTCACCCACCAGAGATGAGGTAACAAAATGACATGGGACAAAATGTAGAGGATACCAGATAGAATCAAATATTTTATTATTAAAAAATAATAGCCAGTAAGTAGCAGTAGTGCTTGACTGTAGTCTGAGCTGCTCAGGAAGCTGAGACAGAAGGATCCCTTAAGCCTAGGAACCCAAGATTAGCCTAGGCAACATAGGAAAACCTTGTTACTTTTAAAATAGTGACTATACACACACACACACACACACAATTATACAATACTAACTAATTTTGTGTGTGTACCAGTGCTAGAGCTTGAACTTTATTCATTCAAGGTGCTCTACCACTTGAACCATAGCTCTATTTCAGGCCTTTTAGTTATTAATTGGAGATAAGAATCTCACAGACTTTATTGCCTGGGCTTGCTTTAAGCCTTGATCTTCAGGTCTCGGCCCCCTGGGTAGGTAGTATTACAGGCGTAAGCCTCTGGCACCTAGCTAAAATTCTAAATACTTTGAAAAACAATACAGAAAGAAACTGGCCTTTATTTTTTAAAAATATCACTGGCATGAAAGGGGGGAAAGAGAGAGACAGAGAGAGAGAAGAGAAGAGAAGAGAAGAGAAGAGAAGAGAAGAGAAGAGAAGAGAAAGGAAAGGAAAGGAAAGGAAATTTCCAGACTGAAAGAGACTAAAGACACAAAGGAACTAAATGTAACAGGGGACACAAGACCTACTCCTGTACTGCATGGGGAAAAAAATATAAAGGACAGAACTAGGTCAATTGAAAAAAATTAGAGGATGGACATTAGATTAGATAACAGTATTGTATCAATGTTTAATTTCCTGAAGTAGATAATTATACTGAGGATATTTTTGTAAGGAAATACACTCCAAAATATTAAAGGGCAAAGGGCATGATGTCTGGAAACTATTTCAAATAGTTAAGAAAAGCAAATAGCAGTGGGTATGGGGGAGAGAGAGGAGAGAAGAGGGTGGTGGGGAGGAGGGAGGGAGAGTCAGAATGTACCCAAATGTTAGAAACTGGTGAATCTCAGCATACGGTATATAAATGTTCTCTGTAAAGTTCTTATGACTTTCTTGTAACCTCTGAGTGAAATGAAGGGGTGATCATCTTAATGCCTATATTGTTTCTTAAAAGAAAAGTGGATTGCTTCTTTGAAAAACCCAAGTCTTAAATCTTTAAACATCAACGACAACAATACAGGAAGCAGACAAACACAGAAAATGATTGGAGAGACCATGACTAGTCTCATTTCGTTGAGGGACTCAGAAACCTTATGAATTGGTGGAAAAAAAGGATGATGGGAAACAGGCAGTGAGGGTTTGTGGAGGGTGAAGAAGCCTGGATTTCATTACAGGATAAAAAGTATAAAGAAAAGACCTCATGGGCATATTAGCTTAGGAGTGTTTTAAGAAGATTAGTTGGATAGAAAAGGCAGAAAGAAGTCAAGGAAACCGGGGAGGAAGCCATTGAAGAAGTCTGGGCTTAGGGAAGCAATTACAAATTTTTAATTCTCCTGCCTTATTTTAATTGATCACCTTCCAATGCTGAAGTTCTGGGAATTTTAAGTTCCATGATAACAGAGAACTTGTCTGTTTTGCGTGGATTTGGACAACAGTGTTCGACACCCCACAGGCATGTGATAAAAAGCTAATGAAGTGGCTGGGGATATGGCCTAGTGGCAAGAGTGCTTGCCTCGTATACTTGAAGCCCTGGGTGCGATTCCCCAGCGCCACATATACAGAAAATGGCCAGAAGTGGTGCTGTGACTCAAGTGGCAGAGTGCTAGCCTTGAGCAAAAAAAGAAGCCAGGGACAGTGCTCAGGCCCTGAGTCCAAGGCCCAAGACTGGCAAAAAAAAAAAAAAAAAGCTAATGAAGATCAGGCATGGAGGTGCGTGGCTGTAATCCCAGCATTTGGGAGGCTGAGGAGGATCAAGACTTTTGGAGGCTGGTCTAAGTTATATAGTGAAATCTTGTCAAGAATTACCACAACAATAACAACAATAATAATAGCTGGGCATCGGTGGCTCACAGCTGTAACCCTAGCTTCTCAGGAGGCTGAGATCTGAGTATCATGGCTCAAAGCCAGCCTGGGCAGAAGAGTCCCCATGAGACTCTTATCTCCAATAAACTACTCAAAAAAGCTGGAAGTGACGCTTGTGGCTCAAGTGGTAGAGTGCAAGCCTTGAGCACAAAGAGGCTCGGGGCAGAGCCCAAGCTCTGAGCTCAAGCCCCACAACTAATAATGATGATGATGATGAAGATGATAGGGAATGAAAACCATCTCTGCCTTCAGCAGTACTCTTTCCCCTTTTCCTATCTTAAAAAAATATCTGTTACTCATGCAATTATTACACCATCAAGGAACATGTAGAGTTTTTATGTGTTCGTGTGGTTTAACCCTAGGGGAGTATGAGTTACTTCAAGGTGAGGCCAGGTGCATGGAAAGGAACCCTCCAGACTTGTCATCAGTTACAGAATTCCAAATTGGAAGGATCCTAGACCTCATCTGGGCCACTCTGTTCTATTGACAGAAGGAAGCTGAAGTGCAGAGAAAAGAAGAGAGAGAGAGAGAGAGAGAGAGAGAGAGAGAGAGAGAGAGAGAGAGAGAGAGAGAGAGAGAGTGTGTTGGGACTTTAAATCAGGGCTTCACATTCTCACTTGTGCTTTTTGCTCAAGGTTGGCACTCTGCCACTTGAGCCACATTTCCACTTTTAGCTTTATGCTGGTTAATTGGGGATAAAACTTTCTCTGATATGTTTACCCACCCTTGGTCCTCAGATCTCAGCCTCCTGAGATCTGTAACCTGGGGTTACAGGTGTGAGCTACCAGTTTCTGGTGACTTTGAACTTTTTTTTTTAAGGCCATTTCAGAGTTAATAAATTAGTAGGGTACAGGCAGGTAAACCTTGTTCTGTTGGTAGAGAAATTGCAAGAAGAGGAGGAGGATCCTGCCCTTTTCTAGCTCAGCCTAGTGTCAAGCATATACCTGGAGCTGAGTAACCACCTGTTCATAGATTGTTAGAACAGTTAGAGTCTCTGAAAGAGCATGAACGCATAGCTAAGTAAGAAAACATCTGGCCTTTACTCAGAAATGCTTCTTTCTAAATAGATTGAGCTGGAATGGTCCAAGTATCACCTCTTCTGCTGAAGTTGTTGGGAAAACTGTCAGGTAAAGAATCTTTGCAGATGTCTGGTCATTACCTGGAATTAATTTCTCTTTCTCTTGAGATGGAAAGGCACTTTAGCTCCTTAGAAGTATAATGTCAAGGGCTCAAGTGGTAGAGCTGTTTGCCTGATGTACGCTTCCTGGCTTCCATCCCCAAGATAGTACTGGTGGTAAATCAAGAGATCTAACAGAAACCTGGCTATGGGAAAACTTGGAATTTTCAAAGAAATTGCATTAAATTTATTAGCTGGGTGCCGGTAGCTTATGCCTGTTATCCTAGGTACTCAAAAGACTGAGAACTGAGGATTGTGGTTTAAAATAAACCAGCCCTGGCAGCAAAGACTGTGAGACTCTTATCTCCAATGAACCACCAGAAAACCCAAAGGGCTCAAAGCGGTAGAATGCTAGCCTTAGAGGAACAACTCAGGGACAGCTTAGGCCTTGAGTTCAAGCCATAATAATGGCACAAAATAAACAAATAAATTTATTTTTTTATTTTTATTTTTTGTCAGTCATGGGGCTTGAACTCAAGGCCTGGGCACTATCCCTTTTCACTCAAGGGTAGCACTCTAGCACTTGTTTGGTCATTAATTGGAGATTACACTCACAGATTTTCCTGCCTATGCTGGCTTTGAACAGGCTCCTGAATAGCTAGGACTATAGGTGTGAGCCATAGGTTCCTAGCTCAAAAAAAAAAAAAGTTAAAGACAAAGAACATCTGTGAGAAGCTTGCCAATCATCTTATAGGAAAGTGTGGAAAATGGTTAGGCTTCTTATGCCGCTTCTGCTTCAGAAAATTTACATATTGGATTCTTAGAAACAAAAAACCTATGATAATCAACACTTTTTGTTTTGAAAAGGCTATTTCCTGCTACATCTATGAGCTATTCAACTTCTTATGTATTATATAGAACAGAGAACTGTAGAATCTAGAGAAATACTTAGGCCTTTTTATTTTTATTAGCTTTTGATTTTGGTATTGGGGCTTGAACTCAAGGCCTCATGCCTTATCTATGACTTGAACCACATCTTCCCTTTGGGCTTTTTTGCTGATTAATTGGAGATAACAATCTCTCTGATTTATTTGCTCAGGGCTGGCTTTGAACCTCAATCCTTAGATCTCAGTCTTCTTTGTAGCTAAGATTATAGGCATAAGCCACAGGCGCCTGGCTTTGTCTTAGAATCAAAATTTTTAACTACATTAAGGGATTGATAGTCATTAGTTATGGCTTTCACTGTTCTTTGAAAACAAATTTTCCCTCTATAACTGTAAGAAGTAAAATTCACATTCAGAAACGACTGAACAGTGAAAAAGCCAGAGTAGGTCAGTCTGTGGCAGTCTGTGTTCTTGGCTGCTCTAGGTGGGTGAGCCAGGAGGTCCTTTCTACACTCAGATTTATGCTCCAATTCTGAGAGTTTATTTAGTTCCACTTGTGTCTTTGCTTAAAATAAATCCGTAGGGTGATGGGTTGGTCTAAGAGCTATATATTTAAGATGTTATTTTTGGAAACTGTTAGAGAATGAAATGGAAGCATGTGATTTTCCTTGAACTTGGCTTGAAAGTAAAATAAAGATTTTATGAACTTGGAGGTGAATACATTTACTCTCTGCAAACATTCTCACTCCTATGTAAGAGGCTTAGTGAAGGTCCCAGAGTTGAGAAATCAAATTCTATAGATTTTTTAAAAAGATCTGGCCCTCATTGTGGATCATCAACTGTTCTCTTACTCGTTAAAAAGAAAGTGCAGGGCTGGGGATATGGCCTAGTGGCAAGAGTGCTTGCCTCATATACATGAGGCCCTGGGTTCAATTCCCCAGCACCACATATACAGAAAACAGCCAGAAGTGGCGCTGTGGCTCAGGTGGCAGAGTGCTAGCCTTGAGCAAAAAGAAGCCAGGGACAGTGCTCAGGCCCTGAGTCCAAGGCCCCAGGACTGGCCAAAAAAAAAAAAAGAAAGTGCAGTCCCAATGTGTTCAAATTACAAACACTTATTTAAATTAATTATACAAAGGAGTTTCATTGTGATATTTATATTCATGTAGATACTCATTTATATGCATGTATATATATACATACACACATATACATGCATTTCTTTATATGCACACATACATGTATTTCTCAATATATCTTTATATACATATATCTATACATATATGTCTTTATATACATACATACATGTGTTTATCCATATGTATTTATATATGTATTATATGCACATATATACACACTTGTATTTATATGTGTATTTATATATAAAATGCATATTAATAGCCATCAGCCTCTTCTTTCTTCCTCCTCCCTTCTGCTGCCTCTAGCCAGTAGTCTCTCTTTTACAACTATGTCATGTTATGGTTTCATTAACAAACACATACTATCCCTCACTGCATTCTGTCACTTATTTGTTACACATGTACTTCTGCATAGCCCCTCAAACTAGATGGTGTAGGTTTTGCCCTTCACAAAAATAGCTAAAGATGTTTTCCCAGGAGGTCTGAAGTGGTTTTGTTTCAATATACAATTTCTATATCCTCTGCTCATGAAAAATACATGAAACTCCCAATTGTGTGTAATATGTCAACACAGGCTGAACAGATATGCGCACCATCGTGGCCAGCTAGGCCTTGGTCTAGCACACAACTTATTTGTTTGGTGGTACTGGGATCTGAATTCAGAGATCAATTCCTTAATATTCTCTCTCTCTCTCTCTCTCTCTCTCTCTTTTCTTTTTGCCACTTGGACTCAGGGCCTGAGCACTGTCCCTGGTTTTCTTTTTGCTCAAGGCTAGCACTCTGCCACTTGAGCCACAGTGCCACTTCTGCCTTTCTGTGTATGTGGTACTAAGGAATTGAACTCAGGGCTTCATGTATATGAGGCAAGCACTCTTTGCCACTAGGCCATATCCCCAGCCCCTCTTTCTCTTTTCTTTTTTGCCAGTCCTGGGCCTTGGACTCAGGGCCTAAGCACTGTCCCTGGCTTCTTCCCGCTCAAGGCAAGCACTCTGCCACTTGAGTCGCAGCGCCACTTCTGGCCATTTTCTGTATATGTGGTGCTGGGGAATCGAACCCAGGGCTTCAAGTATATGAGGCAAGCGCTCTTGCCACTAGGCTATATCCCCAACCCCCTCTTTCTCTTTTCTTTCTCTCTCTCTCTCTCTTTCTTTCGTCAGTCCTGGGGCTTGAACTCAAGCCCTGGACACTGTCCATGAACTTCTTTTGTTCAAGGCTAGCACTCTACCATATGAGCCACAGTGCCACTTCTGCCTCTTTCTGTGTATGTGGTACTAAGGAATTGAACCCAGGGATTTCATGCATGTTAGGCAAGCACTCTACCACTAAGCCACATTCCCAGCCCCACTAATTTTCTCTTAGGTAAAAATCAGTATTCTACTAAAGAGCAGGCACGTTGCTTTTGTTGGTTATATGCCTTTTATCTAGGACAGTCTCCCAACTCTCCCAGCTGGTTGCCGGCTGCCCTGTGCCCTCCCCTGCCTTTCTGTTAATTGTAGTTTGACTTATTGAAAAGAGTGGCCACTTTGTGCTGTGGAATGTCTCCCATTCTGGATTGCTGGAATGTATGGTTGAAAGCAACCCCTCTGTCTCTTCGATGGCCTGTAAATCTGAGGCTCCACAGGGAGTTGTCATTCCATGGAAGGCACACATTTTTTTTTTTTAACAAATCAAGCCATAGGTGACAGTATATACCTCCACTGTATGGGATCAAGGGACTTGTGGGACTATCTGTCTTTTCAAAGGCAGAAATATCTGCCATTTCACATTTGTCTTAACAACAGCAACAAACTAAACTACCTCTGGACCTATGATATCACTTAACCTTCCCTCTCCTCAGTTGTTTTGTGAGAGACAAAAGAAATCCCAGCTTCTCTGATCACACAGCGCCCTAAGGATGGCAGGAAAAATGAGCCATATTTCAGCAGCCATCGCTTACTGAGCAATATACCACGCCCTTTGCACGAGCCTTCCCTTCACCACTTAGTTACTCCTTCCAATACCACTGAGAGATGGGCACATTGCACAAGGGAAGAAACTGAGCACAGAGAGGTTAAGTAGCTTGGCTCAGATCAAACAGCTGGTAAGAAGCAAAGTGGGAGGTGTTGAGAGCCCATCAGCTTGGTTACAAGCCTACACTGGAAGTTGATGTGTCACACCAATTTGAAGTATTGACACAGAAATATCAGTGGTTGTGTTAGAGGACTGAGAAGACTCCTTGTTCTGCAGACTTTCACCAGCGTTATTCTATTGTTTTAATAATTTTAAAGTGAATAAGTACTCTCAGGGCAAGACACCGAATGTGACTATAAAATATCATTTTGAATCATGTATTAAGTAGTGGTACTGTCATTCAGTTGACAGTGACTTGATGATGAGGAACTTTGCCTGGGGGAAAATTAGACATTGGAACAAATGCCATGAACCAAGAGTCTGTATTTCCCTCCTCACAATTCCACTCCTTTGTCCTATTTTATTTGACATATGGCTCACTTCATTAAAATGTTTCAATATTGACTTTCACATAGCCATACTTGATCCTAAAACAATATTAACAGACCATGTGGTTCCTGGAAAGATGTTCTGTTGTTTCTGTTTTGAAAAATTCCTCTTTTTTTTTTCTCTTTCAGGCTTTTGAATCAAGAAAGCCAGTTGGTTCATTCCACCCAAACACAATGCCACGGGGTTTCTTTTTAAAGGTTATGGTTAAGGTATCTGAGAGCACTCAGTGTTCAGCACCTTAGCTCAGTACCTGTCATCTCCAAGGTGCAAAATCACACTTGGCAAACAGCATCTGAGTCACACAGTCCTTATCCAGAGCCATTGCATCTTATGCCCACGCAGTATAAATTGCATTTCTCAAAAGACCTTTGCAGCTGGGTACAATGGCTCATGCCTATAATCCCAGCAACACCAGAAGCAGACAAGGAGGATTATGGCTTAAGGATAGCCTAGGAAAAAGGTTTGTGAGCTGTCATCTCAAAACAAGCTGGGTGTGGTGATGAGCACCTGTGATCCCAGTTATGTGGCATAGAGGCACGGGTAGGAGGATGGCAGTCTAGCAATGGCCTTAGGCAAAAAAAAAGCGCAAGACATTACCTGAAAAATAATTAAAGCAAAAGGAATTAGAAGTGTGGCTTTAGTGGTAGAGTACTTGCTTAGCAAGCACAAAACCTCATGTACCCCAGTACTGAAAAATAAAAATACAAACATTTGAAACTAAAATCAACAGGCTTATTTGTCATCTTTCCATTCTGCTTCACATATCACAAATATATAATGTTTGATTTGGTAGTAGTCCTACCTCTGGAAACATTTATTAAAACTTTATAAGAAGGTCAGTAAGATCTTTGAAATAGATTTGAAAATATAAACACCTTTCATGGGGGGGGGGAATAAAACCAAAATATCAGCAAGTTATGAAAAAAATAACTATATCACAGAACTTGTTTTGCTGGTATTGAGGCTTGAGCTCAGGGTCTGGGCGCTGTCCCTGAGCCTCTTTGTGCTCAAGGTTAGCACTCAATGAGCCACAGTGCCACTTCAGGCTTTTTTTGAGTCGTTTATTGGAGGTAAGAGTCTCACGGACCTTATTGCCTAGGTTGGCTTCGAACTGCAATCCTCAGATCTCAGCTTCCTGAGTAGCTAGGATTAAAAGCCTGAGCCACCTGCACCAGGCTTATCACAGAATTATGTGTGTATGTGTGTGTGTGTAATTATCTTTTATTCTATCTTAGTGGTAATAAAAAACAGTTCCATCCATTGCTGGTGCCTCATCCCTGAAACCCTAGCTACAGGAGGCTGAGATATGAGGATCATGGTTCAAAAGTCAGCCTGGGCAGGAAAGTCCTTAAGACATATCTCCAATTAAAGAAAACCAGAAGTGGCATGCGACTCAAAGTGGTAGAGCACTATCCATGAACAAAAGAGCTCAGGGATGGTGCAGAGGCTCCAAGTTCAAGTCACCATACCAAAAAAAAGTTCTGTGGAAATTTCACATACTTTTTTCTACTGGAAAGATTTTTACCTTTTGGAAGGTTGATACGGTTTTTTTTTTTTTTGGTCAGTCCTGGGACTTGGACTCAGGGCCTGAGCACTGTCCCTGGCTTCTCTTTGCTCAAGGCTAGCACTCTGCCACTTGAGCCACAGTGCCACTTCTGGCCATTTTCTGTATATGTGGTGCTGGGGAATCGAACCCAGGGCCTCATGTATATGAGGCAGGCACTCTTGCCACTAGGCCATATCCCCAGCCCGGTTGATATGTTTTGGCTGATATGTTTTGAGTCCCTAAATACTTGCCTTCATTATTTCCTTTCATTTTTACATCATCCCTTTAAACTGAGGCTTAGAGAGGTTGAGTAGTAGAAGAGTTACAGGGTTGTTCAGTGACCGAAGCAGAGTGCAAACTCGGGCTCTCATTACAGAGCCCAATCTCCTTATCTAGCCCCAAACAATTAATAATGATTACAATGTCCAACAGGTACATCCTAACATGGAAACCTATGCAAACTTGCACTAGGTAGAATTCTCCCAGGGAACTCACAATAATCCAGGAGAGGGCGGGGGAGGGGTGGAAATAAAGTTTGGAAAGTTCAAAACTCACATTTTGTGAATTAGTAGAAAAGAGGTTTAGGCTGAGGCAGGGGTCTCCTCTCTTCCTATTCTTCTCAGCTGCCTGTGTGCATTCTTGGTTACGTGTGTGTGTGTGTGTGTGTGTGTGTGTGTGTGTGTCAGTCCTGGGACTTGAACTCAGGGCCTGGGCACCATCCTTGAACTTCTTTTGCTCAAGGTTAGTGCTCTACTACTTGAGCTACAGATCCATTTCCTTCCTTCCTTCCTTCCTTCCTTCCTTCCTTCCTTCCTCCCTCCCTCTCTCTCCCTCCCTTCCTTCCTCTCTCTCTCTTTCTTTCTTTCAAGTTTATTGGAGATAAGAGTCTCATAGTTTCCTGCCTAGGCTGGCTTGGAACTATGATCCTCAGATCTCAGCCTCCTGAGTAGTTGGGATTACAGATGTGAGTCACCAGCTCCGGATGCCTACCTAGACGCATGCTTTTTGAAGACCCTCGAAGCTAGCCTATGCTTCCTGTCCCAAGACCCAGCTGACAATGTGTCCTCTTCTCACTTCCTCCATTCCATTCTGCAGTCGATCAAGAAATACTTGGAATGATTTTTTCCCAAGTCTTTCCATTTCCTTACAAATGGGGAGATGTCATTCTTTCTTATGGAAGCATAGAATTCTATTGTATATATATATATATATACCACCTTCTCTTGATCCATTCATCCACTGAAGTGAAGTAAGCCAGACCCAAAGAAACACAGCATGCCTGGTTCCTCTCAATTGTAACAATTTATAGATGTCTAGGTACATATCACCTTATAAAATGATGCTAACCGAAATGAACTATGAGATAAGGCAACAAGAGGTTTTTGGGATTTTTTCTTAGTGTACTTTATACAGTTATTTCTTTTTTTCTTCTCTCCCCCTCCCCCCTTTGGCATACCCCCCTGTTGTCACTGTTTTATTTCATTACCCTTTGTATTGTACATAAGTTAATCTGATTTGGGCATGGAAAGGGGAAATCACAGAAATGGTGAGACAAAGGAAGGGTGAACCAGTACAACAGAAATACAAGACATTATGTTGGAAATGAACTTTATAACTTGGGGATGGGGTGGGGGAAGGGAAAGCAGGAGAAAATGAGGGAGAGGTAACACTGTTGGAAAAGAAATGTACTCATTACCTTACTTATGTAACTATAACCCCTCTGTACGTCACCTTTAGAAAAAAAGAAAGAAATATTTGTTGAATGAAACCTGGAGCCAGTGGCTCATACCTGTAATCCTACCTACTAAGACAGTTGAGACCTGAGGATCCAGGTTCAAAGTCAGCCAGGGCACGAAAGACTATAAGACTCTAACTTCTGACTAGAGCAAAAAGCCAGAAGTGCAGGTGTGGTTCCATTGATAGAGCACCCACCTGGAGCAAAAAAGGCTAAGGGACAGTACTCAGGCCCTGAGTACAAGCTCTAGTACTGGCATAGAAAACAAGAGGGGTGATGGGGAAAGAATTCAGGAGTCCAGGCCACTACTCCTTGGAACAGAACAGATTGCAACTGAGGTCTGCCATGCAGCCCAGCTGTTCCAAGGGAACCCTGGGAAGGCTGTGGTCTCACATGGAGGAAGGTCCTGAAAGCCTCTGGAATGGCTGTGCTCTTTCTAGACTTCATCTAAGCTGCAACCACCCTGCAGTCAGAGCTTTGTGGTTGTCAGCCCTCTGCCAGATTCTGTGCTTGTATTGTGCAATCACTCTTAGGACAGTCAGCAGGTCTGAGAAGAGAAGGCCAGGCTGGAGCACCTCCAGGGCCAGTCACTGAGGAGTAGCGCTAACCTTCCTTTCCACCCATTCTCCACTGAACAAGAAGCGGACAAAACAAAACGGAGGTCAATTTTCTTGATCCAGGCTAAGTCATTCCTTTCCCTTGTTGGGATTGACCTGGAGAACAGAAACCATTACTTTTGCTTTCCCTCAACAAGTGATCTTAGACTGATGACACACGAAGCCAGACCAGTTGGGCCTTTCTTTCCTAAGTGTGTGTGTGTGTGTGTGTGTGTGTGTGTGTGTGTGTGTGTGTGTTACTGGGGATCGAACCCACAAAGTGTCTTGTGAATACTAGGTAAGCTCTGTGCCACTTGAACTTTGCCTGAAGATTTGCTGCTACCTCTGCCCAGGTCTAGCCCCACTGGCTTAGAATCACAACCCTCTCATTTTTGGCTTTTCACATAGTCTGGGATGGCAGATGCATGCCCCGGTATCCAACTAAAGGTTGAGGAGGAGTTTTCAAAAATTTTCTGCCCAGGCTGGCCTCAAACCACAATTCTCCTGAACTCAGCCTCCCATGTAGCTGGGATTGCAGACACAAGTCGCTGAGGCCCAACCCTGGCTTGCTCTTGGAAATAGGGTGTTGCTAATTTCAATTGCTTGGCTCACCCTTGAACCACACACAATCCTCCTATCTCTCTTCTAAGTACCTGGGATTATAGGCATGATCTGTCACACTCAACTCTGATGAATCTTCTTTACCTTTTCTTTTTGACCTCCCTGCATTTGCCTCATTGCCACCTTCTCACTTCCAGGGTCTGTAAGACAAACTTAACAAAGCTTTCTTTGTTTCTTCATCCAAGGTCCTCTGCACTCATTTTCAAACTTTAGAATTCCCCAGAAAATTATTTTTAAGGGGTGCTCAGGAACATCAACTTTTAATTCTCAGCTGCCAAGTGAACCTTCCACCTAAGGATCCACCCTTTAAAAATGAAATGAAATAAAATATGCAGTCAGTCGCTCCAGAAAAGAAAGACCTAGTATTTTCTCAGGCCTTCTTGCAAACAGAGGCCCTTTGGACAATATTTATGTCTCAGTGTGGGTGAATTGGGGCTACGCTCAGGGCTGCTACAATAAGAGAGTCCTTGATGGATTCCAGTAAGGGTAGCTGGTAGGGGAAGTGTACGTGTGGCCTAACTCAGGAACAGGCACAGAGTTTATGAAAATGGCTGTTATGGAGCTCTCTGCTGCTTGCTCTACAGATTTCTTCTTCATTTACAGGCAAAAAAAAAAAAAAACAGGACCCAAGCAACGAGGGTGTTAAATTCCCATGGCTTGTTAGACACTGATAGCTCATGCCACTAATTCTAGCTGCTCAGGAGGCTGAGATCTGGAGGACCACAGTTCAAAGCCAAGCTGGAGGAAAAATCTTAGAGATTCCATTTCCAAAGTAACCGACAAAAAAGCTGGGCTGGCGGGCTGGGGATATGGCCTAGTGGCAAGAGTGCTTGCCTCGTATACATGAGGCCCTGGGTTCGATTCCCCAGCACCACATATACAGAAAATGGCCAGAAGTGGCGCTGTGGCTCAAGTGGCAGAGTGCTAGCCTTGAGCAAGAAGAAGCCAGGGACAGTGCTCAGGCCCTGAGTCCAAGCCCCAGGACTGGCCAAAAAAAAAAAAAAAAAGCTGGGCTGGAACCTTGGCTCAAGTGGTAGAGCACCAGCCAAACAAGTAAGTGAAGTGAGCCCAAGCCTCTGAATTCAAACCCCCACTACTGGAAAAAAATTAAATTGTTTCATGGCTTATCCATCTTAGAGTTGGGATTCTAGCACATGGCTCCTTACTCCATTGTGGTCCAGCTTTCTGAAACTTAACCAAGATAAAAATGAATAAAATGAAGATGATGGGTCTGAGGTTGCTGGAAGGCAGGAGCTTTAGTAAATGCTTATAATGCCATCACTCTGGAGGCTGAGGCAGGAGGATTGTTAGTTAAGGACAACCTGGGATATATAGTGCTATCCTGTCTCAACACACACAAACAAACAAGGATTGTTCTCAGACAATCCTGTTGAGAATTCAATGAGACAAAAGGCATTCAGGATTTTCAGCTGTTTTGTAAATGTCTTTAGAGGCCATTTTTAAAAAGTTGAGTAAACCTCGCCTGCATAAATGGTTACAAAAACTAAAAATGAGATTTCAAAAAAGTTAAAATACAAAGCGAATATAAAATTGAAACCCACTATCCTGAGATAACCTCAGAAATATTGAGTTGCATTTCCTTCCAGGATTTTTTTCACTACACATATGTGCTTATGCATTACATACATATATTTTTACCAAATTGGGACCATTCTGTATATACATTTACATCCTGAATTTTTTTCCTCCTTCACATTTAGAAGATAAGCATTTTTGCAGTAGTTTAAACCAGTGAATACACAAGCTGCTTCTTTGGGCTCACACTGGATCAGAAGCATCTTTCTAGCTATGTTTTTGTGGTCCTGGGGATTGGACCCAGGACTCCAAGCATCTTACCCACTTAGTTTTACTTCCTCCAGCCTCACGTTCAGAGGTAAAGGAAGTAACTTCCTGTTGCTTGAGGTTAGAGGTTAGAGGTGTTCTCTGTGATTACAGAGAACAAGAAATATTAGGAAAGAAGGATTTATTTTGGCTCATGGATTCCTGGTTATTTGGGTCCATTGCTTCTAGGCTGGTAGTGAGACAGAACCTCATGATCAAAGAATGGGGGGGCTGGGGGTATAGCCTAATGGCAAGAGTGCTTGCCTTGTATACATGAGGCCCTGGGTTCAATTCCCCAGCACCACATATTCAGAAAATGGCCAGAAGTGTTGCTGCGGCTCAAGTGGCAGAGTGCTAGCCTTGAGCAAAAAGAAGCCAGGGATAGTGCTCAGGCCCTGAGTCCAAGCCCCCAGTACTGGCAAAAAAAAAAAAGGTGTGGGGGAGGAAAGCTGCTCACCTCACAGCCCTCAGGAAGCAGAGAGAGAGCCAGAGAGAAAGGTTCAGAGACAAGTGTACCCACCGAAGGCCACCCCGGTGGGTGACCTACACTCTTTACCAGCCCCACATTCTCACAGCCCATTCAGCTGAGTCACAGACCACGGGAGCCAACCACATTTCAAGGAGACTCTTTTTTTTTTTTTTTTTTTTTGGTCAGTTGTGGAGCTACTCTGGGCCTGTGTGCTGTCCCTAAACTCTTCAGCTCAAGGCTAGCACTCTACCACTTGAGCCACAGTGCCACTTCCAGCCAGCCACATCTCAAAAGTCCCACATCTGGTAACTGAGCCCACTGAGCCTGAAATGCGAGCATCTTCCAGGGGACAGTTTTAGATTCAAGCTGTAACAACAACAATGGTCCCTTGGCCTAAACTAACTCCCTATCCCCTGACTTCAAGCCCCCAGTCCCCATGTCTCTTTTCCTTGCATTCCCTACTTCTTTCAGCACACTTTAGCTCCGCCCCCCCAAGGGTCCCTGTAGAATAAGAACACCACTCCTCCTACAAAAACCAGTTCCCAGTTTCCATTCCCTAATCCTACCTTATTTTTTTTCCTTCATCTCTCAGTACATAATATTCTATCGTCTTTGTGTTTCTCCTTTCCAACTAGAATAAAAGCTCCCAAAGGACAAAGATGCTCTTATGTTTTATTTATTGCTGTTGTCAAATGCCTAAACTGGTTAGGTGGCTTCTAGCTACTCTGGAAGCTGAAGACCGAGGTTCAAAGTCAGCCTGGGCAGGAAAGTCTATAAAACTCTTATCTCCAATTAACCACCAAGAAGCCAGAAATGGCTCTGTGGCTCAAGTGGTAGCCTTGAGCACAAAAGCTCAGGGACAGCACCTAGGCCCTGAGTTCAAGCTCCATGACTGACACATACATACAAAAAAGGCTTTAACAGTTGCCTGGACCCTGCTTTTTTTTAAGTGAACATTGAGTAAATCATAATGATATCACAATGATATCATTGATCACCTTTTCTTTTTAAAAAACATTTTCTTTTATAGTTTCATTATCTGTCTTCCAATACAATATCCTCTCTATTAGTTTTTATTACAGGGCTTTTCATTTCAAAGCAAACCCCCAAGTCAGAAGAACTGGTCAGCTGTAAATAGATTCCGAAGTGTAATAAAGCATGTAATGATTTTTCATTTGCTCCACAAACAGGGCCATGCAACAGCTGGGGTCTGATTCTGCCTCGTGTACCCAGGTTTCCTGGTTTGTTTTAAGTGTGTGGCTGGGGCCACCTGGTGTTGGTCTGCTCAGGTTTAGCCATTGCACTAAGGGCCAGAGCACAAGGTCTGTGGTGAACACCAAAACTGAGAGCTTTTTCTTTTTCTTTTCTTTTCCTTCCTTTTATTTTCTTCTGGTGCCACTAGTGGCGCCAAATCAGGCCTCATGTTCCTGCTTAGCTTTTTGCTTAAGGCTGGTGCTCTCCCACTTGGATCATATCTCTACTTCTGGGATTTTGCTAATTAACTATAGATAAGACTTTCACAGATTTGACTTCCTGGGCTGGCTCTGATCCTCGATCTTCATATCTCAGTGTGCTGAGTAGCTTGGATTAGACGTGTGAGTCACTGGCACGGGAGCCATTCCTGTGCAGACCCTTTGCTTTTAGTGGTTGGGGTGATTTTCAGATATGTTCTCAAGTGGGGCTGGGGATATGGCCTAGTGGCAAGAGTGCTTGCCTCCCATACATGAAGCCCTAGGTTCGATTCCCCAGCACCACGTATACAGAAAATGGCCAGAAGTGGCGCTGTGGCTCAAGTGGCAGAGTGCTAGCCTTGAGCAAAAATAAGCCAGGGACAGTGCTCAGGCCCTGAGTCCAAAGCCCAGGACCGGCCAAAAAAAAAAAAGATATGTTCTCAAGTATGTTACATAGAGGCTGGCCTCAGACCTTCATCCTCTTACCTTTGCCTCCCCAAGAACTGAAAGTTGTAGGTAGGAGCCACCAAGTCTGACCTTCTACCTCTTTTATTTATTCAAACAATGTGCTGACCAGGGAGGTAGCTGGCAGACCCTGGGCTACACCGGGGCTGTGGTGAAGGAAGAACCATCCATGTCGATGACAGGAGCACAGACTTTGATCAGCTCTAATGGAAGAGGATGGGGTTGGTGACAGCAATGGCAGAAACTGCTCTGGGGTGGGCGGGAAGGGCTTCTCTGAAGAGACACTGAAGGATGAGAGTAATCAGTTACATGGGCATTCTTAAAAAGACTCACATGGTCAGAAGGAAAGTAGTCCAGAGGTCTGCAAGAAGAAAAGGATTTAAGGGAGTTCAAGCAAGAGAAAGCAGCGACATGGCTGGGGTGTGTCTCAGTGGTAGAGAGCTTGTTTATTATGCACCAGGCCTTGGGTGCCATGTCCAGCACATAGACTGAGAGACTGTAGAGAGAGACACTGCTGTCCAGCTGGAGTTCTGAGAGGAGGTGACCAGGGCAGCCAGGTGGCCTTTCCTGTCCAGTGTCTCCTGGCCTTAACCCTGCCTGATCCCCCAGGTGCAAAGTTTCCCTGGATATTACCCACAGAACGACAGGTTGTCCAGTACCCTCTTAGGGGATTTCCTGAGGGGAATGTCCCTCTTACTACCAGGCTCTCACAGTTTTCCACAAGGGACGAGTTCCAGCAGAAGCCTGTGGAGTGGCCATTCATTTTGCTGCCCTTTAGCAAAGTATGGGTCCTCCCTGCCTCCTGCTACCTCTTTTCTTTTCTTTTCTTTCTTTTTTTTTTTTTTTAAGGGGGTTTCCTATAATTCTGGGAAATTTCACTTTTAGGAGAAATACTTTTTCCTCCTCCTGTTGCTTCTCCTCCTTCTCTCTCTCTCTCTTTGTGCTGATCCTAGGGCTTGAACTCAGGACGTGTGCATTGTCTCTGAGCTTCTTACTCAAGGCTAGTGTTCTACCACTTGAGTCACAGCTCCACTTCTGGATTTCGGGTGGTTAACTAGAGATAAGAATCTCACAGACTTTCCTGCCCAGGCTGGATTTGAACTATGATTCTCAGATCTCAGTCTCTTGAGTAGCTAGGATTATAGGCATGAGCCACCAGCACCTGGCTTTCCTCTTCTTTTTCTTTTTTTCTAGGCTTCCTCTGTAGGTTTTTAGAGGCAGAGGCAGAGGATCTCCCTACAAAGTACAGGCAGGCCTGCCTTGAACTCACCATATAAACCAGGCTGGCCTCAACTTGTGATTCTTCTGCCTTGCTGCTGGGATTATAGACTTATTCCACTATGCCTGTCTGAAGGGAAAACACGTTCTCTTGCTTATGCAGGGCAAAGCCCTCCAATTTCAGGAGATCTGACTGATCCTCTTACATCACAATTCTTACTGCTGGGATTAGAAGTGTGGCTCAGTCGGTAGAGTGCTAGCCAATGAATTATAAAAAAATGCTTACTGTTCTATCTTGTGGTGGCATTTACCCAGCACCCAACACAGACTCAGGTTTTCAGGTTTCTGATTTCTTCTGCCACCTCAGTGGGGTCTCAATAGGGAAGGACCAAAAGCCCTGAAAGAATGTTAAAAATTGAAAATTAACCATTTTTTTTAAAGCCCTAAAGCAAACAGAGGATATTTAGAAGTACAGTTAAGGGGAAGTCTAACCACAGTGAAGTTTTTTTTCATTCAATTTTTTTTTTTTTTTTGGCCAGTCCTGGGGCTTGGACTCAGGGCCTGAGCACTGTCCCTGGCTTCCTTTTGCTCAAGGCTAGCACTCTGCCACTTGAGCCACAGCGCCACTTCTGGCCGTTTTCTGTATATGTGGTGCTGGGGAATCGAACCCAGGGCCTCATGTATACGAGGCAAGCTCTCTTGCCACTAGGCCATATCCCCAGCCCCTCATTCAATTTTTTTTTTCCAGCTTCAGGAATGAAATGGTATCACTCAGTAGGAATCTCCTTGGGTACATTCCCCAAAATGGCTGCCCCACCCAAACCCTTATCTCCATTGTAGCCCTCCGACAAAACCCTGGGGCTCCAGTGCCCAGGAAAGAGGTCACTGCAGTTTCCTGGACTTCCCAGGACCCAGGGGCTGACCAAGAAGGCAAAGCTATGCCTCAATGGAGAAGACTGCCATGATTCCTGGTACATATTCCTTCTCTCTCCCAGAGTGCCCTGGTGCCTGACATCAATCAGTACTTGGGCTGTGGAAGGTTCAGTGCTTTTTTTTTTTTTTTTTTCCCCCAATACTGGTGCTTGAACTCAGGGCTTGGTGTTCTTCTTTAGTATTTTTGCTCAAGGCTGGTGCTCTACCACTTGAGCCACAACTCCACTTCCAGTTCTTTCTTTTTTCTTTTAAAATTAATGGGAGATAAAGAGTATCAAGAAACATTCTGCCCAGGCTCACTTTGAACTTCAGTAACCAGATCTCAACTTCCCGAGTAGCTAGGATTAGAGGTATGAGCCACCAGTGCCCAGGTTTAATTTTATTTTCAAAAGAGCCTCACTGTACTGCCCAGGCTTATCTTGAACTCATGGGCTCAAGTGATCTCTTACCTCAGCCTCCTGGATGATGGTACTACAGGTGTACATCACTTTACTCCCTTTCCCTCTCCCTCTCGCTTTCTGCGCCAGTCCTGGGGCTTGAACTCAGGGCCTCTATGCTGTCCCTGAGCTTTTTTTTTTTTTTTTTTAGTTTTTTTGAAGGGCCAAACTTTATTTATTTTTTATTTTTTTGTTGCCAGTCTTGGGGCGTGGACTCAGGGCATGAGCACTATCCCTGGCTTCTTTTTGCTCAAGGCTAGCACTCTACCACTTGAGTCACAGCGCCACTTCTGGCTCTTATCTATATATGTGGTGCTGAGGAATCGAACCCAGGGCTTCATGTATACGAGGCGAGCACTCTACCACTAGGCCATATTCCCAGTCCCTGTCGACAGTAGTCTTTTTTTTTTTTTTGGCCAGTCCTGGGGCTTGGACTCAGGGCCTGAGCACTGTCCCTGGCTTCTTTTTGCTCAAGGCTAGCACTCTGCCACTTGAGCCACAGCGCCACTTCTGGCTGTTTTCTGTATATTGTCCCTGAGCTTTTGTGTTCAAGGTTAGGCTCTACCACTTGAGCCATAGCTCTCCTTCTGGCTTTTTTGGGTAGTTTATTGGACATAAGATTCTCTGGACTTTCCTGCCTAGGCTGGTTTCGAACGGCAGTCCTCAGATCTCAGCCTCCTGAGTAGCTAGGATTATAGCCATGAGCCAGTAGTATCCAGTTCACTTTACTCTTTACAAAGAATTTTATTTCATACACAGTTCACATTATATTTATCTTGGACAGTGTTGGGGTGTGAACATTAAGAGGTAGCCATGACTACTCTGACAGCTCAGCTAGCTGGGTGCTTGAACCCTATCACAATATTGTTTTGCAATTCTACCTATTTATTTATTTATTTGTCAGTGTGGGGCTTGACCTCAGCAGAGTCTAGGTGCTTTTTCTGAGCTTTTTAGCTCAAAGCTAGAGCTCTACTACTTTGAGCCATAGTACCACTTCTGGTTTTCTGATGTTTAAATGGAGATAAGAGTCTTATGGACTTTCCTCCCTGGGCTGGCTTTGAACCATGATCTTCAGATAGCCTCTGGAATAGCTAGGATTACAAGCATGAGTCACTGGTGCCTGGCTCTACCAATTCTTATTTTCTTTTTCTATATGGCCTTAGTTCTCACAATAAGTATTTTGCAATTTCATGACTTTCTAAATGAAAATGTACTTCCCACACTTGTTGAATTTCTTTCCCTTCGTCTGTTTCCATGCTACTTGAGGCTCTTCTACAAGGACTACTTGGAGAGTGAGGCAGAAGTAGGGGAGACTATGTCACGCTCAAGGGGAGAGGAGCAGGGAGCAGTGCTGGGGTAGAAGAAAGGAAACCCATCCCAGTAGCTGGGCCCTTGGGCAATACAAAGGGGGAGATGGCCTTCTCTGGACAGCCAGCCTGGCACCCTTCAGCTAAAAGTTATCCTGCACACACTTGGTTTCATAACATCCTGGGGGTGGGGCACATCCTGGTCTCTGAGGCCTGCTGTTCTGGCTGCTCTGACTCCAGAAAAGATACTATGGTGGGAGTGGGTGGGAGGGTGAGGGTGGGGTGGGAGAAGGTGGGGGTGGGGTAGAGAGGTAGAGGGGGTTGGAGAGAATGCACCCACCTTCCACTCTTCAGCTCACAGAGCACAAGTTTCAGGTAATGATTATGAGATCAAGATAAGGCTACAATAAACTTTAACATAGTCCTCATGGTATTTCCCACAGTTCACTGTGAAACCACAAAAGGCCTGGCTGGGGTGGTGGTCCATGCCTATGATTCTATCATTCAAGTTCAAAATCAGCCTGGCTATGTAGCAACACCCTGTGCCAAAACAAACAGAAAAAAGAGCTGAGGATATAGATCAATATTGTATTTAAGATTCTGGGTTCAAATCTCAGCATAGCACCAGGAACTTGAAAAAAAGAAGGGGGGAGGGATATGCAGGAGAATCTCAATTTTGGAACCAGTCTTTGGAATATAGTAAGACCCTGTCTCAAAACAGTAACAAGCTGGGTGCCAGTGTCTCGTGCCTGTAATCCTAGCTCAAGAAGCTGAGATCTGAAGACTGCAGGTTGAAATCGGTCTGGGCAGGAAAGTCCATAAGACTCTTAGCTCCAATTGATCACCAAAAATCAGGAAGTACAACTGTGGCTCAAGTGGCTCAAGCTAGCGTTGAGCAAATAAAGCTCAAGAATAGTGCCCAGATCCTGAGTTCAAGCCCCAGGACCAGCACAAAAACAAAGAAAAAAAATCCTCCTAAAAAAACAATAACAACATCAACTCAAAATCCAAATGGCACTGCATTGTTTCTTTAGAATGAATAAATGACTTTGGAGCATTAAGCTATATTAGGTAAGGCAACATCAACATATGGAAACTAGTGAGTGTCTGAACACTGGGGACAGGGTGTTCCTTCCTGTTGTGATGTTTCACAGGCATGGATCTCAGTTGTTCTGTTCAGAGGACGAGGCTCTGATTTGTATTTCGAGATGCTCATTTGAATTCCCTAGCTCTAGGAGAACAAAGCAGACGTTCCTGCTCCTTACCGAAGCCAGTCACATGCTCTTCCTTGGGAAATCTGCAGCCTCCCACTCAGTCCCAGAGGGAGGAAGGATAATGATTTCATGTTGTCTGGCTACTGACTCCCTAGTGGTTCTGAAACATAGGTTTGCCTTTGAAGCCAAAGCTGCCTCATCCTTCTTAAAGGACATCACATGGCTCTCAGTGACGGGGCTCAGCCCTGGCATGCTCCACAAAGACATCTGTGTGTCCTTCCGGGGCTTGGAGCCAGGCATGCAGACTGCCCAAACTTTCTGCCCATCTGCCACTCGGAAGGCAAAGCCTTGGCTTCTGCTAGGCCATGGCAAAAGGAAGACATTTGGGAACAAAGACAGCCGTTGCTCTTGTCTGAGCCCCTGCAGCTGCCTAGGTAGGAGCCTGCAGCCACTGCCATATTGGCATTAGTGTCCAGTGGGCCAGGTGAGAAAGGCCAGGACAGCTAGCTTGGTTTGACAGACAAAAAGGATAATGTATGGTCTACCAAGCATGTGACAAGCAGTTTGTCCTTTGCTGGGGAGGGCATGAAGGGTGGTGAATTGCATGTGTAAAGGAACAGCAGAGTCTGAGGAACAGCACCAAAAACGCTCCCTCTTCATCTTCCACCTTTTTGAATCTCTGCCAGTAACCCCATAGGAGCCATAGGAGCCCTCCATCAGCAGGGAGGTCGTTTCTCTGAGAGGTTAGGACACTGGCTCCATTATTCACTACCTGTGTGGTCAAGCTGCTAGCATCTCAATTTTTCTGTTCATGGAGTCCCACACAGATGCCTACCCAAAGCTGAGGATTCAGTGTGTGGTGTGTGGTCAATTAGTCAGCCAGTGGGAATTGTAGGGACAGGGAGGGGGGAAGGGAGGGAAAGCAGCCAGGCAGGTGTTTTAGTGAGCTAGGAGCTCCTGCAGGCCACTGAAGCTTGCTCATGCCTGCAGGAAACCCCAGCCACACCAGCTCAGCACCTGCCCAGCTGGGCATTTTTATCCATCATATCTGTCAGGTCTGTGTGAAGACCTCAGAGAGGCAGGCTTTCCTGGCCTGTCATGCTCCTGGGGAAGGTAGCTTTTATAATGATTCAGGCACTGGCTGTTGGAGCCAATGACATGGTAGCAGGCAGCCCTGTGTGCTTATTACCATATGAAAAGTGAAAGTCATCATTTTTTTTTAATGAGGGTCATAAGTTCTTACCTTCAAGAACCTTTTCCTCAACATAATGAGCAGCCTGTATCAGCCCTGTTTAAAAGTTGATCATGATTACTGGGGCCCCTAAGGTTAGAAGATTTGGCTCTAGGAATTGTGTCCATTTTTCTTGTATTTCTTTGGGAGACCCCTTTGGGTTTCTCTCTGCCCAAACATGTGAGTGGAAGAAAGATCAGTATGCCTTGATTTTGTTTGTGTACAGAATTTTGAAGACAGCCAGGACAGGTGGCTCACATCTATAATCCTAGCTAGCTCAGGAGGCTGAGATGTGAGGATTGTGGTTCAAAACAAGCCTGGATCCATGAAACTCTCATCTCTAATTTACTAGTGAAAAGCCAGAAATAGAGCCGTAGCTCAAGTGGTAGAGGGCAATGGACAGGCCTTGAGTTTAAACTCTGTACTGGCACACAGATACACACACATGTGTGCATGTGTGTGCACACAGAGCATTGAAGATATCATATAACCACCTTATTGATTTGAGCTGTAGTCAAAGGCCAGGAAGGGATGGCCTGGTCCCTTCCCTTGGGCCCAGTAGGTGAGATGGGGGAAGGGCTGCTTATTGGCCAGTGGGAACATAGAGAAATCAATGATGGGAAAAGCTGTTCTTGCTTCCAAACAGCAGAGGGCATCACTAGTGGAGTCTCAAGGAACCTGCTAAAAGTTCTGGCCATGGGAGGGGGGAGGGCTTTGTAATTGCTCTGGATATTGCTGGTTTCTCCATAGCATAGCTTACAACCCTTAGCTTAAATATTTAAATTGTGTGTGTGTGTGTGTGTGTGTGTGTGTGTGTGTGTGTGTGTGTGAGAGAGAGAGAGAGAGAGAGAGAGAGAGAGAGAGAGAGAGATCCTTTGGATGAAAGGATTCTCAACATGAATTAAAACGTCCACAATGGGAGTACCGGTGGCTCATGCCTGAAATCCTAGCTACTCAAGAGGCTGAGATCTTAAGATTTGGGGTCAAAGCCAGCCTGGGCAGGAAAATCCGTGAAACTCATTTCTAATTAACCACCAGAAAACCAGAAGTGGTGCTGTGGCTCAAAGTAGTAGAGTACTAGCCTTGAACACAAAAGCTCAGGGACAGCACCTAGGCCCTGAGTTCAAGCCCCATGACTCACAAAACAAACAAACAAAAACAAAAAAACCTCCCCCAAACCCAAAACCAAACCAACCAAAACAAAATAATCCCGCCACTTCCACATCCCTATTCCTTCCAGTTGTGGGGCTTGAACTCAGGGCCTGAGCACTGTTCCTGAACTCTTTTGATCAAAGCCAGTGCTCTACCACTTTGAACCACAGTGCCACTTCCAGTTTTTGAGTGGATAATTGGAGATAAGAGTCTCATGGGGACTTTTCTGCTCAAGCTAGGTTTAAACTGCGATCCTAAAATCTCAGCCCTCCTGAATAGTTCGGATTACAGGTGTGAGCCACTGGTGCCCAGCCACAATTATTTTTATTTAATGAGTCCTGGATGCAAGTTACGAGTATATTTTTTTCTTTACCTGTAACATATTTCCTTTTCCCAAGGTGCTATGCTCTGATGCACTTTGAAATTCAATTGCCATCCTAGAGAGGGGAAGCCTTTTAGGGGTGCTTGTGCCATGGGTTGCTACCCTCGTGAATGGATTGAATGGTGTTCTCATAAGAGCTGGGTTACTTTATGAATGGGAGAACTCAGTTCCTCTTTTTCCTTTGTTTCTTACCATGTGATGACACAGAAAGCCCATCTCAGCAGACCAGTCCCTCTGCTCATAATCCATTTCATAATCATAATCCAGTTTTCAGCACATCTATTGAAGCAGAAAGTGGCCTAACACATGTGGAGAGCATGAACTATCAAAATGACACAAAGGGTTCATTGGTGGTAAAACTGTACCACAGGTGACAGATCTAGAAATACTGCCATACCAAGGGAAAGACAGGCTGAGAACCAATAAGAAACTTTAAAATTATTTTATTTTATTTATTTATTTAGCCTCTCCTGGGGCTTGAACTCAGGGCTTAAGTATTGTCTCTGGGTGTTTTCTTTCTCAAGGCTAGTGCTGTATCACTTGAATCACAGTATCACTTCAGTCTTTCTCTGAATATTGCATTGAAGATTAAGTGTCTCACAGACTTTCCTGCCTGGGCTTCAAACCATAATCCTTAGATTTCAGCCTCCTAAGTAGCTAGGATTATAGGTGTGAGCCCAGCTTTTTTTTTTTTTTTTAAGTTTAAGAAGCAATGAGTTGACACTGCCCTATTATGTAACTGTACCCCTTTTGCATAACACCTTGTCAACAAAATTTAATTAATTAAAAAAAAAAACAATGAGGGGCTGGGGATATGGCTTAGTGGCAAGAGTGCTTGCCTCGTATACATGAGGCCCTGGGTTCGATTCCTCAGCACCACATATACAGAAAATGGCCAGAAGTGGCGCTGTGGCTCAAGTGGCAGAGTGCTAGCCTTGAGCAAAAAAGAAGCCAGGGACAGTGCTTAGGCCCTGAGTTCACCGCCCAGGACTGGCAAAAAAAAAAAGCAATGAGTTGAAATATCTACTGGCTCCAAGTCTCTAGACTGTTTCTTTTTTTATCTTGGACTTGAACTCAGGGCCTCACTCTCTTGCTTAGCTATTTGGCTCAAGCTGACACTCTACCCCTTAAGCCACACCTCTACTTCCAGCTTTTTACTGGTAATTGGAGATAAGAATCTTTCAAATTTGTTTGTGGGGCTGGCTTTGAATCTTGATCCTCAGATCTCTGTCTTCTGATACCTAGGATTACAGATTTGAGCCACTAATACCCAGCAAATGTGTGTGTGTGTGTGTGCGTGCTTGAATTTAGGAACTTGCACACTCACTTGGTGTTTTTGCTCAAGCCTACCATGCCACCACTTGAGCCACAAATCTACTTCTGGTTTCTTGTATTATTAACAGATAAATAGTAAACTGAGAAATACTATATTAGGAGATTAAAATTATTTTTGGAGCAAATTGAGTATTTTTAATAGCAAAATCAACTTGAAATGATGCAAAGTAAGCATATAATGGACCACGAACTATCTTTCCAAACATATGAGCTATTTACATATTAGTCTTAAATTCTATATCATAGTTTTAGCCATTTTTTCTAGCACTCAAAAACAAAGAAAATGACACAGTATGATAAATACTTAGAAGCTGCACATGAAATATATCTTGCGGATTTGTTTCTTTCTCACCTTGACTACTGACACTGGAGACAATAAAGGTCAGCATATGGGAGAAGTAAGTAAAAATATGTGCATTGGCATTGACTTAACAGCCTTCAACTTGGGTACTTCTCATTTCTTGGGTTTTATTCCAACATTCCAAAGAATCAGTCCATAAAAGTATTAAACTAGCCAAGCATTCTGGCTCATGTCTATAATCCTGTGCAGGAGGAGATTCCTAGGACTCCTGTGCAGAGATTTCTAGGACTTTGGTTTGAGAACAGTCCAGGTAAAAAAGTTAGAAAGACTCCCACCTCAACAAATACAAAAGCTGGGCATGGTGATGTGGGCCTATCATCCTAGCTATGTAGGAGGTTGTAAGTTAAGGAGATAGAGGCCCAGATTGGTCCCTGGAAAAATTGAAGAGCCCTACCTACAAAATGGAAGCAAAAAGAGATGTGCTGTGGCTCAAATGGTAGAGTACCTGCCTAGCACGCACAAGGCCCTGAGTTCAAACTTCAGTACCACCAAAAAAGAAAAAAGAAAAAGAAAGGTTGAGATCTGAGGATTACAATTTGAAGCCAGCCAGGTAAGAAATGTCAATGTGACTCTTATCTCCAATTAACAAATTTTTTAAAAAGCCATAAGTGGATCTAGGGCTCAAGTAGTAGGGCACTAAGTCTTGAGCAAAAAAGCTAAGGGTCAGCTCACAGGCCCTGAGTGCAAGTTCTAGGACTGGCTGTTGTGACTCTTAGGAAAGAGGAGATATTCTCTCTCTCTCTCTCTCTCTCTCTCTCTCTCTCTCTTTTTCTTTTGGTATTTATATTGGGTCTTGAATTCAGGTCCCTTAGCTTTTTTGCTCAAGGTTAGTGCTCAATAGAGCACTTTGAGCTACTTTGAGCTACTTTGGGCCTTTTGCTAGTAAATTGAAGATGAATCTCACAGACTTTCCTTCCAGAGGTGGCTTTGAGCCTCAAGCCTCAGACCTCAGCCTTCTGAGTAGCTGGGATTATAGGCACTAACTACTAGCGCCCACTGAGATGCTCGCTTCCGACTCCATCCTGCATGTTCTTCACTGGCAGGGAAACAAATTAATTTAGAAAATAACGAGGTAATCATGAAATGAACTGAATTTCCAGTGGGCAGCCAGCCATAGGTTGCTACAGAAACATCAGGCCCACCCAACACCAGCATTTCTTTGAGTCTGCCCTTTTTTTCCCTCCATGCTTCAAATGCACCTCCAATAAAGATGTGAAGCTGGGAGCACCATTAGGGCCACCGTGGGCCTGCTGGGCTCTGTGGCTAGCAGAGCTAAAAATAACTAGGGAGGTTTAAAAAAATGTGGAAGCAGATTTAGGGGCTCTTCTTGAAAATGAAGCACAGAAGCTGGGCCCGGGGTGGTTCTATTTAAAGATGATCATTATGTCATCCATTCCTGTGGATTTACATTGTGAGGATTTTATTTCCCAGCCAGCAGAGGAAGGAGGGATGACGTGGAAGGGGGTGGGGAAGGAGGATTTACCTGCTCCCATCTGCCTCTGCAGAGAAGCAGCTGTCCGGAGGAAAAAGAGCTGTCTGGGTTTGGCAAGCCACTTGGCTCTTGTTCACTTGTAACGGTGTTGGTTTGAATAAAGGAAAGCGAAAATCAAGTTTTCAAGGCCAGTTTCACAATTTCATCTGTAGAAAGTGAAATCAACGAGGCTATGAAAATGTACAAGCAGTAAAAACACTTTCATGTCATCTGAGAGAAAGAGCGCGAATCAGACCTCTTTCCAAGCAACGGCCAATGCAAGCCCTTTAAAAAAAAAATCCAACACATCTGGTCTCAATCTTTATACACCAGTGGACAAAAGCAATTAGACAGCTCTGCTTTCTATGTCATAATAATGAAAGTCATCTATTTTCCGTGTCACATTGGGCTGTACCCAACGCTGCAGACAGAGCTGAAAGGGAATTTTCAAAAGCAGGTCTTGGTATGACAATAGTTAGAGACTGAGGAATATGTATCCAGCATCTCACAGAACCTGAGAGATAGGGTGGACATTACAGGTGTGTGTTTGTGCTGTCAATCTTCACCTAGTTCATGGATACCCGCTTTCCCCCTCTCCCCACTTAACAATCCCTAGGAAAAAGAATTATATCAGTAGAATAGTTCTGATTTGGGACAGATGAACACATCTGGCGAAAGAGCTTTGTCATGGGCGAAACTTTGTCTTATTCTACATGGTGGTTGGGCTCGTGGCTGCAAGGCCTGGAAAGAAACCCAGTTCAGCCTCAGTGATGAATTGGTTCATACTGCTGGGAAATTGAAGGGGGCAAATCTGGTGGCACTCACCAGACTCAAATGCAGCAACAATGTAATTTATTTTCCTCTCCCAAGTTGAGTGGCTCTGGGAAAGGGGTTAGCCCAGGTCCCATAGTTGCAGCAGTAATTCTACAGTTCTCATTGAGTCAGGTCTCACCCTTAAGCTGACTGTGGGTTGGGGTCATTGGGATGGCATGAGGAGTAGGGTTCACTCCATTGGATTGGACAGGAGTTGGTATCTCCAAAAAACGTTGTGCTTTAGCTTCAGACAAAGGGGGATGGAGGCAGGATCCCAAAGCTAGCACGCATAAGACCCTGTGAGTTAGAAACAGGTCCTCTCCAGGCTGATGTACACCCACCACTGGGGATCAGTTCCTTCCCACCCAACCATCTCTGGGCTGAAGCAGCTCTTTATCCAGAACACATAGCTGAGTAAACAGAGCTAGATACTAGCCCAGTGGCCTTTTTTTTTTTTTTTTTGTCAGTCATGGGGCTTGAACTCTGGGTTTGCGCACTGTCCAAGACCTCTTTTGTTCAAGGCTAGCACTCTACCACTTTGAGCAACAGCTCCACTTCTTGTTTTCTGGTAGTTAACTGGACATAAGAATCTCATGGACTTTCCTGTACTTTCCTGTCTGGACTGGCTTTGATCCGTGATGCTCAGATCTCAGTCTAATGAGAAGCTAGGATTACAGGTGTGAGCCCCCAGTGCCCAGTTGCCTAAGCCATTTTATTTTATTTTTGCCAGTCCTGGGCCTTGGACTCAGAGCCTGGGCACTGTCCCTGGCTTATTTTTGCTAAAGGCTAGCACTTAACCACTTGAGCCACAGCACCACTTTTCTATATATACAGCACCGTTTTCTATATATGCGGTGCTGGGGAATTGAACCCAGGGCTTCATGTATACAAGGCAAGCACTCTTGCCACTAGGCCATAGTCCCAGCCCTGCCTAAGGCATTTTAAATGCAGACACTTCCTCAGGCTTTCTTGTCTGATATGCCTAAGCTATAGCTTGTTCTTACACTGTTTTTGTTTGTTTGCTTTTGGTGCTCCTGGAATTTGAACTTAGTGCCCCATTCTTGCTAAGCAGATGGTTTGCCACCTGAGCCACTCTATCAGCCCCTTTTTGTGTTGATTATTTTCAAGATAGGGTTTCCCTTTATATCCAAGCTGGACTTCAACTTGTCACTTTCCTTTGTCACTGGGGTGACAGACATGGCACCCAGCATAAAGTCTTGCAAATTTCTTTCTTATTTTTGTCCTGGCTGATCTCGAACAGTGATCTCTCAATCTCTACCTCCCAAGAAGCTAGGATGGAAGCCCAGAGCTTCAAAGATTGCTCCCCACCCTACCCAAAGTCCAGATTAGGAAAAGTCTTGTGGTATGGGGGTCTCAGGTTTTCTTCCAGTCTCCTACTACTGTGGCAACTAAGACAACCCTTCCTTCCACATCTTTCTCCACTCCCTCCAGATGTGTGAAATTGGGGTTTTACTGAATTTAGTCAGATTCAAATGCCCCTAGGGCATCCTTAAATTGAAATTTCCCTCTCAGAAGACCTTGCTGGGTGATACATAAACTCCTTTATGCCTGTTAGGCAAATGAACACCCACACAGTAGCCTGGGCCCCTGCAGGGGGCTGGCTGGGGACAAAAACACAAAGGGCGTGAAGAAGTGAAACCGCCCAGCACAGCAGGGGAAGGGGGCTTCCCAGGATGTCAGGCTGCTCAGCTAAGAGGGGCCCACTCTCACCACTAGGCTGGGGGACCCTGCTTAGGAAGCACAGCTTCCTCTGAAGCCCTGGGTAGCCCCTGGGGCTCTGAGAATAGATGGGGTGAAAGATTTTTTCTTTCTTTCCTTCCTTCCTTCCTTCCTTCCTTCCTTCCTTCCTTCCTTCCTTCCTTCCTTCCTTCCTTCCTTCCTTCCTTCCTTCTCTTTTTTCATTTTCTTTCTTCTCCTTTTTGAATTTTAATGCCAATCATGAGGCTTGAACCCAGGGTTCCTAAACACTTTTTTGCTCATGGCTAGTGCTCTACCATTTAAGCCACAGTTCCACTTTGGGCTTTTTTTTTTTTTTTTTTTGTCAGTTGCAAGGCTTGGTCTCAGGGCTTGGGCTCTGACCCTGAGTTCTTTTGTTCAAGGCTAGCACTCTACTGAGCTAAGCCATAGCTCCGCTTTCAGTTTTCTGGTAATTAATTGGATATAAGAGTCTCACAGACTTTCCTGCCCAGTCTGGCTTTGAACCACGATCCTCTGATCTCAGCCTCTTGAGTAGCTAGGATTACAGATGCAAGCTAGCAGTGCCCAGCGAAAATTTCTTAATCAGCCCTGTTCTGCACTTGCTTACCCTACAAATATCCTAACTCTTTGGTCATCTATAAGACACCAAACTTTCCTTCTGGGCCCTGCCTGGATCTGGGATAGCTGAGGTGCCAGAGCTGCCAGCGGAGGACTTGGGGGCCACTTGGGGGCCTTTGAGTGACTTAAATCTTCTTGTATTTTATTATTGTTTTTGGTAGTACTAACGCAGGGCCTTGTGTTTGCTAGGCAAGATGCTGTTACCACTTGGGCTATGCCTCCATCCTGTTTTTTTGTTGGCTATTGCTGAGGTAGAGGTCTCACTTCCCAACCTGATAGGGGTGCTGCACAGCCCACCTGGTAGGCTTCCCTCCCATCGTTGTAGCAAGGATAATAGGCACATTCCACAGCATCTAATTCTTGGTTGAGAAAGTCTCATGAACTTCTCAAACGGGTCTCAAATTGAGATCCTCCTAATTCCAGCCTCCAAAGTAGCTAGGATTACAGGCGTGAGCCACTTGGCACCTGAGTGCTTTTTCTTGTTTTGTTTTGCGACAAGAGTCTTGTTGTGTAGTTGACTTAGAACTCATGATCCATCTTAGGCTGGCCTTGAATTTAAGATTCTCCAGTTTCTAGGTCCCAAGTGCTGAGATTACAGCATATACTCGGATAGCCTGCTAGTCAGCATCTGTATTACTGCTATCAGTGAGATTGGATTTCCAAGGCCTAGTGATTCGGGTCCCTGGCCTGAGTGGGGTTAAGCAATGCCTATGGGTGCCACTGGGTGCCAGTAGTGGAGTACCCTGGGGTCCAGACAACCAGGCACACACAGGATGAGTTTCTTTTTAATAATTTCTGCTCTGTTTATTATTCCCTGTCTTTAAGAACTCAGAGAACACACAGGAAAATACTACTACTACTACTACTACTATTACTACTACTACTACTACTGCCTGCATTAGAGCACCATTCAGTACTTGTTAGAGTCAGGAGAGTTGAGCAGATAAGAGCTTGAACTACTAGGTTCAAGTCTTGACTCTTCCAAAGACTGAGGAAACCTCAGCAAATGACTTAACTTCCAGGAGCCTGCTTGCTTCTCTAAAGATAATAACAGCCTTGCCTTTATCCTAATAGGTTTGGGGAGAGTTAATTACAAAAATCATCTACAGTAACCTCCTAGCACACATGGTCAGACAGGGAATAATAGGGCAGTCAGTACATGTTGGCGACTACTATTATGGCTCTTGAACTCATTTGACTGTAAGAACTCTCTGAAGTTGGGAGAGCTGAGATAGTTACTCCCTTGTAATAAATGAGGAAAGTGAGAAGGGTGCGTGGGTGGGCTCCTGGGGGCGTGGCCAACAAGAGGGGGTAAGGGTGGGTGGGGTGGGGTGTTATCAGGAGGTGTGGCCCTGCAGGAGACCTGGTTTAGTGGTAGAGGGTTAATTTAGCATGCCCAAAGCCCTTTTAATCCCATGGGGGAGGGGGAGGGCCCTGTGCCTGGAGTTGGGGGAAGGGAATGGAAGAAAGGGGAGAAGGAAGATGTAATACGTGTAAGGTGTACTGAAGGAGATGGAGACTCTTAAAGGCTTTGAGACTTGTGTTATATACACGAGAGAGGTCATGACTTGCAAACAGCTGGTACCCAGATAAAGCCATTTTACAAGGGGACACACAGAAGAATCTGAAACTTTACAGTAAACAGAACAAAAATGGATTTGCATTCTATCTTGGCAAAAACAAGGCACCAAAAATGTAAACATCATTTGGTCCTCTACATTTAGATTATCATTTCAGCTATGTGCTAATTCTGAGAACAAAGAACCCTAACTTTTTTCCTAATAAAATTGTGCAGATTCCACTAGGTCCTGTGGTATATGCCTGTAATTCAAGCCTTGGAAGACTAAGGCAGGAGAATTGCAAATTCAAGGTTTCTCTGTGTAACATAGAGGGATCCTGTTTCAAAAAGATTTTTTTTTTTTGGCCTTCCTTCTTTCAAAAAGATTTTTAATTTTTTTTTTTAGCATTTAATTTTATTTTATTTTTTCTTTATTGTCAAAGTGTGATACAGAGGGGTTACAGATTCATATGAAAGGCAGTGAGTACATTTCTTGTTCTACTGGTTACCTCCTCCCTCCTTCCTCCCTCTCCCTCCTCCTCTCCCCCCAAGAGTTGTGCAGTTCGTTTACACCAAATGGTTTTGTAAGTGTTGGTTTTTGAATGGTTTGTCTTTTTGTTCTTTGTCTCTCGATTTTGGTATTCTCGGTCCTTCACTTTTAGAAACTGGAATATTATGAACCTGAAGGTTCATAATAATATGCCAAATCTATATTTGTATATCACATTCATAAAGAGGGACATTTTTCTTCCCAGAAAAACATTTGAGGATCTCATCAACATTTAAAGGCCTGTTCTGATTTATTGCCACTCACACGGTCTCTTTTGCCTTTTCTATTTCTCTTGGGTAGTTGTCATCTGGTCTCATTCTAGGTGAGAGCCCTGAGACTTTGCAAAGTTTGCAGTTTCTCCTTGTGAACTAGTTTGCATTGAATTTGAATTGCAATTTTGAAAGCTGCTCCAAACCACAGAGGGGTTGTGTGATGGGTGGAGATGACAGGTAGTGAGTGTGAACTAGGCAGAGGTTGTACAGACTATGTAATCGTTCATTAGCAAATATTTCCATGATAACTTTTACTTCATATACAAGTCATAACTGGGTGGGAAATACTCAGATAACATTCATTCCTTTTTTGTTGTTGTTATTGTTTGTTTGTATGCTGGCACTGGGACTTGAACTCAGGGCCTGGGCACTTAGCCCTTTCATTCAAAGCTGTCACTCTAGCATAAGAGCCACAGCTCTACTTCTAGCTTTTTGGTTGTTAATGTTAATTGGGGATGAGAGTCTCATGGACTTTCCTGCCTGGATTGTCTGTCAGATCCTCAGATCTCAGCCACCTGAGTAGCTAGGATTATGGTGTGAGCCATTGGTTCCCATCTAACCATTTGCTTTATAGCAACACAGCCTAGAATTTTGATAAACCACAGCTTTCTATGGCTAGAAATATGACTAAAAACCTTTTACTACAGACAATTGTAATAGGATGGCTGAGCTGTCAGAACAGGAGAGCACTGTTACTGGCAGATAGACTGTAACACCTTGTGTAAAATAGAAAAACACTGGTCCATTCTGATGTGAACACCATAGGCTTGAAGGTCTGATGAGAAATAAAATATTTACATAGTTTCAAGTGTTTCCCAAAGTCCTTAAGAAAAAATGAGTCATTGTATAGATGCCAGTCTCTCTGAGGAATCCATGAGAACATCAGCGGGTAGAGGGCAAGCTGACATTGTGTACCACCCAGCAAGAGGCAGCTCCGTGCCTGCTGGAGTCTAATCAAGGGAAACATCAAATCACATCACAATTGATGGACATTCCATGCACACCCACCATGTAATCTTTGAAAGTGTCAAGGACTTTAAAAAAATCAGGTAAGAATCAGGAGCTGTTCTAGTCGAAAGCCCAAAGAGACATGACAAATGGTGCCACATGTGATTCTGAGCTGAATTCCATTGCTGTATTACGGGGACAGCTGGCAAAATTGGAATGGGGCCTGAGGGCCAGCAGTAATGTACTGAGGTTGATTTCCTAGCTGTATCATGTCTATAGAGGATGTCCTTGTTTGAAGGAAATGTATTCTAAAGATTTCAGGGCATCAGGTCAGTTCTATCATGTACTCTCAGATGGTTTAAGAACAAAACCACTGTATGTTCTTTACTTGCAGCTTGTAAGTTGGAGATTTCTATTTTTTTTTTTAAGTGTGAAAAGGAGGTCAAGGTGGATGGGTTGGATCTGGCAGTGCCAGGAAGTGGTGCCCATGGCTCTCTGGTCGGGCAGCTGCTTGTCAGCTGGGTGTAGGTGTGGGTGTAGGGGAGCCCATGGCTCTGTGGTCCGGCAGATGCCTGTCAGCTGGGTGTAGGTGGTCATAGGGACCTGGAAGAGGGGAGGTAGGAAGACAGGAGGCTGGTGGGAAGGAAGTGGAGGCCTCTCCAGAAGGAGAACCTAAGATTTGAAGAAAGTGAGCAGGAAAAGGTGATGATAGCCACAAGCACCAGAGAGAATGATGTGGGGTGAGGAGTAAAACAAGGCCTGAGCTGTGGGCTCAGGGAGGAAGACTGTTTGGTGAGCTGAATTGAGGAGCAGTCTGGCTATGACCTTGGACTCCTTGCCAGGCTTCAGAATATCAACTAGCTGCTTATTTTCTTGAATACAGAATTTGAGATCTTGGGGGAACATATTCACTGGAACATCAGGAAGCAGTCAAGTATTACTCGGATCAAAGTGAGTGCCTTGGATTAAAATCATTTGCTTGGAAGCCAGAACACTCCAACACATGAAGAAGGATGGCAAGCTCTGGAGGAGGATGAAGGGGAAAGAGGGGACAAGGAAGGAAGTAGAGGTGTGCCTATGGAGGGAGGAGGAAAGACAATTTAATAACACAGACATGGACCCCAAATTTCCTTCTGCACCACTGAGAAAAATAAATCCACTAAAATCACCAAGGCTTCCTACTTATTTTCTTACACGCTAGACTTTTCTAGTTTCTTTCTCACATATAAACTAACACCTTTGGTTAACACTTCCCATAACACACATACAATCTGTACATTCCCCCTAGTTTAATTTCAATAGCAAACTGGGTCAAGAGTTATTAGAAAGGAAGTACAGTGTTATCATTAAGAACCCAGAGTCTTACCTCCTAGGTTCATATCCTCACTCTACCATTTGCCAGCCAAATGACCTTGGGCAAGTTGCATAACCTGTCTGTGCCTGTTTCCCCACCTATAAAATGGAGATAAAAACAGATTCTATACCAGGTGCCAGTGGCTTATGCCTGTAACCCTAGCTACACAGAAGGCTGAGATCTGAGGATCACAGTTCCAAGCCAGCCTGGGCAGGAAAGCCTATGGGACTCTTATCTCCAATTTACCACCAGAAAATTACAAGTGGTGGTGTGACTCAAGTGGTAGAGTGCTAGCCTTGAACTGGAGAGTTCAGGGACAGCACCCAAGCCCAGAGTTCAAGCCCCACAACCGACAAAATTATTTTTTTCTACTCCTGGAAGTGTTATAGGGGTTAAAAGGGTTGATAATTAGATGAGTGACAGTGGCTTACTCTTGGAGGATCATGGTTCAAAGCCAGCCTGAGCAGAAAAGCCCTCAAGACTCCATCTCTAATTAACCGGCAAAATTACTGGACTGGAGGTGCTACTCAAGTGGTCCAGTGCTAGTTGTGAGCAAGAAAGTCAAACAAGGGCTGGGGATATGGCCTAGTGGCAAGAGTGCCTGCCTCATATACATGAGGCCCTGGGTTCGATTCCCCAGCACCACATATACAGAAAATGGCCAGAAGTGGCGCTGTGGCTCAAGTGGCAGAGTGCTAGCCTTGAGCAAAGAGAAGCCAGGGACAGTGCTCAGGCCCTGAGTCCAAGCCCCAGGACTGGCCAAAAAAAAAAAGAAAGTCAAGCAAGAGCATGAGGATCTGAGCTTAAGCTCCTATACTGGAACAACCATGACAAAAGGGTTCATAGAGGATGGTGATTTGGAATAATGGCTGGTGTTATATAAGTGTATGAGTTATAAAATTAGCATGAATCTAAATATGCTACTGACTCCCTGAAGTCCAGCACTGACATTCGTTTGTGAGTGCAATTAAGTGATGCACACGTCTTACGTCTTTATGTTGTTGTTTTTTTTTTTTTTTTGGCCAGTCCTGGGCCTTGGACTCAGGACCTGAGCACTGTCCCTGGCTTCTTTTTGCTCAAAGCTAGCACTCTGCCACTTGAGCCACAGCGCCACTTCTGGCCATTTTCTGTATATGTGGTGCTGGGGAATCGAACCCAGGGCCTCATGTATATGAGGCAGGCACTCTTGCCATTAGGCCATATCCCCAGCCCCTTTATGTTGTTTCTTATAGCCCTTAAACCTCAATACCCAGAGGTTAGTTTAGACATCATTTGTTGATAGACTGGAGTCCCAGGACTGGGGTTGTAGCTCAGTGGTACAGCACTTGCTTAGATTAGCATACATGGGGTTCTGCATCAATTCCCAGCACTACAGAGAAATAAAAAGGTAAAGATTGGAATCCAAGTGATTGATCTCAGGAATCTAAGTTGCATTCACACACATGACCCCTTACTGGTGGCAGTGGCTCATGCCTGTAATTCTAGCTACTCAGGAGGCAGAGATTGATTGCAGTTCAAATCCAGCCCAGGAAGACAAATCTGAACCTTATCTTCAATTAATAACCAAAAAGCCAGAAGTGAAGGTATGGCTCAAGTAGTAGAGCACCAGCCTCAAGCAAAAAAATTTCAAGGCCCCAAGTTCAAGCCCCATCTCACACACACACACACACACACACACACACACACACACGCACGCACACACACACACACGATGTGAAGACCTTGCTAAAATGGAAGTTCTGCTACAACATCATAAAAAGGAGGACATTATGCTAAGTGAGGTGAGCCAGTCATAAAAGGACAAATATGATATGAATCCACTTTTAAGAAGAACTAGAATAGTCAAGTTCATGGAAACAGAAAGAATGGAAGCTGCCAGGGGGGAGGGAGAAGGAGATGAGGCTTTTTTTTTTTCATGTATGGAATTTCTGTTTTGCAAGATAGAAATGTTCTGTGAATGGACAGTGCTAAAGGCTGTACAGTAATGTGAAAATTCTTATGTCACTGACATAGTGAAGGGGGTAGATTTTATGTTCTATGTCAATGCAGCTTCTGATTCAGTAGTTCGTGGCTAAGGCTGAGATTCTGCATTCCAGTCCAATTTTCTAGTGAGGCTTCTGCCATTCACCTCTCTATGTAGAGAAGTTCTGTACTGAGCTGCAAGTTACTAGAAAGCTGAGCTAAATTCATTTAGTTTATTATTATTACTTTCAACAAGCTCAGCATCTGCTTTGAATTAAAGCTGCAATAACTGCTTGAAGAATAGCATTGGACTCTAATCCTCTTGAGAACTCTGGTCTCCTCTTTCTACAGTCAGAGATGTAGGAGGCCAAGAAAGCCTCCATTGCAATGCACAATCACAGCAGAAACATGCCGACCGCCAGAATTATTTTCTGGTCTTTTGGGGCTGGCTTATGCACTAGAAAAGTCTTTCTAGCCCAATAGCTTACCTGGTCAGCTATGAGGAAGATCCTTTAGTGACAGGTTTAGCTGGTAGCTTTCCCCTGGTGAGCTCAGCAATTGCAGATGTTATTGTTGTATTTCTAGGTCCAGCACAGCAGTTGGTGCATAGATGGTCCATAAATATTTGTTGGGTGCAGTTATATACAATTGTAGTTCTGGCTACTTGGGAGGATGAAGTAGGAGGATCATGAATTTTGAGGGCAGTCTGGACTACATAGCTAGGGAGATCATATCTATCTATCTATCTATCTATCTATCTATCACCTATCTATCTATCTAACATTTATCTATCAGGAAGGACATAGTGCTTTGCACTCTTTGCCTTGGGCCACATTTGCTAACATCCCAGCAAATCACAGCAATGTCTTAGCTGAATCAGGAGTAAAAAGAAGGGGAAGAGAGTGGATATTTCTAAACAAGAGTCATAGTTTAATCCTAGCTTCACAGGAGGCTGTGATTTGAGGATTGTGGTTTCATGCCACAGAGGAAGGAAAATCCATGAAACTCTTATCACCAATTTACTAGCAAAAGGCTAGAAATGGAGGTCTGGCTCTAGTGGTAGAGCACCAGTTTTGAGTGAAAAGACAGCTCCCAGGCCTGAGTTCAAGCCCCAGTACTGGCACTGGTGTGCACGCATGCACACACGCATGCACACAGACACAGACACAGTAAACCCCCCCCCCCAACCCCAGAGATATGACAACTATCATCTCACTCCAATGAATACATACAGCAAGACCTTTCCAAAGGCTGTGTGGAATACCCATTGTTTAAATGTGATTGAGGATTCCTTACTGGCTGGACATTTGGGTTGTTTCCTTCTAGCTGCTGTAATTAAGATGTTCAAATGAATCTCTACATACACAGGACCTGATTCATAGACCCTTATCATGAGGACAATTCCTACAGGTGGAATTTCTGGATCAAAGGGACTCAAAGCTATGGCAATAGACATAGTATTAAGAGCTGAGCTCTGTTTTGAACTCCTCTCTGGAAAGATCATTCACCAGCTGGTTAAGATCAATGGAAATGCACTTGCCAATTTAACTTTCCACTGCAACCCATTAGCGTGGCTTGCAGGCATTTAAGTTTGTGTTTGGGTGGCCTAAGTTAGTTTTGCCTAGGACTGACTGCCACAGGAAAAAATGTGAAAGTTTCACTAGGAAGAGAGATTCAGTGCTCGGATCAACACATGTTTATTTTTCAAACACTAGAGGGGAATACAGAAGAACAAAACATGCTTTATGTCCTTGAGAAGTATAGACTTCTTGTACCAATTCAATTAATAAGCTACACTTGGAGTATAAGACATATGATACTTATTTTTAAAAATCGTAATTCTAGGCCACCCACTGTTCTAGGCTGGTGTGAAGTCTAAACCAGTCGACTTGAGAGGTTCTGTGAACACACACACACACACACACACACACACACACACACACACACACACACAGAGCTTGGCACTGCTTCGACCCCTGATGCAAATGGTCCATTCCAAAGCTGCGGTAATGCAGTGTAACCCTTTATCCAGCTCCACTTAGGCTCATCAGAACAGTGGGGTTTATCTTACCTTCTTATATGGTCCCTGCTGCTGTTCCTTTATCATTCCCATCTGGGAATGGGACATCTTTTTGAACAATTCTGGTCACAGCTCCACTTTGTCTGGGTGCTGCTCAGTCACAAAGGTTTTTCCAGGACATTTTCAAGGTGAAAGCACTTCTAAACACCCAGTGTTCACAAGCCACCAGCCAGCCACCTGTGCCCGATGCTGCTCCACAGGATGGCATATTAGAGTGGGTCCAGGGTCTCCAAAACCTTGGGATAGCCATGCCCTCACTTGAAGCTCATGCCTACCACCTCCTTCTCCTCAAATGCCTCAGAGAAACCCTTCAGGCAACGGTTGAAAATCAGAGGCCTACGAGAACAGACAGGTACACAAAGAAACCCTGCAGGTGGTGTCTGAGCTCAGGCAGTGGGGATGGGGGGGATCATGGGAAAGTATAGGTCATGACCAGCCTGCTCCTGCTCATTGTCTTGTAGGAACCCAAATGTTGCTGCACACTTTGAGTTTTTTGTTCAAGAGAATCTCAACATTTAGTTTTTCCTAAGCAACTTTCAACCTTTTTCAAAATTGCAACTGATGTTTTACATTCATACAAAATACTACCTTGAACCACCAGCTTCAATCTCCAAAGAACAAAAGGAGAGGCTACACTGCCAATTGGCTTTCCTCTTTCTCACAGACACCCACACAAAGGCTGAACTTGGTCTTCAGGTTAAAGGAAGTTTAGACAGTGAGGAGGCACAGATTGGCTATCTGCCCCCAAGCAGGGAGGCGGGGGAGGGGGGAGTAGGGAACTACTTTTCTCTCTCTCTTTTTTTCCTGGAGGAGACAAGGAGAAACAACTTTCTCAGCCCCTGGGGTTAATGAAGTACATTGCACTCTCAATAATTTGGATAGCCATTAGTTGGGGAGTCAGACATAAATAACTACATAGGATAATTACATGGGAGCATTCAGACAGGCCCTGAGGGTGGGAATGCTGGCTACAGTGCAAGGTCACAGGGGAGAGAGCTGGCATAGATGCTGGGGGCTAGAGCCAGCACACAGGGCCTGAACTTTTACCTAAGATACTGTGTGTGTGTGTGTGTGTGTGTGCCAGTATTGGGCTTGAACTTATGGCCTGGGTACTGTCCTTTAGCCTTTTCACCCAAGGCTAGCACTCTATTAGTTGAGCCATAGCTCCACATCTGGCTTTTTGGTGGTACATTGGAAATAAAAGGCTAATGGCTTTTCCTGTCTGGGCTGGCTTTGAACAAGGATCCTCAGATCTCAGCCTCCTGAGTAGCTAGGATTAACAGGTGTTAGCCACTGGAACCTGGCTCACTTTTGTTTTTTGTCCATGAATGGAAAGCTAGTCAAGGCTGTCTACCAGGGACTGGGTGTGAATCAAGGACTTAATTTTGAGTCACCTTGCATATCTATGCTGTACGAGGCAGGTCAGGTCAGGCGGGCTGAGCAGACTGGGTGGGAAGCTCTGGAAACTGTCCAAGTGAGAGGATAAAGGGTGACTCAGGTGTGGGTTCAGAGAAAGGAAAGGGGCAGTCACAGGCCCCATGACAAAAGAATCTTTAGGAAGTGAGACACAAGGGAAAGGAAGCAATCAAGATGTCAATCTGTGTGGCTCCATTTTTCCTTCCTCTCCTCTCCCAGTTCTATGATCAGGGTGTGGGGGAGTGAGTGTGTTAGTCTCAGAGGAATAGGTTTATAAAATGCCAAGTTCACTATCTCCAAAGCATACCAAGGGCCACTCCCTTCTCCAAACCAGCCACATTCCATCAGTTCTTAGATACAGAGCCTTGTCTCACACTTTAATCTCTCAACTTCAAGATACATCCAGTATCCCGGGGCATGGCAGAGTTTAATTGTGGGTTTGTAGGCTGAATTATATCCTTAAAAAAAAATTCTCCTGTTGATGTCTTAACTCCTAGTACTTCAAAAATATGATTGTGTTTAGAGATAGAATCTTTAAAGAAATACTAAAATGTCTTAAATAGATATGAAATGAGTCTTTAAATAGTTATTAAAATGAACTTTCTTTTTCTTTTGGTGATACTGGAGTTTGAACTCAGGACTTCATGCTTGCTTAGGTAAGGGCTCAGTCACTGAGCCAACCTCCTCATCCCCTGCTGCCTTTTTTGCTTTGGTTACTCTCAGATAGGGATTATAGACGTGAGGCAACAAGCCCAGCCTAAAATGAGGTCTTCAGAGTGACCTTCATCCAATAGGATTAGTGCTCTGAAGAGAAGAGATTACACAGACACTCATAGGGGAAAACCATGGGTAGAACCAGGAAAAGGCACAGCTGTTTTCTTCTCCTTTTCTTTTTTTGTCAGTTGTGGGGCTTGACCTCAGGGCTTGGGTACTTTCCCTGGGGTCTTTTGCTCAAGTCTAGCACTCTACCACTTTGAGCCACAGCACCACTTCCAGTTTTCTGGTGGTTCATTGGAGATCAGAGTCTCAGGGGAACTTTTCTGCCCAGGCTGGCTTTGAACCACTATCCTCAGATCTCAGTCTCCCGAGTATCTAGGATAATAGGTGTGAGACACCAGGGCCTAGCTCAGACCTGTTTTCTTCTGAGAAACAGAAGAAAACAGCCCGGTGGACACCATGCCTTCACCTTTCTCTGGTGAGTAACTCATTTCTATACCGGTGTGTGGTACTTTGTTACAGCAGCTCTGACAAACTAATGGGGTAGTCTTCCTACTTTCTCAGTGGTATAAGAGCTGAAGCAATTACAGCTGATGCAATCTAAGCATCTAGAGACAACGAACTGGGGATATATCATCAGCAGAAAGTTTGAAGCTAGGATTTCTTCCATGACACACATAATGCTCTCAGTTTGGGTAGGTCTTACTTTAAATACCAGAAAAAAATATCCTGGTGGCCTAATTGGATACATTTCCCAGTGGCCCTAGCGCCTCAAATATCCTTCTCAATTGATCTGCTACAAAGTGGGGAACTCCCACGGGGCTTCCTCTGTTGAGCTAAAGCATAAGAGGTTTTCATTAAAATGAGAAAGCTGGAAGTTTACCCTTGAAAAGTGACAACATATTGAGTTAGTAAGCCTTAGCTTATGTGGCTAATCAGGGAAAAACATATGTCCAGCATTGTTAAGCACTGGCCATGTATTTCATACATAGCATCTTAATTCTTACCACAAACTCAGTGGGGAAAACATTACTCTGTCATTTTTCCGATGAGGAAGCTGAGATTAAGTGTTTTATCTGAGGCTACACACCCAGGGACAGATGAGACTAAACTTCTTTCCTTCGTTCCCCATCTCCCTCCTTTTCTTCTGTATGTTTATTCTCTCTCTCTCTCTCTCTCTCTCTCTGTGTGTGTGTGTGTGTGTGTGTGTGTGTGTGTGTGTGTGTGCATGTGCATGTATTGGGGCTTGAACTCAGGGCTTACGTGTTATCCCTTAGCACTTTTCGCTTAAGGCTAGCACCCTATCACTTGAGCCATACCTTCACCTCTGACTTGATGGTGGTTAATCAGAGATAGGAGTCTCACAGTCTTTCCTGCCTGGACTGATTTTGAACTTGTGGTCCTTAGGTTTCAGCCTCCTGAGTAGCTGGGATTACAGATAGGAGCCACCAGCACCCAGCTGTATAAATTTTGACTCACAGTGACAGTCTTGCCATATAGCCCAACTGGCCTTGAATTCTCTTGTCTCAGAGTTTAGGATGCTGGGTTAAGCTAGAGTCGAGCAACATCATACTCAGCTTCCTGAACAAATGCGTCATATTTATTCGGTTCACAGAGTTTTATACATGTGTCACATTTAGTACAAACTGAATAAGGAAGGGTTGGGAGGCTAAACGAAGAATCAAGTGGAATTCACTCAATATGACAAAAGGGATGAAACTGGTTTTACCAAATAGTTGGCCTATGTTTCTCTCTGCTCTTATATCCTACAAGAATTAGATATTTCCTCTGATTTTCTAAGTGATATGTATAAATTGTAATATCACTCCAAATTCCCTTTGGTCCTGAGTTGAAGACAGACAAATACTCCCTGTATTTTTCTTTTCTTTCAGAAGGTGATTACTAAACTTGTAGTTGATGCTTTAATGTCAGTAGGGTTACAAGAGACCTAGAAAGGACATTATTAATCGGTCATCTTTATATACTCAGCTTATAAAATGAGACGTTATTTTTTTTTCTTGTACCTTTGCTCTGGTGAATTTGTTTTTATTCAATTGAAACAAAATAGCACTCTAACACATTGTCAGAGCTAAAGCTTCTGGTAATAAAATACTAAGGAAGACATCAAAATAGATATCTGGAAATACAAAATATAGGTTTTCTTACAGCAACGCAAATCTGCAATTTTCCCACACATGAACTCTGAAGATATCACCAAATGCTGCTCATACCTCGAGCATTGTACAGCTCCCTGCTTCCTAGGTAACTCAGGAATCTCTTTCTAATTAATGTGTTCTCTCTATTGCTTTGTGGGAAAGGCAATTCCATGCTCTATATTCTTTAGGGATGGAATTAAAAAGACAAGGTTAAGCCTTCAAATGGAGACAATAGAGGCATTCTAGTTGACAAAAGTCAAAACAAACTCTGTGTGTGTGTGTGTGTGTGTGTGTGTGTGTGTGTGTGTGTGATAGGCAGAGGCAGGAGGCTAGGGACTCTAGCCAATGGAGAATGAGCCAGGCAAAATCTTCTTCAATTTAAGATCTTTTGCTTTACAACAAATGTTGGTGGGGATGTGGGGAAAGCGGAACCCTATTGCACTGTTGGTGAGAATGTAAATTAGTATAACCACTCTGGACAGAAGTGTGGAGGTTCTTCAAAAGAAAACATAAATCTTCCTTATGAACCAGCCACACCACTCATGGGTAACTTTCCAGAACATCACAAGCCAGGATACTGTGAAGACACTTGCACATCCACATTTATTGCTGCACTATTCACAATAGAGGTGTTATGGAAATGGCACAGATGCCCTAAAATAGTTGAATGGATCCAAAAAAATGTGGTACCTATACACAATGGAAATGTACACAGCTACTAGAAAGAATAATATTGTGGCATTTGCAGGGCAATAGAAGGACCTAGAACAAGTCATGTTAAGTGAGGCAAGTCAAATTCAGAGAGATAAACGGCACATGTCTTCTCTCATATGTGGAAACTAGATCTAAAATACTCAGGGACATGATAAATTATACATGGCTCTATGTATTCACACATAGTTGAGACCAAAGGAGGGTACTCTTAGGGGAGGAGCACAAAGGCCTATGTGCCTCTGATCTTATCAAATAATATTTGTCAAAATGAACTCCAGGATATGGAAACAAGAGGTTTTTTTGTTTTCCTTTCCTTTTTGTCTTGTTTGTTGGTTTATCTGTCTTTGGGAAGGTGAGGGGGAGCACAGTGTGCAGAGTATATCTGATGAACACTGGATTTTAGTGAAACTGAATTATTAATCTGGGGTTCATTTTCTCATTTTTATAGAAATCAAGGTATTTTGTTAGGGTACAGTTGTGCTCCACATGATTATTTCTTCCGTAGATGGGTAAAGGGGGCGGCATAGATTTCCTGTGGGCTCCTTGAACCTTACTTACCTTGAGCTCACTGGATTCCAGACACTCTGCCAAGCCCGGAGAACTGCCTGTTCCTGGTTTGGAGTTTTTCCTTCCCTCCCTCCCTTCCTTCCTTTTCCCTCTCCCTTTCTTCCTCAGGTGCCCTGCTCTTCTCTGCCAGCCGATTCGGGCTCTCTCCTTGAACTGTGCTCCTGTGCCGGATCTTCCAGGCCCTCAGGGTTGTTTCTGCGAATGGCGGCCAGTGAACAGAGGAAAAAGGATTCCTGAACTTCAGAGGGCTCCCTACTGCACCCCATGGTCTTAGGCAGTGAAGGGGAGAGTTTTGCCTGGAGGTGCAGGGGAGTCCTCCTGGAGCTGGGGTGCAGATCTGGAGCTAACCAGCGCTCCCTCCCTACCCATGTTATAGAGCTTTGGTGACAGGTTTATTAGGCTGAGGGTAAGACATTTCAGAGTCCAGTGCTTTCTCCTGACAAGAGAGTGAGTGAATTTAAACGTCCTTACACTCCCCCGCCATCAAGCTGGGCAAAGCCAGCTTTCTCTCATCCCTCTAAAAGCAGTGTTCAGGGAGCCTCCAAAATTCTGGACATGTTAGTCCAATACCAGCTACTTTAAGACAAAAAATAAAAATAAAGAAAAATAATAAAATAAGAATACTTCAAAGTGAGCAGATAAATATAACCCAGATGACAAGTGTCTGCTTTTTCCTGGGAAGACAGCCAAGTGATAATGCGTTTGGCTTAATTTATTTTTTTGGAGAAAATAAATTAATTACTTAGTAAATATAATTTGTTAGACAAGCTTTCTCAAAACTTGAGGGGGAAAAATGATAAAAATGGTCATTAGTGATTCAAGCAAAGCCTATTTCGTGTTTAAAAGTCTACTCCTTTACTCCAGAGGCAAATATTTGCTTTTTATTTTAAGGTGGTCTTAAAAGAATTGACATATTTGAATAAAGATTAGGCTAACAATTAATCAATGTTCACATCCAAGTTTCCTTGAAGGTGAGGCTCCCTGAATTTTCTCTGGGCTGATGTAGCTCATATGCCTGAGCCTTAAGGAAAGGTTTGGCGAGTTTCTCTGTCAGTGTGCTTTAGCGCTAACCATCTGGTTGTTTTCCAGTGAAGGAAGAAAGAGATGAATTATAGGGTGATTTGCATTGTGCAAACCAGAGATCACCAGGATCAAAATTGGAGACTAGACCAGGTAAAGGTTAGTGAGAAGTGCCTCCTCCCGCCCCCCCTCAACAAACAAGTCAAGTATAGTGGTATACATCCACATCCCAACATGGGAGCGGGGGAGGGGTGCTAGGGTGGGAAGCTACCCTGTGCTACAACTTAAGACTACCATCCATCCCAAACAAACACAAACAAGCAAACTACTTCCTCTTCTTCTTCCTCTTCCTCCTCCTCCTCCTCCTCCTCCTCCTCCTCCTCCTCCTCCTCCTCCTCCTCCTCCTCCTCTTCTTCTTCTTCTTCCTTCTTTTCTTCTTCTTCTTCTCCTTCTACTTCTCCTTCTCCTTCTCCTCCTTCTCCTTCTCCTTCTCCTTCTCCTTCTTCTTTTTTTTTTGCCAGTCCTGGGGCTTGAACTCAGGGCCTGAGCACTGTCCCTGGCTTCTTTTTGCTCAAGGCTAGCACTAGACCTCTTGAGCCACAGCGCCACTTCTGGCTTTTTCTGCTTATGTGGTACTGAGGAATTGAACCCAGGGCTTCATGCATACTAGGCAAGCATTTAATCACTAAGCCATGTTCCCTGCCCTGAAAGTTTTTTGTTTTTTTTTTAGAAGTTAGATGATTTTCTACAACTGCCCTTTAGTCTAGTTTATCAAAATGGTGGTATATGTCTTATGTTAAAAAGTTTGTTTTGAGCTGAGTGCTGGTGGCTCTTGCATACTTGTAATCCTAGCTACTCAGGAGACTGAGATTTGAGGATCATGGTTCAGAACCAACCTGGGCAGGAAAGTCCATTACCCACCAAAAAATTGGGAGTGGAGCTGCGGCTCAAAGTGATGGAGCACTAGCCTTGAACAAAATCAGCTCAGGGACAGCGTCCAGACCCTAGCTTCAAGTCCCCATGACACCCCACCCCTCCACCCTGTGGAAAAAAGTTTTGAAAATTGAGGAGCAAATGTAGCAGTTGAAGGGACAGGATTTTCCTGAGATACAAGAAGAATCCCTTGCAGAATATGGTGGGAAAAGGGGGCCTGTGCCCATTTGAAGTAAGCTGCCTCTTCTATCCCAGTCTCTGCTTGTGGCTTATTTCCAGTAAAATCTACTTGCAGCTTAGCTGGACTGTGAATAATTTAGGGCTTGGGTAGGCTCTGGAGGTGCTTGGGTAGCAAAATTTAAGGAAGTTCTTCCTATCTGTGTTGTGCAACTGCCAAACCTGCACTTAAAGGAATATAAGAGTGAGTGCCTCCTTAAATCCTGCCTTTCAGGTCCTAGCTGGGGAAAGAGGGGCACTTCCCAGGGGGAAGTGAGTTCCCTTAGGACTGCATGGCTTAGGTGAATCTGTCTAGGGAATCTGCCTGGCTTAGGTCAATCTGTCTAGGGAATAAATGAAAAAGTAGACATTTCCCATTTCCACATGACACACAGACCTGCAACTATGAACAGACTGGACCTAACATTGCATATCACTTCTAAGAAGGTGCTGTAATTGTTTTAGAAAGTGCTAACATGTCTCAGAAGACCCATTAGGGCAAAAGGAGTGGGGAACAGACACCTGTGTTATGAAGGAAGGACCCAGAAATGGGAAGAGAAGGGATGTTTTCTGATGCACACAGTCCACTCACTCAGGATACCCAGGTCTGTGTGTGTGTGTGTGTGTGTGCACCTGTGTGTGTGCACATGTGTGTGTATTAGTACTGCAGCTTGAATTCATAGCTATGTGCTATCCCTTAGCTTTATTTTCTCAAGGCTGGTGCCCTACCACTTGAGCCACAGTTATACTTCTGGCTTTTTGGTGTTTAATTGGAGATAAGTGTCTCACAGACTTTCCTGCTTGGGTTGGCTTTGAATGGTGATCCTCAGATGAGTAGCTAAGATTACAGGTATGAGCCACTGATGCTTGACTTCTGGGTCTCTCTCTGTCTATCTGTCTCTGTCTCTGTCTCTGTCTCTGTCTCTGTCTCTGTCTCTCTCTCATATCAATCATAGCACTTGAACTCAGGGCCTGGACATTGTCCCTGAGCTTTTTTTGCTCGAGGTTAGTGCCCTACCACTTTGAGCCACAGCTTCATTTCTGTTTTCTCTCACCACCTTTCCTGTTCAGGCTGGCTTTGGTTTTGTTTTTGTTGTCAGTCCTGGGGCTTGAACTCAGGGCCTGAGCACTGTCCCTGGCTTATTTTTGCTCAAGGCTAGCACTCTGCCACTTGAGCCACAGCGCCACTTCCAGCTGTTTCTATATATGTGGTGCCAAGGAATCGAACCCAGTGTTTCATGTGTACGAGGCAAGCACTTTTACCACTAGGCCATATTCCCAGCCCTCAGGCTGGCTTTGAACCATGATTCTCAGATCTCTGTCTCCTGGGTAGCTAGGATTATAGGCATGGACCTTCAGTGCTTGTCCTGGGTCTCTCTCTCTCTCTCTCTTTTTTTTTAATGAAGCAGTTTCTGTGACTTTAGTGTGACTCTACTGCTCAGATGACTCACAAGTGGCCACAGTGTATAGAGTTCATTAGATATCTTGAAAAGTTTATTTTTCGAAACTAGAATTTAGCACTTTGCATTTACAAAGCAATTAATAGTGTATGTGTTAGTATCCCGTTTTTGGTTCAAGAGCAGTATTTTGTTACTTAAAAATTAATAGCAACATCACAAAGGGCTTATAAAAAGAGATGTATTACTTGGATAGGCAATTCCATATAGTGCTAAGTTTTTATTTGCCATTACTTTAATTACTTAGATATTATTTTATATGTTTTCATTATTTTAAAGTGCCTTGGGAGTATGAAAGATGTCTTGCACATAATGTATTCCTCCTGAGCCAGAACAGCCTAATCATAAGTAGCTGTAGATTAATGCATTTATCACTTAAAATTTCTTTTTAATGTTCTGTAAGCAAGTGAAATTGATGTCTCGGGGAAGACAGATCCCTCCCATGCCATGGACCTCTTCCTCAGCGAATATTTCTCCATTAGATTACGAATATTCCTGGCTCAGAGAAGAATGAGGCTAACAATAAAAGGAGCTGTACTGCAGCATGGCTCACATTACTGAGCACTGGTGCTTGGAAATAGCTCACACGCTCCTGATATGGAGTAGTTATTTTATTTTATTTATTTATTTTTGGTAAGTCATAGAGCTTGAACTCAGCCAGGGCCTAGGTGCTGTCCCTGAGCTTTTCTGCTCAAGGCTAGCTAGTGCTCTACCATTTTGAGCCACAACCCCACTTCTGGTTTTCTGGTGGCTCATTAGAGAAGAGTCTCACACACTTTCCTAACCTAGGCTGGTTTTGAACCGTGAGCCTCCTGAGTGGCTAGAATTACAGGTATGAGCCACTAGTGCCAGGCTGGAATATCTATTTTAATTTGTGTGTGCATGCCTGTGCCAGGACTGGGATTTGAACTCAGGGCCTTGCTCTTTTGCTTGGCTTTTTCTGCTTAAGGCTAGCATTTTATCACTTGAACTACACTTCTCCTTCCAGCTTTTTGCTGGTTCATTGGAGCTGAAGGGTCTCACAGATCTGTCTGCTGGCATTGGCTTCAAACTTTGATCTTCAGATCTCAGCCTCTTGAGTAGCTAGGATTACAGGCGTGAGCTACCTGCACCCAGCTAGTGTAACATGGGAATTTGATCAGAGGTTTGAATTGGGAGTTTTTATAAAAATGCTGGTGCCTGCAAGTGCACTCATATCCCCCCAAAACTTGCAGCCCTGATTATAGATAGCACAAAGCTTATATAGACCAAAACCACATAGGGTGTGAGGAATTAAACCTAGCAAAAATGTTTTATATAAGTTAAAGCAAACCAGGTGAGGAACAATTAGGGGCTTAGGGCAAGGTGCCAAGATGGTGGTGAGGACAAGATGGCTTTACTTAGACCCAGTGTTCGTATTTCACTAGGAATATTTTAAAGTAAAGTGGAGCTCCTCACTCCATACCCACAGATCCTCCATATTTCTTCTTCGTGGGTTTTGTGACTGCTCGGCAGCATATTGGGGCAGATTTAAAATGTCCACAGGACCATGTGCTTTTCCTTCACCAAGCAAACTCTCTAGATAAAATGTGACTCACAGTGATGATCCAGGATGAGTTTTATTTATTTATTTAAATAACCAATAGTCTCTATTTTTAGAGAACCTGCCAGTCGGCCACAACTTCCATAGGCTCTCTTTTTGTGCAGAAAGTAATCAATAATCTCCCCTCCTTCTGGAGATGGATGTTGCTGAAGTTCCTAATATGGAAACAAAAATACTTGTCTTGACCGACAGGCCTCCAGAAACAGAGGGCCACCTGGTTCCACTGCCTGCCCTGGAAGAAGACAATGAAACCCAGGGATCTAATCACCTGGAGAACAGAAAATAGTTTTATATTTCCAGGAGGTGTTATAAATGGGGGTTATAAAGCAACCTTGTTTAAAAGTAGCTGGATTTTTCCTTTTCAAGAGTCTCAAGATGGGGCTGGGGATATGGTCTAGTGGCAAGAGTGCCTGCCTTGTATACATGAGGCCCTGGGTTCGATTCCCCAGCGCCACATATACAGAAAACGGCCAGAAGTGGCGCTGTGGCTCAAGTGGCAGAGTGCTAGCCTTGAGCAAAAAGAAACCAGGGACAGTGCTCAGGCCCTGAGTTCAAGGCCCAGGACTGGCCAAAAAAAAAAAAAAAGAGTCTCAAGAGTCCCCCAGGACTTGAACTCTGATCCCAGTCAAAGTTAAAGGTCTGAAACATCTTGGCAAGATCTAGCGGTCTAATTTGAGTGCTGTAATTGAAAGAGCAGAAGGACAAATTATACAAATTCATTCTGGATCAATCAGAAGTTTCATAAAAATCAGGAGACCTTCGGTTTGAGAAGAGAGGATGCGTATTAGTGGACTGTGTGCTGCCCTGGAAGTCCTTCCAATGGACTAAAGACTGTGAGTCATTTGACAAACACCTACCGACTCTGATTTTGACCTGTCCCTTTGGATAAAAGGGGTGTGGCATACCTGCTTCTGTATATTGACCAATTTTCAGTGAATTTTAAGTAGTCAGTGGAAAAACTATCCATCCATTTTAAGATGTTCATGGATTGCCACTTCTTTGAGGATGATCACAGGCAAAATGACATAGAACATGCTTGCTCCATGCATGTTTGCATGCTGTCCTGTAAGTGGGAATCTCAAGTGATCCTGGCTTTTATCAACATTTGATGCACAGGTTTGTCTTCTTGTGACAGTTTGCAATTGCTTCTTGATGCTGTCTCTCTCCTTCAGTTAAAGGTTGTCATTTTGTCAGGATTCATTCTTCAGCAATCCTTTTAATAAGGGTTAATGAACAGTGGGTTTTCTGGTCTCTTGCTTTTCTGAAATGCCTGTGCTTCATTCTATGTGATTGGCGTTTCTACTGGTAGTATTTGCAAATTCTTTCTATCACAATCTAGAAGATCTAGCTGGGATTTCCTCCACTAACCGTTGTTGATGAGATGTAGGAGATTTCTTTCTTAGATGCTGAGAACTGATATCTCTGTCTTTCTCATGTTCTGGGGACAAAGATCCCCCCTCCTTCCTCTTCTTTTCTTCCTCTTCTCCTTCCCCATCTCCTCCTCCTCCTTTTCCTTTTTCTCCCAGGGAGATTTAGGACTTAATCTTTATAAATTGTATTTCCGGTTGACCTCAAGCTCGCCATCATCCTGCCTCAGATCCCAAATGCTAGTTTTACAGGTGTGTACCACCATTCCCAAAGACATTCTCTTTGTCCTTGGTGTAAAATTTCACTACAAGTTCAGCACAATTTATATGGCAATTTTTATTCATTTTTTTGTTTGAATCTTGGCCTCTCTAGTCCTGAGAATTTGTGCACTTCATTAATTTTTGACATGTTTCTTCTATTACATTTTAAACAATTTTCTCTTTTACTATTAAAAATAAAGTACATTATTTCCTTTGCCCCCTCATACTAAAAATATTATTTGTTGGATGAAGGAACTTAGGGAATTATTTTCCATGCTGCTTACTTTTCTTTCATACTTTTCATCTCCTTTCCAGTATTCCTCAGTTCAATCTAGTTCTTCCTCTGTTGATCCCATCCTACTGTCTATCTAGCACATCTACTTGAAAACAAACAAACAAACAAACACAAATTCCAGCAATTGAAAGCTTAATCTTCAAGCTCTCTATTCACAAGTGTCAATTCTGCAGACATAAATATCTGCTTCTATGTTGGTGAGGATCCTGGTTAAACTTGGCCTAGAGTCATCTTCTGCCATTTGCAATTTGCCCTGTTTTCTCAGATGTAGATTCTTTCATTTGTTGAAATCGACCTTTCCTTTCAGGAGCTCCTTTCCATGGTGGTTCTTGTGAGCTTGAAGCAGGATCCACAGGGCCTGCCCTCAAATCCCTGTACCAGTGCAGAAGAAACAGGCTTTTGATGCTTAACTCCCAACACTCAGCTTCTTTCTGTCTGTCTCTCTGTCACAGCCAGCGCCTCAGCCTGCTGGATAGCCCTCTGCCAAGGTACATAGAGAGCTACATATACCTGGGAGTTTAAGTTCCTGGGGACCACTTAGTTCCTGATGGGTACAGGGGATCCGAGTCCTCCAGATCCCTTCAGCTTGATGAGGTTCCTCAGAGCAACCCATGTCACGGCTCTGGCTCCTTGCATTCTGCCAGTCAGCTCCCTGAAAGATGATTTGCTAGCACACCTTGGGTGTTTTCCTCCTTTCCTGGTCCCACTTTCCCTGGCCCTACCCATTCTTCCTGGGAAATTTTTCTAATAAGTCAGCTTCCTGAAAACCTTTCTCTAGGAGGCTGTTTATAAGAACCTAGCCCAGGACTGCTTATCTGTAGGTGAGACAGCACTCTGTGAGTACAGGCCTGGATCCAATGGTTGGGGGAGAGGTTGGGTGGATTCTATGAACACAATGCTTGAGTGGAAATGAAGGAGCTGGGTGGGCTATGTGAACACACACATGTAGAATGGACTTGGTTATGGTTTGGATCTTAGATGCTTCCCAAAGGCTCAGAGTTTTGGCATTTTTGGGAGATGGTGGAAGCTGTAGGAGTGGGGCTTAGTAAAAGGAAACCAGGAATCAAATCATAGCAGCATGCCCTTAAAGGGGATATTGGGGCCCTGGCTGCTGCTGTTCTCTCTCTCTCTCTCTCTCTCTCTCTCTCTCTCTCTCTCTCTCTCACTCTCTCTCTCTCTCTCTCTCTCTCTCTCTCTCTCTCTCTCTCTCTCTCTCTCCTTCCCTGCAACCAAGAGGTAAGTTCACTCAGCACAGACTCTCTGCCATAGTGTGCTGCCCCACCACAGACCCAAAGACAATCACGTTAAGTAACCATGAAGCCAGGGAGCTGTCTCTGAACTTTTTTTGCTCAAAGTTATTGTTCTACCACTTACAGTTCCATATATGGCTTTTTTTGGTGGTTAATTAGAGATAAGAGCTTCACAGACTTCCCTTTCCTGGGCTGTCTTTGAACTAGGATCCTCAAATCTCAGCCTTCTGAGTAGTTAGGATTACAGGCATGAACCACCAGCATGCAGCTCTATCTGGCATTTTTTTGTGCACTTGCTAACTGTTTTTCCCAACTAGAAGGTAACCCTCACAAGAAGAAAGACCTACACTGTTTGTTACTGGTGGCTTTGGAGACTATTTGTTGAAGGAGTGCACTCATCCATTTTCATCCTTCATATCATCAACTGTAGTACCCCCACGACCTGGTCCTTCCCTTTCCTATCTTCACCCTCTGCAACTTCAGGACTCAGACTTCAAGTTTTAAGCATTTGGATTGCTATAAGTTTCCTTCCTGTACCCTGTACCACACTATGTCATGGACAAATCTCCTCCTGGGCCCAGGGCTGCTTCTGTCCAATGTGCCCTATCCATCTGCCTTTACTTGGCCAGCTCTTCCTCAAGGTGCAGCTCAGTCTTCTTCTTCTTCTTCTTCTTCTTCTTCTTCTTCTTCTTCTTCTTCTTCTTCTTCTTCTTCTTCTTCTTCTTCTTCTTCTTCTTCTTTTTTTTCTTTTGCCAGTCCTGGGCCTTGGACTCAGGGCCTGAGCACTGTCCCTGGCTTCTTCCCGCTCAAGGCTGGCACTCTGCCACCTGAGCCACAGCGCCCCTTCTGGCCGTTTTTCCATATATGTGGTGCTGGGGAATCGAACCAAGAGCTTCATGTGTAGGAGGCAAGCACTCTTGCCACTAGGCCATATTCCCAGCCCAGTCGTCATCTTCTCTGTCTTCAATTGTGGTCCTGACCCCTGGGACCTGGTCCCATGATGTCTGTGTCATCATGCTTTACAAAGCACTTTGTGGGGCTGGGAATATGGCCTAGTGGTAAAGTGCTTGCCTTGTATATAAGAAGCCCTGGGTTCGATTCCTCAGCACCACATATATAGAAAAAAGCTGGAGTGGCACTGTGGATCAAGTGTTAGAGTGCTAGCCTTGAGCAAAAAGAAGACAGGGACAGTGCTCAGGCCTTGAGTTCAAGCCCAAGGACTGGCAAAAAAACAAAACAAAACACTTTGTGTTGTGTCTTTGTTGGAATGGAAGCTCCTAACAACAAGGGTGACATCTTATTCTCCTGCTTCCTGGCCAGTCCCTGGTGTACAGTAGGCAGTCAACAAATGTTTATTGCTGTGAAGTGAACACTGTACTCCTGAGGGTGCCTAATATATGGCAGACATAGTGCTGGGACATGAGGAAGTGGAACAAGAAATAAAGCAGATCACTAGAAGTTACGCAGCAGGGGTCACCATGTTAAGCAGAGGTGACCAATCTCTGGCTAGTGTGTAACTATTAAGATATTGTGCATAAATTCCTACATGTCTCTGGCTTTGAAGAAATGAATGGCTCTTGTAGCAGAATGGTAAATGGAAGGGCTTTCCTGATTACATGGATATGCAATTGATGCTTCTCCACTTCCCCCACTTCTCAGAGTTTGCCTATTGTATTAAGAAAGATCATAAAAACTGGTAAATAAGCAACAAGAAGATGATCAGGCTTAACTCCTCAGGAAGCCAGGACCATAGCCACTCGCCACTAACCTGTGCCTACAGTAAGCCTAGATTGATGACTGACCAGATAAACCCTAAAAATTAGTCATGTTTTAAGGATCAGTTAGTCACATGGTGAGCACTTGAAGTATAGCTAGTATGCTAGACATATAAAACATTACAGCGATACACACCAACTTCCACCAAATAGCACTGGTTTGGGAAATGTACCTTTAATATACATGCACATGTATGTGTGTGTGGAGTGGGGGTGGGGTGGGAGAGACAGTATTGCTGAGGCTTTAACTCAGGGCCTGAGTGCTGTCTCTTAGCTTTCTCACTCAAGGCTGGCACTCTACCCCTCAAGCTACAGCTCCATTTTAGCTTTTTGCTTGTTCATGAGAGACTCATTAGAGTCTCATGAATGTTTTGTCCAAGCTGGCTTCAAGCCATGATCCTCAGATCTCAGCCTCCTGAGTAGCTAGGATTACAGGGTATGAGCCACTGGCAGTGCCTGGCCCAGAATCTGTAAAGTCAGATGTTAACGTATGGATTTCTGTCTGTGGAAAAGATAACCACAAACTTACAGCTTTCTTACATTGGAAGACAGTGGCCATTCATTTTTGTGCAAGGTTATTTTGGCACTTCTTTGCTGACTGGTCAGCTAAACCTGTTTCTCTAATTTCCCTTTGAATTAACTTTATCATCCTGGTGGTTCCTTCATTGAGTACAGTAGATTCAATGCTGGGAAATGGATGTCCATATCCCATGAATGTCGTACTTAGAACAAGGGTCTTAGCAGATTTATTCAATGAAGAATCTTCAGATGAGATCATCCTAGATTTTCTGTATGGGACTTAAACCCCAGGCAAGTGTCTTTGTAAGAGTTAGAAAAGGAGACAGAGCCAGAGAGCAAAGACATGTGGCTATAGGTGAAGATGGCTCAGGAATGTGGGTACCTTCCTTCCACCCCCGGGCTAGACCAGGCAGGGAAGGATTTGCCCTTAGAGCCTTTGGGAGAATTTGATTTTTATTTTTTCTTTTGGGGCTTGAACTTAGGGTCTGGGCTCTACCCCTTACCTTTTTTGCTTAAGACTAACAGGCTACCACTTGAGCCACAGCTCCATTTCTGGCTTTTTGATGTTTCATTGGAGGTAAGAGTCTCATGGATTTTCCTGCCTGGTCTGGCTTTGAACCACTGACCTCAGATCTCAGCTTCCTGAGTAGCTGGGATTATAGGTGTGAGCCACTGCGGTCTGCTTAAGGATATGATTTTTGATTTCTGATCTCCAGAAGGGTAAGAATTAATTTCTGTTATTGGAAGCCTGCTGGTTGTGATAACTCATTGCAAAGACAATAGGTTAAACATTTGGTGTATGCTCATTCTATTTTTCTACAAGAGTCACAGTTTTAATTTTCTAAAACACTTAATCTGAGATTCATCATTTTACATTCAAGTGCCTTCCCTTTTCTCTTGCATTCTTACCACAGTTATTTCTATCACCCTGACTGTGACACTGTTTAGGGTGATGATCATCTTAAGCAGGGAGGTAGAAACAGTGGGACAAGAGGCAGCAATTTAGAGCCCTGAAGAACATAGATCCCAGAACCAGCCTTTCTAGGGCTGCCAGATATATCACCTCTGTATCTCAGCTGATGCTTCTGGGGAAAGGGGATAAATGTGGCTATCTCATAGGACTCTCAGAGTCAAGCCAAGGATAGAAGGACTTCAATGACATTATAGACAGTGGGTCAGTATTTAAACATTCATTTGGTAATTAACCCATCAGAAACGAACTGTACTTCACTGTGTTTTCATGTGTTAAGAGTGGAGTATTGATCAGGACATGGGTGGCATGCATTTGTAATCCTAGCCATTCAAGAGGCTGAGATCTGAGGATCACAATTCAAAAGTCTGCTTTGGCAGGAAAGTCTGTGAGGCTCTAGCTACAGAATAACCAGCAAAAAGACAGGCTGGAGGTATGGCTCAAGTAGTAGAGTACCAGCTATGAGCCAGAAAGCTGAGTGAAAGCGCTCCTCAAGTTCAAGCTCTGGTAACACACACACACACACACACACACACACACACACACACACACACACACACAGACAAGTCGAGTGTTCTGGAAGCCAGCCATATTTTTCTTAGGCTGGGCTGCCCAGGACTCAGATGATGGAGAAGAAACAGAAGCCGGAGTTCTCGGAAGGGGGCCTTAGGGTGAAGTTACAGCAGGCTGAAGGAGAGGCAAGCTGAGCTGAGGCCCAAAGGCAGCTTCACTGACCCCACTGAGACCTCTAAATGCCCTTCCAGAGTCATCCTCACTTGAGCTGACACGCCCACAGGTGGGCCATTCATGGAGGTGGCTGGGGGCTGAGGGGCTCTGTTGCTCCATCTCTACCCTCTTTATAGCAGGCATAAAGGTTTTCCCCGAAAGGGCTGTGGCCATGGCCGTGGGGCTACTGCCCGCCCCCTTCTGTAACTATCTGCTAGGACTGCCTTGTGCTTCAGGAGCAGCCAACCTGGAAAAGTGAGATGCCAGCCAGTCACAGGATTGGCTGACTGTGACCCTCCCCTTCTAGCACAAGTCAGCCCAGCCCTCCCCACCCACCAATGGCCTCTCCCAGTTCCTCCCCCTCCCTTCTCATGGTTGCCCTTGGTGTGCCCTTGCTCAGAGATGGAGAAAAGCCAGGTCTGAGCGGACAGCTCCTTTCCAGGAACTGCTTGAGCTTGCTATACCCCAGGGGACATCAAAGTGGGTGTTCCTGTGGGGCCCAGAGCCAGCCACAGACCACCCCCTGGACTGTCTACAAAAGGGACAGGTCCTGAGGGATGCCCTTCTCACAATCAGAGCAGCCCTTCTTTGAAAGGCTCAGATTCCAAAGAGCTTATTCCTGTCAGGGGAAAGGAATAAAAGGAATCCACTTCTGTAAACATGAAACAAAGATCAGACTATGGATTTAAAGGTAATGCACCACTAAGCCACAGAAAGGCAGGAGAGATTGTGCTGTGCTCCGGGCTGGGTTTATAGTTCCGAGCTGAAGAAGAGACATAGACAAGTGAGTGGGTTCCTGTAGGATTTAACCCGCTGGAGAGCAGGGAGACAGAAAGAGCTCAGGCTCCTCTGTGGGTCTTGCTGGAAGAGGTAGAACATGCTGAAGGAGCTCTGTGTCTTTCTCATTATGCTACCATACCCCATTGCCCCTGGGTACAAAGAG